>NC_056076.1:46872337-48122337 GCF_016772045.2 Ovis aries
ACCTGAGAACCTCCCCTCCCCTCTCCCTGCCCCCGGCTTTTACAAAATGTCCATGCAGGACCCCCACTTTCCAGAAGTTGACTGAATTGGTCTATGGTGGGGCCCAGCCACAGGTTCAGTCAGTTCAGTTCAGTCGCTCAGTCGTGCCCGACTCTTTGCGACCCCATGAATCACAGCACGCCAGGCCTCCCTGTCCATCACCAACTCCTGGAATTCACTCAGCACTGCAGATGGTGATTGCAGCTATAAAATTAAAAGATGCTTACTCCTTGGAAGAAAAGTTATGACCAACCTAGATAGCATATTCAAAAGCAGAGACACTACTTTGCCGACTAAGGTCTGTCAAGGATATGGTTTTTCCTGTGGTCATGTATGGATGTGAGAGTTGGACTGTGAAGAAGGCTGAGCGCCGAAGAATTGATGCTTTTGAACTGTGGTGTTGGAGAAGACTCTTTGAGAGTCCCTTGGACTGCAAGGAGATCCAACCAGTCCATTCTAAAGGAGATCAACCCGGGGATTTCTCTGGAAGGAATGATGCTAAAGCTGAAACTCCAGTACTTTGGCCGCCTCATGCAAAGAGTTGACTCATTGGAGAAGACTTTGATGCTGGGAGGGATTGGGGGCAGGAGGAGAAGGGGACGACCGAGGATGAGATGGCTGGATGGCACCACTGACTCGATTTGTGAAAACTCCCCAGGTGACTGTGATGTACAGGCAGGGCTGGGAACCACGGGGTTAAGAGCTTGTGGATTTTGGATGAAATGGGTGAATTTGCAGTGTCCTTTGATGCCTTCCTGCTGTTACCTCCCAAGCCTCATGTAAGACAGTTACTGATCCTCCAGGGGCAGTGGGGCCTGATGGGAAAGGTCTTGAATTGGAAATCAATGTGGAGTCCTGTTTGACCTTTGGTGAACAAACAGTCTGCAGCTTGGTTTCCCTTTGAAAGGAGGAATGAGAGAGAGAAACTTCTGCCATACACATTCCTCATGGGATTATGAGATATAGCTGAGGAAAAAGATTATATAAAAGGCTATTTTTTACTATCCCTAATAAAGTCAGTACCCCAGTGCAGGCAATGTGTTTTAATATCTCTACCTCTCTGCCAAGCTCACAGCAATTTTACCTCTAATCCTAATGGAGAACAGCAAATTGGGGGCAGGGAGGGGATTGCCTAATCAATAAGACCCATAACATGTAAGCTTGGCACTAGCTACACAGTAAGAAAAGTATAACAACATTATTATATGTAAAATATATCCAATTAGAAAATATACTAAAACTGAGTGAAAAATACGAGTTCATGTTGGCACATAATTTAATCCTTTTGCATTGCTTCACTACTATAGTTTTTTTTTTTAACTTGGGTTCCATCTGTGTTCATCCCTAGGAATGAAAATAATGTTTGGGCTTAATTAGGGGCTTGGCAAATGAGAGTCATCTATTCTGAGACTTAGTTGTTTAGTCACACTCTTCTTCGACCCCATGGACTCTAGCCCACCAGGCTTCTCAGTCCATGGGATTTCCCATGTAAAAATACTGGAGTGGGTTGCCATTTCTTTCTCCAGCGGTTCTTTGTGACCCAAGGATTGAACTCAAGTCTCCTGCATTACAGGAGGATTCTTCATCACTGAGCCACCTGGGAAGCCCCAAGAGATTTAATAATCAGATAATTTTTAGTCACTTCCATAAATTAAAAGGGACTGTAGTAATACTGCTTAGTAAGTGCTAGATACTGCTCTGATAGCTTCACATATATTTTAATTCTCAAAAATGACAAACCCCAAAGGAAACTACTTTTATTATCCTCGTACTGCACAAGAAAACTAGAATATACAGTACTTAAGTAACTTCGCCAAGATCACACTGGTGAATTGCAGAGAGGAGGCAGGACTCCAATTCAGGCAGTCCACACAGGCACTTCGACAGGGTCCTACCGGACTGCTCAAGTCCAAGTGAAAGGGAATATCTGATTTAGCTCCCCTACTGATTTTCTCCCTCCAGAAACCTCATCCCAAACTACAAAACACACGCCCTTCTCTGTGCTTCTGTGAGAGTCAAAGAATAGCACCACCCAACTGGGAAAGTGAAGTCAAAGTCGCTCTGTCATGTCCAACTCCTTGTGAGCCCATGGACTATACAGTCCATAGAATTCTCCAGGCCAGAATACTGGAGTGAGTAGCCTTTTCCTTCTCCAGGGGATCTCCCCAGCCCAGGGATCAAACCCAGGTTTCCCGCATTACAGGTGGATTCTTTACCAGATGAGCCACCAGGGAAGCCCAAAAGTACTGGAGTGGGTAGCTTATCCCTTCTCCAGTGGATCTTTCTGACCCAGGAATCGAACCGGGGTCTCCTGCATTGCAGGCAGGTTCTTTACCAACTGAGCTATAAGGGAAGTCCAGCTGGTAATTCAGCTAACAGTCAGAGGTAATTCAAGTATCAATTAATCAACAAATATTTACTGAATACGAGAAGGAAATGGCAACCCACTCCAGTGTTCTTGCCTGGAGAATCCCAGGGACGGGGGAGCCTGGTGGGCTGCCGTCTATGGGGTCGCACAGAGTCGGACATGACTGAAGCGACTTAGCAGCAGCAGCAGCAGCAGCAGCAGCAGCAGCAGCAGCAGCAGCAGCAAAACATTAAGGGTAAAAGAGCAAAGGAGGTAAGGTCTTTGCATACAAGAGTTTTATCTTCTGATGAGACAGACAAGTAGATAGTGCTGGGCCACAAAATAATTGCTACAGTGGAGCGGAGCACGGGGTACTAAAAGAGCTCCCTGGAGAGATGGACCCAAAGCTTAGGAGGGCAGAGATTGTTGGGTAAGTTTTCCTGGAGAAGTGGCTGCATACTAGGAACACATAGAAGTTTGTCAGATTGCCAAACCCAAGCCAACCAGAATCTCCTGGGCCTGTTTATAAAGCCCCTAAAACAGTGGTTTCTAAAAGAAGAGAATTAACGTCCCCTCGGAACTTGTTGGGCTTCCCTGGTGGCTCAGAGGTTAAGGCGTCTGCCTGGAATGCTGGAGACCTGAGTTCGATCCCTGGGTCGGGAAGATCCCCTGGAGAAGGAAAGGGCAACCCACTCCAGTATTCTTGCCTGAAGAATCTTGTTAGACCTTCCACTAAATCAGCCTAGAGGGGATTCTGATACAAACTCAAGTTTGAACAGTGGTTCTCAAACAGGTATCAGAATTCCCTGGAAGGCTCCTGATCCATGTTCACAGAGCCTCAGGACCCAGATGGCTATGCTCCACCCCCAGTAAGTCTGAATTTAAAAATCTGCATTTCTGACAAGTTCCCAGAATGCACACTTGGAGAACCATTGCTCTAGATAAGAAGATGGCCAAACTGCAATCTGAAGGGTAATAGTTAATAAAGTGAAGAAGGCTGTGGGGATTAGGAGGAAACCATACTGATCTTTTCATTGTAATCTTCTATTTATTTTTACTTATTTTTTCCTATTTTTTACTTACACCAGTCTTGGTTCTAACTCAGTAAGAATGTTTGCCTCATCCCTTTTCAACCTGACTTTCCTAATATACATATTTGAGGCTATAAACATCTAAGTATTACTCTAGATTCATCCCAAAAGTTTAGATATATTGTTTTTATTGGCATTCAATTCTAAATACTTTCTAATCTCCAATAGTTTCTTTAAAGAAAATTGAAGTATAGTTGATTTACAGTATTTTGTTAGTTTCAGGCATACAACACAGTGATTTAGTTTTTTTGCAGATTATATTTCACTATAGGTTTTGGATTTTGGATATAATTCCCTGTGCTTACAGTAAATCTGTGTTGCTTATCTATTTTCATGTAACAGCTTGTATCTATTAATCCTATATTCCTAATTTGTCCTTCCTCCCCTCTCTCCCTCCTTTGGAAACCGTGTTTGTTTTCATTGTCTGCAAATCTTGTTTCTGTTTTGTATACAAAGTCGTAAATTTTTTTCTTGAACTCAGGAGTTACTTAGGCTTCCCTTGTGGCTCAGCTAGTAAACAATCTGCCTGCAATGCAGGAGACATGAGCTCAATCCCTAGATTGGGAAGATCCCCTGGAGAAGGGAATGGCTACCCACTCCAGTATTCTGGCCTGGAGAATTCCATGGGGTCACTAATTTCTAGGTGTGCAATTTTTTGCACTGATTTCTAGCTTAATTGTATTGTGGTTAGAGAACACAATGGGCTTCCCTGGTGGCTCAGTTGGTAAAGAATCTGCCTGCAATGCAAGAGACCCGGGTTCCATCCCTGGGTTAGAAAGATCCCCTGGAGAAGGGAATGAATGGCAACCCACTCCAGTATTTTCGCCTGGATAATTCCACAGAGAAGCCTGACGGGCCACTTACTGTCCATGAGGTCTCAAACAGTTGGACAAGACTGAGCGACTAACACTAGAGAACATACTTCTATATCCGAACTGTTTGAAATTTTTATGAAATGTCCTATCTGTGCTATAAAAAAAGGTATATTCTGCAGTTGTTTGATATATTAGTCTATGTAGGTTCATTAAATCATGTTTGTTAATGTTTAATTCTGTATATTTCTAATTTTTTAAACATTTGTTCTATTCCTTACAAAGAGAGATGTTACTATTTCCTGTAGCGACCAGATTTTATTTTTTTTACTCTCCTTGCAATTCTTACATTTTCTACACAATGTATTTTGGCTATGTTAATAGGCACATTTAAAACTGTGTTATCTAATAATTTGGTAGCTGTTTTGCTTGCTTTTAATACAATTACCTCAAAATTCCCCAGGTCAAAGTTTGCTCTATCTTTTAAAGTCCAGCATTTCTGCACTTCTGCGTTTCAAATGTCTTTTGTAAACAGTATATTATATGTGACCATCTTTGTCATACACCTGAAAGTTAGTCCATTATCACTTCATGTATTTTTTGAGATATATGGATTTATATCAACTGGTTTTTGCTTTCCATTTATCCCACAATTTTGATGTTTCTATCATTTGGATTTTTTACACCCCATTTATTCCCCAACCAGTTTGAAAGTTGTTCAATTTTTTTTAAGCAGGTACTCCAAAAACGACAACATGCAATCTAAAATAAATGAACATCTTGACCCTCTTCTTTACCAACAAAAAGCCTGTTCATCATTTCATCCTCACTCGTCACTACAGATTTATTTATTTGGCTGCTTTGGGTCTTAGCTGCAGCACACAGGATCCTTCACTGCCGTGTACTCTCTCTCTAGTTGCAGCACACAGCATGTTCCACTGCCGTGTACAGACACTTAATTGTGGTGTGTGGGCTTAGTTGTTCTCTGTCACACGTCTCCTAACCGAGGATCAAACCCATGTTGCCTGCATGGCAAGGCAGATTCTTAACCACTGGACCACTAGGAAAGTCCCTCATGTGATTTTTCATTCTCTTTTTTGCTTTTAAAAATTCTACATTGAGTTGTTAACTTATTAGACAGTATCTGCTAATCAGTCACTTTCTGGGGCCTTTATTTCACATCTGAGCTTTTCCATATGGGATTTCTTGCTTCTATCCTGATTTATATCATCTTCTAGTGAAGGTTTACTGGGGACAAATTTCTGTCAAGTGAAAATATATTATTCTCTCATGCTTAAAAGAGATTTCCGCTTGGTACAGAGTTCTAGGTTATCTTTTTAAAGTGTCAATTTTTGGCTTGCATCATTGCTGGTGAGGGATCGTTGTCAGCTTAACTGTCAACCCTTTGAAAATATCCATTTTCTCTTAAATTTTAATAGTTTCCTCTTTATCTTTGGTGTTTTAAAGTCTTACCCTGATATGTCAAGGTGTGAATTATTTCTCTTTGGAATTTATTCCCCCCCCTCCCCGAATCTGTAGGATGGTATTTCATCAGTTTTGAAAAATTCTCAGCCATGATCTTTTCGAATATTGTCTCTTTCCCACTGTTTCTCTTCCTCTCTTTTGGGACATCAATTAGAAATATATTAGACCTTCTCTATCATTCATGTCTCATAACCTCATCTTTTTCAATTTTATACACATTTATTGATGATCTTTTTTTCTTTCCATTTAAAACAAATTTTAGAAATGACACTAACAGGATGAATCACACATGGTTCATTTCCTGAAGAGATCCAGCCAAACCACCTCGCAGAGCCTTGATATTCTCAACTTATAGAACAGGAATAATTACATTCATCACACAGATGGTATGTGGATTATCTGAGAAAAAAAGTAAATAAACATTTGGAAACACAAAGTGTCATGCCAAAGAAAAGTAATATTTTATTCGCCTTAAATGTGCCTTCTTTCAAGCTTTAAGAGGAGCCTAAAAGAAGGATGTTGGGTTTTGATGAATAAAACTGTGTTTACGCTCTTCAAATCTCTTCAGATTCTGTGCCTACTTTTTCTCAACCTAATATTTCAAGGCAAAACAGTCCTGATATTTCTAGTCTGAAACTGCACAGCAGCCTCTGCTGGCCCTTGCCCTTTGGGAGAAATGTGCCAAACATCATTAAGTCTTTCTCAAAGCACAAGCACCACAGCTTGTGCTTGTACAAGTTGTACACCACTCTACCAAGATACTCTGGGTCTTGTAAAATGGGAGAATCTAGCATATTCAGATGTAAGAGAAAAATGTTAGGTATGAGAGCGTGCAACACCTCACACTGATATATAACTTGCCTTGGCTCTTGAAGTGACCCTCAGCCTCTAGTATCTTTATTCTCCCTTGCATTTTATTTTTAAATTGGAGTATAGTTGCTTTACACTGCTATGTCAGTTTCTGCTGTACAATGAAGTGAATCAGCCGTATGTATACACATTATCTACTCTTCTTAAGACTTCCTTCCCATCTAGGTCACCACAGAGCACTGAGTAGAGCTCCCTATGCTACACAGCGGGCTGTCTAGGTTATCTATTTTATACAGGATAATGTATGTCAATCCAGTCTCCCAATTCATCCCACCTTTCCCCCTGGGTTTCCATACATTTGTTCTCTGCTACTGCTGCTAAGGCACTTCAGTCATGTCCAACTCTGTGCGACCCCATAGATGGCAGCCCACCAGGCTCCCCCGTCCCTGGGATTCTCCAGGCAAGAACACTGGAGTGGGTTGCCATTTCCTTCTCCAATGCATGAAAGTGAAAAGTGAAACGAAGTCGCTCAGTCGTATCTGACTCTTAGCGACCCCATGGACTGCAGCCTACGAGGCCCCTTCGCTCACAGGATTTTCCAGGCAAGAGTACTGGAGTGGGGTGTCACTGCCTTCTCCAACATTTGTTCTCTATGTCTATTTCTGTTTTGCAAATAACATCATCTATACCATTTCTCTAGACTCCACACGTATGCATTAATATATATGTTTTTCTCTTACTTTGTATGATAGTCTCTAGATCCATCCACATCACTGCAAACAATAGAATTTTATTTAAAAAGAAATTAAAAAGATCAGTCAGTCAGTTCAGGTGCTCATGTTTGACTCTTTGCGATCCCATGGACTGCAGCACTCCAAGCTTCCCTGTCCATCACCAACTCCCGGAGCTTGCTCAAACTCAGGTCCATGGAGTCGGTGATGCCAACCATCCAACCATCTCATCCTCTGTCGTCCCCTTCTCCGCCTGCCTTCAATCTTTCCCAGCATCAGGGTCTTTTCTAATGAGTTGGCTCTTTGCATCAGGTGGCCAGAGTACTGGAACTTCAGCTTCAGCATCAGTCCTTCCAATAAATATTCAGGACCGATTTCCTTTAGGATTGACTGGTTTGATGTCCTTGCAGTCCAAGGGACTCTCAAGTGTCTTTTCCAACACCACAGCTCAAAAGCATCAATTCTTTGGCGCTCAGCTTTCTTTATAGTCCAACTCAGAAATGAAAATAAGGACTAAATTTACAAAAATAAAAAAAATAGAGACTAAGAAAAACGATGAAAATATAAAATGTAAAAACTATCAAGCAAATAAAAAAAAGTAAAAATAGAAAAATAAAAATATATTTAAACATAGAAAAGGTTAAAAATAACAAAATACCCCTGACAACAAAATGAAACACACAAAAATTAATAATATTAATATCTTCCTGGGGCCTCCTCTGTCAGCGTCCTTACTTCCACAGTGAGCCACAGCCCCTGCCTCCCAAGGTGGCTTTTCATTGTCACTCGGTAGGTTTCTAGACCTGCTGTGGGCACTGTGGAACTCCCACATGGACTTGCCTCCAAAGTCCACTGCTGCTAAAGCTAGACGGGTCTCAGTTCTAGGAACACTCACTGACTATTCGGATATTCCAAACTCGCAAGATTTACCAAGCCAATTGCAGAGATTTAAACCATGGCTTGCACAGCTGCATGGAGATTTCAGTTCCCCTTCATGTCACACTGCCCCTGGGCTCAGCTTGGATTCTGGCCCCAACATTGCTTGTGTGGCACCCTCAGGGGTCTGTTCCCCACCCAGGCGAGAGGGAGCAAAAGCAACAGCCGATTGGGACACACCCACTCACCCAGGCTGGAGCGGGGTAAGGCGGCCACAGCTGGGCTGTGTGCTGAGAGCCTGGGGCATGCTCACTCTGGTGCAAGTTCCTCCCAATGCCCATGGAGGCTGCTCGCCACCTGCATGCCACTCAACACTGGTGCCTCAATTCCTCAACTTCCCTCATTCACATCTCCTCCAATGTATCCACATAGCCAACAGTGGTCCTCTTCCCATATCCAATCTCTTAATCCCATGCTTTAGCACTGAGCCCCTGCCAGCATTCAACTCTTCTTTGTATTTTTCATCTTATTATACTTCTGAGCTGCATTTTTATTGACTTCTTCTGACGTATCCTGAAATGTCTTTGATATTTTAAGTGTGGTCCTTGAATCTGGAGAAGTCTCCTCACTTCTGAGCCTTTTAGGAATGCATAATTTCAAGAACCACTTTAAACATGCAGAATCAGAACTTGCTTTTTAATATCATCCCCAAGTGGTTTCTCCAGTAGTCATGAATGAATGTGAGAGTTGGACCATAAAAAAGACTTGAGTGCTGAAGAACTGATGCTTCCAAACTGGTGCTGGAGAAGTCTCGAGAGTCCTTTAGACAGCAAAGAGATCAAACCAGTCAATCCTAAAGGAAATCAGTCCTGAATATTCACTGGAAGGACTAATGCTGAAGCTGAAATTTCAATACTTTGGCCAACTGATGCAAAGAGCCAACTCACTGGAAAAGATCCTGATGCTATGAAAGAGTGAAGGCAGGAGAACGGGGTGACAGAGGATGAGATAGCTGGAGGGCATCACCGACTCAATGGACATGAGTTTTAACAAACTCCAGAAGCTAAGTGAAGGACAGGGAAGCCTGGCGGGCTGCAGTCCATGGGGCTGCAAAGAGCTGGACACGACTGATCAAGCAAACTAAACTGAACCATATGATCTGCATGCACGTTACAGTTTGTAAAACATTTATACTGTTCATCTACTTTCAGATCTGTGCCTAATCTGTACACAGCTTTCAATCATTTTTACCCCTACAAGTTCTATGTGGTATCTTTTAGTATTTAACTGGATATACTTTGTAATTCCTTGCATGTATTTTTCAGTCTTGTCTTTCACTTCATTGAACAAGCCAAGATGATCATTTTACAGTCTGTCCCTGATAATTTCATTATCTAAAGTCCCTGTTTCATTGTTTCTCCCTCCTGATCATTGTAAACAAGTTTTTTTTTTTTGTTTTACTTCAAGCAGCTCATTTTGTTTGGAATTTGCTTCTGGGGTGAATGTACATTCTTCCGGAGTGAATCTGTATTTACATCTCCCAGGTACCATGGGGCACTACCATTACGGAGGGTCACTAACTAAATTTTCAGGTTGAAGTTTTAGTCAAAATATCTAATACTATGCATTCAAGCTACAAGACTGTGTGAATGTGAAGCCTTGTGGTAATTTTCCTCCTTAGCTAAAAGCTCAAGATTCCTTGTGATTCCCTCGTAGACTAGGATTACTTCTACTTCATCTTTATACTAAGGGTACAGCCCTTTGGGCTCTGGTTCTATGGGGAGAAAATCACATAGTAGATCACTTAGGACCTTTGAGATTTGCTTGCTATAATCATGCCCCAGAGCCTGTGAAGACCAAAGTCAGGTTGCTCTGGTTAACAAATAACTGCTGAAGCCAACTGCAGCAGTTTTGTTTTACTCTCTAGATACCCCATTTTACTTCTTCCTTGAGAATTCCTTGATTTTATACTAGCTAATCAATGCATCAAAGCTTCTTTAAAAAATCTTTTTTTTTTTTTTTTTAATCTAAGACTCTTAGCTGTTCTAGCAGGAGCCTGGCTAGCTTCAAATAGGTGCCTGTTTGATCCCGGCCAGTTGTACAAAATCTAGTGTTATCAGGCAACTTTTCAAACTGCTGGTTGACACAATTTAACGTGTTAGGAAACCAATGTAATGAATGGGTCACGCTCAGAATTTTAAAATGATAGAAATAGATATTCGAATAGAAAAATAGCTACGGACTCTGCAAGAACTAGCCACTTCAATTTAATGTGTCAGGAAAGCAATGTAGAGGGTCACAATCATTATTTTCAAAAATAAAGATATTATAAATAACTACCAAAATAGATACCTAAGTGAGCAGACCCATGAACATTCTGCAAGAACTAGATATGTCTCAATAAACACTACAGCCAACTGAGACAGACAGCACAGGAAAAACGGTAAAGAGCATGTGATGAATATATGAAATGGAAGGAATGGGCCATTTAATCTTTTGTAAAATGTTCCATTTGATTTTCTAGCATATGAAGGTCAACTTCTCTTAGGAGGGTTACTGCTATATTATCTGAGTTTTAGATTAACACAGTTTGTAGTTTATCAAACTAAATGCACAGACATATAATCTTCTATTGGTAAACATGTCATTACTATGAGTTTCAATTATGGTAAGTTTGTTTTTCAGAAAGATTATCGACAATATTTTTAAGTGGAAAATAAGAATTAAAAGATATTACTGTATCATATTTCTTAACATTGCTAGCAATGTGAATGTATTTATGACAATGGCTTAAAACAAAATTAGAGTGTTATACCTCATTTTTCCATCATGGACTTTTAATCACTACATTCCAGGAGAGAAATCTGAAACATAAATAGTGACTTCCCTTCCATGCAAGAAGAGATTGGATTTATCCGTCTGCCCGCAACAATCAAAATATTCTCAAAGTATATGGAACAACTGCTTCTATGATGCTGGATATCAGGGACAGTGATTCTTGAGAGTGTGGAAACAAATGAGTTGAGCCCTACCACTGCCCCAGCTTATTACCTCGCGAGTTTCCAAGCTGCAGCACAGTAGAGAACCCAGGCAAAGGCCAGCAGATCCTTTGAATTTAGAAAACAGCCTGAGAACCCAGAGAGACCAAGGTGGTGAGAACTTGCAGGACAGAAAACAGAGACAAGGAGCTAAACAGAGAGGGATTCCTTCCAGAATCCATCACAGTGGCTATCAATAAATGCATGTAAGTAAATTATATGAGGATTCGGGGAAAATACAAAGAATTAGAGGGAATAATGTCAAGCACACAGAACCAGAAATGGTGCCTATTCCCAACAGCCACAGTGTAAAACCTCACAATTCAAGAGGCACTGCATATAATAACCAGGAGGGTCTTGCCTCATTATTGTGGAATAGCTAGCCTTGGAGAGATCACTGTTCTGGAGGCTCCTAAAAAATCATGACAGACAGACATGAAAGAATAAACTATTTCCAAGTGACATAACTGCATCCCAAAACAATGCTCAATTCATTCATACAAACACAAATATATTCAGCACAACATAAAATTTACAGTGCCTGGCATCTAAACAAAGATTACCAGGCATATAAGCAGAAAAACACAATCCCTGAGGAGACGTATCAACCAACCAAAATCAAACCAGAATGGACCCAGACGTTAGAATTTGCCAATAAGAACATTAAATCAGTTGTTATAATTTTATTCTATATGTTAAAAGACTCAATTAGCAACTTGGAATATACTATAGACCCTAAATGAATTTCCAGAAATGAAAAATATACTGAATGAAATTACCAGATAATTCATTAATCCTTTATTTAAATGTTAATGAAGTCATACATGCTTTTTAAATATGTAAGAACCAACAATGATTCCTAAAATTTTGTTTTTAAAATATAGTGTGTATACTGAGACATAACTTAAAATATATTACTATGTTCACATTTGAAAGTTTCAGAATCACTGATGTAGGGCCTTGTCAGTCATGGTAGAAACATCAGATTTACCCAGAGCTAGCCAGGGAAACATTAAGGATTTTGAGCAGAGAGGTTATATGATCTGAATTGTGTCTTAAGAAAATGAACTTGTGGGGCCTCCCTGGTGGTTCAGTGGTAAAGCATCTGCCTTCCACTACAGGAGCAAGGGTTCGAGCCCTGGTCTGAGCAGCTCTCACAAGCTGTGGAGCAACTTAGGCCCTGTGCCACAAGTACTGAGCCTGTGCTCAGGAATCAGGGAACTGCAACTACGCTGCAGCTACTGAAGCCTGCGTGCCCTACTGTCCGTGCTCCGCAGCAACAGAAGCCACTGCAATGAGAGGTCCATGCATAGCTATCGAAGAGCAGCCTCTGCTCCCAGTTATCAGAGAAAAGCCCAT
Organism: Ovis aries; assembly: GCF_016772045.2. Classification (NCBI taxonomy): domain Eukaryota; kingdom Metazoa; phylum Chordata; class Mammalia; order Artiodactyla; family Bovidae; genus Ovis; species Ovis aries. The sequence goes on from NC_056076.1 coordinate 46,884,926, forward strand.
GGAGCCACAAACCCAGCACAGTCAAAAATAGATAAACTTAAAAAAAAAAAAAACAAAAAACAAAAAACTTGTTACTGTAAGAGATAGGGATAGGGAGACAGGGATGAAAACAGTAAGATGCTTCCTACAGTTATGGTAGTTCAAGTGAGAGAAGACACACACTGCTGTGAATGCCCATGTGGCCAAACTATGTCATTAACTGCTGAGACAAAACAAGGTTTTCCTCAAGAATTAAAACGGTGGGCTTTTGTATCCCCAACACGTAAAGGCTATCAAGAGACAGCTAATCAGCTCTGAAAACATGTTTTTTCCCCAAATCGTTATATAAACCATCAAGAAACCAGTATCAGTTCATATTCCATATTTTAAAAAACTGCAGTTCTCTTTTAATTTTGTTCAGTCGCTCAGTCATGTCCGATGCCTCGCAACCCCATAACTGCAGCAAGCCAAGCTTCTCTGTCCTTGCGCATCTCCCAGAGCTGGCTCAAACTCCATGTCCATCGAGTCGGTGATGCCATACAACCATCTCACGCTGTCGTCCTGTCTCCTCCTGCCTTCAACCTTCCCGAGCGTCAGGGTTTATTCTAATGAATCAGCTCTTCACACCAGGTGGTCCAAGTATTGGAACCTCAGCTTCAGCGTCAGTCCTTCCAATGAATATTTAGAATTGATTTCCTTTAGGATGGACTGGTTTGATCTCCTTGCAGTCCAAGGGACTCTCAAGATTTCTCCACCACCACCGTACAAAGGCATCAATTCTTTGGCACTCGGCCTTCTTTATGGTCCAGCTCTCACATCCATACAGGACTACTGGAAAAACCGTAGCTCTGACTATACAGACCTTTGTCGGCAGCTATGTTTCTGCTTTTTAATACGTTGTCTGAGGTTATCGATATTTCTCCTGGCAATCTTGATTCCAGCCTGTGCTTCATCCAGCCTGGCATTTCCCATGAGGTGCTCTATATATGTTAAATAAGCAGGGTGACAATATATAGCCTTGACATAGTCCTTTCCCAATTTGGAGCCAGTCCATAGTTCCTTTGCTTCTTGACCTGCATAGAGGTTTCACAGGAGGCAGGTAAGGTGTCTGGTATTCCTAGATACCAATACAACTGTACTGCAATACTCAGAGTAGTATAGCTGCCCCAGGTAACTTGGCCCCTAGGATACAGAGATTACAGGCAGAATTTCCCCAGCCTTATGTATACAGTAGGCTGAGTCTACAATGGTCCTAGGCCTTCAGGTTTAATGAAACACCTACTGGCACATTCTTGTCCCTACTGTGCACTTCCCTACCGATCTCCCGTTCCAGGCCCTCGCCCTGTAAGAGTCTAGAGTCTATTAGGCTAGTAAGCACACTTCCTCCAAAATCCCCAGCTTCTTTCATCCGTCTGCTTTCTCGTTTCCTTCCCTTGTGAATACCTGTTTCTCAGATGTCAAGTCATTTCTACAGTCAGCATTAAGTCAAACACAAATGACGACCCACCATTTCTTCATTCACAAGCATTTATTGAGCACCTACTATGTGCCACACCATGTTTGGCTCTGGGATACAATTGAAATATCACCCCTGCCCTCATGGAGCTTACAATCTAGCAGAGGAAACAAATACACAGTGAACTAACACATAAAATAAACACAGGTTGTGCTATCTGCCATATAGGATACAAACAGTGATGTGGTTAGGATATTTAGGAAACATTTTTTAGACAGAATAGTCAAGGAAGGCCTGTGATAAGATGGTTAAAAACTGAGTACGAAGCCTGACTCCCTGCTTATATGCTGCAAGTCACTTACCCTCTCAGAATCTGTTTCCACATTTGTAGAATGGAAATAATCATATGAAATTTGACCAATGCTCCTTACTGTGAATCACCATGAAAAATCTTCATTAACTTCTTGCTACTGATATTCTACATGATTTTCATGACTTCTTACATACTTAACATTCCTTAGCAAACTTCTGGCTGTTTTGGACGTTTTCAGCCTCTTGTAGCGCCCTGACTCCACCTTTAACCACTGCACTATGATCTCTCTACTCACTGATCTGTATGGCCTTAGTTAGTTAGTAGTACTAGCCGCTCAGTTGTGTCTGACTCTGTGACCCCATGAACTAGAGTCCATGGAATTCTCAAGGCCAGAATACTCAAGTGGGTAGCCACTCCCTTCTCCAGGGGATCTTCCCAACCCAGGGATCGAACCCAGGTCTCCCGCCTTGCAGGTGGATTCTTTACCAGCTGAGCCACCAGGGAAGCCCCATCGACTGGATGACAACTTTGGTGAAGGTAAGTCTCTATTGTGTGTTCCAAGTGCCTGATACAGTGCCTGGCATATACAGCCTCTCAAATATTTAATGACATGAGACTCATAAGCCAAAAGCGGCAGCCAAAAGCAGCGGCCAAAAGGTGGAAGACATAAAGGACAGAGGGGAAGTCTCATGGAGGGAAGTCCTGAGGACAACATAGGACACAGGTGTCGAAGGTTCACGGGGCTGGACTGGCCTTCGGCCCAACTCGTCCTCTGAGGCTGGAATAAAGGATGAAGGTGAGCACGAAGGGAAAGAAATCATGCTGAAGTCCTGAATCTTCTGATTGAATTTGGAAACAAGATCACCTGCTAAGAAAGGCGTGTTCTGAACAGCAGTGGTAGGCTGTCATCAAACACAAACACAAAAGACAAGTAAGTGTTAGTAAGAATGTGGAGAAAAGGAAATCCTTGTGCACTGTTGGCAGCAGTAAACTGGTGCAGCTAGAATGGAAAGCAGTATGTGGGATTCTCAAAAAATTAAGCAGAACTACCATAGGATCTGGCAATTCCACTTCCAGGTATTTACATGATGTCAAGTGACTTCAAAGAGATATGTGCACATCAATATTCACTGCAACATTATTTTACAATAGCCGATGTATATGGACGCACTTTAAGTGCCCATACATGAATGGGTAAAGAGTGCATACATGCACAACACAGCCATTAACAACAAAAAAGAAATCTTGCCATTTCCAACAACATGCATAAATCTAGAGGGTTATTATGCTAGGTGAAATAAATCAGAAAAAGACAAATACCATATAATCTTGCTCCTTCGTGGAATCTAATCAAATGAAATGAAAAGACTCAGAGAATAAATGAGTGGTTGCCAGAAGGGAGGGGCTGGAGAGGGGAAGAAATGGGTAAAGGGAATTAAGAGATATAAACCTCCAGTTATAAAATAAGCCAAAGGACGGAAAACATACAGCATAATACATGATTATAACTTCTTATGGAGACAAATGGTTACTAGATTTATCACGGCGAGAATACATGCAATCAAATCATGTAGTACATCTAAAATTAACAATTTTGTACATCAACTATACTTCAATTAAAAAAGAAAAAAGGAATGGCAATATTTGCATTAATTGATGAGAATGGGGAAAGAACCACGCAGTGTCAAGTCAAAGGACTGGCAGGTGACTGAGAAAGGGCTCTGAGGACATGCTGAAGGATGTGATATTGCAGTGGGGTAGGAAGTACAAAGAAAATAGAGAAGGTTAAATAGGGAGTTTCAATGGAAGAAAATGTTGGAGGCAAGATAACCAAAAATCTCACCAGCCAGTGTTGGATGGGTCATCTGTCAGAACACGAAGTCACTGAGAATACGACAGAATCAGAGATGGCCAAGTACACTGTCAGGAAGTGAGGCCTTCAGCAAACCAATGGGAGTGATCGATGGTAAGAGCAGAGGTAACTGACAGTGTAACTTCCTGACACAGGCAACACAAGGGCAGATTTTTGTCAGAAGCCTTGAGAAATTATTTAGAAATTACAAGACAGAGGAAAGGCAGCCGCCACCAGCTTGTGGACACAGCCCACACCGGTGAGAGCTGCAGGCTATGGCAGGCCTTTAGAAGACAGCCAAATTCGTTGACAAGACAGAGAAGTGCAAATTCAAAAAAAACCCATTAACTTGCAGCCAAGCATGGTTAAGGGAGGAGAGAGGGTGGACAGAGGGCTTCCCCATGACTCAGCAGGTACAGAATCCACCTGTGATGCACGTGACACGGGCTACAGTCCAAAGGGTAGCCAAGAGTCGGTCACGACTGAGCGACTGGGCATGCACAAGCGCAAGGGTGGGCAGGCAGCTGGGAGAGACTAGAACACATACAGAAAGGAGACAAGTGATGGTAAGAGCGGAGGCAAGGGAGTCTGCACTTCTTAAAGACTGCAGAACAAAAATACGCATCTTGAAAACTTTCTGAAATCTCATCTTAATCATCAAACTCACCATTGTCTCCCCTTAATGACTGCTGTCCATTCTACCTTGAGAAATGGACTCAGCTCTTACTCCTACATCCACTTAAATCTTGAGTCTTCCTTTGAAATGGCTCCATCATCCACTCCTTCCTTATTCCTGTAGCCATCACCTGAAATCAGTTCTCACAATTTTATGCCTAGGTTACCACACCAGCCTCCCAAATAGCCTACCTAATTAGTGTCACCTCAGTTTAGTCAGAAGGATTTTTGAATTAATAGGTCTGTTTCAGACACCCAAGTCCAACTGCAAAATTTATGTTTCATTTGCAACATAAAGACAACACTACTTTCCTTTGAAAGACTGCGGTAAAGAATGTGATATGTTGTAGGTTTCTTAGCACATCTCTTAGCAGGTAAGAATTCCTGATTTTTGAAAACTTGTTGTAAGCCCTTTGAAGAATGGGACCAGATCTGCTTTACCAGTCTAGTCCATATACACTTTCAAAACACACTGAAATCTTGTTGAATGGTCTGATGAAGGCCAAAATACGAGGGATACTTTATAACACAACACTCTTTTGTTGTGAGTGTTTTACAACAGAAACACTTCTACAAGTGTTGAGCTTGTAAAGACTTGAGCTTTGAAAACATAAAGGTAGCTTTAAAATCCATTCAAAAAGAAACAGTTCAGGAAACAATGTGGTATGCCAATCAAGAAAGTAACACCTTGAGCAAAAGACTGTTTTTCTTATCCCAGAGCTACCTTGAGAACATCAAATGGGGTGGGAAACACACACACAAAAAAATGAAAAAGCAAAGCTTAGCTCTGCTTTTGTTGTTGCTTTAGCCTTACCACTTTTCCAGTTTGAGTTGGACTGCCTTTGGCTCAGATGATCCTACTGGCTTTGGGGGAACTCAGAAAGGCCAAAATGGAGCCTAAGGGAAGAGGAAAAAAAGAGAGAGCTGGCTACTAAGGGCTGGCCCCAGGCAAAGATGGTTTCAGAAAGTCAAGACTTTCTAATTAAAAATGGAAAACATAGTGTAACACGTTTATGAATGTGTTATTATGAAGTAGCACATTACTTCATAATGCAAGTAAAAATGTGTGAAAAATCATTTGGATATCCTTATAAGCAGGTGTTTCTGGAACTTATCAGAGAGATATATTTGAAACTGAGACATCCCAGGAAAATTTCTGCCAATTATCTCCAAATCAGTTACCCCAGCTCACCAAGGTCAGAGGTGGAAGGCCTTAATACAGACACTTGCATACAGTTAATGGTACATATTCTTGGAAAATATGGTTAGATAGTTCTTCTCATACCACATGGTTAGCAAAACCACTTGGAAAAGTGCTGTGCACCAAAACCTACAGAAGTATTTGCATCCCTGACTCAGAAGTTCACCTCTAGGAATTTATCCTAAGGAAATAATTTATGCACAAAGACATGCACTGAAACACAGCGTCATGAGATATAACCTAAAATGTCCAACAAGGAAAGGCAACAGAAAGCATGGCACATCCATACAGTGTAGTGTTTGGTAACTTGGAATAATGCCTGTAGACTGAGAAAGAAGAATCAAAATACAAATTACACTGAGAATGAATAAAACTATGTAAAATCACAAACATGTAGCAGAGAGACCAGCAAGAAACATTCAAAAATATTTAACTGCCCTCTCTACCTTTTCTGTATTGTCTGGACTTCCCACAATAAGCATGTATTGCCAACAGAAAAAAAAATAATTATAAACACAAATAATAAACAAAAAAAAATACTGAATCAGGCAAGCATTAAAGCAGAATGGGCATTTTTATACATTTATTGGTTTCTGCTAAGAATTGGAGTGAGGTTCCTAACAAAAAAGTGGGGGCTTACAAACCAGTCATTCTTTAAAAAGCAGAGAAATTATTTAATTTCTTTTCTGTAAGATCCACCATATCCATGTAGAAACGTAGCAGAGAAGATGGTGAGTCAGGTTCTGTCATGAATTACCAAGCTAAATGACAACTCCATGCTCCCACAACACACAGACCTAGACCCAGGGTCACAAGACACAATATCAGACCCAAGTTTTAAATGGCATGCTGCTCTACGTTTTCCATGATGAAAAAGATTAGGAAAATAAAAAGTGCTTACTTGGGGCAAGGGGAGACTTTTTTCACACCCATTGGGGGCTAGAGGGAAATGAAAGACAGAGCTGAGAACTAATACTTTATAAAATTCAACTTTACTTAAAAAGACAAAATGTAACTAATACTTTTTTGGCAGAAGAAAAGCAGACACCTTGGTTACTAGATGACAGATGTTCAGGACTGCTCTGAAGGAAGAATGGCCGAAAGGTCTGATTCCTAAATCACAGCAGTCTGTTGAATATCTTTCTTCTACAATCCAACCTTTCTTCAAATCCTTTTAAAATTCTACCCTAGGGAAATTTGCTTTATACCCAGAGTTATGGATCTCCTTATGTATACTCACAATCATTCACTTAATCATGGTATTTCCATTCTAGCTTTCTGGACTCTACGGTTTTGTTTGGCCTTTATAATCATCCCACAACGGAAACAAAGTCCTAGAGCAGCTTACCTAAGAATCAAAAAGTTAGTCGATGCAAGCAGACCCTGGGCATGAAGCTACATTCAGTACCAATTATACTGTCATGAGTTACCAGAGCAAGGAAACCCTTCTAACATTTCTGTGTGAACAAAGATAAAAACACAGGCTGGCTAAGTGTTTGTAAGAGGCTGGTAACTGCAGTTCCTTTTCTTAAACAGCATCAGATGGCAGATGGTTGGCTGCCACTTAACTAACAGGTAGAGATGACCTCCTCTGAAACTGAATTATACTTGGTTGAGCAGGTATCTTGGCTAATAAAAGACACTATACTACAAAGGCAGGGTCCCAGTAAAAGTTATTTGGTGGCCATACTAAAAAAAAGCACAATGGCTCAGTAAGCATGCTGTTGTCATAGAGCCAAAAGCATAAAAAAAGGTACTCACCTTCAAAGATACATGCATAAAAGTCTGAATTTAAGATTATAAACGTAAAAATGTTTTAAAAAATGTTAGTCGCCTATATGAGATAAATTAAAAATTTATGTAATTTAGTGTAAAGCACCAAAAATGAACAATACAACTGTTCACATAAAATAGTGAAAAGAAAACAAAGTACAACTATAAAAGCACAGCGGTTATCAGTTACAAGAATCAAGTAAATGAACTAATTTCTATTATTTTTTTCATTTACCTTATAAAACTCTGTTGGTTAAGTTGGGGGGGGGGTCTCTGAGAAATCTAATGGGTAACAAAATGATAACAAATATACAGCATTTCTTTATTAACAAATTGTATCACACAAATCAGGTTACTTTTTCTGATTACAGAGTTAACAGAATTTGCATCCACATTTAGAGCAGCGATATAAAAGTTTACCAGGAAGAAATTCTGTGTATGGACCAAAGGACTGCAACATGTCCTAAGAATTTAAAACTGGCAACTAAGATGTAACAACTGCAAGAAGATTCAGGTTTGTTTTCCATGTTTTTAACTCTCCAAAAGGGATAATACATTACGGGGATAATACAGCCAAAGAAGGGATGATGTAGAAAATCACAGGAAATTAAACGAGTACAGAAACAGCACAAAGATCATGAGAACTTGAGAAGGTGTAAAAAACCAAGCAGTGACAAGGCAGCTCCCTGGAGCTGCACCAGCCCTGACTGTTCCCTACCCTACATGAAACTGGTGGGCTCTTCATCTGGGCATTTCAGCCTGAGAAATCAGCCAGACTAATGATTTTTAAACAAAGGTTTACTTAGATACAGCTTAGGGAGAGAAAGCTTAACATTAGCAAAGTATTAACTCCTTGAGAAATCAAAATTGTGCAGCCAAATGAAAGCAAAGTATAAAATCTGGATAAAAAATGTTTCTCTAAGGGTAAAATTCAGCTTCCTGAGAGATTTTAAATCAAACACATAGTAAGAGGGTGGTTTTCAAAGTGGGTTTAAGGCCCATCCTCTCTTCAAACTTTTCTTATACTCAAACACTTCTAATTCTGTTTTTATCTTCTGTGGTTTCAGGAAACATCTTTTTAAAAATAAAAAATAAAGGAAATCTGATGCCGCCTCTATCCCTTTGCTATTGTTTGTTCTTTAAATTTAAAAATCACTGCTATGAGAAAAATGAGATCTATGACACACTTTGTCAGTGTTACATAGCAGATTTGAACATTATCCTATAAAATAAACCAGTAAAAGAAGTTCTTAGGAAGAAATTAAACTTTGCTATTCCCACTGCCCCTAAATCTGTTCTTCCACTGCCTCCATGCTCTCAGTATTTCTGGACAGTGTGAACAAAATCTTAACATTCCAGCCACCCCTCAATCCAGAAACATTTCAGTCAACGGTCACAGAGAACTTCGTTGAGAAGGTAAGCCCCTATTTACAGACATCTCTAGAGTAAGAAAGTTCAATTACCCAAAACAGCACACATTACATCAGGGCAGACTCTGTATAGTGTTCTTCAACATACTCACTAACAAGGAGCAGCCAAATCCCAGAACTCCACTCTGCACTCTCAAGCACAGAACACCAGAGTGGCAACAACTGCCAGGGGAAACATACAGGCCATGTTTCTTGGATGGAAATGAACAACAGTGGAACCCAAGCTTTGGCCACTTATCTAGACTTCATTATTTCAACAAAACAGAACAAATCCATGGAAAGGACTCATTTGGCAAATGTAACTTCTTTCCATATATTTTTCCTTCACATCAGGTTAAACAAAAAGTTGTCATTTTAGAATCACTGATTACATCTTTTTTTAATTAGAAAAAAGTATACTTGAATATTTACATAATTTTATTGCTGTGTATTACAACAAGAAAATTTAACTGATTTGTAGAATCTATCCAGTAACATGAAATTGAAATCCATCTCTCAGGAGGATGTCATTACAGCTGAATGTATCTGATGCTCCAGAGTACATCAAGAGTAAGAAAAATCCGTGCATGTCATGTGGTTCTTGTTGTAGTCATCTGTGTTCATCTCTCAGAAGGCAAACGAATCCATCTGACATTTCAATAAATACCAAAGTAATCATTAGCAAAAAAATAGCTTCCACGGACCAGAGATCCAAGAGAGAGCAGTTCTGATGAATGATTCCTAGAATCGAGTGAGTCCTCCTTTAGTCCAGTGAGATGATGTCAGGAATGTTACTTCCACTGCTGGTTATGACCCCTGTCTCACTCCTGCTGCTGGATGAACTAACATGAGTACTGCTTTCATGGGGGCTGGTGGTGGTGACAGACGCACTGCTGGCTGTTAAGGGTGAGGTGAGACTATCCAAAAACATAGGAGGACAGTACTGCTTGAAACAAACAATGATGCGGATGAGGACGAGGCTTCATTGATTGTAAATAAAGAGACTACACACTGTTAGATATGCACAAGTGATAGCCACATATTTAAATCTCGGTGGGATTTTAAAATTTCTCAAAACTTCACATCTTTGGATAGAAGGTGGCACAAATTTAACATTTTACATTATTTGATGAGTGCGGGATATTCTTGACTGTCTCAAAACAGAATATGTTGACCAAATATGTAGGTAGTAGTACAAAAATGTCAATAATATCGATCTATAGTTGTTTAATACTGAATACTAGCCCCACAATTATGACTCATACTTAGTCTTGAATTTGCTCACTAAATGTATTTATACCAAATTTAAAGCACACTGTAAAAGGCTAATAAACTTATCTTTAATGGCTTTAAGCAAAAGTGCTACCAAAAAATTCAGTAATTCTTTCCAAAGTTATTATCAATTAGACCCTTAAGGAACAATGTTAAGACTGATCAGCGGAAAAACAACATCTGATTCCTATCTACATACATGTAACAGTTACTTGTGTGATTAGAAGACAACATACACTCTAAGACTACATGGTAGCTAACTACCCCAGGATGCTCAGAATGAGATCTCCTGTATTTTGGAATAAAAAACAAACAAAATTTTGGAATAAATCTTAAAGGAAATCTAATTGCCTCTGAGATGCCTGCTTGACAGCCCCCTCCAAGTGTTTATAACTGTTGGTTTAAATCTTAGTTGCTGATCCCCAAATAAATTTCAACCTGGGTTTAAGTACTCTGATACTGACCAGGAGGAAGAGAGACAAGAGCTAAAAGCTTTATTTTATATCACCATAGACTGTTTTATGTGAGAAACAACTGCACTAACTTTAGTATGATAAGCGAGGTCCAGCACACACTGCAAGAGGAGAGGTCCTAAGCTGGTGTTTAGATTGACTACAGGAAAGATCAGTAAGGACGGCTCATCATTATTATCAATTCGAGGTATTTTTAATCAACAAGTTAGCCTGATACCAAGCATCTGAATGGCCCTATAAAATCAAAATCCTCAAGGTTCCAAGATGATTTTTTTTTTTTTAAAGGATGGTTCACATGAAAATCAGTAATACTTTGATTCTAAAGAATCTATCTCCTAGAAAAATACATAGATATTTTGCTATAGAATCTACTGATGTAACAAAGTCAATTTAGGGTGAAAAGAAACTTCTCTTCCTGTGCTTGTCACCTTGGGCCCAAACTTCCAGTACTGTTTGTGTGATCAAACAGAGTATTAAACCAGGAAGCTGATACACAACCTGTGGTTAGCTGATTCTGAGCAGCCTACAGAAGCAGTGACCCATGGTTCTTCCTCTGTCCGTCCCTACTCTCAACACCTCTCTGTCTCTTTCTCTGTCTCTTTCCCCGTCAGCTTTCCTTGCGCCTTCTCCTCTTCTGCTACCAGCCTATCAGCGGAGTCTGTGCTCACCGCAAGGTCTTCATGCTGGGACACTGGAATACTAGTTTCTTATCTCCGACAGAGAAAACACGAATGGTTGATTTATAGCAACTTTAGGTGAGGGCTTCTTCAAAGTCTGAATTTGACTGTCTTTAAAAACTAGGAAGAATCAAGCTAATGATTCAATCTATTTAATCAACTTCAGCCATCTTCTATGTACAGAACAAGTGTTTTACAAATTAGCTGTATAAAGTTTCAACATTTCCAGTCATCCAGCACTGCTTCCCCTCATTTTAATCACTCAAATGCTTGTTAAGAAATGCCAAATGATTATATTAAACTGAACAAAAAATAATTTTAAATGCTAGTAGTAAAGGTCAAGATATCATAAACTGAAAAACAACATCATGCCTCCAAGTAAAATTGTGAAATATTTATAGAAGTACTTTCCTTCCATCAATTTAAGTAACTGAGAGTTGACTGTCCTGATTTTATGCAACTGGTCATTTTTAGTTAGTGACACAACCAACAATCCAATACAAATTAGTTGCTTAAATTCAGGATACATACCTGGGGATCAACTGGAATAAGGGAAAGAAAATCCAAACCTAAAACAAAAATGTTCTGTTAATAGTTGTCTCATATTTTGGAGACAAGAATTATTTCCCCAAATCATTTTTTATTTAAGTCATAGAGAACATTTGGGTTAAGTCCTTACCATTCTGCTGTAGGGAAGGTCTATACCACAATCAGGATATTTCAGGATATTTATGTGCATAAAACCCAAAAATGTACATATGTCTTGACAAACAACTGGAAAAACCATCCCCAGAGGTGTCCAAAATTTAAATAGAACTTTCAAAGCAAATTTTTGCTTAGCAGAATGAGAAGCAATGAAATGAAGAGATGATTATCTGGACTGAGACATTAAAAAAACATGCTTAGTCTCTTAAGACACTTCACATTTATTTTTTTAGAAATACACATTTAGCTTCATCTAAAATTTCACTTCTTAAACAAATAAATGTCTGTTTCATGGACAGCTCTCTGTCCCACAGTTCCCACAACAAAAGGAGTACACAGATCAACACGCTGCATAAAGCAAGCACTTTGTAACTGCTGCTTACTAACAAGCTAAATCTTGCCAAGGTGTACTGGGTTATAAGCTAATGCAGTTTTCTAAAGATTTGGGATCCTCCAATTATACTTCAGAAATAGAAAAGTGACAAGAGGTTGCCCAGTAATACTGTTTTGAAATATTAAAGTTGTAACAATAAATAATAAAATCTTCATGTCTGAAAAGTCTAGCAATAAACTTCAAGGTCAGTTCCCCTAGACCTCTGTTTGACTAAATTCTACGACATAAAAAAAAAATCATTTATTAGGTATAAGATTACTAAGGCCAATTTTTATTTATTCTATGAATTTTTATATCCTGGTATTCAACGTCACCTCAAATACAATAATTGTAATAGAGTGTACTACGATACTGGACTGTTAGTCTAAATAGAGAATATTAGTGGGAAATGATATTCAACCTGTCTGAATATAACTGATAAATCAAATGTTTAAGTAAGTTTATTCCCTTATAATCTCTAAATAAGGGTATAATGATAATACTTATTGAATAATACAAGCTGTAGCACCAATCATTTGAAAGAAGTTATTCAACTTCTAAAAGATTTTTGAAAACTCCTGACATGACTTGTCATTTCTTATGCCTATCACTAGCTATCAGATACAAGATTTGAGCCAACACTGGACAAAGGGAATCATAACCAGTTCTTCCAAAGAGTTCCCCATTAAAGTGACACTAAGGAGGTGATGTACTTCAGTAAGCGAGTTTCTGTTCACAGTAATAATAGCACTGAGTAAATCCTCTCTCTGCAGCAGCTGAACAGTAATTCAAAATCTGTCTAGCCCTTATAATAATCATCTGCAACTTTTATATATTCACCATTTCTATTACTGGATGATTATTTCATGTGCGCTAACAGGCTATTGATAAAATACCTTAAGGGATAATTGAATATGATAACTTAATGCCATAATAAAAGCATCTAGAAATTTTTCTGAAATTTTGGTTGAAACCCACTGTTACAGATGCTCTCTACACAAAATTCAATCATATTTCAATGTAAATATTTCTCACTGAAACCATTTTCTCTCCAACAGTAACACTGAAGCTTGCACAGCATTTCAGATGTTATTCCTTCTATTAAAAAACTAGTATCAACAATGTCTTATAATTCTACTTTGTAAGTATAGACTATGAAAACTCTTACATGAAACAGATGAAGAAGCTTCATGAATAGTGATTAAAACATTATTGCCTTAATACTTTATAAAAGTTCAGTAAAATGCTATTCTTATTTCACCATAAGTTTGAACTGCAATGGTATGCTGTGTTTTCACTCTTTAAGTATTTCATAATTATCTTTAACTAAAAAAGCAGGTAGTTTTAAAAATTATGATGGTACATTCTAAATGCTTTTCTCAATACTGATAAATCTATAGTTTTTAGATTTTAAATGCTGCTTCATGTGAAACTGACTCTGTATGTCTTATTAATAACAACACATTTTACTTACTTGAACCATGAAGTTTAACAAAACATAACTGCTACATGATTAAATATGTAAATGTTTAGCACTTTCAGATTTTAATGATACAACTTTTGAGCACCATTCGCACCTGACAGTATGGCACTAGCAATAATAAGGCAGTCATATTTTTCGTGAAATAATCAAGCTGCTTTCCACTCCACAAACACAAATTATGCTTTATTTTTGCATTCACTGTTGCACAGTATCAGAAGATGCTCCCAGCTGCAGTTCATTATTAATATCATTTCTTCTTTGTTCTCCTGCAGATTCAGAAGATTCATGTTTATGATGTTTAAAAGGAATGTTGAGAAATGTATTAAGAGTTTGTCATCTCTTAATTCTTGGTGTTCTATTTAATATTTTATTATAAATTATTAAATTTATAAATAGCAAAACTCTGTACAGTATGACTAATTACATAAAAATTATGCACAAAAAAATCCCTAAAGTAATTACTAATTACAGAAGAGCATATTAACAGTAAAACCCAAATAAAAACTAAACTATTTGGATCAAGTAACTACTACATCATTCATAAATGACGGTAAACTGGTAACTCCTCTAAAGTACAATAGATCCTATTCTATTCCATTTATCAATAAGAAAGTCTTTTAACATTTTAATAAGCAGTATCACTATACTAGCTTATAATGGCTAAATACCAGTCCTGGATAATAGTCTTAGTTCTTACCAGCTTGAAATGTATTTTATGAAATACACAATTAACATATTTTATCGCATTTTTCTCAAATCTGTACATTTTATAAAATAAATAGTCTGACTTTATGCCCAGATTTTGAAATATAAATTCTCTGAAATTAAAAATTCATCCGAACTCAAACAATTCAAAAACTAACAGAGCAAGTGACTTGTACACTGTATCTATTCTATTGCCAAATGGCCAGAGTCACTTAGTAAACAGAGAATGTTCATTCTCTTTTTTCTCAGGATTAATTTTTAATTCAAGAGCTTTAGGAAATGAATTCTTCTGGAATGCTTATTTGTAACACATACTAAGATGACATGTAGAAACCTTTCAACTTCATTTAAAACTCGCCACAGTTAAAACAAAACATGGCAGTCAGGAATTAAGACTCTGACTTTCTCTCTTTCTTATGAACCACGAAACTTCACCTATAACTCAAAATCAAGCTTTGTATCAGCAATGACTCTGTAACTGGTCCTGGCTGGGTTTACAAACAGTTTTTTTAAAATAATCAATTCCCAAAGAACACGTGGAGGAGATACATTTAAGAACCAAAAAGCTTTTAACTTTTTTTTGATGGATACTATTTTTAGTCTACTTCTTTCCATTAAATTGTATTCAAACTGAATAAACTCTGAACAAGTTTCAAGTGACAAAATTATACCTGACCAGATTACACAACTATCAGCTGTTCCAACAACACAAGTTTTACCCAATAGAATATATATTGTGCTTAAAATAAAGACCTTACTAAGAGGGCCAAGAAGAATAAATCACAGGTCAAAATTAACTTCCTAAACCCAGAGAAGAAAATTAATAAAAGGAGGAAGTAACTGAAGTTCAATAAAAGGGCCCTTCAGAGAGAAGGGAAGTCATGAAATCACTGGTTCTAAACTTGTGCCAATCTGATCTATCAAAAAACTTGATACTAAGGTAACTCAGGCAGCCATGAAGTTTTTAACTGTTAATATACATATAAAAGATATCCCTAAACAAACACATAATTGTAAAGCAATTATCCTCCAATTAAAAAATAATTTTTTTTTTAAGATAACCCTCAATACTCAGAAGTGTTGTGGAAAAAGAGCAGGCAGATCCTATTTTTACAGGGTAAAGCTGGCAGGCAACCTGACCTCACAGTTCACAAGTATATTCTGAAGTTGTGGATGGGCTACCCAGAAGTGATGTGCTTTTAGAAAAGAAAAGTATGAGAAAACATTCTAACCTGTGAAGCTTCCATGAAAAATAAATCAAGAAAAAGTCTCCCTGTGGTACATTCTCTATGTGGGAGAATAAATTCCGTAAAATTTTCCCACTATCCTACTACTCTATTTCCTCCCAACAAAATCTATAGATTGCTTGGTAGTTAAAATGATAGCAACTGAACGTGACTGATATTTAAAACAGGTATCACCTTTACAGGAACCCTTTCCTTAGCAATTTCCTTTGCATTTTTACTTAAGATACTTAAATTATATTTGCTTCACAGATTAAGATAAAAAATAAATGGTAAAAAAAAAAAAAAAACTGATAAAAAACAAAACAACTCTTCACATACCTGGCAGATCTGAGGACATGCTTGAGATTGGCGTGTGGTGGAATGGTACTGAGTAGTCTGTTAATGAAGGCGGAATAGCAGCAGGATCAACCGAAGTCACACTGGGCACCCTTACAGAAGATGGCTGATACATGAGAACCCTGTTTTAAATAGCATGGGAAATTACAATCTGGCTGTTAGTTCACAGGAGAGAAGAGCTGTACTCCTGGGCATTCTCAATCATTAAGTTCACTAAGCTTCAAAACAGCTATACGGAAGCTACTCACTACACAGAACTCCACTCACTCTCCTCTCTCATAACAGTCTTCACTTAACATGAACATATGCTGCCTCTCAACAGCAGCTGTGACGTAAGAGCAAGGTGGCACTAAAACGTGAAGCACACTGCTGGAGCAAAACACGGAACTCTGAACCACAAACAGGACTAGACGCTGCACACTGCTTTTATTCATGTCTGTGTAACATGCATGTGATATTAGTAAGTTATATATAAAGAAATTTAGAAATAAAGTGGAAGACTCCTAAAATCTGATTCAAATCAGGGTACTTTTATGAGTAAAGCTACTTACTTACTATAGCTCAAACATAATTCCTTCCATTGTAACATGAATTGTGTTAATTATTAGCACTCTTATCTGGGATCACCTGAGTAAAGACAGTCCTAAAGCCAGCCAATCTGATAAAAACCAGTAGCAATCAGAAAAGAAATTAGATTAAGAATAAAACATTCAGGACTTAAGACATAATATTCAGAAATAAAAACACTAGCTACCATGATACCATCTACTCTTTTAGGAGTGCTATGACTTTCAAATTCACTGTTCATGCTACTAAAAACACAGATTAAATATACTTAAGACACACTTTATTATTGGTATTTATACATATATGTATACACACTGTATATATATATATATATACTATATTTTATAATTTCAAGAAGCAGTATAGTTAAACACATTTTTGAAGAAGTTCAGGAAAAAAGAGAAATGATTTTGCATTCTTCCCACTTAATAGTCATTATATCTTAGTCCAGAGTAAATGATTAGAAGTTCTCAAGAAAACATCTTATATATATATATATATATATGTAAGCAACTGAGCAACGTCATGGACCCTCTGGCTGATGGTGACCATCTTTTTGTCCAACATCTTAGTGAGGCTGCAGGGGTAGCAGCTGCTCTCCAATCTCTGAGATGCTACCCAAGGATGACAAGAAAAAGTAGATGCCAGAAAGCCAGCCAAGAAAGACAAACACCCAGTGAACAAGTCTGGGGGCAAGGCCAAAGGCAAAATATGGGACAAGCTCAATACCCTAGTCTTGCCTGACAAAGCCACATATGCCAGACCACGTGAGGAAGTTCCTGACTACAAGCTTAAAGCCTCAGCTGTCATCTCCGAGAGACTGAAGATTCACAGCTCCTTGCCAGGGCAGCCCTTCAGGAGCTACTTAGTAAAGCATCCATTAAAGTGATTTCAAAGCATAGAATACAAGTAATTTAAATCAGAAACACCAAAGGTGAAGATGCCCCAGCTGCCAGTAAAGATGCATAGACAGGTCCCACCACTGTGCATTTTGAAAAATAAAACTTTACTAAATTTGAGGGAAAAAGAGAAGAGTTGGGGACGGGAACCCATGGACATGAGGTCATTAGGACATTAAGGTCAGCATTCCAAAGCACCACCAGTAAACTACTGTGAGCTCAACGAGAAAGGCACAATCTCCACAGCTGGAAGGGATCACTACAAAGATGACGCACAACTGATAGAAACAGTGCGTGCGTGTATACCATCAGTCACAAGGTCATGTCTGACTCTTTGAGACCCCATGGACTGTAGCCCACCAAGCTCCTCTGGTCCATGGGATTTCCCAGGTATGAATTCTGGAGTGGGTTGCCGTTTCTTCTTCCAGGGGAACTCCCCCACCCAGAGATCAAACCACCATCTCCTGCAGCCTCTGCACTGGCAGGAGGATTCTTTACCACTGAGCCACCTGGGAAGCCCTGTTATTCTGTACTATTTCTCAAATAATACAGATGTCACTGGAAAGGAGGAAAACAAAGTCATCTTGAGAGGATATACATGGCTGTGTTGGCAAATGCTAGTCTCAGAAAAGCAAGTGAACTGAGACCGATCTATTTGGGAACCAGAGGAGATATAGTATGCTTGAGACAATAACATAAGCTAAGTATTTCAAAATACATTTTCCAGACCGACAAAAAGAGCAACTGCCTCAGTTACAATCAGGAGGTTTTCTTGGATGCCAGTGTTACCTGGCCATCTAAAACCACAAAGGTAGACTCTGGAGGGGGAAAGAGAAAACCTGAGATGAGCTCAAGTATGTATGTTAAATTAAAGCACATCTTTTTCTCGAAGTCTGAAGACACTGGTCCTCTACAAGGATGAAAGGAGAACAGGAAATCACCAGAAGTGTTTCCAAATTACACACGATCCTACCTCCCACACAGGAATGTGTATCAGAAACTGGGGCATGGGGTCATGGGAATAAGAAGGAAAGAGAGACTGGCATATGTGAGTACTCACAAGGGGGCGTAAAAAGTGACTCTGATTATCTCACACTGTCTTTTCTCTTGATCCCCAACTGACCTTTCAATCTGGATCAGATTCATAGAAAACAACAACACTCCCTTTCCCTCCCTGGCCCTTTACTTACACCTGCACAGAAATGAGGTCAATGTCCCAGTGCACTCGTCACCATAGTAACCCGCAAGCACTGCACATCTTCTGCTCTCATAAAACTCTGAGTGATTAACTATTCCTTGTTTCACCAATATAAAATGCTACCACAATATGTAAAAATGTCACAATCCAGTGACAGTACCAATTATTAAATCAATATCTACAATCTCAGCAAGTATCTGAAAAGTTGAACAATTCAGTGTAAGTTAAATCCGATTACCTGAACTTTGTAACATTAACACAAATTCAACTTTACATAGAACGGGTAAAATTCCCCATTTGTTAGGATTATCAAATTACCTACTGGTAGCAGATTTTTATCTCAATCAGAAGCATCACAAAGATCGCATTCGGAAAGGTAAACAATTCGACTGCCTGTGCAAAAATAGATGTATTTATAGATATGGAACAATAGAACTATGGTGAAATCTAAATGGCTATGTCCGGTGGAATTATCGGTCTAAGTACGTGACGCTATAAATACTAAAAACATTTTTTAAAGCTTTTGTTACTCCCTCCTCATAGGACTGGCAAATACACAGGCCTATATGTACATTATATATTATGTACACATATAAGTTTTTATAGCTTTCTGCATAGTATCAGTGAAAGGTTGGCTTAAAACTCGACTTTTAAAAAACTAAGATCATGGCATCTGGTCCCATCATTTCATGGCAAACAGATGTGGAAACAGTGAAAGATT
This sequence comes from Ovis aries, assembly GCF_016772045.2. NCBI lineage: Eukaryota > Metazoa > Chordata > Mammalia > Artiodactyla > Bovidae > Ovis > Ovis aries. Next base: position 46,904,240 of record NC_056076.1, read on the forward strand.
TTATTTTCTTGGGTTCCAAAATCACTGCAGACAGTGACTACAGCCATGAAATTAAAAGATGCTTGTTCCTTGGAAGGAACGCTATGACAAACCTAGACAGCATATTGTTTTCTGTCTTCATGTAACAAAAAAGAGTTACTGGGTGGTTTGTCAAATAGAAGATGAATAATGACAATGGCCAAAATACGCCACTTTTCCAGTGCTTTACTGAGTACTGTCATCGCCATTATTTCACTCAGTCTTCACAATAATTTAATCAGTTGCACATTATTATTATTTCTACTTTACAGATGAGAAAACTGAGCTTACAGAATTCCCAAAGTCACACAGTTAATACATAGGTGAAAATGTTACAGGGTGTTTATTGTCACTTTTAGTTCATCATATTTAAATAGAAAGTCATTATCCTTGTCCTCAAGTCAGCTCTATTTCTGTCAGTGATACCAGACAGCACATTATTACTAAATAGAAGAGGCATCACTTTGCCGACAAAGGTCAGGACAATCAAAGCTATGGTTTTTCCAGTAGTCATGTGCGGATATGACAGGTGGACCATAAAGAAAACTGAGTGCCAAAGAATTGATGCTTTTGAACTGTGGTGTGGAGTAGACTCTTGAGAGTCCCTTGGACTGCAAGAGATCAGTCCTGAATACTCACTGGAAGGACTGCTGCTAAAGCTCCAGTACTGAGCACCTGAGGCGAAGAGTATGATCCACTCAGTGGACATGAGTTTGCACAAACTCCAGGAGATACTCAAGGACAAGCAAGCCTGGCAGGCTGCAGTCCACAGGGTCGTGAAGAGCCAGACATGAATCAGTGACTGAACAACAACATAATCTCACAGCACACAAGAAAATTGCTGGCATACTGCTAGATAGCAAATAGTATTCTAGAGTACTAGATCACTAAATTCATCATACTTGGCCCAGACTTAGATGTCTGAAAATTCAGTAACTTGAATTTTTATCTTATAAACCTGAAATTCACCAGGTGTTCCCACTTTATGATCATAAAAAGATTTTCAAAGATTCAATTCTGCTACCAATTCCTAATGATTCTTCAGTTCAGTTGCTCAGTCGTGTCTGACTCTTTGTGACCCCATGAATCACAGCACGCCAGGCCTCCCTGTCCATCACCAACTCCCGGAGTTCACTCAAACTCACGTCCATCGAGTTGGTGATGCCATCCAGCCATCTGATCCTCTGTCGTCCCCTTCTCCTCCTGCCCCGAATCCCTCCCAGCATCAGAGTCTTTTCCAATGAGTCAACTCTTCGCATGAGGTGGCCAAAGTATTGGAGTTTCAGCTTCAGTATCAGTCCTTCCAAATGAACACCCAGGACTGATCTCCTTTAGGATGGACTGGTTGGATCTTCTTGCAGTCCAAGGGACTCTCAAGAGTCTTCTCCAACACCACAGTCTTAATCTATCTTTAATCTTTGCTTCCTTTCTTGAGAATACCTCTTTATTAATGACAAAGCAATCATTTAATTTCCAAGGCATGGGGTAGGGGGATAATATTTCAAAATTATCTATTAATTTAGAAAAACACCAGAGGTTTTCTAAAAGTCTTATTTTCCCTCTATTCCCCCCATTTGCTTACTAGCACTAAGAAGCCCTATGATAAATTTACACCTCAGGGAAAATTTCCAGATGCTGACACAAAAGGGAGGACATGAGAAGAATGACCAGACACAAAACCAGAAAAAAAAAAAATCTAAGAGTTGGACGGGATTACACAGATGAAATAATCACAGTATGGTCACCACTGTGATGCCTGCACAGGTGGCATCCACTCTACCTTAACACAGAAAATGTGATTTTATCACAAAACATCAACGTTCTTAGTGTTCAGAAAACTCCAATGCCAAGTTTTCATGTATCATTCCTCTACTGGATTTGTATCTGCCAAATGCTATAACAAAGAAAAAACTTAACCCAGGTCATCAATGACTCCTGTTCAAGACCTACAAGGTAAATATCACATTTTCTCTTTTCCTGGATTCACAGCTTCAGTCCTTAAGACCCACTCATCTATCAGGCTACAGTTACCACCACTCACCATCCTCTTTCCCTTCTCTGGCTGCTCTCATTAATATCCTTCTTGATGAAAGCCCTGACTAAAATGGTCTAAGTGAAAGTCATTTAGCCTAAAACTGAATAGAACTGGCATGGGTATGTATCCTGGATACTGCTTCTTTTATTACTGCAATCTAAGAACAAATCAGCTCAAGTGGTAAACCATTAAGTGAATTCTGACACTTCAGAGAGCTTCTAACTAAATGGCTGTTAATTTACAGAAGGCCATTATCTATTAAGATGATGATATACAGTCGTCCCTCAGTATTCACAGCAGACTGGGTCCAAGGACCCTCTCCCCAAAAGGAGACCAAAACTCACAGGTCCTGAAGTCCCTAACCTAAAATACTGTAGTGTTTGCACATCCTCCATAAATTAATTCATCTCTAGATTACCTTATACCTTATAATACCTAATACAATGCAAATGCTATGTACAATAGTTCCTGCTTTTGGAAACTTAAAGAAAAGAATTTTCCTCTAGCCATTTCTGATGATCCACAGTTGCCAGAATCCACAGATGTGGAGAGCTGACTAGTTGTCTATGACAAGATCCATTTTATCAGTGTATTTCCTAATTATAAAGCATTCTTGGATAAACTTTACTTGGTATTAAAGGATGCCATTTTAACATATTATTAACTAATTTACTAAGATCGAATTCAGAATTTTCATTGATCTTCCTAATGTAAGCCAGTTTCATAACAGTTTTCCTGTTTGGCTGTTAATGTATCAGTCAAGTATGGGTATTAAGAATTATGCCAGCTTCGCAGAATGAACGGGGTAGCTGCACTTTACAAACAATTCAAACCAAAATTTTCACGTGTTGCTGGTTTGGTCACAAATTTCCATCTTATACTCTAAATGTTAGGTTTTTTCTTTTTAACCTAGATGAGACTCAACATCTATCTCTGTGGTAGCTGACCACAGGTGTGAACTGTCCTGATTCCTCAGCACGGTAAGGTCATCTCAGATGACCCTTACAATGAGCCACCAGAGACACCCTCCAAGATGACAGTAACCCTTCAACCTGGTGTGAATCCATCTAACTATATATATCTAACTATATACTGTGCAACCTACATTTCTCCAGCATGTTCTAAAGCATTTCATTAGAGAGTAAACTCTGGAAATATCACATCTAAGCCAGCAAATATTTCAAAACTCTATTTTCATTTTTTATCATTTAAATTCTAGAAGTGCCAACTAAATTGTCTGAAAGAAACCATAAATGATCAGCATCCCAGAAAAAAAATCCCAGTTGAAATACTTATTTCATTTTCAGTTCCACTAAGAAAAAGAACGCACTCTGTGATGTGGAAATCACATCTGGAAATCCAAGTATTTTAACAGTGAAGGCGGCAGCACAGAAAGCTTTAATTCTCCTGGTTTCAAAAGTTAGCTGTAAAAAAGGAATGTTTCAAAAGTGCACCGAGAATGTAACTCCACTTGTATAAAATGCCTAGAGAAGGCAAATTTATAGCAATAAAAAGAAGATCAATGGTTGCCTACTGGAGTGTGCGTGGGGATTAACTCAAACAAACACGAGAGACATTTACTGGGTGTGGAGAGTATTTCACAACTGAGTTGTGATGATAACTGTGTATCTATGAATTTACTAAAACCACTTAACTGTGCAACTCAAGACTTCAGATGTGGGATTTTATGGTATGTAAATTATACCCCAATAAAGCCATTAGAGAAAAGAAGTGCAATGAGAGGTCAAAAGACAAGACTGGCACACCCCAGTCTGAAATAATATGCTCCTGGGATATCAAGAGAACCCTCTGCTACTTTCCTGCAGGTTCCAAAATCTCTCAGAAGTATCTATTGCTAATTACTTAAACTTGTCACTTAGATGCCACAAATGCTAGACCACATTTACTTGCCCACACTGTGCCTTGGAGAGGGTGAGAAGGGAAGGCAATGATTTTTTTACTGAGAAAATTACCATGGGCCTGAATCAGGCTGAGCTCTTTCATTATTTTATTGAAACCTGAATATAACCTTATGAGGTAGGCATTATTTAACCCCATTTTAGAGAACAGGAAAAGGAGGCTCAAACAAGGTAAGTATTTCATCCAAGATCACAGAACGAGTAAGCAATGGTGTCAAAATTAGAATCCATCCTGGTCAGATTGCCAATTACACACTCCACACACTCCACTTCCTCACGGTGGTCTGTGATGCCAAATTTACTCCTTACAAAGAGAGTCAAGAAAATAACAGGAAGTGTTCAATATGAAATATTTAGACATGAGAAGACTACAACCCTCACTTCCCAAAGATAGGAATATCATCTTCATCAAAATTTGCTTCCCCATGAACAACATACTCATTTGAAAATATTTCAACTGAATAAAATGCAAATGAAAGTGGCCCTCTATGGTTATGCCACTCTCCAAGAGCCATTTACAAACCTAACCCAGGAACAGTTAGTTCCAAGTGTAATAAACAATAGTGAACTATAAATTCACAAACCCTTTGGTTGGGCTGCTTTGTGTTTCTGACATAAAGATGCATTTCCTTTTGGCAGGAGGGCCTTCCTCTTCATCAGAAGAGCTTTCTACTGTCAGGTCAATGACATCCACTTTCTTCTTGCTTGGCTCATTGGCTACAGTCACTGCACAAGGCTTACTGAGGACAGCTGAAGCTACATGGAGGGAACAGAGGGGGGGAAAGAAAGTGAGAGGTGTAACACAAGGTCGAACCATAAGTTTTAAACTGTGCAGCTTGTCCTGGAGAATACACAGCCCATAAAGTCCATACTTGCCCCATGGACAAAGACTCTCTAACTTCAGACATCCAGCTATAAAATGATTGCTTACCTAGGAGACAGAGGGATCACAATGCCTTGTGAGAAGACCAAAACCTCTTTCAGATGGCATCTGCCAAGTTATCCCCCCAGTACTGCCAGTAGATCTCTGTAGATCCTGCTCCTCACACTATCTCCTCTGGTGAGGACTCACATTACAGACAGACCTCTGGAGTTAAGGAGCTGGTCTCTGGCCGTGGACAAGAGTATGTGGCTGTACTGGCTGTGTATTCTCACAGACATGGTAGTATTAAGTCAGAATCAAACACTTCCATTCTAACAAAGCAGTTGCTTATATCAAAGAATACAGAAGCTCTTCACCACAAGCCAGAAATGGATAAAATGTTCACCTTAATAATATCAGTTGGAAAAAACCCCAACTATCTCACTTTAACAAGTTACTCAGACCTTCAAAGTTTTTCTTACCAATTACCTACTTAGGTTCTTCTTTCTGCCCACTTCCATAGTCTTACACGATATGTTAACTCACTATTTCAAAGAAAATATGCTCTACAATCTACTTAGTAGAAAATGCATACTACTTGATAATGGAAAAGCAGAAGCAACTAATTAAATCACTATTTTTCTCATATATGAGGGAAACCTTGATCATTCCCATGGGTTCAGTAACAACACAGGAGAATGATTAATACTGACATAAAATCCTTTACTTTTTCCTCTCTTCCTACTCTGAACACCTAGTATTCATCACATTGCCAGAATGTGAAACACAGTCAGCACAGAACTCAGTGAGTGGACTATGTCAGATAAAAAGAAACTAGGTTTACCTACAGGTTTCAATTTCTCAGATGGCCCTGAATTTCCCCACTCAGCACGGACATCACAGGGAGCTGAAGGCTGAGCTAAGTGTAACTCAGGCTCATATTTCTTCCCACAAAGCAATGAGCTTTGAACTCACCTTTTTTTTTTTTAAAACCAACTAGCCTATGACCATCTTTCCCCACCCTCCATTAATGGAAAGTGCAGCCTCTCTAACCACATGTCCACTTGGGGTTCCTCCAACAGATACTCTAAAAACAATTCTGGAAAACTATCCATTTTCATGTTGTAGCAAGCACCACATATTAAGATGACTCTAAAAACTACAAGCAATGTATTGGTGAGGATCTGGAGAAAAGGTAACTCTAGATTACTGTTGGTAGGAATGTAAACTGGTGCAGCCACAATGGGGAACAATACGGCAGTTTCTCAAAACACTAGAAACAGAACTATCCTATGACCCAGCAATTCTACTCCCGGGTGTATAGTGAAAAACAAAACAAAAACACTAATTCAAAAGGATGCATGCACCCCAAAGCTCATAATAGCATTATTTACAACTGCCAAGATATGGAAGCAACCTAAGTGTCCATCAACAGATGAATGGATAAAGAAGATATGGTGTGTACCTACACATACACACACACACACACACACACACACACACACACACACACACACACGGACATTAAAAACAAACAAAAATTCTGCCACTTGCACCAACATGGATGAACCTGGACAGCATGACGCTAAGTGAAAAAAATCAGACAGAGAAAGACAAATACTATATGAAATCACCTGTATGTGGAATCTGAAAAATATAACGAGTGAATATAACAGAGAAGAAGCACACTCGCAGATACAGAGAACAGATTAGTGGTTACAAGTGGGAAGAGGAAAGAGAAGAGGGGCATTAGAGGGGTGGGGAAGCAAGAGGTACAAGCTATTAGGTTCAGGATAAGCTACAAGGGTATGTTGTACAACATAGGGAATATAGCCAATATTTTACAATTAACTATAAATGGAGTATAACCTTTAAAAATTATGAGTCACTATATTGCACACCTTAACTTTGATAATATTGTACAGCAATTATACCTCAATAAAAAATAAGATGATTTAGATGGTTACTTTATGTATGAAAAATATACTATGAAAAGACTGACTATAATGTGCTATAAACCTCTGCACATGTCTTAAGAAAAATCATTTGGGAGAAATCAGATGTGTAACAATCAGAAGGTAAACTGAGCACACTGAACTGCAAACAGTCGCTCTAACGGCCAAGGTTAACGCTACAGACAACAGCACATGCGTCTCACTCTTCTCTGCAGCCATTCTGCACATACTTTCTATTTTTGGACATGGTTGGCTGGATACTTTCATAGCTTCCTTCTTCGGTCTCATTGGACACCAAGAACCATCTTCTTGGAATTTGATCTCGTCCACATCAGTACAGTCATTGAGAATTTCCATAAAAAGCCTATAAACCAAGTAAGAAGAACAGAAACGTAATTGCATGGCTTTGCTCAAAGGTGAAATAACAAAGTAATACATTTTACCTTGGAGACAAAAGGTATTTTGTATTTTTTGTTTGCTTGGTGTTTTAATACTTCACACTTTACAGCAACTATTATCACCTCCTTCCTCTTAGGCTTTATCTCCTTAACAGGCAACAAAAGAGTTAAGTGACTTACAAAGTATCACCTTAAAAATCAGTGATTAAACAAAAATAGACACACCTGGAACATTCTTGCAATAAAGAAACAACCCTCAACATAACACATAAGCAAACACAAAAATTACTGTCCAAAATATAATATATAAGATTACCAACAAAAAGGATCACAGGGATGGGGAAAGGAGGCAGAAATAGGGACATCAAAGTCTCAATAAATTGAAAATAACTCAGCATATGAATTATGTTACAGGATCAAAATGAAATGAAATTGGAAAACAACTTCAGAAAAATATATGGAAATTACACAAAACAACTCATGACACAAAGATAGTATTAAAATACTCAGGAAGTATTTTGTACTGAATGGAAATGAAAATATACTAAAATCTGTAGAAGGTAATTAAAGGCATACAATTTTCTATTACAAAAGGATGCAAATCAAGAACTTCACCTTCTAACTAAAAAGAACTAGAAAAAAGTAAATTAAAGTAACAATAAACCAGAGAAGGAAAATAACAAAGAACATAAACAAAATAGGAAAAAAATAAAATAGAGAAAAAAAAAAGAAACCAAAATGCAGGTACTTTAAGATCAATAAAACTGACAAACTTCTAATCAGACTTAGACTTATTCAAAAAGCAATAGATAACCCAAGGAATCTGTGTCTGTTAAAGAAACTGAATTTGTAAAAACTTTACCAAAAAGAAAATTCTAGGCCCGTATGTCTTCAGTATGAAAATCTACCAAATATCTGAGGAGACACAGTATGACTTTCCAGCTCACCTTTAATGCCAGCATTGTGTGGGTGCTCAGTTGCACAGTTGAGTCTGACTCTGCAACCCCATGAACTGGGGCCCACCAGGCTCCTCTGTCCATGGGATTTCCCAGGCAAGAATACTGGACTGGGTTGCCATTTCCTCCTCCAGGGCATCTTTCCCACCCAGGGATTGAACCCACGCCTCTTGTGTCCCCTGCACTGGCAGGAGGGCTCTTTACCACTGCGCCGCCTGGGAAATCCCATGAGGCCAGCATTACTTTGATAGTAAAAACAGACATTACAGGAAAACAGACCGCTCTCTCTCATGAATTTAGCAAAACAAACCCAACAATAAATATAAAACACAGCAAATCATGACCAAGTGAGGTTAGAATGAAAGGTTAGTTTAATGTTTGAAAATCAATCAATGCAAATCATCATGTAAACAGGCTAGTCAGTTCAAGACAGCAAGACAAAAATATAAAAGGCATCTAAATTAAAAAGGAAGAAGTGAAACTGCCTTTATTCACAAAGTATTAACTTTTCTATATAGAACATTCTGTGTTCTCCATAATACAACTAGAACTACAAAATGCATTTAGCAGTTTCAAGATAGACAAAAATCAACTACATTTCCATATAACAAGGAGAAACAGAAAAACCAATACCATATCAAACATTAAATAATGGGATAAATCTGAAATAAGGCACACAAGACCAATATTAAGCTACCAAATATTACTGAGACCTAATTAATGAACAGTATGAAAAGGCAAAAGATAGGACACTGAAAGATAAACTCCCCAGGTTGGTAGGTGCTCAATATGCTACTGGAGATCAGTGGAGAACTAACTCCAGAAAGAATGAAGGGATGGAGCCAAAGCAAAAACAATACCCAGCTGTGGATGTGACTGGTGATAGAAACAAAGTCCAATGCTGTGAAGAGCAATATTGCATAGGAACCTGATGTCAAGTCCATGAATCAAGGCAAACTGAAAGCAGTCAAACAAGAGATGGCAAGAGTGAACGTTGACAGCCTAGGAATCAGCAAACTAAAATGGACTAGAATAGGTGAATTTAACTCAGGTGACCATTATATCTACTACTACAGGCAGGAATCCCTCAGAAGAAATGGAGAAGCCATCATGGTCAACAAAAGAGTCCGAAATGCAGTACTTGGATACAATCTCAAAAACGACAGAATGATCTCTGTTCATTTCCAAAGCAAACCATTCAATATCACCGTAATCCAAGTCTATGTCCCAACCAGTAATGCTGAAGAAGCTGAAGTTGAACGGTTCTACGAAGACCTACAAGACCTTTTAGAACTAACACCCAAAAAGAGATGTCCTTTTCATTTTAGGGGACTGGAATGCAAAAGTAAGAAGTCAAGAAACACCTGGAGTAACAGGCAAATTTGGCCTTGGAATGCAGAATGAAGCAGGGAAAAGACTAATAGAGTTTTGCCAAGAAAATGCATTGGTCATAGCGAATACCCTCTTCCAACAACACAAGAGAAGACTCTACACATGGACAACACCAGATGGTCAACACCGAAATCAGATTGATTATATTCTTTGCAGCCAAAGATGGAGAAGCTCTATACCGTCAACAAAAACAAGACCAGGGGCTGACTGTGCCTCAGATCATGAACTCCTTATAGCCAAATTCAGACTTACATTGAAGAAAGTAGGGAAAACAGCTACTTTCAGGTATGACCTAAATCAAATCCCTTATGATTATACAGTGGAAGTGAGAAATAGATTTAAGGGCCTAGATCTGATAGACAGAGTGCCTGATGAACTATGGATGGAGGTTCAGGACACTGTACAGAAGAAAGGGATCAAGACCAACCCCATGGAAAAGAAATGCAAAAAAGCAAAATGGCTGTCTGAGGAGGCCTTACTGTGAGAGCTATGAAAAAAAGGGAAGTGAAAAGCAAAAAAGAAAAGGACAGATATATCCATTTCAATGCATGCAGAGTCCAAAGAATAGCAAGGAGAGATAAGAAAACCTTCCTCAGCGATCAATGCAAAGAAATAGAGGAAAACAACAGAATGGGAAAGACTAGAGATCCCTTCAAGAAATTAGAGATACCAAGGGAACATTCTATGCAAAGATGGGCTCAATACGTGCAGAAATGGTAGGGACCTAACAGAAGCAGAAGATATTAAGAAGAGGTGGCAAGAATACACAGAAGAACTGTACAAAAAAGATCTTCATGAACAAGATAATCACGATGGTGTGATCACTCACCTAGAGCCAGACATTCTGGAATGTGAAGTCAAGTGCGCCTTAGGAAGCATCACTACAAACAAAGCCAGTGGAGGTGATGGAATTCCAGTTGAGCTATTTCAAATCCTAAAAGATGATGCTCTGAAAGTGCTGCACTCAATATGCCAGCAAATTTGGAAAACTCAGCAGTGGCCACAGGACTGGAAAAGGTCAGTTTTCATTCCAATCCCAAAGAAAGGCAATGCCAAAGAATGCTCAAACTACTACACAACTGCACTCATCTCACATGCTAGTCAAGTAATGCTCAAAATTCTCCAAGCCAGGCTTCAGCAATACATGAACCATGAAATTCCAGATGTTCAAGCTGGTTTTACAAAAGGCAGAGGAACCAGAGATCAAATTGCCAACATCCGCTGGATCAAGGAAAAAGCAAGAGAGTTTCAGAAAAACATCTATTTCTGCTTTATTGACTATGCCAAAGCCTTTGGTTGTGTGGATCACAATAAACTGTGGAAAATTCTGAAAGAGATGGGAATACCAGACAACCTGACCTGCCTCTCGAGAAATCTGTATGCAGGTCAGGAAGCAACAGTAATAACTGGACATGGAACAACAGACTGGTTCCAAATAGGAAAAGAATTACGTCAAGGCTATATATTGTCACCCTACTTATTTAACTTATATGCAGAGTACATCATGAGAAACGATGGGCTGGAGGAAGCACAAGCTGAATTGCCGGGAGAAATATCAATACCTCAATCATGCAGATGACACCACCTTTACGACAGAAAATGAAGAAGAACTAAAGAGCCTCTTGATCAAAGTGAAAGAGGAGAGTGAAAAAGTTGGCTTAAATGGATTGGAAAAGGAAATGGCAACCCACTCCAGTGTTCTTGCCTGGAGAATCCAGAGGAACGGGGAGCCTGGTGGGCTGCCGTCTATGGGGTCACATAGAGTTGGACACGACTGAAGGGACTTAGCAGCAGTAGGAGCAGCAAAGCTCAACATTCAGAAAACTAAGATCATGGCATCCAGACCATCACTTCATTGCAAATAGACGGGGAAACAGTGGAAACAGTGTCAGACTTTATTTTGGGGGGCTCCAAAATCACTGCAGATGGTGACTGCAGCCAAGAAATTAAAAGACGCTTACTCCTTGGAACGAAAGTTATGACCAACCTAGACCGTATATTAAAAAGCAGAGACATTACTTTGCCAACAAAGATCCGTCTAGTCAAGGCTATGGTTTTTCCAGTGGTCATGTATGGATGTGAGAGTTGGACTATAAAGAAAGCTGAGTGCTGAAGAATTGATGCTTTGGAACTGTGGTGTTGGAGAAGACTTTCAGAGTCCCTTGGACTGCAAGGAGTTCCAACCAGTCCATCCTAAAGAAGATCAGTCCTGCGTGTTCATTGGAAGGAACTGATGTTGAAGCTGTAACTCCAATACTTTGGCCACCTCATGTGAGGAGATGTGACTCATTGGAAAAGACCCTGATGCTGGGAAAAATTGAGGGCAGGAGAAGAAGGGGACAACAAAGGATGAGATGGTTGGATGGCATCACCGACTCAATGGACATGAGTTTGGGTGGACTCTGGGAGCTGGTACTAGACAGGGAGGCCTTGCGTGCCACGGTTCATGGGGTCGCAAAGAGCTGGATGCAACTGAACTGAACTGAATAATCAATAGATATATATCATGTTCATAGATTAAAAGAATCAATACTGAGAAGTCACCCTAAATTGATCTACAGTTTCAACATTATACAAGTTAAAAAAAAAAAACAGGTTTTCCTAATTGACAAGCTCACTCTAAAATGTGCAATGAAATGCAAAAGGTCTATAATTGACAAGATAATTTTAAGAAAGAAATTAGAAGTCTCATATTACTCTGATTTTAAGACAGTGCAATACTGACATAAACATACACAAATCAACAGAATAAAGTTCAAAGATGAACCCACACACATATGGCAAACTCATTTTTGAAAAAACAATGCAAAGGCAGTGCAGTGAGTAAAAGCCAATCTCTTCAACAAGCGTGGCAGAGCGGCTGCATGAGCATATGCCAAAAACAAATATGAAGCTACATCCCTCATTTTTATCTCACACCATATACAAAAATTAACTTGAAACAGACAAGACATCTAAGTGTAAAATGCAATGAAAAGACTTCTAAAGCAAGCAAGGAGAAAATCTTTGTGACCCTGGGTTAGGGGAAAATATCTTAGTATGATATCAAAGGCATAGGACATAAAAGAAAACCCTGATAAACTAGCCTGAATCCAAGAACTATTGCTCTGCTATTGGGAATATAAAATAGTACATCACATTGGAAAACAGTAGTAATGTTTCTTAAGGCCCACTTGATTGTACGCTCCAAGATGTCCAGCTCTAGGTGAGCGGACTGCACCATCATGGTTACCTGGGTCATTAGGACCTTTTTTGTATAGTTCTTCTGTATATTCCTGCCACCTCCTCTTAATCTCTTCTGCCTGTTAGGTGCTTACCCCTTCTGTCCTTTCTCGTGCCCATCCTTGCATGAAATGTTCTCTTGATCTCTCCAATTTTCTTGAAGAGATCTCTAGTCTTTCCCATTCTGTTGTTTTCCTCTGTTTTTTTTTGCACTGTTCATTTAAGAAGGCCTTCTGATCTCTCCTTGCTATTGTCTGGAACTCTGCGGTCAGCTGGGTCTACCTACCTTTCCCCTTCTCCCTTGCCTTTAACTTCTCTTCTTTCCTTAGGTTATTCGTAAAGCCTCGCTGGACAGCCACTTTGCCTTCTTTATTTTTCTTGGGGATGGTTTTGGTCACTGCCTCCTGTACAGTGTTAGGAACTCCCATCCATAGATCTTCAGGCTCTCTGTCTACCAGACCTAATCTCTCAAATCTACTTGTCACATCCACTGTATAATCATAATGGAATCTGATTTAGGTCATACCTGAATGGCCTAGTGGTTTTCCCTACTTCAATTAAAGCCTGAATTTTTCAATAAAGAGCTCATAATCTGAGCCAGTCCACTTCAGGTCTTGTTTTTGCTGACTGTATTGAGCTTCTTCATCTTTGGCTGCAAAGAACAATCAATATGATTTTGGTACTGACCATCTGGAGATGTCCATGTTTAGAGTCATCTCTTGGGTTGTTGGAAAATGGTGTCTGCCATGACCAGTGTGTTCTCTTAACACAACTTTGTTGGCCTGTGTCCTGCTTCATTTGGGGCTTCCCTGGTGGCTCAAGTGGTAAAGAACCTGCCCACAATGCAGGAGACCTGGGTTTGATCCCTAGGTCGGGTAGATCCCCCGAGAAGGGAATGGCTACCCACTCCAGAATTTCTTGCCTGGAGAATTCCACGGACGTACTTCATTTTGTACTTCAAAGCTGCCTGCTAGTTCAGATATCTCTTGACTTTCTATTTCTGCATTCCAATTCCTTACAATGAAAAGCATATCTTTTTTTACTATTAGTTCTAGAAAGTTTATAGGTCTTCATAGAACTGGTCAATGTCAGTTTCTTTGGTGTCAGTATTTAGTGCACAGACTTGGATTACTGTGATAATGAAGGGTCTGCCTTGGAAACGAACTGAGATCATTCAGTCCTTTTTGAGACTGTACCCCAAATACTGCATTTCAGATTCTTTCGTTGACTATGAGGGCTACTCCACTTCTTCTACTGATTCGTGACCACAGTAGTAGATATAATAGTCATCTGAAAATTCAGATTCCTAAAATGTCAATGTTCAGTCTTCTCCTGGCCCATATACAATTTACCATCTTCTCCTGGACCATATACAATTTACCTTGATTCATGGAACTAACATTCCAGGTTCCTGTGCAATACTGTTCTTTATAGATTTGGACTTCGCTTTTACCACCAGACACATCCGCAGCTGAGTGTCATTTCTGCTTTGGCCCAGCTGCTTCATTCTCACTGGAGCTATTAGTAACTGCCCTCCACTGTTCCCCAGTAGCTTACTGGACATCTTCAGACCTGCAGGGGGCTCATCTCCCAGCATCCTATCTTTTAGCCTTTTCATACTGTCCATGGGGTTCTCCAGGAAAGAATACTGGAGTGGGTTGCCATTTTCTTCTCCAGCCACCTTGCTTCCCAGGTGGCTCAGTGCTAAAGAATCCACCTGCAAATACAGGAGCCACAGGTTTGATCCCTGGGTAAGGAAGATCACCTGAGAAGGAAATGGCAACTCATTCCAGTATTTTTCCCTAGAAATCCACAGACAGAGGAGCCTGGTGAGCTACAGTCCATGGAGTCCCAAAAGAATTGAGAAAACTTCAGGTGTGACAGATGTATCTGTTATATTTTAATGATATTTCAGGTATATATTTGGTCAAAATGTATCAAATTGTACACTTTAAATAGGGATAGTTCTTCTACCACAATAAAACTGATAAAAATGAATGAGGAAAAACGCTACCTTCCTTAGAAGATGTAAAATTTTAAATATGTATTTTTCCCAATTATATGAAAAACAAAATTCCAATCAAAATCAAAACAAGATTCGTGTAATTTAAAAATACTTTCATTCAGGTGAATACAGCCAACTGCAATGATGGTCAAGAAAATTCTGATTCATATGGCCTAAGAGATATTAATGCATAACAAAAATCCAATAATTAAAAGTTTTACAGTGATCAATACTTTGATCAACAGCACAAATAACAGCACAGAAATGACACTTGTGTATAAAAATATTCCAAATGATGGAGGCAGTGTCCTAAGCCTATGAAGAGATGACATTCATTAAGTGTTGGTGAGACCTCTGACCAACAAGCAGGTAGGCTGTAGTAATGCGATCACATACTCCCTACCGTCAGTTTCTTCCCCATCCCTAGTTCTCTTCACATAGTTTCCTTCTTTACCTTCACAGCACTTAACAGTTACTACACAATTCTTTATTGTCTCCATTTCAGACCTGACACATGGCTAGTATTTAGCATGTATGCTGTTGAAAGAATTCATGAAGGAATGCGTAACAGAATAAAGAACTGCATGAATGAAAAGAGGGAAAAATGAAATCTTGAAGTTTCTGACAAAAAAACTAGTGTTTGTTCAAATAAAATCTCTGGAACTCTCTAAAACACATTAATGATAAGCAGTATACCCACAACACAATGTCAAGTATTCAGGAAGCACACCCTAAAATATGAATGGGCAAAAGGGCATGAAATATATAACTTATGGTTCAAAAAGTTTCTAAGAACAGTGATAATCATCTTTTTCTCTATATACACAGACACACACACACAAAAATACATATAAATTAGGAGGGAATGTGATAAAACAAAATGGCAGAACGTTAACAACTGACACATTATGCTACTGTTAACAATTTCTTGTTAAGTTTGAAATTATTTCAAAACAAGTTAAAAAGTAAAAGTTTACAGACAGAAAAAGTCCCATCACTCTTTACTGTCTCATTCCTCTCTACAATAAATACTCTTTTCAAACTTAAAAAACATGCTGCAGAATTATCTTTAAAGATCTAGGTTATTTTTCACTCTATATTGAATGAAATGATAATGTATACATATACATTACTAACAATTAGGTTGTATTATTTTCCTTAATTTCAACATACACAATATGAGCAATACTGCTAAGAGTTTGGGCTCCACTGTCAGAAAAACCTAGAAGTGAATTCCCATTTTAAACTTACCCGCTGCATAACACAACTCTATTTACCCTACCACTTAATTAGTATGTTTTTGCAGAGACTTCATTGCTCTTCTAGTTCTAGATAAGCAAAATGACATCACTAAGTGGATTTTACCCTCTTTCCTATAGGTAATGAAATATGATCATGGAAAGCAAAAAGAAAAGGAAACTACTCACCCTCTTGCCCCCAACACCGTAATAATGTAAAGATAGAAGGGCCATTAACTACAGTTTAAAAATAAGATTGAGTATAATTAAGTATTATGTTGGGATATACTTACCCATCTAAAATTAGACTTTCATAGGCAGCTTTTTTGTCACACACAGGACAAATCCAGGTGGGTTTCTTCTCATTCATTTGCAGATAAAGGGCAGCATCAAAACACTGTAGGTGTGTACAAGTCACCGCACGGCATGGGATTGTCAGCCTCATTTTCCCTAACTAGACGACAGGGAAGACAACATGGAAAGTCATTTCAGAAAAGAGAACAAAGCCTCAAAAGTCACAAAAATCTGAAGAAGTCATACAAGCCTAACAAAATGAAAAAGAAATTCAAGCCAGAATTTATTTCCATCAGGACTCCAATATACTTTATTTGTATTCACTGCTAGAGCTGTAATTTTTAAAAGACCATTTCACTTTCTGAAAGAAAGCAAAACTTATAAAATCACAGGTAGAAAAAGATACATATAAAATGAAAAATTTAAAGCTTTATCCTTCAATTAAAAATAAATATTTTAAAACATGAAAACATGTTTCTTTTTCATCTCTTCCCCTATTTAAAGGGAACCACTGCTATCCATCTCTTGCATGTCCTTTCACAGATGGTCTATGCATAATCAAGCGTGTCTTTTAAAAAATATTTTCACAGAAATGGTGGCATGCAATTCACACAATTCTGTACTTATATTTAAACTTTTTCTAATCCTTTATCACTACAGATGATACTGTAATAGATAGCTACAGGATAAATTCCTAGAAGGAAAACTTTTGAGTCCAAGTATATCTGTGATTTTTGTCCCAATAACAAACTAACTTTCACAGAAATTACCTACTGATTTACACATACACATATATTAACGTGCTTGGCTCCCTTCAACCTTATCAATATAGCAATTCTTGAATCCTTTAACCTCTGCCACTCTGACAGGTGAAAAACACCCCCTTATAGTTTTGTAATACACTTCTAAGTAAAGCTGAGCTTTTTATAGCTTCTAAGGGTCATTTGTGTTTCCAAGAACTATTTATTCAAAATCCTCTTGATTTTCTACTTGGTTATTAATCTTTGGTTACCTATATTAACCAGCCTCATATATGAACTGCAAATTTATTTTTCACTTAAGAAAGAAAACTTTTTACTTTTGTATAATCACATATGTTGAAGTGTCAGTATACTGATAAAACCTAGTTCTCTATTCAATTCTTATTACAACTGGTAGAGGAACGCAAACATCAAGACACACATAACATCCAGATTAGATCAGGTTTTTCTGTAAAGCCTTTCAAACCTCCCTGTATACCCTTTACAAAAAAAAAAAAAAAAATCTCAGTTTTTAATCAGTTCTCTTATTCTGATAGAAAATCTATTTCTCGACTATATGCTAAGCCCTACAAGGAAAAGGTCTATGTCACTGTTCACTACTGTGATCTAAGTGTTACAACACAGTACCAAGGATGCAATGTATGCTCAGTATTTGTCAACCAGATGGTAGAAGGAATGGAAAGAGACTGGATAAATGGCAAAGACAAAGAAAAGGAAAAAGAAAGGACTTCCTCATATGCACTATTAAGTCTAGAAGAAATCACAGAAAATTATAACACCGTTAATCCTCCCTCAGGGGGAGGATCTTTAGGATATTCTCCTTTTTTCCTTTTGGTTTACCTGTAATTTCTTTCCTCTAAAATGAACACTGGGTTATTTTATAATATAAAAAGAAAATAATTTAGCCAATTCATCACTATAGCAGTCGTATATGCAAAGTAGCACAATGAATAACCTCTACCTTAATCTTAGTGACACTACCTTTTAACCTACACAGGTGATCTATATTATTATCCTCATTTTATACATGAGGAAACAGGCGCAAAGAAAGTAAGTTAACTTGACTAACAATACAAAGTCAGAGTCAATATCTGAACCTTGATGATCTAGCTCAAGAGTCTATACTGTCTCTTAGTCTCTAACTAGGATTCTAAAAGAGATTTTAGAAGTTAGAGGGATTCCTGCAAGTGGGTAGCACAATTTAACTACTGGGCTGCCCAGTAAGTTCATTCAGGTTTTTCTGTATAATGTTAGGGAATATTCAAGATGGAAAAAGGTGAGAAAAGAATGTGAGGCAATTTTCTATGATACATGCTTTCATTATTTCCCCTTCCCTTTAATAACAGATAACCTTTTATGTAATGCAGAATCTTACAGCATGTTACAGACTTTTACAAAAATTTCATGTAATTCTCATAATTGTATGACTTCCAAAACACTAGTACCTCCTATTTCTACTTTTGAAATGACAATGTTGAGGTTACAAGACACTGAAAACAATACACTCAGTAAGACACAGCTGGCAGAGCTATAACACAAATTCAAATGTTCTTCACTTTCATGAAGACATTCCTAGTTTTGTATCATGCTGCTGCTGCTGCTAAGCCGCTTCAGTCGTGTCTGACTCTGTGCGACCCCATAGACAGCAGCCCACCAGGCTCCCCCGTCCCTGGCATTCTCCAGGCAAGAACACTGGAGTGGGGTGCCATTTCCTTCTCCAATGCAAGAAAGTGAAAAGTCAAAGTGAAGTCGCTCAGTCGTGTCCGACTCTCAGCGACCCCATGGACTGCAGCCCACCAGGCTCCTCCGTCCATGGGATTTTCCAGGCAACAGTACTGGAGTGGAGTGCCACTGCCTTCTCCAATGCATGAAAGTGAAAAGTCAAAGTGAAGTCGCTCAGTCGTGTCCGACTCTCAGCGACTCCATGGACTGCAGCCCACCAGGTTCCTCCGTCCATGGGATTTTCCAGGCAAGAGTGCTGGAGTGGGGCGCCATTGCCTTCTAGTTTTATATCATACATGGCGGTAGTTTTTAGTTTTAATTATCTACGTTTTCCTATTTTGCTAAGAGGTTTTGTTCTGTGAGGAAAGGATGCTGATCTACTCAGCACCTAATGGGGTAATTGGAGGATTTTTTTTTTTCAATTATTGTTATAGATTTAAATATTTCAATAGATTTTCTAATAACAACTTACACTTGCATTCCTAAGAAGCATCCCTTCATTCTATCATTTTTTAACGAGAGTACTGGTGTTAGTTCTAGGAGGTCTTCTAGGTCTTCACAGAACTGATCAACTTCAGCTTGTTCAGCACCGGTGTTTGGGCCACAGACTTGGATTACTGTGATACTGAATGGTGTGCCTTGGAAACGAACCAAGACTGTTCTGTTGTTTTTAAGGCTGCACCCAAGAACTGCATTTCAGACTCTTTTGTTGACTACGAGGGCTACTCCATTTCTTCTGAAGGACTCATGCTAACAGTAGTAGATATCACGGTCATCTGAATTAAAATCACCCATTCCCATTCATTTTAGTTCACTGATTCCTAAGATGCCAGCATTTACTCTTGCCATCTCCTGGTTGACCACATCCAATTTACCTTGATTCATGGACCTAACATTCCAGGTTTCTGTGCAAAACTGTTCCTTATAGCACTGGATTTTACATTCCTCACCAGACACACCCCGCAACTGAGTGCTGTTTCTGCTCTGGCTCAGCAGTTTCCTTCTTTCTGGTGCTGTTAATAGTTGTCCTCTGCTCTTCCGCAGTAGCATGCTGGAGACCTTCTGACCTTGGTGGGGAAGGGGGCTCATCTTTCGGTGTCCTATCTTTTTGCCCTGTTATACAGTTCATGGGTTCTCACTGCTACTATACTGGGGTGGTTTGTCATTCCCTCCTCCAGTGAATCCCGTTTTGTCACAACTCTCTACTATGACCCAACCATCCTGGATGGCCCTACACAGCATGGCTCATAGCTTCAATGAGTTACAGAAGACCCTTCGCCCCAACAAGGCAGTGATCCAAAAAAAGATGTCCTATTCATCATAGAGGATTGAACTGAAAAAGTAGAAAGTCAAGAGATACCTGGAGTAATATGCAAGTTTGGCCTTAGAATATAAAATGAAGCAGGGCAAAGGCTAACAGAATTCTGCCAAGCAAACACACTGGTCATAGCAAACACCGTTTTCAACAACACAGAGACTCTACACATGGACATCACCAGATAGTCAATATCGAAATCAGACTGATTATACTCATAATTATTATATTATGCAGCTGAAGGTGGAGAAGCTCTATAAAGTCAGCAAAAACAAGACCTGGATCTGACTGTGGCTCTGATCATGAGTTCCTTGATGCAAAATTCAAGTTTAAATTGAAGAAAGTAGGGAAAGCCACTAGGCCATTCAGATATGACCCAAATAATAATTAATTATGATCAGACAGCAGACGTGACGAATAGATTCAAAGGATTAGATCTGGTAGACAGAGTGCCTGAAGAAGTATGGACAGAGGTTCCTAACTCTGTACAGGTGGTGGTGACCAAAACCATCCCCAAGAAAAAGAAATCCAAGAAGGCAAAGTAGTTATACAAGGAGGCTTTTCAAATAGCTGAGGAAAGAAGAGAAGCCAAAGGCAAGGGAGAAAGGGAGCGATGTACACCAAACTGAACAGAGTTCCAGAGA
The DNA here is from genome assembly GCF_016772045.2 of Ovis aries. Taxonomy (NCBI): domain Eukaryota; kingdom Metazoa; phylum Chordata; class Mammalia; order Artiodactyla; family Bovidae; genus Ovis; species Ovis aries. The sequence goes on from NC_056076.1 coordinate 46,924,976, forward strand.
ACAGCGAGGAGAGGTAAGACTTTCTTCAATGAACAATGCAAAGAAGTAGAGGAAAACAACAGAATGGAAAAGACTAGAGATCTCTTCAAGAAAACTGGAGAGATCAAGAGAGCACTTTACTCAAGGATGGGCACGATAAAGGGCAGAAAGGGTAAGGACCTAACAGAGGCAGAAGAGATTAAGAGGAGGTGGCAAGAATACACAGAAGAACTATACAAAAAAGGTCTTAGTGACAGGAATAACCACAATGGTGTGGTCACCACCTAGAGCCAGATATCCTGCAGTGTGAAGTCAAGTGGGCCTTAGGAAGCATTACTATGAACCAAGCTAATGGAGGTGAGGGAATTCCAGCTGAGCTATTTAAAATGCTAAAAGATTATGCTGTTAAAGTGCTGCACTCAACATGTCAGCATATTTGAAAAACTCAGCAGTGGCCACAGGACTGGAAAAGGTCAGTTTCCATCCCAATCTCAATTCTGTGTAAAATTCAGATACTATGTTCAAAAAGTTAATTATACACACTCAATCAGATCCCTCTTCAACAACTAGTGCTGAAAACATACCTCCCTTAGGTCCCAAGGACAGAGATCGTGGACTGCACTCTCACTATCCACATTCATGTCTGCTCTAACTCACTTTACAAAACAGAACATTTCACATATCATGAAAACAGAACATTTCTCCCACCTCCTTAAGCTATCATTTTCTCTAATTTTTGCCTAATAAACCCAGGGTTTTTTAGGCTTATCCTCTCAACTGCCTGTAATTCTTTTTTTCTCTCCAGTTCCCATCACCATCCTCGTTCCTGTCTTATTTTCACTCTGCTGTAGTGTCTCTGCCTCTAAAACTACTTTCATAATCTAAGTTCCATCATCTATCTGCTAAGTTTGCTCAAAACACCTATGCTTGATTTTCTAATAACATATACCACATCCTACAGTTATCAACCCAATGTATGTTAACACTAGGACGGTCTGAAGAGTACCATTCACTGTTTTCTTACACAATGTTCTGAAAAAAATCAGGTAGAATGAATACTGAGGAAAAGCTCAAAAGAGTCTCAAAACAGATCTGTTTTCACTTGTAAGCAGATAAAGAAAACATTTAATGAACTTTAAACAGGATCTTGTTATTTCTTCAAATAACAGAACTGTTAATTTTCTTAAAACTGTCGATTTTCTTAAAACTGATACACCTGAAAAGAATCTATTCTTATACAGAAGAAATCCCAACCACTTCAATATGCCACTTTCATTGTTTTCAATGTCCAAGAATCCAACAGTTTGGTTATTGTTTTAGTTGCTGTCATATAGAATAGCACAGTGTTTGAAGGAAAAGAGGAAAAACACACACAAACAAAAATGGTTCAAAAAAAACTTACGGAATACAGCGCTGTGTACCTGTACAACTTCTTAGTTGTAAAGAGAAGTAAAGAGAAGTGCTTTCTTCCTGACAACAGTTTGACACAGTAAAACATAAATGTAACACAAGTTCCAGTCCCAAACAGAGGCTGTGCTTAAAATACAGCCAGCAGTGAGTGTCTGCCAAAGAAACTAGGGTTAAACCACTAAGAAATTTCTAATATCCAAACTGTTTCTGACTAACAAAATGGAAATTTCATGTGTTTCAATTTAGTATCAATTTTAACATGAGAAGGAGAAAAAGGCACTGTGAGGACACTCAAATGAACTGATGCCCAGTGACTAGAGAAGACCCTGGGTCTAAACACATGCCCTCGAGGGCCTCTGCCGCCACCTCAGGGCATTAAAGTCCTCCTGCTGACCTCCTCTGCTCATAACCACAGGTTCCCAATTTGGAAGCAATCCCAATTTGATGTAATTCTATCCCTTTTCAATAAAGGTAAGTTCAAGCAAATGATAATACACAAAGCTTTAGAAAGATACCTGCAAATACTGCTTTCCAGAATAACAGACAGGTAGATTTATAATCAGGATATTTATATTTCTGGCCCCATGTGGCAATATGGTATCTTGTTAAGAAAACTGGAATATGGTCAGAAGACCAAACTCTTTATTCTTGTTTTACTATAACCTAAGTGTGCGATCTGGGTTAGCAACCTCTTTCAGCCTCAGGTTCCTCAGCAGCAAAATGGGAACAACTCCATACAGGCTTGCTAGTTAAGAAAGTCTTAAGAAGCATGTAACAGGAGCTCAACAGATTATCCCTTTCTCTGACACAATTCTCTTTCCATTTAAAAAACTGTACACAATGGTAGCTGGTCACCAAACCCAACCCTCCCCACCCCAACCATAAATCCTAATCCCAGGACTTTTCTCATGAAGTTCTTCTTATCTAGAAAGGGTCCTTCCCAAAAGTAGTGATTTTAAAGACGCCTTCATCCACTATTCCTGATTTCTCCCATCAATTAGCATTAGGTCCTAAAAATTTTGTTGCTATTTTTCAACACAGTTTATATGCTGATAAAAGGAGCCAACTCTCTGTGTTCAGTATTAGCTGTGGATTATCTATAATTAGCAGTGACAGATTACTGTGAACCTAAAGCTCTCTTTCCTCTTTGCTATAATATCCTTTTACGGCTCTTTTTGTTTAGCCACTGCCTGAGAAACCTTGCATTCTCTGCAATTATAATGCTTATCCATGAATATTCCTGAATGAGAAAACAAAAAATACTGTATCATTCATTTCCATACTTACTTATGGGAAAATTAGTAACATAAAAAAAGCAAAATGCCTTAGAATGTCTCGCTGCTTTACTTACAGGGCACATCAAGGACACGCGAAGGCTAGTGGTAGCGATCTCACTGTCAGGATCTGCAGTAAGTTTTTCTTTAACTTGAGGGGAAATCAACAATAAACACAATGTTTAAAAAACTGTGACTTATGAACAGGATTATAGAAATATACGCCATCTTATTTAAAATTTCCCAAATACTTCAAATAGATCAAGAAACTACAAAAACAAAATAAAATCTTAAGTATTAATGTATAGAAAACACAGCCACACTTCCACTATTAGGTTAAAGAATTAGAAACTCTAAATGACATGTTTAATCAAACTTTTAAGATTTCTTTTTAAAATTAAAATTGTGGGTAAGGAAGAGTTTTTAAAACAGCTGTTTCAGGCTTAAGAACAGTACAATTAGGGAAGGCAGCTGAACTCTGAGCTTCAATACTTTTTTATTTTTATTTTTTTAAAACACGTGCATGACTATTTTAATTAGGGAGTACATGTAATTTCCAAAAATTGTTAAATCTGTAAATAATTTTACAAATAAAATATTCTTATACTTTATAAAAAAAGGTAAAATATTTTTATACTTTCTTTGACTCCTGAAAACTACTATGGATGTAGGATTATCTGCCATCGTCTTCACCACATAATACATACAAGTTACTGTTGACACAAACTAATAAATACATAAACTGCCTTCAGATGCCTAATTCTCAACACCATGATAGGGAGAACCGGACTGGAACTGGAAAGAGTGGAACCTTCGTCAGGTAAGAAGAACTGTGGATGAATTTCCCTGGCTTCCAGTTCTAGATAGGAAGATCAACACTGTGCTGTGTGAGATGAGAAATGGCTTGAGTATAAGAAACAAAATACCATTTCAACAGCCCTACTTGGCTCCCTTTCCAACCCACAGATTCCCTCTCCTTTCTCATTCATTCACTGATGTGGGAGGTAATGGGGGTAAAATATTCTCTTTCACAGAAAAAAATGTCTTGTTCAATTAACGTCAGTTACTGAATTATTTACACCTTGGGTTACACATTTTTTCCTCTATTTATTATTATACAGCATGAAAGTATAAAAGTACAAAATAAAACATCTCAGAAGGCAAATATTATTTCTGATAGATATCAACATTTCTTTTGCAAAAAGACCTTTTACGTTAGAAGTTTTTTTAGTGTACAGTACACTACACACTGGAGGACTTGAAGACCTGCATTCCTATTCCCAACGCAGGCATCAAAACTGCCAACAACCACACATTTACCAAAATTAACTTCTTAAGAAAAGGCAAAATATCAATATTAATTGAGATTCAAACTTCATCCTCTTGGGAGCAGTTTCTAAGAGAAGGGTCTTTCAATTTATATAGCTCAATTCTTAAGAGTATTTTTAACTCATAATTCATTTTTGGTTTTTATTAATTATTCCCAAATTGTTTCTGTATTGATATATATGTGAAGCTTTTAAAATTTCCATTTAAAACCATATCATATGCTCAGTCTTACAAACAATACTTACTTAGTGCTCTGGAATGATCAGGGTTTCTAATACCTTTCATTTTTAATCTCTGTAATAACATGGCTGATGTGAGTTGTCGTACAAGATATACAGACATGGAGTAATTCTACAAAGAAAGATAATCTGTATTAAAGATGAGAGATAATAGTTATTTATATAAAACATTTGTCTAAGAAACTCTGGTTTCTAAAAATAACATGCAAAATAACTTATACAGCAAAGTCAGTGACTGGGAAGGGAACAAAATCAACTCAGTTACTTTAGGGAAGATGAATGCTTCACCCTATTAAAGGTATTTCTCAGTCACTTACCACTTTAAAACATCTATGTGAAAAATAAAATGCTCAGATCAATGGTTTTCCAACTGTGTTTCTAACTTAGCAAAACTGGTGCCTCAGGAGCCACCATGGTATAAATGAGAATACACCCTCCTATGAACACTTCCAACTAGAATTTTCTGTTTTTTATGTAATAGGGAAAATACATTCAATGAAAAATGAGTTCCACTATAGAAACAAAGTTCAAACACCTGTGGTCTAAATTAATACTTCTAATCCAGAGTTTCACAGTTCTAATTTTGGCAGACACCTGCTACATAACCTTAGGCAAATCATTCACATGAATCCCAAATCAGCGTTTTTTTTTTTTTTTTGAGAAAAAATTTGACAAATTAATTGCTATTTGCAAATGGACATTTTACTGGGAAGAGGCAGCTACTGTAGTATATAAGACACATGAAAAAATAATAAAAATAAAAAATACAATGTCAGAAAATAATAGCATCCAATTCCATACCCTCTTAGACTTGGAACAAAGGAACTTTCATGAGCTATCTATAAAGCAATGAAGAGATGATATATAATTTTACTTAAATACTTAAAACCCACCTCACCAATTCACTACACATATTCATTCAACTGATTCTACAATAAACAAAATACTTTTAATAGTTGCCAAACCAAATACTTTGAATATCATTTTTAACATCCTGCTACAGTCCTTTCAAATATCTGAATATCCAAAAGAGTATACAAATTTACTGATTACAAATGCAAGAAAAGAATATTGTTTCCATTAAGTGAAAGTTGCTCAGTCATGTCTGACTCTGTGACCCCACAGACTGTAGCCTGCCAGGTTCCTCTGTCCATGGAAATCTCCAAGTCAAAATATTGGAGTGGGTAGCCCTTCCCTTCTCCAGGGGATTTTCCCAAGCAAGGGATTGAACCCAGGTCTCCCACATTGCAGGCAGATTCTTTACCATCTGAGCCACCAGAGAAGCCCAAGAATACTGGAGTGGGTAGTTTATCCCTTCTCCAGAGGATCTTCCCAACCCAGGAATCAAGCCTAGGTCTGCTGAATTGAATGCAGATTCTTTACCAGCTGAGCTATCAGGGCAGCCATTATAAGGGGTTTAAAAAAAAAAAAAAAAACTGCTAAGCGTTCAATATCTGCAATCATTTACTCAAAAACAGAATCTATAAGGTCATAATCATTTCAAAAAGATATACTGCTTAAATTTCTCTCAAAAAACTTCATTATCTCACTAAACTTTAAAGCATTAGTACTTGCTCAGTTAACAATGTCTCTTATAGTTGTATATAACACTTATTCTCAAGATTTTACTTATTGTTTATAATAAGTAGGCCCCAGATAATTAAGCAATTTTGCCAAAATCAAACAATTTGCCAACTTGAGACTAAGCCAAGATTTCCTAAATCCTTACCCAGTGCTACATGACTGTACATTTAAGTTCACGCAAATAAAAAATATTAGGGATAAATAAGTTGTAAAAATTCAGAAATGAGAGCTCAAGAGAACAATCATTAGAGGCCCTAGTAATCACAGTTGTACAGTCCAAAGATTAATACAAAAATATTCATTATGTTCAGCTCGGCAATTACCTTGGTGATAAAACTAAATTAATTCTGGCTACAAACATGACTCAACTTCTTCATCCATAAGGAGAAATACTATAGTTTATTTCTATGAAACAGCAACATTAAAGCTGATGATCAGAAATTATTGAAACCTCTTCCATTTCTATTACTTCAGTTATATAAATAAACAGTTCTAAAATGGAAATCCCTGTTGTATTAACCAGTATTTCATAATTGACAAAAAGCTTTTTAAGACTTAAGAATCTGCAGAAAACCAAGTCCATCAATCTAAAAGTATGGAAACAAATACAAAACTAAGTAAACACTTTCTAGTAAATATAAATCTAAGTAAATATTATGAGATATTCATGTTATTTAAGTATCAGCTGTTCATATAAAGGCTGAAATAAATTATGTCTAATCACAACAGGAGTACATTTAACCATTTCCCCCAAAGCCTAATAAAGCTTTCTTTGTCCCTCTTCATAAATATGTTAACAGGAGCCCCAATCCCCACTTTTAAAAAATATCACCTAAAACACACACAAAAACATAACTGTGATTAACCATTAACTTAAGAAATACCGTTAGGGTGCTTATCTTCTTTGGAAGATAACAGAGATGACACTGAAGAAACCTGAAAGTTTTAACCTTTAAGAATCTCATCTCTCTACCCCGAATTGAAAATTATGACTTTTGGGGGTTATAAACAGAAAAGTGAATGAGATGAACTAGTAGCCTAAGAAAAAGCAAAGCAAATCGTACCACCTAGAGGAATCACGTTCATGCTCCCCAGAGAAAAGAATCTTTACCTTTCCAATTTCTGATGCCCAAGAAATGGAAATCTGGTTTGGCACAGCTGAGGATAACCTAACTAAAGATGTAATATTCAAAGGGCGTCCAGGGCGCTTCTGTTCAATTCCATTTTTAGGTGGTGGTGCATAGCCCTATAACCATAAAAAAGGAAAGCAATTTAAAAATCTGGGCAGAGGAGCAAACATTTTCTCCGAGACAAGTACAGTATCTTGCCTAATTTCAGTCACACTAAATTCTTTTCTTTTATCCTGGAAATCACACAGTCCTCACCCTAAGGTGAGGAAACCCAGAAGAGGAAAATAACCTTTTAAAAATGTTATAAAATATTTTACAAATCCAGAAAAATGTAACAACAAAAATTCCATGTTCCATTAAAATCAAAGGTGCTGAGATCTTGGCATATTGGCTATGATTTTTTTTTTCCTTTCTTTTAAACAATAAAGTTGAATCTCTTTATACTGATTCATTTTAGGAACTTGCATTCATTCAAATACCAGGAGTGACAAAGAGGGAAAACGAACTCTGAAAATTGAAAACAAAAACAAAAACAAAAAAAACCCCACCAGTACAAACTGGGGAATTTCAAAGGAATTATTAAAATCATGTGAGGGATAAAAATGTTCTCTTGACCTGCATACAGTTTTCTCAGGAGAAAGTGGTCCAGTATTCCCATCTCTTTAAGAATTTTCCACAGTTTGTTGTGATCCACACAGTCAAAGGTTTTTGTGTAGTCAACGAAGTAGATGTTTTCCTGGAATTCCCTTGCTTTCTCTATGATCCACCGAACACTGGGATTGACTGCTAGTTCCTCTGTCTTTTCTAAACCCAGTTTGTACATCTGGAAGCTCTCAGTTCACATACTGCTGAAGTCTAGCTTGAAAGATTTTGAGAATAATTTTTCCTAGCATGCAAAATGAGTACAACTGTCTAGTAGTCTGAGCATTCTTTGGCACTGCCCTTTTTAGGGACTGGAATGAAAACTGATCTTTTTTTGCGACCACTGCTGAGTTTTCCAAATTTGTTGACATACTGAGCGCAGCACTTGAACAGCATCATCTTTTAGCATTTGAAACAGCTCAGCTGGAATTCCCTCACCTCCACTAGCTTTCTTCGAAGTGAAGCTTCCTAAGGCCCACTTGACTTCACACTCCAGATGCCTAGCTCTGGATGAGCGACCACACCATTGTGGTTGTCCAGGTCATTAAGACATTTTTTGTATAGCTCTTCTGTGTATTCTTACCACCTCTTAATCTCTTCTGTCTTTATGAGGTCCTGACCACTTCTGCCCTTTATTGTGCCCATCACTGCACAAAACATTGCTACTCCATTTCTTCTAAGGGATTCTTGCCCACAGTAGTAGACATAATGGTCACCTGAACTAAATTTGCTCATTTCTGTCCATCTCAGTTCACTGAATCCTGAGATGCTGATGTTCACTCTTGCCATCTCCTGCTTGACCACTCTGATTTACCTTGATTCACAGACCTAACATTCCAGGTTCTTTGCAATTCTGTTCTTCACAGCATTGGGCTTTACTTTCACCACCAAACACATCCACAACTGGGTGTCGTTTCCACTTCAGCCCAGCTTCTTCATTCTCTCTTGAGCTATTAGTAACTCTCCTCTGCCCTTTCCCAGTAGCATATTGGACACCTAGACCTGGAGAGGGACTCATCTTCTGGTGTAGTTATCTTCTGCCTTTTTGTATTGTTCTTGTGGTAAGAACACTGAAGTGTTTATTTTGCCATTCCCTTCTCCAAAACTCTCCACTAAGAACTGTCCCTCTTGAGTGGCTCTGCCTGCTATGGCTCATAGCTACACTGAGTTACACAAGCCCCTTTGACACGACAAGGCTATGACCCATGAAGGGGACTCCACACATATACACCTTTATTTTTGCCCAAGCATTTTTTAAATGCAACTTCTAGACTTGTGACTTGACCCATACTTTTATATGCATCTTTAAAAGACCTCAGGAAAAAAGAACAGTATCATAACCTTACAAAATTAACCATGATTTTTAAAATCATCTAATATCTAGTTTATATTGCAACTTCTCAACTGCCTTGAAGATGACTTTTATTCTATTACTGAAACTTTCAAATGTATACAAAACTAGAGAAAAAAGTCTAAGCAAACTATCACCCAATTCAATAGGTTACTTATAAGTAGTCTTTGCCCATCTCAGAGTATTATATAAAGTATTCCAGACACATTATTTTATCCATACATAGTTTGACATATAAGATGTCCCTTTACAGTCTGAATCGGAATCCAAACTAGAGCCTCAGTGTGCTCAGCTGTTTGTAAAGTCTCCTTTATGCTCTATGAAAGAATAATTTCCATCCTCTCTCACCCCCTGCCCCAAAACTCCCACTCTGTTTCGGACGCCGTTGTTCTGTGGGGGACCCCAGGGCTCTTGATCTGAAGAATATTCTCATCTGGATTAGGCGGACTGCTTCCTCAGAGTTTGAAGATGTGATACTCCATGCTTTAAGCTAGTAATTAGTGGCACAGGCTTGACTAGATTCAGGTTCAAATTTTCAGAGACAAAACCTTCACAGAGAAGGCTACGTGCTTCCTACTGTGCCGCGTCATGGGGCACCGAGTGGCTGTCTGCCCCACTGTCAGTGGTCTCGAGGCTGATCAGTTCAGCTTGGGTCAGCCTGACCCCTCCTGTCTAGCTCTGACCTAGTGGTTTCAGTATCCATTGGTCACGGTTACCTAGATCCATTATTTGATTCTTGGATTACAAAAAAAAAAAAGGTTTTTTAAATCCATTCTTCCTTTTGCTTGTATTAAACCTTTCCATAAACAATTTGACCACATCAACATTTGGTTACTCCAAAATCAATGATTCTATCAATTTTTAGAGCAATGAGTTGATGCAACCTCCAATGGTTTATTTGTCTACTTCAATATTATATTTTAGACACCAATATTATCCCATCTTAGGCCAAGGGAATCTCGTCACACTGGAGCATGTGTGTGTGTTTTAACAAAAGAAAATACTGATTGTACTTTACGCCAGATTTACTGAGAGGTAGACCATCAGCGTAACTAATATATGCAGGAAAAAAATTATGTATCAGGAGAAATAAATCCACAAACTCAGAAAGAGAATACATTAAGATAATGGCACTGGTACTGACAGGTCTCCCACTGCAATGAGAGGAAACACTTGGGAGATTTCTGCCAGCTGCACTGTAACACACATCCTCTCTATTCTTTTGGAATCTCTACAAGAAATATTCCCCCCCACACACACACCCCTAACCTCACAGCTCCACAGGTTTACATCCATTTCTCAAAACCTGTCTAAAAGGAAAAATAATGCAGCCTTTCAAAACTCTCCAGGCAAAGACGGTCTTTTTTTTTCCCCTCTCTCCTGCCCTTAAAAACACGTAACTTTCTCATGAGGTGGTCAGTCTGTACAACGGCAGCATCTGGGTCAAAGATGGTGGTATGAGGACATTCCTGAAGGCTTGTGTCTGTCCTCACTACACATGTCATTCTACAAGCCCTGCTGTGAGCTGCTTACTGTCATCCCTATTCTCAAGAGGCTGGAAAAACAATGGATTAAAGTATCTTTTAAAAGCCATCATCTTGATCTGGGTAAAAACAGCATATAAACTGCTTTCATCACTATTTGACCCTTATTATCCAGGGATACCTGGAACACCATTTTCTATTCAGTCCACTCTCTGTTCACGCAGCAGAGTATCCAACCACTGGATCCATGCTGACTGCATACTGCAGTTAAGGTCATACAGACTGAGACCTGTTCCAGGACACAAATTCAAATTTAATCAGAGCCCAGATGGGAAATCCCATGACTGTCAAAGCTTATTCCTCCAAGATCTGTTGTGCAATAAATCAGGGTCATGGGCAAGGACCACAAGTCAAACTTCTCTGTGGCTTGTTGATGCTTCTTATGACTGGAACAAAGTCCCTGAAGATCTCCATGGTGATAAAGAGCTCAGTTCTTCTCCTAAGGTGGCAGTATACTTACATGATTCTCATAAACATGCGAGTCAACGCCCATATTACCTTATCCCAATCAATATCCCAATATTGGGAGATATTACAATATCCCAATAGTGGATCAAGGGGAGGTCTTAGCAGTTCTACATCAGTTCCATGTACATTTATATCAGCTGTCCCACAGGAATTCACAAGGCTAAAGATGAAGAACCTCTTTGGGAAAGACTGGCATCTGATCTTTGGGACGGCCCTACTAGGGTCAGGCAAGCTCCCGCTTGCCCCTACCACCTCTATTGCCTTCTCTTTCTGAAATCTGTTTTGATATCCTTTGTCCTATGCTCCATTTCCTCATCTCTCTCACAAGTGCCCCTGGAGCCACTGCAGGACCCTGGCTCCAGAGGTGAGTGTGGAACTCATCACAGAGTAGTCAGTGTGTTCACCAACAGCCCTAGTGTAAGTATCCAAGGGTGAGTTAGTGCTTCTGGAGAGAAACCAGCAGTGACTGAGCAACAATGTCCCAGAGAACGTGCTCAACTACCTGAGTTTTTCTCTCTTCCCAGTCCTGAAAGAGTGACAAATTCACAGCTATCCACAGTGGTACTGCAGACCTTAAAGATGGAATATTATACCACAGCCTGGCACAGGCTGGTCCACTTGGAAACTTTTGTGGAACATGTGTGTACACATCTGTAACCATCATATTTTCTGCAGCAACACCGGAGTTTAAGTACAGCCTCACATATTTCAGAGACACAACTCCCCAAAACTAGCACAATCATTTAATACTGGACAGATCATCCAGGTGGGTCTATAGACACCAAGAAGATTATCACAGTCAGATATTTCTTTAAGGAGAGTGAGAGAGTAAAACAGCAATAAAAGTTAAAGGTCAAAAGAAACCTTAGCCCATCCAACACAAAGATAATTGGATATGAAAAGCCACGGAAACTGTGCTATCATTCCAAAATCCTGGGTTTCCTCTGCTGCACATCTGGGACCCAGTGGCATCCTTTAGTTCCAAGTGAGGCTGCTTCTTCCCCTGGTTTAGATCTTTATATGATTCATCCAGATGAAAGACAGCTCCTGAGATCTCCTGTTGCTTACAGCCAGAAACCCAAGAGGCAAAATGTGTCCCCTTAGGTTTTGAACACGCATAAGACCATGTACGCATTCCTTCCCAACAGTATCTACTCGGCCTCTGAAATTTCCCCTTTAATCCCCACATGATTTCAGCCTTATAGACATCTTTCAAAAAGAGTCAGGCAGCGGTACAGTACTGTTCAAGCCCTATAAAATACATGAAACAGGCTATTTCTCAGGTCTTTAAATCCACAGGCTATATATGACAGAAATGAGACTCCGGATAACCAATAAGTCAGATCTTCGAGTACAGGGGTTGGCCCTGGCCATGGGCCATTGTCACTCCGGGGTTCAACTACAACCACTTGGCCCTGGTAGAGCTGAGATTTCTAGACTTTGTTGTCTGGTTTGTTCAGCTGCTCACAGCTGTTGCTCATATACTTATTTCAGAGCCAAATCTTGCACTCAGCAGGAATGCTAAACAGCCACCTCATCTCCATGTCAAATGGTCTCTGCTTTGCTGAATATGGGAGCTTAGCATCATGGTAGAATCACTGTTCTCACAGCACTTCTTCAGTTAAGATACATAACCATTCTGAAAAACAGGCCATGCTCCACTACTATTGAGATTACAGCTTTACTGCCACACAGCTGTAGCAAATTAGCAGTTTAGTTCAAACCTCAGTGAAGCCAGATACATACTCCTGTTCAACAATTTTTATTTTAAGATTTGACATCTATCAGGTCAGAAACAGGCTATACAGACAGAGACAGAGAGAGACACGGGCTATACAGAGAGAGAGAGAATGTGTGTGTGTCTCTCCCTCTCTCTCAACAGGCTGTCAATCAAACACCACTGCATCTCTCAAGGGTGTGCACCATCAAGGCTCAAGCTTGGAATCCTCAATCACCATGTCCAGTTGTTCTCAGCAGCCTCTAACTTTCACTATCTCATCCAAGGCCAAGGCCCAGCTCATTCAGACATCCACTACAACATGCTGCCCTAATGCCCTTCCCTACAGTTCCTGCCCTACTACTATGCCTTTTAATATCATCTTAAGAATCTCTCAGAGCTTCCTTACTTCCTGGAACAAGATGCTTCAAGCTCATCTTTTCCATCTCCCACAGACCTGGAATCTGCCACTTCCCCAAGAAGCCATGAATCTCTCTAATGGAAAACAGTATTTAATGCTGGGACTGTTCACTGGCACTAAGTAGTCACGATTTTTAAGCCTTGTTAGTAATTATAATAAACTCACAAGCAAAAGCCTGGTGAATAAAAAGCAACTTACAGGCAAAGGAAATAGCTTCCCATTCACTTTTATACAGAGACTATTGGGATAGTTATCTTCTTGAGGGCAACTTGTCTCTGCGAGGCAAAGTCTGCATTAAAGAAAAAAAAAACTTAAATATTGTACTCAAATTTACACTTTACAAATTCAGGACTATATGCATATAGTTAACAAACATAAAATTAAAGTAACAGAAAAACTGCAAACTCACCTCAGCTGAACTTGTACTGTATAATCTCTCCTACCACCTGGCAAAAAATCCCTGTTGAAAAGAGAAAAACAAATGGATTAGGAAAACACAACTAGAATTCACAGAAATATGCTCAACAGAGAAAAGGCATTATTGCTATTTTTATTTGTAGTGCTTAAAAAATAAACATTAGCCTAACCAATAGAAGGTTTAATCAAAACACTGTAGTGATAGTCCTCATATGCTTAACATTTAGTCTTGTCTTTACAGCAATTTTAAAGTATTTTCAATTCATAGGAACTTTCACAATACATTTTTATTTTAACAGACAACAGATTTGGTTAACAGGAAAGGAGCATATTAGGTTGTAAGACTCTGATGAATTAACTTGCTCACAGTGGTTTTGAAACCTTTGCTGAGTATTCCAGTCACTTGCAAACATAAAGGCCCACTTACCAGGTATCCTTATTGGCTCTGAAGCACAGTCGGAGCATTAACAGTCTTTACAACTACTCAGGGGATTCTAATACAAGATCTAGGATCAATAACTGGTGTCCAGAGTCTCAGAACCTCTATGCCACAGCAACTTCCTAACTATGCACCCAATTAAGGACACAGAATCTCTCAGGATTTCTAGATGAGAACCTAACAGAATCCCATATGAAATATCTCTGACAGTGAAACTCCTAAACTCTCGTCAGTCAAACTGGAGTCCACAATGAAGCCACACAGTAGCTACTTGGGAGCTTCCTAGTTAGAAATGCAGAGCCTCAGGCCCCACCTCAGGCCTACAGAATCAGAATCTGAATTCTAACAAGGTTCCCAAAGTGATATGCATTCGCTTTACAGTTTAAGAAATCTTGCCCTCAGCCACTGTCATAAATCTTGGACTGTGTCAAAGAGAAGATCATGAGAGCTGAGTCCTGTCTGGAGAGTACACACAGCCCTCAACCCTGCTCCCACAGGGCTGGCCTTCTAACTGCTTCCAATTCTCTATGTTCGCTGGAAGGCAATAAAGCACGGTAATCACCAGCTTGAGTTCTACAGTTCCAAACCAAAGGACCTTGGGCAAACGACTTAACCTTTCTGTGCTTACATCTGTTAAAGATGGAAAATGACTGCACCTACTTCATGAAGCTGTGGTGACAAACGTGTTAATACATGTGAAGTGCCTCGATATAAGTGCTCAGTACGCATGAGCAGCTGGTTGCTATTACTGTTAACTATGTTTCTCCTGCCAGTAGTAATCCACATTTCTCAAATGTCTATTCACAATATCCTAGACAACACTGACCTCTTGTGAGTAACTCGTATCATTCTGCTCATCAAAATCAAAAAACACTGCAAAGTCTGGGTGCTGGAGCATCAAAGATAAATAAAACATGATATTTGCTTTCAAAAGTCTCATATGCTGTAGGTAGCAAATATATACAACTAAAATAATATGGTATTATAGTATACTATGTAAAATAAGTATTACAGAAAAGAGGGAAATTCTATTTTGTCTTGAAGTGAACCAAGTGAAGTGGCTCAGTCGTGTCCGACTCTTTGCGACCCCATGGACTGTAGTCCACCAGGCTCCTCCGTCCGTGGGATTCTCCAGGCAAGAATAGTGGAGTGGGTTGCCATTTCCTTCTCGAGGGAATCTCCCCGACCCAGGGATCGAACCCAGGTCTCCCACATTGCAGACAGACGCTTCAACCTCTGAGCCACCAGGGAAGCCTGGTCTTGAAAGTTCAAGGCAATTTCCACAATTAGTCTGAACAAATTGGAATAGCGTTTGGACAGCAGTGGTTCTATTTACACTTAAGAGAGACATATTTCCATCAGAAACAGTGGCTTCACTAGTGGGGTGATACTCAACAAAAGGAAAGCATGGCCAATGCTTCCTAGGTTGGGAACACAATGTTTAAAAGACTAACCTAGAAAGATAGATGGGAGAACACTCATAAAGGTTTGGATAGTTCACTGAGGATTGATGCTTCATTCTACTAAGGAAAATTAATATCAACTGGGAAATACAATGTGTTATGTATCTTCATAAACATGACAAGTAATGACTAAGCATCTTCTGACATTTTCTGCCAGTAACTGCTCTAGGAACTTTCACTTGTTGAACTTGTTCATTAGATATAAAGGTGTTTCCTAGACGCCACACACTATATAACAGGCCTTGAGAATATAACAATGATTAAGAGATGTTGGTTTCATTCAGAAGTTTGTAAATTCAAGCAGTCAAATAAATGTTTACTAGAAAATAAGTTCATGAGAGTGGTACAGTCAGAGACAAAAGATATATTTGGGGAAACGTGGAAAGGCATCACAGAAGAGGTCAGACTTGAACTGGCCCTTAAAACATGATTCAGGTTTGCCAAACAGAAGAAGGAAGAAAAAAGAATGAAAAGAAATGAGGACAGTTTGAGAGACCTCTAGGACATCAAATGCACTAATAATTCACAGAGGCCCCCAGAAGGAGAAGAGAGAAAGGGCCTGGGAACATATTTGAAGACATAACAGCTGAATGTTTTCCTAACATGGAAAAGGAAGCAAAAATAAACAAATGGGACCTCATCAAATGTAAAGACTTTTGCACAGCAAAGGAAACCATCTACAGAACAAAAAGACAATCCATGGAATCGTAGAAAAGATTTGCAGATACTGTATCTGATAAGGGATCAACAGCCAACATATATAAACAGCTCATACAACATCAAGAAAATAAACCACCCCATTAACAGAAGCGAACAGCCATTTTCCCAAAACAGAAATGAAGTGACCATCAGGCACATGAAAAGATGCTCAACATTGTTAATCATCAGAGAAATGCAAACCAACACTACAATGAGTTATCACCGCACATGGGTCAGAATGGCCACAATCAAAGAGTACACAAATAATATATGCTGGAGAGGGTATGGAGGAAAAGGAACCCTCCTACACTGTCGGTGGGAATGCAAACTGGTGCAACCACTATGGAGAACAATATGGAAGTTCGGTAAAAAAATTAGAGTTACCACCTGATCCAGCAATTCCATCTCAAGTATATATCCAGAAGAGACAAAAGCTGTAATTCAAAAAAATACATGCACCCCAATATTCACAGCATCATTTACAACTAAGACATGGAAATAAGCTAAGTGTCCATTAACAGATGAATGGATAAAAAATACGCACATACAATAGAATATAAGTCACAAATAAGAATAAAATAATGCCATTTACAGCAACACTGGGTGGACCAAGTAAAGAAACATTTACTTCTAAGTTAAGTAAATTAGAAAAAGATAAATATTATATATCACTTATATGTGGAATCTAAAAAGTAATATAAATGAACCTGTTTACAAAACAGAAAACACAGACTTAGGGAAAGAAAAACTGATGGTTACCAAAAGGGAAAGGGAGCTAAGAGAAAGGACAAATCAGGAGTATGGGATTAAATATACCACCATATATATAAAACAGATAAACAACAAAGATTTAAAGTACAGCACAAGGAACTATATCTGGTATCTTGTAACACCCTACAATGGAAAAGAATCTGAAAAACATATCTATGTATCTGAATCACTTTGCTGCACACTTGAAACACAACACCATAAATCAACTATACTTCAATTTAAAAAATTAAAAACGAAGACGAGCAGAGTAGGTGTGGCAGAGAGCTGTCAAACAATGGAGTGCGGACTTCAGATGGCATCACTGAGGGCTTCCCTGCGGGCTCAGATGGTAAAGAATCTGCCTGCAATGCAGGAGACCGGTTTGACTGCTAGAACGGGAAGATTCCCTGGAGAAAGGAATGGCTACCCAACTCCAGTACTCTTGCCTGGAGAATTCCACAGAAAGAAGAGCCTGGCGGGCTACAGTCCATGGGGTCACAAAGAGTCAGACACGACTGAGCGACTAACACACTTTTTTACACAGGGTTTTTAAGCACAAAGAAGACAAGACTGAATGGGCTTCAGAAAGATCAGTTGGTCAGCTGGGAGAGTTGAGATCATTACACTTGTATAGGCAGAAAATGAATGCTTCAAAGTTATTTAAACATAAATATCACAGAATATGACATTTAGGGATAAAAACTGATAGGACTAAATGACTGACTGGTTACAAAGAGGCAAGATAAGGAGCAGGGAGCACCAAGCATGGTGCCCAGGTTTTAGAATGGTGCAGCTGGACAGATGGTGATGCTACGCACCAAGATAAACAGTGGTAGAGCCGGTTATGGCATTCAGCCACCAGTCACTGAGTGAGACAGTGATTGTTTCTTCAACTTTACATGCTGAGTAAATTAAGATTCAATAGGCTTTAGTAACCTACCCAGGGGTATACAGACATAAGTGGTTAAGCCAGAATTCACATTTCAATCAGTATGAACTCTAAAGACCATGCTAGCTTCCTAAGAGTAGAGCTGATTCAACTTTTAAATCCTGAAAGAGACACAAAAGAAGGATGAACAGAGTAGCAAACTGAAAGGATGTGGCAGATGAAACGTGGGATAATATAGAGAGGCCTCTGCTCAGGCAGATGTCACACCATTAATGGGGTAGGCAACAGGAGGAAACATATACTAAGCAAAAATCTCTTTGAAGCCAGCTAATTTGAGAAAAGAAAAAAGCACATTCATGGATACTATCCCAGAGCAGTGAGGAGAGAATCACACCTTGATCTGGGGAACATGTGAGAGCTGGCAGTATGCGAAACGGAGACAGCATGACTGCAGAGGCAGTGGTGCCCAACGGGAGGAGTAGTACTACCGCCAGAAACAGAGCGGAAGTCACGGATCAGTCTTCACAAGATGTAACAGAAAAAAACCCAAACCTGAATGTGTTCAAGCCTCTGGTTTAGACCTTATCACCATTATAAGCAAAGGGTTCGGATGGAGGCACCGCAGTTTTCAAATTTGCTGCAAACTGGAAACGCCTGGGGAGCTTTAAAAACTACTGCTGCTGGCTCCTATTTTCAGAGATTCAAATTTAATTGATATGAATGAAATCTAGATATCTGGAGTCTTAAAAGCTCCCCAGTTGATTCTAATACACAGCGAAATTTGAGAACGATAAAGACAGAAGTTACATGATACCACAAGAAGCATAATTATCCAAATCCAGAATGTGTAATATGCTAACAGAGTCAAATGAACCACTCTTTTTCAAAATAAGTGGTACAAAGTACTGTAAGGGTAGAATCAGAGCTCCTTAGAGAATGTATCCTTCCCACAACTGGGACTTGGAAGAAAAGTTACGACCAACCTAGACAGCCTATTAAAAAGCAGAGATAATACTTTGCCAACAAAAGTCCATCTAGTCAAGGCTATGGTTTTTCCAGTAGTCAGGTATGGATGTGATAGCTGGATTATAAAGAAAGCTGAGCTTTATCATGTTAACCATCTTAAAGTGTACAGTTTTGTGGCTTTACATATATTTATACTATACCATCACTACCATCCATCCTGGAGGCAGATGATTGAACATCCATGATTTAAAATTTTTATTGAAAATAATGTCATTCATTTTTTGACTAATTAATAACATTCACACAGTTCAAACTTCAAAAAGTTACAGAAGAAAAGATATAAAGTGAAAAAAATCCCTCAACTTGGACCACAGCCACCTGATTCCCTTCTCCAGAGGCAACTTTATCATATTTGTCCAGACATATGCTATACACTTAAGCAAACTACACACATGCCTTTTTAACACAGTGTGTGTGTGTGCTTAGTCACTTAGTCATGTCTGACTCTTTGCGACCCCATGGACTCTAGCCCCCCAGGCTCCTCTGTCTATGGGATTCTCTAGGCAAAAATACTGGAGTGGGTTGCCATGTCCTTCTCCAGGGGATCTCCCCCACCCAGGAATTGAACTGAGGTTTCCTGCATTGCAGGAGGATTCTTTACCAGCTGAGCAACCAGGGAGGCCCCTTTTAAGGCTAACTAATTGTACATGTTATTCAAATTCCATGCTTTGATTTGTTCACTTAAAAATCTATCTTGAAACCTACTGACTAAATAACCTCCCAAGTCAAAGGCCAACACAACACCCTAAAGAAGCTTGTGGTAATCTCCTCCATCTATAAATCAGCTCTTATTTGTCATTATTGCATTGATTCTTTCCATGTGACATCCTGTAATGCCAACAATCATTTTATGTATATAAACCAGTTCATTAACTAGATAGACTGCAAGCAACTTGTGGAAAGGAGACATGCCATGTAATATAACGCTTTGTAGCTAACAAACCCTTAGTAAATGTTCTCAAGCAAGGGATCATCAGTGAATACAAACAAAACCATATAATAATGATATGGCTTGGCATATAAAATATAACTTTTAATTTACCCTATTCATTTCTTAGTTGGTTTATTAATACTCCCAAGCTTGTACTTCCAATATAAAAATTTCCTGCAATGTCTTGCCCCTAATGAACATGTACATTCATTTTACTTCTTTGATAATTTCCTTCTCTAAACTTTCCAAAACCCCTATTACTTGGATATTGGGTCTTTGGAACTCATCTTTAGTACTGTCCCTTTTTTTCTCTTTTACTCTTCAATATTTGGTCCCCTTCTGGGGAGCTCAAATTTTACCAGGTCAAGGTATAAAATTATTCTGAGGTTTTGTTGAGAGCAGTGATGGGATTAGTGCAAGAATCTAAAGTTGTATCCCATACTATTCTACCTAACAACACTGTGTGCATCTTCAAGATGTTAGGATGTTTAAGAGAAACCCATAAATTCTGATCCACCATCTTAGGAGACTGAGAAGGCACATTAACATAAGAAAGACTGAAAAGTCTGGCTTTAAGAACTTTTGAAACTACCTTGAATTCAGAATTTCCAAAACCTAACTGTAGGACCTTTATTTTTTAAAAACTTGTATTAACATCTCACAGAAAATAAGTGTTCTAATGAAGAGCTTTTTGAAAGGATGCAAAAAGACCTCTAACTGGCTCAATTCTGGGTTCCAAATTTTAATTCTACAATCCCAGAATATCACTTAACCTGCAGGAGCCTGTTTTTTTAGGCTAAATCTTTTTAGTCTTATAAATAATATATTAACACCAAAGATGACTATATATTTAATTGGAAAAGTACATAGTACAGATTTTTCTTTCCTATCTCTTTTTAGTTCATTGCTCTTAATACATGTGTTTAAGTTTATCCTATTTTTTTGAAATGGCATAGCTCAGAGTACTTTTCATAACTGTTTTCAGATTTCTGCTAATTTTTTTGGTCCAGGTAACCATACACCTCAGAATGGTCCTCTAATTTATGTTCTTATCCTAGAAAAATTATTAATGTCCACATTCAATATAAAAAAGCCTCCGGATGATGAACTTTATGTCATTCTATCTTTGGGGCTAACACAAATTCTTTTCTATGTTGCTATATTTGGAATAAAATTTTCATTAAAAAAAAAAATTTTCTGCCAGAAGTGACAAAAAGCAATTCAAAGGGGTTTTATTAAAAAATTAAAATGTTTTTCTAATTGTTGTTCAGTCGCTCAGTGTCCGACTCTCTGCGACCCCATGGAGAGCAGCACCCCTGCCTCCCTGTCCTCCACCATCTCCCGGAGCTTGCTCAAACTCACGTCCACCAAGTCGGTGATGCCATTCAACCACCTCATCCTCTGTCGTTCCCCTTCTCCAATCCCTCCGAGCATCAGGGTCTTTTCCGATGATTTCGGCTCTTCGCATGAGGTGGCCAAAGTATTGGAGCTTCAGCTTCATCAGTCCTTCCTTCCAATAAACACCCAGGACTGATCTCCTTTAGGATGGACTGGTTGGATCTCCTTGCAGTCCAAGGGACTCTCAAGAGTCTTCTCCAACACTACAGTTCAAAAGCATCAATTCTTCGGTGCTCAGCCTATTTTATTGTCCAGCTCTCACATATGTACATAACTACTGGAAAAACCATAGCTTTGACTAGACAGACCTTTGTCAGCAAAGTAATGTCTCTGCTATTTAATATGCTGTCATTGCTTTCTTCCAAGGAGCAAGCAACTTTTAATTTCGTGGCTGCAGTCACCATCTGCAGTGATTTGGGAGCCCAAGAAAATAAACTCTGTCACTGTTTCCATTGTTTCCCCATCTGTTTGCCATGAAGTAATGGGACCGCATGCCATGATCTTCATTTTCTGAATGCTGAGCTTTAAGCCAACTTTTTCACTCTCCTTTTTCACTTTCATCAAGGGGCTCTTTAATTCCTCTACACTTTCTGCCATAAGGGTGGTGTCATCAGCATATCTGACGTTACTGATACTTCTCCTAGCAATCTTAATTCTAGCTTGTGCTTCATCCAGCCTGGAATTTCACATGATGCGCTCTGTATATAAGTTAAATAAGCAGGGTGACTATATACAGCCTTGACATATTCCTTTCCCAATTTGGAACAAATCTGTTGTTCCATGTCTGGTTCTAACTGTTGCTTCTTGACCTGCATACAGGTTTCTCAGGGGCAGGTAAGGTGGCCTGGTATCCCCATCTCTTTTAAGAATTTTCCAGTTTGTTCTGATCTACACAGTCAAAAGCTTTAGTGTAGTCAACGAAGCAGATGTTTTTCTAGAATTCTCCTGCTTTTTCTATGATCCAACAGATGTTGGCGATTTGACCTTTGGTTCCTCTGCTTTTTGTAAATCCAGCTTGTACAGCTGCAAGTTCTCGTTTCATATACTGCTGAAGCCTCACTTGAAGGATTTTGAGCATGTGAAATGAGTGCAACTGTGCAGCAGTCTGTATATTCTTTGGCATTGCCCTTTCTTTGGGACTGGAATGAAAACTGACTTTTTCCAATCCTGCGGCTACTGCTGAGTTTTCCAAATTTGCTGGCATATTGAGTGTGGCACTTTAACAGCATCAACTTTTAGGATTTGAAATAGCTCACTGGAATTTCATCACCTCCATTAGCTTTGTTAGTAGTGATGCTTCCTAAGACCCACTTGACTTCACACCCCAGGATGTCTGGTTCCAGAATATTTATTAAATATTTGCCTAACCTTAGTCTGGAGAAGGAAATGGCAACCCACTCCAGTGTTCTTGCCTGGAGAATCCCAGGGACGGACAGAGTCGGACATGACTGAAGCGACTTGACAGCAGTAGGCAACCTTAGTCTAAGTATATTATGCTTACTTAAGGAGAAATGGCTCAACTGTTATGGACAGAACTGTGTCCCCCCAAAATTCATATGCTAAAGCCCTAACTCCCAATGTGACTATGAAGTCGGGGCTTTAAAGAAGTCATTAAGGTTAAATGAGGTCCCAATGGTGGAGCCTTAATCCACCAGGAGTACTGTCCTTATAAGAAGAGAAAGACACACCAGAAACACACAGGCACACAGAGGAAAGGCCATGTGAAGAAGGCCACAGCAAGAAGGCAGCCACCTGCAGTGCAAGCCTAGGAGAGAGGCCTCAGAAGAAACCAAATCTGTCCATCAGTTTTGGACTTCAAGTCCCCTGAAACGTGAGAGGAAAAATTTCTGTTGTTTAAGCCATCCCATCTGTGGTACTCCATTATAGCAGGCAGAGCAGACTAAGACACAAACATCTCAGAAAACACATTCCAAACTCCTCTTACCTGGATATGCAAATCTCTCTAACTTGCTGAGGTGTCAGAGCAAAAATAAAAAACTTCTCTTGAAACCGCTGAATACTGCTTTGAACTGGGGAGGAAAAAAAAGAAAGGTAATATTCCAATAACAAATTCAATAACAGAAGAACCCACAATAACAAGGCACTTCTGATAAAGACTCTGCCAAATTTTGAAATTTTTATTGTTAAAATACAACAGAATAAAGTACTAAGCCACATGCATCTTGGAATCATGAAAGTAAGGTCACTCTAAAGCAGGTTCAATTTTAAGCATTTATCCTTCTTTATTGTAATATTCTAATTATAATCAAAATATAACACAACCCTTCAAAATTATTACATTTCATCCTTGACTACAGTATCTTCTAATGAAAAGTCTGAGAAAGTAAAAAAAAACTCTCCCCAGGAGAACTTTAGTCAAGACTCAGGAGTTTTTGTTTGTTTCTTTCTTTGCTGTGTTTTATTTTCTACACTTTATACTCAATTACACACAGAGAGCATTCATTTAAGAGAAAATTTAAAACTCTGAAACTTCTAAGTTGGGAGAGTTAAGACATAAATAATTTTCAACATACAGAAGATTATGTAGTTAAAAAAGATTATCTAATGAACTCATTCTTCAGAAGTGTATTTTTAAAAAGTGAAATGTATCTTCTTCACAAAGAACTTTTCATAGCTTTACACTGATCCATTATTCAATGATGTTCTAGTACTCATTTAAACAATGAATGCCTTCAATGAACACTTGACTGAATATGCATCCAAATTTCAATAATCAATCAGTTACAATCATCACTAAACATCGCTTTGTAAGAACATTTAAAAATAATCCTCCTGTGCACACACCAAAATTGTTCAAATTTTATGAGATTTAAACATAATATAGCAAACTTGAATCAACTGAAATAATTTAATCTTTACAAAAACAATCATATTAATTATCATCAGTGATGTTTAACACTAAAATATTTTTCATTCTATAAATTCATCGGCTACAGAGATCAATTGGGGAGGGCAGAGTGCTGAGTTTTCATGCTTCCTGTAAAACAGTGGCTGTAATTCAGAGTTATGAGTGAGGAGACTTGTTATCAATTGTTCAATCACAGAAATCACTCCTTTTCTTGCCTTTTGTCCTCCATCTTCACCCCTGCAACCTACTCATTAAGTTCTATTGTTTTGCTTTGCTTTTTTAATTTTCTTATCAACTGCCTCCTCCCTATTTTCACTACCACCATCCTATCCTACTCAAAACCTAGAATCACTTTGTACAAATGAAGGGGCAACCGTGCCTCTCTGTCGGTTCCTCACCAGAACATCAGTGCAGAGTTGGTCATCCTTCGTAAAACTTTTTCATCATCGTTCCCCTGCTGAAAAATGCTAAGATCATCTTATCTCTGAATGAACCATGTCCAAAGTCCCTTATTTATAAGAACCTCCATAACAATGTCTTTCCTAGCAAACCTACATGTCCAATGTCTCCTGAAGTCCTGCTCTATTCAAAGCAACTTCTTCACTGTCAGGACTCCAAACAGTGCCATTTTTATTTCTACTCCTTTGACTACTCAAATCTCTCCTTTCTTGATATCTACTCTCCTATAAACTCCACCGATTCAGAGCAGGCACATTCATCCTTCAAAGCTCCCTCAAGTTATCACTCTTACTCCAACAAGTCTTGATTAACCTTCGCAAGAAGTCTTAATTAACTTTTATTAGGCCAATACAATATTTGAGCTTTAGGTTCACAAATTATAGGGTTTCACCATACAAGCATATAATTGCTTGCTACTTTTCCCTCACCTTAACATTCTCTCTCCAACTAAACACTAAAATTCCTAAAGCCCAAGCCATACTTCTGACTTCTCTACAATTAGGCTACAAGACCACATCCAAATTAAACCCTCATTATGTACTTGTTATGAGATTACATTTTAATGGCTTTACATTAATGTGCCTATCACTTTGTTATTACTGTTGTTTACTCGCCAATTTGTGTCTAACTGTTTAGCAACCTCATGGACTGTAGTCTACCAGGCTCCTCTGTCCATGGGATTTCCCAAGCAAGAATACTAGAGTGGGTTTTCATTCCCTTCTCCAGGATATCTTTCTGATCCAGGGATCAAACCAACGGCTCCTGCCACATCTCCTGCATTATAGGTAGATTCTTTACCACTGAGCCATCAGGGAAGTCCGTTAACTGTTAACTGTACCCAGAGGCTTAATGAGTATTTCCTAATATTCAGAAATTTAATACTATGAAAAGATATTGACCTTCATTACTCTGTCACCTACCAGACTGCTGCTGCTGCTAAGTCGCTTCAGTGTGTCCAACTCTGTGAGACCCCAGAGACGGCAGCCTGCCGGGCTCCCCCGTCCCTGGGATTCTCCAGGAAAGAACACTGGAGTGGGTTGCCATTTCCTTCTCCAATGCATGAAAGTGAAAAGTGAAAGGGAAGTCGCTCAGTGGTGTCCGACTCTTCGCGACCCCATGGACTGCAGCCCACCAGGCTCCTCCGTCCATGGGATTTGCTTGGCAAGAGTACTGGAGTGGGTTGCCATTGCCTTCTCTGTACCTACCAGACTAAAAGATTAAAAGACCAACAATACAATGCAGATAAAGTATAAGGAAAATAACACATTCATACAACACTGAAGTAGAAACTGGTACAATGAATGCTTTTGAAGCAACTGCCAAACTTCTCTACAAAAGCTGAATATCAAAATATTACATAATCATACTCCCGGACCCAACAAATCCACATCAAGGCATTTACACTTTGTGAATATGCAGCGTATTCAGAAACATATGCAAAAATGCTCACAGCAGCAATGGCTGTAAGACTGCAAGAATAGTGCCCAAGACATGTTATACACTTAATACTTCTGAATAAAGAACAACTGAAAACGTACATCAATAGAACACTGGTTCCGCTGTGGTACATCTACAAGAAAATAGACCTACTATAATCTACAGATGCATGATTTATTTCTAAGAAATACAGTTAAGATTGTCACAGCACAGAACTCCAGAAGATGCTTTTCACAGTAGATTCAAGCAGAATAATGCCCTTCTCCCTCCACCAGAAAAAAGGCACAATGGCTCTGTGGTTAGAAAGGGCTTTTTTAATACAGAAAAATGAGAATTTTTTTTAATGAGAAAAAATGATGACATAATATGCCAGAGAAACAGTACTGATAATGACTCTAGCTGAGTAATAACTGTGGCTATGAGGGACTTTCCCTTTGTGTTATACTTCCATGTCTAAAGTTATCAATTACTAGCACAAATTACTTTTGTAAACTGAAAAACAAAGTGAAGAAACCTTAACGAATCAAAGACTCAATACTCTGAAGGTATTTCATAATAAAATACTAAACAATTCAACACATCAACATGTGAATATGTACACAGTATACCACATGTACATTTCAAAAGCAAGTTAACTGAACATTACTTTTTCTCACACATAAATGGTAAAACAAGCAAGAGGAAACACAAAATCCAGAACAGTGATTTAACTCAAAGAGGAAAAGGCAAGGTTTCAAAGATACTGGCAATTTCCTTTCCTAAAAAATGGGTAGTGGTTTCACAGGTTTTCATTCATAGATATTCTTTATAACAATGTATTTAACATATTCTCTTATAGACTGAATATACACAAATTTTTTTTTATGAGAAAGGACTTCATCATCAAAAGAAAAAGAAAAAAAAAAAGAACAAACAAACAGAAAATAGAAGAAAAAAAAAAGATAAAAATACTGCCAGTGAAAGCAAAAGCAAATGAGAATAGCTATTTAAGGGAGAAGAGAAATTTTATTAATTTGTTTTCAGATTAGGGGATAATTCATTTGTTACAGTAAAACCTCAGCTATAGAGAAACTCACATAGTATTATTGTATACACTCACAATTTCTAGATGCAATAGTCTATCATTTTAAATGCTAATTTTATTGAAATAATTTTAATAGAAATAATACCAAATTGCAAAACTATATAATAGTGCATCTTCTCTTGTCATGACAGTTTTGTTTAGCATCTACAGATGCACCTTGCTGGAACAGTGAATCCCTCAATACTAAGGGGCTATCGGTTTCAACGTTCCCAAGAGGTTTTGGAACATTTTTTGACTTTTCAGTTGGCTTTTTTTCTTCTATGAGGGCTCTTCCAGTCTTACCCATGTTGTTAATTAATTCTTGCTCAACAATATGTTGATGGCTTAGGAATCATCTAATCAACTATATATTAAATCAAGAATACACAGACTGGCCAATGGACGCCAAGAATATGTGCTCTGAAATACGGCTTTGGATCTCTTTCAATTCATAAGGCTTTCTACTTCTCATTTCCCAAATATAAGTAGGTTTCTCCATAATAGTGTTCCAAATAAATGGATTTACCCCAAATTTTTATTTTTACAAGCATTTTCAACATTCTATAACCAAATCATTAAAACTTAAAAGCAATTCCTCAATGTTACTGCATTGCTTTAGACAGTATGAAACTAGCCTTTTTTTAGATCACTGTTTTATCAATCTAAGAATATACATTAGGAAAATTGTTTTCTTTTCTTTCTTAGGGAAAGTAGGATAAGGAAATGTTTACGCCTTGTTTTAAAACAAGAAATCAGTTCATAAAGTTTACTGAAACGATGATAAGCAGGACTCCTGAAAAATACATGCATTGACAATTTTTTAGCTCAGGAGCAAAAGATTATCTTATAAGTCCCAAGGTTATATGTATTTCTTACATTCTAATGCAAAAGGCTGGTTTTCTTCTTAATCACTCTTCAACACAAAATGCCTCCAGTATTATTAACATCATTAAGTCACACGAGATACAAAAATTTTTGTAAATTTATAAAAAGCCTACTACCTTCCTTTAACCTTACTGAGATTAATGAAAGAAAAACTTACAAAGAATATGGAAAAGTAACAAAATTCCTATTTCTGTTTCTGAACACAGGAAAGGCATGAAACACGAAGCACTCCATGAAGCCTCTTCAGAGTTCGCTGCCTGGTGCCCCACTGATGCCAGGGCCAGAGAAGACACCTTGCTGCATCTTTTCTCCGCCTCCAGTCGTCTTCCTTCCAGGCACTCAACCTTCCACTGGAACCAGGACCCCAGATGGCCTCTTCTTCTCAGTCCTGCGTTTAACTCTATTCCTGAGGAGTCCCTGGAGGTAGGGTCACCTACACACACTATTAGTCTGAATCCTTCTCCAAACACAGAGAAATAATTTTGTGGTGATT
Source organism: Ovis aries (assembly GCF_016772045.2). NCBI lineage: Eukaryota > Metazoa > Chordata > Mammalia > Artiodactyla > Bovidae > Ovis > Ovis aries. The sequence continues at coordinate 46,953,282 of NC_056076.1, forward strand.
GCTGAGAAACATGTGAACGAACCATGATACTACATTTGTACACTGACACAAATCAAAAGCCATGAGAAAAGGAGAAATAAATTATGGAAACATTTTAACAAGATAAAGGAACCTGGTTAAAAAAGAAGTTAAAAATGAAAGTAAAACCATAAAAGAAACAGTTAAGTAATACATATTTTAAATGTTTGTTCCTGTTATTAATTTGAGAAACGAAAAATCTAAACAAGATACGAACTGGAAGAAAAACTGCAGTGAGAGACAGTCTCTCGTTTTGTGGAATTCAAACTGGCACAGCTGTACTGGAAACTAATCTAACACAATGTTATCAAGAGTCCTTACTCTATGATGCAATAATTCTACTCACAAGACTTTGTACAAACAAAAAAACATGAACAAATATAGAATCCTTATTTTAGAATGAATGTAATGAATTATTCTACCTGCCTGGTTCAGCTGTGCTAAACAAAACAACGTAAGGAGCCTACCACTATCAGGCCATATTGACCCCATTAACCTCAAAACTTCCTTCTAGCTCAACCAACATGTACAAGTATAATCCTATACAAAATGAAAAAAGCATATTAATATATTTAAGAGAGTTTTCAAATGACTTGAAACAGAAAAGCATTTTTCCTAGGATGGACAGGAAAATGATCTCCCAGCCTAACTATGAAATGTCATTTCCCAAACAATTTATCAACAAATGCAAATACCTCTGTGAATAATTTCATTAGCCAGGAGGAAATTATGCCATTACAGCACAGAAGCCATCAATTGAGGTAAAAATTTGTTGGAGTCACGTGTATCAATGTCTAATAATACAAAATTTATTACATCTTCTGAGCAGTCACCGGTTATTAAACAAAAAGCTAAAATATGTGGCAAACTGTCACTTTAGGAAAAATTTAAGTAAAAAAGATTTATTTCTTGCAAAAACAGTTTTAAAAGCTATGCTGAACAGAAACTAAGTCTCGGTAAAAACAGCAAAAATATCAAAAGGCAGAATTCACAGGCAAGAAATACGATTTGTCTGTTCATACACACCCTGAAGCAATTTGAGTTCTCAGCTATAAGAAGTAAGTTTGATCAACGAATTAAGTTTTATGCCAGATTTATCATGGTTGCCCGTATTTCTATTTACCTGTACATTTAAGCACTTGGCATTTTAATGCCTTGATTTTATAATATTAACAGCAATTCAGTCGAAGCCTTCTTGCATTATTTACTCTCTTGTCCAGAAGAAACGGATTTCTCTAACACTTACCTAAACTCGTGGGCTTGATGAGAACATCAAGGACATCATAAAAGGGTAAGGTTTTTAACTGCACATCAGGATGGACAGGAGGGATTGGGGGAGATGGCTGCTGCATCTCAAACGCGGGTTTAGTGTCCTGAAGCAGCACAGAACCAACAGGGGAGGACGGAGAATGAGGCGTAACTGAAGTGGAAGGCAACGCGTGGATTCCAGCCACAGCCAAGTCAGGTTCTACAGGTGAGGAGCTACCATCCAAACTGAAAACCGGTGATTTGATTGCGGATAAATCAGAAAGGCCTTCGAGAGTCCGTGGGTATCGGCGTCTATACAATTCTCGGATTTTAATCTGAACCGCAGGGCTGCAGCCACTCTTCAATAAATGCAACGCCCTCATCAGGAGGTCATGCTTACGTCCACTTTTATTCCGTCCGGCAAAGCCTAGTAACACTTGTAGTTCAGAAACCCTAAAACTAGAAACCATATTCTAAAAGGAAAGAAAGAAAAAAGGACATAAGCCAATAGTCAGTCTCAAACATATAAAAACCCTATCTAAAATAGGCTGTAAAATCAGATTTTTCCAACATTCTGTTAATATCAACTGGCATGTGCTAGTATCAGCATTTTCACATATCACTTACAATCGTTAACTGTTTCTACCGCCACCCCCCTCCCCCGCAACTGCATTCACATTATGGTTTTAATTATGTTTTGCTGTTCTCAATTTTGGAAACCGATGGTCTGCTGGTTTCTGTTGACCACTTCACTATCTGACTATGAAATCTATAACCAATGAAAATACTCCTTTTCACAGTGTACCATACACAGTGTAATGTTTATTACAGTATTATCACCAATTAAACAAAAAAATTTAACTTTCTGCAACAATGTACCTCTAAAGTTTCTGATGCTAAGCAGGAAAAATCTATAAAATCAAGACAGAATCCAAATCTGTAATCCAAAATCCAATAAATTTTTCACCCCAACTCCAATATTAAGGGACAACAGGTTTTCCCTGGTGACTCAGACTGTAAAGCCGTCCCTGGGTCAGGAAGATCCCCTGGAGAAGGAAATGACAACCCACTCCAACACTCTTGCCTGGAAAATTCTATGGACGGAGGAGCGTGGGAGGCTACAGTCCACAGTGTCACAAAGAGTCTGACACGACTGAGCAACTTCACTTAATCACTAAGAAAATGAGGATTTTTTTTTAATACTAAAAATAAAAATCACATCATCTTTATTCAGCAGTCAAACTCCTAAAATGACTAAAATTCTCATGTGTAAAACAAGAACTCTATGGTGTAAAATGAAGACTATAAATAGCTCTGTTCCACATTTCACCTTGTTGTTTATTCAACAAACCTAGTAAATTCTTCCTATCATTTACTGTGTCATAAACCCATCTACTTATGTCATTTTTAGTCAATTCTGAACTTAGAGGTAAAACACACTTGGGTCAGTTTCACCTGTACCGTACAAGCATCATCTGACCAAGAAGAGGATTAAGACGTGAGCTGTCCAAAAGCCCTTTCCGAAACCGACCAGCCCTCCTCCTCGGCACTGCACACTCTACAGCTGCCTGGGATGCCTATTCAACCTGGTGAGTATGCAGGGGCCATTCTACAGCTGGCAGTGATTCATAATAATTCCTCTGTTTTGCACTTTTAGTTTTGCACTTTTAAGTGTCATTGATAGCCCAAGAACAATTGCTAAAACTCTTCTTAGTATTTAAAACAGTTGTTAGGAATACTTGCCAGTTTTCCAAAATGCAAACAAATTTAAATATATCAAAGTAATCTGAATGTATATGCTGTATCATAATTCTACTTCAAATACTCTGTCTCCAAATTTCAGACTGTACAAGTCAGAGAATATTACATAGTAACCCCAGCAAACACTTTATACTCGATCAGTGCAATTCAATAGAAATAGGAACCACATATATAATTTGAAACTATCTGGTGACCACATTAAAATACGTTTGAAATTTACTTTGATAATATGCTTTATTTAATCCAATATATCAAAAGCATTATTTCAACATGTAAGAAGTGGTTGCAATTTAAACATAATTTTTTTTTAAGTGTCAACAAGATCTTTTTTCATACTAAGTTTTCAATACCTGGTGTGTATCTCACACTTGAGTAGATCTCAGTTTGGACTAACCCCACTTCAAGGGCGTAGGGAGCCACAGGTGGAGGAACCACCACCCTGGACAGCATGGATCTAAATCATACTCTAACCGCAACATGTATCACAAGTATCATGACCATTATATTTTAATTTACTTCATGGGTAAAAGGAAGATTTTATTTATCTTACCCTACCCTTATGCTCTGGCCACCTAATGCGAAGAACCGACTCATTGGAGAAGACCCTGATGCTGGGAAAGATTGAAGGAAGGAGGAGAAGGGGACGACAGAGATGAGATGGTTGGATGGTATCACCAAGGCAATGGACATGAGTTTGAGCAGGCTCCGGGAGTTGGTGATGGACAGGAAGTCTGGCTGCTGCAGTCCATGGGGTCACAAAGAGCTGGACACGACTGAGTGACTGAACTGAACTGATCTCCTATGCTCAGGACAACAAAGATGGAAAACAAGAGAATTTGGGGCCTATCTCATGGCGCACCAAGAGGCACAGTTTCAAGCATATAAAGACTCTGACAGTGTTTCAGGAAGTTTCCTCCCAAGCAAGAAATGCAATGCCTCTTTTCCAAAGTCCTCAATCTTAAAAAATACTTCAACTGAAATCTGTTTCTACTACAGTAGCACAAATAACATTAAATCTAACAAGTGTTAGTTGAACTAGTTGTTAGGAGAACACTAACAACAAAAACAATGAACAATGACAGTCCTACAGATATATCTGTGATTCTTTATAAAGAAATCAAACTAACTCAGAATTCATGGTGTCTCTTCTTACCCTTATTTTCAGGTAATTCTTCATTTTAAGGAAACTTGTTTTACAGAAATGACAAAATAGACCACAAGGATTCTAAAGCTTGACTCTCAAAAAAGAATTCCTGGGAGGTCTCATGATACCTGTTTTCAATGGGAACTTTATTTGGCAAAGAATGCTAATGTACTTGGTCTAACATCTATTGTAAATACACAAATGAAAAAGAGTAAGGAGAAAGAATGCAGAATTACAGTATTGTGAAGCAAAACAAAAATCCCCAGGTTTGGAGAGGGGCAAGGAAACAACAGGAGACAGGGCAGCCTTTGCCCTGCAAAATGTTGCCAAGATATCGTACTGCAGGCATTTGCTCAAAGACGATGTCTTTGAGAGTCCACAGTGTCCTGTGGAAAACTTCACACCAGCAATCAGTAGCTGAAGGTCCCAGCATCAGAACTCAGGACACTGGCAGTCACACCATCTTTCTGGTAATTTCTAGTTTAAAACAACAACAAAATTCTCCCTTTATTTAGCATTTACTATTAAGATATCCCCTAAGAAGCTTAATCAGTCAACTCCAATGAACATGTGTTTCTTGGCAAACACCACTGGATCCCACTTCAAGTTATGCCTTTAAAAAAAAAAAATCTGTCCTCAACAAATTTCAGCAGTCACCAGGTAAGGTGAGCCTGCTATGACTACTACTAAAAATGGGTTTCAGCTACTGCTTTCCACCAACCTCTGATGTCAGTGTTTTTAATAACACTCCTTTTCAAATGGGTTTTATCTAGTCCATCCTGCCTGCTTCCAAGTCTGCCCTCTAATACTTCAGTTACAACTGCTGTGTGTGCTACAGAGAAATTTCTCAATCAGTGTTTGTGGACTGACTTTAAGAAAATTCATGAACTATGCCGGCATGACTGATTTTTAAGAAAGATAATCTGATTGCTAAGGAAGAGCTAATTTGATTCAATAAAGCTAATCTAAGTTAACTGACATTCAATTAAGACTCGAAATGTAAAACAAGCTTTTCCATTGTCAAAATTATTAAAAAATTTTAAAGCTGGAACTTTATACAACTGAAACATTACATATAGGAGTGAAGGCAAGTTGACGGTGCTATGGTATGGAGCCCAAAAAAGCACAGAATTTGGCAAAGCTCTAGTGGGTTAGATGTCGTGGTAAAAATCAATACAGCTCTGCAGATTCTCCGCGTGCTATGACATATATTATAGGGAAAGGAGAAGAGAGCTGCTAAGGCAAACTGATGAATCACAATATTAATATCACCTTTCCCAGCTACAGTATTAAAACAATCTACACCTGCATTTATAAGTAGGGATGCATTAAAAAATTCAGATACATCATCAATCCATCAAAGGCATGATTAAGCTGATGCCGTAAGAAAAACTACTACAGCAAATTAGGAAGATGCAATTCCAGAAGTCATAGGAGGCCTCAGTTCCTGGGCCTTACTCCTGTGAGATCATGTAATCCCTATGATTAAATCGCATTTTACTTAAGATATTTGAAGTGGATCTCTTCTTTACAACACATTGATCTCCTAACACCTTCTTTTTGTACAAGATTCAAAATAAAGAAGTCAGTTCAAGAAGCAAAAAAGTCGACAACAAACACACCCTAGAAAAGAGTGACAAATTAAAAGATACAAGAAAACGTGACTTAGAAAGCAAAACGCAAAAAGTCCATAAATTCAGTTTGGAAAAAGGGGAAAGAAAACAAATACCGTCCTAAGAATGAGAAGAGAAACATAAAGACTACAAATACTAAGCAAATTTCTTTAAGAGAACAGCACATGCTGTTATATTCTAACTTAAAGACAGAGTTATTTCCTAGAAAAATATGTTGCTCAATCTGATTCAAGGAGTATTATCTTTGTCCTGCTCTACTTCCAAAATTATCTGCCCAGAAAAGATAGCTTAGTAAATAAAATCCTCTACCTCTTCAAGGGAAAAATGGAATTTTGTTCCTTAAACTATTCAAGAGCTTAAGAGTCAGAAAATCAAATACATGCTAGCAAAACAAACATGGAAAAGACTATTGAACACAAAACACAAACTTTTAAAATATTACTGTATTTCAAACTTCTGCAGGTGAGTCCACTCATCCAACCAAAATTTCAGAGAAAAGCCTGAACAGGGACCCAGTATACCACCTATTCTGTCATTTCCCAAAAAAGCCTCAAAGTACCCAAATATAATTTAATCTAGGAAAATAAAAATGGTTTAAGATAAATTCAATAAATTACTTGGTTAAAATGATTTCTGTTCTTATAGTCACATACTGAAATATTTACGGATAAAACTTCTATGAAGTACACTGAATTTCTGTTAAAATCATTTGGGGAGAGTAGATGAGGACATGCACGATTGCTTTTGGCAGGAAAGCTATGACAAACCTAGACAGTGTGTTGAAAATCAGAGACATCACACTGCCTATAGTTAAGGCTCTGGTCTTCCCAGTGGTCTAATACAGTGGTGAGAGCTGGAGCGTAAAGAAGGCAGAGCACCAAAAAATTGATGTCTTCGAACTGTGGTGCTGGAGAAGACACCTGAGAGTCCCTTGGACAGCAAGGAGATCAAACCAGTTAATCTTAAAGAAAAGCAACCCTGAATATTCACTGGAAGGACTGATGCTGAAAGTTCCAGTATTTTGGTCACTTGACATGAACAGCCGACTCACTGGAAAAGTCTCTGATGCTGGGAAAGACTGAGGGCAGAAGAAGAGGGGGTCAGAGAATCAGATAGCTGAGTGACATCACCAATGCAATGGACATGAACTTGGGCAAACTCCGGGTGATAGTGAGGGACAGGGAGGCCTGGCAGGCTGCAGTCCACGAGGTCACAGACAAACACAACTGGGCAACATGAAAAAAGACCCGAGTTGGTAATTGCAAGGTATGGGATACACAGAGAACTCTCTACCTTTGTCACCTAGAAAGTTTCCATAGTAAAAAGTTTGCTTGACAAGGGCAAACTGGTTGTGGGGCATATGGCACTATATATTCAAGTTTTCTATTAATCTGAAAGTATTCTATATTCAATCAGACAAAAAAAAAAAGTCATTTGTTTGAAGCTAGGATAAAGACATTGTGATCTAAATACCATTTCCCACCAAGAAAAAAAAAAAAGCTCAGACTCCTTGAGGAAATGTCTAACTGCAAGTCTGAAAATGCAAAGACATGCCTAGAACATCCTATGCAGAAAACAAATCATCAAAGATTACCGAAATCTTGTCAGAAGGACACAGAAAACAACTCGGCAGCCCAGGACAAGCTGACATGAGCAGCAAAAAGTCTAACACTGCATCAGATTCAAACATCAAATATATGAAAAATCATTTGTACGTAACGATACTTAAAAAAACTCACTTATCTCCTTTAGAAAACATTGGGAAACCAACTCATTAGTATTCTGAAAATGGATAAGGTAGGAAGAAAAACAATACAAAAAGATTTACTAGTTCAAAAAAATGCATGTTATTAGCTAGCTAAATGCTATTAGGTTGATACAAAAGTAAATGTGGTTTGGACTATGAATTTTAAAATCATTATAACTAGGTTCAAACACATCTTTATTAATCAAAATAGGAATTGTTACAACCAACACATTTTGTCTACGAGAAATGTTTGTTTATTCTTATAGCAAAAAAGTCCCTGCTTCAGAATTGGACCATCTCTTGGACCATTTTCTGCCTCCTGCTGGTTGTGGAAACATTTTGCCTGCAAAAAGTGGTCGAGATGCTTGAAGAAGTGATAGTCGATTGGCGAGAGGTCAAGTGAATACGGTGAATGAGGCAAAACTTGGTCCCCAATTCATTCACCTTCTGAAGCGTGGGTTGTGCACTGCCATGGAGAAGGACTGGGCCCAACCTGCTGACCAATGCCGGCTGCAGGAGCTGCAGTTTTCGGCACATCTCAACAATCTGCTGAGCACACTTCTCAGATGATATGGTTTCACTGGGATTCAGAAAGCTGTAGAGGATCAGACTGGCAGCAGACCACCAGACAGTGACCAGGATCTTTTTTTGGTACAAGTTTGGCTTCAGGGAGTGCTTTGGGAGTTTCTTCTTAGCCCAACCACTGAGCTGGACATCACCAGTTGTCGTACAAAATCCACTTTCCGTTGCACATCACAGTCCAATCAAGAAATGGTTCATTGCTGTTGAGCAGAATAAGAGAAGATGACACTTCAAAATGATGACTTTTTTTGATTTCTGGTCAGCCCACGAGGCACCCACTTAATGCGCTTTTTCACCTTTCCAGTTTGCTTCAAAGGCTGAACAACCATAGAATGCTGAGTTCTTCGGCAACTTCTTGCGCAGTTCTAAGAGGATCGGCTTCGAGGACTGCTCTCAGTCGGTCACTGTCAACTTCTAATGGCCAGCCACTGCACTCCTCAACTTCAAGGCTCTCGTTTCCTTTGCGAAACTTGCGGAATCATCACTGCATCATACGTTCGCTAGCAGTTCCTGGGTCAAATGCACTGTTGATGCTGTGAGTTGTCTCCACTGCTTTACAACCCACCCTTATGGCAGAAAGCAAAGAGAAACTAAAGAGCCTCTTAATAAAGGCGAAAGAGGAGACTGAAAAAGCTGGCTTAAGACTCAACATTAAAAACACTAAGATCATGGCATCCAGTCCCATCAATCACTTCATGGCAAATAGGTGGGGAAACAATGGAAACAGTGAGACTTTATTTTCCTGAACTCCAAAGTCACTATGGATGGTGACTGCAGCCACGAAATTAAAAGAAGCATACTCCTTGGAAGAAAAGCTATGACAAACCTAGAGAGCATATTAAAAAACAGATACATCACTCTGTCAACAAAGGTCCGTATAGTTAAAGCTGTGGTTTGAATATATGGTTTGACATGACTACTAGTCATGTACAGATGTTGAGAGCTGGACCATAAAGCTAGTTAAGCCCTGAGGAATTGATGCTTTCGAACTATGGTACTAGAGAAGACTTTTGAGAGTCCCTTGGACAGCAAGGAGGTCAAACCAATCAATCCTAAAGGAAATCAACCGTGACTATTCACTGGAAGGACAGATGCTGAAGCTCCAATATTTGGGCCACCTGATGCAAACAGCAGGCTGATTGGAAAAGACCCTGATGCTGGGAAAGATTAAAGGCAGGAGGAAAGGCAGTGACAGAGGATGAGCTGGTTGGATGGCAACTGACTCAAAGGACATGAGTTTGAGCAAACTCCAGGAGATGGCGAAGAACAGGGAAGCCTGGTGGGCTGCAGTCCATGGAGATTGCAAAGAGTCAGACATGACTGAGCAACTGAACAAAAAAAACTAGATAAAAACAGAAAATGCTGAAAAGATGTCAATTCCCCTCAACTTCAGTTATAAATATAGTAAAACTCCAGCAAATTTTGACAGATCAAACTTACAATGAAGAATTAAATAAAATACAAATATGGCATGTGGTGACGAATACTATGGACAAAAACAGAGGGAAAAGGAAATGAAGTGAAGAGGTAGAGAATTTGCCATTTTAAAGGAAGAAGATTTGCCTGAGAAAGTGACTGAACAAGTAATAAAGGAACCAATGGATATCAGATGAAAAGCATTTCAAGGCACAGAACACAGCGGATGCCAAAATCCTGAGAAAAGCGTACCTAACACATTGAACAGAAAGTAAACGCCCATCACGGCTGAACCAGAGGAATCTAAAGGAATGAGTATTATGAGAGCAGAATAAGGAGCAAGAAACTGACAAACCCGCGGAGGGAGGGAAATAACCTAAACAAACATTTACTGGATAAAATTATAATTTGAAATTTGTGAGGCTAAGAAAAGACAAAAGTGCTGGGCAAGATGGCATGCCGGAAAGTTGGTAGAGGTGGTAAGCAGTTTAAAGCATTCCACAGCAAAGGAAGAAAAATACAGTGATTTTAGATTTATATCTAAAGTTTCAAGAGAAAATTAAGCAAGCTCCAAGAATTTGTGACAAGGCAAAAAAAATGTATTTCACAACTAATGAAATGGAGAAACATGAAAAAGAAGAAAAAAAAAAAGACAGCAAGAAAACAGATGAGGAAACAAAATGCAGAAAAAGAAAGATGCTCAAACTGAAGGTGTAGAAATAAATACAAACATATCAATAATCCCAGCAAATGAAAACCTTTCCAATTAAAATAGCCAGTAGGGGATATCACTACAGAAATCACAGCATCAAAAATATGGGAATACTAAGAACAACTCTACACACATGAATTTGTCAACTGAGTTGAAATGGATCAATTCCTTGAAAAATACAAACTACCAAAATTCACCCAATATGAAATAGATAATTCGAATACTCCCTCTAATTAGGAAATTTAGCTCTTAATTAAAAAAAACATTACCACACCCAGATCATTTTACCAGAGAATTCTACTCAACATTTAAATAAGAATCAGTACCAATTCTACATAATTTCTTCTGGAAAACAGAATATCAGAGATTCCCAAATTTATTTTATGAAGCTAGTAATAGCCTGACACCAAAACCAAACAAAATCAATACAAAAAATGAAAGTAAATCTAACACCCTTCACAACTTACAGATGCTAAAATCTTCAAGTATTAGCAAACAGACTTCAGCAATATATAAAAAGAATACTAAGACCAAGTGAAGTGTTTATTCCAGGAATATAAGGTCAGCTCAATGTCTGAAATCACTGAAGTACACCATACTAACAGCTTAAGTAAAATCACATGATTATACATATATGTGTATGTGTGTCTGTGTGTATCAATGAAGAAAAAGGCATGTGACAAATTCAACAACCACTCATGATACAAACTCTCAGAAAAAAAGGAATACAGGAGCACCACCTCACCTTGACAAAAAGCACCTACAAAAAAAAACTATACCTCATGGTGAAAAAAATGAATGCTTCTCCCTAAGACTGGGAATGAGGCAAGATGTGCTGGAAGTTCTAGCTAGTGGAATGAGACAACGAAAGGAAAGACATAGCGATTGAAAGAAAAACAACTGCCTGTACTGGCAGATCCCAAGGAGTCTGCAAAACAATTACTAGAATTAATAACTGGGGATTTCTCTCATGGTTCCAGTGGTTAAGAATCCAGCCTACAATGCAGGGGACACGGGTTTGATACCTGGTCAGGGAACTAAGATCCCACATGACATGGAGCAACCAAGCCCAGATGTTACAACTGCTGAGCCCACATGTGCTTCAACTAGAGGGTCTGTGCACCACTGCGGAAGATCCCGAGTGCCACTGCTAAGACTTGACACAACCAAACAAATAAATAATAAAAAAGTTTCTTAACTATTAAAAAAGAGAGAGAGAATTAATAATTCAGTCCAGCAAGGTCACAGGATACAAAAGCCAACACACAAATACAATCACATCTCTATATACTAACAAAGAACATGTGGAAACAAGTAAAACACACAATATTATTTATAATCACTCCAAAGAAAATGAAAATGTGTATAGTCGAAAATAAAACACATACAGGTGTTGTATGCTGTAAACTACAGAAACTAATGAAAGAAGTCTAAAAAGTGCTAAATAAACGGATCCCTTGTGCACTGGAACAAGGAACAAAGCAACAAAACCGATTTCCCTATGTCAAGACACAGACTTAAGACAATTCCTACCCGAGTCTCACCAAGGCATTTTATAGAGATACATGAGGTTATTCTAAAATCTATATGGAAAGGCAAAGGAACTAGAGATTAAGGGGATGGAGAGGAAATAGGTGTGGCTGTAAGAACAATAATATGAGGGACGCTTGTGGTGATGGAAATGGTCTGTACCTTGTGTCAATGTCAATACCCTGACTGTGATATTGTACTACAGTTTTGCAAGACATTATCAACTCGGTACCTGGATAAAGAGGACACAGATGTCTCTGTTGCCTCTGTATTCCTTCTGATAACTGTCAGTGAATTAACAATTATCTTAATAAAAAATTTAATTATAAAGTTAAAAGACCAACATAATTAGAGCAGATTAATTTTTTAATTCAATACCATGACATTCATAAGCGATAAAACTAAAATAAAAGAACACAAAAATGTAGGAGGAGGAGAAATTTTAAAAATCAGGCAGAACCAGCTTGCCTAAAAATAAATAAATAATAGGTATGTTAATATCAAACAACAGTATGTAACTGAAAAACCATTATTAGATATAAAGAGGAACTACAAAGAGTAAGTTTCAATTCAATAGCAATATGATAAATTCAAATTCTCATGTACTAGTAACAATTTTAAAATGTCTTTTAAAAAGCTGATATAAACTACAAAGAAAATTAAAAAAATAATTCTAGCAGAACATCTACTCTTAAAAAACAAAGATATAAGATTCTAACAACAGAATTAACAAGTCTGATACTAGACACATATAAAATTTTTCACCAACAACTAGAAAATGCCCTCTTTTCAAATACAATAAAAATCTCTAAATACAGTAAGTCTCAACAGATTTCCAAGGACTGTATCCACATAGATCAGGCTGCCTAGCCACAAGACAATAACAAATCAATAACCAAATTAACTAAAAGAATGCTAGCATGTTTAGAAATAAAACTTTTAAAATATTTTTATTTATTTATTTGCACCAAGTCTTAGCTGCAGGACATGGGATCTTTACTTGTGGCATGCAGGATCTAGTTACCTGACCAGGGAGAGACCCAGGGCCCTCTGCATTGGGAGCTTGGAGTCTTAGCCACAGGACCACCAGGGAAGTCCTCTGGAAATAAAACTTTTAAAGAACTCATAAATTAAGAATTCATCCCTTGTGTGATTCATGGAAAGCAAACACATAGCTATTCATGATCTTAAATGTCTATTAAAATGCTGAAAATTAATAAGCCAAGTCACCCAACGTAACAAATTAGAAAAATAGAAATAAACCCAAAGGAAGTATAAAGAAAAGAAACAGAAATAAAGAACAGAAATTAAGTAGGGAAAGGATACGTTAAAGAGCATATAAAAGACAGAAACTTGATTATTCGAAAAGGTTTTTTTTGGAAAAAAAAAAAATTGGCATTTTAGCTTTTAAAACCAATCAAGAAAAAGGCAGCACTAAAAAACAGATTAAAAGGACATTAACTACAAAATAAGAAACTAACAATTTATTGCCACAAACTCAAGAATGTGGATGAAATGGACAACTTTCTATTAAAGTATAACCTACCAAAATCAGTTTGAAAATTGAAAATACGAGCAATTCTGTAACCAAAGCAATTGAATCAGTGATTAAGATGTGTCCCAATTCTACAAGAAGTCCTACCAAACACTCAAGAAACAAATCTTTCTAATCTCACATAAACTCCTCCAGAAGAGGAAAAGTATGTATACTTTCTTAATTATAAGGAAGTATTACTCATTATTAAAGCCAAAATCGTACAGTAACTATATTCAAACTGAGACCAATAATGGAAAAAAGGGACAGACCAGGGTTGACTTAATATTCGAAACACAAGTTTGGTTTAAATATTAGAAAACAAATCAGCGTATTTCATCACGTTAATAGGTTAACAAAAAAAAATCATACGACCCTCTCCAAAGAGGCAGAAAAAGTTTTTGATAAAATTCAACATCCATTCATTTTTCTTTTCAATTAGCAAACTAGCAATAGAAAGAAACATCCTTAACCTAAAAAAGATTATCTACAATAAACCTACAGCAAGCATCATACTTAACTGTGAAACTCTGAAAGCATTCCCTTTAAAATCAGGAACAAGATCAGGATGCCCCCATCATCGCTTCTATTCAACATTGTACTGGAGATCCTAGCCAGCACATTAAGACAAGAAAAAGAAAGAAAAAACAAAAAAAAGCATAAGAATTGGAAAGGAGGAAACAAAGAGGTCATTATTCACAGATCTGTCTATGCAAAAAATCCAAAAGAATTCTATATACAATTTATCACAATTAGAACAATACCAAGTCCATTATACAAAGTCAAATTGTACTTCTTTACACCAGCAAGGTAGAAAATATAATTTTTAAAGATACCGTTACTGATTTAACAGAAAAATACGGTACCTAGAAAATCTAACAAGATACTTGCAATCGTTTTTTGAAACTATTAGAAGAAAATTGTAAAAACTTTATTGAATGAGTTTGTAAAAGACTTAAGTGAATGAATATTGCCATGTTCATGCTTAAGGAACAATAACAAAATGTCAGTTCCCTTCAAATTGGTTTACAAATTCAATGCATTTCCCATCAAAATCCTAACAGCTGTGCATGTATCTACAGAACTTTAAAAACTGATCCTAAAATTATATGGAGGAGCAAACCACCAAGAAGTTCCTTGAGGAGCTACGAGGCAGGACTGGCCTACTTCTGTGTCCCTCAATGACTGACTAGATGGTTTCACACCAACTCTATGAAAACTTTAAAACGGAATATAATTTAAGAAGAAAAAAAGTGTTGGAAGGCAAGAAGCACAACAAAGGCAGTAAGAACCTGGAAGGCCAAGATTGTGGAAAGAAGGGAAGCCTAGAATATGGAATCTAATATTTGATGCCTCTTTTCCCCTGGAGACACCTGCCAAAGGAAAGGGGGCAATGGAGAAGTTAAGAAATCAAACAGAGCTTTGAATATACTCATAGGGCTGGGAAAACTGAGAAGATATTTGCAAAATACAACATACAAGCCCTGGTATCTGGGATACGTTAATAAACTCCTACAAATTGGTATGAAAAAGACAGATGGCCCAATACGAAAATGGAAAAAGACTTGTCAAGCTACCTCACAAAAGACCAGTAAGTATATTAAAAAGGGCTTAACACCGTTAATCATTACAGAATTCAAATGAAAACCACTGAACATCCACCAAAATGTCTAAAATTAAAAGGATGGATGAGAAAGGACAAGAAGCAACTGGAACTCTTTTGCTAGCGGAAGGGCATTAACAAAAAGCTACTACTACATACAACAATATGGATGAATCTCGCAAACAAAACTGAGAAGAAAAAATCAGACACAAAAAATATACACTACATTACATAGGCCCATTTAAATAAGATTCAAAAAACAGGCTAAACTAGTGTAAGATGTTAAAGTCTGGCCAGGAGGTATCTTCTGAGGAGGAGGAGGTTAGTCACTGGGAAAGGACTCAGGGAATGGATGCCAGTCATGTTCTGTTTCTTGCTGTGCTCTCATGATCTGCTTACTTACATATGCCCTATAGCAGTAGAAGTTTGTTTTTATGGGAGCTGTGAAAAAGTTACAATAATTAAAACTATGTGTTGGTGTTGTCAGACTAAGAAACTAGTCTAGAAACTATAGATAGATTCACTCGTGGAACTGCTACAATCAGGAGGAAATGTTTTTTAAAAACTAAGCCATCAAAGGGAATGAATTTGAGTCAGCTGAACTGATGTGGATGAACCTTGGGCCTATTACACAGAATGAAGAAAGTCAGAAGGAGAAAAACAAATACTGTATATCAATGCATATATACGGGACCTAGAAAAAACAGTACTGATGAACCTATCTGCAGGGCAGAAGCAGAGACACAGACGTACAGAACAGACTTGTGGACACAGTCTGGAAAAGGGAGGGTCTGATGAACTGAGAGCACTGAAAAATACATGTCACCAATGTAGACAATGGACTGTGGACACAGCAGAGGAAGGAGAGGGTGCGACAGACACAGAGCGCGGCACTGAAACACACACACTCAGTTCAGCTCAGTCGTGTCCGACTCTGCAACCCCATGAACTGCAGCACGCCAGGCCTCCATGTGTAAAACAGATAACTTGTAGGAAGTTGCTTAAAACAAGCAACTCAATCCTGTGTCTGTGACAACTTAGAGGGGTGGGATGGGGACAGGAGGGAGGTTGGAGAGGGAGGGAATAAATGCGGACCCACAGCCGATTCATATCACTGTACAGCAGAAACTAACACAACACTGTAGAGCAACTACACCCCAATGAGAATAGAGATATTTTAAAAACCTAATACAAACATGGGCTAAAGACACGAACAGAATCTCAGATGAGGGAAGAACATGTTAATCAGCACAGTAAAAGATGCTCAAACTCAACAGCAAAAATCAAAAAACTGAAAACTAAAAGGTGATATTTTATACTCCCCAGGAAAAACTTCTGAAGTGCGATAAAAGTGCTAAATAACGAAAACCTCTACATTACTGGAGGGACCAAATACTGATACAATCCTCTTTAGAAAATAACCTAGCATTATCCAGTATTGTTGAAGATGTGAGTATCTTTAATTCCCAGCAATGCAATGCTACTCCTAGAATTTCTACAGTAAAACATATTGTATTAAATATTCACATTAAATGAGATCGATAAAGATTACAAATAGCATCGTATCAATGTAAGTTAACTTTGTTCACAAATTAAGTTACGCACGTGTGTGTGTGTGTGTGCGCGCGCGCGCACGCGAGCATTTTCAGAGCTTTTTGGATTTCAGACATATAGAAAAGAGATTTAGGCGCCTGCTGTAGGAGGGGGGGGAAAAAGGAAATTTTTCCAACAAAAATCAATAAACTAATATTTACATTTATACAATGGAAACTCAAAAACAATGATAAACCAAAACATCCCAAATACATACAGCATTATTCAATTTGTATAAAATTTTAAAACACACACACAAATTACAAAAAATTCCACATATAAAATTTGTGATTTATATATATATATATAATTTTATATCTGTATAATGTGGATGTAATCAGAGAAAGGCACCCTGCTGGTCTAATGAACTACTTCTTAACTAGGATGGTGTTCACATGAATGCTTATTTACCCATACCTTACCTGGTATAAGACTTTCCCTGGTTGCTCACGGTAGTGTCTGCCTGCAATGCAGGAGACCCGGGTTTGATCCCTGGGTTGGAAGATCCCCCGGAGAAGGAAAAGGAAATGGCAACCCACTCCAGTACTCTTGTCTGGTAAATCCCATGGACGGAGGAGCCTGGCAGGCTACAGTCCGTGATGTCGCAAAGAGTCGGATACGACTGAGCAACTTCATTCATTCACTCATTCCCTGGTATAAACAATCTTTTGAATCTATTAAATAACTTAAATATATAAGTTTATTAATTAGCATGATACACACCAAAACATATATCACTAATGAAAGTGAAGTCACTCAGTTGTGTCCGACTCTTTGCGGCCCCATGGACTGTAGCCTACCAGGCTCCTCCATCCATGGGATTTTCCAGGCAAGAGTACTGGAGTGGGGTGCCATTGCCTTCTCTGGGGGATCTTCCCAACCCAGGGATTGAACCTGGGTCTCCCACATTGTAGGCAGATGCTTTACCATCTGAGCCACCAGAGAATTCCCCATTATCAATTCAGAAAACAATAAAGAGGACTTTTTTAAAGGAATTAGTATCCCAAGAGAGTTCAAGATATTTTCCCCCCATAAATCAAGGACAGGTTGCTATTTAAAAAGGGGGGAGAGCAGAAAGAAAAACAGGATAAAGCTCTTCTAAATCAAAAATGTAATCACTAAAATAAATTTTATGGGTGAGTTCTAAGACAAGTCAAGGAAATCTTCCAGAATGTAAACAAATAAAACATCAACTTAGAAAATCTAGCATTTACCTGTCGAGAGTCTCAGAGAAAAGAGGAAAGAAATTATCAAAAAAAACCACAAAAAATAATTCCCCAGACCTGAAGAGCCTCACTTACCATTGAAAAGGTTCCACCAGAAGGAATGAAAAAAGCCCACAACTAGACACAGTTCACAGGCCAAAGATAAGGAGATAACCATAAAGACTGTAAACAGGTTTCCACAAAAAGATAACCATCAGATTTGCAACAGATCTCATCAGCAATACTGGGTGTTTTAAATTCCAAAAGCAAAGCTTTCAAAATTCAGAAGGAAAAACTGTATTACCAACTTACAATTCTGTATCTAAATTTTCCACTAGGAACAAAAGCAAGTCATTTTTTAAATGTTCAGGAAATCAGAAAGTTTATCACCAGCATATCCTTTCTAAAACAACTGCTTGGGTCGGGAGCAGGGATTGGGATACTGGGATTAGCAGTATATACAGCACGGACAAACAATTAGGTCCTACTGTACAGCATGGGGAACTATAGTCAATATCCTCTGATAAACCCGAATGGAAAAGAACATGAAAATACAAACAGGTAACTGAATCACTTGCTGTAAAGCAGAAGCTACCACATTAGAAACCAACTATACTTCAATAAAATTTAAAAAATAAAACAACTATTCAAGATTATATTCCAGCAAAATCAAAAAGGAGTTTAAAAAAGAGAAAGACATGAGATCCAATCAACAAACCAAACCCAGGAGTGCAATGTAATCTCAGGATAACATGTATAGCAGATCTAGAAAACAAACTGCCCAAATTATAGAAGGCTGAGAGCTCCAGAAAACCCATCTTCAAGAAAAGTTCAATGGTTACAGGATGAAAACACGTTGCAATATTAAAGTTTTAATAATGATGTCCAGGGGCTATCCACAATCAAGCAGGGCGTTGCAATATTACTCATTTAAGGAGCCCGGGTTTAACAACACAGAAGCTCCACACTACTTGGTTCTGCAGTAACTACTTACTTATATCCGTACACAAGTCACAAAGGCTGGTTATTAGCACTCAATTTGTAGAATCTTTCTGTAGAAGCACAGAGAAGTTTAGAAAAGTTATAAGCCATAATATAAAAGTTACAAATCTTGACAACGTAATAGAAAATGAAGGCTAGAATGGGAAAGAAGGGTAGTTGTTGGACAGTCACACAGTCATGCCCAACTCTTTGTCACCCCATAGACTGCAGCACGCGAGGCTTCCCTGTCCTTCACCATCTCCCAGAGCTGGCTCAAGCTCATGTCTATTGAGTCAGTGATGCCATCCAACCACCTTATCCTCTATAGTCCCCTTCTCCTCCCACCTTCAATCTTTCCCAGCATCAGGGTCTTTTCTAATGAGTCGGTTCTTCACATCAGGTTGCCAAAGTATTGGAGCATCAACATCAGTCCTTCCAATGAACACTCAGGACTGATCTCCCCTACGATGGACTGGTTGGATCTCCTTGCAGTCCAAAGGACTCTCAAGAGTCTTCTCCAACATCACAGTTCGAAAGCATCAATTCTTCAGCGATCAGCCTTCTTTATTTATGGTCCAATGCTCACATCCACGCATGACAAGAAAGGTGGAAACAGAGAGAACAAAAGGAAAACAGTGGGTGCTAAATCCTCTCTAAGACTGGAAATGAAAGAATGTCTAAAACTGATTGGTCAAAAAACAGAAATCTGGGACTTCCCTGGTGGTCCAGTCGTTAAGAACCCTCCATCCAACGCAGGGGACACCAGTTCAATCCCTGGTCCAGGAAGTTCCCATACAACTAAGCCTGAATGCCACAACTCCTGAGCCCGCATGTTGTTACTACTGAAGCCCATGCTCTAGAGTGTGTGATCCACAAGAAACCACTGCAATGAGAAGAGCAGGCACTGCAACATGAGCAGCCCCACTCCCTGCAAGGAGAGAAAGCTCGTGCGTGGCAATGAGGACCCAGCTTAGCCAAAAACAGTAACAATAATAAAGCAATAATGCAATTAAAGAAATGCAAACTTCATTAGCATGATTACAATTAGCTTTTTAAAAAGCAAAGAACAAAGGAAACAGAAATGTAACTATTATGAAAAGTTTAAAAGAATCAATGGCATTAGGAACAAAGCTGTTACCTCCTAGAAATCCAAGTGCTGGGGAAGGTAGAAAATACAATGACCTGAATTCTTATCTACTAGGGAGTCAAGCAACAGATACTGTTCAGAGTTGGAAGAAAGTCAAGACACAGGAAGATATGCTTTATTTTTGACTTTTGGAATTAACTTAAAAAAAAAACAACAACTAAAGAGAACCCTCATTAAAGGCAGTAACATAAGCATTTAAGAAAGAAATTTTTTAACAAACGTTTTCTGTCCTTTCATTTAAAAAAAGAAATAAATTTTAAAATATTAAACCATTTCCAATTGGGGGGAAAAAGTCAAATAACGTCTAAGGTCATACCGATGAAATCCATGCCACCTCAATCAAAAAAAAAAAAAGCTCTTAATCTAGACCTGCTTTTTACTGACTTGTATGAATAATCATATGGAGAGCTCTGAATGTCTATGTTAAGTTTATGCTGTTCTCTGAAGTCACACATTTAAAGAAAAACCTTTGTTTCAAAAAATCTAGGCAAACTGGCATGCCACTAGTGGATTTAAAACGAACATTCATATAGGATAGTTTAGACTATGACACCAATTGATTTCATATCACATTTACTTCAATTGTGAATTTCTTAAATTCAGATTCCTGAATAAAAAGTCTAGCTATCAAGACAACTCAATAGGGAAAGAATTTTCAACAAATCATCCTGGGAAAACTGGATATCCATGTGCAAAGGAAATTTTATCTCTACACCATAAACAAAAATTACCTCAAAATGGATAAACAATCTAAATGTAAAGATTAAAACTATAAACTCTAGATGAAAACAGGAATAAATCTTTGTCACTCCATAAGGCAATGGTTTCTTAGATTTGACATCAAAAGCATAAGCAACAAAGAAAAAACAGATAAAATTCAAAACATTTGTGCTTCAAAGTACATATCAAAGAAAATGAAATACAGTACACAAAAAGAAAAAAGATACTTGAAAACCATGTATCTGACAAAGAACTTATACCTCAAATGTATAAAGAACATAAACAATAATAAAAAAATCAAATAACCCAATTTAAAAAATGGGCAAACGGCTTGGATAGACATTATTCCAAAGAAGATATTCAGATAGCCAATAAGCACATGAAAACACGCTCAACATCGAGTCACCAAGAAAATGTGAACCAAAACCACAAGATACCACTTCACATCCATGAGGTCAAGTATGTGGAGAAATCATAACACATGCATTTCTGGTAGGAATGAAAAATGGTGTAGCAGTTGGAAAAAGAGCTGGACAGTTTCTTAAGAACTTAAGAGTTACCACATGACCCAGCAATTACATTCCTAGGTGTCTATCCAAGAAAATCAAAAACATTATGTCCACACAGGACTTATACACTTAGAGATGAACGCTCACACTAATCTAAATGTGGCAATCACCCAAATGTACATAAACTCATTAAAGAATAAACAAAATGTGGTATATTTCATACAGTGGAGTATCATTCAACCATAAGAAAGAAGTACTGATACATGCTACAATAACAAACCTGGGAAGATTATATGTTAAGTCAAAGAAATTACATGATTCTTTCCAAGAAAGGCCACACGTGACATTGTGTTACTAGGAAATGTTCAGAATAGGCCAATCCATAGAGCCGAAGTAGACCAGGAGACGCTGAGGGCTGGGAGAGAGGACACAGGAAGGGACTGGCAGTGGCGTGGGCTTCTTGGGGGATGAAAGTGTCCTGGAACGCAACAGTGGTGATGGCTGCACAGCTGACCACAACCACTAACAGGCTGAATTTTATGGTGTGACAATTACATTGCAAGAAAATAATTTTTTAAGTAGCTAGGATCCAATTCAGAAAAACTAGGCATAAATGTTGACAAAAGACAAACATCTGGAGGATCTAATAGTTAGAAAAATGTCACCTTTATCAGAATAATATTCATGTACACCAGAGAGATGGTGCTGACCTAAGGAGCACACACACACACAAAGGTCAACTACAGCTAAGAATAGCTTGGTTCACTATGAAAAATTATCTATTTCACTTTAAATTAAATATTTGGTTTTGAATCTGCTTAAATTGCCATGATCTCAAATGGAAGCCCTCCTGGAACCTGAGCTGCATCCACTAATATCCACTGTGAGTTACATGGTGCATTCTGTTACATCTACTGTATGTATTAGTCTACTTCTTGGCCCAATAGATGGGAACTTGGAAGGATGAGGACCTCTAACCTCAACACCCTCCTTCCCAACTAACTTCCCATTCTCCCTCTGTATCCCAACAGCAACCAAAAGTACCAGGATGGCAAGTAAGGAACCGAACACTCAAGTCTTTTAGGCAGAAAATCTTCTGTTATAGAATTACTTAAGCCTCTGAGTAGATCTTCTGTATCTGGTGTTCAGTTCAGTCGCTCAGTGGTGTCAGACTCTTTGCGACCCCATGAATCACAGCACGCCAGGCCTCCCTGTCCATCACCAACTCCCGGAGTTCACTCAGACTCACGTCCCTCAAGTCGGTGATGCCATCCAGCCATCTCATCCTCAGTCGTCCCCTTCCCCTCCTGCCCCCAATCCTTCCCAGCGTCAGAGTCTTTTCCAATGAGTCAACTCTTCGCATGAGGTGGCCAAAGTACTGGAGTTTCAGATTCAACATCATTCCCTCCAAAGAAATCCCAGGGCATATCTCCTTTAGGATGGACTGGTTGGATCTCCTTGCAGTCCAAGGGACTCTCAAGAGTCTTCTCCAACACCACAGTTAGGGTGGCAAAAAAGTAGCTCCAGTTTTGGACCATGAATTTTAAGTCATTGTAACTAGGCTCAAATACATCTTTATTAATCAAAACAGGAATAGTCACAATCAACAATCAATTCCTGCCAATGAGAAATAAATTTCTTTATTCCTGCAGCATAAATATCCATGCTCCAGGATTCGACGAACTCTTGGAAAGCATTTTCTGCCTCCTGCTGGTTGCAGAAGCATTTTCCCTGCAAAAAGTTGTTGAGATGCTTAAAGATGACAAGGGTAGAAATGAGTAGTCAGTTGGCAAGAGGTGGTCGGGTGTATATGGCAGATAAGGCAAAACTTCATAGCCCAGTCCATTCAACTTTTGAAACGTTGGTTGTACGACACGCAGTTGGGTGTTGTCATGGAGAACTGGGCCCATTCTGTTGACCAATGCCGGCTGCAGGCACTGCAGTTTTCACTGCATCTCATCAATTTGCTGAGCATACTTCTCAGATTTAATGGTTTCGCAGGGACTGAGAAAGCTGCAGTGGATCAGACAGGCAGCAGACCTCCAGACAGTGACCCTGACCTTCTTTTGATGTAAGTTTGGCTTTAGGAAGTGCTTTGGAGCTTCTCGGTTCATCCACTATGTTGGCTGCCAGTTGTTGTATAAAATCCACTTGTCATTGCACATCACAATCCAATTGAGAAATTGTTCATTGCTCTTTTAGTAGAAGAACAGATGACAACATTTTTCAAAACGATGATTTTTTTTGATTTGCGGTCAGCTCGTGCGGCACCCACTAATGGAGCTTTATCAACTCTCCAGTTTGCTTCAAATGCTGACCGACCAAAGAGAGGTCGATGCTGAGTTCTTCAGCAACTTCTTGCATATCTGCAGGAGGATCAGCTTCGAGGATTGCTCTCAGTCGGTCATTGTCAACTTCTGACGACAGGCCACTGCCCTCCTCATTTTCAGGGCTCCTATCTCCTTTGCAAAACTTCTTGAACAAGCACTGCACTGTATGCTCATTGGGAGTTGCTAGACCCAACGTGCTGTTGATGTTGCAAGTTGCCTCTGATGCTTTATGACCAATTTTGAATTCAAATAACAAAAACCGCTCGAATTTGCTTTTTGCCTAACATCATTTCTAGTCTAAATAAATATAAAATAAACAGCAAGTAATAAGTCATTAGCAAAAAAAGTACAGCAAGAAATACATATTAAAATGATGTATAACACAACCACATTCAAGAACATATTCCAGTATCAAACGTCAAAGTTCAACAAAAAAAAACCACAATTACTTTTGCACCAACCTAATAAATCACAACCTTCCAACAACATAAACGCTTTCAACAAGCAACAGCTGAACTGAATAAATTCTTCTCTGACACATTTACAATCAAATCTCAGACCTGCCAGAGACGCTGGGAGGGTGCAAACACAACCCTGTGCGCCAAGGAGGGAAAGGAGCAGTGGCCCCCACGGCAGACTGAGCCAGGCCTGCCTTTGTGTGAGTGTCTCCTGCAGAGGCCCGGGCCAGCAGCGACCTGCCTGCCGCAGGGACAGGGGTTCTGACTGCAGACCTGGGAGGCGCAGCAAGCGGCAGAAGTCCTCCTGGAGGAGGTCGCCATGAGACCGGTCACAGATAAGCCGAGCAGACAACCACAAACTGGAGAACAGTTATTAACAAAGACGTTTCTCGCACTGTTGCCAAAGTTCTAGGGCCCACAACAGATTTCCTAGCCTGGGGATCGGGCAAAAGGACCGAGAACCCCCAGGGAATTTGAATTTGAAGGCCAGTGGGATTTGATTACAGAATTTCCACAGGACTGGGGAAACAGATTCCTGGAGGACACAATAAAACCTCATGCCCACCCGGACCCAGGAGAAAGGAGCAGTGACCCCACAAGAGACGGAGCCAGACTTCCCCATGGGAGTCTGGGAGTCTCCGGCGGAGTCGTGGGTCAACAGCGGCCTGGCACGGGGTCAGGGGCACTGACTACAACAGTCCTGGGAGCCGCAGTGTGCTGGCCATCAGTCTTTCTGAAGGAGGTAACCATTACCACCATTATCCCTACCACAGTTTGGCCTCAGG
This sequence comes from Ovis aries, assembly GCF_016772045.2. NCBI lineage: Eukaryota > Metazoa > Chordata > Mammalia > Artiodactyla > Bovidae > Ovis > Ovis aries. The sequence continues at coordinate 46,977,939 of NC_056076.1, forward strand.
CCACACTACAGGGAAGGAACACAGCCCCACCCATCAACACAAAATTGGATTGAAGGTTTACTGAGCATGGCCTTACCCACCAGAGCAAGACCCAATTTCCCCCCACAGCCAGTCCCTTTCATCAGAAGCCTGCATAAGCCTTTTATTCTCATCCATCAGAGGGCAGAATGAAAACCACAATCACAGAAAACTAACCAAACTGATCACACGGACCACAGCCTTGCCTAACTCAATCAAACTATGAGCCATGCCATGCAGGGCCACTCAAGGTGGACAGGTCTCAATGGAGAGTTCTGACAATACACGGTCCACTGGAGAAGGGAACGGTAAACTACTTCAGCATTCTTGCCTTGAGAAGCCCACGAACAGCATGAAAAGGCAAAAAAAGAGTAGGACACTGAAAGAGGAACTCCCCAGGTCAGTAGGTGCCCTGTATACTGGAGAAGAGCAAAGAAATAGCTGCAGAAGCAATGAGGAGGCTGAGCCAGAGTGGAAGCAACGCCCAGCTGTGGATGTGTCTGGTGGTGAAAGGGAAGTCCAGTGCTGTAAAGAACGACGCTGCATAGGAACCTGGAATGTCAGGTCGACGATCAAGGTAAACTCAGTTCAGTTCAGTCTCTCAGTCGCATCCGACTCTTTGCAACACCATGGACTGCAGCAGGCCAGTCTTCCCTGTCCATCACCAAATCCCGGAGTTTACTCAAACTCATGGCCATCGAGTCGGTGATGCCATCCAACCACCTCATCCTCAGTCGTCCCCTTCTCCTCCTTCAATCTTTCTCAGCATCAGGGTCTTTTCCAATGAGTCAGTTCTTTGCATCAGGTGGCCAAAGTATTGGAGTTTCAGCTGCACCATCAGTCCTTCCAATGAATATTCAGGACTGATCTCCTTTAGGATGGACTGATTGGATCTCCCTGCTATCCAAGAGACTCTCAAGAGTCTTCTCCAACACCACAGATCAAAAGCATCAATTCTTCAGTGCTCAGCTTTCTTTACAGTCCAATTCTCACATCCGTACATGACTACTGGAAAAACCATAGCTTTGACTAGATGGACCTTTGTTGGCGAGGCAAATTGGAAGTGGTCAAATGGGAGATGGCAAGAGTGAACATAATATTATAGCAATCAGTGAACTAAAATGGACTATAATCAGCAATTTTAATTCAGATGACTGTATCTACTACTGTGGTCAAGAATCCCTTAAAAGAAATGAAGTAGCCCTCCTAGTCAACAAAAGAGTACAAAATGCAGTACTTGGGTGCAACCTCAAAAACAACAGAATGATCTCTGTTCGTTTCCAGGCAAACCACTCAACATCACAGTAATCCAAGACTACGCCCCAACCACTAATGCCGAAGAACCTGAAGTTGAAAGGTTTTATGAAGACCTAACCATTCAATGTCACAGTAATCCAAGTCCCCAACCACTAGTGCCAAAGAAGCTGAATTTGAATGGTTCCATGCAGACCTACAAGACATAGAACTAACACCCAAAAAAGATAACCTTTTCATCACAGGGGAATGGAATGCAAAAGTAGGAAGTCAGAAGATACCTGGTCTAACAGGCAAGTTTGGCCTTGGAGTACAAAATGAAGGGCAAAGGTTAACAGAGTTTTGCCAAGAGAACACACTGGTCATAGCAAACACCCTCTCTCAACAACACAAGAGAAGACACTACACATGGACATCACTAGGTGGTCAATACCGAAATCAGATTGATTATATTCTTTGTAGCCAAAGATGGAGAAGCTCCATACAGTCAGCAAAAACAAGACCGGGAGCTGACTGTGGCTCAGATCATGAACTCCTTATTACCAAATTCAGACTTAAATTGAAGAAAGTAGAGAAAACCACTAGGCCATTCAGGTATGACCTAAATCAAATCCCTTACGATTATACAGTGGGAAGTGACAAATAGATTCAAGGGATCAGATCTGATAGAGTGCCTGAAGAACTATGGACGGAAGTTCATGATATTGTGAAGGAGACAGTGATCAAAACCATCCCCAAGAAAAAAGAAATGCAAAAAGGCAAAATGCTTATCTGAGGAGGCCTTACAAACAGCTGAGAAAAGAAGAAAAGCAAAAGGCAAAGGAAAAAGGAAAAATGTACCCATCTAAATGCAGAGTTCCAAAGAATAACAAGGAGAGGTAAGTAAGCCTTCCTCAGCAATCAATGCACAGAAATAGAGGAAAACAAGAAAATGGGAAAGACTAGAGCTCTCTTCAAGAAAACTAGAGATACCAAGAGAACATTTCATGCAAAGATGGGCACAATAAAGGACAGAAATGTTATGGACCTAACAGAAGCAGAAGAGATTAAGAAGAGATGGCAAGAATACACAGAACTGACCTTTATGACCCAGATAACCACAATGGTGTGATCACCCATCTACAGCCAGACATTCTGGAGTATGAAGTCAAGTGAGCCTTACAAAGCATCACTACAAACAAAGCTAGTGGAGGTGGATAGAATTCCAGTTGAGCTATTTCAAATCCTAAAAGATGATGCTGTGAAAGTGCTGCACTCATTATGCCAGCAAATTCGGAAAACTCAGCAGTGACCACAAGACTGGAAAAGGTCAGTGTTCATTCCAATCCCAAAGAAGGGCAATACCAAAGAATGTTCAAACTACTGCACAATTTCACTCATTTCTCATGCTAGCAAAGTAACGCTCAAAATTCTCCAAGCTAGACTTCAACAGTATGTGAACCGAGAACTTCCAGATGTTCAAGGTGGATTAAGAAAAAGCAGAGGAACCAGAGATCACACTGACAACGTCCATCGGATGATGGGTAATGCAAGGGAATTCCAGAAGAACATCTATGTCTCCTTCATTGACGACACTAAAGTCTTTGCCTGTGTGGATCACAGCGAACTGTGGAAAATTCTTAAGAGGTAGTAATACCAGACCACCTACTGCCTCCTGCAAAACCGGTATGCAGGTCAAGAAGCAACAGTGAGAACCAGACATGGAACAACAGACTAGTTCCAAATTGGGAAAGCAGTACATCAAGGCTGTATACTGTCACCCTGCTTATTTAACTTACATATAGAGTATATCATGCGAAATGCAGGGCTGGATAAAGCACAAGCTGGAATTTAAGAAATATCAATAACCTCAGATAGGCAGATGACACCACCCTTATGGGAGAAAACAAAGAGGAACTAAAGAGCCTCTTCATGAAGGTGAAAAGAGCAGAGTGAAAAAGCTGGCTTAAAACTCAACATTCAAAAAATGAAGATCATGGCATCCAGTCCCATCACATCATGGCAAATAGATGGGAAAATAATGTAAAAAGTGACAGAGTTTATTTTCCTGGGCTCCAAAATCACTGCAGATGGTGACTGCAGCCATGAAATTAAAAGACTCTTGCTCCTTGAAGAAAAGCTACTACAAACCCAGACAGCATATTAAAACACAGAGGTATTACCTTGCTGACCAAGGCCCATACAGTCAAAGTTATTTGTTCCAATAGTCACGTATGGATGTGAGAGTTGGACCAGAAAGAAGGCTGAGCACCGAAGAATTGATGCTTTTGAACTGTGATGTTGAAAAAGACTCGAGAGTCCCTTGGACTGCAAGGAGATCAAACTAGTCAATTCTAAAGAAAATCAGTCCTAAATATTCATTAGAAGTATTGATGCTGAAGCTGAAGCTCCAATATTTTGGCCACCTGATGCAAAGAGCCAACTCACTGGAAAAAGACTTTGCTGCTGGGAAAGACTGAAGGCAGGAGATGGGGAAGACAGAGGAGTGGATGGCTGGATGGCATCACCGATTCATCACCGACATGAATTTGAGCAAACTCTGGGAGATGGTGAAGGACAGGGAAGCCTGGCATGCTGCAATCCATGGGGTTGAAAGAGTCGGACACGACTGAGCGACTGAACAATAGCACCCTGAAAGCTTCTAACACATGATGCATTATTGTAATCATCTTTGTTGTTGTTGTTTAGTTGCTCAGTCCTGTCTCACTCCTTGTGAACAGAGACCATAGCCCTTGTGAACAGAGACCATAGCCCGCCAAGCACCTCTGTCCATGGGATTCGCCAGACAAGAATACTGGAATGGGTAGCCATTTCCTGCTCCAGGGGATCTTCCCAACCCAGGGACTGACCCGGCATCTCATGCATTGGCAGGCTTCTTAACCACTGAGTCATCTGGGAAGCCCAATGTGACCCTCATCAGGCTTAAGTGCTCAGCCAATCAGATCCTCTTTCCCCTAAGAACTGAAGGGAGTATGCTGGTATTCTGCTGGTCACCTGAATTGCAAGAGGCAAAATGTAGGGATGTCACACACTGTCATGACTGGACAAGAGTTCTAGTACTGGCCCACAAGGCAGTCTCAAAGACTGAAATTGTCAGGCAGCCTCTTAAGGGTCTATAGGAGTGGCCCCATCAAATAACGACCCCCCCCCCCCCAAGAAAAGCAAAGGCACAGGCGTCACTAAAGCACAGTGAGGTCTAAATTCCCAAGATTCCTTCCCAAAATTCTGGATCTTCTGTATAGGAGACACTAGTATTAGCCAGCAGTGACCTGCTCTTGTGACATGGGCTTCTAGGAAGTGGCCCTGAGTCATAATGGACAAAGATAAAGGAAATCCTCTGAGCGGCATTATGAGCCAAACATGCAACATTCAGGTCTGCTGGCCACTTCCTCTACAGCCAAGAATTTAGGCAACAAACCAATGCCCATGATTTTTCCCCGTCCTTGAACTTACTTTACTATCCCTCTGACTGTCAGAATATACTCTGATTCAGAAACCATTTAGAAAACACTTAATGTGTCTTCCTCTTTTCCTCCTTTCTAATTCGATTTTTAGCCAGATGTCTGGTTTTCCCCTCAATATTATGTCATATAAGCAGGATATCAATGTTTATCATTCACTTTAGTTCACAGAGTGCAAGAGGACAGGTAGGGGACATCCCATGGACCTGAAGGAAACTGGACAGAGCAGTACAGCTTAGACTCTGAGGAGAGCTAGACCTCTGAAGTTAAAAATCCCAGGTCTTCCTAGTATCAAGCTGTGCAACTTCCGTCTGGTTATTCAACCACTCTGGGCCTCACTTTTTGTGAGAACTATTTAAATAAGTATGTATGTAAAGTTCTGAAACCAGAGCCAGGCACATAATAAAAACTTTATTATAATGGATATCTGCCACCATCATCAAGGTTTGCAATGAGGATTGGGGAGACCTACAGCACATCTTTAAGTGCAAATGATGCTATTAAGTAGTATGGCAAAATCTGGGATGATAACTCAACATTTGCATAGCTCATACCCTCCTCACTTCCGAAAAATTTTGTTTCCTAAGGCAACCTGTTGGGGAGGGGCCATCTTCTAGCAAGTGCCTGGAGAAGCAAAGACAGCTAATTTACAGAAAAAAAACGATGAAGCTGACCCACAACATAAAATGGGAGAGAAGAGAGGGCTGAGGGCTGGAGACGACAGTGGAGGGAGGTAAGGGGAGACAAAGACAGAAAGAGAAAAATCTTGGTTTTCGACTACTTTCCAGTTCCTGGTTCCACTCCAACCTATAAGCACTGACTGCCTTTTCTGCCCTCCATTGTTGTTCAGTCATGTCCTACTCTTTTGTAATCCCATGGACTGGAGTCTGCCAGGCTCCTGTGTCCATGGGATTTCCCAGGCAAGAATACTGGAGTGGGTTGCCATGTCCTTCTCCAAGGGATCTTCCTGACCCAGGGATCGAACCCCCATCTCCTGCACTGCAGATGGGTTCTTTACCACTGAGCCACCAGGGGAAGCCCTTTTTGCCCTTCACCAATAAATTCTCCACTTTTTGTTAAGCTGTGACCAACATTTGTTAAAGTCGAACAGAAGTCTTGGGAAAGTTTTCAACAACAACAACAAAAAATGCTTAGAAGAGGGCAAGTTACATACTCCCATTAGTACACAAAAACTAAGATAATACTGCAGATACAAATAACCACAAACTTGAGTATCCTCAATCCACTCTACATCTAATGCATTAATTTACAGATGAGGCTCAGGCCTTGTTGTTTCAAAAGCTCTACAGGTGTTATTAGCTCTACAGCTGAGACTCACCCTTACACGTAACCATATGAACACCCTTTACCTAGTATCAGGTTCTCTGTATAAACTAACATAGTGCATAAAACGTATTAATATACTTTTCACTGGGAATTAAGTAATTTTTGAAACAGCTGGAAAGAAAATGGCAGGTACTATTCAAACCAAAACAATTTACCTTTAGATCAGAGCCATGAATACGTTCTTTTGCCAATGTTCACCAAACCAGCCAGGTAACCAGCCAACATCCCTTCCCCTAATACACCCCACTCCCAAATTCCGTAATAAACATACACACTGAATCTTTTACCAGATTCCACTTTCTTCTTATTCTGAAAAAGTAGCTAACACCACACGTCTATGTTGTGCAAACTGATGGCAGTCAAAAGTTTCTATTCATCCGTTCTTTGAAGACTATTTTTTAATCAGGATTTCCCTCCTTAAGTATCTTATTTATGCCGTCAGTAACTCAGCGGGCCATTAAAAAAAATAATCTGGCTCGTTTATCACAATTCTGTCTCAGGACTCTGAAGGTTATCAGCTCCGGGAAAAAAATACATACATATCTTTTGCGTTCTAACCTCAACACAGCCCATTTCAAATCTCTACTCTACAATACAAGCGTATCAACAATAAAGTTATGACCTTGTTCTCATGACAACACGGACTTTGCGGAGTTCTTACCCATAGTACTAAGAAAAACACCAGCGTTTAAGGCCGATGACGAAAGGCAGGATTCCCAAAAGACGACGCTCCTCTCCAAGACGTGCAAGGAGCACTGGTGGGAGGAAGGGGCCTTTCTCGTGACAGATCGTCCTGAACAGTAACATCACCCCAAGGAGAGAGAGAATTCTAAAAGCAACTTCACGTTTCCGATAACAGCCTCCCACTCAAGTGAGTGGCCCGGAGACTGAAGAATCGCCAGACACGTACACCCCTCGCGAAGGTGGAAAAGCAATCCCTACTCCCGACTTCATCCCTTAAAATAAATGGGGGAAGTTGGGTCCCCACGAGCCCCTGGCGAGAGCGGCCGCGGCCCCTCGCGCCAGGTGTGCGTACCCCCGACGGACCCCACGGGTCGGCTCACCCTGGGCCCCTGGGCCCGCCACCCCTGCGCGGCCCGGGAGTCCTCCGCCGCCGAGCGCTCCCCCCACGGCCGCGCGGGCGCCTGCTCGGACGCCGGCCAGGCTCGGGGCTCGGGGCTCCGCCAACCGCTCCCCGCGAAACAAGAAGGTGGCAGCCGGCGACGTTGCGGTTTCCCCGCCTCTCATCCCCTCCCCTCCACTCCCCTCCCCCGCGGCCTCCGCGCTCCACTCCCGCGCCCCCGCTTACCCTCAACTCCTCGAAATCCGCCATTTTATACCACCCGCGGGCGCCGCCGCCGCTGCCGCCACAGCACCCCCGCCCGCTGCCGCCAACAACGCCGCCGCCACCACGGCCGCCGCCGCCGCCTCCAGCACCATCCTGCACTGGGGGCCGCTAAAGACGCCGCGGCCGCCGCCGCCGCTGCCGCCGCCGCCGGACCCGTCACGTGACGAGCGCTGGAGCCCCGCCCCCGGCGAGCGCGGCCCCGCCCACCCAGCCCACAGCCTTCCGCCCGCGTCTTCCGCCCGCGCGCCGGCCCTCCCCGCGCGGCTCTGTCCTCGGCCGCTGGTCCCCGCCCTCTCCCGCGGCCTGCCCGCCTTCCCGCACGCCTTCCGGCCAAGCCGGGCCGGTCGCCGTGCAGCCCTCTGCCTCCGGTCCCCGGCGTGGATGCCAGGCCCCAGTTCCTGAAGCGCTGTGGAAACTGCAGCGCTACCGGAGGGCCTGGCGGAGGGAGTGACGGAGAAGAGGTGGCCTGGGACTCGTGACTGGAACATTTCGGGAAAATTCTTACGGGGCCCTTTCCCACGGTGGCTGTAGACAGAGGGATCCACCCAGAATAAAGACATCCCCTGGGTTAGTTGCGGCGGAACAACCTAAACGTGGATGTTGGATAAGCTATTGTTCCTATCTCATAGTGCAGGGTTGGTAAGACCTCTTTGGGTTGCCAGTAGCCTCAAAGTGCTAACCTGGCTAGTTCTTTTCTGACTTTGAAGGGCGACTGAATGTCAAGGATTGCAGAGTTGAGCGGGTTGGGGAGGGAAGTTGGAAGAAGTGAAATAGGAGCGCGCCCAGAAGGGCCCTGATAGAAAGGGATCAGGGAAATCAGATAGGTGGGAAAGATGAAATGCCAGAGCCAGAGACGATGGAAGTTTCACCTCACCCCTGAAGTGCTGACCAAGGATGAGACAAGGTGCTGAGTCAAGCTGGTCAGAAATTCGCTGGACCAAGTCTGGGATTCAGATTTCCTTTAAGAGGTGGATGGAGCCTATTTCAGACACCTAATGTTGACCCCTGGGGCAAAAATAGTTTTCCAGTCTGACTTTTCACCTAATTCCTGTTCATCCTTCAGATCGCAGTTTTAAGTATCACTCTTTCAGAAAGACCTGAACCCACGTGGCGCCTGTGCTGTGCTTAGTCGTTAAGTCGTGTCCGACTCTGCAACCCCTATGGACGGTAGCCCGCCAGGCTCCTCTATCCATGGTGATTCTCCAGGCCAGAATGCTGGAATGGGTTGCCATGGGCTCCTCCAAGGGATCTTCCCAACCCAGGGATCGAACTCTGGTCTCGCACATTGCGGGCGGGTTCTTTACCACCTGAGCCGCAGGCGCCATTTTCTTTCAGATCGCTCTCTGACCGCTCACAGGACCGGAACCTTTCCTTCCTGATGTTTTTACATGGTAATTGTGTAGGTTTTTGTGTAATTATTATATAAGTAATTATGGTTTACTTTTTTTCCTTAAAAATGTTTTTATAAACCCACCGGGGAGCCTGGTGGGCTGCCGTTTATGGGGTCGCACTGAGTTGGACACGACTGAAGCGACTTAGCAGCAGCAGCAGACTGTAATAACTGACAGATGCCTGAAAAATTGTTGTCCTACTTGTTTAGTGAGTAAAAGAATGAACAGTGTCAGGCTAGAGTACCTTCTTCCTCTGGCTTTCCACCATTGATTTTTGTGGTCTCAGTTTGACTTAGTTTTGATTTTGGCTTATTCATCTTAGGCCTTGATTTCCACCTCAGAATTTAACATTGTTCAAGGGACATTAAGTGAAGGTCTATGTGGGCTAGGAGCTTTAGGGGAATATATGAGTAGAATACAACACAGCCCTTCCACCAAGGCACTTACAACCCACAAGAGGCACTGACAGGCAAAACCAAGAAAAGCCACGCTACAATTACTGAAGTGTTCATTGTAGGGTTGGGTAGCTTTGCGTGGAAAGAGTCTAGATGCCGTCTTAGACTGGCCTAAACCACAACTTGGTCTCACCAGGCCAGATTACTAATTGGGCATCTTTCCTAAACTAGACTCCCTGATATTAATTCAACATTTGTTTAGAGGAAAGGCTGAATGGTAATGGGTAAAAAGCAAGGCCCTTTTTACTGTCATAAACAATTTAGCTCATCCAAATTTGTAAATCCTACTCATCAAAAAGAAATCTCTGCATTTAGTTGGATATAACTTCTTTGTAGTGTGACATAATACATCCTTGGATGAGACTTGAGGAAGTATCAAAGTCTCACCATTACTATAGACCACATACCTAACTACCCCACCTGCCACGTGTAGAACTGTTCCCCGAGAGGAATTCCATTTAATACAATTTTCTCCTCATTACATTTTTAAGTGATTAAATATGTTAACATTCATTATGGATTGAGGTTCTAGGCAGTTACCTGGCTGGACCACCCCCTTTATCTAGCTCCAATTAAAAACATAAGTATTGTAATTAAAGTTTCCCAAGTTTATACTACACAGACTCAAAAGTCTCACAAGTAGCTTTTCCACATATTAGCTCTCTTAACTGTGGCAAAGTCTCAACTCTGTTTTTCTAATCTATTCCAGATCTCAGGATGTTGAAGAATTGAATGAGATCAGGAATTTTAGTATGCTTTATGAACTTACCTTTGATAGGTGATTGTTTTTGTATTTAAACAACTGATAAGCACGCACCAAAAAAAACTACTAAGCACTTAAATATCTATATGATATATTCTAGTACTTTAGAAAAGAATATTCTCTTTTCTAGTTGGATGATGCATGAGATACTGAATTTACTCTCCAAGTACCTGTCTTAATCCTTTCCCTGCCTATCTGTACATCCATCAGTCTCTTGATCTCAGTATCTCTCATTTTGTTTCCACTGACTTCTTCCTTTTTCCCTGTATCCGTATTCAAGGCTTCTACATAGTTTCAAGCCACCTTTCTTGCTTTGCCAAGCGCATATCTATTCTAATCAGATTTCTTCACAGTTTGCACTTTGCCTTAGCCTTTACTAAACAGTATGAAAAGAAAATGAACAATGAATTTATCTTTTATATTCCCATTTTTAACACAAAATTTGAAAGCATAACACGATAAATATACTTTCTAACAAGATTCAACAATTATTAATATTTGAACAATTATTAAGGTACAAATAACATAGGTAAACCCTCGTATCTTAAGTGAACTAGTCATTTAGTTTTGAAAACTGTTTATCAAGACACAGCACTTCCATCACCCCAGAAAATTCCCTCCTGCTCTTTCTCAGTCAAACCTCCCACCAGAAATAACCAATGATCTGATTTCTAATACTATAGAGAGAATTTTAAAATGAGACAAACTTCTTTATTTATTTTAAAATGCTGTTATAACCTCAGTGCCAAAACCCAGACAAAAATTAATTATCCTATCTAACATATAAGCAGATTTTACCCCAGTAATGCAAGAATGATTTTACCCCAGTAATGCAAGAATGGTTTTACCCTAGCTTATATGTTAGAGACTTGGTAACTTGGTACAACTCAACAACTGAAAACAAAATTCTGGATTTAGAAAATCATTAGCAAGTGCCAAAAGTAAAGAGTTATCCAGTCAAAATCATAGAAGGCAATATTCCAGACATTTAAGCTGAACATTTATCCTGAGGAATTTGATAATCCAAAAGTAAAATCTATAAACTGGGACTTCTCTGGTGTCGCAGTGGTGAATCCACCTGCCAATGCAGGAGACAAGAATAGCGGGTTAAATCCCTGTGTCAGGAAGATCCCTCGGAGAAGGAAATGGCAACTCCCACTCCGGCATTCTTGCCTGGGAAATCCCATGGGCAGAGGAGCCTGGCAGGCTGCAGTCCATGGGATTGCAGAGTCAGACATGACTTAGCAACTAAACAACGACAAACTGAAATATAACTTTTGCAAAGTCCAATATACAACCTCGATATTTAATACAAGACCCCACAGAGTAAAGATAAACCGGAAATGTCAGCACATCCACAAATTGCATTCAGTTTTTATACTAATCAGTAAATCTCACTCCTTGAATATTGAATAGGTCCAGGATGGTACTCTACAGACACTGGGCAGAAACAAAAATTCTCTCCAGGTAAACATCTATCATCTTCCTTGGTGGCTCAGAGTTTAAAGCATCTGCCTCCAAGGCAAGAGACCCGGGTTCAATCCCTGGGTTGGGAAGATCCTATCACTCCAAACCTCAAATTAACCTACAGATTATTTTCCAAGTTAAATGACCAACACATAATCAAAAATCAGAAAAAGACTGCAATAAAAACATGCTTACACAAGTAAGTAAATTAACAAGCAAACCTTGAAAAAAATTATAGATACTCTAGAATTAAGAAGTTAAAGACCTAAATGGATAGGTTTAATAGTATATTACACACAATTTAAGAGAATAACCTGAACATGTTAGAAGACTAGAATGAAGCTAAGGGAAACAAAAAGATGGAAAATGTGTAAGAAAATGTTAGACATAAATTTGAGACAGAAGATAATGTTAAAAAAGTCTACCAAACGTTTCACTGGAGTCCTCAAAGAGCAAAAAAACAAAATGAGGCGGATGTATGACAAGCAATGTATGACAAGATAAAATTAGAGATTTTCAGACTGATTAAAAAAAAAAACCCATTGTGGGTAAAGGGTTAACAAAACCCTTTTCCTTTCCGCATGAAAACTTGACCTTCTGTTAATTTTCTAGCTCTTTTCACCTGGAAACATAATAGAGGTTTATGATAAAAATGACCTCTGATTAGTAAATTGCCTCTGGTCCAGGAAGAACTATAAATGGTCTACATTGATAGACATGATGGAGCTACCATATTAGGGACTTAATGAGTTCAGTTCAGCAGCAAAATACAGCAATTTTAAATGTGGGCAACCCACTCCAGTACTCTTGCCTGGAAAATCCCATGGACAGAGGAGCCTGGTAGGCTACAGTTTATGGCGTCACAAAGAGTCGGACACGACTGAGTGACTTCACTATGCACTTAAATGACATGTCCTTAATGTATCATACAGAACTACAATGAGAAGTAGAACAAAACCCCACAAGTATAGAGAAGCATTTTACCATACTATCTCAGTAATTGATACAAAAACCAAAATCATTAAAGATACAGATTTTTGTAACTGCATAATTAGCAAATCTGCCTTGGTCGCTACAAATAATGTGCATGCATGCTCAGTCCTTCAGTCATGTCCGACTCTGCGACCCCATGGACTGTAGCCCCACCCCCACCCCCACGCCCGACTCCTCTGTCCGTGGGATTCTCCAGGCAAGACTACTGGTGTGGGTTACCATGCCCTCCTGCAGGTGATCTTCCCAACCCAGTGATCGAATCAGCATCTCCCGCATTACAGGCAGATTCTTTACCTATTGAGCCACCTGGTAAATCTCTCACAAAGCACATACACTCAGACCCTTCTTTCCCTCCTCAGAGAAAAAGGATTGAGAGAAGAATGTGCCTTTCTCGCTTTCAAGTAAGCCACGTGCCTTGTGTGCAGCTTTATCAGAAGAATTTCAGGTGATTAATAAAAGACGGATGACTGTTTTTTCCTAAAGTCACCAGGAGAAATCCTTGTCCAAACACTGCAGTAGCTCCCTGCCAGGTGGGGTGTGCTGATTTGTCCCCAGGTCCCAGTTCTGATCAGACTCAACCATGTCTGTCTGAGGTGGGACTGTGAGAAGACCCAGAATGGGACTTGCAGAAAATGCATTATTTTAAGTACATATGGAACATTTACCAACGTTGAGCATGATAGGGCAAGCCTCAACAATTTAAGAAATTGTGATAAAATAAACACAACCTAAAATTTACCATCTTAAACCCCTTCAAGTGTACAAACAGTGCCATTAAGTAAGTCACATTTTGTACAACCATTACCACTGTTCACCTCCTGAACTTTTTCACCTTGCTAAACTGAAACGCTATACTCATTAAGCAGTAACTCCCTATTCTCTTCTTCCCCCCAGCCCCTGACAACCACCATTGTGCTTTCTCTGTAACTTTACTCTAAGTACCTCATATAAATGGAATTACATGGCATGTGTCTCTTTGTGATTGGCTCATCCATAATGTAGCATATGGCAAAATTTTCTTCTCTTTTAAGGCTGAATAATATTCCATTGTATGTATATACCATATTTTATCTGTTTATCTGTCCATGAACAATTAGGTTGTATCTTAATCAGGTTGGGCTACTGAAACGACATACCACAGACTGTGTGGCTCAAACAGTTAACATTCATTTCTCATAGTTCTGGAGGCTGGGACATATAAGATCAAGGTGCTAGCATTTGGTGTCTGATGAGGCTCCCCTTCCTGGTTTACATTTGACCACCTTCTTATTTATTTCCATACATGATGGGGAGAGAGATCTCTGGTTTCTTGATCTTATAAGGGCATTAATCCAACCCTAGGGCTTCCACCTTCATGACCTCAACCAAACCTAATTACTGCCCAGAGGCCCCACCTCCAGATAGCATCACAATGGGGATTGAAGCATCAACAAATGGGTTTTTGAGGGACACCAACATTGAGTCAATAGTACGTTGCTTCCACTTTTTATTGTGACTAATGCGAACAAATCTCTCTTCTAGATCCTGCTTTCAATATTGGGGGGTATATACTCAGGAGTGAAATTAGTGGATCATATGGTAATTTTATTTTTTGAGGAGTTGTCATGTTTTCCAAAGCAGCTGTGCCATTTTACATTCTTGCCAGCAGTGTGCAATGGTTCCAACTTCTCCACATCCTCATCCACCCTTGTTATATTCTGATGTTTAATAGTATCCATCATAATAGGTGTCAGATGAAATCTCCTTGTTGTTTTGATTTGCAATTCCCTAATACTTTGGCCACCTCATGCGAAGAGTTGACTCAGTAGAAAAGACTCTGATCCTGGGAGGGATTGGGGGCAGGAGGAGAAGGGGATGACAAAGGATGAGATGGCTGGATGGCATCACTGACTCGATGAACGGTAATCTGAGTGAACTCCGGGAGTTGGTGATGGACAGGGAGGCCTCGCGTGCTGTGATTCATGGGGTCGCAAAGAGTCGGACACGACTGAGAGACTGAACTGAACTGAACAGAACTGAATGGTTAGTGATATTGAGCTTCTTTTCATGCACTTATTGGCCTCAGTATAACTTCTTTGGAGAAATGTCTGTTCAGTCCTTTGTGCGTGCATGCCAAGTCGCTTTAGTCGTGTACGACTCTTTGTGACCTATGGACTGTAGCCCGCCAGGCTCCTCTGTCCGTGGGATTCTCCAGGCAAGAATACTGGAGTGGGTTGCCATGCCTTCCTCTGGCAGATCTCCCTGACCCAGGGATCAAACCCAGTCTCTTATGTTTCCTGCATTGACAGGCAGGTTCTTTACCACTAGTGCCACCTGGGAAGCCATTCATTTCTGTACACATTTTTAAATCAGGTTATTTGGTTTTTTTTATTTCTGAGTTTCAACAAAATTTTAAAGGACTGGAAGCTGCTACAAGTCTCTTTCTTTTGCTTCTTTATGACAGAGATTGTCTTGAAACAGTGTTTTATCATCTCTCAGACTCTGATGAGATATAATAAGCCATGATGGGGTCTTCCCCAGTGGTTTAGTGGGTTAAGAATGCTCCTTGCAATGCAGGGGACTCAGGTTTGATCCCTGTTCAGGAAACGAAGAGCCCACATGTCATGGAGCAACTAAGCCCCAGAGCTTTGGAGCCTGAGCACAACTGGAGAGCCCCCAAGCCACAACAACTGAGCCTGCAAGTCTTAACTAGAGAGTCTGTGGAGCGCAGCAAAAGATCCACCTTATGCAAGAAGATCCTAAGTGCCCCAATTAAGGCCAGACACAGCCAAATAAATAAATAATCTTTTTAAAAGCCATACTTACTGTATATACCCTTGATATGATGTGATACGAATGGCAGTTTACCTCTGTGATCTTCCTCTCAAAACACACACCTGTGTGAGCGCTAAGTCACTTCAGTCATGTCTGACTCTTGGCAACCCTATGGACTGTAGCCACCAGGTTCTTCTGTCCATGGGATGTTCCAGGCAAGAATACTGGAGTGGGTTGCCATGCCCTCCTCTAGGGGATCTTCCCAACCCAGGGATTGGACCCACATCTATTAGGTCTCCTGTATTGGCAGCTGGGTTCTTGACCACTAGCACCACCTGGGAAGCCGCACACACAACACACACACACACACACACACGCACACACACAACCCCAGTTTAATCATGGGAAAAGTTATCAGACAAATCTCAGTGAAGGAGCGTTCTACAAACCATTTGACCAGTATTCTTAAAAGTGTCAAGGTGAAAAATAAATAAATAAAAGTGTCAAGGTCATTGAAAATAAGGAAGTGAGAGAAACTGTCACAGCAAAGAAGAGTCTGAGGAGACACAACAACTAAGCATGACGTGGAAGCAGTCCATATCCCTTTTGGCACCAGGGACTGGTTTCATGGAAAATAATTTTTCCGTGAACGGGATGGGGGAGATAGTTTGGGGATGATTTAAGTGCATTACTTTTATGGATGATCTGACATGAAGCAGAGCTCAGGCAGTAATGTGAGCAGTGGGAAGTGGCTATAAATGCAAAAGAACCAGCTTTGCCCACTACTCACCTGCTGTGCAGCCTGGTTTCTAACAGGCCACGGGCCCATCCTGGTCCATGTCCCAGGGACTGGGGACCCTTGTAATACGGTATTCTGGCTGGATCCTGGTGTAGAAAAAGGATAATGCATAAGAACTAAGGAAATCTGAATAAAGGGTGAACTTTAGTTAGTAATAATGACTCGGTATTTGTTCGTTAGTTGTGACATGCATGTGTGTGTGCCAAGTTGCTTCAGTCATGTCCAGTTCTTTGCAACCCTATGGACTGTAGCCCACCATGCTCTTCTGTCCATGGGATTCTCCAGGCAAGAATACTGGAGTGGGTTGCCATGCCCTCCTCCAAGGGATTCCCGACCCAGGGATTGAAAGCCTGTCTCTTAAGTCTCTTGCATTAGCAGGTGGGTTCTTTACCACTACCACCACCCAGGAAGCCCAGTTGTAACATACATTAATACAAGATGTTAACCACTGTATAGTACAGGAAACTCTACTCAGTGCTCTGTAATAAGCTATATGGGCAAAGAATCTGAAAAAGAATGGATATTTGCATATATAACTGAATCACTTTGCTGTACACCTGAACTAACACAACATTGTAAATCAACTATACTCCAATATAAGATAAACATTAAAATTTTTAAAAGATGGTAATAATAAAGGAAACTGCAGTATATAGGAGGGAACTGTGTTCTGTCTACAGAACTGGAATCTAAAACCTATTTGTCATAAAAAAAAATTTCAAAATTAAATTTGTCAGTGATAGAAAGAGACTGGCTACTGGATTTTTAAAATATAATTTCAACTTTTGAATGATTGAAAAATACAAAATATCTTATCAATTGTGTCTGCAGGAATTTGAAGATATTGTCATTAAAAATGTGTTGACCAGGAAATACAGACAATTCAAACATTAAATCTGACCACAGAAGTCCTCTCAAGCTTTTCATTAAAACTCCTGAAGTTTTCTGTTTGAAAGTTTTAAACAAATTTAAGATTTATATTTTCCTTAATATTTTAGTATTCCATTTTTCTTATAAAAAGAAAAAAGTAATGATCTTTTTCACCGAGCTCCATGTAGACATTCCTAGATCCCCTCAAGTTTATGAACATGCCTCAGAAATATTACTATTTTCTTTGTGTGCATGATCTGAAAAAGGTTAGGAAGCACTAACTTAGAGAAACTTTTATACATGCACATGTGCACCAGGAGATATGTACAAGAATAGTTATTACTTCACTGTTTGTAACAGCAAAAAATTAAAATAACTTGTCCGTCAAGGACAGAATGACTATATGTATTGTAGTGTGTTCCTGCAAAAGAATGCTATGTTTAGAGTACGAAAGAAATGAATAAGCCAGAATTGCATATATGAATATGCACAACCCCCTAAAAAATGCTAAGTGAAAAAATCAAGTTGGAAAAGTTACATACCTTTTATATAAGTTTTGCAAAAGGGAAAAATAATGCTGTATAGTTATAGATATGTAAATATGTGCTAGAAGTTCAAAAACATTCATGCGAATGATGAGTATCAAAACCAGGAAAGTGGATCCCTCTGAGAAGAAGGGAATAGGATCTGGAGGCTATTCTTGGGGTTTTACTATATTTGTAAAGTTTTCTCTCTTAAAAAAAAAAAAGATCTGAAGCAAATATGGCAAAATGTTATCAATCTATTATCCTCTATACTTCTGTGCTTGAAATATTTCATAATGAAACACAACACATAAACACCCTAAATCTGATCATCTTAACTACTTCGCGGCTACTGCAGCCATCGTCCTGGGTGACCACAGTTGCCAAATGTCTTTCTATCTTGCTTTTTATCTTGTTCCACTCCATTCATTCTCCATGTAATAGCCAAGATGAATTTTTATAAATATAGTTCTGATCTCACCATCTCCCTATTCACAATCTTTTAGCAGGTTTCCAGCACTCTAGAAATAAAAATTAAATTCCTTACCGCAGCCCACAGACCCTATTTATCTCTCACATTTAGCCCTCATTCTTCCTCCATTGTCATTATTTATTCCCTCAAACTGTGGAACTTCTCACCACCTCACATTATATTAATTCACGGTTTACGGGAACAGTTCTTCCCAGAGTCCCCACCTCCTTTAGAATATAAGTTCCTTGAAGGCAGGGACTTTGTTTTCCACTGCATCCCCATTGCCAAGAACATCATTTGATTCATATGAAGCATGAAATAAATATTTTCTGGATTAAAGAATGAATGATTTCATTTTCATTCAAATAGAGGAAGAATAAAATACTTCAGTGGTTAAAAATGATATAATCAAACACATAGAGTCTGAAAATGACAGGTTACACTCTCAACAATAACAAAAATTGCCAGTACTCATTAAGGATTCATTATGTGCATTTCCAAGCACTGGAACCACATACATTGTGGGGTACATATGAACCTTGCTTTCCTCCTAGGCCCTGCAAACCTATTTGAGATATGGGAACCTCCTCCCTAGCCACAGCTGATTGGATCTGGAGGAGAGGGGACTGAGAAAAAAATCCATGTGTTAGCCAGAGGGAAGTGATCGGTTTCTTTTTCTTGAAAATCTATGCTGAGTGACGTGTAGGCTAAAAAAGTTTAAAGATGAGTCATGTTAATGGCAGGACATTTTTGAGCGAAAGGAACAGCTGCTGAGGTCCCTGAAGCTGCACCAGTATCTATCCTTTCTGAACCTTGCTGTTCAGTGTTTCTTTGGCTTAATGACATAAATTACCCCACTATTCTTCCAGAAAAATCCACCGCTTTCATTTTTAAAACTAATATGCGTAAGTTACTTTGTTTTGTTAATTATTCATTCTCTTAGAAACAAACAAAACTAACAATCTCTTAATCAAGGAAACTTGACTAGGGCAATCTTTCCCACACATGGTCCACTTTCATTCTGAGAAGGTATTACTGTTCCCATTTTACAGATGAGGAGACAAGGCTTGAACATGTCCAATACCTTTCCTAAAATCATACAGCAGTAAACAATGGGGCAAGATTCCTATCCTGGTCTATGTGGCTGAATGTGGCTGCAAGAATGGAAGCAGGAAAACTGTTCACAGATCAAGTTAGGAAGATGGGGCAAACACTTTGATACCATTTAAGGTAAATTAGAAAGTGACATTGATAACAGAGACAGAGTAAAAACCAGGTTTCATTCTATTTTTGGATAAGATCCAGTAAAACCTCTCTATTCTTATATTTCAACAACTGTTGGCAGAGAGACATTTATACCAACACAGAATGTCTATATGATTAAAACTTTTTCTCTTTCCACCGACAGAGTTGACAGTTTTAAAAGAATGACAAGATGCACTTTTTTTTTTAAGGATACATTCTTTTTAAGCAACATAAAAAATAGTTTTGGGGGAGCAAGTGGGCAAGGGAAATTGTTGTTTTATCTCTTTCCCACCTGCTGCAGCAAGGGCCCCAATAATGCCTTGCCTGAATTTCCTGTCTGACCTCTAGTCAATTTCTATTGATTGAGGAAGGCCAGTAACACTGGCCATTATCAGCTTTAGGGCTCCTAATGTAGGACTGTTGTCCCCTTCTGGGGAGAGGTTCTTGGGACCTCCTGGACCACTGGATGCAACTTCCCTGTGGGTGACAAGTGGCCACCTTGACCATCTTGTTTCAGCGTCACCAAGATTGGGAAGTCTGCCTTCCTGGCTTCTGGGGGCCTCAGTACCCTCATCCAGGCAATGCTTTTCCCTCCAACTTGTCCTTTTCCTTCTTCTGAAGCCTCTTTACTTCTCGCTGCCTCTCCTGTCTCTGTTCCATCCTTTTGAGAGAGTAGACTTCGGGCAGCTACAGCATCACTTTTCAACTTGTGAGACCTGCCCTCTCTAGCTGGCATGGCTCACCTTGATGAGTGACAAGCAGAAGTGGGAGAGGTGTGTCTTACACAGACCCTGGTTCAGCAGGCTCTCCCTGACAGGAGTGATAGAGGTTTAAATCTCATATTGTGTAGTCCTGTCTTTTTCTAGTAATCTCCTCTTTATTTTGCTGTTGTCTCTTTTTCCTTTTTCAGTCTTTTCCGTCCCTCCTTCCTTGACCTCTCTCTTGATCCTTAAAGGGGACTCCCCTTCAATCTGAAAACTTCTTGTGTCTTTAAGTTTTTGTCATTGGTTTGTTTGTTTTATGTAGTTTTGTCTGTCCAACTGCTCCTGCAATTCTCTGCCAAAATTGTGGGCATAGTGGAGCATTTAAATCTTGAAATACAGCTGCAGCCCTCATTGCCTGAAACACCAGCCTTGAGTTACTCTGTGGGATTTTAAAGAACAAAAACAAAAGAAAGGAGTTTGTATTTTTCCCTCTTCTGCTTTTGCTATGTAAGTGTTCTACCTGGGCTCGAGGAGCTTGCATTTCTCTCCTCTCTGCCATTGCAATGTAAGTGTTCTTTCTGCCTGAGCTCAGCGGGGCTTGCATCTCTGTTCTGGGCCTTGGAGTGTTAACTTTTCTGCCTGGGCTCTCAGGAATTACCCAACTCTTCTGGAGGTGCCCCAGACTGAGGGGGAAAAAAGGGACCATTTTCAATTCAAGTGGGAAAACTATGAACTCTCTGGTTCTGTCTATCTTTATGTACAAATTAACTTGTAAATGAGCTGTAATTAATTGGCTTAAAGAAGACTGAGTTCTCACATACATTCTTGGAAATATAAAGGAGGCTCACCAGAATACAACTTGTGTTCATGTGATCTGGGAAATATTCAATATTTAATTAATATCTGATCTTGGAGCTAGCTTAAGCTTACGGATTTAATTAATATGAACCTGTCTTTAGAGTCATCAGAATTAAGTATAACACATTAATTTTCCCTAGGGTTCCTAGAAGTCAATAAGAACATTTGTTTTTATTATGAAATTTGTCAACAGGAAAAATAACCTGATATGATTAAATTTTCAAGTAAATATAGCTGGGATAAGAAATTTGGGGCAAACTCTACAGAAATAATTATGTTTTAGAAACGTCCATCTGAAACAGTCTCTCTAAATCTTGGTAAACTAAAATTAAGTTAAATGATAAGAATTCATTGAGTATCCAGGCCATTTCAAATAATATAAACTATTGGGAAGGTTAAGTTTCTAAACAGGTCTAAAATTTACCTACTTTTGTCTTCTTGTGAGAAACTAAAGCTCTTTGGTGCCACTTTGAGATGTTCTCTACCAATCTATAGAATGCTAATGTAAAGACATGGTTGCTTAAGCAAAGTAGGATGTGTGTTTTCAGAAAAGAAGGTATGAGGAATGGAAATATATTTTGTTAAAGGAAAAAAGGTGATTTTTGTCCTAAAGCCAGTTATTTCTAAATGGGAAGAATAAGGGACAAAGTATGACTACAGCAAGTTCATGAGGTCTGCAGAAGAGGAACACTGAGAAAAGAATTTTGTATGTGTTCAGGATTTTCTAAGGTTGGATTAAATTTAATTAGGTAAATGGATTTTGTTAAGAGCAAGCTGATGCAAGACTGGATTTAGTTTCTCTCTTTCATAAAAGAACAAAGTTTTCCTGGAATGCTGCCTTTGATATCAGATTATGTGAGTTTCTGCGTCTTTAAGTGATCTGGGTTTTTTTTTTCAATTTTATTTCTTTATTTTGGCTGCCCTGAATCTTCACTGCTGCATGGGGTTTTTTCTAGTTGCAGTGAGTGGGAGCTACTTTTTGTTGCAGTGCACGAGTTTCTCATTGTGACGACTTCTCTCGTGTAGCATGGGCTCTAGGCACATGGGTTTAGCTGCTCCACGACCTCTGGGATCTTCCTGAACCCGGGATCAAATCCATGTCCCCTGCATTGGCAGGCAGATTCTTAATCCCTGGACCAGGGAAGTCCTGTAATTGTTTTTGAAATCTTCTTTTTTTTCACCTAACTCAAGGGATAACTGTTCCACAGTGGCCTTTGAGTCTATCAGACCAGGTGTTTTAAAGCTTTTCGAAAGTTTTGACAGACTTCCCAAATATCAGATTCTACTAAAAGTTCTTTTAATCTCCAGCTACTTCGAGGGGGTCCTTCAAAGTGCTACAGGAGCATCCCAAAAAGACATTCTAATCTCAGTGGGATGGTATGTTAAATGACATGGGAAACATTGTCCAGACTGTTGCCTATGTCAGAAAGAATCATCAGGCTCTCTCCAGTTTTATCACAGTCACCAAGCAGATAAGGGAGAGGATTTGGGGATTTTCTGCTCCCTAGTCCCTCACCTTAATCTATGTCCAAAAAAATCCCCTATGGGAATACTCCCAGCTCTAGGGCCTCAGGTCCTGACCCCCAAGGCATTTTCCATTGCATCCAACTCCAGCTCCTCCAGGAGTTCCATTTTGCAGCTCTAAGATCCCTTTCACTTTCGGCCTTGGCAGCCTCATACTTTGTTACAGACTACCTATTGGGCTGGCTAAGCAGTCCATGTCCTATGCTTTATAGATGCTCAATCTCAAGGAATATAGCCCAACATAAGAAAATTGTTATCGGACATAAGCTTTATAGACAATAGATCTCCCTCAAGGAAAGCCCTGGCTACATGCTGGCACTGGTTCAAACATCCCCTATTGAGGACACTTGGCACAAGGGACTGGATCAACCAGAGGCACCTGGATAGGAATCAGTGGGAGAGTACAGGATGCTCAGAATCCCATTAGGTAAGGGGAATTCAGAGGACACTCTGATCCCCTTTAGACAGAAAGATCCTAATAAATGTCTCTGAGCGTCATTTCCAGGAATGCTCTCAATTGCAGGTTACTCAGTATGGGAGGATCCTCTTCTAAGCCAGAAGAAACACCTCTGGAATGTATCTTTAAAAACTGGAAATTAAAAAAATAAATGTGCTGAAAAGGGGAAAACTTAAACTCTGCCATAACACTGCCTGTTAAGTTGGTGGGACAGAGAAAAATGGCCTGAAAATGGGTCTCTAAATTACAATACTGCCTTGCAATTGGATCTTTACTGTCGTCACAAGATGGGGAAATGGACTGAAGTTCCATATAGTCAAGTCTTCATGGTCCTTTACCAAAACCCTGCTCCATGTGGCCTGGGGAATCAGAAAACACTCCCGACATTTTAGATGATTCCCTTTTAACCTGCCTCAACTTTCAGGGTGAAACCAAGTTTCCCCTTCTTCTCCGGAGCTACCTATTTCTTCAGAGGCACCTACTTCTCCAGATACCTCTGACCAATCCCACACTCCACCTCCCTATGTTCATTTATATCCCATTACCCTAGGAAGGAGACAGTAATCCCTCTGGGGTAACCCGTAGTGGAAATTCCTATTACCCCAAATCCAGCTCCAACCAGTCAATCCTAAAGGAAATCAGTCCTGAATATTCACTGGAAGGACTGGTACTGAAGCTAAAACTCCAATACTTTGGCCACCTGATGCGAAGAACTAACTCATTTGGAAAGACCCTGATGCTGGGAAAGATTGAAGGCGGGAGGAGAAGGGGACAACAGAGGATGAGATGGTTGGATAGCATCACCGACTCAATGGACATGAGTTTGAGTAAACTCCGGGAGTTGGCAATGGACGGGAGGCCTGGTGTGCTGCAGTCCCTGGGATCACAAAGAGTTGGACATGACTGAATGAACTGAACTGAACTGAACTGAGAGCGGTGCACTGACCACCGTGCCAGGGACCAACCTGAACATTTTGTTATTGGTGGAGATGACCACCTCTTCCGAATCAGTAGCCCTGCTAGAGTTATAATTCCCAGGAGGGAACAGAAGCCAGATAGCTCATGATCCAATGTGTATTAGAAGGGATGAGGAAGTATATAAAAAAGCCGGTTAACTGGCTTTATGAAAACATTAAAGGAGTGACCCAAGAAGATAAAGAAAATCCAACCCTCTTTCAGGGGCAGCTTGTGAGGGCTTTTAGAACATTTACTAATATTGATCCTTCCACTCCTGAGGGCCAATCCCTACTGGGACAACAGTCTGCCCCAATATTAGAGGCACAATTAGGCCCACAAAGCCTGATCCCCCAACTCCTAGAGGTGGCCTTTGGGATACTTAATAACTGAGATCAAGCTGAGGAGGAAGAAACTGACGTGAAAATGGGCAGGCTACAGTTCAAGCTAAACTGAGGCCACAGCTGTCAGCCATGCCTTGCAACCTCAGGAGAACCCAAGGGATCCCGAGGAAGTTTAGCCATCTGCCTGGAGGTAAAACCAGCAAGGGGGAATGCTTCAAATATAAGTCAACCAGTCACTGGTCCTGAGAATGTCAAAAAGAACCCCCTGGTCCATGTCCAGTCTGCAAACAAACAGGTCATTGGAAGTGGGACTGCCCTCAGTCCTGAAGGAGAAGGGACAGCTCCCACTGTGGAGATGGCCACACTGGATGACTAGGGCGGCCTGGGGATTCTGGAAGCTCTCCCCACAATGAGATTTCTATCTCTATTGAGGAGCCCTGGGTGATCCTTGACATGGCAGGTAAAAAAAAATCAACTTTTAAACTGATACAGGAGCTACTTAACTCTATCCTGGTCTCTCACCCTCGGCCTATTTCCTCCAAAAGCTGTACTGTGATTGGTGTTGATGGAATCTCCCACGCACACCTGTTGCTTCACTGGGCCTCTCATTTGCCAACCTGAATAGCATTTGGTCTCACATGCCTTTTCGGGTGTGCCTGAGTGTTCTACCCCACTACTGGGAAGAGGGAGAAGGCAATGGCACCCTACTCCAGTACTCTTACATGGAAAATCCCATGGACAGAGGAGCCTGTAGGCTGCAGTCCATGGGGTCTCGAAGAGTCCGACATGACTGAGTGACTTTACTTTCACTTTTCACTTTCATGCATTGGAGAAGGAAATGGCAACCCACTCCGAGCTCCCTCAGAGACATATTATGATTAGGAGACCCTGAGCAGCCTCTTGCGTTGACTCTGATGAAAACAAATCAGCTGAAGGAACAAGGGCCTATTCCCTGCCATATTCTACACACAGCAAAACCTGCAGTTTGGAACAAAGTAATCCCTGAGAAGGCTATAAACGTCCAACCTGTAAAAATTAGCCTTAAGCCAGAAGTTGCTTATCCTAACAAGAGACAGTATACCCCATAAAGCTGGAAGCAAAAATAGGTTTGCAATCCCTTATAGATTTAAAACGTAGCCTCTTAGTGCCCTGTCAGTTTCCTTCCATGCAATACCCCTATTCTGCCAATTATTAGGCGAAATGGGGAATGATGAATGATATAAGACATAGAGCAGTAAATGAGGCATGGGTCTCTATACATCCCAATCCTTAAATGCAAAAAATTTAAATGTGAAAAATTCCCCTGTTAAACACGGGGCTGAACTATTCACAGAAGTTTGGACATGGAAGCAACCAAAGTGTCTATCGATAGATGAATGGATAAAGAAGTTGTGGTATGTATATGCAATGGAATATTACTCAACCATAAAAGGGACACGTTTGAGTCGGTTCTAGTAAGGTGGATGAACCTAGAGCCTATTGTACAGAGTAAGGTTAGTCAGAAAGAGAAAACCAAATTTTGTATATTAACACACATATATATATGAAGTCTAGAAAAATGGTACTGATGAACCTATTTGCAGGGCAGGAATAGAGACACAGATGTAGAGAACAGACTTTGGACACAGCAGGGGACGGAGAGGATGGATAAATTGAGAGAGTAGCACGGAAACTTATACATTACCATATATAAAAATAGAGAGCTAATGGGAAGTTCTTGTATAACACAGGGAGCTCAACCTGGTGCTCTGTGGCAACCTAGAGGGGTGGGATGAAGTGGGAGGAAGTCAGTTCAGTTCAGTTGCTCAGTCGTGTCCAACTCTTTGCGACCCCATGAATCGCAGCACGCCAGGCCTCCCTGTCCATCACCAACTCCCAGAGTTCACTTAGACTCACGTCCATCGAGTCCGTGATGCCATCCAGTCATCTCATCCTCTGTCGTCCCCTTCTCCTCCAGCCCCCAATCCCTCCCAGCATCAGAGTCTTTTCTACTGAGTCAACTCTTCGCATGAGGTGGCCAAAGTACTGGAGTTTCAGCTTTAGCATCATTCCTTCCAAAGACATCCCAGGGTTGATCTCCTTCAGAATGGACTGGTTGGATCTCCTTGCAGTCCATGGGACTCTCAAGAGTCTTCTCCAATACCACAGTTCAAAAGCATCAATTCTTCAGCACTCAGCCTTCTTCACAGTCCAACTCTCACATCCATCCATGACCACAGGAAAAACCATAGCCTTGACTAGATGGACCTTAGATGGCAAAGTAATGTCTCTGCTTTTGAATATGCTATCTAGGTTGGTCATAACTTTTCTTCCAAGGAGTGAGCGTCTTTTAATTTCATGGCTGCAGTCACCATCTGCAGTGATTTTGGAGCCCCCAAAAAATAAAGTCTGACACTGTTTCCACTGTTTCCCCATCTATTTCCCATGAAGTGATGGGACCGGATGCCATGATCTTCATTTTCTGAATGTTGAGCTTTTAGGCAACTTTTTCACTCTCCTCTTTCACTTTCACCAAGAGGCTTTTTAGCTCCTCTTCACTTTCTGCCATAAGGGTGGTGTCATCTGCATATCTGAGGTTACTGATATTTCTCCCAGCAGTCTTGATTCTAGCTTGTGTTTCTTCCAGTCCAGCGTTTCTCATGATGTACTCTGCATAGAAGTTAAATAAGCAGGGTGACAATATACAGCCTTGACGTACTCCTTTACCCATTTGGAACCAGACTGTTGTTCCATGTCCAGTTCTAACTGTTGCTTCCTGACCTGCATACAGATTTCTCAAGAGGCAGGTCAGGTGGTCTGGTATTCCCATCTCTTTCAGAATTTTCCACAGTTTATTGTGATCCACACAGTCAAAGGCTTTGGCATAGTCAATAAAGCAGAAATAGACGGGGGAGGTTAAAAAATGAGGGGACATATGTATACTTATGGCTGATTCATGTTGTTGTATGGCAGAAACCAACACAATATTTTAAAACAACTATCCTCCAATTCGAAATAAGTAAAAAAAAATACAGGGCTGAGATTTTACATCTCATAGAAGTGACTCAAAAACCGAAACTAGTAGCAGTCATTCACTGCCATGGGCACCAAAATGTAATTCTAAAATTACCCACAGGAACAACAGGGCAGATCGGGAGGCAAAGAAAGTAGCCCTGATGCCCATACCAGGCAAAACTCAATGTTGAAAAAATTCAACAACAGGCCACTTGACTTTAGCAAACAGTGAACAACCAATCCTTGCTATTCAATATAGGTGGGGAAATTGAAAATTGATTCTAGTTTGTTCTCTTGGATCCTACGCAGTATAAAAATTTTTCTACCAGGAGGTTTTCATTTTCTTATAACCCTTTTCTTTCCAGTCATACTGATTGACGCTATATTTCATCTAGGGCTCCATTGTCTTCTTTACTGTTGTAAACCTGTGTCTAAGACCTTTTGGTCCAAGAAGGACACCTGGTACCAACAGGTCGAGACCTTCTATTCTAAAATTAGAGAAACATGGTAAACTTTAACCTGGAGATGAACAAAAATATACACCCAAGCAGAATGGCTTCTTGGCAGGGGCAATATCACTCCCTGTCTGGTCACCAGTTAAAGAAGGCCTCCCAAAGTTAACCTGATTCCTTCTCTTTCTAGACTCTTTAATGGTTATTGTAGTTTACCTCCTTTTTACCCCTTGTTAGCTTAACCTTTTGGTTAAGTGTCTGTTTTTTAGACTCCAATATTTCTAAGTAAGACTCATGATGGCTCAAGGAATTCAGCCCATTCCAACGGAGAGTGGCTCAGGTCCCTACAATTCCTTGGAACAGTCAGCGAAGGACTTCTACACCTCTAGAGTAGGCTAGGGTCTGCGGTCCCTGTCCAGCAGGAAAAAATTTCAGAAGAGCCTTTGGCCCCTTAGCCCTTTAAAGTAAGGGTGTGGAGTCTCTCAGAGGGGAACAGGACATGTGAGGGCCTGGGATCCTTGCTGCAGAGCTACAGTGCTCGCACTTGGACACACCTCTCCTCCAGCAACAAAATACAAAGAAACTATACGGGACTAAAAATAACTGCAAGTGAGCAACAAAATACAAAGAAACTATATGGGACTAAAAATAAATGCATGCATAGAGGGTTGGAGCAAATTCTGGACAAAAGATACAGAGAGACCAAAAAACCCAACTGCCACTTTTGAAGAGCCTGGAACAAAAAAAGGGTGTCAGGAACAAAAGCAGGGAACTGAGCATCCCCCCCTGAACTCAACACCACCAGAGGGGTGGGCAAACCACCTAGGCCAACCACCCAGCCAGAACCCTGGACACACAGCTACCTTCACCCCATATAAGGAACAAGCTTGACCTGCTTCAGAGAGACATCAAGCAAGGGAAACTGTTACTTGTTCTTGCTCCCACTGCTGCAGCACGGGCCCCAATAAACCCTTGCTGAAAGGAAAAAATGGAGTTTTAACAATATTTGTTTAGAGATGAGTTATCTGTTAGGCAGGCATCTTTCTTGTCATTCTTGAAAACTCTCCTGCATCCTTGCATGCCCAGTTAGAAGCTCTGTGGATGGTAGTTGGATATAAGTGAGGCTGTGAATACAGGTTCCAAGGTGTTTGTGTGGGGAGGGGCTAGTAGAAAGGGAGAGGCCTTGATGGATTCACACATACTCTGAAGAACATAGTCAATTTTTTAAAAAAAGGTTTAAAAATAAAATACACTCAATTCACCCTATAGAACATAAGCTGTAAGAGAAAGAACAAGTGGAATAACTTTTTTCCGATTGAAGTTGGACTGTGTTTTCCAGTATTTTAGAAATAATATGACTTTAAAGAAAATAAATAATATCCCTTGAGAAATAAGCGGTAAGCTTTGATTCTGTTTTCTATACATGAAAGGACAAAACTTGGAAACATCACTAATGTGCACAATTCAGTTCAGTTCAGTGGCTCAGTCGTGTCTGACTCTTTGCGACCCTACGGACTGCAGCATGTCAGGCCTCCCTGTCCATCACCAACTCCGAGTTTACTCAAACTCATGCCCATTGAGTCGGTGATGCCATCCAACCATCTCATCCTCTGTCATCCCCTTCTCCTCCTGCCTTCAATCTTTCCCAGCAGGGTCTTTTCACATGAGTCAGCTCTTCGAATCAGGTGGCCAAAGTATTGGAGTTTTAGCTTCAACGTCAGACCTACCAATGAACACCCAGGACTGATCTCCTTTAGGATGGACTGGTTGGATTTCCCTGCAGTCCATGGGACTCTCAAGAGTCTTCTCCAACACTACAGTTCGAAAGCATCAATCCTTTGGCACTCAGCTTTCTTTATAGTTCAATTCTCACATCCATACATGACTACTGGAAAAACAATAGCCTTGATTAGATGGAACTTTGTTGGCAAAGTAATGTCTCTGCTTTTTAATATGTTGTCTAGATTGGTTATAACTTTTCTTCCAAGGAGTAAGCGTCTTTTAATTTCATGGCTGCAGTCACCATCTGCAGTGATTTTGGAGCCCCCCAAAATAAAGTCTGACACTATTTCCACTGTTTCCCCATCTACTTGCCATGAAGTGATGGGACTGGAGGCTATGATCTTAGTTTTCTGAATGTTGAGCTTTAAGCCAACTTTTTCACTCTCCTCTTTCACTTTCATTAAGAGGCTTTTTAGTTCCTCCACACTTTCTGCCATAAGGGTGCTGTCATCCGCATATCTGAGGTTATTGATATTTCTCCTGGCAATCTTGATTCCAGCTTGTGCTTCTTCCAGCCCAGCGTTTCTCATGATGTACTCTGCATAGAAGTTAAATAAGCAGGGTGACAATATACAGCCTTGATGTACTCCTTTCTGATTTGGAACCAGTCTGTTGTTCCATGTCCAGTTTAACTGTTGCTTCCTGACCTGTATACAGGTTTCTCAAGAGGCAGGTCAGGTGGTCTGGTATTCCCATCTCTTTCAGAATTTTCCACAGTTTATTGAGATCCACACAGTCAAAGGCTTTGGCATAGTCAAGAAAGCAGAAGTAGATGTTTTTCTGGAACTCTCTTGCTTTTTCAGTGATCCAATGGATGTTGGCCATTTGATCTCTGGTTCCTCTGCCTTTTCTAAAACCAGCTTGAACATCTGGAAGTTCATGGTTCACGTATTGCTGAAGCCTGGCTTGGAGAATTTTAAGCATTCCTTTACTAGCATGTGAGATGAGTGCAATTGTGCGGTGGTTTGAGCATTCTTTGGCATTGCCTTTCTTTGGGATTGGAATGAAAACTGACCTTTTCCAGTCCTGTGGCCACTGCTGAGTTCTCCAAATTTGCTGACATACTGAGTGCAACACTTTCACAGCATCATCTTTCAGGATTTGAAATAGCTCAACTGGAATTCCATCACCTCCACTAGATCTGTTTGCAGTGATGCTTCCTAAGGCCCACTTGACTTCACATTCTAGGATGTCTGGCTCTAGGCGACTGATCACACCATCGTGATTATCTTGGTCGTGAAGATCTTTTCTGTGTATTCTTGCCACCTCTTCTTAATATCTTCTGCTTCTGTTAGGTCCATACCATTTCTTTCCTTTATTGAGCCCATCTTTGCATGAAATGTTCCCTTGGTATCTCTAATTTTCTTGAGTAAATCTCTAGTCTTTCCCATTCTATTGTTTTCTTCTGTTTCTTTGCACTGATCACTGAAGAAGACTTTCTTATCTCTGCTTGCTATTCTTTGGAACTCTGCATTCAAATGGGTTTATCTTTCTTTTTCTCCTTTGCTTTTTGCTTCTCTTCACAGCTATTTGTAAGTCCTCCTCAGATAGTCATTTTGCTTTTTTGCATTTCTTTTTCTTGGGGATGGTCTTGATCCCTCTCTCCTGTACAATGTCACGAACTCCATCCATAGTTCATCAGGCACTCTGTCTATAAGATCTAGTCCCATAAATCTATTTCTCACTTCCACTGTATAATCGTTAGGGATTTGATTTAGGTCATATCTGAATGGTGTAGTGGTTTTTCCCTACTTTCTTCAATTTAAGTATGAATTTGGCAATAAGGTGTTCATAATCTGAGCCACCGTCAGCTCTCGGTCTTGTTTTTGCTGACTGTATAGAGTTTCTCCATCTTTGGCTGCAAAGAATATAATCAGTGTGATTTTGGTATTGACCATCTGATGATGTCCATGTGTAGAGTCTTCTCTTGTGTTGTTGGAAGACAGTGTTGGCTATGACCAGTGCGTTCTCTTGGTAAAACACTATTAGCCTTTGCCCTGCTTCATTCTGTACTTCAAGGCCAAATTTGCCTGTTATTCCAGGTGTTTCTTGACTTCCCACTTTTGCATCCCAGTCCCCTATAATGAAGAAAATATCTTTTTTGGGTGTTGGTTTTAGAAGGTCTTGTAGGTCTTCATAGAACCGTTCAACTTCAGCTTCTTCAGCATTACTGGTTAGGGCTTAGACTTGGATTACTGTGATATTGAATCATTTGCGTTGCAAACAGAGATCATTGTGTCGTTTTTGAGACTGCATCCAAGTACTGCATTTTGGACTCTTGAGTTGACTATGAGGGCTACTCCATTTCTTCTAAGGGATTCTTGCCCACAATAGTAGGTATAATGGTCATCTGAGTTAAATTTACCCATTTCAGTCCATTTTAGTTCACTGATTCCTAAAATGTCGATGTTCACTCTTGCCATCTCCTGTTTGACCACTTCCAATTCGCCTTGATTCGGAGAAGGCAATGGCACCCCACTCCAGTACTCTTGCCTGGAAAATCCCATGGACAGAGGAGCCTGGTAGGCTGCAGTCCATGGGGTCGCAAAGAGTCAGACACCACTTAGCGACTTCACTTTCACTTTTCACTTTCATGCATTGGAGGAGGAAGTGGCAACCCACTCCAGTGTTCTTTCCTGGAGAATCCCAGGGACGGGGGAGCCTGGTGGGCTGCCGTCTATGGGGTCGCACAGAGTCGGACACGATTGAAGCGACTTAGCAGCAGCATGGACCTAACTAACATTCCAGATGCCTATGCAATATTGCTCTTTATAGCATCGGACCCTCCTTCCATCACCAGTCTCATTCACAACGGGGTGTTGTTTTTGCTTTCTCTCCGTTCTTCATTCTTTCTCGAGTTATTTCTCCACTGATCTCCAGTAGCATACTGGGCACCTACCAACCTTTGTGAGAGCCCCATGAACTAATGTGCACACCTGAGGCAATGGTCACACTCGGATGAGTACTGAGACAATGTTTCAAAGTCAAGGATAAGAGATTTATTGACTGTTTTATAAAAGGAGAGGAAAATAAAATTTCCTTAGAAAGAGGGCAGTTTTTCTTTTCTCTGTAGGTGTGAACAGTTTAGGAAGCAATTAATTGATATATTTTTAAAGTAGTTCTGGCAGTGTGGGCGGGTCACCTGATGCCTTTGCAGTCCCCTGGAGCTGCAAAAGAAAGGGAGGTCGGAGTGTCACTCTCTTCCTCGAAGATGTCTATTGCTGTTCGGGTTCAAGTCCTATACGAGGCTAAGGGTCGCTCTTTTGAAGTCACTTTAATTTCTGGAGAATATTTTCACTGGATATGGAATTAAGTTGACGGCATTTTGTTTCCTTTCAGTGCTTTAGAGATGCGTTTCTATAATCATCTGGACTCCTAGGTTGTTTCTATGTCTTTGGCATTGTAAATAATGGCCCAATGAACATGGGTGTGCAGATATCTCTTCAAGTAAGTCATTTCATTTCCTTTGGGTATGTATCCAGAAATGGAATTGTCATATCATATGATAGTTCTATTTTTAATTTTTCTGAAAACGCCCATCCTGTTTTCCACAGTAGTTATACTAGTTTACATTCTCACCAAGAGTGCTATTGCCTTTTTTCCGCAGCCTCATCTCTTGTATGTTTAATAATAGTCATTCTAATAGGTGTGAGATATGATACTGTGGTTTTGATTTGCATTTCCTTTATGATTAATGAGGCTGAGCACCTTTCTATGTACTTATTTTCCATTTGCCTATCTTCTTTAGAAAAATGTCTATTTCAAGTCCACTGGCAATTTTAAAATCAGACTGTTTGGGGTATTTTTTGTTATTGTATTGTGTGAGTTCCTTATATGTTTTTGTATATTAACCCCTTATCAGAAAAATAACAAATATTTTCTTCCTTTCTGTAGGTTAGATAATTTCCTTTGTTGTGCAAAAGCTTTTTAGTTTGATGTAAGATTGCCGGGAGAAATATAAATAACCTCAGATATGCAGATAACAACACTCTTACCGCACAAAGTGAAGAGGAACTAGAGTCTCTTGATGAAAGTGAAAGAGGAGAGTGGAAAAGTTAGCTTAAAGCTCAACATTCAGAAAACTAAGATCATGGCATCCGGTCCCATCACTTCAAAAAAAAAATAGATGGGAAACAGCGGCAGACTTTATTTTTTTGGGCTCCAAAATCACTGCAGATGGTGACTGCAGCCATGAAATTAAAAGACACTTACTCCTTGGAAGGAAAGTTATGACCAACCTAGATAGCACATTCAAAAGCAGAGACATTAATTTGTCAATAAATGTCCGACTAGTCAAGGCTATGGCTTTTCGGTAGTAGTGTATGGATGTGAGAGTTGGACTATAAAGAAAGCTGAGCACCGAAGAATTGATGCTTTTGAACTGTGGTGTTAGAGAAGCCTCTTGAGAGTCCCTTGGACTGCAAGGAGATCCAACCAGTCCATCCTAAAGGAGATCAGTCCTGGGTGTTCATTGGTAGGTCTGAGGTTGAAGCTGAAACTCCAATACTTTGGCCACCTGATGTGAAGAGCTGACTCATTTGAAAAGACCCTGATGCTAGGGAAGACCCTGATGCTAGGAAAGATTGAAGGCAGGAGAAGAAGGGGTTGACAGAAGATGAGATGGCTGGATGGCTTCACCGAGTCAATGGACATGGGTGTGGGTGGACTCAGGGAGTTGGTGATGGACAGGGAGGCCTGGCGTGCTGCGGTTCATGGGGTTTCAAGGAGTTGGACACGACTGAGCAACTGAACTGAACTGAATCCCATATGTTGATTTCTACTTTGGTCATTTGTGCTTTGAATGTCATATAGAAAAAAAAAATCATTGTCAAGACCAATGTTAAGGAGCTTTCCCCTTATGTTTTCTTCTGAGAGATTTATAGTTTCGGGTCTTACACTTAAGTCCTTAGTTCAAGTTAGTTTTTGTGATGTAAAAACGGAATGCAAATAATGCAAGATAGGAATCCAATTTAATTTTTTTTTGCATAAGAATATTGTTTTCCCAACATCATTTATTGAAGAGACTATCATTTACTCATTGAGTATTCTTGGCTTTCTTGTCAAATATTAGTTGACCACAGGTGTATTTCTTAATGTGGGCCTCAGAAATGTTTGAAAGCCAGTGGTCATGTGGAGAAAATTCTTTAGAAAAAAATTATATTACCTTTGGAAATAAGGCAAAAGAGAATATGGCATGTCCTGTCAATATCATACCAGAGCAATATTTAAGAGACCCAACTGTTTTTCAAAAGGACTTTTTGTGACGATGTAAATGTTCTGTATCTATGCAGTCCAATATATTTGTCATTAGTTACATATGACCATTGAATACTTGAAATGTCACTAGCCTGACTGAGAAACTAAATGTTTAACTTTAATTTCAAGTAGTTAAAATACAATGTAAATACCCAACACTAGAGAAATGTTTCTATGTCCTTTAGAAAAGAAAATGTCAAGATTTTATTGCCCCTTAAACTATTAACTAGTTTTGTATCTAACCTAGAAATCTTATTTTAACTTTTTTTTCTCAAAATGCCTATAAATACCCAGTTCGTCAAAATGCTCTTTAAATCAGCTTCACCATCTTATTGGCTTCCTCAGTTAGTTAGACAAAAATCTTTGGCATATGTCCATTTATATCAAAGAGAATCATAATTTTAACTTTTTGAAAATCATGTCAACAAAACAATTTGATAAGTGTAGTATAAAAGAGTGTATAGTGAAATCAAGGCTTCCCTGGTAGCTCAGCTGGTAAAGAATCCCGCAATGCAGGAGACCTGGGTTTGCATCCTAACTCTATCCTCTTGGATAACATAACATTAGTTAACTCAGCTCTTTAAGCCTGTTTCCACAACTGTAAATTGGGAGTGTTAATAACTTTCCTCAGGGTATTAGGGGTAAATTAGATAACCATATAAGTCACATAGTGCATTGCCTGGTGCCCTGATTTAAATGTTCAACAAATTACAGCTATTATTACTGATGAGAGAGTGGTGAACAATTTCAAATGGTGCCAAGTTTAAATATAGTACAGTGTAAAATAATCTGTAATTAAATTTTCTAATTAGGAAGTTGGGCTTCCCTGGTGGTTCAATGGTAGAGAATCCGCCCACCAATACAGGAGACACGGTTTGATCCCTGGGTTGGGAAGTTCTCTTGAAGAAGGAAATGGCAACCCACTCCAGTCTTCTTGCCTGGGAAATCCCATGGACAGAGGAGCCTGGCAGGCTAGAGCCCATGGTGTCCCAAAAGAGTGAAACATGGCTTAGCAACTAAACAGCAACAACCATTAGGAAGTTACTGGCAACTATGACAGGAACAGTTGCAACAGAATAGGGACAGAAAGTGTTGAGAAATGAATGGGAGGTGGGGAAGTGAAGAAGAGAGTCAGTCCTTTCCGAAAGCTTGGAGAGAGGGTCAGAGAGGCGATTCAGTTTAACAATTATAAGGTGAGAACTTTTTTAGATTGAGGTGACTTGAATATTTTCGTACCCTGAGGGGAGAAAAATGGATGAGAAAGCCAAAGAATGAAGAGAAGATGGTTTAGAATAAGATTCATAGCAAGAGAGACAGAAGGGAAAGACACTGAAGACACAAGAGTAGTTTAGTACATGAAGAAATTAAGCAGAGGAAAAGGTAAAGTCCGTGTTTGTCCACTTATAATGAGTAGGTCTCATGCAGTGGACAGTGGAGGAGAATGGAAAATTTAATGCAGTAAGAACCCACCTGCAATGCAGGCAATCTGGGTTGGGAAGATCCCCTGGAGAAGGGAACGGCTACCCACTCCAGTATTCTGACCTGGAGAATTCCATGGACTGTAGTCCATGGGGTCACAAAGAGTTGGACATGACTGAGCGACTTCCACTTTCCACTTTCACTTGAATCCAATAGTCTCTGACAATCAAGTCCACAGTAGATTCTATCAGTCTAAATGGACCAAGTACAGACAGTTTCAAAAAATTGGAATTTCCAAACTTTTGCTTTGATTAGGGGGT
The DNA here is from genome assembly GCF_016772045.2 of Ovis aries. Classification (NCBI taxonomy): domain Eukaryota; kingdom Metazoa; phylum Chordata; class Mammalia; order Artiodactyla; family Bovidae; genus Ovis; species Ovis aries. The sequence continues at coordinate 47,014,164 of NC_056076.1, forward strand.
GGGGGGAGCCTAGAGTAGACAGGATGCCAAAATACAATCTTGGGAACATAAGCATCAGCTCACAAATGCCTGAACATCTGCTGAAATAAAGGACAAATACTATGATGCATAAACTTTAGAGACAGAATTAAGAGAAACAGACAGTTGCTCCCCCACAAATTCATCAAAAGGTCATTTGAATGTCGAGCAACTTCCACAAAACAAATTCTGAACACTGGCGGAGGACACTAGGCACCCAGAAAGGCAGTCCATTCTCTTTGAAAGGATATAGGACATCATACAAAAGACAAAAAGGGAGACAAAAGAGGTAGGGATGGAGACCTGTCCTGAGAAGGGAGTCATGAAGGAGGAGAAGTTTCCACACAATAGGAAACCCTCTCGCAGGCTGGTCTGTGGGGAGTTTTGGAATCTGAGAAGGCAACATAACCGGAAAGAAGAAAAAAAAAAAAAAAAAAACACAGAATACACATCTAATCTCAACTGCAGAAAAGAGAACTTTCCCTCCAAAGGTTCTAGCCTAACAAGCTAATGTGCAACCTAGCCCACTCACAGAACAAAGGATTGGGCAAATACCAAAGAAGAGCTAGCTGGCTGTGGACCAGCCCTCCCTGTCCAGAGGCAGAAAGGCTTGACAACCAGAGCCGGAAGGCAAGGGGCTGCTGCAATATCAGCCTCAGAGATGGACTCTTCTACCAAACTGTGAGCAGGCTCCCAGCTGCTAACCACATCTTCCTGAGATCCTGGATGGTTGACAGCTGCCAGGAGGGTTGCAGCCTGAGATTAGCTCTACAGAGGAGACACACGGCACACCTGAGACAGTGCTCTAGCGGCGCACCCGGGACACCAAGTGGCCAGGAAGGGGAGGTGATTAAGATGCACGGTCACCTGAGCAGATCAGACCTGGAAGGGCACAAAATGCACAACCAACCCACAGAGACTGAGCCAGAACTGTGTCTGGATGTCTCCTGTGGAGGTACAGGTCAGCAGTGGCCTGCCCCAGGGGCAGGGGCTCTGGGTGCAGCAGACTTGGGTATTGCATAAGCGCTCTTGTAGGAGGTAGCCACTGAACCCACCATAGAACCTCCAGAACTTACACAAGACTGGGGAAACAGACTCTTGGAGGGCACAAACAGAACCTTGTGTACACCAAAACCCAGGAGTAAGGACCCCACAAGAGACTGACCCAGACTAGCCTGTGAGTATCCAGGAGTCTCTGGTGGAGGCATGGGTTGGCCTGCAGCAGGGTCAGGGGCACTGAGTGCAGCAGGGCATGCATGGGACCTTTTGAAGGACCCTTATCTTCAGTAACACTGAAGAAGCTGATGTTGAACGGTTTTATGAAGACCTACAAGACCTTTTAGAACTAACACCCCAAAAAGATGTCCTTTTCATTATAGGGGACTGGAATGCAAAAGTAAGTAGTCAAGAAACACCTGCAGTAACAGGCAAATTTGGCCTTGGAATGTGGAATGAAACAGGGCAAAGGCTAATAGAGTTTTGCCAAGAAAATGCACTGGTTGTAGAAAAAAAAAAAGAAAATGCACTGGTCATAGCAAACATCCTCTTCCAACAACACAAGAGAAGACTCTACACATGGACATCACCAGATGATCAACACCGAAATCAGATTGATTATATTCTTTGCAGCCAAAGATGGAGAAGCTCTATACAGTCAACAAGAACAAGACCAGGAGCTGACTGCGGCTCAGATCATGAACTCCTTATTACCAAATTCAGACTCAAATTGAAGAAAGTAGGGAAAACCGCTAGACCATTCAGGTATGACCTAAATCAAATCACTTATGATTATACAGTGAAAGTAAGAAATAGATTTAAGGGCCTAGATCTGATAGATAGAGTGCCTGATGAACTATGGAATGAGGTTCGTGACATTGTACAGGAGACAGGGATCAAGACCATCCTCATGGAAAAGAAATGCAAAAAAGCAAAATGGCTGTCTGGGGAGGCCTTACAAATAGCTATGAAAAGAAGAGAAGCGAAAAGCAAAGGAGAAAAGGAAAGATATAAGCATCTGAATGCAGAGTTCCAGAGAATAGCAAGAAGAGATAAGAAAGCCTTCTTCAGCGATCAATGCAAAGAAATAGAGGAAAACAACAGAATGGGAAAGACTAGAGATCTCTTCAAGAAAATTAGAGATACCAAGGGAAAACTTCATGCAAAGATGGGCTCAATAAAGGACAGAAATGGTATGGACCTAACAGAAGCAGAAGATATTAAGAAGAGGTGGCAAGAATACACAGAAGAACTGTACAAAAAAGATCTTCATGACCCAGATAATCATGATGGTGTGATCACTAATCTAGAGCAAGACATCCTGGAATGTGAAGTCAAGTGGGCCTTGGAAAGCATCGCTATGAACAAAGCTAGTGGAGGTGATGGAATTCCAGGTGAGCTGTTTCAAATCCTGAAAGATGATGCTGTGAAAGTGCTGCACTCAATATGCCAGCAAATTTGGAAAACTCAGCAGTGGCCACAGGACTGGAAAAAGTCAGTTTTCATTCCAATCCCAAAGAAAGGCAATGCCAAAGAATGCTCAAACCACCGCACAATTGCACTCATCTCACATGCTAGTAAAGGAATGCTCAAAATCTTCCAAGCCAGGCTTCAGCAATACATGAACCGTGAACTTCCAGATGTTCAAGCTAGTTTTAGAAAAGGCAGAGGAACCAGAGATCAAATGGCCAACATCCGCTGGATCACTGAAAAAGCAAGAGAGTTCCAGAAGAACATCTATGTCTGCTTTCTTGACTATGCCAAAGCCTTTGACTGTGTGGATCACAATAAACTGTGGAAAATTCTGAAAGAGATGGGAATACAGACCACCTGACCTGCCTCTTGAGAAATCTGTATGCAGGTCAGGAAGCAACAGTTAGAACTGGACATGGAACAACAGACTGGTTCCAAATAGGAAAAGGAGTACATCAAGGCTGTATATTGCTACCCTGCTTATTTAACTTCTATGCACAGTACATCATGAGAAACGCTGGACTGGAAGAAACACAAGCTGGGATCAAGATTGCCAGGAGAAATATCAATAACTTCAGATAAGCAGATGACACCACCCTGATGGCAGAAAGTGAAGAGGAACTAAAAAGCCTCTTGGTGAAAGTGAAAGAGGAGAGTGAAAAAGTTGGCTTAAAGCTCAACATTCAGAAAACGAAGATCATGGCATCCGGTCCCATCACTTCGTGGAAAATAGATGGGGAAACAGTGTCAGACTTTATTTTGGGGGGCTCCAAAATCACTGCAGATGGTGACTGCAGCCATGAAATGAAAAGACGCTTACTCCTTGGAAGAAAAGTTATGACCAACCTAGATAGCATATTCAAAAGCAGAGACATTACTTTGCTGACTAAGGTCCGTCTAGTCAAGGCTATGGTTTTTCCTGTGGTCATGTATGGATGTAAGAGTTGGACTGTGAAGAAGGCTGAGCACTGAAGAATTGATGCTTTTGAACTGTGGTATTGGAGAAGACTCTTGAGAGTCTCTCAGACTGCAAGGAGATCCAACCAGTCCATTCTGAAGGAGATCAACCCTGGGATTTCCTTGGAAGGAATGATGCTAAAGCTAAAGCTCCAGTACTTTGGCCACCTCATGCGAAGAGTTGACTCATTGGAAAAGACTCTGATGCTGGGAGGGATTGGGGGCAGGAGGAGAAGGGGACGACAGAGGATGAGATGACTGGATGGCATCACAGACTCAATGGACGTGAGTCTAAGTGAACTCCGGGAGTTGGTGATGGACAGGGAGGCCTGGCGTGCTGCGATTCATGGGGTCGCAAAGAGTCGGACACGACTGAGCGACTGAAGTGAACTGAACTATCTTCATTACCTGCACCATAGTTTGGCCTCAGGTCAAGCAACACAGAGGGAACACAGCCCCGCCCATCAATAGAAAATTGGGTTAAAGATTTACTGAACATGGCCCTGCCCATCAGGACTTTGGCCATCTGATAAAGAACTGACTCATTTGAAAAGACCCTGATGCTGGGAAAGATTGAAGGCAGGAGCAGAAAGGGATGATAGAGGATGAGATGATTGGATGACATCACTGATTCAATGGACATGGGTTTGAGTAAACTCCAGGAGTTGGCAATGGACAGGGAGGCCCAGCGTGCTGCAGTCCATGGGGTCACAAAGAGCTGGATGCGACTGAACGACTGAACTGAACTGAACTGAACTGATCAGAACAAGACCCAGTTTCCCCCTCAGTCTCTCCCATCAGGAAGCTTTCATAAGCTTCTTATCCTTATCCTTCAGAGGGCAGACAGAATGAAAACCACAGTCATAGAAAACTAATCAAACTGATGACATGGACCTCAGTCTTCTCTAGCTCAACGAAACTATGAGCCGTGCTGTGTAGGGCCACCCAAAACAGATGGGTCATGGTGGACAGTTCTGTCAAAACATGGTCCACTGGAGAAGGGAATGGCAAACCACTTCAGTATTCTTGCCTTGAGAACCCCATGAACAGTATGAAAAGGGAAAAAGGTATGACACTGAAAGATGAACTCCCCAGGTCGGTAGGTGCTCAATAGGCTACTGGTAAAGAGTGGGGAAATGATTCCAGAAAGAATGAACAGACAGAGCCAAAACAAAAACAACACCCAGTTCTGGATGTGACTGGTGATGGAAGTAAAGTCTGATGCTGTAAAGAGCAATATTGCGTAGGAACCTAGAAAGTTAGGTCCATGAATCAAGGCAAATTGGAAGCGGTCAAACAGGAGATGGCAAGAGTAAACATCGACATTTTAGGAATCAGTGAACTAAAATGGACTGGAATGGGTAAATTCAACTCAGGTGACCATTATATCTACTACTGTGGACAAGAATCCCTTAGAAGAAATGGAGTAGCCATCATAGTAAACAAAAGAGTCCGAAATGCAGTAGTTGGATGCATTCTCAAAAACAACACAATGATCTCTGTTCATTACCAAGGAAAACCATTCAATATCAGAGTAATCCAAGTCTAAGCCCCAACCAGTAATGCTGAAGAAGCTGAAGTTGAATGGTTCTATGAAGACCTACAAGACCTTATAGAACTAACACCCCCAAAAGATATCATCTTCATTATAGGGGACTGGGATGCAGAAGTAGGAAGTCAAGAGATACCTGGAGTAACAGGAAAATTTGGCCTTGGAGTACAGAATGAAGCAGGGCAAAGGCTAATAAGAGTTTTGCCAAGAGAACGCACTGGTCATAGCAAACACCCTCTTCCAACAACACAAGAGAAGACTCTACACATGGACATCAACAGATGGTCAACACGGAAATCACACTGATTATATTCTTTGCAGCCAAAGATGGAGAAACTCTATACAGTCAGCAAAAACAAGACTGGGAGCTGACTGTGGCTCAGATCATCAACTCCTTATTGCCAAATTCAGGTTTAAATTGAAGAAAGTAGGAAAAACCACAGCACCATTTAGATATGACCTAAATAAAATCCCTTACGATTATACAGTAGGAGTGAGAAATAGATTCAAGGGACTAGATCTTATAGACAGAGTGCCTGATGAACTATGGATGGAGGTTCGTGACATTGTACAGGAGACAGGGATCAAGACCACCCCCAAGAAAACGAAATGCAAAAAGGCAAAATGCTTGTGTGATCGGGCCTTACAAATAGTTGAGAAGAGAAGCTAAAGGCAACGGAGAAAAAGAAGGATATATCCATTTGAATGCAGAGTTCCAAAGAACAGCAAGGAGAGATAAGAAAGCCTTCCTCGGAGATCAATGCAAAGAAGTAGATGAAAACAATAGAATGAGAAAGACTAGAGATCTTTTCGAGAGAATCAGAGATACCAAGGGAGCATTTCATGCAAAGATGAGCACAATAAAGGACAGAAATGGTATGGACCTAACAGAAGCAGAAAATATTAAGAAGAGGTGGCAAGAATACACACAAGAAGTATACAAAAAAGATATTCATGACCCAGAAAACTACGATGGTGATGGTTTACAGTGAAATGTGTCAGATTCGTGATTTCCGAAGATTTAGTTTCAGGACCAGAGACTGGCTTGACCACTCAGGGCTCTTGTGTGGCAGAATTTTTATTATTACAGTGAAAAGGGACAGAGAAAACTTCTGACATAGACTTCAGAAGGGGGCGGAGAGTGCCCTACACTAGTCTTCAGCAAGGGAATTATATACTTTTTAATTAGTTATTACAATAAATCAAAAGAATGTCTCAAGTTTGTGAAAATTTTACCAGTTCCACTCCCACAATTTGCATTTTAGGATAACAGGATCAGAACTTAAGGATAGAAAGATCCTATTACCCAACCCCCATAATTTACATTCTAAGATATCAGGATTAGTCAGAAGGTTTTCAGGTAGGAGAAACTGTCCTCAAGCAGGATATATTGTTGTGTAATTCCTAGTACAGAGTTTAAATTGAGTTGTTTATTGTGTCATCAGTTCCTGTAATCATCAGGGCTTAAAGAAAAAACATTATATGTGACTAAGACTAAGGAATGTAGAAAAAAAAAGTTTGTCCTTTCCTTCTCCTTGAGAATTCCAGACCCCTATCTATCTCCTCCTTGAGAACCCCAGACTCCTCTCTCCTCAGAGACCCCCCGACCTCTTTTCAACCTGCCTAGGAATTAACTCTCTCAATGGTGTGATCACTCACCTAGAGCCAGACATCCTGGAATGCGAAGTCGAGTGGGCCTTAGGAAGCATCACTATGAACAAAGCTAGTGGAGGTGATGGAATTCCAGTTGAGCTATTTCAAATCCTAAAAGATGATGCTCTGAAAGTGCTGCACTCAATATGCCAGCAAATTTGGAAAACTCAGCAGTGGCCACAGGACTGGAAAAAGTCAGTTTTCATTCCAATCCCAAAGAAAGGCAATGCCAAAGAATGCTCAAACTACCACATAATAATTGCACTCATCTCACAAGCTAGCAAAGTAATGCTCAAAATTCTCCAAGCCAGGCTTCAACAGTATGTGAACCGTGAAACTTCCTGATGTTCAACCTGGATTTAGAAAAGGCAGAGGAACCGGAGATCAAATGGCCAACATCCGTTGGATCACTGAAAAAGCAAGAGAGTTCCAGAAAAACATCTACTTCTGCTTTATTGACCATGCCAAAGCCTTTGAGTGTGTGGAGCATAAGAAACTGTGGAAAATTCTTAAAGAGATGGGCATACCAGACTACCTGACCTGCCTCCTGAGAAATCTGTATGCAGGTCAAGAAGCAACAGTTAGAAATGGACATGGAACAACATACTGGTTCCAAACTGGGAAAGGAGGACATCAAGGCTGTATATTGATTCCGTGCTTATTTAACTTATATGCAGAGTACATCATGTGAAATGCCTGGCTGGATGAAACACAAGCTTTAAGTTGGCTTAAAACTCAACCTTTCGAAAACTAAGATCATGGCATCTGGTCCCATCAGTTCATGGCAAATATATGGAGAAACAGTGGAAACAGTGCCAGACTTTATTTTGGGGGGCTCCAAAATCACTGCAGATGGTGACTGCAGCCGTGAAATTAAAAGACACTTGCTCCTTGGAAGAAAATCTATGACCAATCTAGACAGCATATTAAAAAGCAGAGACATTACTTTACCAACAAAGGTCTGTCTAGTCAAACCTATTTTTCCAGTAGTCATGTATAGATGTGCAAGTTGGACCATAAAGAAAGCTGAGTGCCAAAGAATGATGCTTTTCAACTGTGGTGTCGGAGAAGACTCGTGAGAGTCCCTTGGACTGCAAGGAGATCCAACCAGTCGATCTTAAAGGAAATGAGTCCTGAATATTCATTACAAGGACTGATGCTGAAACTGAAGCTCTAATACTTTGGCCACCAGATGCAAGGAACTGACTCATTTGAAAAGACCCTGATGCTGGCAAAGATTGAAGGCAGGAGAAGAAGGGGACGAAAGAGGATGAGATGGCTGGATAGCATCACCGACTCAATGGATATGAATTAGAGTAAGTTCTGGGAGTTAGTGAAGACAGGAAAGCCTGGCATGCTTCAGTCCATGGGGTCGCAAAGTGTCGGACACGACTGAGTGACTGAAATGAACTGAACTGCCAATCAACCTTTTTTAAAATATAAATTTATTTATTTTAATTGGAGGTTAATTACTTTACAGTATTGTATTGGTTTTGCCATACATCAACATGAATCTGCCACAGGTATACACGTGTTCCCCATCCTGAACCCTCCTCCCTCCTCCCTCCCTGTACCATCCCTCTGGGTCATCTCAGTGCACCAGCCCCAAGCATCCAGTATCGTGCATCGAACCTGGACTGGAGATTCATTTCATATATGATATTATACAGGTTTCAATGCCATTCTCCCAAGTCATCCCACCCTCACTCTCTCCCACAGAGTCAAAAAGACGGTTCTATACATCTGTGTCTCTTTTGCTGTCTCGCATACAGGGTTATTGTTACCATCTTTCTAAATTCCGTATATATGTGTTAGTATACTGGATTGGTGTTTTTCTTTCTGGCTTATATCACTCTGTATAATAGGCTCCAGTTTCATCCACCTCATTAGAACTGATTTAAATGTATTCTTTTTAATGGCTGAGTAATACTCCATTGTGTATATGTACCACAGCTTTCTTATCCATTCATCAGCTGATGGACATCTAGGTTGCTTCCATGTCCTGGCTAATATAAACAGTGCTGCGATGAACTCCTGCAGCTCAATTTCAGAAAAATAAACGACCCAATCAAAAAATGGGCCAAAGAACTAAATAGACATTTCTCCAAAGAAAAAATACAGATGGCTAACAAACACATGAAAAGATGCTCAACATCACTCATTATCAGAGAAATGCAAATCAAAACCACAATGAGGTACCATTTCATGCCAGTCAGAATGGCTGGGATCCAAAAGTGTACAAGCGATAAATGCTGGAGAGGGTATGGAGAAAAGGGAACCCTCTTACACTGTTGGTGGGAATCCAAACTAGTACAGCCACTATGGAGAACAGTGTGGAGATTCCTAAAAAAACTGGAAATAGAACTGTTTTATGACCCAGCAATCCCACTGCTGGGCATACACACCGAGGAAACCAGAATTGAAGTGACACGTGTACCCCAATCATCCCCTTTTTTGTCTCTCGATTGGCCAGTGCTGTGCAAAAGCTCCGGATTAACAGGTTTATTTTGATTGGCATGCGGAAAGAAACCATCTTTGTCCAGTGATTGGCCGGCATGTCTAAACTCTGGCCAATCCTGAAGGGGGCGGGCTGGTTAAGCGTCAGATTTCCCTGAACGGCCTCGGTGGCTGTACTGGTCGGCCTAGTAACTGGCTCCTTTTCTTCCTTATCTCGGTTCCTAACGCAGCGTCCTGATGGAGCTATCTTACCAGACCCTCAGATTCACCCATCAGGCTCGGGAAGCGGTAAGGAAAGCATATACTCTCAGGAACGCCTCTCCTCTTGCTGCGGGCCGATTCCTGTGCCCAGTTGCTATGGCGACAGAGTCCGCTGCTGTTGTGGCGCAAGCACAAAGTCTGGGGACTAGGGTTGAAGCGGGGTTGCGGGAAGAAAGAGTCGGATTTGGACTCGAGTACTGTTTGATGAAAGAGACCGCAGAGTTTGTGACTGAGGAAATGAGATGTTGAGGGGAAGGTATTATTATTAGGCAGGCTGAGTCTTGATGGGTGAGCGGATTTAGAGTATGGTCAAAATGAAATTGTTGAAACGCAGGATAACACTGACCTGGGAGCTGGAATACGGAGTTCTGGCCCTGATTCACTACTACCAAGGTTGAGAGACCTTAGGAATTTAATTCCTCTCTCAGGCTTCCGTTCCCGCAGTAGAAAGTAAAGTAATTGGACTATAATCCTTTCACACAAAGATTACATGAATTTTACATTATGTAGTGTTTCCTATTTTCTGGGTCATTGGCTAACTGGCTCAAGTATATTTTCCACAACAAAAAACGTAGAGTGAAGCTGTATTATATGCCAGGCATCGAGGATATAACAATACTAAAAGGGGAAAATGATTACCAACATTTTTTTTTTAATTGAAAAATACTGATATTTAAGCTCCACCTCAGAGACTCTGATTTACTGGTTTGGGTGTATCCTGTTCATTGATAGTTTTTAAAACCTCAATTGTGATCTCAATCTCGATTGCAATGTGTAGCCAAGATTATGAACCACCACTCTACTCTTTCCCACCTTTAAAAAGAAGCTGATAATACACAATAAAAGGTAACCCTTTGGCCTTACACTCCCTCTACCTAGCAGTGTCTGTGCAACTTCTCCAGTTTCTTTCCAACTTCTGGAAAGGATTGGCTACACTAGCTGTTGCCACTTTGTCACCTCTGGATTGTGCTTAAGCCCTTCCAACCTGAGCCTGAACTACCTGCATCGAAACATTTGGAGATGGCTTTTAATAAAGATTTCTGGACCTCACTGAGAATTACAGAATCAGAAGCTCTCTGGGATGAGGATCTTGAAACTTGCATCTTAAGTTCAGACTCCAGGTTTGAAAACCACTACCCTAGATAGTCTCATACATTTTCATGACTTCCAATGCCATCTGTATGCCAGCAACTCCCTTAAACTGACTTTAGACTGTACTTCTTTGCTGAGCCCCCAAACCCATGTGATATCCTAGAATATGGAACACAGAGGATGATAAATCAATTGACTACTGGACAAATCCAATGGAGAATCAAGCATCTGCATGTTAAGTTGTTAAACCCTAACTCTTAACCTTCTTCTCTGAAACTTGTAGCTTTCCCAGTCTTCCTCCATCTGGGAATGTGAAACCACCATCCACCCAGTGGCTCAAATCAGAATTCTGAGAGTCATCCATAGCTCCTCCTTCCTGCTAATTCCTGCTTAAGGAAGGCATCAGCAAATCTTACAGGTTCTATTTATATAATGGGTCTTTAATAATAAATATTTCTACAGCCTTTATCTGGGTACAAGCCACCATAATCTATCACTTGAACCATTTCAATAGCCTCTTAACCATTCCCCCTGTTGGTTTTACCTCCTTTCAGTCAGTTCTTCCTCCAGCAGTCAGAGTGATCTTAAAATTGTGTCACTCCCTGGCTGCTGCTGCTGCTGCTAAGTCGCTTCAGTCGTGTCCGACTCTGTGCGGCCCCATAGACGGCAGCCCACCAGGCTCCCCCGTCCCTGGGATTCTCCAGGCAAGAACACTGGAGTGGGTTGCCATTTCCTTCTCCAATGCATGAAAGTGAAAAGTGAAAGACTGAAGCCGTCCTCAATCCAACGTACCACCTTGCATGATCCCCATGGACTGCAGCCTATCCAGGCTCCTACCTGTCTGCATGTGATATTTTCCACTTGGCAGAGGAGTACTGGAGTGGGGTGCCAATGCAAGGTGGCACTAGGGAGAACCATATTTAGGTATGCTCATTGATGTCTAAAACTCCTGGGGTCTAAATGCAAGGAATTGTACTGATTAGGGGCCTGTGGAGGGGATAGATTGAGGTGGGGAAGATAATCAGTGAGTTTGATGTATGTCCATAGGAACTTTGATCATCTGTGTTCTCTACTGTATTGGATTTCAAGAATGCTTCCTCTTTATTTGGGTGATTTTTATTGTTGTTTCAAATTTTAAACATATATGTTCTCATATATATATATATATATATATATGTTTCATTGGATTTTTGTTTTAAATAATGTAATGTCAGCACTCAGTTTTAAAAAATTTAATAGTTACACTGCAAGGAGATCCAACCAGTCCATTCTGAAGGAGATCAACCCTGGGATGTCTTTGGAAGGAATGATGCTAAAGCTGAAACTCCAGTACTTTGGCCACCTCATGAGAAGAGTTGACTCATTGGAAAAGACTCTGATGCTGGGAGGGATTGGGGGCAGGAGGAGAAGGGGACGACCGAGGATGAGATGGCTGGATGGCATCACAGACTCGATGGACGTGAATCTGAGTGAACTCCGGGAGATGGTGATGAACAGGGAGGCCTGGCGTGCTGCGATTCATGGGGTCGCAAAGAGTCGGACATGACTGAGCGACTGAACTGAACTGAACAGAACTTAAGAAAGTTTCCTGTTCCCTTTCACAGCCTCAAGTATTGCTCCCCAGAAGCAACTGCTGTTGCCCTTCTTAGCAGCTTCTTCAAAATAACAAGTTAAAATTTCTGAATTTTGATTTTCCATTGTCAGATGTAAATTCTGCTTACTTTGATGGAAAAAGAGCATTCGGCTTTTTTCAATCCTACCTCGGTCCTTCCCCGTCCTCTCTCTCTAGCCCATACTTCCCTTCCTCCATTCTCCCAAGATCGTTTTATCACAATTTTTGGTTAAATACATATTCAGTATAATTGTGTATATTAATCCGACCATGAAACCATTATTCACAGCTGAGCCATATGGTAAACTGTGGTTGTATTTTATTTTTTATTTAACTGTGGGATAAGACTCAATCGTAACTCTGCCTTATTCTTAGGGTTACTTTTCTGTATTTTTGATACTACTTCCTAAATTTTCTGAAGGAATTGTAAACCTCCTTTCCATGTGGTGAAGCTCACCAAGAAAATTTTCAGGTTTTTTTCTTTTCCTTCTTTCGTTTTGTTTAGAAGAGTGACTTAAACAATTTATTTATTCGTTTTTGGTTGTGCTGGGTCTTGGTTGCTGCGCAGGCTTTCTCCAGGTTGCAGAGAACGGGGGCTGCTCTCTAGCTTCAGTGTGCAATCTTCTCAACGTGATGGCTTTTCTTGATGTAGAGCATGGGCTCAGGGCGTGTAGGGTTTCAACAGTTGCTCCTCCCGGCTCAGTAGTTGCGGCCCAATGGCTTTGTTGCCCTGAAGCATGTGGGATCGTCCCCGACCAGAGATCAAACCCATGTCCTCTGCAGTGGCAGGCAGATTCTCAACCCCTGGGCCAGCAGGGAAGTTCTTCTTTTTCCTCCTTACTGCCTTATATCCCTGTTTTAGCAAAATACCCCAACCAATGGCTGCCAGAGAAAGGGCACACAGCAAGCGAAGTTTTTGAAGTATGTATGTCCATACATCCATACAAAGCAGCAGTGTATGAAGTGGCTTTCCAGGTGACGCTAGCGTTAAAGAACCTGCCTGCCAACGCAGGAGATGACTGAAGTGGCTTAGCATGCGTGCACACTATGTGTGCAACTCTGTCCTTCTCTCACCTTGTTGATGGTTGGGCTGAGATTGATACTCTAGGTTGGAACTGATTTCATGCATTTGAAGAGGGATTTCTCCATATTTTTTAGCTTCCAGTGGGGTAGCAACAAGTGTGATGTTATTCCTTCTCTGAATCCTTTTAGAATCTTCTCCTTACCATCTCTAGTTTCTGAATTTTCATGAAGATATCACTTGTTGAGAATTCTTTTTCATTCCCAATTCTGGTATGAAGTTATGGGCCATCTAGATCAGGGAATTCATGCCCTCAATTCTGGAAAATATTCTTGTATTAGTTCTTTAGATAATTTCTCTCTCTGTCTCTCTCTTTTTTTCCCCTCTCTTGCTCTTCCTTTGTTTCTCTCTTGTCCTTCTTCCCTCCCTCCCTTCCTTTCATTTTCATGTTTTCCTTTCCTGGAAGTCCTATTCATTGAATGTTTGACTTCCAAATGGAATCTGTAACATGTTGTTTTCTCTTTTATTTTACATTGCTTACTCTTGTTTTTTCTTATCAAGAGACCTCCTCGACTTTTTATCCCATTTTGGTTGAGTTTTAAATTTCTGCTTTCATATTTTTATTTCCAGATACTTTCTTATTGTCTCAATGTTCCCTTTTCATAGCTCCTTTTAACTCTGAAAGTTTCCTCTCCCCTCCCTCCCTGCCCCACCCCCTTCCCTCTTTGTCTTTTGCTCCTAGTATTATGTCTGTTTCCTCTTAAGTTTTTCTTTGCTTTTTTCCCCTGGTGCTCTGTCTTTCATGTAGGTTTTCCTCAGAAATCTAGTGAACTTTGCCTGAGCAAGACACCTAAAAGCTAATTAGAATCTGTGAGCTTTAGAAGAGGCTCCTCAAATAGGGATGAGTTTTTCTGTTGGATGATCTGGTAGGCAGGAGCCTTTTTACTGGGACATCCACAGAAGCCAGTTTCTGTAGATATTTGCTGTGAGGTTTTCAGTTTCTCCAAGAAATGCTCTTCACTTCCCTACAGGGAATGAGGGCAAAACAAGCATGCTTCCTATCACTGTTGGAGTTAAACAGGGAAAGGCAGTTGTTTGGGGGTGGGGGGTTTCTTTTCACTGTTCAGTGCAAAATTTATGCTTAATTACTCTTTCCTTTAAAAAAAAATTCCTTCACCATCATTTTAATGTGATTTGGGGAGACAGCAGAGAAACAATCTCTAGAACCATTTTTGTTTTACAGATATGTATTGTCTACTGGGCACAAAGACTCGCACTAGTTGCTTTTGCAGGAGGTGAATTTAAAAAACATTAACGAATGTATGATTCATATCTAAAGGATAGCTTTATTTTGTATTGTGGGTTTCAAGTCAGGCATTTGTCATACATATTTGTATGTTAAAATTTACTTTTAAATACGGTTGTTTATTTGCATATGATAGGGGTTGGTGGCTGAGCTTAAGAATGGGAGTTAGATCCTTTTGAATTCATATACTGGTTTTTTCTTAACACTGAGGTGTAAATATACATTTATTCATCAGCTCCTACAATGAACACTTACTTCTTGACTACTATATATAAAAACATGGTGTTTTGAGATACCCATGATGTTTTGGGCATTGACACTGCTGATTAGCTTTAGGAAACGCCTGTTGGTTTCCATGATACTACAGTCTGCTAGAGTTCTGTTTTCCTTCTTGGCCTCTTTATTGCCCTTATCTTTCTCTGTCCCTTACAGTTTTGTTCTTTAGGATCTAAACTTGCCTCTCTGGTCAGCCTGCTTTCCAAACTTGACAAAGTGCCCCTCCTTGATGCAAAGAGTAGACATCACCATGCCACCTTTATCCCAGTAAATTATAATTGGATTTTTCCTTGTCCTGACCTTTTCCTTTCCTGTCCTTTTCCTTCCCCTGACCCCAGTAGACTATAAGCTCCTTGAGGGCGAGAACTCTGGTAAGTTTCTTTCCTGATTGGGAAGCTGATCATGTTTCAGAAGGGCTTCTGAGTCTTTAGTGTGCATGCTGAACACCCGGGGTGTTTTGAATACTCAGGTTGTGATCCAGGAGTTCTGGGTTTGCATCATGACCTCCTGTGTGGCACCATAATGATCTGTGGGTAGCAAAAATCTGTGAGTGGAGAATTTTCTCCTATTCCGTTTAAATTTAGTGTTTAATTAAAATAAGGCTATGTCCAATTTGTAAACCTCTGCCACTGTTTTTTTTTTTTTCCCCCTACTTGAAGGTAAGATCCTGGGGGAAAGGAACTCTGAAGAGCAATTGCTTCAGTGTTTTAAATTTGACCACAGAATTTAAACCAAACAAATAGTAATTGGTATCAATGCAGAAGAACAGTGTTTAGAAAGCCATAATTGAGCCACACATTCATGTGCAAAATAATCCGATACAAAATTACTTTTATTTATTCTCAGGTGTCATTACATGTACTTTTCAAAAGTTGTGACTTTGCTTGTGTGAAACTTTTATATTAAAAAAAATACCTACTATAAGTGTTAACTAATTAATGAGGTGGCAGATTAGGTTTTTAAATGAGTGTTGTTAAATGCCTTAGCTTTTATTAATCACATGGTCCCCTAAAAAAAAAAAACTAGGATAATTGAAAATTTAATTACATCACTGTTTTTCTTCAGAGAACTAAGGCTTATTAAACTTTAAATGTTCAAACATTTAAGCATCTATTGAAATACCAATAGCTATAAACAATGCACAGTTCTAAATACTAATTAAATGAGCTCTAAATCACCATAAGCTAAGCTGAATTTTAAGTAACTCATGTTTTAAGTGCTCTGCTCTGCTCTTAGGTAAGGAAGATTAACTACTTCACTGCTGACCACTGGTGTAGCCTTGTGGGGATCTTTAAAAATGCTGTGGCTGATGTTGAACCACATTTTTTCTGTACCTGGACCAAGAAAGGGAGACTGATCAGACAACCTGGAACATTTTGCTAATGTCACATTGAAACTCTTGGAGATGTGGGTTTTTTTTTTTTTTCTTTATTCCCCTACTTTTAACCACATAACTGAGAATATACACATGTGAGTTTGTATGTTTGGTGTTTTGTGTTAACATCCTTTCTTTTGTAAAAAAAAAAACACATTAATTTTAATAGATTTTAAGTACAAAAAGTATATATCTCTCCATTCAGATCAGTCTTGTGTACATTTAAAAAAATTGATACAGCTTCCTGCTTTCAAATGTGATACAGCAAATAGTACCAGCAGTTTTGCAGAGATGAGGCAGGGAGCTGAATTTGGGAAGACTTAGGTGGTTAGAATGGGGAGGGAAGAGGACCAGAGAGGAGGCAGCTTGGCAAACAAATTGCTCCATGCTTCTGAGTTTGGGCTGAATACTAAGCTGTGCATACACAGAGTGGAAATGTTTGAAGCTGGGGAAAAGCCAATTATCAGGGAACTGTAAGAGGAACAGCTAACGGTGCTCATGTAACACTGAGCTGTTTGAAGTCCAACCAGCCTGAGTGGAGACCTCTTGTGGAACAGCAGAGCATTTACTAGAGATTCTAGGAAAGCAGCGCAGGAGGGAAGATTCCCCTGGAGGGCATGGCAACCCACTTCAGTATTCTTGCCTGGAGAATCCCATGGACAGAGGAGCCTGGTGGGCTATAGTCCATGGGGTCGCAGAGTCAGACACAACTGAAGAGAGCTGGCACAAAACTAGTCTTAGAATAAACATGACTTTACATAACCTCTTTCCAAACAAAGCTTAATAGGATCAGAATTACCTGCAAATAACTGAACGATCTGCTTCCCCCAAACCCTCAACATACTTAAGGTAATATAATCTAGAGATTTGCAGAACTGGCATCCAAGGAAAAAACTACTAGCAGTCATAAAAAACAGGAAAATGTGCCAAAACGAGGACAAAAATCCATCAACAGAAGACTCAGTAATACAACAAAAGACAGAATTAACAGACGGCAGGGGTTGGGGGTGGTCTTTAAAAACAGTTGTTATAAATATGTTTAAACATTTAAGGAAAACATGATTATAAACAGGAGAGAAACAAGATATAAGAAAATGAAATTTATAGACTTGAAAAATAGGCAAAATTGTTTCTGGGTCCTCAAGTCTGTTCCACTGGTCTTTTTGTCTACTTCCTATGCCAGTGCCTCACTGTTTTAGAAATATAGTTGTATACATTCTTTTATTTTTATTTTTTTCATTTTTTTAGTTATATCCATTCTTCATGGGCTTCCCCAGGTGGCTCAGTGGTAAAGAATCCGCCTGCCAATGTGGGAAACGCACGATTGATCCCTGGATTGGAAAGAGCCCTTGGAGAAGGAAATGGCAACCCACTCCAATATTCTTGCCTAGGAAATCACCAGAGGAGTCTGGCAGCCTACAGTCCATGGGGCCGCAAAAGAGTCAGACACTTGTTTAGTGACTAAACAGCAATCCATTCTTGATATCCTCTGGAGCAAAGACTTCTGACTTGTTCTTTTTTGTCAAATGGTCACACTATTATTGACATGTGTTTACATATTTTAGAATCAACTTGTCAAATTCCACAAAGGTTGCTGAATTTTGATTGAGATGGCATTGAGTTGGAAGAATAAATTTGAGAAGAACTGATGATTTAAAAATAATGAGAATTACAAAGAATTCTCCAATTGAAGAGTATCGTTTCTCTTTTTATTCTGGCTTCCTTAATTTTTTTCAGTAGCAGTTTAGAATTTTTTGCATAGAAAATCTGCCCATTTTCTGTTAGAAATACTTGTAGTTCTTGATAGTATTCTAAATGATTTTCATATCATTGTAAGTGGTTTCTTGGTTTTTAAAATTTAATTTTATATTTATTACTGATATGTATAAACGCAATTGATTTTGTATGTTGATCTTATTTTAGCAATATAAAATAGTGTGTTCAGAGTTCTTTTTTTAATCAAAGACATATGTTGATTTTTACCAAATGCTTTTCTACATTTGTTAAAGTGATTATAATATTTCCCTTTATTTTGTAATGTGGTACATTAACTATGTTGAGTCTCTAATATTAAATGGTCTTACCTCATTCCTGGGATATGCTGAAGTTTGATGTTACATAATGGTGATTCAATTTGCTAATATTTTGCTTAGACTTTTTCCATCTATATTAATGAGTGAGACTGGCCTACTGTTTTCCTCTTTTGAGTGTCTTTTTCAGGTTTTAGTATGAAAGATATGTTGTCTTCATAAAAATTGAGAAATATTCCCTCTTCTTCATTCAGTAGAAGAAATTATGAAGATTGCCATTGTGTTTTTGATTGAATGTTTGGTAGAGTTTGCCTTGAAAGCAATCTGAGAATGGATTTCCCATAGAAAGTGTTTTCTTCGTTTTTTGTTTGTTTATTGGTTGGTTTTAAACAAACTCAGGTTATTTTCATCAAAACTGTTGGTACTTTAAAATTTCTTTTTGCTGTTGGTTTGGTATGTTATGTTTTTTTAGAATTTATCTATCTCATCTAAATTTTTGAATTTGTTGGCATAATCGTTCATAATATCCTTTCTTAAAAAATTAAATATATATGGAATCTGTAATCATCTTCCCTTTTTATTCTTACACTGGTTTTTTGTGCCTTCTCTCTTATTTTTCTTCATTAGTCTTAACAAAGGTTTATCAGTCTTTTTAAAGAAACAAGTTTTGTTGATCCTGTCTATGATCTGTTTGATTTCTATTTCTCTACTTTTGCAGTCTTAAAATTATTATTTCTTTGTAAATCAAAACAACAATGAGCTATCACCTCATACCAGCCAGAATGGCTAGCATCAAAAAATCTACAAATAATAAACACTGGAGAAGGTGTGGAGAGAAGGGAACCCTTCCAGTCTGTTGGTGGGAATGTAAATTGGTACAGTCAATATGAAGAACAGTATGGCGGTTCTTAAAAAAAGTAAAAACAGAGCTACCATATGACCCTACAATCCCACTCCTGGGCATGTATCTATCCAGAGAAAAACATAATCTGAAAGGATACATACACTCCAGTGTTCATTGCAGCACTGTTTATAATAACCAAGATATGGAAGCAGTCTAAATGTCCATAGACAGAGGAATGGATAAAGAAGATGTATTATATATATACAACGGACTATTACTCAGTCATTAAAAAGGATGAAATAATGCCATTTGCAGTAACATGGATGGACCTAGAGAGTGTCATACTGAATGAACTAAGTCAGACAGAGAAGGAGAAATATCATATGACGTCCCTTATATGTGAAACCTAAAAAGAAATGATACAAATGGACTTACAAAACAGAAAGACATTCACAGATTTAGAAAACAAACTTGGGTTGCTGGGGATGGGAGGGATAGTTAGGGAGTTTGGGATGGACATGTACACACTGCTATATTTAAAACAGATAACCAGCAAAGACCTACTGTATAGCACATGGAAGTCCGGTCAATGTTATGTGGCAGTCTGGATGGGAGGGGGATTGAGGGGGAAATGGATCCATGTATGTGTATGACTGAGTCCCTTTGCTATTTACCTGAAACTGTCACAACACTGTTAATCAGGTATACCCTAATACAAAATAAAAAATTCAAAAGGATAAAAAAAGTGTAAAAAATGGTTATTTTCTTTCTTATACTTTCCTTGGATTTATTATTTTTTATAATTTCTTAATATATTTGCTTAATTTATTAATATTTACCTTTTTTCTTTTAACAGATGCATTTAAAGATTTAAATTTTCCTTCAATCACTGCTTTGCCTGCTTCCATATGTTTTAATATGTAGCATTTTAATTTTTCCTTTTCATTCCCTTGTGGCTCAGGTGGTAAAGAATCCACCTGCAATGGGGGGAGACCTGGGTTCGATCCCTGTTTTGGGAAGATCCCTTGGAGGAGGCAAAGGCTACCCACTCCAGTATTCTGGCCTGGAGAATTCCATGGACTGTATAGTCCATGGGGGCGCAAAGAGTCAGACTCAACTGAACGACTTTTGCTTTTTTCATTCAGTTCCAAATATTTTCTTATATCTATTATGATTTTTCCCTGAGTCATAAGTATTTAGAAGTGTATTATTTACATATGGGAAGTCTGCTGATACCTTTTGGATGTTGTTTTCTAGTTTAATTGTGTTGTATTTACTAGCAACATTCTACAGGATTTCAGTCCTCTGATATTTGTTGAGAATTGTTTTATGGCTCAATGTATGGTTAAGTTTCTTAATTGTGTTGTTCAAATCTTTTATATCTTATAGATTTTTTTTCTTTTTGTTCGAAGGCATGTAAGTATCTCTCACTATAATTGTATTTTTTGCCTATTTCTCCTTTTGATTTTGTCAGTTTTTGCTTTATCTGATGTTATGCTATTTTGTGGATGAATGGTATCCCCATCTTCTCAAATGTTATATGTTTAGGTACCTAAACATATAGAATTGTTATCTTCAATTAATTTGTGTGTTTGATGTGAGATAGGGGTTAAGTTTCATTTTTTTTCCTGTTTGGTGATCCAGTTGCTCTGCTGCTGCTAAGTCGCTTCAGTCGTGTCCGACTCTGTGCAACCCCACAGATGGCAGCCCACCAGGCTCCCTCGTCCCCAGGATTCTCCAGGCAAGAACACTGGTGTGGGTTGCCATTTCCCTCTCCAATGCATGAAAGTGAAAAGTGAAAGTGAAGTCACTCAGTCGTGTCCGACTCCTAGCGACCCCATGGACTGCAGCCCACCAGGCACTTCCATCCGTGGGATTTTCCAGGCAAGAGTACTGGAGTGGATATCCAGTTGCTCTAGCACCTTTAAAAATTTTTTTGAATTACTGTGGCAACTTTGTAAAAAATCACGTTACCATATATTTGTGGGTTTATTTTTGAACTCTCTGTTCTGTTTGATTGATAGATTTATCTATCTCCATGCCAGTATCAAACTATCTTAATTATTGTGGCTTAATACTAAGCCTTAAAAACTGGTAGTATAAATTCTCTGACCTAGCTATTTTTCAATGACATCTTGGTTCTAAATTTCCACATAAATGTCAGAATCAGATTTTCAATTTATATAAAAAAGTTCACTGAGTTTTTGATGAGATTGCATTTAATCTATACATCACTTTTAAGGAGAACATCTTAAAAAAATCATTTTCTCAATTCTTAAACGTTAAAACTTTTTAAATATCTCTTAGCCCTATTTTGTAATTTTCAGCATAGAGGTTGCATTATTTTGCTAGGGCTGCCATAATAAAATATCACAGACTGGGTGTCTTAAACAGCAAAAATTTATTTTCTCACAGTTCTGGAGGCTAGAAGTCCAAGAAAAAGGTGTTGGCAGGTTTGATTTATCCTGAGGCCTTTCTCCTTGGCTTGCAAGTGGCCACCTTTTTGCTGTGTCTTCAACATGGTATTTCCTATACTAGAGAACCATCTCTGGCATCACTTCACGTGTCCAAATTTCCTCTTCTTCCCAGGACACCAGTCAGATTGGATTAGGGCCCACCCTAGTGGTCTCATTTTAATTTATTAGCCTGCTAAAGGCTCTATCTTTAAATACAGTCACATTCTGAGTTATTCATGGTTAGGGCTTCAGTATATGAATTTGGGGAAAAGGTGATACCATTCATCCCACAAAAGAAATCTGCAACATCTTTTGTTAAATTTGTTCCTACTTGATTTTTATAGACTGTTGTAAATTATATTGATTGAAATAGTTTTCCTCAAGTCTGTGTCTGATATACTTCTAATATCTTGAGGTCCATGTTTCAATTTTCTGTTATTCCTGATGTTTTTCATTTATGTTGTTCTTCTCTTAGACTGCATGGTAGTGTAGTTGATTTGTTTTTAGAAATAATTTGTGATGAAGGATGATGATATCTTCCTGTAAAGGTAATTTAGGCTTGTTTCTGTCTTGTGCCTGGTGGGAGGAGCTAGCAATTCAGGAACGTCTCAATCCAAATTTAGGGACTGAGATTTTTCTGGGGTTTCCCTAATAGCTCAGCTACTAAAGAATCCACCTGCAATGTAGGAGACTCCCATTCAATTCCTGATCCGCTGGAGAAGGGATAGGCTACCCACTCCAGTGTTCTTGGGGTTCTGCAGTGGCTCAGCTGGTAAAGAATCTGCCTACCATGTGGGAGACCTGGGTTCAATCCCTGGGTTGGGAAGATTCCCTGGAGAAGGGAATAGCTACCCACTCCAGTATTCTGGCCTGGAGAATTTTAGGGACTGAAATTTAGGGACTCAATCCAAATATAGGGACTGAGATTTTTCTGGGCCATACAGAACATGGGCACCTTACCTTATCTTTTGTCCTCATTCCTAGAATGGAATAAGGACTGACTATTCATTGGTTTTGCCAGGGTCCCCTATCTTCATGGGTCTTGGTTTAGAACTTTTGCACCTTAGCACTTTGAGGTTGTCAAATATACTACTCAGCTTCTTAGCCTTTTAGAGGCCGGCAGATGTTCTAGAGAAAAGTGGATTCACATGCCACGGTCATGTCTTTGTATTAATTAAATACATACACACACAGTTGTGTCTGTAGAATAAAATCCTATCAGTGAAATTGTTATGTCAGTTTGTATATGTGTATATTTGACATGTGTGCATCTGACGAATGCAATTCTGTAGAAATAAATGAAAACCACCCATACTGAGCAAATAGGCTATTTATTGAGCGCTTGCTATAGTAAGAAAGTCAACTGTCATCACTTGCATTTGGCAGGCAGGGGAGTGGGAAAGCTTTATAGTGAAAAAAAAAAAGGGGAACTGTGTGTATTTAACATTTTCTGATTGGAGGCTGTTGACTTGGGACATCTGGAGTTGGGCTACCTAGAAGTGGGGCATCTTATGTGATTGATTTGGAGGTCATATTCGGCTTTCTTGGTTGGTCCTGACTTGGAGGCTAAGAGCGAAAATAGGGAGGCTGGCAGTTGTTGAGCAAATCTTGACCATTCTGGGCCAGTTGCTGTGGAGGTTGTGGTTTAGTTTCTTGGACAGATTGCTATGGTCTGTGATTTGGTTTTCTGAGATGGTTGCTTACAGAGGTTGCGGTTTGGCTTTCTGAGCTTATGTGGGTCTGGCCATTATCCATTTGTATATTCAGTTTCTCATCCTAAGTGATACTGTAGTACCAAAGGATGTATATAAATTTGCCTTTTAACTTCCGTAGAAGTTGTATCAACTTATCATCTTACTAGTAATGTATGGTCATCTGCTCCAACATAGCAGGCCATTAATTTTTTGAGTTTTACTCAACTGATATGTGGAAATGTGTATTATGTTTCAAATTTGCATTTTTGTAAGATTGAGCATTTCCTCATATAGAGTCATTTGTGTTTCTTTTTGTGTGAACCATCTTTTCCTATACTGTCCATTTTTATAGTAAATTGTTGATCTTTTTTTCTTGCTTTGTGGGCACTTATTATATATAAAGGAAATTGGCCTTTTGAATGTTAACTGAGTTGTAAATATCTTTCCCAGTTATTGTCTCTTGACCTTTTTTATATATTTAGAATTTTTTATGTGGTCAAATATATCAGCCTTTTTAATTAATGGCTTCTGGGTTTGTGTTCAAAAAGGCCTCATCTACTCTGAGATTAAAAAAAAAAAATCCCATGTTTACATATTTTTATTTATATAAATACAACCTGAAGATAATATTTTTTAATTAAGACTACGTCTTACTGTTTACCAAGGTTAGTTAAGAACAAAGGTATAATGGATCTTAAAATTGTCAATGAGAATGAGGTTTCTCATTTTCAGAATTCTGAAGTGTTCTCTAGGCAGGGAAGCAGGGGCTTGGTGTGCAGGTTTACAGGTCCAACACTTGAAAACTATAGGCGTCTGAGTCCAAAAGTTTCTACAAAGCAAAAGTTGCTGGTCTCCTTTGAAAGTCGCATTCCATAACCCCCGCTGCCCTTTTATTTCTCACCCTGAATTCCACCTCCAAGGCAAGGCCTCAATTTATCGTCGGGAGAATCTGTTCTTGAAATCTTTAATTGTCTTGGCCATCATGGGAGCAATTTTCTTCACAGGTTTCCTGCCATTGACCACCTGTGGCAAGTGGGTACTGGTAGTGCTTGAGCATGTGTGGGCCGGCTTCTCATGGGTAAGGTTAAGGCCATTGCTGCTGGAGGGAGTATGGCTGGTTTCTCTGGGGTATGGAGCTGGCTTGATCTTGACTTTTTCAGGGACAGCTGCTTCTTGTGTTTCAAACTGCCGCCTCCTTTGGACATCAGAAAGTGGCTGGGCCAGAGAGTTGAGTAGGATCATTTTTGCTTGTCGGCCTTTGGGTTTATTGGCATGTGCAGTCTGGATATTCACCGTCAGTGCTCGAAGCCGCTGCTCTTGGGCATCCTGAAGCCGCATGTACATCTCTCGCCATGACTCATGCTCTTGTGGCCTTTCTTTCCTAAAGTTTTGGTGACAGTGAATTTTCCATAGTTGATCTGTTTCTTGAACTAGTGTATGATTGTATTTCTCTATGCGATACAGCTGATCAGGTGCACAGCTCTTCAAGATGGGTTCAAGAACTGAATATGGGACTCCTCCCACTTTAAAGATTGAATTGATGTTGTTTTTAAGTACCCAGATGCACTGTTGGCGCAGGGTCATCATTTTGGCGAGATAGGCACACTTAGAGCCAGAAAACACTTGCATCTTAGAATTCATTCTGCATCCAGTAAATCCAACTTCTTCCACTTTCTGGGGTGAAGACAGTGCTTTTTGCTTTGGTCGGAAGGAAGACATCAATCTAGAGGCAGGAAGTGGATGGTACTTGGCGGAGATCCTGGGTAATGGAAGATCTGGCCACACAGGTGCATCAATGGGGACCTTTTCCAGCTTGGCCCAGACGTTTCCAGATGGTTGCTGCTTCTCTGATCTGTTTTCATTCACCTCAGGCAGTTCCTGAACCAAGTCCAAGTTTTGACTTGAGTCATTTTTTTTAGGTTCTTTCTCTTCTAGAGCAGTGGCTGAAGTTTTCATAATCTTTTTCTTTTCCTCCCTAGGCTGGTCCTGGTTGAGGAATGAATGAAAAAACATGGTGGGCGGCTTGCATTCATTATCCATATCTGTCTCCTCAACTTCAGGGAGGGAGCCATCTGGCTTTCCATTCAAATGGGGAGGTCTTACTTTCCCTTCTTGAATCTTTTGGTTATCGGTAGCCTTCTCTTTCACCATGGGTAACAGGCCTTTTGTCCCCTCTGTTATGTCCAAGCGGTTGAGGCTTTGCTTGTTTTTGTCTGGTTTGGTTTTCTCTGAGTCTTCCTGCTTTTGCTTTTTAAAGTCTGAAGTGTGCCCGAAGGAAGGTGAAAACTGGATCCCGCGGCGCCTTCTTTCCTCCTCTTTGACGCTAGTAGAAGGCGGATTCTCCTTTGCTCTGTCGCTGGGGACAGGCCGCGGGCTTTCCTCTCTGGAGGAAGCCAGGACTGATTTTTGGCTGGTCAAAGTAGAAGACTTCTTGTATTCTTTGGCACCCAAAGGGTGTTTGTCATCGTGGGGAGACTGGTACCCCCAGCTTAGGCTCCCAGCCTCCCTCCTGTGGGGGGCACACAGGCCGTGGTCTTGACTGAACCCCAGTCTGGCCCGAGGAGCATCATAGGGGCCTCCTTCAGGTCCCCGCTGTACAACGTAGACCTCCGAGGGGCGTCTGTGACGGTCCCCGGACATCAGACGAGGACGTGTAGACGGTGGGGGGGACCGTCTGTAACCACAATATGCCCGCGCTGAGGAATAAGCTGGGGAACCTCTGCAACACTGCCTTCTGTCCTCGTCCCTCTCACGGCCGCAGGACTCATGATGGGGCCTCGCGGGCTCTGAGGGGTGTCTGTGTTGCTGCTGTCTGTGCTCGCGGCTACGCGAGCGACCGCTGCGGTCTGCGAGGTGTGCGCGGCCGTCTCCCTCCATCGCCGCCTCCTCCTGAGGAGCTTCCCTGGGGCAGGTTCCTCTCAGGGTTTCAGTCCCCCGGAGCCAGCCTCCTCCACTGCGCTGCTAGGTCCCGGCCAAGCTTCCGACGCGAGGGCTTTTGCGCCCGCCACTGCCGTCGGGCAGACCCGGCTCTCCGCTAGAACCGCCACGGGGCCGGGCGAGACCGAGGGCACTTCTCGTCTCTCCACGACCTCCTTGGTGTGAGGATGGGGGCGGCCAGGCCCCGCGGCTCCTCAGCAACCTCGTGCTCGGACCCCGCCGCCGCCCGGCTCTGCCTCGAGCTCCCCCTGGTGCACACGGCGCACGACCCCGCCTCCGGCGCTCAGGACGCAGCGTGCCCACGGCAATCGCTACCTGCGCTGCGTCCGGGACTTGAGGAAACCCCAGCGCCCCCTTCCTGCGGGGGCTGCGAGCGGTGCCCACATTACATCACCACCAGGAACCCCTGGGCCACCTCGCCCCGCTCCCGTCCCCGGAGCAGCAATCGCGACAACCACCCTAGCGCTGGACGCCTGCCGTCGAGTAATTCCAGCCTGTAAGAACCAAAGAAGAGTTATATTATCCTCATTTTATGGGTGAGGCTTAGAATAAAGTAACTTGCCTGTGATCACGAAACAGGAAGAGGTGCAGCCGCACATTGACGGCAGGTAGTTGAGGTCCAGAGTCACAGCTCTGAATACGCCGAGGACCTGAGGCCTAACCGAGAGAAAGGGATTTGCCTAAAATCCGACAGATTAGGCCCATGGAGGGCAATAATAGTCCCTGTGTCTGATTTTGGAGAAGGAAATGGCACCCTACTCCAGTACTCTTGCCTGGAAAATCCCATGGACGGAGGAGCCTGGTAGGCTGCAGTCCATGGGGTCGCGAAGAGTCGGACACCACTGAGCGACTTCACTTTCACTTTTCACTTTCACTTTTCTCTTTAATGCATTGGAGAAGGAAATGGCAACCCACTCCAGTGTTCTTGCCTGGAGAATCCCAGGGACGGGGGAGCCTGGTGGGCTGCCGTCTATGGGGCCGCACAGAGTCGGACACGACTGAAGCGACTTAGCACCAGCAGCACCAGCAGCAGCAGTGTCTGACTTGCCCTCAAGCAATATCTAACGAAGGTGTCAATAATTCTGAGAGGAATGAATGCTGTTTGCTCTGATCACCAAACGTCAGCAGTAGGGCCTGAAATGGATCAGTTCATGGTGGTGCCTTAGACCGAAGTGTGCTCGAGGAAACAAACCCTTATCTTGGAAGGCCGAAATTTATTGTTACTATTATTACTACTAAAGTGAAAGTGAAGTCGCTTAGTCATGTCCGACTCTTTGCAACCCCATGGACTATAGCCTACCAGGTTCCTCGGTCCACGGGATTTTCCAGGCATGAATACTGGAGTGGGTTGCCATTTCCTTCTCCAGGGCATCTTTCCGACCCAGGGATCGAACCTGGGTCTCTTGCATTGTAGGCAGATGCTTTACCGTCTGAGCTACTAGGACAGTCTACTAAAAGGCACAACTAAATAGACAACTTAAAATGTCATCATTGATTACATCTTATTTGATTAGATCAGATCTTACTAGATTATTAGATTCTGGCTAGAACTCTAATAACGCATTCATTGGAAAAGAACCTGATGCTGGGAAAGATTGAAGGCAAAAGGAGAAGAGGGCGGCAGAGGATAAGATGGATAGTGTCATTGACTAAGGGATATGAATTTGAGCAAACTCCTGGAGATAGTGAAGGACAGGAAAGCCTGTCATGCTGCAGCCTATGGGATGGCAAAGAGTGGGACACGACTTAGCAACTGAACAACAACTTTGGTATAGATGCCAGGCTCTTCGAAGAGCTTGGTTCCTCTCTTAGATAGCCCAAGACTATCTGATTACCTTTGGTCTCCTTATTGCTCTTGGACTTAAAGAAATTCCAAGTCACTGATGTTATCTTCTTCCCTTTGTAAGCAGAGAAGTGACCTTCTCCTCGCCAACCAGACTTTGGATCTGAAAGCAGGATCCTGTCATTGACAAGAACAGAAAGATTTGTGTGTCTTCAGTGAGCCCAAGTGGTTGGGATACTAGGGTCAGAAGAGGACCAAGATTCTGTGTCTAACTTCCTCTTTATAGTAACTTTCTCCTGGCATGCTGCAGCCTATGGGGTCGTAAAAAGTGGGACATGATTTAGTGACTGAACAAGAACTCTTTAAGAATGCACCTGACCTGACCTCTTGCCCAAATCAGGAAAGACCAGTGATTGCTATCTTTGTTTTTTACATTAAAACTTTTTAAAATCTCTTTAACAATTCTATAAGTATTCATTGTGAGCTATGGTTCAGCTTTAAATTTTTTCCTTCATTTTTATGGATAACAATAAGTAATCTATATTTCTCTCATCATTCTAGGTTTTAAGGATTTCCCAGTTCTTCAGTTCAGTTCAGGTCAGTCACTGAGTCGTGTCCAACTCTTTGCGACCCCATGGACTGCAGCACGTCAGGCCTCCCTATCCATCACCAACTCCTGGAGTCTTAGAATTTATTAATCTAAGAATTGCTGACAGTTCAGTTCAGTTCAGTTCAGTTCAGTCGCTTAGTCGTGTCCGACTCTTTGCGACCCCATGAATCGCAGCACGCCAGGCCTCCCTGTCCATCACCAACTCCCAGAGTTCACTTAGACTCACGTCCATCGAGTCCGTGATGCCATCCAGTCATCTCATCCTCTGTTGTCCCCTTCTTCTCCTGCCCCCAGTTTTGTTTATTTTGTTTTCAAGGTTCTCAGTAGTATAAATTGGCAGTTCTAATGGTTACTTACATAATAATAAGTCAAACTTAAAGAAATAATAGGTAACAAACAGAATAAATAAGTAAAACCAAAATATTCCCACAACCCAGATATACTAGTGTATTACCCAATGGTGAACCTTGGTATATATCCATATATCTTTTCGGATCCTTTGGCATAGGTGTGTATACACATACATGCACAAACACATGTTTTATCAAAATGAAATTGTACAGTACATGTTATTTTTAACCAACTAGTTCTGTAATCTAGGTCTAAAACAGGGTCATTCATTGTACCTCATTGTATCCCCTAAATATCTCTGAATTTTCACAGCTCCCCCTGTCCCTACTTTCTCTATTTTATTTATTTAATCTTCTAGTTTTATTGAGATATAATTGACATATAGTACTATATAGGATATATAACCTAATGATCTAACTTAATACATTGTGAAATGATTATTATAAGTTTAGTGAACATCTAGCATCCCGTGTAGATACAAAATTAAAGAAATAGAAAAAAATTTTTCCTTGTAATAAGAACTCTTGGAATTTGCTCTCTTAACTATGTTCATGTATAACACACAGCAGTATTAATTATGTTTATCATGTTGTATGTTGTATTCCTAGTACTTATTTACCTTATAACTGAGAGTTTGAACTTTTTGACCACCTACATCTAATTCCTCCTTCTCCTCCTACTGCCTCTGGTAGCCCCAAATCTGATCTGTCTTTTTTTTATGAGTTTGTTTGTTTTTGAAGTATAATTTACTTACCACACTATGTTAGTTCCTATTTTATGACATAGTGATTTGGTATACATTTGATTTATATAATTTCAAAATGATCAACACAATAAGTTAGTTTTGATCTTTAGATATTACATAGTTACTGACTATTTTCTCCATATTGTGCATTTATTTTGCAACCAGAAGTTTGTACCCCTTAATCTCCCTCACCTATTTCTTTCCTACCTCTCACTCCCCTCTGGCAAATCACCTGTTTGGTCTCTGTATTTTTCATTCTTTTTCTGTTTTGTTAATTTGTTTTGTCTTTTAGATTCCACACGCATGTGAAACCATATGGCATTTGTCCTTCTCAGCTGGATTTATTTCCCTTAGTGTAATACCCTCTAGGTCCATCCATGTCATTGTAAATGGCAATATTTTATTCTTTCTATGGCTATGTAATATTCAGTTGTATATATATGCCACAACTTCTTTATCCATTCACTTATTGTTGGGCAATTAGGTTGCTTCCATATCTTGACTATTGTAAATAATACTTCAGTGAACATAGAGGTGCATAGATCTTTTCTAATTAGTGTTTTCATTTTCTCTGGATAAATACTCAGGAGTAGAATTACTGGATCATATGGTAGTTCTATTGTTAATTTTTGAGGAATTTCCATACTGTTTTTCATAGTGTCTATACCAATTTAGGGAGAAGGCAATGGCACCCCACTCCCGTGTTCTTGCCTGGAGAATCCCAGGGACAGGGGTGCCTGGTGGGCTGCTGTCTATGGGGTCGCACAGAATCAGACACGACTGAAACGACTTAGCAGCAGCAGCAGCATACCAATTTATATTCCCATCGATGATGCTAGAGGATTCTCTTTTCTGCACATCCTCAGCAGCACTTGATATTTGTTATTTTTTTGGTACTAGCCATTGTGACAGGCCTTGCCTGAAAAATCCCGTGGACAGAGGAGGCTGATGAGCTGTAGTCCAAAGAGTCACAGAGAGTCAAACACAATTAAGTGACTAAACACACAACATAACACACATTGTGATAGGTATGAGGTGATATCTCATTATGGTTTTGACTTGGCATTACCCTAATGATTAGTGATGTTGCATATCTTTTTATCTGCCTCTTGGCCATCTGTATGTCTCTTGAAAAATATCTATTCAGAATCTCTCCCTCTTTTTTAATCTGGTTGTTTTTTGATGAGTTGTGTGAGTTCTTTGTATAGTTTGGATATTAACCCTTTGTTGGATATACTGTTTGCAAATATAGTCTCGCATTTAGTATGTGGCCTTTTCATTTAGTTGATGACTTCCTTTACTGTGCAAGTCTTCTACTTTGATGTAATCCTATTTGTTGATTTTTGCTTTTGTTTCCCTTAGCTAATAAGAAAGCACATTCAAAAAATATTACAAAGACAAATGTCAAAGAGCATATTGCTTACGTTTTCTTCTAGAAGTTTTATAGATTCAGGTCTTACATTTAAGTCTTTAATCCATTTTTAATTTATTTTTGATTATGGTGTGAGCGTATTCCAGTTTGATACTTTTGATAGTTTTCCCTGGTGGTTCACACGATGAAGCGTCTGCCTACAATGCAGGAGACCCAAGTTCGATCCCTGGGTCAGGAAGATCCCATGGAGAAGGAAATGGCAACCCACTCCAGCATTCTTGCCTGGAAAATCCCATGGACGAAGGAGCCTGGTAGGCTACAGTCCATGGGGTTGCAAAGAGTCAGACACAACTGAGTGACTTCACTTCACATAGTTTTCCCAACACCATTTATTAAAGAGGCTGTCTTTTCCACATTGTATATTCTAGCCTCCCTTGTTGTAGATTAATACTGTATATAAGTGTGGTTTCATCTCTGGGTTCTCTACTCTGTTCCATTGATCTATGTGTCTGTTTTTGTGCCAGTACTATACTATTTTGATGACTGTGGTTTGAAATCTGGGAGTATGATACCTTCAGCTTTGTTCTTTCTCAAGAGTGTTTTGACTGCTTATTTTGTGGTTTCATACAAATTTCAGAATTTTTTGTTCTAGTTTTGTGAAAAATGCCATTGATATTTCAATAGGGACTACATTAAATTTGTAGATTGCTTTCAATAGCATGGTCATTTTAATAATTTTCCTTCTTCCCATCTGTGAACATGGTTGTCTTCAATTTCTTTAATCAGTGTCATAGTTTTCCAAGTACAGACCTTTTATCTCCTTAGATTTGTTCCTCAGTATTTTTTATTTTTAATGTGATGATATATGGAATTTTTTCTTAATTTCTCTTTCTGGTAATTCATTGTTAGTATACAGAAGTGCAACAGGTTTCTATATATTAATTTTGTATCCTCCAACTTTACCAGATTAACTGATGAGTTCTAGCAGATTTTGGTGGCATCCTTAGAATTTTTATGTATAGTATTGTGTCATCCGCAAACAGTGATAGTTTTACTTTTTTCTTTCCAACTGGATTCCTTTAATTCTTTTTTCTCTGATAGTAGTGCCTAGGATTTCCAGTGCTATGTTGAATAGAAGTGGTGAGGGTGGGCATCCTTGTATTGTTCCTGATCTCCGATGAAATGCTTGTAGCTTTTCACCATTGAGTATGATGTTAGTTGTAGGCTTGTCATATATGGCCTTTATTATGCTTTTATTATATTCCTTTTGTGCCTACTTTGTTGAGAGGTTTTTTTGTTGTTGTTGTTGTTACCATAAATGGATGTTGAATTTTGTCAAAAACTTTTTCTACACCTGTTGAGATGATTATATGGCTTTTAGTCTTCAATTTTTTAATATGGCATATCACATTGATTGAGTTGCAGATATTGAACCATCCTTGCTTCCTTGGAGATAAATCCCAATCGATTATTATGTATAATCCTTTTAATGTACTATTGAATTCAGTTTGCTAATATTTTGTTGAGGATTTTTACATCTATGCCCATCAGTGATACCGGCCTGTAATTTTTTGTGTAATGTCTTTGTCTGACTTGGCATCAGGGTACTTCTGGCCTCATGTTTGGAAGAATATGTTTGGAAGTGTTTGTCCCTTTGCAGGTTTTTGAAATAGTTGGTGAAGTATCAGTTTAACTATTTTCTAAATGTTTGGTGTAATTCACCCGTATAGCCATCTAGTCATGGACTTTTGTTTGTTGGAAAGTTTTTTGTTTTTATTTGTTACTGATTCGATTTCATTACTGGCAATTGTTCTGTTCATATTTTCTATTTCTTCCTGATTCAGTCTTGAAAGATTGTACATTTTTGTGAATTTATCCATTTATTCTAGGTTGTCTATTTTATTGGCATATAATTGTAGTACTCTCTTATGATCCTATGTATTTCAGTGGCATTGGTTATAAATTCCCCTATTTTGTTTCTGACTTAAATTGATTTGGGCCCTCTTTTTTTTTTTTTTTTATGAGTCTAGCTACAGGTTTATCAGTTTTGTTTATCTTTTCAAATAACCAGCTCTTAAGATTCATTGATCTTTTCTGTTTCATTTTTTAGTCTTTATTTCATTTATTTCTGCTCTGATCTTTATTATTTCTTTCCTTTTACTAACTTTGTGGTTTTTTTCTTTCTCTAGTTCCTTTAGGTGTGAGGTTAGGTTGTTTGAGTTTTCTTGTCTCCTGAGGTAAGCTTGTATTGCTATAAACTTCCCTGTTTTACTTATAAACTTACTTGTAAGTTTACTTATAAACTTCCCTGAATTACTTTTGCTTTATCTCATAGATTTTCAATCGTGTATTTTTGTTTTCATTTTCTCTGTGTTTTAAAAATTTTGCCCTTGAATTTTTTCAACAACTTCTTGGTTGTTTAGTAACATATTGTTTAGCCTCTACATGTTTGTGTTTTTGCATATTTTTTCTTGTATTTGATTTCTAGTCTCATAGTATTGTGATTGGAAACGATGCTTGATATGATTTCAGTTTTCTTAAATTTACTGAGACTTGTTTTGTGACCTAGCATGTGATCTATCCTGGAGAATGTTCCATGTGCACCTGAAGAGAATGTGTATTCTACTGCTTTTGGATGGAATGTTTCATATAAATGAATGTGATCCATTTGGCCTAATGTGTCTTTTAAGGTCAGTGTTTCCTTATTAATTTTCTCTCTGTATGATCTGCCATTGATGTAAGTGAGGGCTGTTAAAAAGTCCCTTACTATCATTGTAATACTGGTTTCTCCATTTCTATCTGTTAATGTTTGCTTTATGTATTTAAGTGCTCTTATCTGGGGAGCATATATATTTATAATTGTCTTTTTGGATCGATCCCTTGATCATTAGGTGATGTCCTTCTTTGTCTGTTACAGCCTTTGTTTTAAAGTCTTTCATCTGATATGAGTATTGCTACCCTGGCTTTTTTTTTTTTTTTTTCATTTTAGTCTGCATGGAATACCCTTTTCAATCCCTTCACTCTCAGTCCATGTGTGTCTTTAGATCTAAAGTGAGTTTCTTGTGGGCAGCATATATATGGGTCTTGTTTTTGTGTGCATTCAGCCACTCTGTGTATTTTGATTACAACATTTAGTTCATTTACATTTGGAGTAATTATATATATATATAGAAATTTTGTAAATTGTTTTGTGATTGTTATTGTATTTTTTCTTTTGTTCTTCTTTTTCTCTCTTCTCTTGTGATTTGATGACCATCTTTAGTGTTATATTTGAATTCCTTTCTCTTTTTGCATGTGTGTATATGTATTATAGATTTTGGTTTGTGGTCATCATGAAGTTTATATATATAGAAATATATATTTTAAGATGCTGGTCTTTTAAGTTCAAATACATTTTAACAATCCTGCATTTTTACTTTCCAATGTTTATTGCTTTTGACATTTTTTTGATTTGTCTTTATTTTTTGTAAATTAATTATTTTAATTAATTACTTTACAATATTGTGGTGGTTTTTGCCATACAGTCACATGAATCAGCCATGGGTGTACATGTGTCCCCCGTCCTGAACTCCCTCCCACCAGCCCGCCATCCCATCCTTCAGTGTCATCACAGTGCACTGACCCTGAGTGCCCTGTCTCTTGCATTGATTGACATCATTTTTATCCCTTAACTACTTAATATGGATATAGATGAGTTTACTACACTTGTCTTTTCGTTAAGATTTATGTATTTACTAACTTTTGGCTGTATTGGGTCTTTGTTGCTGCCTACGGGCTTTCTCTAGTTGCAGCAAGTGGGGGCTACTTGTCGTTGTGCACGGGCTCCTCGTGTGGTAGTTTCTCTCGTGGGTCGTCGGCTCTAGGGCACACAGGCTTCTGTACTTGCGGTGCATGGGCTCAGTAGTTGTGGTGCACGGGCTTAGTTGCCCCGCACAGCATGTGGAATCTTCCTGAACCAGGGGTTAAACCCATTTCCCCTGCGTGGGCAAGCAGATTCTTAATCACTAGACCCCCAGGAAAACTCAGCCCTTGTCTTTTAACCTTCCTACTAGGTTTACACACGGTTGATTCACTGCCTTTATTGTCTGTGTGCCTTTACCCATGAGGTTTTTCCTTTCATAATTTTCCTAGTTCTAGTAGCAGTCTTTTCTTTTTCACTTAAAGAAGTCTCTTTAACATTTCTTGTAAAGCTGTTTTGGGAGGGCTGAGCTCCTTTTGCTTTTGCTTGTCTATAAACTTTTTGATCATTCTATCGAATTTGAATGAAAGCATTGCCTGAGAGAGTATTCTTGGTTATAGGTTTCCCCCTTTCATCTCTTTAAATATATTGTGCCAGTTCCTTCTGTCCCGCAAAGTTTTTGCTGAAAAGTCAGTTGATAACATTATGGGAGTTTCCTTGTACTTAACTTTTTGTTTTTCTC
This sequence comes from Ovis aries, assembly GCF_016772045.2. Lineage (NCBI taxonomy): Eukaryota > Metazoa > Chordata > Mammalia > Artiodactyla > Bovidae > Ovis > Ovis aries. The sequence goes on from NC_056076.1 coordinate 47,049,456, forward strand.
TTGCTATTTTTAATCTCTCTCTTTATCTTTAATTTTTGCTGCTTCTATTACAGTTTGTGTTGATGCGGTCCTCTTTGGGTTGATCCTGTTTGGGAATCTCTGTGATTCCTGGACCTGATGTCCATTTCTTTACACAGGGAAGTTTTCTGCTATTATTTCTTCATATAAGTTATCTGCCGCACTCTCTCTCTCCTATTTCTGAGACCCTATAATGCAAATGTTAATACCTTAATGTTTAAGAGTTGTCTTAAACTCTCTTCATTAAATTTTCTTTTTTTTCTGTTCAACCTGGGTGATTTCTACTACTCTGTTTTCCAGCTCACGGATTCATTCCTCTGTATCATTTAGTCTACTATTGATTACTTCTAGTATATTTTAAAATTTCACTTATTGTAGTTTTTATCTTTCTTTGGTTCTTCCTTATTTCTAACCCCTTATTAATAACTTTCAACTTCTTACTCTGCTCACCTAATCTTCTCCTGAGTTCTTTGAGCATCTTTACAATTATAACCTTGAGCTCTTTATTGGGTAGATTGATTATCTCCAGCTCACTTAGTTCATCTGGAGTTTTATCATGTTCCTTCATTTGGAACATATTCCTGTGTCACTTCATTTTGCCTAATTTCCTGTTTTTATTTCTGTGTATTTGGTAGGTTGGCTATATTTCCTGACTTTGGAGAAGTAGACTTTTGCAGGAGATGTCCTGTGTTTCCCAGCAGTCAGCAGTGCACTTCCCTCTGGTTGCAAGAGCTGTATGCTTTAGGGTTCTCCCCTATGTGGGCCGTGTGGGTCCTTATGTTGTGACAGGCTGACTACTGTGGGTTGTCTGGTAGGCCTGGGTGCTTTATATATAGAGCTTCCCTGGTGGCTCAGATGGTAGAGAGTCTACCTAGAATGCAGGAGACCCAGGTTCAAACCCTGGGTCAGGAAGATGCCCTGGAGAAGGAAATGGCAACCCTATATATATAGCAATATAAATAGCTATAAACCATATTGTTTCGTTGCCTGTGCTGAAGCTGCTAGCCACTGGTGGGTGAGGCTGGGTCCCAAAGCAGCTGGGTACAAAGCCCTGAGGGGTTCTGGGGCTAGTGCTAGTCCAAAGATGGGTGGAGCCAGGTCCTAGGATGCTTGGTTGCAGGGCTGGGTGTCTTGAATTAATTAGATGGCCTGCTGGTGTGGGGCCTGTTCCTGACACAGCTATCTGTGGAGTCCAGGGTGTCCGAAAACAGGTGTTGGCTTGCTGGTGAGTGGGGCTGAATCCTGGGGCTTGGGGGTCCTAGGGCTGGGTATTGACCTGCTGGTGGATGGGCCCAGGGCCAGGGGTTTCCCAGGGCTAGTTCTAGCCTGCCATGGGTGGGACTGAGCCCCTTGGAGTCCTGGGGCTAGCCCAGATTCACTGGTATGAGGGTTCTGGGGGACAGGTCCTGGGGCAAGGTGGGTAGGGTTTTATCCCCACCTGTCTAACTACTTGGCCTGAGGTGTCCCAGTACTGGTGCTTACAGGCTTGTGGGTGAGGCCAGTCTCAATGCTAACAAGCTCCAGGGAGGATTCTGGAATGGCACTAGTCAGCAACAGTGTGCTTGTGATAGAATGAGCTTCCAGTAACGGCTGCTACCAGCGTCTGTGTCTACGAGGTGAACTCCCATGTCTTCCTGCCTCTCCAGGAGGCTCTCAGAGATCACCGGGGAGGTCTGACCCAGGCTTCTTTCAAATTATTGCTTCTGCCCTGGATCCCAGCACATATGGGATTTTGTGTGCACAAAGGAAAAAAAAAAATAAAAAAAGAGGTGAGGTCTCTATTTTCCACAGCCCTCTGGCTCTCTTGAAAGTAAGCCCCATTGGCCTTCAAAGCCAAACATTCTAACGGCTCATCTTCTTGGTGCAGGACTCAAAGATCATGATGTGGAGCTTGAACCCCTTACTCCTTGTGGAAAACCACAGCAGTTGTAATTATCCCCCCATTTATGGGCTGCCCACCCATGGATATGGGTCTTGACTGTACAGCATCTCCACTCCTCCAGCCTGTCTCATTGTGGCTCCTTCTTTTCTATCTTTAGTTATAGAAAACATTTCCTGCTCTTCTTCTGGTCTCATCAATAGTTGCTTTGTAAGTAGTTGTAATTTTGGTGTGCCCATGGGAGGAGGTGGGTGCAGGGTCTTCCTCCTCCACCATTTTGGCCATTCGCCTTTATTTTTAATGACACTGACTTGTTCAAGAAGCCATGTCAATCGTCCTGCAGAACATCTCCCTTTCTGTAGTTGTCTGATTGTTTCCTCAAGGTTTCACCTGCTGTTTTATGCCTGGTCAGACTGTGATGTCACCTTACCAGGATGGCAGTCTGATCTTTCCATCATGCAGCTATGTTGCAACTAGAAAGTAGTCTGTCTGAGCATGAGCTTTTGACAAGAGCATAAACCTTGTGATTCCATAATCTGGTTATGTGTTTATAACAATGGCATGGCATAGAAAGTCCTCTGTATTTCAATAGGCTTTATACTTCCCTGAAATCCCCAATTTTATAACCAATTCATACTCAGGATTGACTGTACATGCCTCCCTTCATGGAACACTGTTCCTGAGCATAACTGACTGGTTCTGATTTTATTTTTTATTAAGTATAGTAAATGCCTTTCTTGGATCTGTAGACACCACTTTTGGTAGTTCTAGTGCTTTATCAAGTTGAGCAGCATTTGAAAGTTGGGAAGTTTCCTGGTAGAAACAGGAGGTAATCAGGAAACAAACAAAAAACAAATTAGAACTTATGGGTATATATATTCAAGCTTTTAAGTGAATTTTAGATGCAAAGACTGTAAAAGAGAACTATAATAAAAACATTTGAAAGAAGAAATGTGTCCTTTTTAACTGTTTGTTTTTGAGATGGAAAGCTTAATGCAAAATTTGGATCTTATTACAGAAATTGAAACGAGCTCATGCAAATTAATCTCCATTGCACCCGTAAAAAAGAAATTAAAAGCGCTAATGCTGCTTGTAGTGTATATACAGTAACATTTCCTAAATATCTTCTGGGTCTAAAGCTAGGAATGATATTCAATGCTTCCTTTTCCTCAGGCTACAGTATCATAGGATTCAATTTTGAATCTGATAATGGAGGCACTTTTGTTGCACAATAGCCCACAAAGGAAATGAAGGAAGTAGAAAACAGGCAGATTATTGAAGCAGAGACAAATGAGACGCCTCGGTTAGATGCTCAGTTCTGGGCTTCCTTTCTTTGGTAGACAGAAATTAATTGAGCATCTAATTGTGTCCATTTCGGGGTCACGTTACCTTTTACAGTTTAAATCGACCATTGGTGGTGGCCCTATTCTTAGTCTTTTAATCCAGAAGACAGTTTTCTATGTTCATTTGAATGACATGAGTAGAAGATGATACAGATCTGGCAAACTTAATACTTTTAATTAACAAATTTATAAGATGACATTCTGTGTTTCAAGTAATTACATATCTTAAATAGTTAATACCAGGTATTTCCATAGAGTTTTCTTAGCTCTCTTTTCTGCTGTTAACAAATTCTGAATTTCCATCAAACTTATCTCAGGAAAAGTAGTGATTTTATTTTAAGGCCTGGGTACCTCAAGTATAAGCTGTTTCACAATCTGCATAGAAAGCAAGCCATTTTTGAAGCAACCCCATGATCAAAGAATTCTAAGTTACTGAGCCACAGCGTGTCCTTAAGTCCCCATTATCTGCTGTAGAGAGCGAGACTACTTGCCAGACTTAGTGATTCCAGCCGTAAAACCCTAGAAATACTCTTGACTGGAGTTGAGACGCTGCCGTTTTCCAGGAATTTAGTAAAACTTTGCTCAAGCATCTCTGACAGGTCGTTTATAGTCTTGTCAAGAATATGGTCAACATTGCTCAGATCAGCTCAGGATCCGGAAGTCCCTCCATTCCAAGAGTTAGAGCTTTGCCTTCCCATTCATCTTGGTATACCAGGATTTCACTAGGTCAGTGATTCACTGATTAAGTGACTCTGCAGGGATTCTAAAAGGAATTTGAAGGAAATTATTCTAACAAATCCTTCAGCTCATTTGGTGAGGGCAGCTGTGAAACCCAAGGCGCTCCATATGTGTGTGGATAATTGGATCCCTAGATTTCTCTGCCTTAGTGTATATGTACATGAAAGGCATCTGTATATTCGGTGTATAGGCATGCGAGGTCAGGGGGACAGGGAGTGGGAAGTGTAGTGTGGAGGAGGAGATGCCTGTGGGTGCCTTTGGCTGGATCTTTCCCTCCTAGTGAATTGAACGCCCAAGGCCAGCATCAGTGTTAGGACATTTCCCACTCCCATACCTACTGATGTGGAAGAGGGGAGGGACCCTGATATCAGAGTGGCTCATCTGCCAAGGCGATGATGGAATTCCTTAGCATAGACATTTTTTGATCTGTGAACAGTAGAATCCAGCCTATTGGGTTTCCTTGCTTTGTACTTGCCAAAGTATTAAACAATTCAGAACCTCTGGATAAAAAGAAAAAAAAATGGAGTTGCTGTACCCTCATCCCATTCCTCTACCCAGAGGTACTACATAGCTAAGTTTTTCACCAAATCAGAGAAATACACATCCACACTCTTTCACTCAGAGAGAAAGAAAGGAAAAAAAATATTAGATATGTAGATACCTTTTCACCTTACATATGTCTTGGGCTTCCCTGGTAGCTCAGACAGTAAAGTGTCTGCCTGCAATGCAGGAGACCCAGGTTTGATCTCTGGGTCAGGGAGAGACCCTGAAGAAGGAAATGACAACCCACTCCAGTACTCTTGCCTGGAAAATATGCTACAGTCCTTGAGGTTGCAAAAAGTCAGACATGACCGAGTGACTTCACTTTCACTTTCACTACGTATGTCTTAGAATTAGGTAGATCTGCATTTGCTTACATACAGAGATGTTCAAGACATATTATTAAATGGGGGAAAAGGCAAGGTGCCAAACAGTATACACAAAATGATTCCATTTTTGCAAATTTAGAAGAGTATTTACAAAAATGGAATCATTGATATATTGATATATATATTGATATATTCAGAACAATTACATGAGAAATTAGCAATAGTGGTTGGGTGGAAAGCTAAACGTTTCCTTTTAAACTTTTTGTATTAATCGAAGTTTTTCTTTGTCCAGTTTAAACATTACCTTTATATTTTAAAAAGTTATTTATTTATTTTTGGCTGCGTTGAGCCCTCGTTGCTGCACGAAGCCTTTCTCTAGTTGAGGCGAGTGGGGACTACTCTTCGTTGAGGTGAGAGGGCTTCTCATTTCAGATTCTCTTGTTGCAGAGCACAAGCTCTAGGGCACAGCTTCAGCAGCTGTGGTGTCCCACAGTATGTGGGATCTTCCTGGACCAGGGATCGAACCTGTGTGCCCTGGGCTGGCAGGCAGATTCTTAACCACTGTACCACTGGGGAAGTCCAAACACTACCTTTAATTCAAACTTTCTTTCTACTTGGGAGTGGACAGATAGTACGTGGGTGGGGAGAAAACACTACGTGGGTGGGGAGAAAACACTATGTCTTCAAAATCTTTCCTTGTCAGTGTATATAGGTCTACTTTGTTCTTTGTATTGGGGCATAGTGATCCTTCGTAAGCCTGTAGCATGATTTATTTAACCTCTAATGGACATTTTCTGTGTGTGTGTGTGCGCGCGTGCTCCATCATGTCCGACTCTGTGTGACCCCATGGACTGTAACTTGCCAGGCTCCTCTGTCCATGGAATTTTCTAGGCTAGAATTCTGCAGCAGGTTGTCATTTCCTACTCCAGGGGCTCTTCCTGACCCAGTGATCGAACCTAAATCTTTTGTATCTCCTGCATTGGCAGGTGGATTCTTTACCACTAGCGTTTTAGATATTTCTCATTTCAGAGGAGAATGTGCATAATGCTTTATTAAATATCCTTGAACATTAATTATTTTGCACATGTGAACCATTTCTATAATGTAGTGTAATTAATTGATCTTGCATAAATGGTGAGGTGTCGAATTGTGAGTTGGTGGGCATGTGTTTCATGTCGCTCTGTAAAAATGTTGTACTAGTTTATATTCCTACCAACTGTATCTGAGTACATATTCTTTCATACCTTGCCTGCTCTGAATATTAGCTGGGTAAAATCTTTAAAATTTCTGCATTAAAAATTTTTGAGACTCTTTTCGAAAGAAGGTAATATTTTTGTCCAGATGCACTGAAGAAATATTAATGATACTTAAGGTGGTTTCTTAAATTTTCTGTGCACAGCAAGCTTTTTGATACAACCATAAAGAAAACATATGAAGGGAATATCTGCTTAGATGATTTTGTGTGTTCTTTTCTTTCTGGGGACTCTATCCTGTAGTCACATTGACTCAGCAAGTTTGTTACAGCCAGTTCATCAGAACAAGTAAACGAGCATCGTTGCCACATTCTAAGATATGACCCAGCTCTGCCATCCAGGCAGTAAGGACACCCTCATAATCGTTTGGGTAATAAGCAGCCTCCCATTTCCATTTTGAGTAACTTCAGAATATTACATGAAATCATTTGTATTTCCAGTAATATCATTTATTTTATATTACTAAAACAGTTACTCAAATTATTTACATTCATTTTAGCCTTTTTCTCCCTACCTCTCTCCGTTTTTATGTATTTTAAGACAGCTTTGTTGAGATATAATTCATATACCATGCAACTCACCCATTTTAAATGTACAGTCCTATGGCTTTTAAGGACAAGGGGTGACGGCTAAGGGGTGCAGAGTTTCTTTGGGGAGTAATGAAGATATTTTAAGATTATTATAGTGATCGTGGTATAAATCTGTAAATAAACATGGGCTCTACCCAGGTGAGCACCTTTAGGAAATTCAGGGCTACCAGCCAAAGCCAGAGCAGTGCGTGTCATACTGAGGAGCACAAGGAAAACACCCCTGTCTTTTCTAAGCATCTTAGTCACAAGAGAACACGAGTTCGTGTTTAGATTACGAAGAAACTCGTACTTCCAGAGTGGAGCATGGAGGGACTCTGAACTCTATGAACAAAGTAACTAATAGCTGTTGAGTTGCCACCAAACGCTGACCCCGATGCTGGCAGACACCCACAGTTTTGCAAAACACTGCCCAGGTAGACATGGTCACAGTTAGTGTCCGGTGTAGTCCCTCTGGGGATGTCTATGGCTTTCACGGCTCTTTAATTCAGATCCTTTTGTTCTCAAAAACCGTTGCTTACAAATGAAACAGACGAGCTTCAGGTACAGCAGGACTGTAACTTTTCTGGAGCTAAAGGCATAATCCCCTACGAGATACACTTCTCCCGGTGCAGCAGAGTGACTAATTAACTGAGGCCTGGCCAGTAGTTGCTCTGAAATGGTCACTAAAATTGTGAGATTCAGTTTGAGGACCTGTCAGGGACACCATTTGTTACTAATGTGAGGTCAGCCAAGACTTACTGGTAACCATAGTTGTTTGATTTTGGCAAATTTGGCACACCATTTTTGACAAATTAAAACAGCAATTTCTCTTTGGTCTCGTGAATTTGCAGGGGTGGGAATGGACATTGATGAGTCGGGGTTAATGCAGGGGAGGAATTGATGGAGGGAAGGTCACTGGCCTGGGAGCCAGAGACCTAGGTTCTGAGTCAAACCCTCAAGTGTGAGTTTGAGAATGTGGAGATTTAGAAACGTATTCCGTCAATCTTGCTTGTTTAACATGCAGTTTTAGTTTTTATTTTGCAAGCTTGATTTGAACTGAATTTTATGCTGATCATCTTTATTCTGTAAACAGTCCTTCGGAACTACCCAAATTTCACGAAAGGACCCCAGTGCTGGGAAGGATCAAGTGCAAGAAGAGAAGAGGGACAGAGGATGAAATGGTTGGGTGGCATCACCGACTTGACTTAAGTCTGAGTAAAGGACAAGGAAGACTGGCGTACTCTAGTCTGTGGCCTCTCCAAGAGTCAAATATGATTTAGCCACTAAAGAGCAAAATTCAGGAAGTGCTTCCCCTCCTCATACACTAGATGGCACTATAGGTGAGGCAAATCGATTTACCAAAAAAGAGCCTTGGATAACCAAGACTAATTTTGATAAATGAGAAAAGCTTAGCACTACAGGATACTTCTATTTTCTGGGAAACAGAAGAGTTACCTTGAGAAGCCTTAAGATAGCAACCCTCTAAGACACTAAAATTATGCCCACAGATTAGAAAGCAGTGGAAGCAGATAATTGAATAAAGATGTTATGAAATAGCTGCATTATACCTAAACTCTTACTTTGATATGAACTTTTTTGGGGGAGGGGGGGAGAAATTACATACTGTGAAATAAAAGTAGTCACAAGAAGAAATAAATGTGAATTCTATTCACATAATGTTAAAAAATATGAAAACCTAAACCTACAGTCTGTTATACAGAGTAAAGTAAAGAGAAAAACAAATATATATATTAAGTTAGCTACTTAGTCGTGTCCAACTCTTTGTGACCCCATGGACTGTAGCCCGCCAGGCTCCTCTGTCCATCAAATTCTCCAGGCAAGAATACTGGAGTGGGTTGCCATTCCCTTCTCCAGGGGATCTTCCCAACCCAGGGATTGAACCCAGGTCTCCTGCACTGCAGGCAGACTCTTTACTGACAGAGCCAGCAGGAAAGCCAAAAATATTTACTCGTGATCACATTTTAACGAACTGAAGAGTCTATCATTAAGAGATAAATAACATTGTGTGATACGTTCTTTTTTAAATGTAACTTTTGTGTGTGTGTTAGTCCCTCAGTCGTATCCGACTCTTTGCGACCCCACAAACTAACCTGCTAGGCTTCTGTGTCCATGGAATTCTCCAGGCATATATATACAGTATATATATATGTACGCTATCTAAACGACATATTCTAGAAGAATAGAACTGATGAACCCGTCTACAGGGAAGAAATGGAGACACAGACCTAGAGAACGGACTGATGGACCCAGCTGGGGTGGAGAGGCTAGGAGAAATTGAGAAAGTAACATTGACATGTGTTCACCATCATGTGTGAAATAGATAACTAGCAGGAAACTGCTCTGTAACACACAGAGCCCAGCCTGGTGCTCTGTGACGACCTCAAGGGGGTGGAATGGGGAGAGAGAGAGGTTTTAGAGAGGGGAGATGTGTAAAATTATGACTGATTCATATTGATGAACAGCAGCAACCACCACAACGTTGTAAAGCAATTCTCCTCCAATAAAAAAGTGAATTATCCTCCAATAAAAGCAATTATCGGCCAATAAAAAGGCCCTTCCTCATTAGTATAGCAGTGAATATCTGCACCTGTCATGTGGGAGACAGGGGTTTGATTCCCCAGCAGGGAGGCTGTATACATTTAAAGGACTTCCCTGTAACTCAAACAGTAAAGAATCTGCCTGCAATGCAGGAGACCAGTGTTTGATCCCTGGGTTGGGAAGATCCTCTGGAGAAGGGAATGGCAATCCACTCCAGTGTTCTTGCCTGGAGAATTCCATGGACAGAGAAGGCTGGCGGGTTAGTTTGTGGGGTCACAGAGTCGGGCATGACTGAGGGACTAACACACGCAAAAGTTAAGTTAAAAGAAGAATGTGTCACACAGTGTTTACTCATTCTCTTAGTAATAGACTCTTCAGTTCTTTAAAATGTGATCGTGAGTAAATATTTTTGAATATTAAAAAATGTGAAAACTATCTACAGTGTTTTTTTAAGGATATACGGTAGGCTTCCCTGATAGCTCAGTTGGTAAAGAATTCTGCAGTGCAGGAGACCCTGGTTCGATTCCTGGGTCAGGAAGATCCCCTGGAGAAGGGAAAGGCTACCCACTCCAGTGTTCTGGCCTGGAGAATTCCACGGACTGTATAGTCCACCGGGTCACAAAGAGTCGGACACGACTGAGCGACCTTCACTTTCACATAGTTGGTAAAACCATAAAGAGAAAGGGAATGCTCAGCATAAAAATTGGGATGGAAGTTACCTCTGGTGGGAGGAGGGGAAACGTCTGAAAGGAACAGTGAGGGGGTTTCTAAGACACAGAATGTGTTCTGGGCTTTAACCAGAGTGAAGCCTGTTATTATTATTATTAAAAAGGAATGGATGTTTTATACTCTTCTATATGAATTATATATTTCATAATAACAGATTAAAGCATAGCAAAGATTACTGTAATTCCCTTCTTGATTCTTTATCTTGCCTTGGTAAGTTGCTTTCCAGTTTTTTAACTCACCCTGATGCCACAGATTTCTTCAAGGACAGAGGGGGAGATGTACCCAGGGTCATTTTTAAAGAGTGGCCTGTCATCTGCTTTTAAAACTCTTAATGTTATCAGATCTATCCCTGAGGGCAAATTTGGACTTTAGAAACACTCAAAGCTGCTAATAAAGGGTGTTCTTAAATTTGGTGAGGCCCAACTTCAAACAAGAGGACTCTCCAACAGCTGAGGGGTGATTAAGTTATGATGATTTCAGTGCAGTCATTAAAACTTTTAATAACTGGGAAAATATTTACAAAGTATTTTTAAGGAGAAAAACACAGCTAATCAAAACACATGAGAAGCCTATTTTGTAAGAAGATGGAAAGAATGTAACCAAAATACCTTATTTTTTTTCTTGTGCATTTATGCATTATTCCACTTTTCTACAGGGCCACATATTATTTTTGTAAATGTGGGCTAGGGGAGGATGAAGTGAAGTGAAGTCGCTCAGTCATGTCCGACTCCTTGCTACCCTCTGGACTGTAGCCCACCAGGCTCCACCGTCCATGGGATTTTCCAGGCAAGGGTACTGGAGTGGGTTGCCATTTCCTTCTCCAGGGGATCTTCCCGACCCAGGGATCAAACTCAGGTCTCCTGCATTGCAGGCAGATGCCTTACCATCTGAGCTAACAGGGATGAATCTACATTGAAGATGATTTTAAAAGAAGAGTTTCAGAAATGTTTTGATCAATGGAATAAAAGCGTGACCTACTAAGGTGACTATTTTGAAGGGTGACTCAGTTTAAATATATTGAATTGGCCAAAAATTTCCTTCAATTTTAAAGTAAAAATAAAAGACATATTTTTCATTTTCACCAGGAACTTTATTGAACAATGTACTCACTGTTTTCTTCCACTATCTTCTGGCATTTTCCAGACAACTTCATAATTCCATAGTCCCAAAACTGTTTCTCTTTTAGAGCAAAGAACTCTTCTAGGCGCTTTTTACAGTTCTAGGGAGTTGAATTTTTTTCCATTAAGAGAATTTTGTAAAGACCAAAATATATGGAAATCCAAAGGTACGATGTCTGGTGAATACATTGGATGAATCAGAACTTCCCAGCCAAGCTTTAGTAGTTTTTGCCTGGTCATGAGAGAAATATGTGGTCTTTTGTTACCTTGATGGAAGATTATGTGTTTTCTGTTGACTGATGCTGGACACTTTTTGTTGAGTGCTGCTTTCAGTTGGTCTAATTGGGAGCAGTACTTGTTGGAGTTAATTGTTAGGTTTTTGACAAGGAGCTCTTAATAAAGGACTTCCTTCCGATCCCACCATATACACAACAGCACCTTCTTTGGTTGAAGACTGGCCTTTGGTAATGGTATAGGGTGGTTCATTTCGCTTGCCCCATAATCTCTTCCGTTCTACATTATTGTACAGTATCCGCTTTTCATTGCCCGTCACAGTTTGTTTTTTTAAATGGACAGTTTTCATTACATTTAAGTAGAGAATCGCATGCAGAAATATGGGCAAGAAGGTTTTTTTTTCCACTTGACTTATGTGGAACCCAATCATCAAAGTGATTAACATAACCAAGCTGGTGCAAATTATTTTCATTGCTTGATTTGGATATTTTGAGTATATCCGTTGTCTCCTGTATGATGTAACATTGATAGTTCGCAATTAATGTCTTGATTTGATCTCTATCAGGTTCAACTGTTCTACTTGACTGTGGAGCATTGTCTAGCAAAAAACTCCACAAAGCACCTTTGACATGTTTTTTCACCTCCAAACACTTCAAAAAACTTTTTTTATTTGTTTCAATTGAGTTTTTACCTTTCTCAAAATAGTAAAGCATAACATGCTAAAAATGTTGCTTTTTTCATACATCTTCAATATTAAAATGGCTACACAAAAATTCACCAATTTTGATGCTTTTAAAAAAAAATTGCACACTGATATGACTGCTGTTAAAATAGTCTGACAAAATTGTTTCCAAAGAAGTTAAAGACGGCTGAGTGCTATTTAGATCCAGTTTACAGAAAAAAAAAAGAATGAACTTTTGGCCAACCCAGCATTATATGATATATTTGTTTAAAAATCAATTCATATTAAAAAAAAAGATTTTTTTTTTATAGAGCAGTTTTGGGTTCACAGCAAAATTGAGTGGAAAGTTCAGAGAATTTGCATATATCTCCCACTTCACATGTCCACAACTCCTACATCATCAATATCTTGCATCAGATGAATCTACATTGACATGTCTTTATCACTCAGAGTACATAGTTTGCATTGCATTAAAAGTCACTTTGGTGCACACACTATCGGTTTTGACAGCATGGCTACCTTGATAGTGTCATGTAGAATAGTTCACCGCTCTGAAAGCCTCTGTGTTCTGTCTCCCCGTCTCTCCCCACTGATCTTCTTATTGTCTTCATAGTTATGCTTTTTTTCCAGAATGTCACATAGGTGAAATCATACAGTATGAAACTGTTGATATAAATAATCAATAAACAACCTATAATAGGAATGTTGTGAAGTGTTAGTTGCTCAGTCGTGTCCGACTCTTTGCGACCCCATGGACTGTAGATTGCTGTAGGCAAGAATGCATGTAGGTAAGAATGCTGGAGTAGATTGCCATTTCCTTCTCTAGGGGATCTTCCCAACTCAGGGATCGAATCCTGGTCTCCTGCATTGCAGGCAGATTCTCTACTGTCTGAGCCACCTGGCCAATCCCGTAATAAGAGTAGAGAATGTTTATTTGAGCCAAGCCAGGGACTATAGCCTGGGAGACACAGATTCAAGAAGCATTTGAATTATATTCTGCAGGATCAAAATGGGGCAGGCTTTTAAAGGCAAAAACTGGAAGGTTGCAGCTTTATCAAGAATTATAACTGGAACTGGCAAGAAGTAACTGTGCTTGTGGAGGAAGGATTGGTTGGGGTCCACATGGTTGCAGCTGCTAGCAGATACTGGTTTGAGGATAGCTAGTGGTGGTGTTGAGTCTTATACTGTTCAGAAACTCAAGTTCTTAGTAATGTAGAACCTGTCTGAAACCACATTCACAATGGCCACCAGGCTCCATTTTGGATGCTTGAACCACAGTTACTCCATTCTGATTTTTAAAAGCATTCTTTTCTTTAATGGTTAAAGCAGATGTACAATTTATATCTGATAGGCTACAGACTGGCTATTCTAGACTAAGTCAAATCATGTGTTAGTCAGAATGACTTCTCTGTAACTCAGTATTTGAAAGTTTCTTCCATTGTTACCTTTTCAGATTGGCTTCTTTCACTTAGTAATATGCATGTTTCCTTGATGCCTTTTTATGGCTTGGTATTTTTTTTTAAGTACTGATAATCCATTGTGTAGAAGTACTGCACTTTATTGATTCACACACTGAAAGGGTATTTTAATTGTTTCTGGCAATGAATAAAGCTGCATCGGCAGCTTCAGAGTGAAAGTTTGTGTGTAGATGTGTTTTTAACTCTTTGGAGTAAATTCCAAGGAGCATGGCAGCTGGATCATATGGTAAGTGTATGTTTAGTTTTGTAAGAAACCACCAAACTGTCTTCCAAAGTGGCTGTACCATTCTGCATTCCCACCATCGGTGAATGAGAGTTCCCATGGCTCTGCATCTTCCTCAGTATTAGTGGTGTTCGTGTTTTGGATTTTCACCATTCTCATAGGTGTGCAGTGCTATCTTGTTTTTTTGATTTGCCACTCCTTGATGACATATGTTGTTGAGCATCTTTTCATATATTTGTTTAGACAATCCATATATCTTTTTTTGTGAGGTGTTTGTTCATTTTTTTTTTTGCCCATTTTCAATTGTATTTTTTGTTTTCTTATTGTTGAATTTTAGGAGCTCTTTGTATATTTTGAATAATAGTTCTTTATCAAATGTGTCATTTGTAAATATTTTCTCCCAGTTTAAATCACTACTTTTTGTGTTAAATATTTTATTACTTCAAGGATTATAATTTTCCTTTAATCTCCTTTTCTCTTAGACTTCTGGGGACTTTTGCTTTATTTATTTTACCCTGAATTCAAAGAAAAAAGTTTAACTAAAAAAATAACAATAAAATGTGTATAAACTGGGTGATAAAATGCAAATTTATATTTTTAGAAAGCAATAATTATCTTTGAATGGCAGAAAACAAATTTTGGTTTAAAAAGTAGTACTTACTCATGTTTGGGAACACATGTAAGAATTAAAGATTTTAAAATTTTTAAAATAAAAAATTAAAAAAAAAAAAAAAGTAGTACTTACTATGATTCCTTCACAAGGTCTTTGAAACACAAGTTGCTTCATTTTCTGTATTTTCTGGCAATCTGAATAAAAACTTGTCACCTTAAGCAACAAAACTTTATTTGAATCATTTTGGGTGGATATCTTTATAAAATAGTGTTTTACTTGCCTATATAAACAGCAAATATTGAACATAACTGACTTTGAATCATAAGAGAATGCTGCTGCTGCTAAGTCACTTCAGTCTTGTCCGACTCTGTGCAACCCCATAGATGGCAGCCCACCAAGCTCCCCCGTCCCTGGGGTTCTCCAGGCAAGAACACTGGAGTGGGTTGCCATTTCCTTCTCCAATGCATGAAAGTGAAAAGTGAAAGTGAAATTGCTCAGTCGTGTCTGACTCTTCACGACCCCATGGACTGCAGCCCATCAGGCTCCTCCGTCCATGGGATCTTCCAGGCAAGAGTACTGGAGTGGGGTGCCATTGCCTTCTCCGAATCATAAGAGAATGGTGTATTCAAAAAACAAGAACAAGATGTTTTGGAAAAGGAACATCAGAGCATAAGAAAAAGCTCTTGAAAATTAAAAATGTTATTGTCTAAATAAATTCTGTAGAATAGTTTGAAAACAAGGCAAAGGAAATTGCCCAGAGAATAGAAGAAAAAAAAAAGAGACCAAACAATGGGACACTATAGGGGGAAAAAAAAATCGTGTAAAACATGCATACAGGTATTTAAAAATCAAATAGTGCTATATTTTATCCCTTTTTAAGTTTCTTTTTCATTGTGATAAAATACACATTACATAAATTTTACCGTTTTTTACTATTTTTTTAAGGTTTATATGTTTATTTTTCACGATACTGGGTCTTCATTGCTGCATGAGGGCTTTCTTCAGTTGCAGCAAGTGGGGGCTACTCTTGGTTGAGGTGTGTGGGCTTCTCACTGCAGTGCCCTCCCCTGTGCAGACCACAGGTTTCCGAAGTTGCAGGTCGTGGGCTCTGGCGCATAGGCTCAATAGTCAAGGTGCGAAGGCTTAGAAGTCCCTTGGCGTGTGGGATCTTCTCAGACCAGGGGTCGAGCCCGTGTCCCCTGCGTTGGCAGCCGGATTCTCAACCACCAAACCACCAGGAAAGCAAAGACACAAGGAGATGTGGTTGAGAATTTGCATGGCTAAAAGTGTCTTTGTTCTATTTAAAAATGTGATCCTTTGAAAAGGCATAACCTTCTTACTCCTGATCCTTTGAAGGTAAAGGATCTTTGCTTCCCAGGAAACTTAGAATCTTTTTAACTCCAGTGTTCTGAAATTACACAACTTTGTTTATACCAGCCTTTTTCCATTCGCTGTGCTTGCCGTTGTCAAACCAGACATTCTTATGCTTCCATTCTAAAATAAAATGTCTTTTATTATTTCTTTGATAAATTATTCCTCTATGCTTTCTCTAGTTTATTTTTAAGAACCTGTATTAACGGGGCATAACCTGGATTGATTTTTTAAGATTTTTTTCCCCTATAGTGTCCCATTTTTTGGTCTTTTTTTTTTAAAAAAATATTTTCTGAGCAGTTTTCTTGGCCTTGTCTTTAAACCATTCTACAGGATTTATTTAGACAATAATATTTTTAACTTCCAAGAGCTTATTCTTATTCTCTGTCCCTTTTTCAAAAGAGTTGGCTTAAGACTAAATATTAAAAAAACTAAGTTCATGGCATCTGGCCACATTACTGCGTGGCAGATAGAAGGGGAAAAGGTGGAAGTAGTGAGAGATTTCCTCTTCTTGGGTTCCAAAATCACTGGGGACGATGACTGCAGCCATGAAATCAGAAGACAATTGCTTCTTGTCAGGAAAGAGATGACAAACCTAGATGGTGTGTTAAAAAGCAGAGACATTACTCTGCCAACAAAGATCCGGATAGTCAAGGCTGTGGTCTTTCCCAGTGGTCACGTATGGTTGTAAGAACTGGACCATAAAGATGGCAGACTGCCAAAGAATTGATGCCTGCGAACTATGGTGCTGGAGAAGACTCCTGAAAGTCCCTTGGACAGCAAGGGGATCAAACCAGGCAATCTTAAGGGAGATCAACCCTAAATATTCACTGGAAGGACTGATGCTGAAGCTGAAGCTCCAGTATTTTGGTTATCTGATGCGAACATTGGGAAAGTACCTGATGCTGAGAAAGACTGAGGGCAGAGGAAGAGAGTGTCAGTGGATGAGACGGTTGGACGGCATAACCAATGGAATAAACATGAACTTGGGCAAACTCTGGGAGATGGTGAGGCCTGGAGTGCTGCAGTCCATGGGGTCCCAAAGAGTCGGACATGGTTGGGCAACTGAACAACAACAATGCATGTTTCAATTTTATTACATTAATTTTTAGAAAGTTTGGATGAATGCCTGAAAAGTTTCTATGTGTCATTATCGTGTTTGTGCCTAGATTTTATGATATAATTTGGGCCACTTGTGCCTTTCTTGCTTTTATCCAGTTCTTACCTGTGTTCTCTTTAGATAAAGGTAAGCATTTTCAAATAAGGGAAGTATTAGTGAAAGTCAATGTTTTATGAATACATTTTAAGGGAATGTGAGATACCAGATAATGTAATTAATACTGCTAATGCACATTAATACTATGAATAAAAGTACAGCTTCATTCAGTTTGAATAAGGATATTGTTATTCAGGAATGTCCCCTTTAATGGCCCCTGCTACTCAAGAGGATATTCTAAATGCCCGGGGTGGTAGTGGTGGGGTTCTCCTGAGCAGTTTGTTTGAACTTATCTCCACAATTTAAAAAAAAAATTATTTATTTTTAATTGAAGGATAATTGATTTACAATAGTGTGTTGCTGCTGCTGCTGCTGCTAAATCGCTTCAGTCGTGTCCAACTCTGTGTGACCCCATAGACAGCAGCCCAGCAGGCTCCCCTGTCCCTGGGATTCTCCAGGCAAGAACACTGGAGTGGGTTGCCATTTCCTTCTCACATCATCTCCATGTTTGTGCAGGGTCTGGGTGGGATCCTGGGTGAATTTAGGGGCTTCCCTGGTGGCTCAGTGGTAAAGAATCTGCCTGCCAATTCAGGAGATGCAGGTTTGATCCCTCAGTCTCAAATATCCCCTGGAGAAGGAAGTAGCAACCCACTCCAGTATTTTTGCCTGGGAAATCTCATGGACAGAGGAGCCCGGCAAACTACAGTCCATAAGACTGCAAAAGAGCTTATCTTTTAACATCACTTTCCTTCACCTGGTCCAAATAAATGTGTATATATTTGTTCCTTTAGTGATAAGCAATAAAATGCCAATTAGTTTGGCAGTAAGAAGTGAACTAGTCAAGTGCAATCCCAATTGAGATCATTGTACCTTCAGTTTACAATTGAGAAGGCAGCTCTGAGAAGAAAATTAACAATGGAAAAACAACTTTATATATCCTTAGAGACCCCAAACTACCTTGCAGGCTTTAAGTTATGCTTCTTGCTTTTGACAGGTTACAATTACCTTCAAGGGTTTACTGCTATACAAGGAGTGTTATATTTCATTGTCATCCCATCTGCATTTTCTTTTTTGTTCACAGTGCGAGATGAGGACAGAAGCACGACGAAAAAATCTTCTGATTTTGATTTTGCATTACTTAACACAAGAAGGGTATGTTACATTACAGATATTTACAGAGATGATTCCTCTCTTTCTCTGACCTCTGCTTTTCCAGATACACACTTTTAAAAGCAATTAATAACTTTTTTTTTAGAGCAGTTTTCGATTTACTGAAAAATTGAGCAGAAATTTCTGGTATATGGGCGAGAACTCCCATATATCAGCAATCCCCCACCCTGCCTCGTGTCCCCTGTTACAGCTTACATTGGTGTGTACATTTATTGCACTTGATGAGTCAATATTGATATATTATTACTAAAGTCCGTAGTTTATGTCAGAGTTCACTTTTGTGTCATATAGTTCTACAAGTTTTGACAAAGGCATGATGTCACATATCCACCCTTGTAGTATCGTACAGAATAGCTTCTCTGCTCTAAAAATCTCTTGTGCCCTACCTATCAGTGTCCCAGTCCCACCTCCAGCAACCTAGACACATTTTTATTGTCTCATTTGTCTAGATATTTTTCACATTGTACATTTAAAAAAAATTTTATTAACAAAGCTACCCAGTTCATGGGATACTTGCCCTTTCCCATTCAGGTTTGAAGATGGTGTAGGCCTTTTAATAAGATTTCTGAAGTCCCATTGCTGGCACACAAAGAAAACTTTCTTATTCCTCAGTTTTCCTTCCCTCAATATAAAGGTTTTGCATTTACCTGGATGACTTGTACTCAACTCTCTTTCCTGAGGAAATTGGGAAGCATTTGAGTTTGGCCACCTACCCTATTTGAAAATGTGAGAGCATTGTAGAAGGAAATGACAGCCCACTGCAGTACTGCTGCCTGGAGAATTCCATGGACAGAGGAGCCTGGCGGGCTGCAGTCCATGGGGTCGCATGACTGTGCAACTAGAAAAAAATGTGCGAGCACTTACAATGAGGACTGCTGGTATACTGGGTGTTGGGAGAGGAAGAGAGCCTGCAAAGTATCTGAAGGCTCCTCTTTTTAATTCATTTTTTATTTTACTTTGACTGATGCACTGCACTGCATGTGGGATCTTAGTTCCCCAATAAGGGATCAAACCCTCGCCCCCTGTTAAACTCAGAGTCTTAACCACTGGTCCACCAGGGAAGTCCCCGAAGGCTACTCTTTAGAGTTTCCTTTCCTTTTAATTTTCATCCTGGAAGAAAATATTCAGGTTTCAGGGTTAGGGCTGAAAACATTTGCGTTAAAGCAGTGCTTCTCAACCTGGAGAACCACTGAGAGGATATTTGGCAGCGTCTGGAGTCCTTCTGAGTGGTGTACTGGCATCTAGTGGGAAGAGGCCAGGATGCTGCTGAACGCCCTTCAGATGCACATTTTAAGTCACTTCAGTCATGTCTGACTCTGTGCAACCCCACAGATGGCAGCCCACCAGGCTACCCGGTCCCCAGGATTCTCCAGGCAAGAATGCTGGAGTGGGTTGCCATTTCCTTCTCCAATGCATGAAAGTGAAAAGTGAAAGTGAAGTCACTCAGTCGTGTCCGACTCTTAGCAACCCCATGGACTGCAGCCTACTAGCCTCCTCCATCCATGGGATTTTCCAGGCAAGAGTACTGGAGTGGGATGCCATTACCTTCTCCGTCAGATGCACAGGACAACCCCAAATGTCAATGACGCCCCGATGGAGAAACCTTTCTTTAGAGCACAAAGAACCAGCCAGCTGCTGGTATTTTCCCAAAAGACTGAATGAGCATCTCTTCCTCCGATAAATGTCATAGCTGTCCGTGAAATAGGAGATCTACTGTAGCTGAGAGTCTAGTAACCCTAGTGTTGAGGTAGGAAGGCAAGCTGGAGGGTAGGAGGTGGCTGGGACGGAAGTGAGAGCTGATGCTTGTTTCTCTGATCTGTGCCAGCAGCAGCTGTTTTAAATAAATAAATCTAGCACCCTCCCATGGAGAAGGCAATGGCACCCAACTCCAGTACTCTTGCCTGGAAAATCCCATGAACGGAGGAGGCTGCAGTCCATGGGGTTGCTAAGAGTTGGACACAACTGAGCGACTTCATTTTCACTTTTCACTTTCATGCATTGGAGAAAGAAATGGCAACCCACTCCAGTGTTCTTGCCTGGAGAATCCCAGGGACGGGGAGCCTGGTGGGCTGCTGTCTATGGGGTCACACAGAGTCGGACGCTACTGAAGTGACTTAGCAGCAGCAGTGCCCTCCCAAGGAGAAGAGACCTTGAGGAATTTTTCTTTTAAGCTCCAAGGGAAGTAGTATTAGGGTCCCCCCTTTACATTTGAATAAATTGAGGCTTAGGGGCATCTAGGAACTTGCTGGAAGTCTCCTGGGTCTAAGTGGGGGCACTTTGCAGGCCTGTCTTGCCCCCAAAGTCTTCAGGGTCTGATTCCTCTGCTCTGGTGTGGAAGACTTGTTTTTGTTTGAGGATTACCTCAGGAAAATAAAAATGTATGTGTGTCATATTTTTTGTTAAAAAAAAAGATGGCTTTTTAAAGTCAGAAAATGAAATCTTTACAACTATAGTGAAGCATTCTTTTGTTATTGAAAGATTTGACTTTTTATCGTGGAGGTTTTTTCTTTTTTTTGCCAAAATTTCAAAGGCATCCTTTTTGGTGATGGATTATAACACAGCATTTTTTAAAAACTTTTTATCTTATATTGGAGTATAGCCAGTTAACAAAGTTGTGATAGTTTCAGATGAACATCGAAGGGGACTCAGCCTTCTGTTATACATATCTCCAATCTCCCCAGACTCCTCTCCCATCCAGGGTACCACATAACATTGAGCAGAGTTCCATGTGCCAAACAGTAGTTCCTTGTTGGTTATCCATTTTAAATATAGCAGTGTGTACATGTCCATCCCAAACTCCCAAATTATCCCTCTCCCCCTCCCCCTAGCAACCATAAGTTCGTTCACTAAGTTAACAGCATTTAAAAATTCTTTTTGTTTACTTATTTATTTCTGGCTGCATTGGGTCTTCATTGCTTTAAGAGGGCTTTCTCTAGTTGCGGCAAGCAGGGGCTCCTCTTTGTTGTGGTCCGTGGGCTTTTCACGAAAGTAGCTTCTCGTGTTGCAGAGGAGGCTTCAGTCGTTGCCGTACACAGGCTCAGTATTTGTGGCGCACGGGATTTGTTGCTCCATGGCACATGGAATCTTCCCGGAGCAGGGATCAAACCTGAGTCCCCTGCATTGGCAGGCAGATTCTTATCCCACTGTGCCACCAGGGAAGTCCCAGCAATTTTTTTTTTTTTTTAACAGCACTTTTGAACAAACTTTGTTACTGAGTAATATTTCTCCCTTGGACTGACCACATTAGATCTTCAATTACAAAATGTGGCCTTTCTTATAATATGTTACATCAAAATTTTGGAAATGGCTGTTTTTCTCATGGTAAACATGATGAACATGGTAAACATCGCTGCAGATGGTGACTGCAGCCATGAAATGAAAAGACGATTACTCCTTGGAAGCAAAGTTATGACCAACCTAGACAGTATATTAAAACGCAGAGACATTACTTTGCCAACAAAGGTCCGTCTAGTCAAAGCTATATTTTTTCCTGTACTCATGTATGGATGTGAGAGCTGGACTATAAAGAAAGCTGAGCGCCGAAGAATTGATGCTTTTCAACTGTGATGTTGGAGAAGACTCTTGAGAATTCCTTGGACTGCACGGAGATCCAACCAGTCCATCGTAAAGGAGATCAGTCCTGAGTGTTCATTGGATGGACTGATGTTGAAGCTAAAACTCCAATACCCTGGCCACCTGAAGTGAAGAGCTGACTCATTGAAAAGACCCTGATGCTGGGAAAGATTGAAAGCGGGAGGAGAAGGGGACGACAGAGGATGAGACGGTTGGATGGCATCACCGACTGGGTGATGGACATGAGTTTGGGTGGACTCTGGGAGTTGGTGATGGACAGGGGGGCTGGTGTGCTGCAGTTCATGGGGTCGCAAAGAGTCGGACACGACTGAGCTACTGAACTGAACTGAAACATGATGAACTGCATCATCTTTAACAAACATTTCTCAGTCCACTTACTTTGAAACACAGTTTTATCAGACACTTCTCTTTTTGGTGTTGGGGGTTTAAATTTTATTGAGAAAATGGCTCATCACCAGTCTCTGGCCAGAGAAATGAATCCCTGGCCCCCACACCTAGTTGGCAGGCAGAACAATCAGGTGATGCTCAACTGCTAAATCTCTGTGTCCCCACGTAGCAAGGGAGTGGACAGCAGAGCCAGAGAAGAGCAGTCGGCGAGCCAGGCAGTCTGCATGTGGGCACTGGGTTGCTCTGCACTTTCCACCATTCACTGATGGAAAGCACTTCCAAGGGCAGCATAGTGCCAAGTGTCTGCTCTAAAACCAGGGCTGGTGGGTTGGTGTGGTAGGAAGGGCTTGCAGGATAGAAACACAGAGTCTGGAGCCAGTATTGTTGTTCAGTCGCTAAGTCATGTCTGACTCTTTGTCACTTATGGGCTGCAGCACACCTTCACTATCTCTGGAGTTTGCTCAAACTCATGTCCACTGAGTCAGTGATGCTATCCAACCATCTCATCCTCTGTCACTCCCTTCTCCTGATGCCCTCAATCTTTCCCAGCATCAGGGTCTTTTCCAATCAGTCAGCTCTTCGCATCAGGTGGACAGAGTATTGGAGCTTCAGCTTCAGCATCAATCCTTCCAATGAATATTCAGGGTTTATTTCCTTTAGGAATGACTGGATTGACTGATTTGATCTCCTTGTGTCTCAAGAACCTTCTCCAGCACCACAATTCGAAAGCATCAGTTCTTCAATGCTCAGCCTTTTTTATGATCCAACACTCACATGACGACTGAAAAAACTGTGGCTCTGACTATAGGACCTTTGTCAGCAAAGTGATGTCTGCTTTTTAATACTCCGTCTAGGTTTGTCATAGCTTTTCTTCCAAGCAGCAAGCTTTTTTTAATTTCATGGCTTTAGTCACTGTCTGCAGTGATTTTGGAGCTCAAGAAAATAAAATATGCACTGTTTCCACTTTTTCCCCATTTATTTGCCATGAAGTGATGGGAGCGGATGACATCATCTTTGGTTTTGGTTTTTTGAATGTTGACTTTTAAGCCAGCTTTGTCACTCTCCTCTTTTACCTTCATCAAGAGGCTCTGCCTTGATGCAGGAGCCAATCTGCCTTGGTTCAAATGCCCACTCTACTCTTTCCTAGCCAGTGACCTTGGGCAATCTACTTACTTTCTTTGTCCCTCAGTTCCCTTGCTTGTAAAGTGGAAGATAATGAGTGTCAGGCACATGCTTTTATTATGAGGATTAAATATATGACATGCTTAGAGTAGCTCCTGACACCAAGTGAGCATATATGAGTCCTTGCTTACTTTTACTGTGGAGGAGGTACGGGCTGGATTTTATTCTTCTAATACACAACCTGGATTAGCAAAGGACTTAAAGCAGTTAAAAATGTGGGTTTGGCCCATTTTTCATTATCTTTTGATAAAAATCTCAGCTCCATTCAAAAAACACTGAGCTAAATTACCTCAAGACGGTGTTTTCTAAGCACCTGGAACTCTACAACAGTCATTCTGCAGAATGTTAATTGATATGACTCACATGAGTTTATGGTCAAGTAAGCTTGGCAAACATTGGGTTCAGTTCAGTTCAGTTCAGTCGCTCAGTCATGTCTGACTCTGCGACCCCATGAACTGCAGCATGCCAGGCCTCTCTGTCCATCACCATCTCCAGGAGTCCACCCAAACCCACATCCATTGAGTTGGTGATGCCATCCCAACTCTGTCGTCCCCTTCTCCTCCTGCCCTCAATCTTTCCCAGCATCAGGGTCTTTTCAAATGAGTCAGCTCTCCACTTCAGGTGGCCAAAGTATTGGAATTTCAGCTTCAACATCAGTCCTTCCAATGAACACCCAGGACTGATCTCCTTTAGGATGGACTAGTTGGATCTCCTTGCAGTCCAAGGGACTCTCAAGAGTCTTCTCCAACACCACAGTTCAAAAGCATCAGTTCTTTGGCGCTCAGCTTTCTTTATAGTCCAGCTCTCACATCCATACATGACCACTGGAAAAACCATAGCCTTGACTAGATGGACCTTTGTTGGCAAAGTAATATCTCTGCTTTTTAATATGCTGTCTAGGTTGGTCGTAACTTTTCTTCCAAGGAGTAAGCGTCTTTTAATTTCATGACTGCAGTCACCATCTGCAGTGATTTTGGAGCCCCCCCAAAATAAAGTCTGACACTGTTTCCACTGTTTCCCCATCTATTTCCCATGAAGTGATGGGACCAGATGCCATGATCTTCATTTTCTGAATGTTGAGCTTTAAGCCAACTTTTTCACTCTCCTCTTTGACTTTCATGAAGAGGCTTTTAGTTCCTCTTCACTTTCTGCCAGAAGGGTGGTGTCATCTGCATATCTGAGATGTTATTGATATTTCTTCCGGCAATCTTTAGGGACTAGTTTTTCAAGGAACACTCTGAGAAATACTTCCTTCACAGATTCACTGACCCTTATAAACCTGGACTCACCTTATAAGACCCCAACATCATGAGCATTGTATTAATAGATGCTTGATAAGTGTTATTTGAACAGCCATTGAGGAACTTACTAGCAGGTAGGTGGGTGAAATAATTGGAAAGAAAGACACAGCCATCCACACAGGTAATTACTGATTTTTTTTGTTGTTGTTGTTTTCTAGAAACTGTATCAGAAAGGAGAACTGTGAAAACAAAAAGACCAAAGTCACACAGCTATCCTTTCTCCTGCAGGTGCTATTACGGCCTCAAGAATCGACTGTTTACAAAGCATGCATTTCCCTTTTCTGCCACGAGATGGCCTCTTGCATCTGTAATTGATAGAAGTTATGCTAAAGTTGATCATTTCCAGAGACCTGCTGGGAAAGGGAGAAATGAATGAATTATCAAGTTGAAAAATGTTTAAGGACATATTAGTATCACGAAAGTAGACTTTCCTTTAACGAAGAGCTGAGAGGATTGATTTTTGTGTATTAAAATAAATAGAGAAAGCATTGTAGGGAAGGCCACGCGAGCTGGTCTTGAAAGATGTATAAAATGTGGATAGACAGTTGTGATGGACAAGGACGATTTAGACAGGGGCACAGAGCAAGCAGGGGCAGGGCATAAGTGAACCACTAGGTAAACAAAGAGCAGAGATCAAATGCATGAGGGAGAGTTAGTGAGAGCAGACAGTGAGGGGTCTAGCTCCGCACGTGTGCCTCCTCTGGCCCCAGTGCCTGTTACCAGCCTCTCCCTCATCTTTTCTACTTTGGCTTTCTCTTTACTGCTCACACCTCTTTTTAAAGTCCTGTCCTGTCACTCTGTTGGTTAAGAATTTCCAGTAGCTCCTCCTACCAGCTCTGTTAAATTGAGACCTCGTTCAAGCCCAAACAATGGATTGGAACACATAGACATAGCTCTGGGGACTTGCCTGGTGGTCCAGTGGTTAAGACCTTGCGCTTCCAGTGCAGGGGTACAAGTTTAATCCCTGGTAGGGGAACTATGATCCCACATGCCCCATGGAATGGCAAAGAAAAAAAAATCCTGTTTTCCTGATCAATTAGTTTAAGAAATATGGGACCTGCCATCACCTATTGTTATCATTTTTAAGCCCAAACTCTATGATCCTGGAAAGTGTTCAGAATGTGATGTCAGGAAAGCAATCTTTATATTCAGGCAATCTCTAATGTATGTTCCCATCTTTTTTTTTTTTTTTTAAACAAGTGTATGTATATAAGTATATGTGTATTTAAGTCATTTAAAAATGTTTGGAAAGAGAGAAGATGTTAACATTGTCTCTGAGTAGTGCAATTTTCTAATTTTTTCTTAAATGAGCATGTATTACATTATACTAAAAAGAATTATTAATAAAAGTGGATTTAGTTTTTTTCCTATGTAAAATGGGGATTAAGACATAGGATAGAAGCCTGATGAGCCATTAATAAGTATAGAAGCTGACTGACCTGATCAGTTCACATTTGCAAATTCTTTAAAATAAGCAAGGTACTGGAAATAGTCATGGCAACCCCTTTCAAGAAAGTTTAGTCCTCTAACTGATCTGAATCTGGAACACAGAGGAAGCATGACAAAAAGGAAAGTTTTCTCCTCTATATGTTCCCAGGTTTGAAATCAAAGAGAAAGAACTCTCACTGAAGCCTGCAATCTGAGGTCTTTGGATGAGTTCCTGAAAGTATATGCTAATTTGTGCATATTTGCATGTTTTTCAGGAGAGAGGTTTTGGTTTTCAAAGAGGTTGAGGACTCAGATTAAAACCAGAGAGTTTTTCCGCTTTCGGAGGATTGTGAGACAAGGAGCTTGCTTTTATTGCTGAGACCACTTAAGTCAGACAGCCTTCCTACTGACCAGGTTAAAATGAGTGAGGGACCCACGCTGCTGACACTACATGCATACAGAGGAAGCTGCTGGTATCATCTGTGACCAGTGAAGAAGTGATCAGAAACAACACATCCAAGCAGATGACATTTTCTGATACTAAATTTCCTTAGTGATGTCGATCAACAGATTTTTGGAATCCCCTTCAGAGCACATGACATATTCTTTTCAGCTACTTCAATGATGGCAAGCCTTGCCTGTGTGGTTAAACTGGGGTTTTATCACTCGTCAAATGTTACCTGAAATGAATACTAGTAAATAAAGAAGCAAGCAAGTTGGGCAAATAACCATCTTTGGCTAAACATGAATAAAAGTAAATTACAAGATATTTTCTTAGTTGATTTACTTATTTGACTTTTAAGTACTTGAATTTTTATTTATGCATTTACTTGGCCGTGCTATGTCTTAGTTTTGGTGCCTGGAGTCGTCCATCTGCTTTGAGGCATGTGGGATCTTTAGCTGTGGCATGTGAACTCTTAGTTGCAGCATGTGGGACCTAGTTCCCTAACCAGGGATCAAACCCAGGTCCCCTGCATTGGGAGTGCAGAGTCTTAGCTGCTGGACCCCAAAATGTTTTGAAAGACAGTGTTTGGATATACTTAACCTATGTGGTGGAGCTCTTTACTGTACAGGCAAACCTTATATACTCTAGTTTTTGTTTAACGTACTCTTTAATATACGCTCACTATTTGTATTGAGTTTCTTTGGACTTTGCCTTTATTCTCTTTACCTAGAGTTAATTTTGTTTTTCTTTCTTCTGTGACATGGCCAGATATATTGATGCAGCCAATGCTTTGGAGCAAGAAACTAAAATGGGGTTACGACGCTTTCAAGTTTGTGACAACGTCGATCTTGAAACTATTTTAATGGAATATGAGAGCTATTATTTTGTAAAATTTCAGAAATACCCCAAAATTGTCAAAAAGGCATCAGACACAGGTACATGGCTATTTTCTAGAAGTAAGGCGCTATCTCATCTTTAAGCTCTGTGTGTCTTCCTCATTTTATTCCCAGATAGAGGATGTCCCCAACTCTACACTGAAAGGATAGACCAGAAGGATTCTGTAGCCTCTTTTAGATCCAGTGCAGACAATTTAAACATGATCGTCTGGACACTGATGTCCCTTTTTGTCTTGTCGGCATTTGCTTGAGGACTGTATGATTTAGGGCAATGAAAACAAAACCCCAGCAGGTCACAGGTACTTTCTTTCTTTTCTTTAGAGATGGAAAGAGCTGTTGGAAGACAATAAATGACAGAAGACTTTTTTCTTGTTGGGAAGACCTATTATCTATCTTGAAAATAACATGAAAATGAGTATTGGTGAGGCTAATAGCTCATGTATAGATAATGAAATGCTTTTGAAAGCCATCAATCCAGATAATGATCAATATAATGCAAAGACCCAGTATAGGTTAGCAGTCAAGGAGGCTGGCTGGAGGAAAGATCTAAAGTTAGGGCCCTGTGTTTTGTAGTGACATTGACTTAGAAGTCTGTAAGTGGGGGAAGTAATTATAAACCAAGGGAGATCATTGTCCTGTTTACAAGGCACTTGTTAAGCCACAGACTTTAACATTTCATGTAGGGACCAGGAAACCAAAAGGAACGTCAATTAAAAATAGCCAGGGCTGAATCACAGAGCTGGAAGGGGTCTGAGAGAGCAAGAGAGGTTTATCTGCGCTCCCTTCCAATACAGTGTGCATAGCTCTGCATCTGTGGCTGGTTGTTGGATCTGAGTTTTGGCAGAAAAAAGCAGAGACTCCTAACCACTGGGCCACAGGACTGTTACTGACATGGTTTGATTTTAATGCTAGTTCTAGCTTGGAACCACACTCTCCTGGGATATTGGACACAGTGTCTTTAGTTTAAGGTAAATGGGCAGGGTTTGACTGATAAGTGTTCCATTCTGGTGTCCCAGAAAGTAAGAGTGAAAGTGTTAGTTGCTCAGTTGTGTCCAATTCTTTGCGACTCCATGGACTGTAGCCCGTCAGGCTCCTCTGTCCATGGAATTCTCCAGGCAGGAATACTGGAGTGGGTGGCCATTCCCTTCTCCAAGGGTCTTCCTGACCCAAGGATCGAACCCAGGTCTCCTGCACTGAAGGCAGATTCTTTACCTTCTGAGCCATGTTCCAGGGACCACAGCAAAATAGTGTCAAGTTCATGAAAACTTAATGAAATGGTAACTATAAAGCAGCCCGCACTGGAGCTGCCACCGAGTCTGTGGTCTCCCAACGTGTTTAATATCTTCTGAGGCCTTTGGGGTCTTTGTGTGGAAATGCTTGGGAAGCATGGGCTTCTTTCTCTTTGCTGGTAATTCCATTCCTCTCTAGATGAGAATAGCTTACAGTTTCTGCATGTAGCACAAATTTTAAGAATGATGTAAAAGGACAAACATACCTGAAAAATCACTTTCTCTTAAAAAAATAAATGTCCTTCTCCTCTTGATATTTATTTTGCCGCAGCAGAAAACAGTTTACCTCAAAGAAGC
This sequence comes from Ovis aries, assembly GCF_016772045.2. Lineage (NCBI taxonomy): Eukaryota > Metazoa > Chordata > Mammalia > Artiodactyla > Bovidae > Ovis > Ovis aries. Next base: position 47,078,337 of record NC_056076.1, read on the forward strand.
GGAGGGAAGACCAGAAGGTAAAGTAAATGGTATTTCATCTTGACCAACTCAACCCTTAAGAGTTTGTGGGATCTGTTTCCAGAAGATTCTCCAGTGTGGCTCCATGTCTGCCAAGCAGCAATCTCAGACCATGGTCCTGTGACCCTGGGGGGCCAGCCATGGGCTCCTCTGATGTTACAGACAGCCAGGGCGTGGACCACTGTCCATCGGCTCTCTGCTTTTACCATCAAGAATTGCATCCGCCGATGCTTTGTCTTTCTAGGCTAGGAGGTTTGAAAAGTATGGACCTCAGAGACCAAAAGATCCAGGTTCAATTCCTGGCTCTGCCACTTACAAGCTTGGAGCAAGAGTCTGACACATAGTGAGTTCCCAGAACATAGTAAGCACCTCCCCAGAAATATTTTTCCTTTCTGAATCGTAAAGGTCATTTCTCTGTGTACCTCAGATCACGTCCTGACAGTCTGGAGGGAATCGGGTCTTTCTCTTCCTCTCCTTTTCTCACACTCATCTTGTGTATCTCTTTCTCCAGCTTCTCAAATCCCGGTCTCATTTGGAAGTTGTGGTATCTGACTGGAGCCCCTCTGTCTCCTGACTCTTCTGGGTTGACGCTTGCCTCAGTGTCCCCCGCGTTCCCCTCCTCCCAATCCGGGCTACACGCCTGTCAGCAGAGCCTGTTCACAAAGTGCCCAGGACCGCACAGCTGCGGGGCATCAAGGCCTGTGGCTCTTTGCTATTACGGGAAAGCCCAGACCTCAGGGGAAAGTGGCAGTGGGCTTCCAGTAGAGACCACACAATCACTCAGGCCGTGAGCAAAGTTTAAAAAAAAAAAATCTTAGGACACAATTAAAAGAAGAAAATTTGGATTGTGATCGTAGGTAACTCACTGGGCCCTTAAGAGCTTCTGTGAGGCCCTCTGGATTCCCTGCTCTGTGACTCCAAGTCCTTTGTCCACAACCTGAGAAGGAAGGGACTTAGCCACCTCATCTTTTATTGTTTTTTAAATATAAATTTATTTATTTTAATTGGAGGCTAATTACTTTACAATATTTTATTGGTTTTGCCATACATCAACATGAGTCCACCACAGGTATACACGTGTTGCCCATCCTGAACCCCCCTCCCACCTCCCTCCCCGTGCCATCCCTCTGGGTCATCTCAGTGCACCAGCCCCAAGCATCCTGTATCATGCATCGAACCTGGACTGGCGATTTGTTTCGTATATGATATTATACATGTTTCAATGCCATTCTCCCAAGTCATCCCACCCTCTCGCCTCATCTTTTATAAATGAAGACCTTTGGTGTCGTTTAAAGAAGAGCCGTGGAGCCGGAGCCTGCTTCATCATGACAGTCACGGGGTCCCTCAGCCTGAGGCTACCTTTGCTTTTGTGCAGTTCTTTCCAAATAGTCTCTTTGTTTTCACCAAAGTGTTCCTCTTTCCTTTATAGTTTCCATAAAGCTAGTCAGACTCCGGTAATAAATGATAACTACTTGTGAACAGAAACAGTGAGGAGCATTTTAAGAGGCAGCTTTGGAATGCGAAAGGAAACCTGATTGCTTTTCAGCTGCAGGTTCATCCCTGGAACTGCCTCAGCACTCCGTATCTGGCGGAACGCTCTGGGAGCGACTGTCTAGGAGCGCCTTGCTCCTTTAGCCCTGGAGCAGGGTGGCAGGGGGCAGCTGGGGGTTCTTCAGCTCCTCTCTGGGTAGCTGTTTATACACGGCAACCATCGAGGTTGGCTGTAAGAAAGATAGCTAGAAAAATGATACATAGCATTTGTGTATAATCTTATACTCATTATACTTTAAACGGTTATTGAAGTGAGAGGTTGTGTCATGAGAGGAGGCGGTGGACCCTCTAGCCCCGCCTTAGACCTGGGAGGTAGACTGAAGATGGGCAGGGCTGGGTGGGAGGACGGTCCAGATGGATTTGTGCCTCCAGATCTTTCCAGAACTCTCTTTAAATGCACTGTGTGAGGAGTTTGAGATCTCAGATTGTTAACAGGATTTCCTCCAAGGTCTTTGTTCCCTGCCCTAGGGTGATGACCGACAGTTGTCAGAATCTTCCCAAGATCAACCAGCAGAGGCCGCGGTCCAAAACCACGGTGGGAAAGCTTGGGGAAGCCAGGCCCCTCCACACGGAGCATCCTAAACAGGTCAGCTTTGCTTGGCGCTGGTCTCCTTGCAGGTGGCTGAGAAACAGCCCCAAGGAAATAGTCATGTTTATTTGTCCCTCGAGGACAGTTTGATTTCGTTCAGTTAAGAGTTTCTTCCAGTACTTGGTGGAGGACTCCTTCCTCCCCACAAACTTTTGGCTGGTCTGCGTGCTGGGCAACAGGCCTTGAGGGGTGAATCCTAGGCCCAGTCAGAGCAGGAGGGCCTGGTTCCCACAAGGCTCAGGCTTCCTCTTGAGGAAGCTGGACGTGCCAGCTCTTCCCGTCCCACAGGGTGTCCCGGGGTCCTACCCGTAGGTTGGGGTGGTCTTGGTGTGGCCGGGCTCCAAGTCTCCTGTTGGGTTTCTCCAAGGCACACATGGTGGGTCACTAAGCCAGACCTCCACACTGGGCTTTCTGCGGGGAGAGATGGGCAGGCGAGTGAAGCCCATGCTGAGAACCTTCGGTCCAGGACAAAACATACCAACCAGGTTTAAAGGAAGGAGAACCAATGGAAATGGTGAAGAGGGAAGGGAAGGATGCATGTCAGAGCTGTCCGGGCGGATGGAAAGTCATTATCTCACAACTCAGTTGGTCAGAGAGAATCTCTCGTCTTCAAGGGGGTTGTGTGGTCCTGGCTATTGTGGACTGGCTCAGGTGGAAGCGAGGTAAAGCGGGAGGGGCAGGATAAATCCCACAGGAGGCTGGCTGACTGTTGACTCTGCTGTGTTTCCAAACTCAGCCACCCCTGGCCACAAACACCTCTGGTCCCAGGAGAAAAGACAGGCCTGTGAGTGGAGGTGTGGAGGCCCAGCCATTTCCTCCATTGTTTGTGGGGCTCAGAGCCTGTGGCTTCCTGGGACAGCTCCTCCCACCCAGCACAAGCAGTGTTTATTCGTCTTGTTTGGTCTGCACAAAAGTGGTGGAATCACACATGGAAGTCCCCGTTTGCAGAAGGATTTGGGATGACGGGACAGGCAGCTGCAGCCAGCATCTCAAATTGCTTTCTGTCGCTGACTTCTCACTTCTCTTCCTCTTTCTCCAGGAGGTTGTCAATCACACTCACAAGGAGAGTGCTGATTTCGGCTTAAGTATATCTGGAATCAACAAAGGCAGAGGAGAAGAAAACGTCCATCCAAAGAAAGTAAGTGGGTCTCATGAACCGAACACTGAATGGGGAATTTCCTTTTTCTTTCTGAAAATGAAAAATTTTGATTGTTACATTTGTCAAACAGGTAAGGTAATATGTGATGATCAAAGGTTGGCTATAGGGTGAACTGGGAATAGATGGGCTGAGGATGAAACTCTGAGGTCCTGGACCGGGTCTCCCTTCTGGATGGGTGGATTTGAATGAGTGGCTCCATCTCCAAGGGGCTCAGTTTCCCATTTGTAAACTGCGGAGTTTGGAAGAAATGGCTTGGTTCCTTTCAGCTTAAAAATCCTGTGATTACAGTGATGAACTCTCCCACATTATTTAAGGAGTTGTGGCCTCACATTCATTCCTTTCTGCCCTGTCAGTGGGAGTTGACTAGCAGTGTCCCTTTCTCCTTAGAGATATGACTCCAGATTTGAATGTAATTTCATGTGAACCTCAGTTGATATAAGGTTGATCTTGTCCTCGATAGCTATTTCTACTGCTTTCCTAATGAACTTCATGTCCTGATTCGTGCGTAAGAGTCTCTCAAACAGAAAAGACCCAATTTGGGTAGCTGTAGGCTAAAGGCAGGTAAAAACGTGTCACTTTTTAAAAGCAGCATCGACACCAGTGTGTTTCTCTTGACTGTAACTTTGAGGACTGAATTCTGTTCAGAGTTACCTTTCTTTCTTCGATCCTATGGGACTGCTGACTCACCTCTAGTCAGCGCTTCTCAGGCAAACTAAACTCTGGGTGTGTGTCTGGAGGGAAATGGGGAGCATCTCCCTGGAAATCAAGGGGAATTGGCTCCTTTTAGGGCCCCAATTATATGGGTGATTGCTGGAGGTGACACATTCCGATCAGCGCTGCCCATAAAAAAGTACTTCCCTGCTCACCGTTACTACCTTCATCACATTGTCCAGTCACTTTTGTGCCCAGCAGTGTTGCAGCATTAATTGCTCTTATGAACATCTCACATTGATATGAATGGATATTTCTAATCAGGTCAAGGAAGGGGCTATTTAATCCAACACTTAACCTTTGAAAGAATCTGGCTATAAATTCTGTTTGCAGCAGAAATGCCCTCAGGTTAAGCTGTGGACAGTTTCTGCCTAGCATTTCATGAGCTGAAGAAGGGCTTATAGTCAGGGGCCCATCCCCAAAAACGGACGCTTCATTGCCATCTCAGAGGTGCCCAATCTCAGAGCCTCCAAAGCTCGCGATACCCAAGTCCCTTTGCAAATTTACTAGCTGTATTGTTCTCAAGGCACCAGCTTTGAAGTCAGCCTGCCTAGGTTCAAATCCCACGTCTCACCTTCCTGACTGTGATTCTTGGGCAAGTTTTTAGATCTCTCCAAGCCTCATTTCTCTCATCTGTGAAATGGAAATAATCGTAGTGTCCACCTCCAATGTCATAATGAACAGAGAGCACACGATAAACACTTAGTAAGTGGTGGCTACTGTTACTGTTATTTAATTTTGACATGTATTCTTGCTTTTTCCTTCCCCCTCTAGGGGGGACAGTGGCATCAGAAGGAGTCTGGGTATGGAAGATAGATATCTGGGTTTGAATCCTGGTCTTAAGTTCCTTGTTAGCTGTGAGACCCTGGGTAGATCATTTCACTTCTCTAGGCTTACCTCCACATCTGTGAAACTAGGCTGCCACTCCCGACTAGCAGAAGTGTTATAAGAATTGGCAGTAATCCACAGCAGGTACCTCACACACCTGATTTGTGCCAGGCAGTCTCCTGAGTGGTGAAGGTACAGTATAGTCAGTAGATAGGAACTATCATGATTCTTGTGCCAATGAGTTCTTCCCATGTGTGGAATATTTTAAAAGAAAGATGATACAGGGGAATTGGACACGTAGAAAACTGGTGGTGCATCAGGAACTGAAAAATGCTCGGGAATTTTATTCAAGCCAACTTCATTGTGAAAAATTTATTTATAACGTGTTTTTTTCTTTTTTGCCTGGAGTGCCCCAACCTGAGGAAATCATCTTATTCATTATTAGCATAGTCTCCTCTTAAAGCTTTACTCTAAGTTTGCACTGCAGACCATGGTACATAAATGTGTCTTGATTTAATGAAGCTGAGCTACTAAGGATAGTCTCCCCTCCTGTTTAAATGGCCACTGCAATAACTATTATTCCCTTTCAGGGCCCAATCATTGACTTCCGAGGGCTGCTCACAGATGCCATCAAAGGAGCAACCAGTGAACTTGGCTTGAACAGCTTCGACTGTAACCCAGACCCCTCAGTAAGTGGCTGGGATGGGACATTCATCTTGCAAACTGTCAAAATCCAGATGAAATTCTGGAATACAATTTTGAGTCCAGAGGAGCCTTGTGATCCAATTAAAGGGCACAGCGATCTGCCACCATTTGTGCCATGGAGCTCTGTGCTCTGTTTTCCTTCCTAAGTGATGAAGCAATTTTGTAACGTGAGGCTTTCTGCTCTCATCATCAGGAACGACTCTTGAAACCTCTGAGTGCATTTATTGGCATGAACAGTGAGATGCGAGAATTGGCAGCCGTGGTGAGCCGGGTAAGATCTGATATTCAATTCACAAATTTACGGAGGCAGACTGGGGCTCCAGGAGCATTGTGGGCTGCTTCTTTTATTAATAACAATAAATATGATCATTTATTTATAAGGTGCCCCCACTTGCGAAGGCACTCATATTGTTTAGAGGCACAATAATGCATGATGAATAAATTATAGAATCATAAAATTACAATACAAAAAGCCCACCATCTCACTATAGAGGCCAAGAAAACCCAAAGAGAAAAGGACTTAGAAAGGAAGGGACAGGTGAAAGGTTTTAGAGCTAAGCCAAGATTTAAGGAAAGAAAGCCTCTAAGAGAAGGAGAGAGGACGTCTGTATTTTGTTTAAACAGTCTAAGCCTAGAAATAGAGATGTCAGGAGTCTGGTTTTATAATTGGAAATTTTCATGAAGAAACAGATTAGTGGGAAAGATCTTACCATCTACACGACTGATTTTTTTCAAGCTTGGTCCCCCAGGACCTAAAGGCAGTGAAATCTAGTGGCTGATGACACACAAGCTTGGGAATAGGTTGACCTGGATTTGATTTCTAGATCCTCCTCTTTTTCACTCTGTGACTTGGGGCAGGTTCCTTGGTAACAGAATAGATTCCTGAATTATAGGAGATTTTTCTAATCTCCAGTGATCTCATATTTAATGAAAGACTGAAACCTAGGCAGGCTCCTTCCTGGATGTTTAAAATGATGCAAAAATTGCACAGCTGCTCTGAGGTCGTTAAGATCCCCAGGTCTCCATTTAGCCCAGAGGGTGTCCCCTACACACCTCTGATGTGTCAGGCATGTGCTAGCAGCTGGAAACACAAAGGTGAATGGGAGCTGGGAAGGATCTATATCTTCTTAGGGAAGAAGAGACACAGGAAATAGCCTGTGAGAGAGGGCAGAAGAGGGCGGAGGGGAGGCATTCTGAGCAAGGTACAGACAAGTGAGTTGTAGCGCTTATGCAGTGTTTCTGGGGAACCAACTGAAACACCATTAGAAATGGTGGGAGAAGGGACTGGAGAGCGAGGCTGGGGTTCCTGCGTGTTAGGGCGCTGTGAACAGTACCCGAGGCTGGGCTCAGTCTATATTAGACGGAGAATCTCTGAAAGGCATCCATCAGGAGAATGGGATAATCAAATGTGCTTTTAGACAGCTTGTTCTAATGACAGTGTGGAAGGCCATCAAAGAAATGGAGATAAGACCAGCTCAGAAGTTATTATCAGTGAGAGGATGAGGGGTTGAGCCAGGCTACGGTAATTAGGATGCATAAGAGAGCAGAGAAAAATATTGTTATACCCCCAAATCAAGTCTTGTTACTGTCTTTGCAAATGGATACAGTGACTAGTGATGATAAAGTTGTGGAGTAGAAGTGGCCTGGAATGATTCTACCTGGAATCCTTTCTACAGAACTGTGAGAGGCAGTCATACGGACTCTGCTTGAAAGCCGACAGGGATGGGGAGCTCACCTCCCGCTGAGGCAGTTCTACTGAGTTCTGATAACTTTTGATTGAGATAAGGAGGAACTTCCTACTGGGAAATTATAAACACCACCATGTGGAATTCAGTGTCAATGCTTGATGAGGACAAGAGATTCTGCTGTTACCGATGGACGCCTTGAACTCCAATGAATGCCCATTGTGTGCAAAGCTTTTCCTAAGAAAGTGTGATAATAAGAGTGAGTGGCTGGTCCTTTCAAGACAGGGTGGTTCTCCCAGGATTTGGGAAGACCGAGACCTTTGTCATCTCACCCAGGAATGGATCCTGCAATCACACAGTATCAAAATCACCTGCGTAAAGAGTTTCTCTAAGAAACGTTGTCACCCCTTGTGGAGGGACCTGGGCGGATGGGGCACTGAATGGGGGCACAGCATCTTACCAGCATTTAAAACATGTTTTTACGTATTACATAGGTTTATTAGGATGCACCAGGTCTCAGTTGCAGTACACAGGATCTTCACTGCATCATGAGGGATCTTTTGATTCAGTGTGAGGGCTCAGTAGTTGCGACACTTGGGGGCTTAGCTGGTACTTGGGCTTAGTTGCCCCTTGGCACGTGGGATCTCAGTCCCAGACCAGGGATCAAGCCCATGTGCCCTGCATTGAGCAGGTGATTCTTAACCACTAGACCACCAAGAAAGTCCCTGGTTTTATGTTTTTTCAATCATGTGCATGTATCACTTTTTAAAAAATTAAATAAATATAAAATTAGTTTCCAGATTGTTCTGTAGTCACTCAGAATGACTGTGGAAGGGAGATGGGTTTGTTTTTTTTTTTTTGCTATAACACTCTAGACAAGTTTGCCCAAAACAGCTCCACTGAGAAAAGCCCCTGAGTGACTGTTCTGAGCATCTTGTGAAATTGAAGTTTGGAGACTGCAAATTAGTTATCAGTAAAAGCTACCTTAATTGATTATCCTCCGTGGTTGCTATGGGTCCTCCGTGGTTGCTATGGGGCTCTACTCTGTGAGGGGAAAACTGTACTTTCACTTGGTTGTTGGCTTCCTTGGATTTTGTAGAAGCAATTGCTCCTGATGGAAGTAGGGAGCAATCGCTAGGGAAGAAGAGAAATTGGTTTCAGAGGAGCATTATCTCTTTTATGTAGCAAATTAGAAAGTGTTGTTGAGATCAAGGAGCAGGAGAGAGTGCAGGCACCAGCTAGGAACTATGTTTCGGATAAAAGCTAACGTAATTTGTAGGCATGTTCTGTAGCTTCTTTGATTACAGTCGTAAATCAGCATGGTTTGTTATTGACTTGAAGACAGGTTTAGTCCATTGTTTGGAGATTTTTTCTTTTTGGTAAATTTTATGTTGTATTATTGTTGTTGTTTAGTCACTAAGTCATGTCCTCTTTTGCAACTCTATGGACTGTAGCCCGCCAGGCTCTTCTGTCCATGGGATTTTCCAGGCAAGAATACTGGAGTGGGTTGCTATTTCCTTCTCCAGGGGATCTTCCTGACCTCAGGGATCGAACTCAGGAATTAAACCCACATCTCCTGCATTGGTGGTTGGATTCTTCGCTGAGCCACCTGGGAAGCCCCTTATTTTGTATGTGTGTATGTAGTTGGAGAAGGAAATGGCAACCCACTCCAATATTCTTGCCTGGAGAATTCCATGGACAGAGGAGCCTGGCAGGCTACAGTCCATGGGGTTGCAAAGAGTTGGACACGACTGAGTGACTAACACTTTCCCTTTCATATATATATATATATGTGTGTGTGTGTATGCATATATATTTTGTATATATAGCTAATATTTGTATATATACATATTTTATATACATATATATGTACATGTGCATGCATGCATGCTAAGTCAACTCTTTGTGACCCTATGGACTGTGTTCTGTCAGACTCCTCTGTCCATGGGATCCTCCAGGCAAGAATCCTGGAGTGGGCTGCCATGCCCTCCCCCAGGGGAGCTTCCCGACCCAGGGATCGGACCTGCATCTCTTATGTCTCCTTTGGTGGCAGGTGGGAACTTGACTACTCAAGCCACCTGGGAAGCCCATGTATGTATAAGTTTGTATACAAAGCCTTTTAAAATGTATATATATACACATGTATATACATATACACATATATAATGTATGCATATATATATGCATGTGTATACATATATATACATATATGTGTGTGTATATATATATACAAGTAAATGGCAGCCCACTCCAGTATTCTTGCCCAGGAAATCCCATGGACAGAGCAGCTTGGTGGGCTATAATCCATATGGTCACAAAGAGTCAGACACAAATGAAGCAACATAGCACACACACATATATATACATACATATATGTTTAATTTGGCTACACCAGGTCTTTGTTGTGGTGTGTGGGCTCTAGTTCCCTGAGCAGGGATTGAACCTGGGCCCCCTGCTTTGGGAGCCCAGAATCTTGGACCACCAGAGAAGTCCCTAGGAGATTTTTTTTTTTTAACCCTAAAAGTACAGTATTATATTATGAATATCTTCTTCAGGGAAAATCACTAAATATTTTCATGGCATCCCTTTGTTGAACTGATGTCAAATTACAATATGTATATACATATGTATCTAATACGAAAAGCTGTTTTTATCATAAGCACTTTATGTCCTATTGCAAGTCAAGTATTCTGCTCCTGTGTTTATTACAGCTGTGAAGGAGAACATTAGTTTTAACAGAATGATCAAATGTGCATTGCAGGACATTTATCTCCATAATCCAAACATAAAGTGGAATGACATTATTGGACTTGATGCAGCCAAGCAGTTAGTCAAAGAAGCTGTTGTGTATCCTACAAGGGTAAGGATGGGAGGCCTCTTGGGAGGCCTGATTTCTGTTCATTATCCCTGGGGCAAGCTCACCTATCAGGAAGAGAAAGACAGGGTGATTTTCTGTTCATAAGTTGACTTTTTATTTTCTTTTTTTAAAATTCAAGTATATTTAAAAATTTTTTACAATGTTGTATTGATTTCTGCCGTACAACAATGTGAATCAGCCATAATTATACATACATCCCCTCCCTCCCGAGTTTCCCCTCTTCCCCCCATCCCATCCCTCCAGGTCATCACAGAGCACCAGACGGCTCCCTGTGCTACACGGCAGCTTCTCACCAGCTGTCCTTCTTACAGCTGACAGTGTATATACGCTCACGCTACTTTCTCCTTTTGTTCCACTCTCCCTCCCCCACTGTGTCGACAAGCCCATTCTCTACGTCCGCATCTCCATTCCTTCCCTACGGATAGATTCTTCAGTACCATTTTTTCGATTCCATATACATGCATTAATATCTTATATTTTGTGTTTCTCTTTCTGACTTACTTCACTCTGTATAACAAGCTCTAAGCTCATATACCTCACTAGAACTGACTCAAATTCATTCTTCTTTACGACTAAGTAATATTCCATTGTAGGTATATACCACATCTTCTTTATCCATTCATGTGTCGATGGACATCTGGGCTGCTTCCATGTCCTGGCTATTGTAAACGGTGCTGCTGTGAACACTGGAGTACATGTGTCTTTTTTTATTATGGTTTTCGTGTGGTACATACCCAGCTGTGGGGTTGCTAGGCCATATGGTAGATTTATTCCTAGTTTTTTAAGGAGTCCCCATACTGTTCTCCATAAGGCTATATCCATTCTCATTTTACATTCCCACCAACAATGGAGGGTTCTCTTTTCTCCGCATCTTCTCCAGCATTTATTGTTTGTAGATTTTTTTGATGATGGCCATTCTGCCTGGTGTGAGGCAATACCTCATTATACTGTTGATTTGCATGTCCCTAATAATTAGTGATGTTGAGCATCTTTTCATGTGTTTACTGGTCATACATTCACTTTTTGTCTACGTCACAATATTTTGTCAACACGGGAGCACCAAGGCTCTGTCCATTCTAGGCCATTTGAAATCATGTTACGTATTGGTTGAAGGCAGGTGTCTCCTCTAAGAGGTAATTTAAGATCTAAGACTCCGTAGTATATATGATTAGTCAGTTACTATTAGCCTGCCTCCCTAAATATACTTATTATAGTAAAAATACCTGCCATAGGAGGGAGCATCTGACTGTGTTTGCATGGATTTCCCCCGCCTCGCCCCCAGTACTCCCATCATTGAGGGCTTTGCTTTTGGCTGGTTGTAAAGACTAGACAGCCCCTTCCAGAGCACCAGGTAGTAGAGCCATTGAGTTGTTCTCATTGCTTACTGCTGACAAATCTTTGTGCGGAGTGGCTCACTAAACAGGAAGAAAAATTAAAAAACGAGACTCCATGTTTGGTTTATACCAGTGGCGGTGAGGTCAGTGTTGTTCGATCACTAAGTCATGTCTGACTTTACGACCCCATAGACTGTAGCATGCCAGGCTTCCCTATCCTTCACTATCTCCCTGAGTTTGCTCAAATTCATGTCCATTGAGTCGATGATGCCATCCAACCATCCCATCTTCTGCCTCCTCATTCTCCTCTTGCCCTCAATCTTTCCCAGCATCAGGGTCTTTTCCAATGAGTTGGTGCTTCGCATCAGGTGGCCAAAATATTGAAGTTTCAGCTTCTGCATCAATCCTTCTAATGGATAGTCAGGGTTGATTTCTTTTAGGATTGACTGGTTTGATACTAAACAGGAAGAAAAATAGAAAGCAAGACTACATGTTTGGTTTATAGCAGTGGTGGTGAGGTCAGTGTACCACATGGCTTTTGCTGTATAACAGACCACCCCAACACTTAGTGCCTTAGAACCACAATCATTTCCTTGTTTGCAGCAGTTCTGTGGGTGGCCATTTGGGGCTGGGCTCGGCAGGGCCAGCTTATGCTTTTCTGCGTGATGTTGGTTGGGCTCACTCACATGTCTGGTGTATCAGCCAGTCTGGCTGGAGAAGATAGAGAGGCTGGGAAAGCTGGGGTCACCAGGGCCCCTGAGACCTCTCTTTGCCTCTCATCCTCCAGCAGGAGAGCCCAGTCTTGTTCACGTGGTGGCAGTGAGTTCCCAGACAGAAGCAAGAAAGGGCCCAATCGCTGAGCCTTTCCCACGCCCTTATATTTTCAAGTCTCTTCCATGTGCTAAGGCCCCACTGGCCAAATTCATGAGGTCAAGTCCAGATCCAAGTGGTGGAGAAATATCCTCTGCCTCTTGATGTAAGGAGCTGCAAATAATTAGTGGCCAGTTTTGGTGATCTCCTGCAGTCAGGATTACAAATTTACTTTCTTGAATAACCTATTTATTCTTACCTCTGAGCCCTTGCAGCCCCTGATTTTTGGATGCTTCTATTCGAATGAGACAAAATCAGTCAGCTTGGACTGTCTTTCCTTTCTTCCTTCCTGTGTTCAGACACGTAGGGGAGGAACCACAGTGGTGGTCAGAGTAAGTAGAAAGGTATTCCCTGCTTCCTCTGAGTGGCTCCATTGTTCAAGTCTTCTTGTGCAAAAGGCTAGAGCATCTCATTGAGACTCTCTGGATGTGTTGTCGCCGTGGTATTTGAAGTTCCATACGATGTCAAGATTTTGGATTAGCATTGGCAAGAAGCTAATAGCTAGTTATAATTTTACTGTTCCTTTTCCTTCTTTCTTGTCCTTTACCAACTCCAGATGGTTTGAATTTGAACTAACAGGAGAGATTCACTGAAGTCCATGCGTGTCCTGTTTGGAGTCGGTGTCTCATTACGTATTATGCATTGCATATTCTCAACTTCCAAATCAGGCTTCACCATAACGTTGAACTTTACTCACATACACCTTTCTATATTGGTTTTAAAAAGTTGGCATCTTAAAGAGCGTACCTGCTTCACAACATTCAAAAGACTGCTCGAACTCTAGGGGAAATCGTTATTTGCATGTGAGCGGTGACTACTGCAGTGGAGGGGATAGTACCTATATGTGCCTTTCTTCTCCTCAAAATAACTGCTCTTTTAAAAAGCAAAAAAAATCGGCCATGCATCCTATCCAGAGTGAAAGTCAAATTGGGATAAATTAGATACTCGTGTGTGTGTGTGTGTGTGTGTGTGTGTGTGTGCTGGGGGAGATGGTGTATACAGAGAGAGACAGCTAGTCTTAAAAAAGGAGCGGCTGGCCCAGAGTTGCCTGTGTTTCACCCTAGCTCCCCTAGCTTGCCTGAGCTGAGGGTGTGCAGGCTGCCCTGCAGGTACCAAATCTCATCATTGTTCCTTGCTCCCACAGTACCCACAGCTGTTTACAGGAATTCTTTCCCCCTGGAAAGGACTGCTGCTTTACGGACCTCCAGGTAAAGGGATCTTTCTGCTGTGATCTTGGTGTGAAGCGAGTATGCAGGGGATGAGTGTGCATCTGTCTTCCCTTCGGGACTGAGGCATTGCGTGCTGTGTGCCCCCCTCCTGTGTTGCTTGTGTGACTGTCTTGTGTCTGTCAGCAGAGGGATGGAGTTCGAGGGTCGCTCATGTTTTACCCACATGTGTCTCCAGGTACAGGAAAGACTTTACTGGCCAAAGCTGTGGCTACGGAATGCAAAACCACCTTCTTTAATATTTCTGCATCTACCATTGTCAGCAAATGGAGAGGGGACTCAGAAAAGCTTGTTCGGGTAGGGTTTCTTGATTTTGTTTCTTTAGAATGAATTCTGGCAGAAGACAGTGGTACAGAATGATGACAGTGGTCTTGTTTGTTCTTAAGTGATTTAAATGTTCAAATTTATCCTGGATCTTAATGACCAAAAGCCCGGGAGGTGGATTGACTACTATGTAGCTGCTAGTGGTGCCCCTATCAGCAAACATGATCTCCCTTCTTTGGGAATTTGGCCAACAGCCCCTTTTCGATTCACATGACATAGAAACAGAACCATGAAAAAAATTGTCTCTGTAGTGGCCTATTTTTCTTTTATTCAAGAAACATTTATTATTAAGCATGTTCAGTATATTCAGTTAAGATTTACTGAGAGGCTACTGTGGTATGCTTGTCCTTATACTAGATACTCTAAGGAAGAATCAAGAAGCTTAAAACTTACTCTTTCAGTTGCTCCAGCCAACTTTACTCCACAGCACTATAGGCTGGAGGGATTTTTTTTTTATTCCCTTAGGAAATTGTTTTTATCTTTATAATATACCATTTCTAAGAGTATATGGTATATATTTTAAAAAATATTCATTTTTAACTGATTGATGATTGGTTTACAGTATTGCTTTGATTTCTGTCATAAATCCACATGAATTAACCATGAAAGTGAAAGTTGCTCAGTTGTGTCCAACTCTTTGTGACCCCATGGACTGTAGCCCAACAGGCTCCTCTGTCTGTGGAATTCTCCAGCCAGAATACTGGAGTGGGTAGCCTTTCCCTTCCCCAGGGGATCTTCCCAATCCAGGAATCGAACCCACGTCTCCCACATTGCAGGCAGATTCTTTACAGCTGAGCCACAAGGGAAGCCCAAGAATACTAGAGTGGGTAGCCTATCCCTTCTCCAGTAGATCTTCAGTTCAGTTCAGTCACTCAGTCGTGTCTGACTCTTTGTGACCCCATGAATCGCAGCATGCCAGGCCTCCCTGTCCATCACCATCTCCCGGAGTTCACTCAGACTCACTTCCATCGAGTCCGTGATGCCATCCAGCCATCTCATCCTCAGTCGTCCCCTTCCCCTCCTGCTCCCAATCCCTCCCAGCATCAGAGTCTTTTCCAATGAGTCAACTCTTCGCATGAGGTGGCCAAAGTACTGGAGTTTCAGCTTTAGCATCATTCCTTCCAAAGAAATTCCAGGGTTGATCTCCTTCAGAATGGACTGGTTGGATCTCCTTGCAGTCCAAAGGACTCTCAAGGGTCTTTTCCAACACCACAGTTCAAAAGCATCAATTCTTCGGTGCTCAGCCTTCTTCACAGTCCAACTCTCACATCCATACATGACCACAGGAAAAACCATAGCCTTGACTAGACAGACCTTAGTCGGCAAAATAATATCTCTGCTTTTGAATATGCTATCTAGGTTGGTCATAACTTTTCTTCCAAGGAGTAAGCGTCTTTTAATTTCATGGCTGCAACCCAGGAATCAAATTGGGCTCTCCTGCGCTGCAGGCAAATTCTTTACCAACTGAGCTATCAGGGAAGCCGCAGGTGTACGTATGTCTCCTCCCTCTTGCATCTCCATCCCACCTCCCGCCCATTCCCACCCCTCTAGGTTATTACAGAGCCCCAGTTTGAGTTCCCTGAGTCATACAGCAAATTCTCATTGGCTGTCTATTTACATATGTTAGTGTATATGCATCTGTCCTACTCTCTCCATTTATCTCACCCTCTCCCCCATTTATCTTACTCTCTTCTCCCCCACCCTTGTCCCTGAGTCTTTTCTCTGTGTCTGCATCTGCATTGCTGTTCTATGAACAGATTCATCAGTACCATCCTTCTAGATGACATATATATGCATTAATACAGGATATTTTTTTCTCTTTCTGACTTACTTCACTGTTTAATAGGCTCTAGGTTCATCCACCTCATTAGAACCGACTCAAATGTGTTCCTTTTTATGGCTGAGTAATTATATATGTACCACAGCTTCTTTATCCGTTCATCTATCAATGGACATCTAGGTTGCTTCCAAGTCTTGGCTACTGTAAGTAGTGCTGCAATTAACATTGGGGTATATGTGTCTTTTTCAGTTTTGATTTCCTCAGGGTAATGCCTAGGAGTGGTATTGCTGGGTCACATGGTGTCTTTATTCCTAGTTTTTAAAGGAATCTCCATACTGTCTGTATCAGTTTACATTCTCACCAGCAGTGGAGGAGGGTGCCCTTTTCTCCACACCCTCTCCAGCACTTGTTGTTTGTGGATTTTTTGATCTGGCCATTCTGTCTGGGGTGAAGTGATATCTCATAGTAGTTGTGATTTGCATTTCTCTAATCATGAGTGATGTTGAGCATCTTTTTATATGTTTATTACCATCCGTATGTCTTCTTTGGAGAAATGTCTGTTTAGGTCTTTTGCCCACTTTTTGATTGGGTTGTTTGTTTTTCTGGTATTGAGTTGTATGAGTTGCTTGTATATTTTGGAAATTAATTCTCTGTCAGTTGTTTAATTTGCTGTTATTTTCTCCCATTCTGAGGGTTGTCTTTTCACCTTGTTTATAGTTTCTTTTGCTGTGTAAAAGCTTTCAAGTTAAATTATGTCCCATTTATTTATAAATTCTTGTTTTTATTCCATGCTAGGAGGTGGGTCACAAATGATCTTGCTATTATTTATGTCATACAGTGTTCTGCTTATGTTTTCATCTAAGAGTTTTATAGTTTCTGGTCTTACATTTTGGTCTTTAATATATTTCAAGTTTATCTTTGTGTATGGTGTTAGGGAATAGATCTGATAGACAGAGTGGCTGATGAACTATGGACGGAGGTTTGTGACATTGTACAGGAGACAGGGATTAAGACCATCCCCAAGGAAAAGAAATGCAAAAAAGCAAAATGGCTCTCTGAGGAGGCCTGACAAATAGCTGTGAAAAGAAGAGAAGTGAAAAGCAAAGGAGAAAAGGAAAGATATACCCATTTGAATGCAGAGTTCCAAAGAATAGCAAGGAGAGATAAGAAAGTCTTCCTCAGCGATCAATGCAAAGAAATAGAGGAAAACAATAGAATGGGAAAGACTAGAGATCTCTTCAAGAAAATTAGAGATACCAAGGGAACATTTCATGCAAAGATGGGCTCAATAAAGGAAAGAAATGGTATGGACCTAACAGAAGGTGAAGATATTAAGAAGAAGTGGCAAGAATACACAGAAGAACTGAACAAAAAAGATCTTCACGACACAGATAATCACGATGGTATGATCACTTATCTAGAGCCAGACATCCTGGAATGGGAAGTCAAGTGGGCCTTAGGAAGCATCATTACGAACAAAGCTAGTGGAGGTGATGGAATTCCACTTGAGCTATTTCTGATCCTAAAAGGTGGTGCTGTGAAAGTGTTGCACTCAATATGTCAGCAAATTTGGAGAACTCAGCAGTGGCCACAGGACTGGAAAAGATCAGTTTTCATTCCAATCCCAAAGAAAGGCAATGCCAAAGAGTGCTCAAACTACCGCACAATTGCACTCATTTCCCATGCTAGTAAAGTAATGCTCAAAATTCTCCAAGCCAGGCTTCAACAGTACATGAACTGTGAACTTCTAGATGTTCAAGCTCGTTTTAGAAAAGGCAGAGGAACCAGAGATCAAATTGCCAACATTTGCTGGATCATCAAAAAAGCAGGAGCGTTCCAGAAAAATATCTATTTCTGCTTTATTGACTATGCCAAAGCCTTTGACTGTGTGGATCACAATAAACTGTGGAAAATTCTGAAAGAGATGTGAATACCAGACCACCTGACCTGCCTCTTGAGAAATCTGTATGCAGATCAGGAAGCAACAGTTAGAACTGGACATGGAACAACAGACTGGTTCCAAATAGGAAAAGGAGTATGTCAAGGCTGTATGTTGTCAGTCTGCTTATTTAACTTACATGCAGAGTACATCATGAGAAATGCTGGGCTGGAAGAAGCAGAAGCTGGAATCAAGATTGCCAGGAGAAATATCAATAACCTCCGATATGCAGATAACACCACCCTTAGGACTGAAAGCGAAAAAGAACTAAAGAGCCTCTTGATGAAAGTGAAAGAGGAGAGTGAAAATGTTGGCTTAAAGCTCAACATTCAGAAAACGAAGATCATGGCATCTAGTCCCATCACTTCATGGGAAATAGATGGGGAAACAGTGGAAACAATGTCAGACTTTATTTTTGGGGCTCCAAAATCACTGCAGATGGTGATTGCAGCCATGAAATTAAAAGACGCTTACTCCTTGGAAGGAAAGTTATGACCAATCTAGACAGCATATTAAAAAAGCAGAGACATTACTTTGTCAACAAAATAGTCAAGGCTATGGTTTTTCCAGTGGTCATGTATGGATGTGAGAGTTGGACTGTGAAGAAAGCTGAGTGCCGAAGAATTGATGCTTTCAAACAACCAGTCCATCCTAAAGGAGATCAGTCCTAGCTATTCACTGGAAGGACTGATGTTGAAGCTGAAACTCCAATATTTTGGTCACCTGATGCGAAGAGCTGACTCTTCGCAGAGTCGCAGAAGAGCTGACTCATCCCTGATGCTGGCAGGGATTGGGGGCAGGAGGAGAAGGGGACGACAGAAGATAAGATGGTTGGCCTCACCAAGTCAAGGGACATGAGGTTGGGTAAAGTCCGGGAGTTGGTGATAGACAGGGAGGCCTGGTGTGCTATGGTTCATGGGGTCACAAAGAGTCAGACATGACTGAGTGACTGAACTGAACTGAAATGATGGTGTTAGGAAGTATTGTAATTTAATTCTTTTGCACATAGTTATCCAGTTCTTCCAGCACAGCTTATTAAAGAGACTATCTTTTTCCCGTTTTATATTCTTGCTTCGTTTATGACAACAAAAACACGATGACCCAAAACCTATGGGATGCAAAAAGAGCAGTTCTAGGGAAGTTTATGGAGAAGGAAATGGCAACCCACTCCAGTGTCCTGGCCTGGAGAATCCCAGGGACGAGGGAGCCTGGTCGGGCTGCCGTCTCTGGGGTCCCACTGAGTCGGACACCACTGAAGCGACTTAGCAGCAGCAGCAGAAGGGAAGTTTATAGCAGTACAACCCTACCTCAGAAAACAAGAAAAACATTGAATAGATAATCTAACTCTACATCTAAAGCAGCTAGAAAAAGAAGAACCAAAAAATCCCAAATTCAGAAGAAGGGAAGAAATCGTAACAGTCAGAGCAGAAATAAATGAAAAAAAGAGAAAGAAACAATAGTAAAGATTAATAAAACTAAAAACTGGTTCTTTGAGAAGATAAACAGCATTGACAAACCATTAGCCACACTCATCAAGAAAAAGGTGGAGAAAAATCAAATCAATAAAAAAGGTGAGGTTACAACAGACAACATAGAAATACAAAGGATTGTAAGAGAATATTATGATCAACTATATGCTAATAAAATGGACAATTTAGAGGAAATGGACAGATTCTTAGGAAAGTTCAAGCTCCCAAGACTGAAGCAGAAAGAAATACAGTCTGAACAAGCTGATTACAAACACTGAAGTTGAAACCATGATCGAAATCTCCTGAAAAACAAAAACTTAGGACCAGATGTTTTCACAGGGGAGTTCTATCAATCATTTAGAGAAGAGCTAATCCCTGCCCTTCTGAAAGTCTTCCCAAAAATTGTAGAGGAAGGGGCACTCACAGACTCATTCTACGAGGCCACAATCACCCTGATACCAAAACCAGGCAAAGATATCATGAAAAAAGAAAGTTATAGGCCAATATCAATGATGAATACAGATGCAAAAATCTTCAACAAAATTCTAGCATGCAGAATTTAACAACACATTAAAAAGATCATACACCATGATCTTGGATTTATCCCAGGGATGCAAGGATACTTCAATATACACAAATCAATTAATGTGATACACCATATTAACAAATTGAAAAATAGAAACCCCACGATAATCTCAATAGATGCATAAAAAGCTTTTGACAAAATTCAGCACCCATTTATGGTAAAAAACTCTTCAAAAAAATGGGCATAGAAGGAACCTACCTTAACATAATAAAGGCCATATACAATAAACGCACAGCAAACATTCTCAGTGGTGAGTAACTGAAGACATTCCCTCTGACGTCAGAATGTCCATTTCTCACCACTATTATTCAACATAGCTTTGGAAGCCCAGTTACAGCAATCAGAGAAGAGAAAGAAATAAAAGAAATCCAGAGTCTAAAGGAAGAAGTAAAACTCTCACTACTTGCCGATTACATGATACTATATATAAAAACCCTAAAAATACTATCAGAAAATTACTAGAACTAATCAGTGAATTTAGTAAAGTTGCAGGATACAGAATCAATATACAAAAATCACTTGCATTCCTATATACTAACAATGACCAATCAGAAAGAAATTAAGGAATCAATCCCAGTTACCGTAGTATATGGTATATTTTATATTATAAAATTTTATTATACCTTCCAGTCACCTTAAGAAAATACTTGTTTTAATTTATGCCTCAATATAAGGTGGGTCCTGCTCAGAAATCCTGTTAAACTATTGCACTCTGTCGGGTGACTGGTAAGTAATCAATACAAAGTGAATGTAAATATATTTTCTGAAAAAAAATCCTTTAAAATATTGCACTTAAGTTACATTTCCTTGGAGAGGCTCATCTTCAAAATATTATGGCTTATTTGAAAGTGATCATAAAATATTTTTAAAAGATTGATTTACCTAAAATACCTAAAATAACCTATTTATTACTTTGTGATTGTCCTCAAGTTACTTCAAAAGTGTATATTTTTATAAATTTTTATCACCCGTATCAGATTGTAATTTTTGGAAATCTATGCTGACATCTTCTGTTTCATTGTTCTTCATCTTGAGTCTAACTCAGTGCCAGATGGGATTTAAACTTAATCCTCCTAAATTTATGGGTTTCATTTGATTCTAGTTAGCTATATTTCAATTAGCTTAAATCCAACTAACTATAATTCTTATCAGCCTGAAGACTTCTTTCTAACATTCCATTTCTATGGGCTGAGGAACAGCAAAACTTACAAGGTCCCCTCAGAATCAGCTTCGAATCAGTGAGCAAAAAACACTGTAAGGTGTTCAGAGAAAAGATTCCATCAGATTCCTTGGACAGGACTCACCTAAGCAGAAGAAAAAATTCAGATGTTTATGAATATGGATTTTCTTGTTCAATGTTGAACAGCCAGAAAAGTCATTTAACTAGAATGCTCCATTCTCTGGGAGCATTTTATATAACTCCAATTTTCCTCTGCTTCAGGAAGACTTCTGAGAATGAGGAAACAATTCCACCCCCAATTTCTCCCCTTTGTTTTACCAAAATATTTTAAAAGTTGTCTTTAAAACAATATTAATAGTAAAAAGACCCCTGAGCTATCTTTCCAGAGGAAACCAGAACAGTTGCTGGTACAGCTTTCCAGAGCATTTATTTGTATTCACATTAACCTCAACAACCATATCTCGATTTTCCCTTCCTTTTAAAATACAAGTAGGAACATAGTACATATACTCTTCTGTACCTTGTGATTTTTTTTCACACTTAACAATGTAACTTGGATGTTGCTCTACCGTTTTATAGACAGCCCTAACATGGTTTTTATATGTCTGCATGCCATTTCATTGCATGGTTAAAGGCAAAATGTGTTTAACCAGCCTTTTCTCAATGGACATTTCCATTGTTCCCAGTCTCTTGCTATTATGAAGAAAGCTCTCCAAGCTCCTGTCTGCATATAGTATAGCATAGGACAGTTTCTTTGAAGTAGAGTCACTGATCAGAAGGAAGGAAAACCACCGATTGACAAATTCCCTGCCGACAGGGTTGCACCAGCTTACACTCCCGTCAATGTCTGTGTGTTGGTTTCCACAGCCAACACCATGTAGCACCCCAATTTAAAAATCTTTGCCAGTCTGATAGTGAAAGTAATATTTCAGTGCTCAGATTTGCATTTCTTTCATTCTGAATGAATTTGAACATCGTTTTATAGGTTTAGAAGATATTCATATTTCTTTCTGTGAAATACATTTTTATTTTGGATATTAAAAATAATTCAAAAGGAAAACAGAGTCAGCTTGTAGTGCAGGAAATGCAAGAGACCCTGGTTCGATCCCTGGGTGGAGAAGATCCTGGAGAAGGAAATGGCTACACATTCCAGTATTCTTGCCTGGAAAATTCCTTGGACAGAGGAGTCTGGCGGGCTATAGTCCATAGGGTCACAAAGAATCAGACATGACCAACAACTAGGTGCACACATAATCACGCAACCTGGAAGGAACCTATCTTCTGTGCTTTCTGAAATTACTCTATTTTCTGAGCTCCTGGAAAGAGCCACACCTGGAAAATCTTGGTCATGCTCTCAAGATTCTTATTGTGAAGCTTTCAGATAAAGAAAGCCCTTCAAGACCTTCTCCTAAAGCAGAGATGCTTTCCTACCATTTGCATCTCTTTCTACTCCAATTAAGGAGTTATTTATAGGGAACCCTTTTGTTTCTCCCTTCCCTCCTAATGTTTATGCCTCTTAGGAGTTGATGCTATTGAGTAGTTGAGTGGTCTCTTTAGCAAATGCACACACCTGTTGGTGGTTACGTCTTTCAACATTTCATGGCCATGCCCACCCCCGCCAATTGCATGATTTAACTTCCTCCAAGTACTTTTGAAAAATTTTAGACTAATGCTTCCTGAGTGCTTACCCAGGATTCCATATGTTCTCTGGCCATGGGAAAGTAGTGGTCCACATGGAGAGGTGGGCTTCAAATGTGGTTCTCCTTCCACCGGGATGTTTGGTCTTATTGAACCCGATGGCCTCTCTGCAATTTGGGGAGTCTTTAAAATGTGTATGGTTCCAAAAGAGTCCGAGTATGCCATTTTTCATCCGGGTAGACTGCTGCTGCTGTAATCATCCTTATTATCAGGTCTATTTGAACCTTTCTGTTCGTGACAGGAAGAGATTTCCTGCCTCTAATGAGCTGGTATCTGTTGTCTGTCTAAAGATCTTTTGTGATGAGTGTTCCAGCATTGACACTGTTCTTGTAAGCTCCTTGGACTGAGCGAGTTGTCCTGGCCACATAAAATAGGATTCTGTGAAAGGAAAACACTAGTGCATATGAGCTTGGAAGGGGCGCTTAGTGGTAAAGAACCCATCTGTCCGTGAAGGAGACATAAGAGACGTGGGTTCAGTTCCTGGGTTGGGAAGATCCCCTGGAGAAGGGAATGGGGACCCACTCCAGTATTCTTGCCTGGAGAATCTCATGGACAGAGGAGCCTGGCAGGCTTTGGTCCATAGGGTTGCAAAGAGTTGGACACAACTGAAGCAACTTAGCACGCACGCACATAAACAGCCAGGGACCACACGCACAGCAATGGTGAAGATGAGGCTGTTCCCATTCAGTGACAGCGAGGCCTGTAAAAGATGACTGGCTACTACTATGAAAACCACAATCTGGCCTTTTCTGAGCCCTTCCCCTCTTCTGTACTCTGTGATGCTTTGCTAGTGCTAAGTGACGTGGAGAATAAATCCCCTATGCCTATTTAAGAACATCTGTTCTTTTCTAAATCTCTAATGCTTTCTCTGATCAACCAGGGAAAAACTGTATATGGTGCTCAAGTGATCAGTTTCAGGGCTTTTTGGAAAAAGGTGTAGCTTCTTATACTCTTTTCCTCACCACCACATCTCCCTCTAGAGCTCTTGAGTTTGTTTTTATATGTCTGTTCTTTTGCTGGTTGCTTTCCTGTTCCTTTTCAGTCTATATTTTACTCTGGAATTGAGCATTTTATTCAATCGGGAATTGCCTCGAAGTACCTGAGCCTACCAAACAGCAGTGTGGGGGGTCCTGGGGAGTAATTTGGGGAGCAGAAAAGGGCAGAATTCTTCAGCCTTGTTACTCACAACTGGATCTCTATTCTTTTTCTGCAGTTCTTTCTTCCGAGAATTACCTTCTTATTGTCCCTAAGTGTTAAGCAAAAAAAATTGTTAAATGATTTTACATCTTCTACAGCTTTTGTGTCCATATGGAACACGTCATTGGCAGGGGATCTCAAGGGTTAACTAACTGACTGGAAGTTCAGGAACTGAGTTTTGTCTTAAGCTCTCCCACTTATGATTAGTAACTTTGAGCTCACCACTTATTCTCTCTGGCTCTCATTTTATCAGGTGATAGATGGGAATAATTGGACCATCCAACCCCATGGGGTAGTGCTAGGGAGAAATAACTAATGATTATAAAGTTGTTGTGAGATAAAGTGCAGCATAGATGCTTAATATTACAGCCATCCTAATCTTTTAATCTCTGGGGCCATCTGAGAACTTTAAGTATATGGATTTGAACATGTTGGTTTTCTCCCACCCAGGTGTTATTTGAACTTGCCCGCTATCACGCCCCCTCCACCATCTTCCTGGACGAGCTGGAGTCAGTGATGAGCCAAAGAGGCACGGCTCCTGGGTAACAGACCGGGTTTTTTTTGGTCCTCACTTTTCCCCTCCTGTAAGTGTGTTTGATGGTCGGAAGCCCATCGACATTTACCAGCAGAATGAGCCTATTAATAAGCCCACAAATTTTCTGCAGACACACGGAAAGGTCTTTAAATTAGATCCTGTTAACTGAATAGCTGATTTAAGTAGTTTTTATAACCGGAGGAAATGTCCTCCTCCCTTCCCCCCTTCCCCACAGAGTGGTTTTCAGGCCCAAAGATCACCCAGCCCCTGATCCCAGGCCGCCATAACCGTTATGCTAGCTCAAAATAGCTGCCTGTAAGCTCCTCTGCTGGAGCCAGAGGGGCTGCCTGTGGGGAGCGGGGCTCCCCAGGGCCGAGTCTGGAGAGGAGGCCCTTGAGAAGGTGTGTGAGGCCGGGGAAGTCACCGCTTCTCTGTGACACCAGACTGCGGCTCAGCCTGACCGATTGTGAACATGTCACACACGTTATCTCTAAAGATTAAGTGTCCACTAGGGTCCCTAGCCAGAAAGCCCACATCTCAGACTGTAGTGAGGCTCTCCCTCTGTGTGTGTGTATGTGTGTGTGAGTGGTGTTTTAAGAGTTGTTTTTCTTTGAAACGTTTTACTAACCTTGATATCCCTGGCTTGAAAAAACAGGTCTCAGGGAAATCTCAACACAGCTGCATTTATTGATGGCCTCCAAGGGTCTGTCATCAAGACAAAATTGATAGTAATAAAAAGCAAATAATTATCTTGTTGGAAGTATAACTAGAATTTAATTTATGAAATTTTACTTATGAAGAACCATTTTCCCAGCAGAGAGAAAATAGCCATCAAGACATACCCAGGATGCTCAGGACTGCGACTATTTCTATGGCTTAAAGGGTGCTAGTCAGCCCTGGACTCCAGAGAGGGCCTGATGGGAGAGGCAGCTGCGGCGGGGCCTGGCGGGGAGCCCACCGGAGTGCCGAGTGTCACTCGTCCGCACGGCCCCATGCAGGCGGCCTGCCTTCACCCTTGCGTGCAGTCTGTCGGCCTCCATCCCCAGGGTTCCCCACAGCTGTGACTGAGCTGCTTTGGAAGCTCCTCCTCTATTAGCCTCCTCTGGAAGTTAAACACTAAAACTGGAGGCTTCAAAGTGTCACGGGAGTGTATGTTCCTCGGTTCTTTGTCTCGTCACAACCAAGATTTGGAGTGACGGACATTAAAGCCCCCTCGGCGCGTCACAGCTCTCAGGTCTTGGATAGACCGTGTTACAGCTCTCAGGTCTCGAATGGACCATGTTATAGCTCTTAGACAAATCAGTGTTACAGCTCAGTGTTACAGCTCTATTTTATTTAGAAGATAGCAGGAAAATCCATCTTCGAGGCGTGAGGGCACATCAATCCAAAGACACGAGGAGAAGAGCGCCCCAGCGCGCAGGAGAGAGAGAGCTGGCTTTGGCCCCTCTATTTATATGTTTATCTCTCCCTGGGCCTGTCCTATGTAAATTGGGCCAGCCAGGAGTGTTTGTTTTACCTGAGGTCCTCACTCCAGTCCTCGGGCTTTCTTTTGTTCCATTTTCACGGGCTTTTCCCTTCCTCGTCTTGCAGCCACCGCCATTTTGGACTCCTTTTCCGTGTTCTACCTACCTAACAAAAGGATCAGGGAACAAGGGCAGGTGCTCTGAAGACTTTGGGGGTCATATTATGTTAAAAGACTAGTAATTATGTGTTAATACTAGATAAATATATAACTCTACTGTGAGACTGGCTTTTCTCTGAGGTAGAAAGGGGCACAGTTCCTAAAAAAATCCCAGAAGCCTAATTTGGGCTGCCAGCATGTATGTGCAGAGATGAGACCCTGAGTGTGTGTTGTGCTAGAACGGCCTTTTATTGTCCTTTAACTTGATCTATATGAGCGCTTGCTGGAGGCGGCCAGGCTTAGCCCCTTTTCGATTGTGCAGGTCCTCTCGGGTCCTGAGGATGGCCTCAGGCAGTGGGGATGGCGGGGAAACTGGAGGGTGAATTTGCACAGAAAACGGCCTCTAACCCGTTTTCCATGCTGTGCATGGAAAGCCTAGTTTCCCCGCCGTTCTCTCCTCTCTCATTAGAAGAGAAGGAAACAGATTGTGTTGTAGCTCATCTCTCTTCTTGGACAGTTTATATCCATAGATTACACTAAACAATAATGTGTGTAAAATACTCTCATGCCCGCTGTATAAATGAAAACGATTTTCAATGAAGCCTTTTTTTTTTTTTTAAAGGGTGGATGATTCTGCAGGTCAGTACAGCTGGGCTGCCTTTTTAAGTCTACTAGTGCCATGGTCTCCCCCTCGGTTATTTTCCGGTTCATTGCCAACCTTTGGTTTTCTTTTCGGTATCATCATTGTATTCATTTACTTCCTTCCTGGTACTATTTGAAAAGAGTTCCAATTGCTCATTTGCTCCAGCCTTGGGGTAAGCAGCTCCTGAGAACGTGGCAGGGCAGGGGTTACTTGTCCAAGGGGAACTCAGTCTGCAGTCACCGCGTCCTTACTGTGAGCCTCACTGTGGTCTCGGAAGCAAAGACTCTGCCTCTGGGGAGCATCTCACCTCCTCGCCTTTCTCTAGGGGAGAGCATGAAGGCAGCCTGAGGATGAAGACGGAGCTTTTGGTGCAGATGGACGGGCTGGCTCGTTCCGAGGATCTCGTGTTTGTCTTAGCAGCCTCCAACCTGCCGTGGTAAGAGATCCAGAGAGTACATTCTGAATGCATTTTCAGGAGCCACTGTGCAGGTGCGGATATCATATTGATTGCTTCAGGCAAAGTCTCCTTGTTTGGTTCCAGCCCTGGAAGGTTAAGCTGAAGGCTTTCCTGGACCAAATTCTCAATCCTTGCTACTTGGATTGTGAAAGAGTTTGCCTGAACCGAAGGAACATAGGTCAGGGCTACCACTGACTATTTAAAATGGACATTCTGAGCCAAATATTTACGGTGTTTAAGCAGGGCTTTGGCAGAGAACCATAAAATACTAAAGTCTCCCAGACTCAAGAATATTCCAGAAATAATATGTTTGGATTTTAACAGTGTTAAATTTAAACTTTTTTTGAGTTACCAGGAAAATCTTTAATATTGTGCAGTAAATATGAAGCTAAATAATCTCTAATTGAAACTATAATCTACTCAGAGAGTCTGTTATTCAAACTGTATCCCAGAGTGATATAACAATTCTAGAAGTAGAATTGGGAAATAAGAGATGTTTTTCGAGATGACTAGAGAAACATAATGTCGACTTGGAGAGAATATTTTTAAAAATTATTATAATCCCTTTATAGTTCTCAAGAATATGTTCACATTGTTTGTTTTGAGCTACAGGTGAGACAGCAGACAGATAGGAAAGGCTGCTCTTGCCATTTGCAGAGGAGGCCAAGGTCAATCCACCTAACTTCAACAGCCAATTTGCAATGGAGCTTGAGCTAGCCACACCCTCCCCCTTCCCATACCTCATCCATTTCTGTTTCTCTGTTCAAAGATGCAATGCTTCTGTTTGTGCACGCTGATCATCTAGGCTCCCAAAGAAGTCACTGGAGAGAGATAAGGACGTTCATGTGGAGTCTGTTATTTTAACTAAATAATTTCAACCCAACTTCGCCACTTCTCAAATTCATGACTTTTCTGATGTGCTAAGGTGATCAGCATTTTACATTGTGAGGAGAAAGGTTTTTATACACAATGTTGAAGTTGAAATCAAAGAGCCATCATTTAGGCATGGAGAATCCTTCAGAGAGAGAATCTCCATTCCTTCACTTGTTTGAAACAGGGTTGATCATAATCTCTTTACTTATGTCCTGGGGGGCCTGTGAGAGCCAGCTGAGGAGGGTGGGTGAAAACTGGACAGCTTCGTGCATGGCTCTGGAAAGGGCTGTGCCTGCCGGGGCGGAGTGGAGAGCCTTCATTCCCAGCGAAACCTAGGACTTCACTGGGAGGTGATGGTGCTGCCACAGTTTCCCTTGGGCGACCAGTCTTTGATAAACTCAAATAAAATGGTTCAGAGAAGAAAACCAAAAAGCTGGCAAGCAATCACAAATAAAGAAGCTCAGAAGGGCTTTTCTGAAAGAATTACCTCTCATCATGAAAAAAGTGAAAGTCCATCATGTCAAATGGCAAATACATACGTTTTTAAGCTTGAATTCCTTGACATCACAGCTTGCAACCCTACAGCATACCTGGGAACTGTCCTACCCACTTGAACGTTGCTGGGTTTAAAAAACTTTTTATGATCAAAAATTCTTGACAAACACTAAAGATGAGAGTACAAAGAACTCAGCATTTTCCAGTTTCAGTAACTAGCATCTGGCCCAATTGATTTTAATCTATTTCTACCTCCTCTCTTGTTTTGCTGCAATATCTTAAACTATATCCCAGATTCTCATGTTATTGCTCACATATGTATACTTCAGCATACATCTTAAAAAAATAAGGACATTTTCTTACATTATCACAATGTCATTATCAACCCCAACAAAATTAACAATAATTGCTCAATATCATCTAATATCCAGTTTATATTCAGATTTCCCATACTATTCCAAAAATATCTTCATACAGTTGGTTTACTGAACTGGTAACCAAACAAAATTTGCATTTTGTAATTGGCTGTTCTCTTAAGTATCTTTTGATCTAGAACAGACTCTTTCTTCCCCCACCCCTTGCTATTGACTTGATTACTAGAGAGATTGTCCTGCAGAGCCTAAACTTCCTGGATGTGGCTCATTGTATCCCCGTGGTACTGTTTAGCTAGTTCTCCTTGCCCTTAAAATTACTCTAGACTAAAGGTTAGATTGATTAGATTTGATTCAGGGCCAATGGAATTCTGGGGTGAACATGCTTCGTAGGTGATGCTGAGTATATCGCATATCATCGTATGCAGCCGTATATAATGCCCGGTCGCCCCACCTTTGGTTATACCAGGGCTGATCCGTGGGTTCAGGTGTGTCAGCCAGGGTCCTCCACTGTGTAGTTCCCATCAATGTTTGAAGCATCCATTGATATCTTTGCCTGAGTCACTTATTTCACTAGAAGTGTGATTCTGTCATGCCTTCTGATTGACAGCTGGAATTATTCTCTGCGATAGAACTTTCCCCCATCCAAAAGGGTTATTTGGTAACCGTAAAATAGAGTTCATCCCCAAAATGAGGAATTCTTTCTCTTTGATATTTAGAGTCATGTGTTGTGCCAGCAACCTCCAGGTAACTGATGAGTCCTGTCTCCCTGTCTCTCTCTGATCTCATGCCTTGTTTGGTATAACATCATTTGTTTTTTTTTTAAGTTTTATTGATATATAACTCACATACCATATACTTTACCCATTTAATGTATACAGCTCAATGGTTTTAGCTATATTTATATTTATATGGTTGTACAACCATCACTGCAATCAATTTTAGAACATTTTTCTTTACCCCAAAAGAAACCCTATACCCATTAGCAATCATCCCCATCTCCCACTCCCAGCACTAAGCAACCACCTAATCTATTTTCTGTTTCTATAGATTTGCCTACTTTTGTACCTATTAATATGAGTGGAATTATTATGGTAACTCTATGTTTAATTGGGCTTCCCAGGTAGCTCACCTGGTAAAGAATCCGCATGCAGTGAGAGAAACCTAGGTTCGATCCCTGGGATGAGACGATCCCCTGGAGGAGGGCATGGCGACCCACTCCAGTATTCTTGCCTGGAGACTCCCATGAACAGAGGAGCCTGGTGGGCTGCTGTCCATGGGGTGGCAAAGAGCCTGACACGACTGAGTGGCTGAGTACACACGCGCGTGTTTCCTTGAGGAACGGCCAGTCTGTTTTCAGAAGTGGCTGCACCATTTTACACTCCTACTAGCCATGCACCAAGCTTCCAGTTTCACCGCATCCTCGCCAACACTTGTTATTTTTTGTCATTTTGGTTGTGGTCATCCTAGTGGATGAGAAGTGCTGTCTCCTCTCTTTGCTTTGCTTTTCCATGGTGACGGATGATATTTATAGTGAGCATCTTTTCATGTACTTATTGGCCAATTGCGTATCTTCTTTGGTGAGATGTGTTTTCAAATCCTTTGTCCATTTTTATGTTATTGAGTTATAAGATTTGTTTTGTCGTGTATCAGATATATGATTTGTAGATATTTTCTCCATTATTTGGCCACTAGTCCGTCTTCCCTCCCTCCTTCCATCTCTGAATTTTTTTGTTCCTCTCTATCTTTTCATGCCCTTGCTAAACTTTCCATGGCTATCCCATTTCCTAAGCCCCAAGTCTTTCAGAAGACACTATGACCATTTTTTTGGCAATAGTTCTGTCTAATAGAAGTACAGACTTAAAAAATGTCTGAAGTGAAGTGAAGTGAAGTCGCTCAGTCGTGTCCGACTCTTTGCGACCCCATAGACTACCAGGCTCCTCTGTCCATGGGATTTTCCAGGCAATAGAAGTGGAGTGGATTGCCATTTCCTTCTCCAGCAGATCTTCCCGACCCAGGGATCAAACCCGGGTCTCCCGCATTGTAGACAGACGCTTTACCGTCTGAGCCACCAGGGAAGCCATATTAAAAAATAGCAAAAGAAACAGATAAAATACAATTTTGTTAACATGTTTTATTTAACCCAATATATCTAAAATATTATTTCCATAGATAATCAATATAAAATTATTGTGATATTTTACTTTTTTTTTCATACTAAATCTTTGAAATCCAGTGCATACTTTACACTTATGGCCTGTTCCAGTTTGGACTAGCTACAGTTTAAGTGCCCAATAGCCACACGTGGTTGGTAGCTACTGTATTGGACAATGCAAATCCAAGGGTAATTTGTCAGTCCCGTACCTCTGTGGCAGAGATTGATAACTGCCTTCCGGTATTTACTTCATCCTTGTAATGTAATAATAGAACCCCAATTTCTGAATTCTGTTTCTTAGTCTTCCCTGCTGTTAGGTGTGGCAAAGCCAAGTTTCTTTGTCATTTTCACAAGATGACCCAGGCTCAATTTTAATATTCTGCTACAGACTTGGAATCAACCATTGATTCACAGAGCCCTGGTTCCCTTCATTGAAAAGTACTGTTTAAATATCATAGTCCCACAGTACGGGTGTTCCTTGCTACTGGATTATCATTGATTCGTGGCCTTTCAACTGAGTAGAGCTAGGAAATACATACCTAGTGTCAAAAAGGGACAAATGATGAGTTCGTGCTGGTATTTCCCATTCAAATGTAAGATTACAAGGTTTTTAGTTAAATTAATTGATTTTATATTTGTGTCTTTTCTTTGTGAAAATTTTAGTTCTTAACCGGTATAATTACTATTCACTTTATCCTAATATGTAGATATATTTTATATTTGTGTCTATAACAGCATTTTCAGTAATATTACCAGTACTATCATAAGAGTAGTATTTTTATAAAGAAAATGGTATGGACCTGACATAACTAAGATGAAGAGCTAATCTGAGGTTTCTCATCTTCAGCACTCCTGACATTTGGGGCCAGATAACCCTGCTGTGGGGCATCCTGTGCACTTTGCCATGTGGAGCAGTATCCTTGGTCTCTCCCCACCAGATCCTGGTAGCATCACCCCCAGTTGTGACAACCAGAATATGTCCACAGACTTTGTCAGGTGCTCCCTCGGGAGCAAAATCATCTCTAGTTGAGACTCACTGGATTAATGGGAGGAATGACAGACATTAATTGTTACATCCTCCACAAATAAACTCTCGAGTTTTTTTTTTTTTTTAAGAAAACTGTAAAATAACTGAACTTGATTTACTTACACGAAAGGTGGCATATTATAGAAACTGTCCTGTATTTTTATTTTTTCCATAACAAAATGTTGGCGATCCTTCTAAATAAGTACAGAAAGTTCTCGTTCCCATTGTAGCTGCCTGTGTTCCATCTAGATCATATAATTTATCCCGTTCACCTGCTGATGGGCACTTGGCCATTCCTGCTCTTTGCTATTATAAACAATGTTGCAGTGAGGAATGGTGCGCACATACATCCCTTGGTGTGTTTTCCAGTGTATCTTTGGGGAAAGTTCCTGGAAGGTTGCTGGGTCAGAGGGTTAATGTGCATGAAATTGTAGTCGAGATTGCCAAACTTCCCTCCATAGCGGTTGTGGATTTTGTATTCCCACCAGTGTCCTGCTTTCATTACTTAACAGTATAGTAAGAACATTTCCAATGTCATTAAATAATCCTTGGAAATTGGATTTTGTAATGACTGCCCAAAATTCCCACATGCAAATATACTATAATTTAGTTAATCATTCCTTTCCTGTTGAACGTAAATGATGCTCCCAACTTTCTCTATTATAAATAACACTGAAACGAACTTCCTTGAATAAAAATCTTTGGCCAAAATCTAGTCATTTCTTGAGGAGAGATTTCTTGAAGTAGGATTGCTGTATCAAAGGGTATTGATTTTTAAAAGGTCCTTTGTTACATATTGCCCAAGTTCTTAAACTAGGAAATAGGATTTTTATCAGACTACTTTACCTGTCTCCTGAGAAACCTGTGTGTGGGTCAAGAGACAACAGTTAGAACAGGATATGGAACAGCAAACTGGTTCAAAATTGGGATATACAGTCAAGGCTGTATATCATCACCCTGCTTATTTAACTTATATGCAGAGTACATCATGTGACATTCTGGGCTGAATGAAGCACGAACTAGAATCAAGATTGCTGGGAGAAATATCAATAACTTCATATATGCAGATGATACCACTCTAATGGCAGAAAGTGAAGAGGAACTAAACAGACTCTTGATGAAGGTAAAAGAGAAGAGTGAAGAAGCTGGCTTGAAACTCAACATTTGAAAAACTAAAATCATGGCATCCGGTCCCATCACTTCATGGAAAATAAATGGGGAAAAAGTGGAAACAGTGACAGATTTTCTTTTCTTGGGCTCCAAAATCACTGTGGATGGTGACTGTCACCATGAAATTAAAAGACGCTTGCTCCTTAGAAGGAAAGCTATGACAAAGCTAGACAGTGTATTAAAAAGCAGAGACATCACTTTGCCAACAAAGGTCGACCTAGTCAAAGTTATGTTTTTTCCAGTAGTCACATATGAATGTGAGAATTGGACCATAAAGATGGCTGAGCCAAAGAATTGATGCTTTCAAACTGTGGTGTTTAAGAAGACTCTTGAGAGTCCCTTGGACTACAAGGAAATCAAACCAGTCAATCCTAAAGGAATTCAACCCTGAATACTCATTGGAAGGACTGATGCTGAAGCTGAAGCTGCAATACTTTGGCACCTGATGCAAAGAGCTGACTCAGTGGAAAAGACCCTGAAAAGCTCAGAAAGATTGAAGGCAAAAGGAGAAGGGGGCAGCAGAGGACGAAATGGTTAGATAGCATTACCAACTTAAGGATATAAATCTGAGCAAACTCCAGGAACAGTGAAGAACAGGGGAGCCTGGCGTGCTGCAGTCCACCGGATTGCTAAGAGTTACACGACTTAGCGAATGAACAACAGCAAACATTTTTATCAAAAATGTTGCTGCTACTGCTGCTAAGTTGCTTTAGTCGTGTCCGACTCTGTGCGACCCCATAGACGGCAGCCCAGCAGGCTCCGCCATCCCTGGGATTCTCCAAGCAAGAATACTGGAGTGGGTTGCCATTTCCTTCTCCAATGCATGAAAGTGAAAAATGAAAGTGAAGTCTCTCAGTCATGTCCGACTCTTAGCAACCCCATGGACTGCAGCCTACCAGGCTCCTCCATCCATGGGATTTTCCAGGCAAGAGTACTGGAGTGGGGTGCCATTGCCTTCTCTGAAAGAATATTGGGGCATACCTTTATTTTGGCTTTAGATGAGGGAATAAACTTCTCTGATAAAAGCAGTCTTCCCTTCTTGGGGAAGTAACTAAATCACACCAAAGTATGTAAAAACCCAGTCGTAAAATCCCCAAAGAAATCCTTTCTGGTTGTTTAGTGGTGTTTCTTATCCACGTCTTCCAGAGCTCTAGGCTATTGTCTACTGCTTGTTAACTTATCACTTTCCTTAGACAAATCCGTTCTGTCTCAAAGGGCCATCCATCATTTTCTCCCTTCTCACAGTGAGATGGCGTGCAGCATCTTTGTTTATTCAGTGCTTCTCCTCCAAGGAGCCCCTTCCTTGATCTGTAGCATCACAGAGAGGACAAGAAAGAAGCAAGAAATAACAGTTCATCTGTGTTATTTGATGGGTAAATTAGCAATGAGAGGAATAACAAATATTGCTCCTTTAATATTTCCACTTAAAGTAATAGCTATGGAAGAAGTGTTTAACAAACACGATTAGGGCTAATTTGACCCACCTCGACTATTGAGTATTCAAACACTGAGCTCTGGGAGCCCAGAGGAAAACAAAATACTGAACAGGGCTATTAAAGTAAATGCCATCTTTAGATGTCTATTTAACTTGATGGTAGTTGGTACAAAGAAGGTACAAAAATTGTATGTGTGAAGCATGTTGAAACTCATCTTTTCTTTGTTAAACCCTAGTGAACTTTTTGGCCAACCCAGTATTTGCAAAAGGGCTAGACATTTCACTATCCCTCTTAAAAATCATCCACATGATATGACCAAACTCTAGATTTTATAAAACGTAGAAGAAAGCATAAGATCTGAAAGGTTTGGAAGGGGTTTATATACTGGGAATGTGCAAAAATGTACCAGTGTAAACTAACTTCTTCACATGTGGGCTCTCTCCTGTCTGGCGTGAGATCTCTACAGAAGTGTATACATGTGATCCAAGAGGGCAGCAGACATAACCCTGGGCTTTTCCACAATAACTCCATGCATCTGCTGGGCTCCAGGGAGAAACTGTGCTCTCTGAGGTCCTACCTTTCAGCCTCATGTCTTGAGTGTCATCACCCTCTAGACCAACATTTCTCCAACAATGGTTTCCCACAGGGTCAGATCCCCCAAAATGAGATTTCACGGGATCTAATTTAACTCAGAGATACTGAGTTAAACATAGTTCAACTGATTTCCCCATGACAGGACTTTTAAGTGCCTTCAAGATGCTCTTGTGTGTTCTGACTGTCTAAGAAAAGCTATGAGAAGTGCATTCCATATTTATTTGATCCCAGAATCCTTTACCTTAAAGAGCATCTCATAAGATCAATGTTCTATTTGAAAACTTTTTGCAAATAGTGGTTTGCATTAACTCATTCTGATCCGATAATTGCATCTTTCATTGCGATGGCATTCAATTCTACTTGTAAGCATTTAAAATCTTTTGTTTTTAAAAAAGTGGCAACAGGCCCAAAATGAAGTCACTCATTCTAAGCCCACGTCGTTAAACCAAGACTCAGTCAGTTCAGTTCAGTTGCTGAGTCGTATCTGATTCTTTGTGAGCCCATGGATTGTAGTACTCCAGACTCCCCTGTCCATCACCAACTCCCGGAGCTTGCTCAAACTGATGTCCATTGAGTCAGTGATGCCATCCAACCATCTTGTTCTCTGTTACCCCCTTCTCCTCATCAGGGTCTTTTCCAATGTCAGTTCTTTGCATCAGGTGGCCAAAGTATTGGAGCTTCAGCTTCAGCATCAGTCTTTCCAATGAGTATTCAGGGTTGATTTCCTTTAGGATTGACTGGTTTGATCTCCTTGAAGTCCAAGGGACTCTCAAGAGTCTTAAACACCACAGTTCAAAAGCATCAATTCTTTGGCGCTCAGCCTTCTTTGTGATCCAACTCTCACATCCATACACGACTACTGGAAAAAACCGTAGCTTTGACTAGATGGACCTTTGTTGGCAAAGTAATATCTCTGCTTTTTAATATGGTGTCTAGGTTGGTCATAGCTTTTCTTCTAAGGAGCAAGCGTCTTTTAATTTCATGGCTGCAGTCACCATCTGCAGTGATTTTGGAGCCCAAGAGAATAAAGTCCATCACTGTTTCCCTATCTGTTTGCCATGAAGTGATGGGACCGCATGCCATGATCTTCATTTTCTGAATGCTGAGTTTTTAAGCCAGCTTTTTCACTCTCCTCTTTCACTTTCACCAAGCGGATCTTTAGTTCCTCTTCACTTTCTGCCATAAGGGTGGTGTCTTCTGCATATCTGAGGTTATTGATATTTCTCCCAGCAGTCTTGATTCCAGCTTGTGCTTCATCCAGCCCAGCGTTTCTCATGATGTACTCTGCATATAAGTTAAATAAGCAGAGTGACAATATACAGTCTAGACATATTCCTTTCCCAATTTGGAAACAGTCCATTGTTCCATGTCCAGTTCTACCTGTTGCTTCTTAGCCTGCATACAGATTTCTCAGGAGGCAGGTAAGGTGGTCTGGTATTCCCATCTCTTGAAGAATTTTCCACAGTTTGTTCATACATAACCTAATTGTAATTTCAACCTCTTCCAGGAATGTAATCTTAACCAGTCAGTCTGGAATTACCTGGTCAGTACTGGTGAGTTAATCCACCAGGTGGACTTTGCTGTTCCCCAGCGGAAGGTGACCTTGCCTAAAACAGTCCCCTCTCTGCTCTTCGCTTTCTTGTGTCTCCTTCTGCTTATGAAAGTCTTCCGTTTTGCACAGCTCTTCAGCATTCCTTTCTATTTGCTAGGTGAGATGCTCGTGGATCCCTGAGTCACTGAACAAGAAAAGTCAGATCTTTACATTTACTCATTTGAATTTTGTTTTTTAACAATAGTATGTCCATGTCTACTGGTGATCAGATTGTTTTGCTTGAAGTTGCTTCTCTCCATACAAAGCTTCACTAACCCATGCAATCCTGTCGAGTTTTTGTTTCTCCACATGTGGCTGTTGGGTGATTCTGACACAACCAGGAAGGAAGCGTGAGGCGCAAGATTTGATGGGCGCAGCGGGGCAGACACGGGGCTGACCCGGCAGGAGGTCACCACGAGCATCCTCGGTCTTGCCCCCGTCCACACCTTCTCAGTCTGGTTCCCTCAGACATAAATTGATTTTAGCCTGGCCTCCTGCGGCGTTACTTTTTCTTAGGGTGCAGGTTGACATGTGAACTATAAGACCAAACTTTAAAAAATATAAAATTAACGTAACCATTTTACAGAAAATTTGAGAGCTAGAATAAAATCACTCATAATTTCAGCACTGTGACTTAAGTATTATCATCTTTGTATACATCCTAATGGTGGAAGTGTTTTGGTTATTTGTTATCATTTATTGCCGGTGTATCCTTCTGTGGTAATTTTTTTCCCTCAGAGGGAAGTCATTTTTATAATTTTAGCTGTTTACAGAGAGAATACATGTTCATCATAAAAATCATATTTTATATGCTTTGGTATTGCTTGAAAGTGAACAGTCCCCTATAATTGTATACACAGACACCACCACCACCCCCAGAAACAAAAACGTTACATATTATTTTGTTTTACGGCCTGGGTTTTTTTTTTTCTTTCACTGAATATATTGTGGACAACTTTGAAAATTCTATTTCAGTATAGAATCCCACTGTGTGAGTGAGCTGTAATTTGTTTTTTAAATTAATTTTTGAATGTTTTGATTGGAGAATAATTGCTTTATGATGTTGTGTTAGCCTCTGTGGTATAATGGCGTGAATCAGCTGTAAGTATGCATACATCCTGTCCCCCTTGGGCCTCCCTCCCACCCCCATCCCACCCCTTTAGGTCGTCATAGAGCACCCAGCTGAGCTCCCTGTGCCATAGCAGCTTCCCACCAGCAATTTATCTTACACTTTTCTTCTTCTTGAGGGCTTTAATATGGCACCAACCCATCGGACCAAGCTCCTTCCACCCTGGCTCCTAGCACAGACACTCGAGGTGGGGGGCAGTTTTCCCTTTGGTGTTGGGCTGAAGCAGCGGAGGTGTTATCAAAACGGCTTTGTGTCCTGATGGACCTCCCCTTGCCAGTCCTTTGTTCGAGAGATCTTCTTGGGGCTTTTGTCTGTGCCTGTCTGCAGTTTGCCAGCAGGTTTCTCCAGCGCCCCATGTGGGAGGGCTGTGGGAGGCCAGAAGGGAACCCCTGGAACACTGCCCCGTCATTCCACCTGCCCCTCAGCCCCTCAGCCCCTCACCCACCGTCCCAGTGTCTTCCCAGGTCTAGATGCTGCAGGGATTTTGGTTGCAGAGTGTGGACTAGAGAGGGGCGGTCTTCTCTATCTTGACCTATCTCTATCTGCTCTATCGTGACCAGAAGCAGTCTCTCGCTCATGTTTTTGATCCCCTCTTTTCTCTCTATATGCGTCTTAAATGCAGTTATTTTATGGCCTGTGTCAGTGGAGTCCAGTTCTGTTCTCAGCTTCTTCTGCAGACTCTCATGGTGGTTCCTTATGTTTCATGATTTTGGATGGTGAGCTTCCATTTACTGAGGGGGATCTTGTACGCATGCCTCCGCAGAAAATTTATGTCTGACTAGGTCAGGCTGTGGGCCACTGCAAGCTGATTTCTCAGCATAGCATTTCTTCAGCCGTGCCTGTGAAGGTGCATAGTGAAGATTTTCAGTGAAGATTCCCCCTCCCCTCAAAGTACAAGACGGACAAATTCCCTTCTTCCTTCCACTTCCAGTGAGGGGATTTTTCTGACCCACCTTGTGATAAAGGATGTGCCATCTAGTTTTTGTTTGTTTGTTTGTTTAATGTGATGGACTTTGTTTCCACCTACCATCTAGAATGGGTCCAAGGCCTTCTATGCTATCCCACAAGTGGACTTTAAAATCCAAACTTTTTTGGTAACTAAGAGGCAAACACTCCTGAATCAACCACAACTTCAGTTTCACTTGCCCAGCCTTGAGTTTTGGCTTCTTCTTCGTTTTTAGGCCTTGAGAATTTTGGTGCCACTTCCTTGTGGACTCTTTTGTTGTGTGTTCCAAAAAAATATGTCCTAGCAAGCTTTTTAAGAGACTTTATATCAAGAGATGTCTGAATGTCTAGCTCATCATCTTGTTAGAAAAAGAAGCTTCCCATTTCTTTTTCTCAATTATTGATCATATATTTTCTGGCAAGAGTAACTGGAATATATTTCCTTTGTCGGTATTGTAGTAATTTGAAGTAGTTGCGATCCTTTATTATAAATGAGTGATGCTCTTAACCCCAACATCAGTAGAACTCGGACCAAACTGATGGCTCTCCTGCTGGATCCCCTTGTCTAATGCTTGTGAGCTTATCCTCAGTCTCTGGAGATGAGAGACCCTCTATGGAGATTCCATCTTTCACCTTATCTTCAAAAGCATTGCCCAGCCAAGTGAGTTGAATGAATCATTCCCTACAATCATCATTTCCATTTTTTTTTTTTTTTTTACTAAAGGTGAAAACAAAATGTTTTATTCCTATGTTGGTTTTCTCTGTTAATTCTAGCTAATGATGATTATAAAGTGCTAGTTTTCAACAAAGCAGATTTACCTTCATAAATAAAGACTGGGCTGTAAGCAAGCCGATCATTTTACTTGAAGCCAGTAACCCTGAACTGAAAGCTTCCTTACTTACTCAAAGTAGTGTCTATTGAGTACCTATTGTGAGTATTCTGTGTGATGGATGAGGCACTCAAGATATATGGTTCAGAGGCTGGCTATCTGATGGGACAGTGGATAAGACATAAACACAAATAACTAGGAAGTAAGGCTATAGCTGGAGAAGGCAATGACATTCCACTCCAGTCCTCTTGCCTGGAAAATCCCATGGATGGAGGAGCCTGGTGAGCTGCAGTCCATGGGGTTGCTAAGAGTCGGAGACGATTGAGCGACTTCACTTTCCCTTTTCACTTTCGTGCATTGGAGAAGGAAATGGCAACCCACTCCAGTGTTCTTGCCTGGAGAATCCCAGGGACGGGGGAGCCTGGTGGGCTGCCGTCTGTGGGGTCGCACAGAGTCGGACACGACTGAAGTGACTTCTCAGCAAGGCTATAGCCAGCCATATGGCTGGTACGGACAATACACAGGATAAAAGTATATAAGGAAGAGGCCATTTCTGATGAAAGATACTTAGAAAATGGAGTAGTGGGCACTTGAACTGGGCCTATAAAATGTATCTGGCTCCCAGTAGACAAAGTGAAAGTTCCCAGTAAAGAAAATGGCCTGAATAGATTCTCCACTAGAATGGCAAAAGGTAAATTCAGACAGAAGCAGACAAAGGAGTTTGGTCCAAGTGGGAAGTGTAGATAGGAGGAATCAGCTCCTGCAGAGCTCAGTGCAGTGGACAAAGTAGCCTTTGAAGCTTTGTTCGTTGGTTGTCATCTGCCAAAGCCCACGACAGTTCTGGAATCTGCTCTTCAAGGATTGTCACGCTCTCTTACTTCACGTTGGTTACGGACATTCTGCAAAGACTCCGCCTAACAATCTGAAGGTTGCTTTCCTCTTGCCACACTGAGATGGCTTGAAGTTAACGTTTTCATGATGGAATGAGCAAACTGGAATTATGTTTAATTTCCAATTCTGTTAACTTTGGAATGATCATTTTCCCAGGAATGACATGGTTTAACAGGAGACACAGACCAAGGGCTGAGGAAGGGCCCTGACTGTTTGGCACAGGAGCCCAGGTGCTCAGGCGCGACGTCTTGTGGCCCATGTAAACTGTCTAGGTGGCCAGCAGGCATTGCCACCTTGTCTCTCGCAGTGGGCACCAGTCCAGTGGTCAGGCTGTGAGGTCTGTGAGCCTTCACTGGGTTACAGTCTCTCTTGCTGGTTGCTTTTGACCTTCGAGGTGATGAAACTATGAAATGACCAAGATAAAGGAGATGTGAAAACAGAATAATTTAGGTTTAAAAATCAAAGTGTAGCAGCTAAAGGGAGTGTTTCCTGGTTGCCGCAGGTTAAATTTTTTCACTTGAATATATTGGCAGAAAGAATGATTCCTGGGTACATTCCATTTGTCCTTTGTTTCCTCCCTTGTATGATTATATTATTATTGATGTCATTAAAAGTACATTCATCAGGCCCAGCTGTCAGTGACTTGCACTTATTTTGTGCCCACAAGCAGTTTTGAGGTGGATCTCTTGCTTTAGGGCATTAGCTGATCAATAAGACCATCTGTCGTGAGGGACTGTTTTTCCCACCTCCCTCTGCTGCCTCCATTTTCCCGGGGCATTCGGGGATCTGGTCTTCCTCTCACTAAGAAGTCCCTCCCGCTGGGATGGAGAGACCAGAGGTGCCCCACCAAAGAGCCGTCCTTCCGCAGCCCCTGCCCTTTCCGGAGGGACAGCTGGTCCAAGCGGAGGCCTTGGGGGAGATATGGCGACTGCCCACCACCCCAGTGCTGCCGTTTCTCCAGCTTATTCTCTCTTCCTTCTTGGTTTTCAGGGGCTCAGGTCTTGCTTTATCTTTGAAGTTTACAGGGCCCAACATTCCTTCAGTCCAAGGCCCAGGCCTCCCTGTTATTATAGCCTATTATTTACATAGAAAGTGAAAGTGAAAGTCTCTCAGTTGTGTCCGACTCTTTGGGACCCCATGGACTGGAATTCTCCAGGCCAGAATATGGAGTGGATAGCTTTTCCCTTCTCCACGGGATCTTCCCAACCCAGGGATCGAACCCAGGTCTCCCACATTGCAGGCGGATTCTTTACCAGCTGAGCCACAAGGGAAGCCCATTTACATAGAAGTAGGGAGTTAATCACATTCGTTTCTGTGTACTGGAGACTCAGCGGTTGGCAGTACACTTGACAGGAGGGGAACATTGCTGGACTGAACTCCTGAAAGCGAGTCTAACGGTTTCTCTTCTCTGTTAGAAGATCTCCCCGACCCCCTCCTTTCGTCACCCCTCACCCCTT
Organism: Ovis aries; assembly: GCF_016772045.2. Taxonomy (NCBI): domain Eukaryota; kingdom Metazoa; phylum Chordata; class Mammalia; order Artiodactyla; family Bovidae; genus Ovis; species Ovis aries. The sequence goes on from NC_056076.1 coordinate 47,120,284, forward strand.
CTCCTGCTGCCGCTAATCCAGGCCCAGCTCTCTGCTAACTGTCCAAAACAACTCTGAATTCACTCAGACTTACCAGGTGTTCAGTCCATTTCATCTTCTTGGAGGCACACCTTCCAGAACCTTCTCACCAGCTCCAAACTGAGTGGCTGTCCTCTGCACCCCGGGCCCCCATGTCATCTCTCTGTCAGACCCTCTGTTTCATGGAGCCCACGTGGCCCTTTGGTTTGGCTCCTCCTTGGGTCCTCCAGAACTTTCCCGATAAAGGGTACGTGGGAGGTGATTTTTTTTTTAGGCTCTGCATATTGGTTTGATCAAGATACTAATTTCTACATTGGAAATTATTTCCCTCAGGATTTTGAAGGCACCACCCTATTTTTTTTTTTATTATTATTATCTCACTTTGCTGATGAGAAATCTTATTCTCCATCCATTGGATACAACCCATTTTCCCTCTCTGGAAACGTTTATGCTCCTCTCGTGGTTCTCAGGGTTCTGAGATCTCGCCTTAATGTGGCTTGGGGTCTCTCTGCCGCTCCTGCACTGGCGTCAGTCCAGTGACTGGGGCACAGGCTGCGGAGCCTCACTGTTTGGGTTCAAGTGCCCAGCTTCCATTCACTCGCTTTGGCCTCAGGCAAGCTACTCTTCTTTGTACCTGTTTCCTCATCTTTAATGGAGATGGTAGTGCCTACTTCACAGGGTGGTTCTGAAAATTAAATTAATATCTGAAAAGTGCTTGAAATAGTACCTGCCACTTGGTGAGTGCTATTTAAGCATTAGTTTTTATTATTATTTCAAGTGTAAAAAGTAATGTCTTAGAGGGCTTCCCTGGTGGCTCAGCTGATGAAGAATCCACGTGCAATGCGGGAGACCTGGGTTTGATCCCTGGGTTGGGAAAATCCCCTGGAGAAGGGAAAGGCCACCCACTCCAGTATTCTGGAGAATTCTATGAATTGTACAGACCATGGGGTTGCCAAGAGTCAGACACGACTGAGCGACTTTTACTCTCTCACTCAGAGGCCTGCAAAGTTCCCTTGACCCTGTGTCTGGAATATAAACATTGGCCCTGAGAGGGAGGGGGCATGGTTGTGCAAGTGGCTGAGTCTCTGATGAGATGAATTTCCACAGGGTGAAGCTGATAAAGCAAATGCGAAAAAGAAATAGGTGGTTGTTATTGCCAGGATAGTGCTCTGGACTGGATTCTTAGCTCGGAGGAGTAATAGGTAAAGAAAAAAACTTATTAATCTTTTAAGAAATCTGGTCCTTCCAATTTAGATTCAGATATATTTCCTTTTCAACTTGAAATATCCTGACATAGATTCAGAATGAGAGTAAGAAAAATGGGAAGATGCTTTGCAGAGCCTTGGTATCTTTAGGACAGAAAATTTGGTGACCATGTTACTCTTTATTAGTGGCTCAGCCAAACCAACACACAGGCATTTCCTAATTTCTTACCTGGAAAATCAGAGATTTCCTTCCCATCTAGGAGACTGAAATTTTAACATACAAAGAGTTCACAAACTTACACTCAGAATGATATGTTTTTAATAGGTACTCAAGGTAACCAGAGCTGCAGTCAATGAGGGAAAGTTCCACTTTACATAATAATTCCAAATAATACATTTGGAATGGAAAAGGTTTTTTAAATTGCCATTTTGCATCGCTCTCATGAAACAGTTTATTCAAAGATCATCAACAGATGCCAAAACCCCTAGTTGAAATGGCCTGGGGAAAGGGGTATTCACATGGTGCCAGAGTAGTCTACATAGAACACTTACTCCTTGCAAGGGATCTTATCCAATGCAGAGAGCTGTGGTCAGCAGATGATCTCAGTAATTAAACATCACATCATTAAAGTGAGATACACCAACATGTGGATTCCAATGTAATTAATACGAAAACGTATCATCTATGAAATATACTTGACAGAACTGTTTATCCCGAGTCTGATTAAGTTTTGAGATCTCACTTCCATCTTGGAGAACTGGGGATAGAGGAACCAGTTACCTGATACCATGAGGAAAACAGGCGAATCCAGAATGTAGGGCATTGTACAACTAGCCTTATCTTTTCAAAAAGAGGCCAAAGCAAGGAGACTGCTTTAGATTACAAGAGAACTAAGAGATAGAATCATACGTGGTACATAATCTTTGATTGAATTTTGGTTGAAAAAAAACAGTAAAAGATATTTGGGGGATGATTGGAGAGATTTTAATATGGAATAACTGTTAGACATGTAATGATTCTGTTAGCGTCATAATGATATTGTAGTTATATAAAAAGTCCTTTTGGGGGGAAATACACACTGAAGCATTTGGAGGTGGAATTTCATGATGGAATTTACATTGAAATAGTCTAACAAGAATAGATACATAGATATGAAGCAGATATGGCAAAATGTTACCTGTTAGGTCAAGATGGTAGGTATGTGGCTATTTGTCGTTTTAGTCTATTTTTCTACTTGCTTGAAATTTTTACCAATATATTAAGAAATGTAGGGAAATGGCCCACAGATGCAAAATTACACAAACCTGGCCTGATGGTGTTTTGAGAGGAGCAAGGGCCAGTGTTTCAAAGGGCCACATTTGCACTGGGCACCCAGGAAGGAGCACTCACTTTCACTCACAATAGAGTGAGATTGTCATCTGCTCCAGAATGGATGTGAGTTTTGGAAGAATTAGTGTCCTTCCCAGAGTGCCCATGTTATTGTCAGGAATAATGTACTCACTGGCAGGATCAGATTGAAAAACTGAAGTTACAACTGCATTGGGAATGCTCACATGTTTGGTTGTTGTTAGCTGGATTTATTTCCCCTCAAATTAAGTCATTTAGAATTCACATGAGTTCTTTGGGGGATTTTTTTTCTTTCTTTTATTCTCCTTCCTTCCTCCTTTCCTCTCTCCCTCCCTTTTTCTCTCTCTCTCTTTTTCTTCTTTTTTAACTTTTTCTTTCTCCCAAACAACACGAAGTGGTGGTGCTGTTCCCTTAAGCACAGACGTAGCGTCACAGGGAAGATGCAGGATTATCACCTGCTAAATTGTTCTTCAGATATAGTTGTGGCTCACGAAGCGAGTTTACTGCCTCAAACCAGTTCCTCTGTTTCGGCTGTGATTCAGGGAGCTGGACTGTGCCATGTTGCGCCGCCTGGAGAAGAGGATTCTGGTGGACCTGCCGAGCCAGGAGGCCCGGGAGGCCATGATCCACCACTGGCTGCCCCCTGTAAGCAGGAGCAGCGCCCTGGAGCTGCGCGCGGACCTGGAGTACAGCCTGCTGAGCCGGGTGAGCCGCCGGGGAGGCCGCCCCGAGACCCTCTTCTCGGCAGGGTCATCTCGTGAGCTGTTCGAAGGTTGGAGTCAACTAGAAAAGATCCAAGCTACCCCCAACAACCCGACAGGCCTCTCCTTCATGAAAGAGTGAGCTGTTAGTCCCTTGCAAGCATTCCAGCAGAAAGGGATGTGATGAAGTGGAAACAGCATAGGGCTTGGACTCAGAGGGCCTCTGGTCAGATCCTGGCCCTGTCACTTATATTAGCTGTGTGCCCTTGGGGACATCACGTCCTCTCTGAGCCTCAGCTTCTTCATCTGTAAAATGGGTAACAGGCCACAGAGGGTTACTGTGATGATTAAATGCACATCTTTCACAAACAGGCTTTAGGTCACCTCTCTGTTACCCCACAGCCACTGGTGTCATTGCTTTCTTGAAAGGACACTTGAATGTGGTGTTCTCTGAGGTTCCTTAGAGACAGGTTATAATCTTATTTACAGGTATAAAAATGTCCACCAAATTTGATCATCCTGGGATCTGGGCACAAAGGCCCCATTAGGCTGACTTGAGCGGGCCAGTCGTTCACCAGCATCTCACCGCCTTTGCTTGGATGGTATTAGGAATCCATTCGTTGCCCAGCTTCTTAGGTTATCCAGACACGTTAGCAGCCTCCTCCCCGCAAACACTGTTTATCCGGGAATCTTTTATATAGTGTCCATGGGTGACAGACACGGAATCCAAACAGGGGCTCTGACCCCTGGTCCTGCCTGTGAGGATGTAACCACCGCCAGCGTTCTGCCTGCTGCCTAATGGCTCGATCTGCGGGTGTTTCAGGAGACCGAAGGCTACTCTGGCTCGGACATTAAGCTAGTCTGCAGGGAAGCAGCTATGCGGACTGTGAGGAAGATCTTCAACGCCCTTGAAAATCACCAGTCAGGTACGGTGGGGATGACAGCCAAGGGGCTCTGGTAGAGAAAATTGTGTAAAATTTAGCTTTCGCCAGCAGGTGGCGCCTCGCCTCTGTTACTCGTGGCTCCCTACACTGGCACTCGTTCTTTGGTGGAAATCTTCCTTCTGCACCCAACTCCTTTCTCCTCTTCTGTTCTGTTTTGGATCAACTTTGCCCCCAGGTGATAAACTCCTTAGGGCTCGGGCTTTTATTTCTCTGGTACACTATGTGGGGCTGGATCTATTTGCGGCACTGTATAAATATTAAATAATACTTTGTAACGATACATTTAAGTCAGATTTTCTGTACGGGCTTCAGGGGCTGAGTTGCGCATTAAAGATGTTTTCCCCCAACCTGCTTTAGCCTTGCCTGTTGCTGCATTAACCATTAAGAATGCTGCATTATGCATTGTCTTGAAAGAAGGTCTATTAGCGTTTCAAGAGCATTGATCACTGTTAGGTCGATTGTTGAGCTGTTATTCTTGTGTTTCCATCTAGAGAGCAGCAATTTACCTGGGATCCAGCTGGATACAGTGACCACTGCCGACTTTTTGGATGTGCTCGCCCATACCAAGCCTTCAGCAAAAAGTCTGACTCAGAGATATGCAGCCTGGCAAAGTGAGTTCGAGTCTGTGTGAGGTCACATTTACCCTGACTTGGCCTCAAAGAAAACCACAGAGGCCTCCTCACTGATTAGTGTAAGTTTACAGGAAGAACAGAAAATTGGAATAGAAAACAAAATTTATCTTGAAGACTGGATTAATTTGGACAGCTGTACTACTTTGGAAATACATATTTTCATGGTCAATGTCAGCAAAATACTGACAATTCTAATTACAGGTATGTGTGCTATGAGGTCATGCAGTGCAGACTTTTCTGACAGTGAGACCCCATAAAATTTCAGTGAGTGATTTCTTGTAGTGTTCCTTCTTTGTGAACTGGCATTTTTATTTTGAAAAAGGTATGGTTGGGAAAGTTGTGTTGGGATGCACAGGGTGGTTCTGAGTTGGGGAGCCAATCAGAAGCGAAGCTTGACAGACCACCAGCAGACAGTTCAAGGGTGGATAAGAGAGAGAACATGAGAAGGAGGCAGAGTCTGCTTCCTTCTTCTGACAATATTCTGAATCTCATCAGCTCTCCCTGATTCTGACTCCAGCCATTCTATCAGCAGAGCCAACTCCTAACAGACTAGCCCCACTCAGGAATGTCACTGGCCCATCTCTGAGTGAAAGTCACTCTTTGCGACCCCATGGACTAGTCGGTCCATGGAATTCTCCAGGCCTGAATACTGGAGTGAGTTGCCGTTCCCTTCTCTAGGGGAACTTCCCAATCCAGGGATCAAACCCAGGTCCCCCGCATTGCAGGCAGATTTTTACCATCTGAGCCCCCAGGGAAGCCCATGTCTGGAGATGAGCTGATAGCAGAGGGGATAAGCAACCATTTTCCCCACCCACCAGTTGCAGTGTTTTGAGTTCTGGCCCCTCTTAACATCTTCACATCTCACACCCTGTGTGTTCAGCCCTTCTCCTTCCATTGCCACGGCTCCTCATTGGATCCAAAGCTTAGGATGGGATACCTAAGCTTCTGGAACAGTCCTCCCTGCTCTTAGGCTCCTTAATCTCCTTATGGGGTTGGAAACAGCTGGAAACATCTCATTCAGAAAGCCACCATCTGAGGCATCCACTTGCAGATGCTGGTACATTTGGAAGACTTTCACTAAGTAACGCTGTGCCCACCCCCGCCTGGAATTTCCCCTGGCGGCCACCTTCTGTCGTCTCCCTTGCCTTGTTTTCTTCATCTCTGCAAGTCAGACTGATCCAGAAAACACTTCCAGGAAAAAAAGGACATTTTGGCTACATAGTCCTAAGGATTTCACCCTTAAAAACACATACACACACACACACATTGGGGTATTGATCATTTGGAATAGAATATTCTCAAATGCCTCTTAAGACATCATTTCATGGAAAATGTAATCAAATTGAAAATATACCCTTATAAAATGAGTTTAAAAGAAACAAGAAGACATTCATCTTAGCAGAAGCGCAGTCGAAACTTCTTCATGGTCACTAGGTAGGCCCTGGAGCAGCACTGCTGATAGCCAGGACATGGAGGTCTCCAAGTTCAGTGGCCTCGCTGCTCAATTTCCAAGAGGTGCCTTCTGTGCTTTTGGGTTATTTTCTTTGTCTAGCTGTCAGCTGACATTTCTTACAGCTGTTAGGGCATTTGCTTGTGACTTTTGCCATCCTTTCTGATTTCATAAAATCTCAAGTGGATGGAACCTCCACTTGAAAAGCAGATGTACTGTACATGTACGTAAGATGTATTTAAGATATAGGGTACTTAACATGTAATATATGTGTACTTAACATGTACTGTACGTGTACTTAAGAGTGAACAGGCAAAGGAGTGGAGGAGGGCTCCTGTGGACAGCATGCTTTGTGACAACAGGGTTGGGCCCCTCAGCTTACTGCCTGAGAGTTTCTGACTCCATTCAGGTAAGTGTGGTTTGGCCATCCTTCCCACAAATCCATGTAACCTTCCATTTCCAAAGCCCACTGACACATCCTTCCTCCATTCCTTTTGAGAATCTCCAAATTCATCTTTGGAGCACTTCCACCCACATTCAGTCACATTCTCCTTTCCCCATTCCTTGGAAAGTTTGTCTACAAATGATCACGCATGACTGTTCTTAGTTCATCCTTTTATTTTAGTGGCTTCTTCATCACTTTTATTCATTATCTAATGATTTCCTGCTTTGGATGAAATGAAATGTCGCTTTTTCATTCCTTTGCCCCATCTATACCACATACATACATCTTTCCCTATCGTCCTCAAATAGTTTTATTACAGTTTTAGGTTAACTCAATAATCATATTTTTATGACATTGTTCATTGGACATTGTTCACTGCAGAGGCAACAATTGGTTCAGGTTACATTTCCTTTCTTGATGAGTTTTGTCTGTCTTGGAATTAATAACTGTCTCCTTTCTTTCATTTGCTTAATTTTCTTGGCAACATTCTGAGATTTGTCAGATGCCCATCAGTGTTGAGGGCTTCCCTGATAGCTCAGTTGGTAAAGAATCAGCCTGCAACACAGGAGACCCCAGTTCAGTTCCTGGGTTGGGAAGATCTGCTGGAGAAGGGATAGGCTGCCCATTCCAGCGTTCTTGGGCTTCCTTTGTGGCTCAGCTGGTGAAGAATCTACCCGCAAAGAGGGAGACCTGGGTTCGATCCCTGGTTTGGGAGGATCTGCTGGAGAAGGGAAAGGCTACCTACTCCAGTATGCTGGCCTGGAGAATTCCATGGATTGTACAGTCCATGGGCTCGCAAAGAGTCAGACACAACTGAGCAACTTTCACTTTCATCAGTGTTCTCTTCTAAATGGCCTCACACATCAGATAAAGCTTCAAGCCCATTCCCATGCACTCTGGTCCGGGAGGTAAGGGGAAGGGGGCCAGAAGACCGGTGCAGCATAAGCAGATTTACCTAATCCCGTTTTCAGCCCTGCCCTGCTCATCTCACCCTGGCCCACCCCCAACTCCACGTCTCCAAGGCCTTTATGTTCACAGGCCCACTCTCCCAGAGTAAACCTCCTCTCTTGCCTCACTGAGGGTGCTCATCTGGCTACTTAGGGTGGGGAGGGTTTCTGGGCTTCCAGCCACTTTCCCAGCTTTGAACCAATTCCTTGCTTCTCAAACTTGCCCTACACCTCATACCTCTCTGCTCAATGTCTCCAAGCCTTGAGTTTTTGAGGTTGTCTTACAGGATGAATTCTGTTTTTTTTCTTTATGCTGATTTTGGCACAAACGCTCCAACCTCTTCACAGATCCTAGATAACTGTGCTCTCTCACCTGCCAATGTCTCCTCTACCGCTCTTGTGGGTTTATTCCAACTTTATTCCTCTCTTGAGTGGGGCTTTGAGAGATATCAGCTAATACATGATTAATCTGCTGTTTAGAGTCTCTGGTTATTTTTTTTAAAGTAGACTAAAAGTATGTCTAAGTTTATAGAGATATAGGAGACCAGCCTGGAGAAGGCAATGGCACCCCACTTTAGTACTCTTGCCTGGAAAATCCCATGGACGGAGGAGCCTGGAAGGCTGCAGTCCATGGGGTTGCGAAGAGTCGGACACGACTGAGCAACTTCACTCTCACTTTTCACTTTCCTGCATTGGAGAAAGAAATGGCAACCCACTCGTGTTCTTGCCTGGAGAACCCCAGAGACGGGAACCTGGTGGGCGGCCGTCTATGGGGTCGCACAGAGTCGGACACGATTGAAGCAACTTAGCAGCAGCAGCAGCAGCAGCAGCAGGAGACTGGCCTGTTAGTTGTTGATGGAAATTTTAACTTATTTCCACATGTGGTATTTTCTTCTAAAGCAGAGGTCAAAATTGAAACGCCTACAGAACTTCAAGCATAGTAACACATGGGTAAAGTAAGGTAAGGAGAGGTGGGGACTGTGGCGAACTGCGGACACAGCAGCGACCTGGCTCCAACTGAACACGGAAATGCAGACCCTCTGACCTTCCCAGGAAAACCAGTCATGGATTTGCATTTACCATCTCCGGGTAATTCAGACACTGGCAGTTCAGGTTCTTCGCCCGATTCACCCACGGCACTCATTCTGGCCATCAGATGCCTTCCCTGATGGCATACTAGTCATCTAAAGTGACAGCAACCTCGTGCTTCCTGGCTCTGTTCCTCATCACTTGTCCGTAGCTCCACTGCATGGCGTAACTGTGTGTACGGGTGACTGTCTACCCTACCTGAATGTGAGCACCACGGTTGTACTTTCTGCCACTGCTCCTGAATGGATGAAATGACACAGACCAGACTTGTCTGAGCACCGTATGTGCTTCAGAGGCTGGACACTGTGATTACTGTTCCGAAGCCTTTCGCTCACTGCACATCAGCTTTTCTCTGGGAGGCCTTACACAACCACCTTGAACTTGCCCGAGCCGCTTGGACTTCTGGGTGCACTGTTTACATGCTTTTATTTCCCAACTAGAGGATTTGTATCTAGGAGTTGGAGCTACACAGTCTGCTCGGTCTTCCTTGGTGCTTTACTCCCAGCGGGCATTTAAGAAAGAACTTTGATTTCCTCAGGCACGGCAGCCATTGAAACAAGCAGGCGCTGAGATGTGCATGACATTAAATACTGGAAAAAGATACTGAAATCTGTTTCATCTTAATAGATGCCGTTTGAATTATGATAAACAATTTCTGGTGTTAGGGCACCTCGCCTCTTGAGGAGAGCAGCGTACTTTGAGTAGTAGGTGGTTGGTGTAACACAAAGTTAGCAAAGGCCTTGTGCATTTATTCTGGGCAAAATTTTGTGATTTATGTCAAAGAAAACTCTGATACACACTTGGCTCCATGCAGATAACTGCTAACAGGACAAGGGACTCTGCCACCTGAGGCCAGTGTTTTAATGAAACACATTAGTGCAGTTTTAAAAATTCTTTATTATAGGTACCCAAGGACTTGAGTTTCATCCTACATGAACCACCAGTGATCCAAAATCAACTGAACATCATCAACACAGGTGTATTTTGACTTTCCTGTACAATTCACTCCTGTAATTTTTCAATGTGTAAGTAGGGTTAGGTGACGACAACTGTCACTCCAGGGGCGTCTGTGACATCCACAGCCATAGGTGTTTGATGGAGCCGTTGCTGAAGGAGGTGGGAAAGCCCCCTTCTTTCGGGGCATCACTATCTGCTCTGGGAGGGGTGGAATGGTGGGTAGGCAGAGTCACTGCAGAACTCGCTGATTCTGGATGGTGTGACGTGGGCATAACTGTGTCTCCCCCAGGACTGGTCCTTCGCCCATCATACCAAGCACACACCTAGCTCACAGCAGACACGCAATGACCACCTCCCGACAGTGGGTGTTCTCTAATGCCCTTTCTGGCCCTAAGATGTCACTTGGTCCCTTTCTGGGGCCAGGACAGGATTACAGTAAAGCTGATACGAACACTATCCTTGGGGTCAGTACCACAGGACAGTCCTTAAATGTAATGGCTGGAAAATAAAGTCCTTTACATACTTTGGTTATTAAATCTCCTCCATGAGGCCCAACGAAGACCAACCTGCTGAGCTGGGAATGTTTCCAGTAATTTCAGCACTGGACAGGTCGGTTAGAAAGCCCTATTTAGCATTTGTTAAATAAAATGGTAAACTAAAGTTTAATGGCCTCCAGGGCCGCGTGAGAGTGGAGGGAAGTGGAGCAGCCACTTTTCTTGGCGGGGCTGGGCGCACATGGTGCCTTACCCTCTCCTGCCACACACCTGTCAGTCATGTCCACTGTGTGGCTTTATCTCTAACCTGTCCCCAGAGCACCAGAGCCATTGCTTAAGGTCTAATAGGCCTCTTCTATGGACAGCAAGTCTAAAATGAAACTTATTTTCTCCTCCCTACCCACAGTTATACGTCCTAGCATTAAATTCTTGTGATATTTACAGCCAAGTTTGATTGGCCCGGTGACTGCCTGAGTACCTGTTCTGTGCTGTAGCAGACACAGTCCTGTCTGGTGGGGAGAGGATTCGCGTGAAGGTCCAGGTGTACTCTAACAAGTGCTCGGCATGAAGGCAGGGACTCTTCCTCCATTCTGCAGGCAGGACCACATCACAGGACAGGGACACAGGATCTCCACACTGCCTTGGGCATCCTTCTGGCCCCGAGGCCAGATCCTTCTCTCATACACTTATGTCCTAGCAGCCACTTCACACACAGCATCGAGCAAACACTTGAGAATGCCTGGGCCAAGGTGCTGGGGAACAGGCCACAGGTGAGCATACCAGCAGCCTCTCCGCTTGCACACGGCGCTTCCCTCTTTGCAGCTCTGGTCTGAAGGAGTTCAAATATCATAGAATGTCTCCTTTTTAAATTCTCAGGAAGACCCTCCCCACTGAACTGGCTATAGAGATGACTTCTACCAAACTTTCCCAGATGGTTAAATGTGGACACTGCTATACCTGCATCTCATCGTCGCAAACGCGGGCCACTTAGCATCATCTGCCTGATTCTATTCAAAGTCCTTAATATGTGGGCTGTGCATTTAACTCTCACAACATGCCTACGTGGTGGGCACCATGGTTATCTCTACGGAGAAGGGAGCAGAGGCAGGAGAGGCTAGGGGAGTGGCTAGGGTCACGGAGGGGCGAGCTGGCAGTGCTGGCCAGGCTCTGTGCCCTGCCACTGCCCCCTCCTTCCCATCTGGGTGGTGTCCCCGCACTGCTGTCTTTTGTACTCTGGCATGTGCAAGGACTAAGTATGGCATCTGCACAGTAAGATCAGCATGCAGCAAACGGCTAGGAGGAGGGGGAGTGGCCATTTAGCTTTGCCCCCTCCCACCTAAGACCAAGGTGATCTCTAAACAAGCATGAAAACCCGAAGCTCATCAGCACCGCTGTGTGCTTCAGTACAGGGAGCACCAAGATGATGGACAATTACATGCTGAAAATCCAACGCCCAAGAGCCCAGTAAAACAACTGCAAAGGCCCAGGATCATCAGCGTATGCAAATGTACAAGGAAAATCATGACCTCCTCAGTCCCCTTCATTTTGGTGGGTTTAACATGAGAAGAATCATCCATGCTACAAGGCGAGATTTCATTTTACAGCCGTGGTAACCAAGTACATAAAAGCTTGAATCTGTCCCAATAGTTTCTGAAGGATTTTTCCCAGAGTGTCAGAGGCAAAAATAATGAAATCTTGCAAATGTACAGTTAATGGGACCCAGGTGGACACTAACCTCAAAAATGCATGGTCTGTAAGACATTAAAGGCTTGATTTTAGTTTCTGCACTGTTCCTGTTAATAACAATGTCTAATTAAAACATCTGTGAAATACTGATAGTTTTAATTTTACATAAAATTTCCAAAACAACTGTTACACAGTATAATAGGTATCTGCAATGAATAGGTTATTAATGGAAATATTATTTTAAATTAAAATCAGGTTCTAAATTTAAATTAGTTATCTCTGGTTAATGAAGAGAAAAAGAAGTCACCCAGGCTGGGAGTAATACAGTAAGCTAATCTAGTTTTCAACATCCGTGAAAGCAAATCCACTCAATCACTTGGGCTAAAGGACAATTTATTTTGTTGCTTCTGTTCTGTACTCCACTTGGCACTTCTGACGGATTTCACAGCTGAACTCAGTATTAAAACTACAGCCTAATGTACCCTTTAGTACTTTATAACTTAAAAAGACGCCATTCAACTTTAGTCAGCCTGAAGCCCACCAATTTACCATTGAGGAGAGGGCAGAGAACAAGGCTCCCTGCAGTAGACTCTGCAGCCCTGCTAACCTGATGAATATTTTAAAAGGAACATGCAATCTCAGCTTTCCCTTTTTTTGGATCTCATCTTCTTTTACGAAATAAAAGGGATTAGCCTGGCTGAGTGGCTGGCTGCAATTCAATACCTTTCTTTCTAATTACTGCACAATAAAAGAGGGTTAAACGGTGAGCAGGGCTGAGTGGTCTGTGTCTGTCTAGGCCGGCGCTGAGTGTGTTGAGGGATTCATTCCAGTCAATGAAAAGCTGCATTTTAAGTTGCTTCAGATTCACGGAACGGTTCACAGCAGATGCTGCAGAATGTGGTCCACGGCGTGCGGGAAGCTCTCACAGGTTAAGTAAGGAGCTGGGTTAATTTTGTCTTCGTCTGCTGCTCGATATTTCCCTGAAATGAAAGTAAAGCCCATGAACAAAGGCTACTGCCAGGATGCCAGAGTAATCGCGGCCTCTGAGCACACAGGCCACCCTGACAGTGCCAAGAGAACCAGGGGCTCCACAGCCCCCACAGCACCTCTCATCCAGGCTTCAGGATGCCACGAGGCAATCCAAAGCCAGATGTGTTCAGCATTTTCCAGGCCCTCTGGTCTCTTAGCAACGGATGCCGGATCCTAGGCACTGGGTCACCTGACAGTTAAGGGTGCCCTCAAATCTCACCTGGTAAAATTTTCCTCCCCCACCAGCCCTAACAATACGGACAGTGATTAAATCAATGCTTTTAGATGAGAGCCCAGACCCTACAGGACAGAGGCCTTGTCAGCTCATGGGTGACTGGAAACGGCATGAGCTGCTGCCCAACAGGAACCCTGTGTGAGTGGGCAAATGAGCAGGGGCAGGGAGAGACGGATGGTCACGGTGCTCACGTGCAGGCTGGCCGGACAGGCTGCCCAGCAGGGCACTGAGGAATTCGAGACCCACAAATGAACAGCCCGGCACCGCAGAGGAACTGGTCACACAGGGTCACAGAGCTGACCTGACAAATGGCCATCAGGCCGTGCAGGACCCCCGTTTAGACGCCCTTCATGTGTCCCAGTGCTCTCCAGGGAGAACCCCAAGTGTCTGCTGTTGCCCACCAAGACCTCAGTCACCCAGCTCAGCACCCCTCACATGGTGGGCACTCTGTAGCACTGGTTAAATCAAAGGCAGGAAGGCAGGAAAGAAGGGACGGAGGGATGCGAGGAGGAATGCCGCTTCAGTCAAGGCCTTGGGGATGAGACCGACTGCCCTGCAGCCTCGCTGCAGCCTCTGCACTTGCCCTTTCTGCGTGCTCTCTCATCCCCCTTTCTGCGTGCTCTCTCATCCCCCTTTCTGTGAACTCTATTTATTCTGCAGTTTCCCCTATTCTCCGCCTAAACCTGGGTTTCCAAACAATAGGCTCACCACTTTCTACAATACAACCCCTTTTGTTTTCTACAACTACCTAAAAGGTTTTGTCCAGCAAACACGAAGCCTGAATATCCCCAGCCCACAGCCTGGCACTGTGGTGGTGACACTGCTCCTGTCCTGTCTTGCTGACTTGCGAATTCCTACAGGAAAGGAGCCAGCATCAAATGCACAAAGGTAACTTCCCCAGCATCCTCAGGGCATCTGTCCACAGTATGGTCCACACAGCAAACTCTACTGCTTATTTCTTCTTAAACTTAAATCCCATTGAGTATAAACCTTTGCAAAGTTTCTGCATGGTCTCACAGGTAAGTTAATGACTACTTTTTACTATACCACCCACTTCTTTGACCTCGTTGTCTAAGGACTGACGTGTGAAAGTCAGGGTTCTTAGCCATGGAGAGAGGGGCCTGCAGCATGCTTCTGCTTAGTCTGGCCCTGCGGTTTCTACAGACTGACACAGCGGCTTACATGTGTGTGCAAGTTCTAGCAACCTGCACTGTGTCTGGCGCATGGCAGGCGCTCAACAATGCTGGCTGAGGGAAGGGGGCAGGCCGCCGCCACTCAGGCCTGACGCAGCATGGCAGCCTGTACTCTCCTGGATGAATAAATGTAAACAGAGGCAGAATGCAGGAAGCCATGTTGACAACATTGGACAAAGGGTGATCCCATCTTTCCTAGGTCATTGTTTTAAATGCTAAACAGATTCTGGTCAGGGCTAGTCAAGGAAAAGGCAATGGCACCCCACTGCAGTACTCTTGCCTGGAAAATCCCATGGACGGAGGAGCCTGGTGGGCTGCAGTCCATGGGGTCGCTAAGAGTCAGACACGACTGAGCAACTTCACTTTCACTTTTCACTTTCATGCATTGGAGAAGGAAATGGCAACCCACTCCAGTGTTCTTGCCTGGAGAATCCCAGGGACGGGGGAGCCTGGTGGGCTGCCGTCTATGGGGTCACACAGAGTCGGACATGACTGAAGTGACTTAGCAGCAGCAGCAGGAACAGCAGCAGGGCTAGTCAAAAGTCTTTACAAATGTCTATTGAGCGTTTAACATGTGTTAACTGAGAAACAAATTGCTCAAGACAATCACTGAGTAAGTTAAAATTTCCATGGTAATTTTCAACAGTGAGAAACCAAGCACTTGTCCACTGCATTCAGTTCAAAACCATCAGTGGAACCGGCAGCTCTGTATGCTTTCAGAACAGTGGTCTTACTTGGGATTTTTTTTTTTTTTTCTGACCAAAGATGAACAGTACAAATGGGTCTGTTTCCATGAGCTGAACTTAGCTACATAACTTAGACATTTTAGATGTGACCGTGTGGAGCTGCTGGCTTCTCTAAGATTGACAGGCTGCCTCTGTCATGGGCTGACCGCAGCCAACGGCCAGTCAGAAAAGAAGGCAGAACCATGGAGACCAGCTAGGGGGAGCTGGGCCCACGAGACACTGGCACAGGAGCAGTTTTCACACTTGGTGTAAATCCTTAATTATGTGAGCTAAGAAAGGAAATGTTCCTGGGGACGCAAGAACAGAACTAGTTTTCTGTGGATTTCCTCAATGCCCGGATCATAAAATGGTGACTGTCAGGAGTCTGAAAATTCAGACACGAGGGAAGACGATGAGTGTGCCTGCCTTCCCTGACTCCCCGATATGTCCCGTTGTCCTCTTTTTCGCGTCCATCAAAGCAGAGTGATGTTCCAGGGAAAACAGTGATCATTTTGAATGAGAAATGTGCAGGAACACTGTTAGTTCTCAAGCGACTAGAGCCACCACCTGCAGGGGTCCCCTGGCTCACCCCTAGACCTCCTGCGTGAGAAGACTGTTGCCCTCTTGGTTCACACTGTGTGTGTTCAGTGGCACAGCCGTGTCTGACTCTTTTGCAACCCCATGGACTTCAGCCCGCCAGGCTGCTCTGTCCATGGGATTCTCCAGGCAAGAATACTGCAGTGGGTTGCCATTACCTACTCCAGGGGATCTTCCTGAACCAGGGATCAAACCTGAGTCTCTTGCGTCTCCTGCATTAGCAAGCAGATTCTTTACCACTAGTGCCACCTGGGAAGCCAGCCCCACGCACAGGGCCTGACAAGTACTTCTTATTCAATTACAACAGCATCTCATGCTGTCTTGTTTCTGTTCTTAAATTCAAAATAGCTTTCATGCAACCACATTTTCTTGAACAAACACCACAGTCATGAGTAAATACACGTTTTTCTAAAAATTTCCTGGCGGCTGGTCTTCTATGACTCTGTTTAAGTTCTCCCTTTTCTGGACGACCTGTACGAAGCCTGGCGTATGAACTCACGGGGCCACTGACGGAACCTTCTGCTGTCACTGTTCCATCACCGCATCATGTCTGACTCTCCCCGGGGACTGGACCCTGCCAGGCTCCTCTGTCCACAGGATTTTCTGGGCCAGAATACTAGAGTGGGTTGCCATTTCCTCCTTCTCCAGGGATTTCCCAACCCATGGACTGAACCTGCATCTCCTGCATAGGCAGGCAGATTCTTACCTGCTGGGCCACCAGGGAAGCCCACAGAACCCCTTATCTGCTATTTAATTGATAAGAGTCTGATGACAATTCTCAGACCAGACCCGTGGCTGTCATCCTCAAACACGTGCTATTAGTTCCAAGCTCAGCAGGCACCCCCTGGCGGCAGGTGTGGGAGAGACCTTTTCATTTTATCTGGAAAGGCTGATCAAGTTCTCAGCACAACAGCACATGCCCACACACAGCTCTCATGCCTTGTCTCTCCTTACCTTGAGAGGATTTTATTCATCAGACTCCACATTGGAAAATGGCACAGAGCTACAAGGGACCAGTCCAGCCCCATCATCTATCTATACACAGCCCAAAGAGGTGAAGGGCTCTGATAGAATCTCAGAGTCAGTGTAGAGCTGAGACTGAGACCCAGGACACCTAACTGGTCCGTCATCATGACACCGTATTAGCTGAGGCTTCCCCATTAAGTTCTTTCCCTTTCCTTAAATTTATTTGAGGGACCACACTCAGTTTACTTAATTTTGGTATAGGAAATTGTTACTGTACATGAAAAGGAAACAGTTTTTTATGTGTGTTTTTAAGACAACATTAACACAAAGTATCACTTAGCTCGTTAGTCCCCAAAGAGGTCAAAGTCATCATTTTATACCTGGTTCAAAAGGAAAGGATATTTTTACAGAGCCCCTCGATCAATGGTTTTTTAGTCAACCGGTGATTTGTGTATCCAGAAAATCATATAAATGCTAACTGTCTTGTGTATGACTTTCTCTGAGGAAGTGTGAAAACACCTCTGAACTCAGATCTGATTTTCCTAGCTTTGCTCAGTACGGGCCCTCTCACATTGTCTGTCTTCCCTGCAGTCCTAAGCCCACTTTATTTTTTCTTCGTGGCAGAAAAAGAATTAAAGTACCCAGTGGGCTTTGCCATTTTTTCAAAGACTGTTCTTTAAGAATGGTGTATTTTACCATTCTGTATCAGAGAAAGCTTGTACAGAGGATACGTACCTGTCTTGACTAAGATGCCCCGCATGCCGGCATTCTGAGCCCCACCAACATCATCTCTGCAGTCCTAGAAAAGCATGACGAACACTTAGTCCAGCATCTTCAGTGAGCTCGCCAACAAACCAACCTACCAGCGATTTATTAGGCTGGAATGGCCAACCGCAATCCCATGTTTTTTCTTAAAACGAGAGTGAGGGAGGTATATAAAAGGATAAACCCACATGTAACAGTCCAAGGGGGCATACCAATTGGAAAGGGAAGCATCATGGAGGCAGAGGTGAGAAACAAGAGGAGTGACCCCAGTAACCAAACATAAAAAGGGCAGCTACAGTGCTTCATGCTTTGCACATGTACATCTATTTCTTTTTTAAAAATACTTTTTATTTGTTCGTTTGCACCAGGTCTTAGTTGCAGCATGTGGGGTTTAGTTCACCGACAAGGGATCAAACCTGGGTCTCCTGCATTGGGAGCATAGAGTCTCAACCACTGGACCACAAGGGAAGTTCCCATCTATCTCCTTTTAAAACAGATCATGGAAAAAAGGTATTTTATCATTTGGCAGCTCTTAAGGCAAATGATCCAGCTGCAGGGCAGTGAGTGAACTAGGTTCAGAAGACAGCTCTCATGCTGCCCACATAAGACATTATCCTTACTTTTCATCCAACTGTCAGTAATAGGAGGAATCAAGTCAGACCGTATACTTAAACAGATTTTGAGACTGTCTTCACACTTAGGAATAACAGACCAGTTTAAAAGGAAAGCTCTTGTTTTTCAATTCTTACTCAAGATAGGGGTGAATATACTCAGCTAACTGTGATAAATGCAAGGCAATAAAAATCCAAAAAATGGAAGAAACATCAATAAAATCAATCCTGCCATCTCATGTCTATAAGCAGAATTTATTCAGATCATGCCCAAAGACAAACTTTTCCCTTAAAATCATTCATGTAATTTAACAACCACCCTTGGAAATGAGTCTCAGAATTTCTCTCACAATCTTCACTCAAGGTCTAACTTAAAACCTTTTCTGTTGCATCTAAGCCTGCCTTGTGAAGCAGGCAAATGGGGGAGAGGGAAAGGAAGAGGGAGGTGGGAAAAAGCAGACATGGAAAGGGAGGGAAAAGCCACGACTCTCTCAGACGACAACCCTCCAGACAGCTGAGCTCTGCTGTCACCCGCCTTCCCACCCTACATGCTGTCCCAATAGCAGTGTCTCCAGGGACCACGAATTCGGAAAGCTCCAGGCTAAGGTCACCACTTTCTCGAATACACATTTGCCTAGAAAAGTCAGCTAAAGGCCTGCCAGAGGGAAAAGCTGTTACTGAAAAGACAGTTTTTCAAAGCCGTACGGAGTCCAGTGATAGCCTAGTGGGTTTTGGTGCAGGAACCTAGAGGCAGAAGACGGCAGTCAGGAGGACTGCGATCCATGAGCACCAGCACAGTTCAAGGCAGCAGGGGATCTACAGTTTCTGGAGGGAGTCTGGGGCCCCTAGTTCTACTTCCAGCCATGCCACTCATCAGCTCCGGGTCATCCGGCATGAGGCCTACCTCTCTGGGCTAAGGTTTCTCAGCTTATAAAGTGAGGAGGTTTGGACCAGACAATCTTGATGGTCCCTTCCAGCCTAAGGCATTATTATTTAAAATTGAAATATAATCCTTGCCACCTACCACTGACCACAAGGTAGTGTGCTTTCCAGTACTCTTCCCCTCATAGCACACATAGGAAATAACGTTTTCCCAGTAAGTCTGTCGTTCAGTCGTCTCCGACTATTTGTGACCCCATGGATTGCAGCACCAGGCTTCCCTATCCATCACCAACTCCCAGAGCTTACTCAAACGATGCCATCCAACCATCTCATCCTCTGTCGTCCCCTTTTCCTCCCACCTTCAATCTTTCCCAGCATCAGGGTCTTTTCTTTTTTTTTTTTTTTTTTTTCAGGGTCTTTTCAAATGAGTCAGTTCTTCACATTAAGTGGCCAAAGTATTGCAGCATCAGCATCAGTCCTTCCAATGAACATTCACGACTGATCTCCTTTAGGATGGACTGGCTGGATCTCCTTGCAGACCGAGGGACTCTCAGGAGTCTTCTCCAGCACCGCAGCTCAAAAGTACTCAGCTTTCTTTAGGGCTTCCCTGGTGGCTCAGACAGTAAAGCGTCCGCCTGCAATGCGGGAGACCTGGGTTCGATTCCTGGGTCAGGAAGATCGCCTGGAGAAGGAAATGGCAACCCACTCCAGCACTCTTGCCTGGAAAATCCCATGGACGGAGGAGCCTGATAGGCTACAGTCCATGGGGTTGCAAAGAGTTGGACACGACTGAGCGACATCACTTTTAGCTTTCTTTATAGTCCAACTTTGACATCCATACATGACCACTGGAAAAATCATAGCTTTGACTAGATGGATCTTTGCTGACAAAGTAATGTCTCTGCTTTTAATATGCTGTCTAGGTTTGTCATAGCTTTTCTTCCAAGGAGCAAGCGTCTTTTAATTTCACGGCTACAGTCACCATCTGCAGTGATTTTGGAGCACAAGAAAATAAAGTCTATTTGCTATGAAGTGATCGGACCGGATGCCATGATCTTAGTTTTCTGAATGTTGAGCTTTAAGCCAACTTTTTCACTCTCCTTCACTTTCATCAAGAGGCTCTTTAGTTCTTCTTCACTTTCTGCCATAAGGATGGTGTCATGTGCATATCTGAGGTTATTGATATTTGTCCTGGCAATCTTGATTCCAGCTTCTGCTTCATCTAGCCTGGCATTTCGCATGATGTACACTACAAAGAAGTTAAATAACTAGGGTGACAATATACAGCCTTGACATACTCCTTTTTCTATTTGGAACCAGTCTGTTGTTCCATGTCCAGTTCTAACTGTTGCTTCTTGACCTGCATACAGATTTCTCAGGATGCAGGTCAGGTGGTCTGGTATTCCCATCTTTTAAAGAATTTTCCACAGTTTATTGTAATTCACACAGTCAAAGGCTTTGGCGTAGTCAATAAAGCAGAAGTAGATGTTTTTCTGGAACTCTCTTGCGTTTTTGATGATCCAACGAATGTTGGCCATTTGATCTCTGGTTCCTCTGCCTTTTCTAAATCTAGCTTGAACATCTGGACATTCACGGTTCACATACTGCTGAAGCCTGGCTTGGAGAATTTTGAGCATTACTTTGCTAGTGTGTGAGATGAGTGCAGTTATGCAGCAGTTTGAACATTCTTTGGTATTGCCTTTCTTACCAGGGTAAACTGACAACGTGCTCACAGCCAAAGGTCACTGGCTAGGACATCTGGTCACCAGAGCCAGCCCTGCCACTCAAAAGCCTGAGGCAATCGATATCTTTAGCTATCTGTGGCAAAGTGGGAAGTTCTTCCATAAAGCATATACTAGCAAAAAAAAAAAAAAAATCAATAGTGAGAGAATTCTTTAGGAACAGGTGGTCTCTGGATTAAGGAATAGTAAAAAAAAAGAAATCTAAGTTTTCTTCAAAAAGACATATAAAGCATTTAATTGTCTTGTATCTGATGGTCTTTTGAATTGTATATATCTCATCACACTACTGGAGAAGGCAATGGCATCCCACTCCAGTACTCTTGCCTGGAAAATCCCATGGATGGAGGAGCCTGGTAGGCTGCAGTCCATGGGCTCGCTAAGAGTCGGACACGACTGAGCGACTTCACTTTGACTTTTCACTTTCATGCATTGGAGAAGGAAATGGCAACCCACTCCAGTGTTTTTGCCTGGAGAATCCCAGGGATGGGGGAGCCTGGTGGGCTGCCGTCTATGGGGTCGCACAGAGTCAGACACAACTGAAGCGACTTAGCAGCAGCAGCATCACACTATGAAGACTGTCAGAAATAATCATCAGTTCAGTTCTTTCGAATACCAGTGAACAACTACTGGAAAGCCTGCTTTATGGGTGGCCTCTTGTTACCATCTGACAATTGCTGATAAAGGGTCCGCTTGTGTTTCAAAGCAGTGCTTTGAAGCTGGCTCCTCCCAGCAGGATAGGTGAGCCCCGGGCATTTCCTGGGCTCTTCTACTTACATCTCCAATCATAACGGTCTCCTCAGGTTCACAGCCAGTGCCCCGCAATGCCTCCAAAAAGAACGTTTTCTCTGGTTTCCCCACGACCGTGGCTTTGGTATCAGTGGCATACTCTAAAGCAGTCACAAATGGTCCAGGCCCCAGGGCTAAGCCATCCTTCCTCTTGTAATACCTGGCTTTGTGGATTGCTATCAGAGGCGCTCCATCCAGGAGTAACCTAGAGAGTCAGAGACAATGGAAATTGGCTAAAAGCAATGCTTTTTTATGAGTGGAAAAGAATGTCAGACTTACAAAGTAGTTTTATTCACTCACAGAAACAAATAGTTTCGTATTAACTTTTAATGACTTGCTGTCTTCTAATGAATTTGCTAGGAACTGCTGGGAATTACATTCAGATACACTAAAGAAAGGTGATAGATTATTAAATTTGGGATTGCTTCAACCTTTTACCTTTAGTGGTTTTAGACGCTTTACCCAAATCATCAGGGAAAGAGAATTAAGAGAAGTAAAGCTAAATAAGACACTCGAGGGAAGAAGCTTAACTTAATGAGACAAGTTGTTTCAACCTCCCTAATGGTAAGCAGGAGGCTCCTGAGCCTTTTACAATATGACTCAACTGCTGTGCAGTGACACGTTTAGCTAACTCCTAAAATACCTGGCTCCCTCTTTTCTCTACTCCAAAATGTAAGATTCTAATTCAGAAATTTCACAGAGCATTTTACAAATATTTTCTGCTTGTATCATCCCCTCTTCATTTTACCCTTTGACTGCTTCTGCTGTTACTTTGAAAATCAGGCCGTTTTCACGGAAGGACAAAGCAGTAAGGCTTAAGGGGAAATGTCAAGTCCCTTCCTTTTTCCTGATGGAGGACAGATACTCTCACACCAACCGAAAGGGCACGAAGAGTTTTCTCCTTAGAGAACCAAACTGCACATAGTTAAGGATCCTCATTAGTGACTCAGGCAAAACATAACGGAAGAAATCCCTCAAACCCCACCAACCCCATCCAAAAATAAATCTGCCATCCATCCCAACACCGCAGCCTACATACAGGCACACAGCAAAGAGCCACACACCTATTATCATCACATCATATACGGGACATGAAAGTCTTCTTGAAGCTGCTTTTAACCAATGGAATAAATGATCTCACTAGCTTAATTTACTTTAAGTCATCTACTTAGTTAAAATATTTAGTATGTCCATTGAGGCAGAATTCATCACATCTTACCCTTCACAATTATGAGTAATTAAGCGCTCAACTATGAAACTGCTAAATTATTCTTGTCAGTGGGCATGGAAATGCCTTCCTGTGGGAGATGCAGGATTCAGACATTTATGATTAAATATTTTATTAAGTAAAAACCAATACTGGCCTATTACAGGGCCTTATTGTTAGTTACTACGAATTGCTCACAGCACAGGATGGATCCTTCAAATTTATTCACTAATATTAATACAAATTTATTTCTTAAGCAGATCTTAAAATCCAACGGTTAGGAAACCTGATAAGGCCACTATGCTGGCCCTAAAGAACCACAGCTGATCGCAAGGAGAGAATAGTGAGTGATTCATCTATCTCCCCTCTTGTCATCCTGCCCCCAATCCCATTTATTTGCTACTCTACCACGGAACTGGAATTCTTTATGCAACAGACCTCAAAATTGCTTTTCACTTACACAGCTAAACTAAAAACTCATTTGATTTAGCTTTGTTAATATTTTATTATATATTAACTGGGTATAAGACTTATCAGCTTGATTGATGTGTGTACTTAATTCCCAGGCAGTGCTTTAGTGCCTTCCCTGGAAGGACTGAAACTGTGGGTTCCTCTGCATTTCTCTAAATGGGAACTGGTTCCACATGGGCCTGGAGAAGACAGGCATCTCTCAGCGAAGTGGTTCCTGCTTCTGTCATTTTTCTCTGATAGCAGAAGATTTACTGAATCTTTGCAAGAGCCAAGGCATGTTCAGGATAGACTGAAAGGTAAATTATTTTCTAGGACACAGATTAAAAGTGTTTTTTAATAGTTAACACTTCCAAAAATATGAGAAAATAGACACCATACTACTTAGAGGTGTTTGTACATTTCCTAAGCAGGGCAATTGATTTCTCTGTTATCAGAAGTAACGCATCAGCAAGAAATCTGAGGATTTTCTATCTCTATTTGACTATAAGTCCATTGAGGTACAAGAAACAAGAAAAAAAGGCATCAAGAAGGCCTCATGCAGAAATCTTTGGCTATAAATTCCATGTAGGCAAAGGGAAAACACTATAAAAAAGACCTAGCCAGGGAGCACATTATTGAAAGGGATGGTAAAGAACACCAAGTCCAGCACAGCCCGTTTTATAAGACCACTGGGCAATGCCAGCTGAGGTCAAGGAGAACAGGAACCCAGAACTCCAGAAAACCACTTTTCTAGAAAAAAATAAAAAAACAAGATCAACTTTTTACCATTTCTGCTAAAGATGGAGCATGTGGAAATGAAACTACATGGCAGCTTAAGCAACTGCCAGAAGTTTCCCATTCGCCCAACATCAAACTGAGTCCTTTTCTTCCCACTCCCCCAAACGACTCTCCCCCAATC
This sequence comes from Ovis aries, assembly GCF_016772045.2. Lineage (NCBI taxonomy): Eukaryota > Metazoa > Chordata > Mammalia > Artiodactyla > Bovidae > Ovis > Ovis aries. The sequence goes on from NC_056076.1 coordinate 47,144,307, forward strand.
TTTTTCAGCTTAGTAAATTCACCCCGTTGCTCAAGCCAGAAACCTAGCAGTCATCCTTGATTTCTTAATTTCCCTCACCCTTCCATATCCCTTTATTAGCACATCCAATAACTTCCGAGTCCAAAAGAAAAACAAAAACGCCTCCAGTCTTACTTTCTCTACTGAATCTCTGCAATAGTCAACTCATCTTCCTGCTTTTTGCTGTTGCCCTATTATACCAACCCATCGTACAGGCAATAGCAAGAGTTTTAAAAGTACAGGTGAGATCATGTATGTCCCTGCTCAGCTTAAAAACCTTTCAATAACCTCTTACTGCAAAGGGTATAAAATCCAAAGTCCTCTCTGCAGCCGGTGAGGCCTGGCCTCATCTGGCCACCGTTTACCTCTCCAATCTCAAGACACCTTCCCTATTGCTGACCACATACCAAAAAGGTCAAACTCTTTCCTGCTTCAGCCCCCACACACACTGGTCCCTCCTCCTGAAACACTGCCCCACACTTTGCACACAACTTTCTTCTGCTCACCTGTCAGATTTCAGCTTGAAGTGAGCACACAGAAGCCGCCACTGCCAACCTCCCTACAGAGTGGACTTCCTCCTCACAGTTCAGCTTCATCTCATCTTTTTTCCTTTCTATGAACTTTCCATAGTTTATAATTCTTACTCAGCTGTGTTTGGTTTGTCTTCCTCACTAGCATATAGTCTCCACTATGCCCATCAGTTTTGCTCATCACTGTATTTCTTACTTCAAAAAAAAAAAAAAAATCAAAGCAAAATAAAAAAGAAGCAATGGGACACTTCCCTGGGGGCTCAGTGGTAAGGAATCCACCTGCCAATGCAGGAGACCTGAGTTCGATCCCTGGGCTGGGAGGATCCCACATGCCGCGGAGCAACTAAGCCCATAGGCCACAACTACTGAGTCTGGGCTCTAGAGTCCAGCAACCGCAACTGCTGAGCGCACACACCACGGCTACTGAGGCCCACACGCTCTTGAGCCTGTGCGCTGCAACAAGAGAAGCCACCACAACAAAAAGCCTGCACATCACAACTAGAAAGGAGCCCCCACTGGCCCCAACTAGGGAAAAGCCCATGCAAAGCAATGAAGACCTAGCACAGCCAAAAAAATAAATAAACAAACAAAATTATATTTTAAAAAAGCCCAAACAAACTCTGGGACCTTTCACTAGACACTTACTAAATAAATTCATTAATAGATGAAGCACCATATTCCTCAGTATCCTGATCCTGATCTATAACACGGAGAATAATGCTTACCTTTTTGGGGAATAAAGATGATACATGCAAACATTTTCATAATATCTGACAGTAATGATAATTATTTCTATTCATAAATATGGGAAGGGTAGTGTCTGTGCTACTTAAAATAGGTACAGCAAATCACTTCACATTTGTGGGTCTCGGTTTCTTATCAAATGAAGGACCTAAATCAGATTAGGTCTTTCAACCTCAACACTGACATTTTTTACTGAAGAATGCTTTATTGTGAGAGGAGGCTGTCTTATACCCTGTTGGATGTTTGGCAGCATCTATGGCCTCTACCCACTAGATGTACTCTTTTCCCCCAGTTATGACAACCAACAATGTCTCCAGACATTGGCAAATGTCCCCCTGGGAGCAAAAATGTCCAGAGTTGAGAACAACAACTAGATGATGCCAAAATCTTCACCTTCATGGACTTCCCTGGTAGTCCAGTGGTTAAAAATCTGCCTGCCAACTCAGGGGACACGGGTTTGATCCCTGGTCTGGGAAGACTCCACCTATGGTGGGGCAGCTAAGCCTGTGCCCCACGACTACAGAGCCCGTTCCCTGGAGCCCATGCTCTGCAACAAGAGCAACCATGGCAATGAGAAGCCTGAGCACCATAGCTGGAGAGCACCCCACTGGCCACAATTAGAGAAAGCCAGCATGCAGCAACAAAGGCCCGCACACATCCCTCAAAAGAACCAGAACAACAAAAAAACCTTGACATTCAATACAATCACAACGAATACCAATCAATCTGACAAACACAAACTACTGAAAGTTCAAATCAAAACAATAGCAAATCATTAAATATATCAAGAGAGAATCCCATCAACATTTAATTGAAACCCCCAGAATATCTCCAATGTCATATTAACACAGCAATTTTCTCACTTATAGTAGGCTACCAACTATCACCACTTCTGTTTGGTATTGTAGTTGAGGTCCCAGAGAGTATAATAAAGAAAAACAAATGAAAATACAAAGACTGGTAGGGGAGAAGTAAAACTGTCATTATGTGTGGTTGACACAATTATCTATGTAGAAAATTCAATTCAAAAGATTTTACAAATAAATTATTAGAATTAGCAAGTGAATGTAAGAAGGTCAATGAATAAACACAAGGTTAACATACAAAATCTCAATCATATTTCTACACATTAGCAGTGAACAATTAAAAACAAAATTTAACAAAATACTACTTACAATCACATCAAACAGGAAATAGAAGGATTAACTTAACAAAATAACTAACCTATTCTCTAGAAATTGCAAAACACTGCTGAAAAATGTAAAAATGAAATCTAAATAAATGGAGATATATTCCATTTTCATACACTGGCAGCACATTATTATTCAGTAAGTTATACGCAAATCTGTAGATTTAATGAAGGACCAATCAAACTCCTAGTGAGCCTTTTTGGTAGAAAGAGACAAGTTGATTCCAAAATTCACATGGAAAGGACGTAGAATCTTAAAAAGGACTGAGTTAAAGAATATATACTACCAGACATTAAGATTTATTGTAAAGCTGCAGTATTCAAGACAGAGTGACTGCACAAATATGAAACAGAGCCACACTTATATAGTCACTTGATTTATGTCAAAGCACTAAAACATCACTGCAATTCTGTGAGGCTCTTGAAAGAATGGATCTAACGCAGTAAATGTTGCAGAAACAACGGGATATCTGTAAAGAAAAAAGTGAAATTTACTTCACACAATTCATAAAAATCCATTCAAAACAAGCCCTAGACCTAACTGCTAATGGTAGAACAATAAAGCCTGCAGAAGAAAACATATGGAGAATATTTTCATGACCCTGCTGCTGCTGCTAAGTCACTTCAGTCGTGTCTGACTCTATGTGACCCCAGAGACGGCAGCCCACCAGGCTCCCCTGTCCCTGGGATTCTCCAGGCAAGAACACTGGAGTGGGTTGCCATTTCCTTCTCCAATGCGTGAAAGTGAAAGTGAAGTCGCTCAGTCGTGTCTGACTCTTAGCAACCCCATGGACTGCAGCCCACCAGGCTCCTCCGTCCATGGGATTTTCCAGGTGGGCGAAAATTTCTTAAGCACAACAGAAGAAAATACCGGCAAATTAGACTCCATCAAAATTTAAAACATCCTGTTTTCATACTGTTAAAAGAATGCAAACCACCGACAGAAATAAGATATCTGTAGGACATATATCCAACCAAAGACCTGTATACACAACACACACGGGGCTCCAACAAACCTCTAAGAAAACTATAACCCTCAGAAAGGAGAAAAGATTTGAATGGGGAGATCACAAAACAAGTTACCCAATGGCCAGTATGTGAAAAGGCTTCAGCAACATTACTCACTAGGGAAATACAAATTAAAACCCAGTAAGATACCATTATACACACCAGAAAGAATAGCCATAGTGACACAGACTAAGGAGAGACTGGTGGAACTCTGGTTCATAGCTGGTGGGAACGTATAACTTTATAAAATCACTGTGGAAAATTACTTAGCAATATTGATGAAAGCTAAGCAGGCACTTATCTGTTATCCAGCAGTTTCCCAGATACAGACCCCAAAGAAATAAATGGGTATGTCCCCAAAAAACATGTAGACGAATGTTCATAGAAGCTTTCTTAAGAGCCAAAAATGGAAAAATCCAAATGTCCGTTATTGATCGAATAAATTGTGGAACTGCCATACAATAGACTACAATACCACAAGAAAAATAAAGAGCAAACAAAACAAGAACACAGTACTGCTACACGCAACAGCCTGGATAAATCTCAAAAGCAGACCGAAATAAAAAAATGCTACAACGGTATGATTTCAATCATATGAAGATCGAAAACTTGCAATATTGACAGAAGTCAGAGCCACGGCTTCCCTGAGGAAGGTGTGGTACTGACTAGAATAGAGAACCTTTTAGGGTGCTGGAAATTTTTGTATCTTGATCAGAGTAGGGGTTATGCTGCTGTATCTATGTGTCAATTTATACTGAGTTGTACACTGACAATCTGTATCCTTTACTGTATAGATTATACATCAAATTTTTAAAGATCAGTAACATTGTATTTATGTAGTTTACTCACCTAAACCTTTTGCTTACGAGTGGCAAGAACTGCCTTGATCATAAAAGAAATCTCCCCACTTAATTAAAAAATGAGTAGTAACTGACATTAAACTCAATTCGGTATTCTGTGATCTTCAAATTGGCATATAAAGTTGTTCTTCTGCATGTACTAATGGAATACTTTAAATAACTCAAGTTCTTAAGTCTTCAACAATTTGTCATCTCCGGAGTGTTTTATTTTTATAGTCTGGACTTTAATTAAAAAGACTGCATAGCAGTCAGCTCTTTCAAAATAGAAAAAGCCCATAGAAATATTTCTAATTTAAGCTCTGCTGCCACACTGTTCTAGAATTCCTTATGCCAGGGCTCTCAGAAAAGATTCAGGAATTGTTGTACAAAGGCAGAAACTGATTCCTGTTGAGTTTTTTCCCCTCCCCTTCTCCTCTTCCCTTTCTAAGGAATTGAATATACTAAATATAAAACTTTTTATTTTTCTTAATGAGAAGGGGAAAGGAAAGCAATCCAACATTCAACAGAAACCATTTATGGGGATAAGAATTTCTTCCCCAAACACAGGAGAAACTGGTTTCTGCATACCTCTAAGACTTCTGAGCGCCGAAAAATTGATGCTTTTGAACTGTGGTGTTGGAGAAGACTCTTGAGAGTCCCTTGGACTGCAAGGAGATCCAACCAATCCATTCTGAAGGAGATCAGCCCTGGGATTTCTTTGGAGGGAATGATGCTAAAGCTGAAACTCCAGTACTTTGGCCACCTCATGTGAAGAGCCGACTCATTGGAAAAGACTCTGATGCTGGGAGGGATTGGGGACAGGAGGAGAAGGGGATGACAGAGGATGAGATGGTTGGATGGCATCACTGACTCGATGGATGTGAGTCTGAGTGAACTCTGGGAGTTGGTGATGGACAGGGAGGCCTGACGTACTATGATTCATGGGGTCACAAAGAGTCGGGCATGACTCAGTGACTGAACTGAACTGAAGACTTCTGAAGGATTCTCATTCCTTGTAACAATTATAGGAAAGAAGTCATTAACAAAGTGTTCAAAACATAAAACTTTTTTTTAAAAGCAGCCTTCATCTCTGCATTTAAATATGAAAGCTGTGATGTCACTTATCTTTAGTTGTAACAACATTCTAATAAGCTCCTAGTGAAGCTGGAGAACAGCTGCTCTTAATTTAGAAAAATATTTTTTTCTGTGAACTTTTCTTAGGTTAAGCAATTCCATTTAGTTTTTCCCCTAAATTCCTGGGATCTCACAACTATACTTCTGAGAAAACATGTTATGGAAACATACCATTGCTTAACAAACATGTTCAAAAGTTTTTTTAAAAAATTAACTCATAAACCTGGAAATAACCAATAATCAGAAATGCACAACACTTTTTAAAGTGGAATATGCTCTGGAAATCAAGTTATGTTTTAGAAGAATATTTAAGCATATAGAAAAACTTAAAAGGCAAGTTACCACACAGCATATATACATTCTCAGTTTTGGCTATATCCTGGAAACAAACTAGTTGTATGTTAAAATATTAATTGTAGATCTCTTAGGTGGAGAATCTGTTTATTCACATTTCTTTTTTGAGCATTTCAAAATTTTCACAATGATGTATTACTTACTTTGGGGCTTGTTAATGCTAAGTTCATTTAGATTAAGTGATCTGCTTGCCCAGGTAGCATTTCTCCTAATAGCTGACATCAAATTTAATTAAAATTGGTCCATTACTAAAATGCTCAAGCTTTTTTTCCCTAATAGGTCAGAAGATTAAAAAAGACCTTCCTACAAGGTGGTATAAGACAACTGAGAAAACGAATGAACTAGACCTACAGGTATTCATACTGATGAATCATACATTATTTCTAGAGAAGAAAGCAAACTGATGAACATATAAAGTATAAAACATGCAAGATAATACAATATATTGTCCAGAAGTACTTATGCATGGGTTACAAGTATAAAGAAATGCAATGATAAACACAAAATTCACAATCCTGATTACTTTTGGGCTTTGGCTAACAAAATTGAGGGATACATACGGGATAGCAAACATGTTGATAATTTATATTTCTTAAATTGGTTGATAGACATATGGGTATTTATTATATTACACTTTATACCTTTTCAGTTCAGTTCAGTCGCTCGGTTGTTTCCGACTCTTTGTGACCCCATGAATTGCGCACGCCAGGCCTCCCTGTCCATCACCAACTCCCGGAGTTCACCCAAACTTATGTGCATTGAATTGGTGATGCCATCCAGCCATCTCATCCTTGGTCATCCCCTTCTCCTCCTGCCCCCAATCCTTCCCAGCATCAGGGACTTTTCCAATGAGTCAACTCTTCACATGAGGTGGCCAAAGTATTGGAGTTTCAGCTTCAGCATCAGTCCTTCCAATGAATACCCAGGACTGGTCTCCTTTAGGATGGATTGGTGGGATCTCCTTGGAGTCCCAGGGACTCTCAAGAGTCTTCTCCAACACCACAGTTCAAAAGCATCAATTCTTCGGTGCTCAGCTTTCTTCACAGTCCAACTCTCACATCCATACATGACCACCGGAAAAACCATAGCCTTGACTAGACAGACCTTTGTTGGCAAAGTAATATCTCTGCTTTTTAATATGCTATCTAGGTTGGTCATAACTTTCCTTCCAAGGAGTAAGCATCTTTTAATTTCATGGCTGTATACACCTTTCAGTACTAGGCAAAAGGAAAAAAGACATCAATGGCTTTTAGGATTTGAATGTCTCATAGACTCCAAACCCAAATCACCTCTATTCCCTACTGGTGGTTCCTATCCTTCCCTAAAATCAATCCTTTAAAATTCAGTGCTCTCAATTTTATTCAGACATTTTAGACATATTTGTGTAACATGAAAGGCTGATGTATTTGCCTATGGGTAATATGCCTCTAAAGCTAGTATTCAATGCAACAGGATTTAAAATCCAATGTACATTCTCATTATAAACCTGAATAGCAATTTAACTAATCAGTGGTTCATTTGAGATGCCTATATTTGTCACTCACAATCCAAACAGCTGTAGTCATTGGTTGGAAGGCACAGTCTCTGTGGAGACATCAATATGCAAAGAAGGGCAAGACCTAAAATCCTTCTGTTAACTTTCCACCCAGCTGTTAAGTGCATTTGTGAAATTAGAGTTGACTTATAAGTGCACTATAATGCTTTAAAATGTAGTGTTTAAAAAAATCAATATGGTTAGGGAAGTGTACTAATTAAGATAGCATCCGAGCAATTACAAAGTCAGTATTATGTCAACATACATTTTTATTACCCTGAGTCTAGTATTTATCTAAGACAGAGACCTCCCAACTTCCTATTAAATATGTCCTTCCCAAATTACCAGCTAAAATCAATCAATACCTTCTCCTTGAATTCTGTGGTTCAAGAACTGAATAAAATGTAGTAGGGGGCAAACTCGGAAGTAAGAAATAATAGCAAATTCTCTATTTCAAATGAAAACTGCTTTTGGTATTGCTACAAACCTTACTTAAGGAGCAGGTGCGATAATCCCCTTGTACCTCTATCTCCAAAGAAGCTAGAACAGAAAACTGAAGTAGGTGAAGGAAAGAAATTTTAATACTCAAGTTATCTGGCATAGTAGTGGATCTCTGGAAAATAATGTCTACTGAGCGATTATAAAAAGTGAATTTGTTTTTATTTAAATAAAGGCTTGACTATCACAGTAACTGAGAGTCATAGACAAAGGGGCATTCAGTAGTGTTATTTTCGGCCACACAGATTGTACATGAGGATAGCCATCTTCAAGATCAAATAATGTGCCCAGATGTGTGAACCTTGTAACAAGTTTTAACATTCTGATTCTAGGACATATATTTATATCAAGAAGTGAATTCTACATCAAGTATAAGTTAAAGTGATTCTTGAACACCTTTGCACTGGTAAGAAAATGATGTTAAATTCCAAAAATTTACTAAGCTGTTAAAGAAATCTTTTTTAAGTTAAAATACATCTATGCAATGTGTAGGACTACTTAACTTGTCATAAATTTAAAGGCAAATCACACTGCTTAATAGCCAACAAGTAAAAGGCAAGATAAAAAATGAAAAGTTTATAAAAATGAAAAATCCAAGGGGAAAAATTAAATCAGTCTCACTCTAGAGCAGATTTGAAAATAAATTTTGATTCAATTTGTTTTAGGAAGTGAGTATATGATCACATGGAAAATAAATAGCTAAAGACTCACCGGAAGGCTTGGTTCAGAATTTGATAATTAAAATGTTCTGGTGCCAATCCTATGACCACAGCATTAGGATCGCTTGTCTGTATTCCTGAAAATGTGAAGAAAAAATTACTGAAAAATGCAATTAACAGTAATGTCACAATTTATAACCAAGCAGTTTTAGTCAACCAAGTCTGATTTTTTGTTGTAGCAATAATCTGAAGTTTAAGAGATTATCCTGGGCAATATACTTTGGAAGTATGAGCTATACTTAAAAGAAAAAAGAAAAGGTCTCCTAGTAGTTTTGTATATTACTTTTGCAGTCTTATAGCTACTAAGTAACTAGAAGATCTGAATTAAAAATTGTAACCTGAGGTTCTCAAACAAGTAACAATTTGTAACTTCAAAAAGCTGTACTCATTAAAATCAACCAGAACAACCACAGTTCACTATGAGCTATCAGATCAATAGCAACTGATGAGGGACTGGAAAGCTAAGAGGCAAAGAAAATTAGACTTTCTGAGCCACATAGCTGAGGCACACACAGTCATGATAAACATGGAATGCACTGTAGATCCTATAGCTTTCTACATCATACCTAATGCACATTTAATTCCACAAGTATCATTCTATAATGAAAACATGCTTTAAGGCCTTGGTACCTGATAACAAGACTTTAGATACAAGAACCAAACAAGGGTATTCACCATCGCAGTTATTAAAACTCTGATTGAAGGGTCTGTGCATTATTCATATGCCAATTCCTATTTGCTTCTCTTATTGCCTGCCTTTAAGCATTCTCATTATCAATTCTACCAAAATGTGAGGAGAAGTAGTAGAAAGAGCAGATAGTCAAGATCTTCAATTCCCTCCTAACTGGCAGCCACGAGCACTGAGTAACTGGTTGCAGCTTGTTGAAGGGAGAAAATAAAATCAATGGCTATAGTTAAAAGCTGAAGTTTTTGTATTTTTTATTTTCTCCATCTACCACTAGCTAAGATATTCAATATTAGCCAAGATATTTCCATTCCCTTCAAAAACCCATCGGCTCTGGGTATTTCCATGTTGCAAGTTCAGTCTTACACTAAATAACAAAGATTTCTTCCAGACCAGGGATTCTGCTTAGATGTGCCGACTCCAGCTCACTGTTGCACAACCAGAATCTTTCTTCAAATAAAGTAAAAGGTCTGGATAAAAAACTTTTGCAGTACTTCAGCTGGCCCAGAAATATAAATATACTAATTACAGAATGTATGTGTCATTATTTTTGGCAGCCCAGTTTCTGAATATCATTTTCATAACAAGGGAATCCACTAGCTCAAAAGGCTTGATGAGGAGCAGATCTCACCCTCTCTTGAGAGGGTGAAAACACTGCCTACTTGTATTTCCAGCCTCTCTGCAGCTATGGGTACTGGCCTGAGATGGAGGTTCTGCCAATCGAAAGCGCCCACCCCAGGCTCTACAATGGAAGCTAAGAACATCAAGCAACTGGGAGAGTGCCACTGGAAATTCTGAGGCAGGAGGGCAAGCTGGAACTTCCAGTCTCCAGTGCCACTGGGGTCAACAAGCCAGCTCCATAGGTCAGTGTGCAGAGGCACATGGGCGACGCCTGATCAGTTCTACTTGCGAGATGCTGCATACTGCTGCTTGGGGCCCAACCCCAGAGACTTAACCCCAGCCCCCCACTGGGCAGTTCTACAGGCCACCTAAACAGTCTTTTTTGTTGTTGCAGACATATAATGATATTTAAAAATGGAAAGACTAGATCATAATGAGTCCTGATGTATCCATCATCCAGCTTTAGCAGTCACCAACATTTTGCCTTTTCATACTGTTCATTGGGTTCTCAAGACAAGAATACTGAAGTGGTTTGCCATTCCCTTCTCCAGTGGACCACATTCTGTCAGACCTCTCCACCATGACCCACCCATCTTAGGTGGCCCCGCAGGGCATGGCTTAGTTTCATTGAGTTAGACAAGGCTGTGGTCCTAGTGTGATTAGATTGACTAGTTTTCTGTGATTATAGTTTCAGTGTGTCTGCCCTCTGATGCCCTCTTGCAGCAGTACTTTGGCCACCTCATGTGAACAGTCAACTCATTGGAAAAGACTCTGATGCTGGGAGGGGTTGGGGGCAGGGGGAAAAGGGGACGACAGAGGATGACATGGCTGGATGGCATCACCAACTCGATGGACATGAATTTGAGTGAACTCTGAGAGACGGTGATGGACAGGGAGGCCTGGCGTGCTGTGATTCATGGGGTCACAAAGAGTCGGACATGACTGAGCGACTGAACTGAACTGAACATTGTGCCAATTGTATCTATGATTCTCTACATTTTCTAAAGTCTTTGAAAAGTAAATCCCAGATATCCATCATCTCACCCCTTCATATTTCAGTATATATCTTTAACTGATAAAGACCTAAAAAAAAAAAAAAAACTTTAACATTATACCATCAAGGTTAATGATAATATTTTTATTCATTTATTTTTGGCTGCACTGGGTCTTCATCACTGTGTGTGGGCCTTTCTGTAGTTGTAGAGAGCAGGGGCTGCTCTCCAGTTGTGCTGTGTTCTTACTGAGGTGGCTTCTCTTGAGAAGCACGGGCTCTGGGGCGCCTGGGCTTCACTAGTTGCTGTTCCCGGGATCGAGAGCACAGGCTCAACAGCTGTGGCCCACGGGCTTAGTTGCCCCATGGTATGTGGGATCTACCTGGATCAGGGATCGAACCTGTGTATCCTGCATTGGCGGGTGGAGTCTTTACCACTGAGCCACTAGGGAAGCCGAGTTATAATTCTTATTACTCACTCAATACCTAGACCACATTTGAATCTCTCCAAATGTCTCAAAAACGTCTTTTTATATCTGATATGTAATTGACACCCCAAAAGGTCCATATATAGTATTTCATTGTTATCCTTTACTTCTCATTCTACAGCAGCAGTCTTCTGTCAACCTTATCTACTAAAGCACCTAGATCTTGGAAAAAGTCCTACTTTCTGGATTCGACTGGTTGCTTATGAGTATCATTTAATTTGTTCCTTTACTCTTATTATTTCATATAAACCAGTAACTGGATCTAGTGGTTTTGTAAGTTCACATTCAATTACTAAGCAAGGTTATCTCATAGGCGATGCTATGAACGTTCTATTGTATCACATCATGAAGCACAAGGGATCTGGCTGTTCCTCATTTAGTGATGCTAAGACTGATCAGCTGGTTCAAGTGGTGTCAGCATGATCCCTCCATTCTGAACCTCCTCATCAATTCTTCACCTATTGTGTTTAAAATCTGTTGACACTGTTGCCTATTTCACTAGGGTTTGGCAAATGTGATTTTATAATCCTGCCGTTCTTTCTGCATTTACTAGCTAGAACTCTTCTATACAGAACTTACTCTCATCAAATGTTTAGTTACTCTAAAATACAGTTAAAATAGGAAAGGCAGGATAAATTATTGTTTCATTTGCCAATTTTCAGAATGAGTTAGGGCATAACAACCTCCAATACTGACCAATGAGTTTTGTGGGGTTGAGTATCATTTTAATCATTTTGTATATAAGATGTGTTGCAATCTATTACAATCATTATTCTTTTTGATGCTCAAATTATCCCTTCAAATTGGCTTCACTGTCCTTTAGCCAAGACTTTATTCGTTTTCAATAATTTCCTTGCTAAAAATTAAGTTATCCCAGACTCATACAATCCCTGTGGATCTAGAATCTCCCATTTCTTCACAGAACTAAAGTAGGAAATCATAGTAGACACTATAGTTTGTCCACAGGGTTTCATTGCTTCTCCACCTTTTTAGCAGAAGATCTAGATAGTATGTATTTTTTAAAAGAACAAAGGAGTTGATCATAATATTTTTAATTCAAAATTAACACACACCTTATTTGATTTTTATATTTGTATTTTTTTTTTCACTTACTCTTAAAGTCTGGAGTACTAATAATACTAGCATAACTACCACTTTGTCCTGTAATGTACCCATAATTATAAAATTATATCAACACTACTAATAAACACTAAGACTACTGAATGCAGTTTTAGGTTTCTTTGCAGTTCTTTTATCCTTCAATTTATCCCCTATGAATGAACTATCAGAATACTATATTTTAAAGTCATGTAAAATAATTCTTTGAGTGGTTATGTCATCAACTTTATATACAGTTCATTTGTTTCTGTTTTTGGTTTTTAGGGATTGGCTTGTTTTTTAACTTTTTGTCTTTTAAATATGTAAAATATTCACCTGGTTCCAATATCAAAACTAGATAATAATGTACTTTTATTTAGAGAGATCACATCTCCTCTTCCTGCCCTCCCCCTTTAGATAACCATTTTTACTAATTTTTCACTTATCTTCCTTCAGCTTCCTTTCACGAATATAAGACAAATACATTCATAGCCATAGCCATTTCCCTCTCATTTTCTTACACAGCAAATGTGTAAGGTTTTCTAAACCTTACTTTTTTCACTTACTATATCCTATGAAGATCACTCTTATCAGGAGACAGAATTCGTTATCACTTACCTTTCAGCTACAAAGCATTCATTCCATTTTGTGGAAATACGCTAGTTTTAATCAGTCTCTTCCAATGAACATTTCGGTTGTTTCCAATTTTCTAAGGTCATAATGAGGTCCAAATAAGGTCATAATGACCCACCTTACTCATAAGCCCTCATACCTATTTGTCAGTACATCTAGCAGCTGCAGGCCTATAATAGGCAGTGCTGCTTCCCAAGCAGTTTTGAGAGCTCCTGCCAAATTCCTCTCCAAAGGAGCTGTGCCATTTTATATTCCATCAGATCTTTTAATAAATTTATTTTCATTTAATTTAGCCAAAGCTGATTCCCGTTTCGTGCAAATAATAATTCTGACTGATATACAGTTATATTTCCTGGTAGTATAAGTTTTGAGGCTCTGCATTTGTCCACGCATAGGTTTCCAAATTATTATTTACAAAGCTATAACACGGCTTTATAATGATGACTTTATAATTTATACTTATTTTGTCAATATTGTGTACTTTACTCTATCATCTATAAAGAGAAGCAATGTGGCAAAGCTTCATAACACTAGGATATTTTTCCAGAGTTTAGGCATTTTCCAAAAGAAAAGTTTTATTTTTCCTTGACTGAAAATATTTCATGGTCACTGCAAAAGCTTCACACTATATAGAATGACATCTATCTTTAAACGTGTTGATATTGGTTTATCTTTTCTAGTCAAATTAATACAGTGGCTCCAGGAATGAGGACAGCAATGCTCAGAGAAATCTTGACTTGTGCTCTTTCAAACTGTGGGCCATGATCCATCAGTAGACTGTGAAACTAATCTGAATGGCTCTAAGCAGCATGAAAATTACACAAGTAAACCAAACAGAAAATGGGCTTCCCGGGTAAAGGGTGGTAAAGATGGTAAAGGATGCCTCAGATGGTAAAGAATTTGCCTGAAATGCAAGAGACCTGGGTTCGATCCCTGAGTTGCAAAGATCCCCTAGAGAAGGGAATGGATACCAATTCCAGTATTCTTGCCTGGAGAATTTCGTGGACAGAGGAGGCTGGTAGGGTAGTCCATATGGTTGCAAAGAGTCCTGAGTGACAAACACTTTCACTTTTCAAACCAAATAGAAAACAGAGTACATGTTACACAGTAAGAGTAAGTATTATTTAACATGTACAAGTACACATACATATGTCCTGAATTTCTATGTAATGTGTTTCACTTACTGTGGATGGCAGTCAAAACAGGTCTGAGAAACACTGTATCTGTTGACTATTTCATTAAGAGGAAATCTGAATAAATGCTTCCAAACATCCAGTTTTAAGAGTGACTTATAAGCTGATATGAAGAGCTAATTGTTAAATCTTTCCGAATGCCTCCTACCTTTAAAATCAGGTAGAGCCCGATCATCAACCAGCAGCATGGGTCGGACTTGCTTCTGCTCCACCAAGTTTCTGGCTGCAGTCAGAGATGTGAATATTTCATCTTCAGAGATATCAAACTCCAGTTTTTTCAATCTTTCCAAGAGGTCTTGCTTGCTCTCCTTGGTTGTATTGGTCACAAACCTAACCATTACAGAAGTAGCACGTAACCTAGAAAAGTATAATTCAGGTGTCAACAGGCAGTTTTTACATTCTAGCCCCATAAAACCTAATTTGGTAGCCCTTGCCAAAGGTCAAAAAATGAAAGGTAAGTCACTGAGTGTTTTTATGGCCAACAGGTTTTATAACCTATCCAAAACTGCTTACAGCTTATCCATACCCTGTGGACCGCTTTATCTACAAAGGCTATAAAGACTACCTTTTCAAGAACCTTCTATACTTTTAACTGAATTTCACTACCAGGTTTTAAGCAAAGAAGTGAAAACAAAGACCCAAAGCTGAGTAACTACTGTACTCACAGAATGAGGTGAAAGTTATCTTGAGATTATCTACCTAGTGTAACCTTCTGAAGGACAGAAAACTCAGCCCTACAGGATTAATGACTGGGCTCAGCTGTACACAGCTGGGCAGCTATAGGGCTGAGACACGAACTCTGGCCTGCATTCCGGACAGGGTCTGACCCCCTATGCTAAGAGACAGAGGACACCTCAAGAGTTCTTTCTTCTGAGCCAATTAGACACTGGCTAAGCCCTAATGTGCTACTAAGTTTACAAACAGAAACTACTTGGAGAAAGAAACATGTCATTTTTATAGATAGACTAGAATGTGCTTTCTCCTTTAACTACATACATATAGGATTTTGTATGTAAAATTTCATACAAAATTTCATAATCTGCTTTTGATTTCATAATCTACTTCTTGGAACCTAAACTGGCAATCAGGCATCAGAGAAAGAATTCATAATAGTTCAGCTTTAATTAAAAAAAAATATATTTTCCTGGTCCTACACAATGATGTGGTCTCTCACCTAGAGCAAGACATCCTGGAGTGTGAAGTCAAGTGGGCCTCAAGAAGCAATACTACAAACAAAGGTAGTGGTGGTGATGGAATTCCAGCTGAGCTATTTCAAATCCTAAAATATGATACTGTTAAAGTGCTGCATTCAGTATTTCAGCAAATTTGGAAATCTCAGCAGTGGCCACAGGACTGGAAAAGGTCAGTTTTCATTCCAATCCCAAAGAAGGGCAATGCCAAAGAACGTTCAACTGCCACACAATTGTGCTCATTTCACATGCTAGCAACATAATGCTCAAAATCCTTCAAGCTAGGCTTCAACAGTATGTGAACTGAGAACTTCCAGATGTATAAACTGTATTCAGAAAAAGCAGAGGAACCAGGGGTCAAATTGCCAACATTCGCTTGATCACAGAGAAAGCAAAAACATCTACTTCTGCTTCACTGACTACACTAAAGCCTTTGAATGTGTGGATCACAACAAATTGTGGAACATTCTTAAAGAGATAGGAATACCAGACCACATGACCTGCCTGTTGAGAAATCTGTATGCAGGTCAGGAAGCACCAATTTTTTTTAAAAAAAAGAAGCAACATTTAGAACCAGACATGGAACAACGGACTGGCTCAAAACTGGGAAAGGAGTATGACAAGGCTATATATTGTCACTCTGCTTATTTAATTTGTACATCATGCAAAATGTTGGGCTGGATAAATCACAAGCTGGAATCAAGAGTGCCAGGAGAAATATCAATAATCTCACATATGCAGATGATACTAACCTAATGGCAGAAAGTGAAGAGGAACTAAAGAGCTGCTTGATGAGGGTGAAAGAGGAAAGTGAAAAAGATAGCTTGAAACCCAATATTTGAAAAAATAAGATCATGGCATCTGGTCCCATCACTTCATGGCAAATAGATGGGGAAAAAGCGGCAGATTTTCTTTTCTTGGGCTCCAAAATCACTGCAGATGGTGACTGCAGCCATGAAATTAAAAGATGCTTGCTCCTTGGGAGAAAAGCAATGACAAACCTAGACAGCATATTAAAAAGCAGAAACATTGCTTTGCTGACAAAGGTCCATATAGTCAAAGCTATGATATTTTCCAGTAGTCATGTATGGATGTGAGAGTTGGACCATAAAGAAGGCTGAATGTCAAAGAATTGATGTTTTCGAATTTTGGTGCTGGAGAAGACTCCTGAAAGTCCCTTGGATAGCAAGGAGATCAAACCAGTCAATCCTATAAGAAATCAACCCTGAATATTCACTGAAGGACTAATGCTAAAGCTGAAGTTCCAATACTTTGGCCACCTGATGTGAAGAGCTGACTCACTAGAAAAGACTTTGATGCTGGGAAAGACTGAGAGCAGGGGGAGAAGGGGGCAACAGAGGATAAGATGGGTGAATTGCATCACAGACTCAATGGACATGAATTGGAGCAAACTCCGGGAGATAGTGAAGGACAGGTATGCTGCAGTCCATGGGATTTGCAAAGAGTCAGAGACGAGTTACCGACTGAACAACAGCATTTTAATCTAAAACTAATTTTAATTGACCTACAATTAAAATTTTTATATTAATACCCTGTTGGGCTTCCCAGGTGGCACAGTGGTAAAGAAGCCATCTGCCAATGCAGGAGATGCAAGAGATGTGGGTCCTATCCTTGGGCTGGGAAGATCCCCTGGAATAGGAAATGGCAACCCAGTTCCATATTCTTGCCTGGGAAATTCCACGGACAGAGGAGCCTGGTGGGCTACAGTCTACGAGGACGCAGAGTTGGACATGACTGAGCGCTCACACACGCCATGCACACCTTATATTTTATGCCCGCCCCGAACAGATGCAAGGCATAAAAGCACTGTCCATAATTTAAAATAAGCCAGAAAACAAAACAAAAGAGATTTTAAAGCATTTATTCAAAGAGCATTCAATACCTTTATACGATTAAATATTTCATTATAATCATGATTTTCTCTATAATACCTGTGTGGTCGCTTTGCCTAAAAACACACTAAATTTAAGTGCGTAAGATCTCTTAAAAGAAATTGAATACTTTAATATAACTATCATCTGAAAAATGAACAAGTGTAAGTACTGAAATGATCATACTATTTCTGACAAGAACTTAAAAAAAAAACCTTTCTTTTTGCTAGTCGCTTAACTTGCCTAAAGCTATTTGTTTCCAGAGAAACCAAAACTGGCAGTGACAGCATATGATCTCTCTGGGGTGATGACCCGCCTGTGCCAGTGAGAGGACAATTTGTAGGCTCTGGCCCCTCCAGAATGGCAGGCTCACAGGTTACACATGTACTTAGAGATGTCATTCATTGTTTACCAGAAATTAGATTTTTCTATCCATCCAGACCAGAAAGCTCATCTCTGAAGCTGTACAAGCACTTGTCCAACAGGAGAGCAAACTGATCAACAGGTAACCTTTTCCCTAGAAAGCCTGAGAAAGACCATGGCAAGGAGTCAAGAGAAAGTCCCTCTCCAACTGATTTAATTTGGGCCTTAAACAACATGTTGCTGTCCGCCTGTAAAAGAACACCATGACTCCCAGCTACATCAATAGCTTGCAACTGATGCCTACCAGATCTAATCTCACACTTGCTGAAGCCCCACATGGAAAGAACACCAAGTCGGTGCTGCTCTCTTGCCACAATACCTGGCACTGATACTAGTCATGAGATTCCCTGAATAAGAGCAGACTATGAAGGTTGTAAGGCGTAAAATGATAAAGCACTACATGCTAAGTATTGCTGACTTTAAATCCGCCTCTAAATTATTTTAAGATAAGATGCTAAATAACATTACTAGTTCTGCCATGCATGCGTGCTCAGTCGTGTCCAGCTCTGTCCGACCCCATAGACTGCAGCCCACCAGGCTCCTCGGTCCACGGAAGGTTCCAAGCAAGAATATTGGAGTGCATTGCCATTTCCTTCTTCAGGGGATTGACCCAGGGATCAAACCCACATCTCCTGTGTCTCCTGTGCCGGCAGGTGGATTCTTTATCACTGAGCCTCCGAGGAAGTCCCAGGTCTACTGTCCTGAGGAGTATTTTTTCCAGGATACTCAGAAACAAATATTCACATTCAGTTCACTTTAACAAGCTTTTCTATAATATACATTTTTTATCTAGACTTTTGGTAAGCGATGCATCAGAAATATAAGACAATCTTCAACCTTCAAAAGCATTAAATTTAGTTAATGGAGATAATGCTAAAATTTCAAGTCCCTTAATTAAATTTTATTTGAGTAGCTGCACACTCAGTGCTAGATCTTAGCTGAAGGAGGAGTGGGCAGAACTATGCCTTTGTGTATGTGTGTGTTTCATTTTGTGATTCCAGGATTCATCTGCGATTTTTCCAGTGCTACTTATTCCACATTTTCCAATCTCAAGCTTTCATTCCCAAATTTACATTACTTAGAAAAAAGACACACACGAAGAGCAAAAAGATAGACCAAAAGGCCGAACCTAACAAAAGGCTTGGAGAACAATTTGTGGAAGACGCAACAATGCATCCGTTTTCCAGCTAAGCCCAAGGCAGTTCCTGTATCTGCGGTAAATCGGTGAAATGCCATCTTAAGGCCATCCATTCAGCTAATGATCTGCCTTGGTAAACTGGCACTTACAAACATATTTGTCAGCTGAACGTGGAAGATAGCTTGCCTTTTAAGAGCTTCCTGTGCGCCTGGCACAGCTGCATCTTCAATGTGAAGTGTGCCACTGAGATCGACCAAAACAGCTTTTAATGCACGGCGTGCTGCCATCCTTCATTCCCTAGGAGAGAGCAAATGAAATTAAAAATACAGTTTAGGAAACAATGGACAATTAAAACCTGGTAAGACTTCAAAATAGCACTCGTATCGAGAAAGATACTGCTTAATGTTAAGCTGCTTCTCTTGTAGAAAAGAAATGTTTTTTAAAAATAAAAAATCCAAATTTCACCCATAAAAGTTTTCTGAAGTCTTAAGGGAAATGTTAAAAGAAGGGTTACATTTACTTCAGATTTCTTGAAATAATTCTTCATGGAGCAATTCATTCATCTATTTTTATGTGTGAGAAAATGTACTCTGAAGAATGGGTGGATGGAAGGAAGCCCTAAATCACTGGCAAAACCTTTTTCCGCTCTGGCTATGTACCATGAAAATGTTCTAATCGCCAATCTTCACTGTTATATCCTGAAGTGGCATATACAGGCCAAAGAGCTACTAGTATTTGTAGATCAGTGAGGAGGGTATTTCAAGTTATACGGTAATTTTAGTCAGGAAGTATTTTCCTTACACTATAATGTCCAATTTCCCTTTTGCATATATCTCCTTTAAAGTATGTTTACTATCAGTTCTATCACATAGACAGTGGAATATAATGGCAATACAAAGTTTAAGTATAAAGATAACAGTTTAAAGATAATGAGAGGTAGGAACTGTATGGAATCTAAAGACAAAAGGATAGGACTGCCTGCATTTTTAGTTTTTGAAACAATTTTTTTCCATTTTTTTGTTTTTATAATAAAATATTTCAGACATACAAAAGGTATCAAGAATAATACAATCCCTTTTATCCATCATTCAACTTCAGAAATAGAACATCATCGGCAGAGTTGGAGCCCTCTGTGTACCCCTCAGATCTGAGTCCACTTCTTTCCCGCCCCAAGGTTACTACTTTCCTGATTTTGAAGTGCTGACAGCTTAGTATTACTGTTCTTCTATGTACACTTCATGACTTGCTTTACCATTCCACATTGCTTGTGAGATGGAGCCATGTTAACACACGTAAATATAGGTCATTTTCACCGCTGTATGGTATTATTCTATTGTGTGAAAACACAATTTATCTTTCTCTTCTCCTGACCATGAAGGCTGAGGCAGCTCTGCATGTATTATAGTGAAGGGTGCCTCTGTGAACATCCTTGTGCATGTCTCCTAGTGGCCATGTGTGTGAACATTTCTGAGGTCTTGCTGGGTCTGAGGGTGTGTGCTCATTTCACCCTCCCAGGATGTTGCCAAGCTGCGCTATTCCTCGTGTCTTCAAACGGCGAATGTGTACTGAACACTTACTGTGTCAGGCCCTGAAGAGACAGCAGAGCTGGAAGAGCCATCTTCTTTAAAGTAAGAAGCAGAGGGGAAAGCGGGTGAGAACCCGGGGATGATACAAGTAGGCAGGAAGAGCTCTCAGGTGGTTGACTGCATCCCTGGGACACAGGTGGATGGGGGCACATCTCTCTCTCCTAGCTAGCTCCCTCCGACATGCACTGTGAGAGCTTGGGTCACCGGGCCTGGGTGTTGGTCCTGGGTCTGCCTCAAATTCATTGTGTGACTTTGGCCACGTTCCTTCTCTGGTCCTGAGTTTCTCCTCAATATGTGGGGCAGGGAGGCAAGAGGAAGCCTCAAGCTTTACTGCCTACAGCTGGACAATGTGGGATGAAGGTATCAGTGTAACACGTACACAGCCCTCTACCTCAATTTCGTCTTCTCTCACGTCTTCTGTAGCCTGCCAATCCCTGCTGGGTCTGTCTCCCAAAGCTGCCAGGAGTACACCAGGCTGTCCAGCATTACCCTGTTAAATGCTGGTCCCCCTTAGGGGTAGTGCTGTCAGCAGGCAGAGGGATGGCAAAGATGACTCCTGAATTCCCTCCAGCTTCTAGGTATTAGCTCCTTAGCTCCTCTTATTTCCCAGACCCCTCCTACTCCATGTCAGCCATCTCTGCACACAAGGAATAAACATAAAAAATAAACCCCGAGTGAGCCCAGAACTGCAGTCAGTTGCTGGCCAGTGGCAGCTGCTGATCAAGGAGCACTGAGGACTGCCACTGGGCAAACTGGAGAAAAGTGCATTTCCCACGTGGTCAGCTGTCGGCATGTCCGGACCCGAGGCCGACGCAGAGGCAGGAAGGCGCAGAGACGGTGTGCCAGCTGGGCCCAGGGATCCGTCAGCCAGGATGGCTCCAGGCCCGCCCTGTTCCTTCCCAAGCCCGATCAGGGCTTCCCTCAGGGAGCTGGAACCTGGGTCCCAAGTGAGGGAGATGCAGAAGGCAGGGAAAGCAGCACCAGGGGTAACAGTGAGGTAGGTCCAGGGTTCAGGAGCAGCTGCCTACCCTTGGGCAAGAGCATTAATCATACCAAGCCTCCACTTCCTCATCTATAGAAGGGGAAACACAGTTGTGAAGACCCGTAGGGCTGAGAGGGTTCATGAGTTAAGGAGAATGCCTGGCAGTGATAAACATAATCCAGGAACATAATCCATGTGTCCTGTTCTTTCCCACTCATCTGTCTAACAGGTACTTCCCTCCACCTGCCCGCCCACCCCACCCCATGCATGGCCTGGGGTCACAGACCAGGAAAAGAAAGAAGTGAGAAGTGACTGGGAGGAATTCACAGAGAAAGAAAGAACAGCTTCCATTTACCGGATACTATAGGTGATCTGCGCTCTGCTAAATGCTCTGTAGTCTTTACTACCTCACTGAAAGTCCTCAGCAATCCTAGAGCAAGAAATTGAGACGCTGAGAAGTTACTAACTTGCTCAAACTGAGTTTTGACTTTGAATAATGTTAATGGTTTATGTATTCAAATTTAAATTAAGCCGGCCCTAAAATGGAATTCAAACAAACTACAGACAACTTCTGTAGAGTGCTGACTCTAGCCCTGCCATAGGATATACTCAAAGGACAAAAGAACTGCAAGAAAATCTTGAACTTAGCAGGCTTGTTGTTGGTAATGGTAGTGGAATGAGTTCCAAAATAATTCCGTGTGTGTTGTAGGACTGAGTAAATCAGTATGTACTGTTGATGTTTAGAAAAAAATCAGGGCTATCAAATGGAAGAAAAGAGCTATAAACATGGAATGGGAGGACAAGAACCCTGTTGTGTGGTTTAGAATTAGAGGTGTCATTATGAATTCGTGATTTAAAAATATTTACGTATTTCTTACCACTCTCCACTAAAAGGAACAAGAAGCAACAAGACTCCAATAGTTATGACCACAGCTAATGTGCACTAAACAAAGCAGGGCTGGGGCAGCCAAAATACAAGGCAAGTCTGGAAGATGATGTTTTACCAGATTACAGGGGGACAAAAAGGACAAGGGAACCGGGGGATTCAGCTGACCAAACCTGGGGCAATCTGAGCACCAAAAAGAAAAAGACAGCAGAAATGAGGAACACATAATACAGCCACTGGGTGAAAAGCTGTTAGGGGATAGTAGTTAACCCTTGAACAACGCGGGGGGTAATTTATGCATAACTTACAGTTCACCCTCCACATCCAGGGTTCCTCCACATCCTTGGATTCAACCAACCACCAACTGTCTAGCACTGTAGTATCTACTACTGAAAAATATCCAATTATATGGACCCACGCAGTTCAAACCCACACTGTTCAGGGATGTTTAATCACTCAGGCTCAAATAATCACCCACAAATTAAGGTTCTCCATTAACTACAAATGAGATACTTTCCAGATACTTTTACAGTGGAGAAAATGGCCAAATAATCCCTTAACTGCCGGGAGCCAGCGTGAGGAACTCCTCCCATGGCAAAGGTCATGAGGAAGGAGGCTTCGGCATACACAAAGGCGGATCGAGCCTCAGGAAACCCCCTGTTCCCGAGCATCTACCCTCAAAACCAGCGTCTACCTACTTTACTGTTTCATGCTCTCACCTATACCTCTGACTTTACGGGGGCTGACCCCCATTACCTCTCTCAGAGAAGGAGTTAACTTACAGCTCCAAGTCAATAAAAATTCCTGGGCGTGACAAGAGCAGTTCAATTTACGAACTCCTCTGAAGGTTATCTAGCCTGCCTGTATAGGTTCGTCTGGCCACATGTGATTGTTTGCAGCCTCCCAGCCATGAGAGGCATGAGATGTTTTAGACTTACTAAAGGCAGATTCTTTTGGGAAGTTAGAAATTATTGGTATAGTGGGTTGGTTAGGAATTATATTGTTGAAGGGTTTTTCATTTGTTGTGCCAATAATTGCTGCTAATTCCCTGCCCTTGGTGTGACAAGGGTGTCTCAGGTCAAACCTCTCTGCCAGCAGACTAGCTTGTGTGACAGGATTATCCATATTCCTGCCACTATGCACATGATTGTTTACTACCTCTCAACCATAAACAGCACAGAGAGTTTGGAGTATTTTGAAAATCTTAATTAGCATAGGGCTTTTTCTCATTGTTGAGTCAATGACTGCCGCCAGGCCTCCATATCCTTAGGCACCTGGGAATATATTAATTAATGTATTTGGAATATAGAAAAGGAAATATAGTAGTTTTTGATGTTAGCAATACTAGACTTTTTGATTTAATGAATTTTCTCTTTTGTTATAGATCACTGTACTTTGTTATAAATCACTGTGTCCTTGCTATGTAAAAATGTAACTTTATCACTATCTTAAGACTAAATAGATCTTTAGGGGAACATTGGTGAAGGGTTTTCATTTGTTGGGCTGATGTTTGCTGCTAAATCTCCATATTCCCTGCCCTTATAATGAATATAACTAGCATATAGGAGAAATAAGTATTAACCTTTAGGATTAATGTTAACCTCAGGTTAAATAAATTCCTTTCTTGATTGTAACCCAATACACCCTCACCCTAAAGGAATGCAGCTTTATTTGGAGGGTGGTGCCTGGTTTAAGAAAAAACACCCTTGGAAAAATAAGTTTTCTGGTTATCAGAAAGAAAGGGTCGTAAAATGTCAGCAGGTCTCATGGCCAGAAGATGATGTAAAACCCCTAAGACCTTTTTTTTATACATTTATGTGAAGCACCTGATTTTGATGAAGGTCAGGACTGCTGACCCCCTGCGTGACTCTGTATTCATCCCTATGTATAACAAAAGGTATATAAGCAAACCTGAAAAATAAAGAAATGGGATCAGTTTCTGGAAAGACTGATTCCCCTGTGTCATTTCTTTCTTGCTCCCCATTTTTCTGGCTGAATTTCCATCTGGTACGTGGGTACTCACCAAGCCTGCTAATTTTGCCTGGGCTTCTAAGATCGGACTGGGGAGGCCTCAGTGCCTCCTCTCCTTCGGGAGAACGGAAAGACACCTGTGGCCTACGTAGGTGGTGATTGGTATTCCAGGTAAACCAAGTTATTCAGCCCCTTTTTCTCCACTAATTTTCCAATCTCTCTCTATATCTGTAATTAAATAAGTTTTTTCCTAGGACACTGATTCCGTCCCCACTTTCGAATCACCCTGGATCCACCGGGGCTGGACCCCAGCACTTAACCAAATGATTAAATTAACACCCTTAATAATGGGAGAAACTGACATTACATGTTTCCTGGGAAGACCTTTGTAGTAGTTCTGCCTTTGCAGAATTTCTGCCAAAAATGTTTAACACAAATCAATCATGGCAATTCCAAATTCTATAAAACTGGCTTGAACTTAAAAAAAAAAAAAAATCAATATCATAAAAGACAAAGAAGAGGCTGGGGAACTGTTTCAAATTAAAGATATGTGGAGAGACATGACAAATAAGTGCAATGCATGAGAGAGACATAAAACAAATAGAGCAAAATATTAACAATTAGAAAATTGTGGTGAAACGCATATGACTTTCATTGTACTATTTTTTTTTTTTACAAATTTTCAACTTCTGGAGGAAAATAAATTTTAAAAAGATCTCTTTTAAAAATGGGCTAAAAAAATAAAAAATAAAAATAAAAATGGGCTGAAGGCACGAGATGTTTTCATATCTAATAATAATCGTAATATAAAAATGAAAGTTGTATGTTTAGCCAGCCCCTAGTTTAAGATTAGAAAGAACACTGCTAATACTGCCGAGCCTCTTATATAAGCCCCTTTAGTTACATTTCCTTCCTACCTCCCAGAAGCAATTAACATAATGAATTTTGTGATAATCATTTTCTTGCTTTTCTTAATATTTTTACTTGTCACACAGCTTTAAATTAATGTCTTTTAACTCTATAAAAATGAGATCATAATTTTTCAGCTTTCACATTTTGCTCAACATTGTATTTCTGAAATTGATCCACATTGATGCCTGTCATTTTCCATCAAAACAAACACCAAATTTCCCCACTGGGATTCTGACTAGAACTGCACTGGATCTACAGAGCAGTATTGAGAGAACTGAACTCCCTACTATACTGAGCCATGGAACTTCTTTAAGATGATAAAAGAGTATTTGCTGCTGCTGCTGCTGCTGCTAAGTCACTTCAATCGTGTCAAACTCTGTGCGACCCCTACAGATAGCCAACATTAGACTTATCAGTAATATACTTATAAGTATATAACTTACACTTCTTACTATGATATCATGTATCAGTAATAAACTAAAAACAATGAGACAGCGAAAGACACAAGGATGTTACTTCCATCACTTCTATTTAACATTGCAAATGATATCTCAGCTAATGCAGTACAAGAAAAAGGTATAAGGATTGGAAAGAAGAAACAAAACTAACATTACTCATGATGAGTTGATTGTATATACAAAAATTCAGGAGTCTAAAACAAAGTAAAAAAGTATAGCAATTAACACTGGAAAATCACTATGTCACAATTAGAAAACTAATTTTTTAAAAGGTATCACTTACAGTAGTGTCAGAAAATACAGTTACCAGAAAGTCTAACAAGAGTCACTTCCATGGCAAAATTACAAAACCTCAATGAAAGACACAAAGAAGACTTAAATATATAGACAGATCCTTTAAAGGACCGAATATTATATAAACTTTCCTTTTTAATGACCAGGAGATTTAAAGCAATTTCAATCAAAATCCCACAAGGGTTCTGTGGAACTTGATAAGCTGATTCTAAAACACACACCAGTACAAAGAGCCAAGATACTTCAGCCAAGACTGAAGAGAAAGAAGATGGGAGCCTTGCTTTTCCTAATATCCAGACAATTAATCAGGTCTTGTAACTAATTAAGATGTTGAGGTATTAGCAAATGAAGAGACAAACTGATCAACAGAACAGAATAGAGAACCAAAAAAACGACCCTTTTTGGGTCCTAACCCCAACCAGTGTGGAAGCTTGATATATGACAGAGATAGTATTTCAGATCAGTGAAGAAAGAAAAATGACTATCTGTAGCAGAAAAAAAAATGAAATTAGACTCCTATATCACACTACATGTGATGTAGTGTGTCCCAAATGGCTCAGTAGTAAAGAATATGCCTGCCAATGCAGGAGATGCGGCTAGAGACTCGGGTTTGAGCCCTGGGTTGGGAAGATGCCCTGAAGAAGGAAATGGCAACCCAATTCAGTATTCTCGCCTGGAAAATCCCATGGACAGAGAAGACTAAAGGGCTACAGCCCAGGAGATCACGAAGAGTAGGACACAACTTAGCAACTGGGCATGCATCGTCATACTACAGAAACATTTTCCCCCCAAGATTAAAAAACCACATGTTTAAGGGAAAACTGTAAAACTTTCAGATAGGAGAGTATCTTCATGAACTGAGGGTAGGAATGGCTTTCTTGAGATATAAAAGCATAAAGGAATAAAGGAAAAAACAGATATTTCAACAGTACTGTGAAAAGAGAAAGAGAATAGAAATATATAGAGTGAAAAATAGATTTGCAACCCATGTCAGAAAGGATCAGAGTCCAGGAAATATAAGCTATAAATATTAAGAAAAAGATAAACACTTAATAGCATGTTAATAGCATTAAAAAATGACATAAGATCTCAATATACCCTTTACAAAACAGCAAATCTGAAACGAATTATACAGCGGAAGTGACAAATAGATTCAAGGCATTAGATCTGATAGGTAGAGTGCCTGAATAACTATGGACAGAGGTTCATGACATTGTACAGGAGGCAGGGATCAAGACCATCCCCAAGAAAAAGAAATGCAAAAAGGCAAAATGGTTGTCTGATGAGGCCTTACAAATAGCTATGAATAGAAGAGAAGCAAGGCAAGGGAGAAAAGGAAAGATATACCCATCTGAATGCAGAGTTCCAAAGAATAGCAAGGAGAGATAAGAAAGCCCTTCTCAGCGATCAATGCAAACAAATAGAGGAAAACAACAGAATGGGAAAGTCTAGAGATCTCTTCGAGAAAATTAGAGATACCAAGGGAACATTTCACGGAAAGATGAGCACAATAAAGGACAGAAATGGTATGGACCTAACAGAAGCAGAAGATATTAAGAAGAGGTAGCAAGAATACACAGAAGAACTGTACAAAAAAGATCTTCATGACCCAGATAACCACAATGGTGTGATCACCAGCCTAGAGCCAGGCATCCTGGAATTCGAAGTCAAGTGGGCCTTAGGAAGCATCACTACAAACAAAGCTAGTGGAGGTGATAGAATTCCAGAGCTATTTCAAATCCTAAAAGATGATGCTGTGAAAGTGCTGCACTCAATATGCCAGCAAATTTGGAAAACTCAGCAGTGGCCACAGGACTGGAAAAGGTCAGTTTTCATTCCAATCCCAAAGAAAGGCAATGCCAAAGAATGCTCAAACTACCACACAATTGTACTCATCTCACACGCTCGCAAAGTAATGCTCAAAATTCTCCAAGCCAGGCTTCAACAGTATGTGAACCGTGAACTTCCAGATGTTCAAGCTGGTTTTAGAAAAGGCAGAGGAACCAGAGATCAAATTGCCAACATCCGCTGGATCATCGAAAAAGCAAGAGAGTTCCAGAAAAACATCTACTTCTTCTTTATTGACTATGCCAAAGCCTCTGACTGTGTAGACCACAAGAAACTCTGGAAACTCTTGAAGAGATAGGAATACCAGACCACTTGACCTGCATCCTGAGAAATCTGTATGCAGGTCAGGAAGCAACAGTCAGAACTGGACACGGAACAACAGACTGGTTCCAAATTGGGAAAGAAGTACGTCAAGGCTGTATATTGTCACCCTGCTTATTTAACTTCTATGCAGAGTACATCATGAGAAACGCTGGGCTGGAGGAAGCACAAGGTGGAATCAAGATTGCCAGGAGAAATATCAGTAACCTCAGATATGCAGAGAACACCACCCTTATGGCAGAAAGCGAAGAACTAAAGAGCTTCTTGATGAAAGTGAAAGAGGAGAGTGAAAAAGTTGGCTTAAAGCTCAACATTCAGAAGACGAAGATCATGGCATCTGGTCCCGTCAGTTCATGGGATAGATGGGGAAACAGTGGAAACAGTGACAGACTTTATTTTCTTGGGCTCCAAAATCACTGTAGATGGTGACTGCAGCCATGAAATTAAAAGATGCTTATTTCTTGGATGCAAAGTTATGACCAAACTAGACAGCATATTAAAAAGCAGAGACATTACTTTGTCAACAAAGGTCCATCTAGTCAAAGCTATGGTTTTTCCAGTAGTCATGTATGGATGTGAGAGTTGGACTATAAAGAAAGCTGAGCGCCAAAGAATTGATGCTTTTGAACTGTGGTGTTGGAGAAGACTCTTGAGAGTCCCTTGGACTGCAAGGAGATCCAACCAGTCCATCCTAAAGGAAATCAGTCCTGAATATTCATTGGAAGGACTGATGCTAAAGCTGAAACTTCAATACTTTGGCCACCTGATGCAAAGAACTGACTCATTTGAAAAGACCCTGATGCTGGGAAAGATTGAAGGCAGGAAGAGAAGGGGACGACACAGGATGAGATGATTGGATGGTATCACTGACTTAATGGACAGGAGTTTCAGTAAACTCTGGGAGTTGGTGATG
The DNA here is from genome assembly GCF_016772045.2 of Ovis aries. NCBI lineage: Eukaryota > Metazoa > Chordata > Mammalia > Artiodactyla > Bovidae > Ovis > Ovis aries. The sequence goes on from NC_056076.1 coordinate 47,173,397, forward strand.
GACAGGGAAAGCTGGCATGCTGCAGTCCATGGGGTCGCAGAGTCCAACACGACTGAGCGACTGAATGGAACTGAACTGAATAATCATCAACATATCCTTTACAAAAGAGCACATAAACAAACGAAGATTTTTTTAAAAACTCATTGGTAACCAAGGATATGCAAATTTAAAGCATAATGAGATCACTGCAACAACAAAAAGATAGGCAAAATTTAAGTCAGAAAACATCAAAGGTTTTCAAAAGCATCTCCCTTTTATGGCTAAGTGAGAGAATAAACCAAACACTCATTTAGGAACCAATTTGGCATCACCATACTCTATGACCCAGGTATTAAATCCTAGAGATTTTTTCATATTCTGCCTTTAGATAAATGTCCAAAGCAGCACTGTGTGTAATAACCAGGTACTGGAAACAATACAAATGTCTATCAACAGCAGAATAAATTGTGGTGTATTCAAACACAGAATGCAAAAGGAGGTGGAAATGAATGACCACAATTGCATCATCCTAGGTAACTCTCCAAAATCTTCCATAGAGTGAAAGAAGCAAGTCACAAAAGAACACACGACATATTACAGCATACACAGGTGATAAAAACTACGAGGAGGGAATGATTAAGGCAAGAGTCACAGACAGTGATTCTTGCAGGGGCTGGGCGGGAGATGCACACCAGGAGCACAAGGGTGCCTCTAAGGTCTTCTTGACCTAGACAGTGAGTACACAGTGTTTTTAAATTATTTAAAACTGACGTGTTTTGCGTACTCTTGTGTAGATGACATATTTCGCAATAAAAACTAGTCTTGCTATGTTTTAGTCATTTCTCATACATTTAATAGTCATAAAAAACTAAAATTTTCCAATTAATGTACATCAGTATAACAGCCCTCATCAAGTATTTTAAAATAAACCTCTGGTTCTATCCGTCTTTCATAATGAATCTGCAAGGGGAGAGGTGGTTAAGGAGGAGAGTGCAGAGGCAATAAAAGATATTATGAGCTCTGATTAATCAACATTCCACTGCAAAATCCTTTCTTTTATAACAGTCTTCATCAGTTCAGTTGCTCAGTCCTGTCCAACTCTTTATGTTATTCTATTTCTGATCTTTATTGTGACCTTGAAATGGAGCATTACATCAATAACAGCACCAACTATAAACCTGCCTGAGAGGGGAAGAAGCAACTTGTTAGGCAAAAGACTAGATTGTTCCAAGTGACTCTATTTAGACGTGTGACAGTTAAAGGATTCTTTAAAATACACTGCATCACTAAAGGTAAGAATATGGTAAATCAACCCTGAATACTCATTGGAAGGACTATTGCTGAAGCTCCAATACTTTGGCCACCTGGAGCAAAGAGCTGAATCACTGGAAAAGACCCTTAGGCTGGGAAAGATTGAAGACAAAAGGAGAAGCAGGTGAGGATGAGATGGTTAGATAGCATCACCAACTCAATGGACAGGAATTTGAGAAAACACTGGGAGGACAGAGAAGCCTGGCATGCTATACAGTCCATGGGGTCACAGAGTTCCACCCGACTTAGAGACTTAACAACAAATCCGAACTACAAGTTAGTACTTGATAAACTGCAAGATCTTAGTATCACTCCAGAAAACTGCAAAGGCTTCAAAGGCGGTCCTTGTTTCTTCATATAAGTCCATGTCCCACCATCTCCCATGGCTTGAACAAGTTATGTGAGAGATACTTTACAAGAATCATAATCAATTGATACTGGTACATATTCAATGCAAAGAAGAAAGGTAAAAATTCTCTCTCATCCCCAAAAGAACTTTCAAGATACTTCAGAGAATATCTCCCCCTGAATATGCCTGGGGCTTCTCAATCCAAGTTCTTGTTATCCTCCAGAAGCTACTCTTCATCCTGCGACCCTTATGCGTGAATGGCAGCACCATCAACGTAGATGTAACCACCAGACCGTCTCAAGCCTCCCTCCCAATCAGTCAAAGGCCAAATCATATCATTGCTACCTCCTGTACCGTCTTAAATCCACTCACTTCCTTTCACTGTTAGCCAAATTATCTTGGCTTTTGAAATCATCATCTCTCATCTAGACTATACCAACAACTTTATGTCGTCTTTGCTTGGAATCATCTTCCTACTTCTAGCTCTTATAACTGGAACGATTCCACGAACAGGGCTCTTTCTGCATTAACTCAACCGCGATCCCCTCCTCCTTCTCCTGAGGAGGACAGATCACGCACCCTCCGCCAGCGCGAGGTTCAGCGCCTGGCAAACGCCAGACAGACGGGAAGGGACGCGGGCTTCGAAATACAGTCCAGGGGCAAGTTCCTGGAACGACCAGCGCCCCAGAGCCGCTCAACCAGAGCTAGCAGGCCGGGCGGAAGCGCTGCTGGGCGGTGCCGCGTCGAAGGCCGTCCGGGCCGAGAGGGCTGGGCGAGCCTCACCCAGCGAGCGCGCGGGTTGGTGCAGGCGCCAGGAGGGTGGAGGCCTAGAGATGCCACCGCTTATGTCCTCAGCTTCCTCACAAAGAAAGGAAGCCCCCAGACGGGCGGGCGCTCGCCCGTTCCACAGCGGCTCCTCACCGGGCTCGCAGAGCCGTTCTCAGCAAAGGCGAAGGCCTGGCTAGCGGAGAAAATCAGCACAGCCGCTCCCCTGCACCGTGTCCTTGCCCGGGACGCCCAGAGCGCCGGGAAAGCGTCCTGAAGACGCCGGAAACAGGACCTGGGCTGCGCCGGAAGTCCCGCCTCCCCGCAAACGTCTCCGACCCGTACGCCTTGGGTTATTTTCCCGTTTCCTTTGCGAGCTGACGGGTCTAGCGCTACCTCGTTACCCTGTAACAGAGTGAGTGGTTGCTGCTGCTGCTAAGTCGCTTCAGTCGTGTCCTACTCTGGGCTGTGGGGCAGCCCACCAGGCTCCCCCGTCCCTGGGATTCTCCAGGCAAGAACACTGGAATGGGTTGCCATTTCCTTCTCCAATGCATGAAAGTGAAAAGTCAAAGTGAAGTCGCTCAGTCGTGTCTGACTCTTAGCGACCCGATGGACTGCAGCCCACCAGGCTCCTCCGTCCATGGAATTTTCCAGGCAAGAGTAATGGAGTCGGGTGCCACTGCCTTCTCCCGAGTAAGTGGTTATCGAGACCTAATCCCTTTAAGTGGGGGCCCTGCTGGGCTTGAATTAAGCAGGAAAAACAAAAACTTCTTTTGTCCAGTAGGCAATTTCTCGTTCCACAGCAGTGTTGTCAAACCAAGTTATTATTACCTTTCTTTGCGCCATCGTCGCTTACTCTGCCACGTCAGTGAGACAGCCTTCACAACAGACCAAAAAGAGGGATTGGGGGAAGGGGTCGTGACTTTACTTGAAATGCCAGCAGACCGAGAATGTGGCTGACTGGGGTCCCAAAGAACTGTTTTACCTGAATTAGAATTCAGGCTTATTTTACTCTGAAAGGAGAGAGGATGTGGGCTGTTGTGAACTTATTGGTGCCTCGGGAGACCCCAAAAAGGGATGCGATAATCCTTTGTTGTTTCAGTCAGGTCATCAGTTCAGTTCAATCTCTCGGTCGAGTCCGACTCTGCGACCCCATGAATCGCAGCACGCCAGGCCTCTCTGTCCATCACCATCTCCCGGAGTTCACTCAGACTCACTTCCATCGAGTCCGTGATGCCATCCAGCCATCTCATCCTCGGTCGCCCCCTTCTCCTCCTGCCCCCAACCCCTCCCAGCATCAGAGTCTTTTCCAATGAGACAACTCTTCGCATGAGGTGGCCAAAGTATTGGAGTTTCAGCTTCAGCATCAGTCCTTTCAATGAACGCCCAGGACTGATCTCCTTTAGGATGGACAGTCCAAGGGACTCTCAAGAGTCCTCCAACACCACAGTTCAAAAGCATCAATTCTTCGGTGTTCAGCTTTCTTCACAGTCCAACTCTCACATCAGGTCATCATGTTCCTGTAAACCTCCAACTTGAGATAAATGTTATTCTCTGTTATGCAACTTTTTATCTCTATATACCTTGACATGGCAAGCCTGGGAGGCGGAACCTTTGAAAATGGACTATATATTTCAGGCTGTGGGCAACAATCCTTTACAAAGGTTCAGAGTCAACATGACTAAGCACAGACAACAGAGCACAAAGGTTAAAGGAACAGATCCAACATGGAATTAGCTTTTTTCCAGTTACACTTCTCACCCATTCTGGACTTATCTCGGAAGTCATCTCCTTGATAACTGCCCTTGAAACACCCAGTCTCTGAAGCAGTTTCCTGCTTTACTACTTGAATAGCATCTGGCACTCATTGCTGTCTTTTATTAACCACTACCACTGACAGAAATGTCCCTTTTCCAGCATAAACTTACTCCAAAACTTTATGCTGGCAAGTTTCCTGCCCTGCCTCTCTAAGGAACAGATGAGACGGGTCTTGCCTGTTATCCCTAGGGGAGCAACATCTTGGGATATGTAGAACCACTTCACTCACTGCTTCCTTTCCATACACGTTGGGAGTCTCCACTCATCTCCCTTTGATCTAACTAAACCCCTTGAGTGCAGAGATGGTCATCCTAGGCATTCTATATGAAAACGACTAAATGAAAAGCTTTTAAGAGCAGTCTGACATCAATTTACACATATGAAACCCCTTGACAAAACTGCTGCTCTACGCTTGACTGGGGACTCATTTACTGCTAGAACACCCACATCTCCTCTGCCCACTGCTGCAGTCAGCCTGTCGTAAGCCCTAACCCTTTCTGATCCCTGAACTAGGGACCCTTTGCCTTTCTTCCTCACTGGGACTGCAGGTTGCTTTCATCTTATATTTGTTAAGTCAAAGTTTTCTGCTGGAGGGCCAGTAGAAGGAAATGTAAACTATTCCTAGTTTCACCTTCAGAACTAGGAGCCATGTGTGTTTGATCAAATTAAACCACCACCAAAGGATTTTAAGTAGGTAATATCAAAGCATGTATTTTTTTAAACACTTACTCTGGCTTAAATATGGAACAGATGGGAGAGGTGCCAAAATGTATGTGAGACTGGATAAGAATTTTACTGCAGGGCTACAAGAGAGGTGCTTAAACTGTGTGGAAACAAAGCAAACAAATTCAAGATCTTTAGGACGTAAGCAGTCAGAAATTGGTGAAAGATTAGGTTAAGGGTAAGGCTGAGGAAGGCGTCAAGGTGGATTCCTAGGTTCCTGGGTTTGGGCAATTGGGTGGTATGGTGTCTTTCACTGAGATGTGAAATAATAGACCATGACTAATGGCTTCCTCTTCACAAAAGATTCAAATGACTTTGCCTGCCAAAGGGCAAGATGAGTCAAGATGGGATGGGACCTCAAAAGAAAAAAATGGGACAAAACCCCAGAGGAGTAGAGATGTAAATAAGACAATATCAGAACTAGAATAAAAGGAATAGAATTCCTAAACTTAAATTCATCATGAGTATCTAATTTATCCTGATCATGACTGTCTGTGGATACTGTCCAGTATGTGTCCCAGGACCTTGTGTTTTCACAATATCTGACATCTAATGACCAATCAGAGGCCAAGGAAAATTTTAGCAAAAAAGATTTCCATTATGCTTGGTATCAAAATTTTATTATTGGTAATAACTTTGGTTACAAGTCAGTAGGAAAGTAACTTATTTCACATAAAAAAAACATTTCAGAACATCTTTTTTATCTAGGATCAAAGGTTAGTGACCTGGTAAAGATGACTCGTGTGCGAAACAATTATTGACCAATTTTGACCAATTTTACAGATGAAGCAACCAAAACAACTGAGGTCTTAGGAAGTTTATTTAAGCCATATGATAAATAGTTCTGGCTGATATACTAGCAATATCCTGCCTCCTATTTCACTCAAATATATTGCCTTGTCTCAGGTCACTTCATGAGTATACACATATATACACACAAGTGATAAATATCTGCAGGGCACAGATCACCATGCCTACTCTACAAAAAGCAGGTTTGTTTTTTTTTTTTAATACTTCATAACCATATTTTTGAAAGCTTAGGGTTTGGTGGAAGAACCTTAGGAAGCTTGTTAAGAGTGGATGCTGAACAGTGGGCCTGAGTCTCATTCCTGCTTCAACTGATATACAAAAATGGACCTGCTCCCATCTGTTTTATTGTTTCTGGCTGTGCTGGGTGTTTATTACAGCCTGTGGGTTCTTCTTTGTGGCACATGGGCTTAGGTGCCCTGAAGCCTGTGGGATCTTAATTCCCTGGCCAAGGATCAAACCTGTGTCCCCTGCATTGCAAGGCAGATTCTTAACTACTGGACCACCAGGGAGGTCTGCCATCTGTTGAAGATACTAGAAGATTACACTTCTAAATTATTATTCTTTTGGGAATCCAGTTCTGCTGTTAACAATCGAAGTTTGAAACCACTTGATTAAGGACTAGGCTATGAATTTGAGTATGTACAGATTACAGTCAAGATCCTTCATCCTAGGTCATAGGCATATAGACACAGGGTCAGAATACACAAGACCATTAACACTACAGGTATTTGGAGTCCAAAATAATCACAGATTGTTAATCCTAAGAATGGCTAAGTGGGAAGATGTCGGCAGGCAGGCAGGCACTTAAGTTACCTTCTACTAAAATAAGACACTAACGTTACTGCATCGCAACTTCCCTGGGGAAACCAGGGTTAACCTGTGAAAGTTTACAGACCTCTTTTCAGGCACAGTAGAGCTAGAACTGTGTAAGAGGCCTTTAGGGAGAAAGCTCTTTTTTTCCTTTCATCTTTTAAAGACTTATTACTTGGCGGTGGTGGGTCTTCGTTGCTGTGAGCAGGCTTTCTCTAGTTGCAGAGTGGGAACTACTCCATAGTTGTGTGCTGATTTCTTCTTGCAGAAGCTTCTCTTGTTGCGGAGAACAGGTTTTAGGCCAGCAGGCTTCAGTGATTTCAGCGTGAGGAGTCTAGAGCACAGGCTCAGTTGCTGTGGCGCATAGACTTAGTTACTCCATGGCATGTAGGATCCGACCGTACCTGGGATCAAACCAGTGTCCCTTGCATTGGAAGGCAGATGCTTAAGCACTGGACCACCAGGGAAGCTCCTAGAGAGGGAATACTTTGATGCCCATGTTGCACTTTCCTCAGAACCACTTTGCTACAGAATACTCTGATCCTGCCCTGCTGTGACTGCTCTCCATTGCAAGGTGAACTTGGACAGTATCTCAACATTAAATGAGTAAATAAGTGTGTTGTAACATCTTCAATAAAGTGCTATCAGGCCAAGATCTCTTCTTTCTCTTTAAAATTCTATATGGCTCATTGCCTGTGGAGAAACAGGAGTGCCCTCAGTTAACTGCTACTTTTGAATCTGTTCAACAGCTTAAATTCAGATTCATGCGTCAGATTCTTAAATTGCCTTTAAGTGCAAAATATGTTAGTTACTCCCATTAGGCAACAAATCAACTAAGGATCCCTCATCAACTTCTTTGGTTCAGCTATAAGGCACCCCTACTCAGAGATCTTCCATCTCCAGCTCAGGCATGGCCAACAGGCATCTAATAACCTGTCCTTAAGTCATAGAATCAGAATTGTTCATGAGTTGTCCTGATATATGTCAGCAATGCTGTTAATTCATTGAAGAAAAAAGAAACTCATTAAATCTGTGTTCAATGATTTTAGAGCAAAGAACACATAGAGTTTAAGTATTACACACAAAATAAGATTAAGCTGACAGGTATATACTAAGGTACAAAAACAAGTGTTTGACTTGGAAATTGAATTTTATTTACAAATGTTCTCTTTTAAACACAGATGCCTTTCTACCCCTTTTAAAGCATTATTTACTAATTTCCAGAAAAACCATTTACATTGTCTTCATCTTTCTGCATAAAACAGTACTATGGGGTAAACAAATATGGGATGGTCTAAGACATAAAAACAAAACAAAAGACAATTTATCCACCATGAATGCTCTAGTGACTGACAGAATGAAGAATCACCAATCACACCCCTTAATGTGCTGCTCCAAGAAACGTGATAATTTGGGGAGGTAAATGCTTAACAATAAAGTCTTCTTACATAGTGTGGTTTAATGGTGATTGTTTAGGATTGCTCTAACAGGCTACTATTTATGCTGATTTAAAAAAAGAAGTCATCATTGTTAAAAAGGGCATAGACTTTTCTATACAGATTTTTCTTTAACCTTTGGAAATATGTAGATACTGATCTGGTCTCATCATTCAGGCCAATTAATAAAATAACAAATGCATGAATCAAACTTAAAATGAAACTTAAAAACACAATCAACATGTGACTATCCATCTTAAGAAAATTAGAACTCTCCCAGAAATCAGAGTATTGCTCCTCAATAGTTACTATGGATTTGAATTTTTCATAGCTGAGACAGTATACAAACAGAATATTTAACCAACGAGTTCAAAATAAAACAATCCAGATTACCTAACATTTTATATTTTAAAAATCCTTTAAATTTTATCTAGGAGGATAATCGTTCTCACATCATAACTAAGTTACAAGAACTCTGAGAAAAAATTCATCCCTGAGAAGTCAGAGAGAGGAATCTCTAAAAACACAGAAGTGACAGTCCTGCACCCTTTTAACAATCTTTTCCGTAGCATGAACTTTTATCAGCAGTCAGCAATCAAATGTATTCCAATCCTCGATAGTTATGGCCTCTGATGATCTGATCTTTTTACAATAAAACTGTAAGTGCAACATTTTAAAAAATCAGATAAATAGGGACTCTGGTTTTATTGTAAGGTTTACATTTTTGTCAAGTCCAAGGAGAGCCAGCTAAGATATGTATACTTCAATAAAGACTGAAGTAATAACTTCTGCCAGCAGGTCGTCTTCGGAGTCTCCATTTCCCCCATTGATCTTCACCCAAATAGTAAAAGTAATACAATTGCAATTGAGTTTACTATTATCAATGGCACTGCAAAGAAAAAACAAATTTAATTATTAAATCAGAAAAAAACTAAGTCATAGTTACTAGCATCAAGAAGGTAGAAATACAGAATGTCATCAGAATCACATTGCAAGTCCTTATCACATAGCAACATTCAAACACGCACTGGATCATAAAATCCAAAACTTATTTGAAAGAGGGCTTGTGTGACTGGGATAAGGGTCACACTGGCACAACTAGATCAATACAAAGTAATCTGGGGATAGTGCTAGAGCAGCTCCGGGAACACAAGCAAACTGGACCCGGGCAGGAGTAGACCCACAGGGTCGCCAGCACCATCTGACATTAGAAACATAGTGCAAAGAAGATTCTGTAGCTTCATCACTAAATGAAGAATGAACTTACTTATCATTCTACCCAAAGCTGTGATGAAAGCAGCTAACAGACAGACAGAGGTAGAGGTAGTAAGAGACTCTAATTTTAACAGTTTCTAATAAAAGGTTTTGAACTCCCGAGTTGTTCTAAAATATTTTCTAATAAAATAACAGACATGGGGCCTGTATTTTTCTCTTGAAAGTCTTACAGGACTCTAGATAACTTTTCTACTTAGAAGCAAAAAGAACTTCTAAAAGGCAAGAACACTAATGTCTTTCAACCCCGAGAGGTGACATACAGGTAGCAAAGAAACATCACATGGCTGAGCACTCCATCTGCATCAGTTGGCTTAAACAGAGAGAAAAGGCAAGAGCGGAAAGAAACTAGTGACTTTTTAAGCGGGAAAGCCAAGTCAAACAGAAAAATGTTCCCACTAAAAATGACATTCACACTTGGAAGTTTTGCAACTTAAACCACAAAATTAAAGTGAAAGAGTGTTCTATTAGTTTTGCTTCTTACCTCTCATCACGGTTCTTACAGATCGAATAAGGTTCATTAGCTGAGATTTAATTCCTGGCTCTTCTCCGAATCCTCCAATTCCCTGGTCTGTTCCCCAGCCAACTGCATAACATAAAGATGATAAGCTGTGTTAAAATTTATTATGCACTTGCCTTGCTCCCTCATTAGTCACCTTCTAAAACATAACTCTGAGTCTCTGTTAAAGACATAAAATATATCATATGATTTAAAAATTTTAGAGTATATTTTTTACTTTTGATAAGCAGCACATTTAATTTCCCTTTTAATTTTATAAAATAAACTACAGCCTAGTAAATTATTCCATGGCACTAAATTCAGTAAAGATGACTGTTGTGACAACCTAACTCTTTTCTTTCTTCTTTTTTAAACAAAACATTTTTCAGGTCAGAACTGAGAACCAAAGCATACTGTCAAGTTGAATAATACATTAGTTCAACTCAGAATTCATAAAACCCAACGTAATTATTAGTATAAAGGTGTTGTATCTAAGTTTCAGTACGTGTTCACCTGGGGAAATGTTAATACAAACCTGTTCACAGCTTGGATAGGCCTTCATGGCATGCCAACAGAGGTATATCTTTTTAACTTGACCATTCCTCCTCATTTCTCAATTTTGAGGTGAGGAATTTAGCCTACTATCTAACTCTAATCCCACTTATTTTTAGTAAATGGGTCTTTTACCTTCTTCTATCATTTTCCTGATAATATAAATCATTACTTCTTTACCTTTATTTGTTCATCTTTTTTTAATTGCCTTACACATTCTACTAGAGGCTCACACATCCTCATTTCTGCAATGTCCTTCCCTTGTCCTTATTTCAGGTCCACTTTTCATATCTCATATGACTAGGTATTTTTTAAATCTCCTATGACTACAGGGCTTAATTAATTCCTGACACGCTAACCCTTTAACCTGAAGATGGAGAAAAAGTTTTTATTTTATACGTGAAAGAACCAAGTATCAGGTAACAAGATTTCATATTGCTTAATCAACTTTTACTTGGTTGAAATAAAGGTTAAATAATGATTGCTTTTTTGGTCACATCAATACTGAGATATGCTACGGTATAAAACTCAAGTTCACAACAGAATAGGTATGTTTTGACTCCCACTCACCCTTCAAGACCTAGCTACCTGTGCTCACAGCCTTCCTAGTCCACAGAGGTGTTACTCGTTTCGAGCTCCCAGAGTTCAACCTCCATCACAGTGGTTAAGATCACAGCCTCTACCATCTTTGGCCAGACTCTCAATAGATGCCTCTGCAATTTCATCTCAACCTCTTTCTCCCTTAAAGGGCCAGATCTTTCTAGCTCACAATGTGTGATGATTTCCATCATCTACTGAGTGAAGTTAGAAGCTCCTTAAATTAACATCCTAGCCCTGTATCATACCACAACCCTCCAAGTATTGCTATTCACACTCAATTCCCACTAACTGCTATACATGTTAAAGGCAGCTTTTGAATCCAGGTCTCAGTTCAGTTCAGTTGCTCAGTCGTGTCTGACTCTTTGCAACCCCATGAACTGCAGCACGCCAGGCCTCCCTGTCCATCACCAACTCCCAGAGTCCACCCAAACCCATGTCCATCAAGTTGGTGATGCCATCCAACCATCTCATCCTCTGTCGTCCCCTTCTCCTCCCACCCTCAATCTTTCCCAGCATCAGGGTCTTTTCAAATGAGTCATTTCTTCACATCAGGTGGCCAAAGTACTGGAGTTTCAGCTTCAGCATCAGTCCTTTCAATGAATATTCAGGACTGATCTCCTTTAGGATGGGCTGGTTGGATCTCCTTGCAGTCCAAGGGACTCTCAAGAGTCTTCTCCAACACCACAGTTCAAAAGCATCAATTCTTCAGTGCTCAGCCTTCTTTACAGTCCAACTCTCACATCCATACATGACCACTGGAAAAACCATAGCCTTGACTAGATGGACCTTTGTTGGCAAAGTAATCCAGGTCTGCCTGACTTTAAAGTCAAGGCCTTTCCTAATTCCCCTCTATCTCATAATAAAACTTGTTTTACCCAAACAGTAACTACTGATTGTAAGTCATATTATAAATTCCTAGAACTAAATTTAGTCTTTCTTTACCTTTCCCTTCTCCTCCACCCCGGAGCAAGTACTTAATATACATTTGTGGAATTAAACTGAATTTATAGCAAACCAAGTTAACTTTGGATAAAGAAAGGTATGGTAAACCCTAAGATCGTTTCCAAAGAACCATGTTTCTTTATTTTTAAGATACACAAAGCGTAACACAAACCAATCATTCAGTTGTAGCTTTGAGGGAGGGAGGAAGAAATCCTCCAACATTAAATGCATACATCTCCCCAAGTTAAAAACAATCTCAAACCTGCATTTTGCTTGTTTCCTACTTCTGGATCTCTGGCAAGCAAATTTTATTTATGCTGTTTCTCCAACATTTACTTTTACTATATAACAAGTTCTACTATAATTTCTTTCTCCCACATACTTTCTAGGTATTTTTTTTCTCTCACTTTTCTAGGTAGCTCAAATCAGTATTCTCCACTATATGGCAATTCTCTTTTTGTCATCTAAGTTCAGAGGTGTGGTACCAGCCTTTAACTACTTATAATGTGGTGAAAATTATTTCATAATCATGTCTTGAAAAGACATAAAACACAGAATGGCCACCACCATCAGTTGTATTATTTTCCAAACCAGATTAGTCTTGCTCATATAAACCAACTTAACAACTCTGCACAGTAAGAAAGCAGCCTGGTTCAGGTAAACATAATGGTTACTGTAAGGAAGAATGTTTCCTTGACCCTCTTAGGGTCCTTGGTTATGTCTGAAAATTAAACTGACAAAGACATTAACAGAAAAGCATACAAAGTTTTTTAAGGTTTTACATGTACCTGGGAGTCTTCACAAGAAAATGAAGACCTAAAAAGTGAGCATAACAGGAAACTTTTCTATGTTTTAGACAATGGAATAAATTTGTGAAGAATTAACAAGAAAAGGCATTTGGGCTATGGGTAAGATAATAAAGTAATACAGTCTGTCTGGCCCTCAGTTCCCTGTCTCTGGTGCTAAGAATGTCTCTCTTCCTTCTGGTATGGGGAGGATACCTTTCACATGAGAAACTTATCTCTTGCTTTCAGGAAACAAGGGGCATCCAGGGGGGAGGGTGGGCTGATTGCTCTGCTTCTGGTGTTTTCTCTAACTCCTTCACCTTAAGATGTTCAACACGCCACAGTGACTTATTTGGGGGTAGCATGTCCTGAACCCTATCAATGGACACACACTTTTAAGTTAGACTTCTCCCGAAATCTACTAATAAGACAGTGTATGTCCAACTCTTTGAGACCCCGTGGACTGTAGTTCCTCTGTCCGTGGAATTTTCTAGGCAAGAAGACTGGAGTGGGTTGCCATTTCCAGGGGACTTTCCCGACCCAGGAATCCAACTCATATCTCCTGTGTCTCCTGCACTGGCAGGTGGATTCTCTTACCACTGAGCTTACAAGAGTAATAAGAAAGAAGTCCCCAGGCAAGAGAAGTTAATCAGAACAACAACAAAAAAAGATAGACAATAACTGACTTAGCAGAGAAAACTGAAACTTAAACCTCCAGGGAGCACACAATAAAAAACTGAGGCGAATCGTGCCGAGAGTCCAGAAAACTTGAGAGAAACTTCAAAATGCCAGTGAGGGTGACGCAGTTTTGGAAACACAGGAGGACTAAACGAAAGTCCCCACAGGAGCAGTAAGCGCCACTCATCCCTGCCTCCCTTTCCCTAGACTGAACTGATGGGAAGAGTTTCTCTCTCTCTCAACCCCTCAGGAGACAGGTTTACTCTCAGTGGAGACTGAAGCAGGGAAGCTCCAGACCTGGGGAAATCTCAGGAAGGTGGACTGAATTAATTAGGGTCTACAAACCCAAGTGTCAGACTCCTGCCCGCTTTCCCTGCTTGTGTATCACATAAGTCTGGAACATAAGAATACATACATTCTGCAGACAGGAAGTTGCACAATTACTCTGGAAATTGACCAGCTGCCCAGGAAGACTTCAGTTAGTGACATACAGGGGGCTTTAATGAAATGGCGAATTTAACTGGGACGCCCACTGGTGAGTAAATCCCAACCATATACACAGAGCTTCCAAAGAGCCTCTCAAGGTTTACTCTTAGAATGAACTGACAGTCAAGAGGGAACAATTCTGAACATGGTAGGATAGAGTAAAGCCAGAAAAGAAGGCTCTGAGGAAGAATGCAAGAAGTTCATTAAAAAAAAAAAACAAAACAACGAACATCCTTAGAGAAAAACTATTGTAGCTGAAGAATCAAAGCTACTCCATTCTGTAAGGTTCGGGGAAAAGAGCCTTTGGGAATCCCCTGACCTCACCCCACCACCTGCGAACCAATCAGAACCCTTGGCCAGCCTGGGAAATTCGAGTCAAGCCCAGGAAAGGAAAACCAATCAGAACTCAACACCTAACCCTTCATCAGAAGGTGACCAATCAGACCCGGAGACTCCCGGTTTTTTAATTTTTCATGCGATAGTACCCTATATAAGCAATGTAACCCAGAGCTCAGGGCTCCTCCCTATAGCTGCTGCCTTGGTATCGGTGGGAGCCCCAGCTCGAGCTTGGTAATAAAAACTCTCTTGCTTTTGCGTCAGATATCAGCTCCCTGGTGGTCACTGGGAGATTTCACAACTTGGGCAAAACATAGCTACAAAACTCAGAGAACAAGATGCCATGAAAAAGGGAACGTAAAAAAGGAGCACTTGTTCTTGCTCTATCAGCACAAAAAGTTCAAAAGAGGCTGACACACTAAGCTGAAGACACCTACAAGACAAGAAAAACATTAAAAAAGGAGTATCAATATGTCAAAATAACTGGAGTTCCAGAAAGAGCAAAGAAAAAACAGGAAAATTTATCTAATGAGGCGGCCAAAAAGCACACAGAAAGATGTTCAACATCACTAATTATCAGAGAAAAGGAAGTCAAAACTACAACGAGGTATTAACTGACACAGGTCAGAATGGCCATCATCAAAAAATCTACAAACAATAAATGCTGGAGAGGGTGTGAAGAAAAGGGGAGCCTCTTACACTGTTGGTGGGAATGTAAACTGATACAGTCACTACGCCACTATGGAGAACAGTATGGAGATTCCTTAAAAACTAAAACTAGAACTACCATATGATCCAGCAATCCTACTTCTAGGCATATACCCAGAGAAAAACATAATTCAAAAAGATACATGCACCCCAATGTTCAACAGCCAGGACATGGAAGCAACATAAGTGTCCATCAACAGAGGAATAGATAAAGATGACATGGTGCATATATACAATGGAATACTATTCAGCCATAAGAACAAAATAATGCCATCTGCAGCAACAAGGAAGGACCTAGAGACTGTTTGTCATACTGAGTGAAGTCAGAAAGACATATCACTATGATATCACTTATATGTGGAGTCAAAAAAAAGGGGGGGTACAAATGAACTTATAAAATATAAGTACAGTCATGGATGTAGAAAACAAATTTATCATTACCAAGGGATGGGGGAGGGATAATCTGGGAAATATTAGGGTTAACATAAACACACTACTATATATAAAAAATGAGATAATAAGAACCTGCTGTATAGCACAAGGAACTCTACTCAACACTCTATAATGGCCTAATGGGAAAAGAATCTTAAAAAAAAAAATAAAGGATATAACTGATTCACTTTGCTGTACACCTGAAACTAACACAAACACTGTAAATCAACTCTACTCCAATAAAAGCTTTTAGAAGAATTATCAATCACATATTAAGAGATGATATCCCAGAACTGAGGGATATGAGCCTTTAGGCCAAATGGGCCCAATCAGGGTACAGCCCAATGAATGAAAAGGAGACCCATAGACTGCCACATTATTGTAAAATTTCAGACCTCTAAAGATAAAAGGGCTTCCAAGGTAGTGCTAGTGGTAAAGAACCTTCCTGCTAATGCAGGAGATGTAAGACATGGGGGTTCACCTCCTGGGTTGGGAAGATCCTCTGGAGGAGGACACAGCAACCCACTCCAGTATTCTTGCCTGGAGAATCCCATGAACAGAGGAGCCTGGGGGGCTACAGAACATAGGGTCGCAAAGGGTCAGACATGACTGAAGTGACTGTGCACGCAAAGTTAAAGAGAATACCCTAAAGGGTCTCTACCTACAAAGAGTCAGGAATCAGAATGGCATTAGACTTAACATCAATAAAGGAAATGACAAAATTAAACGGAATAATGTTCTTAGAACTTTAGAAAAAGTGGTTCCAATCTAGAATTCTACACTTGAACCACAAATCAACTAGAAGAATAAAATTATGATTTTTTTTTTTACTGTTCAGCTGTAATATGCAGTCATATTAAATATGGAACACTGATATTACCAATAATTGGCTGGAGATGTGAGAGGCGGAGATATGTGTGTATTTGCGCTTACACAGGAATGACTGTGCTAAACCCTTTCACAATAGTAGGTCAATGGTTTAAAACTTGAAAGAGTTGAAAATAATTGCTTTAGAAGAATAGAGGATAAAGACTGAACTCTGCAGCTTTCTTGTCCATAGCTAGAGGGCCCAGCAGAAAACAAATGATAAGACCAGCCAGCAGCTGATGCTGCCAACTGTAAACACCACAGAATGTTCTTCCCCTGCCCAGACTTCAAAAAGTCACACACAAAAGGGTAATCCATCCAGGTTCAGTCAACAATCCTCAGCTAGATACATTTTGAAGAAAAAGTATTAACTACAGTTTTGAGGCCACTGGCAAACCTCAGGTTCTTTGAGATCAGTTTCCATTTCTATGAAAGAAAATGAACATGCTTTATTTTATGTCACCAAGTTTGCAGTGCTATCGTAAATGTAAAAGTACCTAATAAACCACACAAGAACTCTACTAATGTAAGTTTGAAAAAATTACCTTTATCAAAAAGAGCACTGCTGAAGTGAATGATCTAGTATACTTAGACTAATCTCTCTTGGTTCAATATAATTCCCAATTCAACACAATCATTTCCATTTAACCCTTGACGAAATTAAACAAATGCTTTTCAGTAATATATATTTAAATAGAAACATATATCTATAGAGTTTCTTCAATGTTTTATAAACTGCCACGCTCATCTATGTCTATCATACGGAAGGCCTATGGAATACCTTGTTCATTTCTCTGTGGTGGTGGTTTAGTTGCTGAGCCATGTCTGACTCTTGACACCCCATGCACTGTAGCCTCACAGATTGCTCTGAATACTGGAGTGGGTTGTCATTTCCTTCTCCAGGGGGATTTTCTGACTCAGGGATTGAACCTGTGTCTCCCATACTACAGGCAGATTTTTTTACCGCTAAGCCACCAGAGAAGCCCTCATTTCTCTGTACATTGATGCAAATCTGACTTACTGGTTTCTGTTTTTTAATATTTACTTATTTAGCTGCATTAGGTCTTGGTTGCAGCACATGGAATCTTTAGCCCAGGGACTGAACCCAGGCCCCCTGCATTGGGAGCATGGCATCTTAGCCACTGGACCACCAGGGGAGTCTCCTGAATGACTGTTAAGATCTACCTCCTTTAGGAATTTCTCTATTATTTAGGCTCACACAACTCTCACTGGGGGGTTTTCATAGATGTTCTTTATCAGATTGTTTCTCGAATGTTTTATCATGAAAGGGTATGCTAAGTCGCTTCAGTCGTGTCCGACTGTGCGGCCCCATAGACAGCAGCCCACCAGGCTCCACCGTCCCTGGGATTCTCCAGTCAAGAACCCTGGAGTGGGTTGCCATTTCCTTCTCCAATGCATGAAAGTGAAACGTGAAAGTGAAGTCGCTCAGTCGTGTCCGACTCTGTGCGACCCCATGGACTGCAGCCCACCAGGCTCCTCCAGCCAGGGGACCCTCCAGGCAAGAGTACTGGAGTGGGTTGCCATTTCCTTCTCTATGAAAGGGTATGGGGTTTTGTCAAATTTTTTTCTGCATCTGTTATAACCATGTGATTTTTATTTTACTAATATGATGAATCAAATTGATTTTAAAAGGTTAAATCAACCCTGCACTCCTGGGGTAAATCCCACCTGGTTTCGTTTGCCAGTGTTCTGCACAGAATTTTCGTGTTTATATTCATCAGAGATACTGGTCTGGGGTTTCTTTTCTTGTGCTCTGTCTGGTTTTCATACCAAGTTAATACTGGCTTCAAGGCATGAGTTGGGATGTCCTCTCTCCTCTCTATTTTGGTATTAAGTTTTCTTTAAATGTTTGACAGAGTCCAGCAATGAAGCCTGGGTTTTCCTTTGTTCAAAGTTTTCAAACTACTAACTCAATCTCTTTACAAGTTATAGGTCTAATCAGTCAGTTCAATAGTTTGTGGTCTTTCTAGAAACTTGTCCGTTTCATCTAAATCATCTAATTTGTTGGCATACAGTTGTTCACACCATTCCCTTAAAATCCTTTTCATTCTCTAAGGTAGCGATGTCTCCTTTCATCACTGACTTTAGTCATCTGAGTCTTTTTTTCTCAGTCGAGGTAAATGTTTGCCAATTTTGTTGATCTTCTGAGAGAACTAGCTTTTAGTTTTGTTAATTCTCTTTATTGTTTTTCTGGTCTGTATTTCATTAATTTTCACTGTAATCTTTGTTATTTCCTCCCCCCACCCGCCCCCCCAGTGGGGGAGGAGGGAGAACTGGATATTCTCACTGAGAGTCACTGCTCTTACTGAGCTTTCATAGATTTTCTTGGCAGAAAAAAAAGTTTCTCTGTTTGTTGTATACTCTTATGACAATTCCCGGTGACTTTGAATGTTTGTTTTTTAAATAATATTCACTAGTTATAGTGGTTTCATTGAAAAGAGGGGTCCAGTGGAGGTTCTCACACCAACATTTTGGAAGTGCTCTCCATTAATAATTGTATTTCCAAATAATCTGGTTAAAAGTGGGCAGAGGACTTGAATACATATTTTTCCAAAGACATAAAAATGGCCAACAAGTACATGAAAATGTATTCAACATCACTATTCATCAGAGAAATGCAAGTCAAAGCCACAGTGGAATATCACCTCACACTTGTAAGAACACTTGTAAGAACGGCTATTACCAAAAAAACAAGAGACAATAAATGCTGGCAAGGATGTGGAAAAAAGGGAACCTTTGTGCACTGTCCACAGGAATGTAAATTTGTACAGGTGCACTATGGAAAGCAGGATGAAGGTTCCTCAAAAAATTTAAAACAGAAGCACATTTAGTAATCCCATTTCTGGGTATTTATCCAAAAGAGATGAAATCATTACCTTGAAGAGATATTTGCACTCCTATATTCACTGCAGCACTATTCACAATTGCCAGGACATGAAAACAATCTAAGTATTCACTCACAAATGAATAAAGAAAATGTAATGTACATATACAGTGAAGTGTTATTCAGCCACAAATAAGGAAAGCTTGACATATGTGACAACAAAGATGGACCCTGAGGACACTATGCTGACTGAAATAACTCAGAGGAAGACTACTACTGTACTATCTCACCTGTATGTGGGATCTAAAACCACTGAACTCACAGAAAGAGACAGCAGTATGGCGGCTGCCAGGAGCTGAGTGAGGGGGAAATCAGGAGATACTGGTCAAAAGGTACTCTCAGTTACTAAATGAGCAATTTGGGGATCTACTGTCCAGCATGGTGACCAACATGCAGTGGTCATGCAGTGTGGTTAACACACTGCACTGTTTACTTGAAAGCTGCTCTGAAAGTAAATCTTAAATGTTCTCACTGAAACAATATCTACAACAAAATGATAATTATGTAAGGTGAAGGATATGTTAACCAACCTTACTGTGGTAAGCATTCTGCAATATATTTGCGTACCAAATCATCACAGATATGTCTTACACAATGTTATACGTCAATTCAATCTCAAAGCTGGGGGAAAAAAAAGAATGATGTATTACATTGATAAACAGCTAATTCCCACTTAATAGCCTCAATTCTGTCTCCTGGCCTGAAAAAGCTTGCTATGTATTTTTAATATGGCCCTTTCAGAAAAAAAAAAATTGCTTTCTTCCAGCTTTATTTTTACCTTTCCCACTTAGATCTACAATGTTCTTGCAATTGACTTTTGTGTTTAGCGTGAAGCAGAGGGTCAAGATTCATTTACTTCTTTTTGAATATCCAGTTAACCCAGAATCTTTTATCGACCTTCCTATCACACTCTGCTGTTACCTTTATTAAGTGTCCATATAAATATATGTCTATATTTGGATTCTCCACTCTGCTCCATTGTTCTATTGTCCAAAAACCTTTTATTAAATTTCCTTCTCCTTAATTAGCCAGAATCGGCTTCTGCTGCTTGCAACCAAGAACCCTGACATGAATAAATAATTTCAGGACTCAATCCTTGAACCTCTCTGAGAAACAGCCTTCATTCCAACGGTTTGAAATTACCAGCCAACACTAAAAATTCCCATGTGTAAATCCTCCCCAAACCTCCCTTCTGGGTGCCAGACCTGTATACACAAATGCCTACATGACATCTCCACTTAGAAGTCTGAAAGGTAACCAAAAATACACTAATTCCTATTCCTATTCTAGGACTTAGCTTTAAATGGTATTTCCTTAGGAACCAACACTGTCCTAATTCAACCAGGAGGTTATATTCCCATGGTTCTTACCTAGTTCTCTTCCTTCAAAGCATTTATCCTAGACTCAGTTATCTGTATAATTATTTATCTGTTTTACCTCTCTGAGAACAAAGACAGTGTGTCGTGCTCGCTGCTACATCTTTTCACCTTGGTCACAGTGATTGGCCTATTTGCTCAAAGGAATGGAGAAAAACTTCCTGCCACCAAATCTAGGAACCTGCTTCTCCAGCTAACTTTTCCTCCTTTTTCAATAAAGAAAGTATCCCACCTCCCACTTATGCCATCTCCTCCATGTGTACCTTAGGTCCCATCTCCACCCACCTTCTCAGAATCCTTGAGCTATCAATCACCTCATTTCTCTCCTGTATCTTTTATTTTTCTCCCATTACTATTTCCTTCCTGTTAGCCATTCTTTTTTCTAACCTTTAATTATGAAAGTTCTAAAACATATTTATCACTCAGATTTAATAACTTGCTGATTTTTTACATCTTTTATATTGGAGTATAGTTGATTTACAACATTGTGTAATAATTGTTGACTTGGGGGACTTCCCTCATGGCTCAGTAGTTAAGAATCCGTCTGCCAATGCAGGAGACACAGGTTCAATCCCTGATCTGGAAACCACCCAAGTGCCATGGAGCAACTAAGCCCCGCTCTTGAGCCTGGGAGCCATAAGTACGGAAGCCCACACCTCTAGAGCCCGTGCTTTGCAGCAGCAGAAGCCACTGCACTGAGAAGCCTGCACACCACAACTAGAGAAAGCCAGCGCAGCACCCAGGACCTAGCACAGCCAAAACTAAATAATTCGATAATTTTTTAAATTATTGATTTCTTTTTTGGCCTTATGTGCTTCATCTTTTTCTCTGCTTGATTTCTTTAAAAATAAATTGCTGGTACTATAGTATTTCACTCCTAAACATTTCAGTATGCATCTTTATCACACTAACAAGATGTACAGTGATTCCTTAATATCATCTAGTATCTAGTCCATACGAGAATCTTCAAAATGTTTTTTACAGTTGATGTGTGAAGTAGAAGTCAACCAAGGTCCACATGCTGCATATGAATACCTTCTTACATCTCTTCTGTCTTTTTTATATTTGTATATTTGCTTCAGTGTTCACTTTCTCCCCAAGTTTTTCATGGCACTGACTTAACAAAAGAACCTTAGTTCTCACTGTTGCTGCTGACACCTAAAAACAAAACCACCACAAAACATATCCCGGTATCCCCTTGCAGCTACCATTTCTTCATTTCCTCCAACTTCGTGTAAAGCAGGGATGAAAACAGTACCTGTCTCACAGGGTTCCTGTAAGGGTTACACAAGTTAGTATGTGTAAAGCACTGGATACAGATCTCTGGCACACGGTTAGTGTTAAAGCATTAGGTATCATTATTGTTCTTATATCCATTCAACTTGTATTATACTCACAATATCTACTTGCCCTATTTGAAATGGTGCTTTCCACATCCACTCTTCTACACTTCTGATCTGTTCTCCATAAAGTACCCAGAAAGATCTTGCAAATAACACAAATCTGGTCACATCACTGCCCTGCTTAGGACCTTTCCAATTTTCACACCAGCTTTTTACTCCTCACTTCCTGACCCTTCACCTAATGTTTACTGATACATTTCACGTTTCAGGTTAGACATATTTCCTCCAAGATTTCAAAGACTCACAAGCTAGTATGTCTCAACACATCTCTTTTGTAACATTCTGCATACTTGTTATTGGTACTTCTTCAGTTTTTACTTAGGAGAAGGCAATGGCACCCCACTCCAGTACTCTTGCCTGGAAAATCCCATGGACGGAGGAGCCTGGTGGGCTGCAGTCCATGGGGTCGCTAAGAGTCAGACACGACTGAGCGATTTCACTTTCACGCATTGGAGAAGGAAATGGCAACCCACTCCAGTGTTCTTGCCTGGAGAATCCCAGGGACCGGGGAGCCTGGTGGGCTGCCGTCTCTGGGGTTGCACAGAGTCGGACACGACTGATGCGACTTAGCAGCAGCAGCAGCAGAAGCAGCAGCTTTTACTTAGAGTAACTTCCATTAGAAGGGTAGGATAACTGTTGTAACCTCAGTTCCTATTACATGGGCCTGGTACATATTTGTGCTCAATAAATCTCTCCTGAAGGAATAAATGAAACGAATCAATCTTGCTCATGGGTTTGAGTTTCAGTGATCTACACTGACATGTTCCGCACGCTGTGACAAATGATGTACCATCATGCAGTATCCTGCGGTAATGGTGCCTCAGACAGAAAAAAAGCAGCCTGCCCAAGTGGCATGGAGCTCGCTGGATTGCGAGATCCCGGTAGGAATAATTTCTGTCTTCCCTGTACGCTCAGATTCCAGGCTGGCGCATCACAGGCACCCGATAAACTGCGCTGAATAAATTTTTCTTGGAATGCGCATGGCTGGATGTTGTGATAATCCCAACAGGCTTCCTTTCCTCTTATCTCCAAAGCCCAGGAACCCCTATGACCCTCCCATCAGTTCCTTCTTCAAACTACCCACGCTCCAAAATGAGCCACGCCCCTCCCTCTTTCACTGAAAACTCACACCTCAGATTTTTGACAGTTAAAAGCAGCTATGGAAACGTGCACCAAATTCCTAGCCTAAACTAGTCGCAGGCAGTGGAGTCCCCGGCTCTACTCCTTATCTCCGCTTCCCGACCCCCGAGGGCAGGCACCCAGCGGGCGTCCAACCCTAACCCTAACCCTAATTGATTTTATAGAACAATCTTCACTCCCGTGAGACGAGAGTGGCTCGGCTTCCCCGCCCAAAGAAGGGCCCCAAAGGGGCGAGCCCTTGGCCGCCCGTCAGTCCCTGCCCAGGTGGTCCTCTCACGCGGCCCTACTCGGGTCCGCGATCCCCAAGCTCCGCCGCCGGCCCATCGGCCCGACTCACTGTTCTTGAGGAAACGCTCCTCGTGAAGCACGGCGATGGCATTGACGCAGAGAAGGGCCGCCTGCAGCAGCGAGTACAACGTAAAGGCCATGGCCACCCACCCGGAGGCCCAACTGATTCCTCTCCCCCGGCGGCAAGGGACGTGGCGCGGCCACGTCCAGCGCTTCCTACGGCAGCCAGCGAGGCCCAAAACGCGCTCTGAGAAGCTCCGCCCCCACCCCCACGGGCTCTGAGAAGCTCCGCCCCGTCTGGCTAAGACCCGCCCTACGCTCACCTCTGTAGGGCGTGTCTGCTGAGCTGCGTAGACCCGCGCGGTCCAATGCGGCAGCTTACTGAGTATTTGAATAGTGTCTGGCCCTAATGGAAATGTTGTAAATGTAAAATACACAGAACGAAAACAGAACGTAAAATCTCCCAATAATTTAAAAATGTTGATTACATGTTGAAATGTTTTGATTATATTAGGTAAGTAAAATGCAAACATTAATTTTTATTGTTTATTTCTATTTTTTTTAATGTGGCAATGAGGTTATTGATAATGACATGGGGGCTTGTCCAATATTTCCACTGGACAGCGCTGTACTAGATGCTCCCAAGTGCTGTATGAGATGTTAATAAGTAATTCCTGTTTTACAGATGAAAAAGGCAAATACAAGTTTTTATAAAAATTTAACTGAAATAATATGGGTTGAGTTGCACCCCACAGGCCTCCAAGGACTGTGCTTGCCCGAGTTCAAGACCAAAGGAAAACCCAGGAGTCAGAAACAGGAATAATGATTTAATGGATGAGGGGCCAGGAGCAGGAATACTGACTGTCAAAAGCAAGGCCCTGGAGTGACACCCCAAGGTGGGCAAGATATGGCAGCAATCTTCATTCCTGGGGAATGGTGGGGTTGGCGGGTGGGGATAGGGGGATTACCAGTTACAGAGCAATTGGCTGTCACCTTGGCTGATTGGTTACCAGGGAAACCAGCAGAGGGGCATGCCCTTCACTGCTCCTTCAACAAGAACAGTCACTGGCTGGGGTTGGGCAAGTGTGTGGGTGGGTCAGTCCTTAGTGTAGGGTGTAGGTGAAGCAGGTCCTGGTGGAGTAGGGGATTACAGAGAGAAAGAGAACAGCCATCTTGGGTGATCTGACCTTACAACAGGTCTTAAAATTACTGGATGAGAAACATTCTCTCCTTGATCAATCTCAACCTTGGCCTATAAAAACTACAGATTCTCAACACAAATGATTTCATCCAATCCCCTATCCGCATATTAAAAGACTTCGTTTCTAACAACTCAATTCATAAGAATTGACCCTTGTTATTGTTTAGTTGCTAAGTCGTGTCCAGCTCTTTTGTGACCCCATGGACTGTAGCCTACCATGCTCCTCTGTCCATGGGATTTCCCAGGCAAGAATACTGGAGTGATTGCCATTTCCTTCTTCAGGGGATCTTCCCAAACCAGGGATCAAACCTGCGTCTCCTGCATTGGTAGGCATAGCCATCACGGAAATCCCTAGCACCGCCCCCCCCCCCTTAAAGTGCCTGCCTGAGAAAGTTCAAGGCTCCTCCCCAAATTTACTGTTTGTTCTAGCCCACACCTGAAAATAGGCCCCTGACCACACCTTCTTAGAGCACTTATGAAAGTGGATTTATGATTGTGAGTCCTTCCTCTGTCCCTTTGAGATATATATGTATCTCCTGTTGAAGGGTGTCTTACTCAAGGACCTGAAAGCCATTCCTTTAAAATGTAATCATCAGGACTTCCCTGGCAGTCCAGTGGTTAAGAATCCACCTGCCAGTGTAGGGCACACCAGTCGATCCCTGGTCAGGGAAGATTCCACGTGCCATGCAACAGCTAAGTCTGGATTTCACAACTATTGAGCTCCTGTGCCAAGACTCCACGCTCGCAGCAAGCAAAGCCATCCCAATGAGAAGGCGGCACACCGAAACAATGAGTAGCCCCTGCTCACTGCAACTAGAGAAAGCCTGTGCACAGCAATGAGGACCCAGTGCAGCCAAAACTAACTAAATAAAGGTAAAAAAAAAAAAAAAAGAAGTTGACCTTTAAAAAATAAAATTACATGAAAAATAAAATAAAATGCTATTACCAGGAACAACAGGCCCTCTGTCTCCCGGTCTCTGTATGAAGGAAGAATTCTAATTTTGATCATTTTAGCTAATAGACACAGCTGGCCTAATCAGCATTCACACTCACCGCCAGAGTCGGACACAACTGAAGTGACTTAGCACACAGCCACACATGAAAAGTAATCATTTTCCTGAACTTCTCAGTTTCCCCTTTAAAAAGGGAAAAGCAGCACATAAGGCCCAGAAAGGATTTTGGAAGCCTGTGTGTTGCAGCTGCTGGAAGAGATTCTAGCCAAAACCATGAATGATTAGTTAAACTCCCAAGAAGAAATTAAGCTTAAATGGGCCAACAAGTTAGTGCCTACAGGGAAGAAGAGATGTATCGTTTCCCACAGATATACATAAGCACTATCTCCAAAATCGGCCTTAAGTGCAAATCAGGTAGGGAC
Organism: Ovis aries; assembly: GCF_016772045.2. Lineage (NCBI taxonomy): Eukaryota > Metazoa > Chordata > Mammalia > Artiodactyla > Bovidae > Ovis > Ovis aries. The sequence continues at coordinate 47,199,243 of NC_056076.1, forward strand.
AAACACAGGAAGATAAATTAAAGGGAATAAAAGAAACAACAGGATGCCAACAAATCCTCCAGTTTTTCAAGATCCACAAAGCTCTAGACACTAATGATAGAGATAGAAGGTCGTTTTGGTAAGGGGAGAGTGACCACTCCAGGTTTTCTATCCTGGGCTGGGTAGCAGGAGGGGAACATGCGGGCCTTGTCTGGAAGCTTTGGTTGAGTGGTAACTTGCAGTTTATTTTTTTACTAGATTATTGGTTACTGAAGAGAGGGGAAAGAGAGATGACTGGAGATTAGGGGATGGATGAAGTGGAGGTGAGAGAAAAGCATCTCACAGTCACCCCTCTCTGTCCCCACCACTGGGTTACAACTCACATGATCTAATTCTTTTATTGTCAAAAGAATCAGGTTAACCTCTCTGGGCCTTTGTTATATCACCCATAAAATTAGGTGATTATGATCTCTAGGGCTCCTTCAGTCTCCAAAATCTCTAGATCTAGCAAAAGCAGCTTAAAATACAATATTTGTGTACAATATTTGTACCTGGTTATCTGACCACCTGACCTGCCTCTTGAGAAATCTGTATGCAGGTCAGGAAGCAACAGTTAGAACTGGACATGGAACAACAGACTGGTTGCAAATAGGAAAAACAGTACATCAAGGCTATACATTGTCACCCTGCTTATTTAACTCATATGCAGAGTACATCATGAGAAACGCTGGACTGGAAGAAACACAAGCTGGAATCAAGATTGCCGGGAGAAACATCAATCACCTCAGATATGCAGATGACACCACCCTTACGGCAGAAAGTGAAGAGGAACTAAAAAGCCTCTTGACGAAAGGGAAAGAGGAGAGTGAAAAAGTTGGCTTAAAGCTCAACATTCAGAAAACTAAGATCATGGTATCTGGTCCCATCACTTCATGGGAAATAGATGGAAATAGGGGAAACAGTGGAAACAGTGTCAGACTTTATTATTTTTGGGGGCTCCAAAATCACTGCAGATGGTGACTGCAGCCATGAAATTAAAAGACACTTGCTCCTTGGAAGAAAAGTTATGACCAACCTAGATAGCATATTCAAAAGCAGAGACATTACTTTGCCAACTAAAGTCTGTCTAGTCAAGGCTATGGTTTTTCCAGTAGTCGTGTATGGATGTGAGAGTTGGACTGTGAAGAAGGCTGAGCGCCGAAGAATGGATGCGTTTGAACTGTGGTGTTGGAGAAGACTCTTGAGAGTCCCTTGGACTGCAAGGAGATCCAACCAGTCCATTCTGAAGGAGATCAGCCCTGGGATTTCTTTGGAAGGAATGATGCTAAAGCTGAAACTCCAGTACTTTGGCCACCTCATGCAAAGAGTTGACTCATTGGAAAAGACTCTGATGCTGGGAGGGATTGGGGGCAGGAGGAGAAGGGGACAACAGAGGATGAGATGGCTGGATGGCGTCACTGACTTGATGGACGTGAGTCTGAGTAAACTCCGGGAGTTGGTGATGGACAGGGAGGCCTGGCGTGCTGCGATTCATGGGGTCACAAGGAGTCGGACACGACTGAGCGACTGAACTGAACTGAACTGATCTGATTCATCACTTTTCAAATATCCAGGCTGGTAGACTAAGCTGATAACAGCAGATTATATCCTTAAAAAGAATTGTTCCTCTGATCTCATTACTTCCAAAAACATTCAAATTCTGGGATTTTTAAAATGTGTTTATAAAATAGTTGTCTCGGCACTGCACTCAGCGGTCCCATAGATGCGTCTCTTGCTTTGATAATGTTTGGATGGAATCGACCCAGGGACCTGCACCCCCTCACCCTTACACCAGCCTCCCACCGCCCTCCAATCTTTTTTCAGTCACAACCCTCAGAATCAGCCGCTCAACTCTCCCCGATCATCAAGACCAGCGAACATCATTTTTCAAGCGTAGCTTCTTATTAGTGATCAACCATAAGCTCCCAGAATCATCAGAATTATTCCACTGAGGTGGAGGCCACCGTCATCTGCCTGGTCAACACACGTCTGCTGGCCTCCTGGGCTTCTATACTGACCACAACGATGTGGCTCTGGAGGACATGGGCCACTTCTGTGAACTGGCTGAGAAGAAGCAAGAGAGGGCCCAGCGTCTCTTGAAAATGCAAAACCAGCATTGCAGCTGCACCCTTTTCCAGGACATGCAGAAGCCATCTCAAGATGAGTCAGGAAAACCCAGGGTGTTATGGAAGCCACCCTTCTCAAGGAGAAGAACCTGACCCAGCCCTTCTGGATCTGCATGGCCTGGATTCTGCCCTCACAGACCCCTACCTCTGTGAGTTCCTGGAGAGACACTTCCTTGAAGATGGGAGAACACCTGACCAACCTCTGCAGGCTGGCTGGTCCCCAGGCTGGGTTGGGCGAATATCTCTTCAAAAGGCTCACCCTCAAGCATGACTAGGAGCCTCTGGAGCCCAGAGGCCTTTGAGGAACCCCGCTAATGTCAGGGCTTCTGCCTGAAGCCCTTCTCTGCATCCCTTGTTGTTGTTGAGTTGCTAAATCGTGTCTAACTCTTTGTGACTTCATGAAATGCAGCCTGCCAGGCTTCCCTGTCCTTCACTCTCTCCTGGAGTTTGCTCAAGTTCATGTCCATTGAGTCAGTGATGCCATCCAGCCATCTCATCCTCTGTCACCCCCTTCTTCTCATGCCCTCAAATCTTCCCCAGCATCGGGGGCTTTTTCCAGTAAGTCAGCTCTTTGCATCAGGTGGCCAAAGTATTGGAGCTTCAAGTTCAGCATCAGTCCTTCCAATGAATATTCAAGACTGATTTCCTTTAGGATTGACTGGTTTGGTCTCCTTGCTGTCCAAGGGACTCTCAAGAATCTTCTCCAGCACCACAATTTGAAAGCATTAGTTCTTTGACATTCAGCCTTCTTTATGGTCCAGCTCTCATATTTGTAAATGACTACTGGAAAAACCATAGCTTTGACTATATCGACTTTTGTTGGCAAAGTGATGTGTCTGTGTTTTAGTATGCTGTCTAGGTTTGTCATAGCTTTTCTTCCAAGGAGCAAGCATTTTCTAATTTCATGGCTGCAGTCACTGTCTGCAGTGATTTTGGAGTCCAAGAAAATAAAATCTGTCACTGTTTCTGCTTTTTCCACTTCTATTTGCCATGAAGTAATGGGACCAGATGCCATGATCTTAGTTTTTTGAATATTGAGTTTCAAGCCAGCTTTTTCACTCCTCTTTAACCCTTATCAAGAGGCTGTTTGGTTTCTCTTCACTTTCTGCTATTAGAGTAGTATCATCTGCATATCTGAGATTGATATTTCTTCTGGCAATCTTGATTCCAGCGTGTGACTCATCCAGCTCAGCTTGTGACTCATCCAGCTCAGCATTTTGTATGATGTACTCTGCATAGAGAGCTTCCCAGGTGACTCAGTGAGTAAAAAATCTGCCCGCAATGCAGCAGATGCAGGGGACACGGGTTCAGTTCTAGGATCAGGAAGATCTTCTGGAGGAGGGCATGGCAATCCACTCCAGTATTTTTGCCTGGAGAATCTTGTGACAGAGGAGCTTGGCAGGCTATAGTCCATAGGGTTGCAAAGAGTCAGACATGACTGAAGCATCTGAGCACGCACTCTCCAAAGAAGTTAAATAAGCAGAGTGACAATATGCAGCCTTGACATACTTCTTTCCCAGTTTTGAACTAGTCGGTTGTTCCATGTCTGGTTCTAACTGTTGCTTCTTTTTTTTTTTTTTTAAACTGGTGCTTCTTGACCTGCATACAGATTTCTCAGGAGATAGTAAGGTGGTCTGGTATTCCCATCTCTTTAAGAATTTTCCACTGCTTGTTGTGACCCACACAGTCAAAGGCTTCGACATAGTCAATGAAGCAGAAGTAGATGTTTTTCTGGAATTCCTTTGCTTTTTCTATGATCCAACGGATGTTGGCAATTTGATCTCTGGTTCCTCTGCCTTTTCTAAATTTAATTTGTACATCTGGAAGTTCTTGGTTCACATACTGTTGAAGCCTAGCTGAAAGATTTTGAGGATTATCTTGCTAGCATGTGAAATGAGCAAAATTGTGTGGTAGTTTGAGCATTCTTTGGCATTGCCCTTCTTTGGGATTGGAATGAAAACTGACTTTTTCCAGTCCTAATGGCCACTGCTAAGTTTTTCAAATTTGCTGAAATACTGAAATCAGCACTTTAACAGTATCATATTTTAGGATTTGAAATAGCTCAGCTGGAGTTGTGAAATTCCATCATCTCCACTACCTTTGTTTCCAGTAATACTTCCTAAGTCCCACTTGGCTTCTCACTCCAGGATGTTTGGCTCTAGGTGAGTGACCACACCATCATGGTTATCTGGGTCATTAAGACCATTTTTTGTATAGTTCTTCTGTGTATTCTTAGCACCTCTTCTTAATCTCTTCTGCTTCTGTTAGGTCCTTATTATTTCTGTTTTTTATTGTGTCCATCTTTGCATGAAATATTCCCATGATATGATATCTCCAATTTTCTTGAAAAGATCTTTAATTTTTCCATTCTATCATTCTCCTCTGTTTCTTTGCATTGTTCATTTAAGAAGGCTTTCTTATATTTTAACCAACCTGGAGCCCTTGCCCAAACCTTGGACCAAATGGAAACAAAGATTTTGTAGCCAAAAAATTAAAGTTGTCTCAGTAAAAGAAAAATCTATCTCCAAATAAAAAACTGGGTAAAATGCGTAAAGTAGTCTATAAGCAGCTGGAAAAATAATGTCTGGTTATTGCTTATCTAAAATTAGAGCTTCCTGTTTGGTGCTCAGTTTATGTCTATATGACATTTTCATGCATTCACGTTAGATACCTTATTGGACAATATTGTTGAGGATGAAACTGTTTTTCCAGGCTTAGACACAGATGTCTCCTTATCATTTGCTTCTTCAAGTTTTGCTTTGCTTTTTTTCTCTTCAGACTGTTAGATGGCAAGCTTTGGCATCTTGGATCATCTTTCTACAGATTTTCTTTGTAACTGGTAATAGGGAGTAATATTTTTATTCCTTTGACAAGAGTCAAAGAATGGTTGCCTTCAATAAAGATTCTTTAGGCAAGAGACAGCAGTGGTTAAGGGTAATATGTCTAGGGTAATATGTTTAGCCCCTAATTGGATGCGGGAAACAGCATAGATGCAGAATTCAAACTTATCTTTTAGAGTAACAAGATATCTTAACTTATCTTTTAAAGTTAAAATGACCCAGGATGGGCCCAGTCCTTGGACTCGTTAGAGACTGCATGAATGAACTCGAAGTTTTGCCCTTCCATTCATCAGTGCCTTTGCCTTCCCATTCTACTGGTCCTTGACTTTGAGTTCAGCTATGTCTTGCTTTGGCCAATAGAATCCGATGGAGGTAATGCTGATCCAGCTCTGCACCTAGACCTCACAAGGCCTTATATATTTCTCCTTTCCTTCTTGCACTTCTGACACTGCCATGAAAAAATAGTGCCTGAGTTAGTCCACTAGTTCTGTGAGAAGAACCCCTCGGAGCAGAGCCAAATCACTCAAGTCAAGGCCAGCCTAGATTAGCAAACCCTCATCCAACTAGAGATCCATGAGAATAAGCGATAATCATTTTTAAGTTACTAAATGCTGGGGTTGTTCATTCCACAGTATTTTTGAGGGAAGAGATCTCTATCTACTCCCCTGGTGATCTAACTTATCCTAATAGCTTGAAAACATTTATATACTCTGCAGATCCTCAAATTTGTATCTCCTACCTAGAACTCACCCATGAATTCTCAGTCATTATTTCCAGCTGACCACCACTTAGATGTCTTATACATATCTCTAATTTACCCCAAAGTGAACTTCTGATTTCCCTCTGAAACCTATTTCTCTGTACCGCATTTCAGCTAATGGCAGCTCCATTCTTCTAGCTTTTTCTCTCACACTCTGTAACAGTCCATTGGCACATTCTTTTGACTTGAACATCAACATGCAGTATATTCAAATCTGACTGCTTAGACCTTCTCTACCACTAAAACTCTGATCCAACTCACCGCCATTTCTTGGATAGAGTAGTGCCATAGCTCTTAACTGGTATCTGTGTTTTTATCTTTGCTTCTCTACAGTTTATTCTTCCCAGGGTTGTCCAAGTACTTCTTCTAAAACCAATCAAGAAAAGCAATTTATTTGTTGAGAAAATGGGGTCATCTGTCCTGTGGAACTTTCCACATTCTGGGTTTTGCTGATTGTCCTGGATGACTTAAATGCTATGAACAGTACCCGAATCACCAGTAAAAAACAAAAACACTTACTGATTGAAGAAAATAGTTAACATTTAAACTGACTAAAACCTTATTATTAACTCAATAAAAAATATCAGGTGTGTGATGAAGAAAATTTCATGAGTCAGATGTTATAATAATTCAATAAATGTGTTAGCTGCCCTTTTTCTATGCCTATTTTTCAATTTCAGCATATCTATTTCTGCATTCATTAAAAAAGAGCTCATTAAGATAAGGATTAGATATGTTATTTATTAAATATTTAGAGTCACCATAAAGAATAAAAGTGGATTATTGGTTTGTAACATTTTTATCCTAATATATTTTAATAGACATACCTATTTTATTGTTTATGTCTGAGATATGAATCAATGATGATTGAGGTATGTTTGCTTTTAATCCTGCTATTTACAATGGCTACCTTGAATTTAAATGGGTTTATGGCAGCAGAATTCACCCAAATGGATTCTATTTGAGGTAAGCATTGGACTAAAATAGGAAAACCCCACAAGATGAGCCTCATTCATGTTTATGGATTCAAACAAGCTATTCCTGGTATGAGACTCAAATGAAACCATTTGCAAGGTGAAAGCTTGTACATTATGAAGCATTTCTGGAAATAGGGCTCTTGGAAATGGAAAGTTTCTTTAAAAAATGAAGACAAGTCACTGTATCTATTTTTAAAGGAAATTAATCCTGAATAGCTATGTACAGTTAAAAAACTTGAAGTAAATAACAGCAGAATAAAAAGACTAGAGAAACTAGTTACTCAAATGCATATCTTTCCTTCCCTTACTTATTCATTTGTTCATTCTTTTTCTCAAGGAGGATTTGTTGAATTTCTAAAAGATGCTTTACATTGTACAAGGGGTTGGGTAAGATGCAGTAGGCTAATCACAAATAGTAATCAGACATCCTGCTCTGATGAAAATTATCAACTAGTAAGAAAAATGAGCCATAGAATGCAAGGAATTACAAAGCATTAAATGCTTACTGCTTAAAATGAAGAAAGTGAGAATAAAAGATAGTTTTGAACAATGTTTTCCAAACTTAGCAGATCATAGAATCACCTGGGAGCTTTTAAATATATGTGCTTTTCTACTAGCTCAAGATGGCATATCATGTACATGTATTTCTTCTGCCTATTTCCTGCTGCTGCTGCTGCTAAGTCACTTCAGTCGTGTCCGACTCTGTGCGACCCCATAGACGGCAGCCCAACAGGCTCCCCCATCCCTGGGATTCTCCAGGCAAGAATACTGGAGTGGGTTGCCATTTCCTTCTCCTTCTGCCTCTTTCCTAAACTCCATTAAATTATAAAGGAATAAAAGGGTGAGATACATTTCTAACCCTAAAGATATAGAAGAACATAAGAAATTCAAACAATCTCTGGAAGATGAAACAATAGTAGAAAGCATATCAATGAATGACGTTCAGTAGATAAAGCTGTAGCCAAGAATGAACCATGAAAGGGTTGCATGGAAGTAGAAGTCATTGTCTTGAAGAATTTCATGAGCGCTCCTGATTCAGAGGTGTACCAGAGATCCAGAAGGACAATTGGAGCTGAAAACATGTGAGTTGACTGATGACATACTTACGAAATAGTCAGCTTTCCCAGCCCTGACTCCCAAACTACTTGGACAATATAGTGAACAGTCTGCATTTGCCCCTGGGCAAGACTGAAAGTACTTTCCTCTTAGGAAATTAAACTATCTGAGAAGAGCCAAGTCTTCTAATGGGCACAGTGCTGCACTAAGACAGGGCCATTCTTATTTTGAAATTGGGGAGGCTCTTAGCTTGACAACTTATTTCCTACTAGCGATGGCACCCCACTCCAGTACTCTTGCCTGGAGAATCCCATGGACAGAGAAGCCTGGTAGGCTGCAGTCCATGGGGTTGCTAAGAGTTGGATACAACTGAGCGACTTCACTTTCACTTTCATGCATTGGAGAAGGAAATGGCAACCCACTCCAGTGTTCTTGCCTGGAGAATCCCAGGGACTGGGGAGCCTGGTGGGCTGCCGTCTATGGGGTCGCACTGAGTCGGACATGACTGAAGCGACTTAGCAGCAGCAGCAGCAGCTGGGTCTAAGCTGCTGATTACATACTTTTCAACATACATAGAGCTTTCAGTTAGATATTTCTCCCCACATCATTATACAAATAGTCATTCAAGTTCATTATTATTAAATAGAAACAGGCAAGCAGGACACATGATGAAAATCAGCAACATGGAAAGATAAAGATGCAAACCGACTGCAGGAGAAGAGAGCTAATTCAGGGGGGTAAAGGCCGATTAGTGGTAATGAAAGCGATTTAAAATTTAAACAGAGTTCCCTGCCTCCCCCTCCTCGTACACAGAAATTTCTATACAAGAGGAACTATCAGAGAAAAAGAAAGAATTCTTAAAGTTAAAACATAATAGTCCTCCAAAAGGGGAAGATAAAGTTGAAAGAATATTCAAGAATATAGAAAAAAAAACATAGAGACAGAAAATATGAGAGAAAGAAAGAAAACATAGGAAGAGTGAGTTTCATAAGGATGGAAATGCAGGACAGGAAGTAATAAGAAAAATTAAAATTTTCAGAGGTGAAAAGTACATGAGTGTTCAAAGGGAGAAGACGTATGTGATACTTTGTAGTTTAAATGTTTAAGTCAAACCTGGACCAACCATCATGAAATTTCAAAGCTTATTAAATCATAAAATTTAAATACTATTAAAAGAAGGTTCTAAAACATTCAAGAGAGGGAGAATGTTATCTATAAAGAAATATGAAGCTGATTGGCACTAAATATAGAAGACAATCATATGCTTCTTTCAAGGTATTAAAAGAACATAATTTAGAGACTAATATTCTATAGTCAATCAAATTATCTATTAATGGTGAGGGAAAAATAAAGATTTTAAATGCAAAGGCAAAACTAATATTTCCTAAACAAAAATATTTAAACAAAAAACTTTTAAATGTACAAAAGACTCAAAGCGTTTGCCTAGTCATTTGACAAAAATTTATTGAGTGCCTATTTTGGCATTATTTTAGGCACTAGACACACAATGATACACATGACCTTTTGAGACCTTTTCCTCAAGAAACTGATATATAGACAAGTTTCTAGAATTCTTTTGGAGAAAGTTATTTGAGGAGGTACTCTGGCAATAGATTGGTGAAAAACAAAAAGCTGTAAGAATTGATCAAATTAAACCAAGCAGTCAACAGAAAAAAACCTAAGATGAAAGATATATGTGTATGTGTCTAAGTACATGTACACCCAAGTCAAGTGCAACTCTGCAGCTCCATGTATTGCAGCCCACCAGGCTCTTCTGTGCATGGAGTTTTCTGGGCAAGAATACTGGAGTGGGTTGTTGCCATTTTCTTCTCCAGTATGTCCTAGTCCTAAAAAGCATTGATAAATTCTAAAAATAAACTCCATGCAATAGATAAAATGAGAATCAACTGGAAGATAGAATTGATTGGTGTGGTGTAGATCATTAGCATTCAGCAACACCCAGTTTTATCCTTCCTATGGCAACCCACTCCAATGTTCTTGACTAGGAGATCCCATGGACAGACTCTGGGCCTGGTGGGCTGCAGTCCATGAGGTTGCAAAGAGCTGGACACAATTTAGCAACTGAGTACAGGTATACAACATGTCTACGTGTCTCAATGTTCTCTATGGGTAGGTAAGACCGTGTAATTGACTTCTAGCCAATGGAACTGAATTTCATTTTCAGGTCAAGGCAGTTAATAAATAGTGGACTTTCTGTTTAATATTTATTCCCCTTTGGTCTCTGGATGGATGGAATGAAACCAGTGGAGAGCTCCAGAGATCTCAGGGTTGTTAGAGTTACAGCAACTTTCTCTGTATCCACTGCGGACGGTGATATGATCAAGAAACAAACTTTTATAATATTAACCCACCAATTGAGTGAGATTTCAGTTTTATTTGTTAGTGCAGCATTTCTTAATTTAGCCTAACTAAAAATATAGTGAAGAGAAGAGGAGGAAAAGGAAGAAGTAAGAGGAGGAAGAGGAGGAGGGAGAGAAAGGAAGAAAGAAGGAAAGAAAGAAAGAAAAGGCACGCTTTTGTTTCAGTGAGAAATATAGTCAGTTAGTCAGTTCAGTCGCTCAGTTGTGTCCAACTCTTTGTGACCCCAGGGACTGCAGCATACCAAGAAATATAATCAAGACTCAGCAAAATAAAATGCAGACCAACAAACTCATAACATCAAGTTGAATGTGGCCATCTGTGGGGACAGTAGCTGAATTCCCAGGAAGAAATAAATCTACAATGAATTAAAAAGGAGTTGGCAGTGACAGGAAGGAGAAGGCAGGCAGAGGCTTGAGGAAAAGGCAGAGTTCAAGAACTGTGGTGTGTGCTCAGTCGCTTGAGTCGTGTCTGACTCTTTGCAACCGTGTGGACTGTAGCCCACCAGGTTCCTCTGTCTACGGGATTCTCCAGGCAAGAATACTGAAGCGGGTTGCCATGCCATCCTCCTGGGGAGCTTCCTGACCTAGGGATCGAAATTGCAACTCCTGTGTCTAAGGCATTGAAGGCAGATTCTTACCCACTGAGCCACCCGAGAAGCCCTCAAGAACTGTGGTAGGTTCATTTATTAAGTCCACGGCACTGAACAGACTACCTCCAGAGTCATTTGTTGGCATCGGTGGAGGTAACCTACTTTAGATCTGGACAAAACTACATAACAGATGGAAGTTTGCAAGCCAAGAAGCATTTGTCTGTATAATATAAGCAAAGGACAGATAGAGACTGTGAAGAGAAAAAGTGGGGAGGGAGAAAGGAGTGGTAATAACAAATGGAGTATGGCTCAGAGAGACGAGAGCTAGGTTGGCTACTTTTCTGTATGCTGAGGCTTCCACAAGTTTTGATAGTTCTCTACAAACCTGTATACAAGTTTAGATAATTTAAGACATCCAGTTCTTTTAGGGAACACTTATGGAGCAGCTGTGTTTATCCAGCCAAGAGGAATGCATTGTAGGACCAGGACAATTTGTTCCTGCCCCTTTAGGGCAGGAGTTTATAGTCTCACTGGGCACACATAAGATAGAGAGAGTAATAAGAAACCCAAAGCAGTGCATAAGAAAGGCCAAGTGACTGGTGCAGAACTACCCTTAAACTAACTACCCTTAAAGCTTTTAGAGGAAGGAGAAAATCTGAAGATTTAGAACCAGAGCTGGGGTGGTCTTAAGCTGCTGAATCTTATGGATTAGACAGAGTTTAGGCAAGAAGAAAGGAAGGAAGAAGGGTTTTTCAAGTGGAGAAATGGTGTCAGCAAAGGCAAGAAGGTTGAAATTGGGGACCAGGGTAGGAAAAGAGTCCGGCTACAAGACAGCAAATTTAGGTTGAGTCCAAATGACAGTCATACCTCAGAGATATTGTGGGTTTGATTCCAGATCATGGCAATAAACACCAAATTTTTTGGTTTCCTAGTGTATATAACAGAGAAGGCAATGGCACCCCACTCCAGTACTCTTGCCTGGCAAATCCCATGGATGGAGGAGTCTGGTGGGCTGCAGTCCATGGGGTCGCTAGGAGTCAGACATGACTGAGTGACTTCACTTTCACTTTTCACTTTCATGCACTGGAGAAGGAAATGGCAACCCACTCCAGTATTCTTGCCTGGAGAATCCCAGGGACGGCGGAGCCTGGTGGGCTGCCGTCTATGCTGTCTCACAGAGTTGGACACGACTGAAGCGACTTAGCAGCAGCAGCAGTGCATATAAAAGTTATGCTTATACCATACTGTAGTCTATTAAAGTATGCAATAGAATTATGTCTAAAGAATGTGTATTTGTTTTTGTTTAGTCACTAAGTCGTGTCCAACTCTTTTGTGACATTATGGACTGTACACTGCCAGGCTTCTCTGTCCATGGGATATGCCCTTAGTTGAAAAATGCTCTATTGCCTAAAAATGCCAACCATCATTTGAGTCTTCAGCAAATCAGAATCTTTTTTCTGGTAGAAGATTTTGCATTAGTGTTAATGATTCCTGACTGTTCAGGGTGGTGGCTGCTGAAGGTTGGGAAGGCTACAGCAATTTCTCAAAATAAGACAGCAACGAAGTTTGCGATACTAATTCTCTTCCTTTCCTGAATGATTTCTCTGTAGCATGCATTTTACCCATAGTATAAGTTTCTTCAAAATTGGAATCAATCCTTCAGAACCTATTGCTGGTTTATTGACCAGGGTTATGTCACATTCTAAATCTTCCTTGTCATTTCAACAATCTTATACATCTTATACATCTTCATCAGAAGTAGTTTTCATCTCAAGGAACCACTTTCTTTCCTCATCCATAGAAGCAGCTTCTCACCCGTGAAAGCCTTATCATGAGATGCCAACCATTCAGTGATGTCTTCAGGCTCTACTTCTAACTCTAGTTCCTTGCTATTTCTACCACACCTGCAGTTACTTCCTCCATTAAAATCTTGAACCCCTAAAAGTCATTCATAAGGGTTGGAGTCAATTTATTCTAAACTCTTGTGAATGTTGGTATTTTGACTTCTTTCCTGAAAATACAAATGTGCTTAATGACGTTTAGAATGGTGAGTCCTTTCCAGAGTTTTTCAGTTTACTTCGCCCAGATCCATTGGAGGAACCATGATCCATGGCACCTATAGCCTTATGAAATATAATAATAAGATTTGAAAGTGGAAATGACTTCTTGATCTGTAGGCTCCAGAATGGATGTTGTATTAGCAGGCATAAAAACAATGTTAATCTTATACATCTCCATCAGAGCTCTTGGATGATCAGGTGATTGACAATGACCGGTAATATTTTGAATTTTTTTTTTTCTGAGCAATAAATCTCAACAGTGATACAGTTCAAATAGTCAGTAAAGCATGCTGTGAAGCTATATGCTGTCATCCAGGCTTTATTGTTCCATTTATAGAGCACAGGTAGAGTAGATTTAACATAATTCTTAAGAGCCCTAGGATTTTCAGAACAGTAAATAAGCATTGGTTTCAACAGGGCTTCCCAGGTGGCACTAGTGGTAAGAACCTGCCTGCCAATGCAGGATATTTAAGAGACGTGGTTTCAATCCCTGGGTCAGGAAGATCCCCTGGAGGAGGGCATGGCAGTCTGCTTCAGTATTCTTGCCTGGAGAATCCCATGGACAGAGGAGTCTGGTGGGCAACAGTCCACAGGGGTGCAAAGAGTTAGACAAGACTGAAGCTCCTTAGCACGCACACATGCCTTGACTTCAAGTCATCAGCTTCAGTAGCCCCTTACCAGAGATTCAGCCTGTCCTCTGAAGCTCTGAAGCCAGGGATTGACTTCTCTCTAGCTTTGAAAGTCCTAGATGGCATCTTATTCCAATAGAAGACTGTTTCATCTACATTGAATATCTGTTGTTCAGTGGAGCCTTTTGCGTTAGTTATCACAGGTAGACCTTTTAGATAATTTGCTTCAGCTTTTACATCAGGACTTGCTGTTTCACATTGCACTTTGATGTTATAAAGATAATTTCTTTCCTTAAACTTCAAACCAACCTTGCTATCTTCAAACTTTTCTTCTGAAGCTTCTTCTTCTCCTCTTTCAGGCTTCATAGAATTGAAGAGAGTTAGGAGCTTAAATGCCAACCCACTCCAGTATTCTTGCCTGGAGAATCCCAGGGATGGCGGAGCCTGGTGGGCTGCCATCTATGGGGTCGTACAGAGTTGGACACGACTGAAGCGACTTAGCAGCAGCAGCAGCAAGAGCTTGCTGTAGATCAGGTTTTGGCTTAAGGGAACCTTGTGGCTGGCTTGGTCTATTCAGACCGCTAAAACTTTCTCCATATCAGCAATAAGTCTGTTTTGGTTTCTTATAAGTCACGTGTTCACTGGAGTGGCAATTTGAACTTCCTTCAAGAACTTTTCCTTTGTATTTACAGTGTAGCTAACTGTCTGGCACAAGAGGCCTGACTTCCAACCTGTCTCCACTTTCGCATGCCTTCCTCAATAAACTTCATCACTGGCTTTTGATTTTAAAATGAGAGATGTGCAACTCTTCCTTTTAATTTAGAGGCCATTATAGGCTTATTAATTGGCTTCATTTCAATATTGCTGTGTCTCAGGGAATAGAAAGGCCCAAGGAGAGGGAGAGAGTTGGGGGAATGACTAGTCAGGAGCAGTCAAAAGATTTTCAACGTTCATCTATAGTTTGCCTTCTTATACAGCATGTTTGTGGCACCTCAAAATGATTAGTTTTTAAGTCTTCAGATATCTGAGACTATGCTATCAAATCATTTTGGTTCTGGAGTAGCTACAAAGATCTTATTAGCTTAGGCTTATTGAGAGTTAAGAATAAAAATTTCTGTTCCAGAAGATGGAACACCCATCTGTTATTGCCAAGATTTTTCCTTCTGTGTTACTTGATGTTAAAGGAAGGAAACCTCTTAGGAGTTCTGAGAACTAATTAATATCTCCCAAGGGATTTTTCCTATGTCTGTTGTTATTTACATAGCTTCTTAAAGAAAAGAGCTCTCTTTCCAAACATTACCTTATTAACCTTTGTTAAATCAACCTCATATACTCAGGAAAGATAGGATTGGGGGAAGGGAAACCAAAGTATATCAAGAAGGACGCCTGCAGATGTTAGAAATAATTTGGGGGCTGTGAGGGCTCTGAAACCTGTTACACTATATGGAATATTTTCCCTTTTTATAAGTAATAGGAAAACCACATGGTTTTCTCCTAACATACTTTCCTTGAGTGGGGAACACAGAAAATATCTTTCCTCTTACATCTTTAGACATAAATGTAGATAAAATGAGGACTATTATAAAGCAACACAGGTACTGGGTTAAGCACTTGTTTGTAGGTTTGACTTGTAGAGGTCTAGTCAAGTAACTTCACGCTATTGGACTTTTCTGCAAATATCTATTGGGTTGGCCAAAAAGTTTGTTCAGGTTTTTCGTACACTGTTATGGGAAACTCAAACAAACTTTTTGGCCAACCCAATATGTTTCTGAAAACAGGACTCTTGATTGTGTATCCAGGCTTCACAAGGATCCAGGAGTGCCGCACAACTGAGTTCACAAAGACAGGGATGGAACTTGGGAAGTGATCTAGATACTGATTTTCAAGCCCAAGAATGGGTCTGTAGTTCCCTCTTTTCATGATAGGCTGTTATGTTGTTAAAAGGTAAACTGAGGCACAGTAAAATTTGTTGTTTCAAGAGTTTATTTGATCAGACATTTATTTCAATAGGGCAGTGTCAAAGCTCAGAGAAGGAAATGGCAACCCACTCCAGTATTCTTGCCTAGAGAAACCTGTGGACAGAGGAGCCTGGTGGGCTACAGTCCTTGGGATTGCACAGAGTTGGACACGACTGAAGAGGCTTAGCAGCAACATCAGCAGCAGTGTCAAAGCTAGCTGGTTAGGAGCACTCCATACAGGGCCCAAGTTTTTTACAGAGAAGATGCTGAAGCAGAGCAAAGCAATTATTTGATTGGTTATAGTTTAAGCCTTATTTGGAGGAAGCCTAGTTGGCCATTTGTGATTGGCTGTTCTTAAGTTTCACTCTCTTGGACGCGGGTGCATTGATTCTGGCTTAGGTTTGGTTTGCTTACGTAGGCTGCTAAGCTATCAGAGCCACACCAGTCTACTTACCTCCTCATTTAATTACTATAAGGTTGATTTTAGGAGCTTCCCTGGTGGCTCAGTGGTAGAGAATCTGTGTGCCAATGCAGGAGACACAGGTGCAATCCCTGATCCAGGAAGATCTCACATGTTTCAGAGCAACTAAGCCCATGTGCCACAACTATTAAGCCTGTGCTCTAGAGCCAGGGAGTCGCAACTACTGAAGCCCGCGCACCCTAGAGCCCGTGCTCCTCAGTAAGAGAAATCACTGCGATGAGAAGCCTGTGCACTGCAGCTAGAGAGCAGCCCACCTAGCACCGAAGACCTAGCACAGCCAAAGATAAATAAATAAAGTTATTAAAAGTAAAAGAATTGACTTGGGTTTTTGCTGCCTCTGCTGCTCCCGCCTCTCACAGCCACCTTCTCTCAAGTCTGTTTTTTCTTTGCCTTATTGCTTCTGATTACTGAAAGCCTCTGCTTCCTCTTGGTTGATGCTTATTAATTACTCTTGCTGCTCCATGACTTCTGCTTATTGATTTTTTTTCTCTCTGTAAGTATTTTGTCTTCTGTTCCTTGCTATGAGCCACTCACTCTGTGTGCCTTCAACTTGGATTCTGTGAAGCCAAATGCGAGTCCAAGGTCAAGGGCACAGGCAGAAGTTGAGATCTGATTTATTTATGGCTGCCCTGGGTCTTTGTTGCTGCACGTGGTCTTTCTCTAGTTGCAGCAAATGGAAGCTACTCTTCCTGGGGGTGTGCGGGCTTCTCATTGTGGTGGCTTCTTCTGTTGCAGAGCATGGGCTCTAGGCATGCAGGTTCAGTAGTTGTGGGACACGGCATGTGGAATCTTTCCTGACCAGGGCTTGAACCCGTGTCCCCTGCATTGGCAGGTGGATTCTTAACCACTGGACCACCAGGGAAGTCTGAGAAGTTGAGATTTGAATCGGATGAGGGGAAACATCATCCCTTGAGACTGAAGGGAAAGGATGAGGTAGATACTTCAGTAGGTAAGAACAGGAAGTTGAGAGAGGTCATATCTGATAATTTATGTCTGCTTACTGGAGTACGATCACTGTCT
Organism: Ovis aries; assembly: GCF_016772045.2. Classification (NCBI taxonomy): domain Eukaryota; kingdom Metazoa; phylum Chordata; class Mammalia; order Artiodactyla; family Bovidae; genus Ovis; species Ovis aries. Next base: position 47,216,139 of record NC_056076.1, read on the forward strand.
GCTGAGAGTGAGGAAGAGGGTTTGCATCAAGAGCTTATAAAGCAGTGGAGAGCTGGACTAGCTTTAGAGGGCGATGGGAGAGGAACTGGCCAGATACAGGTGAAAACATTAAGAGGTGGAGCTGAGAGCTGAGATTCTGAGAGTAGGCAGGTCAAATCTGCCGTGCCTCTGGGTTGTATGATTTCTTCTTGATTGCCCAACCCCTCCACCCTCTGAGTAGAAATGTTGGGGGCAGGTGAGAGGAGCACTCAGGAGATGAACCACTTGGGCTGAGAGAGAAGAAAGGGTTAGGAAGAGGCTGAGAAGTTGGGAAGTCAGGGGCTAGAAGCCTTGAAGGAGCTGATACAAATATAGAAAGAAAGAAGGTGGCTGAGGTTGCAAAATAGGACATTTGGATGATGGGAACCGGATTTCAGAGGTGATGCCAACAGTGTTGCACATGCCATCTATTGACTCTGGTCACAGCTTCTCTGCTACTCCTCTTTCCACTCTGAATCTGAGCTGGCCTGTAGTCCAAGTTCTGGAACCCAGGTCACAATAGGCCTTATGACTTCTGCCTTTTCCTTCTTGGAACACTTGCCTTAGGACTGCAGCAGCATGAAAAAGCCCAGGATGAGAGACTTCATGGAATGGAGGGCCCTGACGGCCCAGCTGTCTCAGCCCATCCTTACCTGTTGTGCCTGTCTGAAGCCACAGGAGTGAGCCCAGGGGAGAGCAGTAGCAGAACTGGTCAGTCAGCCTACAGACTCAAAAAACATGACAAATCATTGTTTTAAGCCACTAAGTTTTAGAGTGATTTATTCAATGGTTAGCTGATACTCTCTAGGGGTGCCATAGTGGGGTGTTACTTCCTCTGCCTAGAACGTTCTTCCTCCATCCTTGCATTCCATTCCTTTGCAGTCACTCTTCATTTGGGCAACTTCTTATTTTTTAAGGCTCAGTTCAGTGTCATCTTGGAGAAGGAAATGGCAACCCACTCCAGTATTCTTGCCTGGAGAATCCTGTGGAACAGAGGAGCTTGGTGGGCTACAGTCCACGGGTCGCAAAGAGTCGGACACGACTGAGGGACTTCACTTTCACTTTCACTTTCAGTGTCATCTTCTGCCAAAGTGTATCAATAAGGATGCAAGTGAGACATTAGAAGTGCCTTCTCAGCCTCAAATAGTCTAGGTCAGATGTTCCTTATGGTCTCAAGATATCCTGTGTGTGCCCACCATAGCACTTCTACCACACTGTAGGTCCCTGCGTGTGTGCTCAGTCATGTCCCACTCTTAGCGACCCCATGGACTGCAGCCCACCAGGCTCCTCCATCCATGGGATTTTCCAGGCAAGAGTACTGGAGTAGGGTGCCATTGCCTTCTCCGGAAACACCTAGGGAGCTTATAGCAATTCTGATACCCAGGCTGCACTCCAGGCTAATCAAGTTAGTCTCTGGTGGTGAAAACTTTCCAGGTTATTCCAATGTATGGTGAATATTGGGAATCACTGACCTGGGCATACAACTAAAAATAAACATCATGAGGACTACAAATAAATGTAACCCAAATAAGATATGGATCATTGCCATCATCCCAGAAATTCGCTCTTGTCTTTTCCCAATTAATCCTTACCTCCACTCTCCCAGAGATGACCACTGTTGTGATTTTTATGCTGTATGGATTGGTTGAAATCATTCTAAACTGTCAAATAATTATAGCATATACTATTATGTAGGACTTCTTTCACTTAGCAAAATGCTCTTGAGATTTACCCATGTTATTGCATATACCATTAATTCACTTCTTTCTAATATTTCATCATATGAATATACCACAGTGTAAAAATCCATTTTCCTGTTGATGGATACTTTGGCTGTTTTCAGTTCTTGGTGATTATGAATAAAGTTGCTGTGAACACTCTTGTACCAGTCTTTGTGTATGTATATTTTCATTTCTTTTGGATGAATGAGTGGAAGTGCTGTGTCATAGGGCAGTTTTATAAGAAACTGCTAGAGGGCTTCCCTGGTGATCAGCAGTTAAGAATCCACTGGCCAGTGAGAGACGTGTGGGTCTGATCCCTGGTCCTGAAGATCCCACACACTGTAGGGCAACTAAGCTCCAGCACAACAGCTACTGAAGCCTGTCAGCCTAGAGCCTGTGCTCTGAAACAAAAGAAGTCACTGCAATGAGAAACCTTCAGATGGTAACAAAGAATAGCCCCCTCACTGCAACTAGAAAAAGCCCAGCAATGAAGACCCAGCACAGGCAAAGATAAATAAGTAAATGAACACATAAATATTAGGAAAACTGCCAGACGTTTTCCTAAAGAGTTTACATCATTTCATATTCCCATCAACAATATATGAGAGTTCTAGCTGCTCCACAACTTTGTTAACATTTGATGTTGTCAGTCTTTTAAAATTTTAGTCATTCTGCTAACTATGTAGTGGTATCTTGTCATTTTAATTTGCATATCTTGATGGTTAATGATGTTGATCACTTCTTCATATGTTTATTCATGATTAGTATATTTCTTTTGTGAAATGTTTGTTCAGTTCCTTTGCTTAACTGAATTTGGTTGCTTTTTAATTTTATTAAGTTGAAGGAATTATTTATATGTCTTAAATCTAAGTTCTTTGTTAGACATATGTTTGCAAATATTTTCTCTGTGACTTGCACGTTCATCATCTTATGGGTGTTATGATGGGCAGAAGTTTTAAATTTTGATGAAGTCCAATTTATCAGGGTTTTGTTGTTGTTATTTGGTCTTTTGGTGGCTGCTGCTTCCTATGTCTAAGAAATATTTTCCTGGCTCCTATTAATAAAGATATATTCCTGTTTTGCTCTGAAATGCTTATGATTTCAGGTTTTACATTGAGGTCATTCACCTGTCTCATATTACATTTTGGGTATGGTATAAAGTAGAAGTCAAAGCTCACTTTTCTTTTTTTATTTCCAGATACGTAATTGTTCAAGCACTATTTTGTTGAAAAGACTTTTTCCCCCATTGTGTTGACACCTTTGTCAAAAATCCAAAGACCATGAACGTGTGGCCTGTGTTTGTGATCTCTATTCAGTCACTCTGGTGTTTTTACCAGTTCTGCCGTACATTGTTGTGACTGCTATAGTATAGTAAGTTTTGAAATTAGATGATATAAATTCCTGAAATCTTGATTTTCTTTTTCAAAATTGCTTGGGCACCCTGAGTCTTTTGCATTTGTATTTATTTATAGAGTCATCTTGCCAGTTTCTCCCAAAAGTCCTTCTGGGAATTTGAAATTGTATTGAGTTTATAAATACTTTGGGGGACAAGTGACATTTCAATAATAATGAATCTTCCAAACCACATACATAGTATATTTTCAAAGCATTTAAAAATTTAAAAATTTTTCTCAGCAATGTTTTGAGGTTTTCAGTGTAAAGGTTTTACATATCTTTTGATATGGTTATTCTTAACTTTTTTAATATGAAGTGAAATTCACTTAATATGAAATTGACTGTTTTAAAGTGACATTTTGGTGATATTTAGTACACTCACAATTTTGTGGACAGACACTTTCTCTTTGGTTCCCACTTTCATTACTCAAAAGAAAACCCTGAATCTATTAAGCAGTCTCTACCAATTCTCGCTTCCCCACGGCTCTGGAAACCACCAATCCAGTTTTTGCTGCTATGGGTTTGCCTATTTCAGGTATTTCATATGAATGGAATCCAGCTTTCTGTGGCCTTTAATGCCTGGTATTTTTCATTTTGCATGTTTTCAAGGCTCATCCATGTTGTAGCACGTGTCAGTATTTCATTTCTTCTTACAGCTGAATATTATTTCATTGTATGTATACACCCCATTTTGTTTCTACATTCACATGTTGATGGGCATTTGGGTTGTTTCTACAGTTTGACTATTGTAAATAGTGCTGCTATTTACCACACTCATATGCTGCTGCTGCTAAGTCGCTTCAGTCATGTCTGACTCTGTGCGACCCCAGAGATGGCAGCCCACCTGGCTACCCCATCCCTGGGATCCTCCAGGCAAGAACACTGGAGTGGGTTGCCTTTTCCTTCTCCAGTGCATGAAAGTGAAAACTAAAAGAGAAGTCGCTCAATCGTGTCCGACTCTTAGCAACACCATAGAATGCAGCCTACCAGGCTCCTCCGTCCACGGGATTTTCCAGGCAAGAGTACTGGAGTGGGTTGCCATTGCCTTCTCTGACCACACTCGTATACAAATATTTAAATGGTTGTTTTCAATAACTTTGGGTTTGCACCTGGAAGTGGAATTGCTGAGTGATATGGTAATTATATGTTTGATTTTTTGAAGAACTGCCAAACTTTTCACAGTGGCTGTATGTGAAATGAATTTTGAGCTGAAATGAGTTGAAGTGAGTTCATTGCGGTTTTGATTTTCCTTTCCTTGGTGACTCATGATGCTGTGTTTCTTTTCGTGTGTTTGTTTGGTATCTGTATATCTTTTCTGGAGAAGTGTCTTCAGATCTTTTTCTCATTTCTTATTTGGGTTATTTATCTTTTTATTATCTAGTTGTAAGAGTTGTTTTTTTTTTTTTTTTAATTCCTGCTCTGTGAGGCTGTGGGGCCTTATTTCCCTGACTAGGGATTGAACCTGGGCCTCAGCAGTGAAAGCACCTGACCATTGGACCACCAGGGAGTTCCCAAGAGTTCTTCACATATTCTGGATAATCCCTTGTCAGATACATGATTTGCAAACCTTTTCTCTAAGCTCTTTCTGCTTTTTTGATGGTATCATCTATAGCACCAAAGTTTGTAATTTTCATGAAGTCCAATTTACCTATTTTTCTTTTGTCTCTTTTGCTTTAAGTATTATAATTAAGGAAACATTGCCTAATCCAAGGTCACTAGGATTTATTTCTGTGTTTTCATTTTTATTGTTCTAGCTCTGAGACAGACTATACTTCAAGTAGCACTGTCTTAGAGTAAGGAATGTATAATACCTAAGTCAAAAGAATCATGCTAACTGGTGGGATTTCAGCTTCAAGTGAAGCTGGTGAGGGGAGATATTTTGTTTATGAGAGATCTCCAGCACCCTTCAGATTATGACAGTCAGGGGACTCCCAATTAACCCACGTGCACAGGGTGCCTTGCTTGGCTCACTCGGCAGCAAGCAGTGGAGTTTAGTGGTTAAAAGCAGAGGTTAGTGTCACAATGGTGAAAGGTTCAAATTTCCGATTTTCCACTTAGCAGCTGAGTGACTTAACTCCTTCCAGTTTCAATTAAATAGTTAAGAACTGTAGTCTCTGCCTCAGAGGGTTGTTGAGAGGATTAAATGAAATAATGCTTTAAGACACTTAGTACAATGTTCTGCTTATTGTCATCACTCCTTGAAAGTTGGCTGCTTTTATTATTACTGGCTGCCAAGTAATTGGGTGATAGTGCCATATAAGTAGAGGGATGAGAAAGCAGCTACATATAAAATCACAGTTTCGCCAATGATGGTTTAGTATTGAATTCAAAGAGTATTTAACCATGTTTTTAAAGCACATGATTTGGGGGAAATGTTGATTCTTTATAAAGTCAATCTCTAGAGGGCCATAAAAGCTATTTTAATCACTACAACTAATTACAAGGAAGTATAAATCAATAACCTTTGCTAAATGGTCTAAAATATAATAAAGAAAGCCATCATTAACAATCATCCAGGAAGCCACTGTCCTTAATAGTGAGATGAAATAAAAATTGGATGAGAAGAATGAATTTTATTATTTGAAAACTCCAGACATTACCAATGCTTTCAGGGAAGTTCTTAATTTAGGACCGAGTTGTGAATTTTCAGAATGATTATTTACTTTAGGTAACTTGATTTTATTACCTCTAAATAACATGTATACTGTGCCTGGTCTGGAAATTTGCAGAAAATATTTTCAGCTCTTATTGTTCTTCCCATCCCTTCTCAGCTCCAAACCAGCTCTCTTTGTATACCCCCTCCCAAAGCCGTATTACTGCTTCAGAGCCTGGAGTCAAGAGGCACTTGGGAAGCTTTAGCTCTCTTCTAGTCTTGTGTGGTGGCCCAAGTCTGGAGTCCCAGGGCTACCATCTGATCCCAAGCTTACCTTGCTGCCCTCTGAATAGGAGAACCAGTGTCCATACGGGTTCCTGAGTCAAATCTCTCTCCGCCTGGCACATCCCAGACTCAAGGAGTGAGCTTGCTCCTCACCACACTATTTGTTCTCAGTGGTGTGTTTACCTGAGGCTGAAATCTGCCCATGAAGGCCAGGTAAGCAGAGGGGCCTGTTATCATGGGTAATGATGATCAGTAGCCTCCTGCTTCAGAGACGCCTTTGCTATGGGGCTCTATTCCCTTGTGGGGTCCTGGCTACGTATCTGGTCACGGCTTTACTTGCCTTTCCAACAGTGTACCTTCCCAACCCAGTTTCTGTGCTACTCTGGGGAGTAGATCAAGTTGAGGTCCAGCCCCTTCCCCAATCTTTGTTGTTGTTCAGTCGCCAAGTTATATCTGACTCTGTGACCCCATGGACTGCAGCACACCAGGCTTCTCTGTCCTTCACTATCAATTTGAGTTTGCTCAAATTCATGTCCATTGAGTCAGTGATGCTATCCAACCATCTCACCCTCTGCTGCCTCCTTCTCCTTATGTCTTCAGTCTTTCCCAGCATCAGGGCCTCTCATCTTTACCAGTTTATATTGCAGTCAGGGATACCAGATAGGTTGTAAACCTGCTCAGCTGTGATGATGGAGCCAAGAGATTGAGTAGGAAAAGCTGTCCATGATCATAAGAACTGGATTTGAGACTTTACTCAGCAACTAAATAGACTTCAAAACCCTGTGACTTCCTTTAGCTAAATCAATGGGCTAATGAGAAGGTAAAATGATGTAACCAGAATAAATATGTATTGGAAAGTTGTCACACAAACAGGAAGTTGTGTTACTGTTGGCTGATCAGAGCTCCCAAATAGAGAAAAGGGTTTTGTAATCAGTTAGAGTTAACAGAACATCCAAAATAGCAGTGGTTAAACAAGATAGAACCTCATTTCTCTCCAACACAAAAGAAGCTTGGAAGTGGGCACTCCAGAGTTGGAATGGGGGCTCAGTAGTTGTCAGGGATCAGGCTTCTATTATCCTTCTGTGCCACACAAGCATATAGCTTCTGTCTCAATAGTCACCTTCATGGTCCAAGAAGACTTCTGAGGCTTCCTCCACATTACATACATCAGGAAAGAGAAACACTGCTTAACTAATCAAACTCTTTTGAAGGGACCCTCTTGAAAGTTCCACGTATTTCTACCTCCATCGTCTTGGCCACATCTGACAGCATGTAAGCTGGGAAAGGTAGTCTTTTATCGAGGTGTATTGCCATCTGAGAATAGTCTGTTGGAGAGCAACCAGCAATTTGCCACACAGAGGCATCTGAAACCAAAAGAAATGTCAAAATTCTTTGAGTTTAAAGTAGTAACAGTGAAATGAGTGACTCTTATGGTGGCCCAAATAAAACAAATGAGATTCACTCAACTTGTTCAGCAAAGAATGTTTTGTATCGCTACTGCATGCCAGAGACTATTCTCAGCACCAGGGAGATGGTAGTGAGCTGAAACAAACCTTCCCTGCCCTTATATAGTTTAGGGTGTATAACCTCCCCAGAAAGAGTGTATAATTGCAAACTGTGATATAAGTTGTGTATGGGGAATGTTGTAAGATGGTCACACTTGAGCTTTGTGCACTGAATTTTGTAGAGCGAGACAAAGGAGCTCTCTTCATTCGGCCTGAAATTGGCTAGAAGTACCTGCAGTGTGGGAGACCCAGGTTTGATTCCTGGGTGGGGAAGATCCCCTGGAGAAGAGCATGGCTACCTACTCCAGTATTCTTGCCTAGGGAACTCCATGAACAGAGGAGGCTGGCAGGCTGCAATCTATGGGATCGCAAAAAGACATGACTGAGCAACTAACACTTTCACTTTCACCCCAATGAATGACGTGGTTACCTGTCCTTAGAATGGCTATGGTTTTCCTCTTCTCTGACCTTCCTCACTGCTGACCAAGGCTGCTTTAAACTCTTACCCGTAAATGAAAGTGTTCCTCTCTTCTCATTTATATCCCCTGTAGCTAGGAGAGAATTCTTGTCTATTTTCCATAGAGCTGAGGCTATACTTCTTGCACAATATAAGGAAATTGGGATATGATGTCCCACTCTCCTTGCCTGTGGCAAATAGATGAGCAATTCTCAGGCATTCTGAGGATCAAAAGCATCAGTCTGAACTGTCTAGTCCATCCCAATAAATGGGCTGGGACTTCTGCTTTGGTTTGCTATTGCCCTTTCTGATCTTATAATTTCATTTGGAATTAAAACGGAACTTTTATTTGCAATGCTCATATTCTACATTCGCTAATATGTGGGCTAACCTTGGAATGATAAAATAGTTGAAGTAAAGAATACAGCGTTTTTTGGGCTGTCATTTCATGGAGCCAAGGATTTTATTTGTCCTTCTGGAGGGTAGCTTTATTTTTAGCCCCATGTGGTGTTCTAGATGGATGTTCTCTTTCCACAAGGCAGCTCAGATAACACAATCACATCAAGTTTTAGGGACAAATTCTTTCTGTTCCGAATTAGAAGCATCAAGCATTGCTAGGATACAGCGCTAGAACAGAGGGGAGGCATTTCTTCTGCTCAACGAGAAAATAAATGGGTTATTGATGTTTCCATATTATATGCTGGATTTCCTTCTGAAAATTTTGGTGCATAACTTCAGAGTTGCATGGAGGATTGATAAGCGCCAGGGTTTGTGAGGAATAGACTCAGTCTGATTAAAAAGAAAACAAAATACCTTGAAAGATGTGGGGACTCTGAGGCCATGAGAGAAAGGAAACAGGAGTCTCCAGCACTCCAGGAAAGACGCAGAGCTGGGCTTCCATGGAACCTGGAATTTAGCTGGAGATCCACAAGGCACTAATGTAGTTTCAGCATTCTAGCAGCAGAGGTCAATGGTCTCCCACTCTGAGCTTGACCATTAACTCAATTCAGGGCTATGCCATGAATAACTTGTCTAGGCTCTCAGACATATTTTGTTATCTGGTTCTAATTTTTCTTTTGCTGCAAGATCATTCGCTGGTATTTTAGCACTAATAACTCTGAGACCAATAAAGCTGCAATTGAAAAGAAAAAACAAGACATTTCAGGCTTGCTTGCGTGCGTGCTAAGTCACTTCAGTCGTATCCGACTCTTTGCGACCCTATATACTGTGGCCCACCTTGTTTACATGGCAGCTTAAGAAAAAGACTTTAAATTCATCTGCAAATCTTTAGTTATTTCTCCTCTGGAGCTTCTGCTCTTACTCTGAAGGTTATCTGGTCCCTTAGTTTCTGCAGAAGATGACCTCTGCTGTCCCCTGGTGGCTGGTCATGAAGACAGGTCTGTGCCTTTCCTGGTAATTTTCTGTCACTTCCGGTGTTATTGATTTAAGAGTACAAAGCTAAGGATGCTAGGCTTCCATCCCTATGTGTAATCTAGAGCTTCTGTAGGAGAAAATTCTCCATCAGCTTGACTGACCAGCTTCTCTCCTCGTACCAAGCATGGGTGCCAGTTTCAGAAATGTGTGTCATGTCCGACAGGCTGTGTGAGCCCCATGCCCCGGCTCCTGGAAGAACAGCCTCCTCTCAGCGGTCAGCTGCAGCGTCTTCACATTGTCTTTTGCTAGTGGCACTGGGGGCCTGTCCTCAGACCCCAGGACTTTGTTTATATCCCTTCTCTGATCCAGCTTCCCATCCTTCATGGGCTGGGAAGAAAATCACTAATGAGTATCCCTCCTTTGGTTTCTTAATGCAGCAGCTAAGGATAAGAAAATTTATCTCAAGGGTGGGCTAATTGTGAAGTTTGTATTGATAGTTCATGATAATGAAGATGGTGGGGAATAAGTATTAAATATCATGGCAATGCATTTTAAACTTAATTTGAAATCTGTCAAGGGATGCCATTGGTGAGATGCCTCTTCAGGTAGGATGGTCTTAAGCAATTCCAGGGCAGGAGAGCATCCACAGTAGACTTCCATTCAACTCAGAATTACTTTAGACATCCTGGCTCCAGAGGGTCACCATTGTGGCCTGTCTATCTCTTTCATCTGAGAGGCAGAATTTTTGGCATAAAATTATCTCATGGACTTTGATTAAACATCACAGTATAGAGAAAGGCACACTACCGACTCCCTCACCAATACTGTTAGAAGACACAGCCAAAATTTAGAACCTTACTTTACCCAAAGATACCATCATGATGAGGAGGACTCTAGCTGCTGACAGTGGCCAAAGGCTAACTTAGACTTCAATAACCATTTCTGAAGGAATTCCATTTCCAAAAATAATGTATTCAAACATTTTAAGCCAAAATAATTCTAAAAAGGATTAGTGTTGCCCCTAAGCAGATGTCTATAACTACATGAACACAAACTTTACTTCATAGTTTTTTTATTATAGACTTTTTATCCACATGAATGTTAAAGAAACTACAACAGAGTTAAATACCATTTTTGATAACATGATTATATTCTTAATTACACTCAATATTAGACTGTAAAATATTTCCAGAGGAATACAATCTTCATTCATACAGCAGGCAAAGTACCAGAGAGGAAGGGGCCACATACTAGTCCGTCCAGTTTGCTAGGAAAAGCAGGTTCGCACGGCTGATACCATCCTAGCTGCTGAAACACGATCCCCGCTCCTGGGACAGGTCTTTTCACCAAGAATCACTTCTTCAGATGTAAAAGGCAGTCTTGTAGAGCTGCTCTCTCCAATTGTGCAGCCCTGAGATCCCCCGGGACTGTCCATGGGTTTCCCACCCCGGTTGGCTAACAGCCCTCCCATGCTCTGGGTTCGGTTGGCCTTTAAAAACACAGACTCGAACTTTGGTTCCACCAAAAGATGCGACAAGCATTGACTGCTCTGGTTGGCTCCCCCCTCCCCCCACTAGTGAATGGCCGCTACAGTCTATTTTACATGGTTGTCCACGCTGCTTTGAGGTCACTTGTCCTTGGGTTCTCCCGAACCTGATTTTCTATCTGATTCCCAAGCCCTTTCCATTTGCAGTCTCTGTGCGGGTCCGAAGCGCTCAGGGGCAGGCTGTATCTTACAAGAGCATAAGAGGAAGTGGTTCTGTGCACCTGGAATAAGACAAAAAGCACAGAATGACAACCTCAGTATGATACAATCAGATAATTTTAAAACATTTAAAGTAATATTCAGTATATCCTTAAAAGGAGACATTTTTAGTACAGTTTGGATAAAAATGTTTAAACCAGTGCCCATGAAAGCATCTTCCTTTCCCCGTGTGTTTGCCTGCTACCTTAGATTATGCATCTCTGCTGACGCTGAGCCAAACTAGAACTATTACATCAGAGCTGCCCTTGCTTCACAGTAAGGTCATTCTGTTGGGTTCCAGAGACTCTGATTTGTTGTGAGCAAACATTAAGCCAGACAGCCTGTGGTAAAGCAGCAGACAGAATTACAGGCACTGATGTCCTGCTGGCTTCAGCTGGACAGTCCAAGTTATATCCATTTTTCTTGTTCTGGGTGTTAGGGCAGCTCTAGAGGTATGACTGGAGGTTTTGCCATTCAACATCAATGGGACCACTGGATCGGTTTATTAACCATGTATTTATAACTGATAATGGCAGATGTGAATTAAGTCATGATTTCAGGTTCCAAGTCAGGGGAGAGTGGATGAAGTGTGGGCAACCTGGTTCAAATCCTGCCGCTTGTTAGCAGTGAGACCACACAACTGCCTCATCTCTGCATTTCGGTCTGCTCAGCTGTAGGATGAGGAGAGTAGCAGTACTTCTCTCAGTAGGTTGTTTTGAAGATAAAATAGTTGATACAAAGCACTTAGACACAACCGAGCTACTGAGCACGCACGTGCGCGCGCGCGCGCGCACACACACACATACACACACACACACAGAGAAATATGGCAGCACACTCTCATTCTCAATGGAGACTCTTTTGTTTGACATCAGAGGAGAGAAAGACATGCTACCCTAGCTCCCACCCTTTAGTTTTGATTGTTACAAAAGAAAAACATAAAGTGTTCAATTACAATTCCTCCACACCCTTTTAAGGCCTTTTTCTTGCCATTTTCTAATAGCAGTTATCCCAGAAGTGGAGTAAAAATGACAGGAGTTTACCAAAGAGCTAGATGTTGTTAGCATAGGGAAAAAAATCACATTTTCAAACTCTCTAGAAAGATGTAAAAAGGCAATCAGTGATGAAGAAAAATGCAGACAGAAGGCCAAAAGTAGGTGGGTTATACTCATGGGTATTATCTAGGGTTTTGAACAGACTTTAATAAAAGCAGCTGGTTTGTGAGAAAGAAGACAGAATTTGGCAGAAGACTGGCATTCAAGAGTGACAGTCAACATTTAGAACTGATGGAGGTTTTGATCAGGTTTGGCCATCCACATTTCATAGATAAGAATGAGCCTCAAAGATAGTAAATGAAATTCCTTAAGATGACATAGGGGAGTAGTGTCAGATTTGAAAGCCAGACTCTTTCAAAATCAGCCCAATAATCCTGGAAAGACAGAGAAGGGGCTTAGTGTTAAACAGACCTGTATTGAATCCTGGCTTTGTCACTTTCTAGCTAAGTGACCTCACTGAACCCCTGTGATCTCATGTATGAAATGGAGACAGTAATAGGATCAACCATGAAGAACTGTAAGGATCAAAAGAGAGAATGTGGCAGAGAATCTGACCAAGTATCTGGCATGGTTAGTGCTCAGTGAATGCCAGTTATGATTATTTCCAGCTTGTTCAGCAAGTTTCTGTATGACTATGAATGAGCCATACCTATGATTCACTTTTTACTTGTAAAAAATGATTTCTGTTCTCTGTGAAAGACACAAGTGTTTCACTGAGTCACAGGGATGACATTTGTATAATGTTAAGTGGAGTTTGGGAAAAAAGAATGTAAAGTAATATTAAATTGGTGTTAGTATCATGACATTTTTATTTGCAGTGTAGATTTCACACATATTACACTGCAACATCTGTGTAGGAACTGGGGCACATTAATGACTGAAGGTAAGGAAGACCATCAGGAATAATTCCGGTGTTAAAAACAGTTCCAGATGAAAGGATAATATGTACAACATGTTGCAATATTTTTCAACTCACTTCCATTGTACTTATGAGCTCACGATAAAGCGAATGCACGGAACAGTGCAATGTCTAATCTACAAGGGCTTGTTTTAGGAGGTAGTTTAAAGATAAATAAAATAAACTACAGTTTACACAGCTGGCAGCTAAACAAATAGAATTCATTGCCCCAGAGGGGGCTATGCTTAGGTTGAAGAAAGGTTTCGATGAATCCATGGATAATGGATCTGTAAGGAGTTATCAAGGGAAAATTAAGAGTTATTCAGTATATACACCTAAATTTTGAGGTTTATCTTGTTAAAAACACAATTTGGCTCTTCTAATGGAACTGCATAGTTAGTCCCTTGGTATGGGTGGACTTCTATTTTGATTTGACATGGAATCTCTGGTGTCCTAAAGCAGGACAAATAAGATTTGTAGAGCAGTGATACGTGGCAGCACTTGCTCAGCTTATTAAGTGGACTGCCTGTGGTTTTGAAAAGCTTCCTCCTCTTAATAGTCACACTGGAATCCACTGGGCGGCAAGAACACAGCACACTACCTTAAGGGTCACTCTTGCATAAGACATTAATGCATCAGTCCCTAATTTGGAAACCTGTGGTCACTCAGCAAGACAGAATTTGTCTCTCTCTCTTGGTGTAATGATTTTTATTTTGTCATCTCTCCTGGGGTAATTCCTTGCAGGCTTGGCATGTTGAGAATCAAATACTGCCTCTAACAATATGGTTGTGATTCTCTGCTTGGCTGATTTAGCTCAGCATTTAAGTAACCACTAATCTTCTGAAAGCACCAGGGTCTACTTAGAGAAATCCCTGTTGTTTGCAAGGATGGAAACAAAATCAGCATGGAGGAAGCATTACTTACTAAACAAAAATCAATCTTTTTTTTTTTTCCACCTCTCTGTACACTATGCCACCATCAAAGGCGTGGTTTCTGGGTGGTAGGTCTTCATTTTGCAGGTGGAGAGCAGCTCACGTGTGACAAGTAGAGAAGATGAATTGGGGAAGTGGACGGTAAAAAGAGTTTATTGAAGTCCCTAAGTATAAATCAAACTACAGTCTAATGGATGTATCACAAAGGTGGAGTGAAAAAAGCCAGATACAAGAGAATGTTCTCTATAATGTCTTTTGCTAAAGTTCAAAAACAAGCAAAACCAGTCTTCTCGGGTCAGGGGAATGACTGGAAAGAGGCACAAGGTGAGTTCACTGAGCTTTGAGTTCTTGACTTCACGACTTGTATAACTTGGTGATTCGTAGGCTTTGGTGAACGTGCTATAGTGCAATGAAAAGGTTACTTAAAAAGCACATTCCAGTATTTACTCTTTGATTTGAAAGAAAAGTAGTTTGACATTTTCAAACTTTTATACATATGAGTTTATCAGTATTCATTTGGATGATTCTTGCTCTGATTACCTTGATATCCTGCAATAAGATTTATTAGACTTAGTGTCCTAAAATTATTTATTTCACACTGCTGGGACAAACCTGATCTATAAAACTGAGAAAGAAAGCACCTCAAATCAACTTCAGACTTAAGAAAAATACCTGAATGTACAGAATGAAGCCAAACTCACAGGTGCATTTGTGTAAGTGTATGACTTCATGGAGACGGAAACACAATGACAATATCTGAGTGGCGCAAAACAGAATGGCTTATTGTCCGAGCAACTCTGTGGCTAAACACCTGCTCACAGAAGTCACTGTATAAGGACTAAGCAGATACTGCACTTAAAGTCAGGAGGCCTAGAATCCTTCCTGGTTTTGCAACAGAGACATAAAACCTCATATCTCTCTTCACTGTATCTCAGTTCCCTGTGCATAAAATTAAGGGAAAGCATATGAATGAGAGACTGTCTTGGAAAGAATTTTGAGCTCCTAATGAAATGTGACATACATACAATTGTTTAAGACAAATACTGAAGATTATCACTAATAAGGGGCTTCCCAGATGGTGCTAGTGGTAAGAACCCACCTGCCAATGCAGGAGATGTCATAGACGTGGGTTCGATCCCTGGGTCGGGAAGATCCCCTGGAGGAGGGCATGGCAACCCACTCCAGTATTTTTGCCTGGAGAATCCCCTGGACAGAATAGCCTGGTGTGCCACAGTCCACAAGGTCACAAACAGTTGGACCCGACTGAAGCCACTTATTATGCATCACTAATAAAGACGATGGCAAGAAGCAGAGCTGTCACGTGTGCATAGTATAGGAAGCTTGTGATAGGCAGAAGAGAAATGTAAGGAAAGAAGAGGAACCACAAACCTGCACTGCATAGAATTTCTTTTTTTTTTTTTTTTTGCCAATAAATTCTATTGAGGTGAAAATAGGTTCCAGAGGGAAGGAGTGAGTAGTATCATTCTGATGGGAATGAATAAAATTGATAAATGACCACAATCCTAGTTGGCCATGAGCACGTACAAACACCACCTCTGACATCTGAGTTTTTCACTGATTTAGCTGTTCTAGCTGCTAGGTCATTTTAGTGTATTGCTACGAAAACAACAGTGTCCTAGCTTTGCATTCCTTCAGTTCTAATAATTATATATATCTTCTTCTATATCATAAAAAGTTGTTTTTGAAATGGTTAGGTATATTCTGAATATTTTGAACTGTGGTGTTGGAGAAGACTCTTGAGAGTCCCTTGGACTGCAAGGGGATCCAGCCAGTCCATCCTAAAGGAGATCAGTCCTGGGTGTTCATAGGAAGGACTGATGCTGAATCTGAAACTCCAATACTTTGGCCACCTGATGCGAAGAGCTGACTCATTGGAAAAGACCCTGATGCTGGGAAAGATTGAGGGCAGGAGGAGAAGGGGATGACAGAGGATGAGATGGCTGGATGGTATCACCGACTCGATGGACATGAGTTTGGGTAAACTCTGGGAATTGGTGATGGACAGGGAGGCCTGGCGTGCTGTGGTTCATGGGGTCACAAAGAGTCGGACACAACTGAGCAACTGAAAGGAACTGAACTGAATACAGTCATTGAATTTTTACTGTCTTCTTTCCCCTAGGTGTCCAGAATTCTTGTCTTTTAAATTGTTGCCAGATATACGGCATTCGATCTGTCCTCATCTGTAGAGACACAAGGACTGTTTTATAAAAGAATGAAAGGCTAAACCTGGAGAAGTCCTCGAAGGTCTATGTCGCCTGCAATTATTCACAGCACCATCTGCCAGTAACTCACTGCAAGCTGGATTTCAGCAAGAATTTGAGCCAAGAAGAGAGCAAAGAAGAGGAAACATAATAAGCCCAGCTTTAGACATCCTGATTTCCTTCAGCGTACCAGGAATCGGGGTGTTAGGAGGAACCAGAAGGAGCAGAAAACCTCAAAACAGAACGAAGACCACATGTACAAGACTGACTTGAGAATTTCCTTAGCTTTAGAAAATTTCCACAGAATTTGTAAGATGCACTTAGCTTCTTATTCAGGAAGTCCCAGGCCCAGAATGAAGTTCAACAGTGTATCAGCTTAAACATAGGGTGCAGCACCACCCAGCCCCCGGTGCTAGGGGGCTACCATCAAGTACATCAGTGAGGAACACAAGCAAGCAACTCAGAGTTTTCTCTGGTGAGCTCACCTTTTAGCTTTTGCTGAGATGGGCACCAAGCTTTTCTTTCCTGATCAAGCTTGCTGCATAGGGAATCTGTAAGATAAAAACAAGCAAAACTCTCCAGGTGAGCTAAACTTGGAGACAGAGGTGTAATGGAGACCCTTGCCCTTCATTGTGCCTAGCGATTTGAATGCCTGCGGATCTGCCCTGAGGAGAAAAGGTCTCCATTCTCCCCAGCAGGGTGGCGCTTCTGGGATACAGCATTCCTAAGTCCCATTAGAAAGCATTTCAGGACAGAGCAGATGATCACACTAGACTGTTGCTACAGCTAGTCTCTGAGGTTCCTATGTGACATTTGACTTAAGAAGTTAAAACAAACAAACAAACTTGCATTTAATAATATGGTATTCCTATGTCCAAGGTCACAAACAAGAATGTGATTACAAGCTAGTTCAATGTAACTTTTCATTTAACTAGAGCAATCAAATGTCTCATTATAAATCACAAATAAGATTAACTAAATACAAACTATTACTTTGGGTAATTTCCCGGTAACTGCTAAGAAGCATCAGAAATAATTGCACTGAATGGAAAATATGACCCTTGAGAATTCTACCTGAAACTTGAAAAATACTCTTCAATACTGGGCCTTTGAATGAAAGTCCCTCACACTTGATATGCTAGAAAATTCAAACAACTGAAATTGGACTACATGTATAATATTATTTATATTTGCCTCTCCATTAAATCTAGTTATGTTATTTACCTTCATTATTACAAGATTAAGTTCAGAAATCTAGTGATTTAAGTCTATTTTACATTTAAAGAAACACTCAGCCTCTAGAATGTAACATGAACTATGGCTGATATTATATAAAAGCAGTGAAGGAAATAAAATTATAGCCACTCAATTAAGTAATATTTTGTGCCTTGTTTTAGACATTTCTCACATTCCCAGTATATTTATGTTTTGCTCTCCTGATCCACCAGTGCATAAATATGAACCTTTATTAACGGGAAGGAGCTACAAATCTACAGTGATGCTAGTGACTAAGATTAACTGGACCAGTTGGCCACAGTAACTGGTTTGTCAAATCAAACAGTCTTTTTGATGAAAAAGAGAGAGAAAACTAAAATAACTGTCTCAGTGTCTAGATACACAACCACAACATGGATGTATACAATAGAGACATATCCGAAAAGGGCAGAACAGCAGCACTGATGTTGCTTCATACAGGACCATAAAAAGTTCAGCGTCCTAATCTCACATTTTAGGACAAGAGCTAAGGTCAGCTAGATAACCACGACAAGAACAGTTACACAGGGACCTACTCTAGGTACCCTGTCTTTCCACTCTGCGTTATGCTATAGCTGCTATTAACAGAGACACACTCGAACCTTGATTTTCCACTATGTTGTATGAAACAATATGCCAAAAATACACGGATCACCTCTCTCTTTAGATGAATGCTATCAGAGAGCCTTGAATGGAATTCTATTATTTAGGATAACAAGTGGAAAAGATGGAAACCTGGGGTATAGAGAATTACCTAATAAAATGCATTTGGGTCACTCTTGCATTTAGAAAGCATTCTCAACATCAAGATTAGATGCCACAAAGATTTAGTAAGTATCTTCTGTACCCGGCACTACACGAGATAAGTTAATATCACCATGAGCCATCTCATCAAAGCCAGTAAGTACTCACCCTAACCTAAAGAAAACTGCCTGAAGGGCACTACTTTCACATCTAAGTCAGAATGCTTTCTCTTTCTCTTTTTTTTCAGAAACAGCAACGCAGCATCTCATTAAGATGGGAAGCTGATAAGGAAATTCTTTAAGAGGACTCAGGGAAAAAAAGGACATTTCCAAATAAGCATATTTGATCCTCAAATCTCCAGACTGAAATTTAGATCTGTGTGAGCTGAGAATTATTAATTCCAAGTCCTAAATCATGAATGATAAATAAAGAATATATTAGCATACGGCCCAGTTGCTCATGGAAACTATCCTATCTCATTGATTCTAAGATATACTTTTCCCCCTCAGATTTTAACATTTCTGAAATTGGCTGTACTATGATTGATGGCATCCTAGAATAATAGTTAGAAGCTTCCTTTTCTTATGATACATCAAGTAATGGGCACTTTTATGATTGGTGGTGCATCAGGTTCTGTCTTCCGCATCTTGGGAAGCTTATGACCTTAGAGGCTCCATTTAAGACAATTACGCCATGTAAACCCCACATATTAGAATTCATAAAAGCTTTCTTTTCATCTTGATCAGCTTGGAAATCATCAAGATTGGCATGGACAAAAACCTCTGAAAGTTATTATGTAACTTCTAAATTACCTAGTTGGCTCTAGTGTACCTAAAGTATTGAGATTTTGCCAAAAAGGATAATTTCCTAGTTTGTGCCAAGAGAGAGTTAGTCTGAGCTCAGACATTAAAGTGGATCTACATTTCAAAAAGAGAATGATGTGAAAAAGGATATACAACTTATAAACAAGTGACTGCCTTGTCAAGATGCAAGGCAATAGATCAACAACTGGAAGAGGACCCACTTTAGTCAAAGCCATCTCCTGGAGAATCTTAAGGCAGCTTCCACAGACTTTCAGACTTAGATCAAGTCCTCTGATGTGTTACACATTTAGTCACAAAATCAAAATCCTCTAGGGACCCAGGGATATTTTCTAAAAATAAAGCGTTTGATCTACCTTTTAAAAATATGTAAAACATATATTTACATATGTAAAACTCTCCAGGTTCAGAGAGTAGAAATCTGGGCAAGTTCCCATCCTAGTCAATCCTAGAGCACCTCCAAGAAAAGACCGTATATCTTTGAAGAGCTGTGTCCTTGCCGAAGAGGGAACACTTCTACAGCAACGATAAAGACCTGTCACTGCTCCTTTCCCTGCAAGGAAGCACAGCGCTCATACCATCAGAGAGTTGTAAACTGCTTTTTTTACAAGTCCACAGTGAATGAAACATTAGTACTAAATCTAGCGGACTAACATGATGTTAATTGAGGCTTTGAATGAAGAACTGAGACCGGTTCCCCTTGGCTGTGTGTGACTGCAGCGTTCTGGAAAAACAGTAGAGGGCACCTAAAGACCAGCACATTTTAAAAGCCTTTTTTTTTTTTCCCTTAATCTATGCGCCCTTGGTAGCAACCCAGCAAGTTCAAAGGATGTGAATCTGAGTTCAGTCATTTATCGTGTTTTCTGTTGCAGCTTCACAATGTTCTTCAAGAACGATGACTAATGTCTTCAACAACTATGCCTTCAACTATGACATGCCTTGAACCAAGCTAATGGTAGTAGCCTCTACATATATGTACTTGCTTTAAAAAAAGTGTTGCCTAATTAGCAATGAAAAAAAAAGGTTATCAAGACATTATAGTAATCTCGGCTCATGTTGTAAATTATATTATATCCTAGTCCTTGGAAAAACTTTAATCAAAAGGTCATATACTCTTATAGATGTAGAAAGAAACTTATGCTTACCAGGGGTTAAAAATGGGGAGGGATAAATTGGGAGACTGGGATTGCTATATACACACTACTATATATACAATAGATAGCTAATAAGGATAACTACAAATGCTTTTTTCCTATTGTATAGCACAGAGAACTCTACTTAGTACTCTGTAATGGCCTATATGGGAAAAGAATCTAAGAAAGAGTGATATATATAAATATGTATAACTGATTCACTTTGCCGTACAGCTAAAACTAACACAATATTGTCAATCAACCACACGCTAGTAAAAATCTTTAAAACAATGTCATACACTTAGCAAAATACCTTCATTTCATTCTTTAAATTTAAAAAAAACTACACATAACATTGTAACAGTTTTTTCACTCTCTTCTTAATCCTAAAGGATAATGGTTTTGGTTTACAAATTGAATACTTTTTCCCTAGAATCATAATTCACTTGTGAATGAGAAATCTTTTGCTCTTGATTATATTTAATGTAATAAACATCTTGATGAACTTGCTAATTCTAAAAATGTTTTTGATTCATACCGAGAGGAACATATTTCTTTGTATGAATAAATCTAGTTTGGTAACGAAAACATTTTAAGCATCTGAAAACCCAAGGCAGAGGTGGAGGACTATAACATAGACTGTGTTACGAACATTAAAACTCTAATTTTAAGCTATTTGTTAAAAAAAAAAAATTAGCTTGTGGCCCAGGTATGTTAAACAAACTGCATATGCTTTAAATCTCACATTGAAATAAATGCACATTCATTTATAAATGTACAAAGAGAATCAATCATTTGAATCTATAGTCACCACAACTTTGCATTTAACAAACTGTAAAAGGAAGCAACGGTATGGAAATTACAGTCAGCAGAGAATCTAAAAATGCAGGCACCAAAGAAATTCATAAGTTTTCTTTCTACGGCAATGATACCCAAGATGCTTTCAATATAATCTTGAATAAGAACACTGTGTAACAGCATAGGATAAATGCATTGTGGGTCTATGGGAATTGTTACAAAATATGATGGTTTTAATATATTTGAATTTTCTATGACTGCAGGATACAGTAGGTTTTCATCTCATTTAAAGGAAAAGAAACCTATTCTGCAGGTAAATGACTATTCTGTAACTTATGCTCTATACACTTTAAATATAAAATAATTTAAGCATAAATGAATAAAATAATTTTGGTGAATTGTTCTGTTCTCAAGGAGCAAAGTATGTATCCATATTTAGTGATGAATTAGAGCACTAAACCAAAAATACTGAGAAAGTCAATAATTGTGATACCTAGCAACTTGATTTAGATATAATCCTAAAGACATTTTTCTCCAGGTACTCTAGCAAATACAACCTGAATAAGGGACAGGATGTTTCCATTCAAGAAATCTTGAGTCCACTGCCTCAATTCTAAAGCAGATGGTATAGTGTGAACACAAGTTCTTCTTGCACAAATGTATCTTTAGCCAATAGTTCCACTAACAGAGATACTACTTTGGGAAAGAGCATGCCATTAAATTGATTATTTATACTGGCATAGCATTTTATGATTTACATCTGCATTCCATGCTTATTAGGTACTTGTGCCTTATCATATACCTATCAAGATACTAGGTTGGCCCTTCAGTGGGTCCCTTTGGTTTAGAAACTGATACAATGAACTATATAGGATGAATCTTGAACTCAAGTTTGCAGACCTTAAAGCTTGTATCTGTTAGTCACAAAGATAGTGCAGTAAACACATAAGCTCCTGGTAGTTCACTAGTGGGGCTTCCCAGGTGGTGCAGTGGTAAAGAATTCGCTGCCAAAGCAGGAGATGCAAGAGACACAGGTTTGAACCCTGGGTGGGGAAGATCGCCTTCAGTAGGAAATGGCCACCGGCTCCAGTATTCTGCTGGAAAATTCCATGAACAGAGCAGCCTGGCGGGCTACCGTCTAGAGTCAAACCCAACTGAGCATGCATGCACAATTCACTAGTAAGGCTTCTTTTAATAGTTTTGGTAGTAGTTACCCAGCACAAAAAATATTTGGGGAAATCAGGACCAAGCCGGGAAAATCTGGAAAAGAATTAACAGGATGGCTACATTAGATTATCAGAGTCAGGGGCATCCATGGGTGGTGATTAATTCAGCAATGTCTACTGATAGCTATTTGATATTAGACACCATGCTTGGTGTTGAAGGCAACACGAAGACCCGGACATTTCAGGATAGGGGACACAAAAGGAGGGGAAGAAGCAGAAGGAATAAATCATGCCTATTTCACCAGTTTTCATGTTGGCAGTGTGGATGTGCTTTTGTGGATTTCAGGAATTACATGGTACCTACAAGGGTTGGGGGGAAACATTCCAACTCCTCCCAAAGAATTTAATTTGCAATCAGGAAAATTTACTATCTAGAGGCATATGAATTAATAACACTTATCTAGGTAAATGACTACATGACGATAGAATACTTTGCAATACAATAATGATATTTTACAATACCAGTTTGTACCATCCCATACACCAAATATCTCAAAAGACATGAGACATTTTTCCCTTTATTAATACTGTCTGCTTATCACATGGATGCAATGTCACGTCCTCTTTTACTAAAGAAACCAAGTGTCAAAGAAAATTAAGACATTAAAGTTACATAACTGGCCTTAATAACTAGCACTAAAATAATTATTTAGTTTCCTTTCCTAATGCCCATTTTCCTATGTTCATCACCACCCAGGAGTCACACATTTTTGGCTGCATGTACGCCAATTTTTGTTTTAAGAGTCTGAAAATCGTATCCTATGTAAAATAAGTAAAGTCTTAAAATTTTATATCCTTGTATCTCTGATTCTATCTTTATATTCTTTCTTTGGGCAAATTAAGCAATACATAAATTCACAGCAAGTAATAAGCAGCTCTTATTATCTAGGTATCAAAAGCTAAGGACAGTAGATACTTTTCTTTTTTAACTCCTGTGGGGGATTAGTGGCCAACTGATTAAGAAAATGCTTTTCTTCCCCAGTGAATTTAGGTGCAAATAAAACTAACACGAACAAAACCAAAACAAGAAGAAGGACCCTATTTAAGAGGATCTTAAGTTGAGGTGGTTTCAGAACTGAGAGTCTTTAACCAGCACTTGAGATCCAGGAAAACCTCAGAAGGAGGGTTAGAGTTAGCAGCACTTTTAATAGAGCCCTCAGAATGGGGGAAAATGTCGTGAAATACAAGGATGCTTTCAAAATGACTCTCAGCAATCTCCATTAAAGCAAGCACAATTTTCTCCCACGCAGAAAGGAAACATCAATAACCATCTTTCTTAAATAATCTTGACAGAGAGCTAGGTGCCTGGCTCTCTAGACAAGACAGGCGAGTCTGCATAGACAAACATTTCATGGCAGAAGGATAGCGGGGACCAGCTCAGAAACGCCAAACAACCCAAATTATAACAACCGTGCTGTGAATAACATTAAGAATCAGTGTTATGTCTTTACCCAAGTGATTAAAAATATCTTACAAAAACTGAGCAGAAATTATTTCCCCACTGTACTCATGAAAATGAGGAAGCTTGGGAGATGACTTTCAAAGCACCAATAAATAATACCAGATGCGTCTGCATGGGGATAAAGGGTGAGAAAAACAGAACAAGAAAATATAACTCAAAAAACAAAAACAAAAAACTCACACCATTAATTAGTAGATGTTTTCCTGTTTCCCTGTTTCTGTATCAACAGATCTCAGTCCGTGTCCACTTTCAGACACGATTAGGATAGAGTGAGTAACATACTTCATTTGGAAATAATTCGTTTCTTTTCATCATCCTTCAAGGGAATTTAATTGATGAATTGTGTTTATACTAAGTTCTATTGACAGCGGTGGGCCTGGCTCAGGTCTGGATGGTGGAGGGAGGGGGAAGACAAAGACAATGGCCCTTCCCTGGGCCTCTGGCACAGTGGAAGACGATGCAGGTACCTCTGGTTCACTCTCAGAGACGATGTACACATCTGTCCATCAACACATGGTAGGTAGTTACATTTAGAGGAAACATACTGACACATCTGTTTATCCTGCATCTAAGTAAATCTCTTGGCAATTAGCATCTAAACCAGCGGAGAGGTGAGTGGACCAAAGGATTTCAAGGCAAAAAACAGGAGCAGCTTCATACATATCAGGTGGTTTTGAAAACAAACCCATCACCTTGAATTTATTTTTAAGTAGAAATGCATCTTACAATTTGTAACTGTTGCACCATTTCTTCTCTGTAGGCTAGTTCCCTTTTCATTTGATCCTGGAAATTATCTGGAAGGAGCGAGAAACAGGGAAAGAAGTTAATTGAAGTGCAAAATCTACTTTTGGTATATTTAGCACATTGATGGTATAGTACATTACTGACAGTTCCACAGAAGCACTCTCCCTTTAAAAATATATATATTTTTAACTGGAGTATAATTGCTTTACAATGTGTTGATTTCTGCTGTACAACAATGTGAATCAGCCATAAGAATATATATCCCTTTCCTCTTGAACCTCCCTCCAAACCCTACTCCCCACCAGCCCACCTGTCTAGGTCATCACAGAGCACCTGGGTGAGCTCTCTGTGCTATGGTTATTTGAAGACATATTTTCTCCAAGACTGTGGTTTAATCGGAATAAATAGTAAATTCTGAGAGTGTATTAGTCACTCAGTCATGTCCAACTCTTTGCAACCCCATGTAGCCTTCCAGGCTCTTCTGTCCATGGGATTCTGGTGGGACTGGTTGGCTACAGTCCACAGAGTGGCAAAGAGTTGGACATGACTGAAGCGACTTACCATGCGCACACATATGCCTCAATCGGAGAAGGAAGGAAGGACCTTTAAGTGATACTGTGCAAAATATCTTGGCCATTCTACATATTGATCATTTTTATTGTATTTCCAGAAAGGAATGACTACTTAATGTGTATCTTGCTGCTTCATCGTTTCCATGTGATCTTTTTAAAAGGGGGACTTGGCTAACTTCAGCTTTTTCAGCTTTAATTGAGAAATTGACCTGATCTCACATGAATCTGTGCTGGATGGCCAGGGCAGGGCCTTGAAGAAACCAGAAACTTGGTCATCTTTTCTTCTCTTCTTTTCATCTCGGCAGCCAGCTGGTGTGAGTCCTGTATATTCCACCTCCATCTTCTCTTCTTTGCCATTGTTATCTCCCAAATGCAGGCACCTCTTGCCTGAAAAATTTCCCAACCAACCATCTGGCCTCCACCTCCTTCCTCAAATCCCTATCACTCTCCTGCTTAAAAGTCCATCATGGTTTCCCATCACTTTCAAGGAGATAAACCCTTTACCATTCATGAGATTATGGATACTTAGAAACTAAAAACACTGTTCTTTTTATTTTTTGACTTCTATCAAGGACACTTTCTCCTTGGAAGAAAGAAAAGCTATGACAAACCTAGACAGCATATTAAAAAGCAGAGATATCACTTTGCTGACAAAGGTCCATCTAGTCAAAGCCACGGCTTTTCCAGTAGTCATGTACAGATGTGCGAGCTGGACCATAAAGAAGGCTGAGCACTGAAGAATTGATGCTTTTGAACTACTGTACTGGAGAAGACTCTTGAGAGTCCCTTGGACAGCAAAGAGATAAAACCAGTCAATCCTAAAGGAAATCAGTCCTGAATATTCATTGGAAGTACTGATGCTAACGCTGAAACTCCAATACTTTGGCCACCTGATGCGAAGAGCTGACTCACTGGAAAAGACCCTGATGCTGGGAAAGATTGAAGGCAGGAAGAGAAGTGTGTGACAGAGGATGAGATGGTTGGCATCACTGATTCAATGCATATGAGTTTGAGCAAACTCTGGGAGATAGTGAAGGACAGGGAAGCCTAGCATGCTGCAGCCCATGGGGTTGCAAAGAGTCACACAGGAACAACAAATCTTTCTATAATATTTTTAATAATTTTTAAGAAATTTTAATTTAATTATTTTAATTTTAAGAGACTTAAAAAAGATAGAGCAGTTTTAGGTTCCCAACAAAATGAAGAAGAAGCTACAGAGATTTCCTATACATACTCCCCTATTACCAACATCACTCACCAGAACTGACCACCAAGAATGAACCTACACTGACAGGCCATTATCACCTGAAGTCCATAGTTCACCTTAGGATTCACTCTTGGTGTTTTGTACAGTCTGTGTATTTGGACAAGTCTATAGTGACATGTCTCTGTCGTCACAATATTGGGCAGAACATTCTCACTGCCCTGAAATTCTCCATGCTCTACTCATTCACTGCTCCCTTCCCCTCCATCTCTAGCAGACTTGATCTTTTTATCCTCTCCACAGTCTTGACTTTTATAACATATTTTTTTAAAGACCCATTTCCTAGTCTCATCTCAGAACTTGATGGGAAAGTCGCTGTAATAGAGGTAAGTCTGTAGTACTGTGCAAGGGTTAGAGGAGGAGCGCTGATTCCCTTGGAGGGTGACGGGCGAGGAAAGCGGGGAGGAGATGTGATCAGCACTCTGCACTAAGTCGCGGAGGCTGAGTGGGGAACAGCAAGTACTCAGCTGACTACATCGCAGAGGTGGAGGAAGCTCCCTGCACCCCATCACCCGCCAAACCACGCTCCAGTCTTCACACATGCACTGTACTCCCAGCCACCGTGTGATTACCACTGGTGTGACCTTGCCCTTAGAGCAAACCTCTCCCATTTCTTCAAGCTCAAATGTTATGTCTCCCAGAATGTTCTCTGATTCTCCTGCCCTCTCCTTCCAGGATCAATCACCTTTCTCTTCTACTCCTCCAGTACTGTACACATATCTCTGTTAATGCATCCACCATTCATACTATGATTAGGTGTCATACATGTGTCTTTGAGGTAAACAGTGAGGGCAGACAGATATATTTTAGACACTTCTAAAATTTCCAAAGCCCACCACAGTGCTTGACACACGGCAGGGGCTGGTTAATGGATGAAGAATGAAAAGAGCACTGAAATATCCACCGGAAGGTCTGGATCTGCCTTGAATGACAGTTACCCGACTCGAGGCTCAGACCCTTATCCGAACAAACAAGGGTATGGAATAATGTGCTCTGTAAGGCCCTTTCCTTCTCTAGTGCTTTAAGATTTGATGACAAGGCAAATCGACTTGGTTGGGCTTCAGACACCCAGTTCTCTTTCCTGTACTGGTAGATGAGAAGTGGGTAATTTTGACTTGCACTGATAACAATTAGGAGTCAGGGGCTGTATGAGGGGCTGGAATCTACCTGCCACCTCAGGATGCTCTGGAGGTGGGTCAAAGCCCATAGACTGGGCACAAGGCAATAAGAACCAGCATTCCATCAGCATCCTTGGCCCCATGCCTGGGCCAGACACCTTCAGAAGATCAGTGTGCTTTCCAGAGGCCAGAGTACATCCCAAACAGGCATCCATCTGTGAAGACGAGACATGCCCTCTGAGCCTTGGCAGCTTCCTCTGTCCCTCTTGAGCTCCGCAGTGCCTCTGATCAGGGTGGGAACTGAGAGGGGTGGGAACGAAGTCTGCCTGAAGCTGGCTGTGCCACTTCCCTGGAATCCCAGGAGAGGCTGATTTTGGAGGAGGAAAGAGCTAAGGGCAATTTAGAGTGGAATGATGGTAGCTAGCCCTTACTTAATTCATGCTCATGGCTCTCTGATGGCATACAGTACAATTCTTTAAATTAAAATGAAAACAAAAGGCTATTAAAGTGATAGAAAAATGGTGAATATTTTTATAGAAGTGGAATAAGGAAAGGTGTCAAAGACAAAAAGCAAGCCAGAAAGACTGATAGACTTGATTAGATAAAAATTTAAAGCTTTGATGTGACAACAAATGCAAACACAAAACACCAAAGTCAACATTTTAAAATGAATTGAAGCAAAAAAAAAAATTTGCAACATGATACAGAATTAATACTTTAGTATGTAAAAAGTTCACACAAACCATAAGAAAATGAACATATCAAAAGAAATATGAGGAAAGACTATGGCATTCACAACACGTACAAAGGGACGGCAGATATAGGCAAAGTGTTTAATATCCCCAGCAATGAAAGAAAAGGAAATAATATGAGGAACCACTTTTTCCATTTAAGTTACCAAAGATCTAAAGAAAAGATGACACATGGTGTTTCAAGGATGGGAATATGAATCCAATGTTTTGGGAAAGCAACATAAAGTTTTACATCAAGAGCTTTGAAAAGATCATGTCTTTGACACAGCAGTTCTTTTAGGAGTTTATCCTAAGAAAATGATCACAGATTTGTGCAAAGTAACAATGATGTAACAATGATGTCTAAAACTTGGATAAACTTTACTGTCCAATATAAGACTACATTTATAGACTGCTGGGTAGTCAAGAAAAGAAGCTCATGTTAAGTGGAAAAAAGGAAGGTTAAAAAAAAATAGCGTGTGTAATATTTTATTTTGTTTAAACAATGACTTAATATGCATTAGAAAGGCTGCAATTCCAAAATGTTGACATTGGTTTTCTCTAGGTGACAAGATTATGGGTGATTTTTATTGTCTTTCTTTTATATTTCTGTATACTTAAACTTTTCTACAACAAGCATAAATTGGGAGATATAAAGACTGCTAACTGGCAAAAGAAAAAAACTAAAAAGTTTGCTATGCTCTAAGGCGATGAAGGCACAATTTAACTGGAGATGAAAAAATCAGTAAGCTGATTTCTCTAATGAGAATTACTTAGAGCCCAACTATTTTGGGAAGATGACAGCATAAACGGAAGTGGCAGAAGAAGTACCGAAGGCAGTCTGCCAGCCAAACACAGTGGCAACACCTGTGTTCCGCACACACGGACAGTCTGAAAAGCCAAAGAGTCTTTCAAATAGCAACAAGAAGTATCCAGCCTACATTCCTGGCACTAGAAATAAGAAGAGGACTCCTACGGTAGCTCTAATTCCCCCAGTAGAGCCTACTTATCAAGCAATAAGCTTTGGGGGCTTATTTCATTTACACAGTCTTCATTCTGTTGTCACTGCTTTTAAACGATAATAGAGACTTTTGATCCATACCATGTTTTAGAAACTCCCTTCCCTCCCTCTCCAGAGGACACTGTATAAAGAGTGAGCAAAGAAGAATTCTATGATTCTACTGATCACAGAATGAATCTAGTAACAGCCACAGGTGAAAGATGGGATGACCATATTCAGATGGACGAAATATAGTTGGGTCTTTTAAGAAGTAATCTTAAAAGGAACTTGGAAACAGATTTTTAAATAAAAATCTAAAACAATGACATGATTAACACCTACCAGTTAAGTTTTTCACAAAGCCTCGTCATTAGGCCTTCCTTGTTGCAAACCATTGGCCTTTTTACTTGGTTCTCTCAGTGCCATGAATTTGTCATCATATCTGCAAATCCAAGGACTCAGTTCATGAGTCCTTACTAATCTCCTTTATCAGTGATCCAATCTCATCATCTCTTTGACTATGACACCCGAACTTATATCAACCATTGACTGAGAGTACACTCTATGCCCACAATTTCTTGGGTGGGCAGCAACAAAGATGGTTTCCTGAGCTTATTTACAACTGTCAGATGGAGGGTGAAAGAATCAGTGAGGAGTTAACAAAAAACACCAGTGGAGCTAGGACTTCAGCAAAGCGTGCATACTGAAGGAACAGGAAGGCTTCCTGGAGGTGGCGGGACTGGAGCCATGTTCCAAACGATAAGGAACACCTAGACGAGGAACTAGACTAGAGAAACAAGGGGTGCAGAAGTGGAAAATGAGGGGTGAGGGCTGTCCGTGGGGTAGAGAGCTGAACAGGGGGAGAAGGAGAAATAAGCAGGGTGAGTGGGGCGATTATGGAGGGTTTTAAAAGCCAGTCAGGAGTCAGATTAGTTGCAATATGATCAGCACCAGAGAACCACTATAGTGCGTGGAAGATGTGGCACCAAAGGTAGATTTTTAGGAAGGCTGGGCTAGTGGCAGCAAGCAGAAAGAGCTGGAGTGGGGAAGGGAGGTAAGGACCCAGGGTTACACCCTGCAGCAGAGACATGAGAGAGAGAGAGAGAGGGTAAGGGCCTTCTCCACTGGTGACTTCATCCAGCAACATTTTGGCAGGTCCCAGGTCAGGGCTAGGCTCTGAGGTTACACTGATGGCTACTGGCAAGAGAGTAAAATGACTAGAAAATGACAGCAAAGGCCTGAATGCTGTAATAAAGGAAGGTGCCAGGTGCTGGAGGAGAAGGGAGGAAGGAGAGATTCACCAAGGAAGGCAGATACAGTGTCACAACAAAATGACAACTGGATTTGCAGCAGCAGCAACGATCAAACTGGTCCTTAGTGGGAGAGTCTGGTGGCTTGCTGGGCGCAGGGCCTCTGTCTAATTAAACACAGGATGTCGCTGCAGGATGTGGGACCCGTTGTTCTGTCACCTCAATGACTTTGACAGAGGTGAAGCTCCTCTTCATCCATTTCCTCCAACTCTTATTTCTACCCAATTCTAGATTACATTTCTCCCACCTTTCCTTAGGATCCCCTCCTGACTTCTCTTCGCTTATCTGCTCAGCTGGACAACTAAACAGAATTGTCTTGTATCAAAACCAATTTCGCTGCCTGTCCCATCCTCTATAACTACAGCCCGATAAAGCTCTAGAAGTTCTGCTTTCTAATATCAGCTGCTTTACAATAAAGCCCCTGTAGGAACATAAATATTATACTTAAAATGGTAATAGTAACAACGACTCACATTACTACGGATAAGTAACTATGCTAAACACTTTATACATTTTAATCCTTTCTGCAATGCCACAAAGTGGGCACTAGTATTGTTCTACAGCTAAAAAGGAGGTCAGGTAAAAATCTGTCTAAGGTTACTCCATGGGGAAGTCAGCGTCCAAACCTGGAGACCTGGCTACTAACCACCATGCTCTGTATTCCAGAAATGCTTTTCAAGAACTCAATGCTAATGAATAATCTCCTCTTCCTCCTCCTGCTTCCTCATCACCATCACTGTCACTGCCGATGCTATTAAGCACTTATCCTGTGCTAGGGATGTTCTCGGACTTTAATGTGGATCCTCTCATGTAGTCCTCATCTTTCTATGAGACAAGGATTATCTGGCCCATGTTACAGTTTCCAAGGTCCTACAACCAGGAAGCGGCAGAGCCACAAAGTAGCTCAGGGGATTTTGAGCCTGGAATCGTAAGTTACAGGTGATAACTTAGCCTAAGTACCTAGTATTCTAAGGGAATTAGATTTGAAGTGTCCTGACTGAATCCACCTCCTAGTAAAATGCTCTGCTTGGGTTTCCTCTCTGCTTCCTTCTGATGTGGCTTTAGTAATTCCATCCTCCCCTTTCCACCGGAGTGAAGCTAAATCTGTCTGCCAGCCTCACGGCCTCTCACACTTAGTTAACAAGCACATAATGGGCATTTGCTATTTCACTGGTGTGAAATTAACTGCCTCTTTGCGGTGGGTCTAAACCACGCATTATTCAAACTTGGGTACCCACACCACTTCCTTGGTCAGTGGAGTACACTGCAGATAAAAAGGAGTAAAACTTTTCTGTTGTTTTTTAATCTAAGTGTTTCATACACATGGCAACATAGAGGAGTCATCTTAATTCACAACGAAAGGATGAATGAGGGGTCTGAATGGAAACTGGGATTCCAACTTTTGAAAAAACAGAAACATCTGCATGTTTATGATAACTAGTAAGAAATGTACAAATTACTTAATTTCTTAAAATGATTTTGTTTTTCCTTGGCTGTGCCATGGCATGTAGGATCTTAGTTCTCTGACCAGGGATTGAACTCATGCCCCATGCAGTGGAAATACAGAGTCTTAACCACTGTACTGCCAGGGAAGTCCCAATTCCTTAAAACAGTTGATCAACTTTTATTAGTGGTAAAAATTATGGCTATCCTGGCTTCATAGGGAGTTAGGTAGACACTCCGGGGACTCACTGGGGTTTGGATCCAGTCTGCTGGATCCGCAAACTCAACAATTAGACAAACATCAGCTTAGAGGGGACACAAATCACTTAGTGTCTGCTCACTGCTGCAAGGATCTGTACAGTTTATCTTAAGGTACAGTTTTAGAAATTAGGGAATCCTGGATTATTTGGAAGCACCTGTGTTTTAAGGTCTCAAAGATATTTTAACTATGTTCCTCTTTTTCTTAGCACTACAAATGTCATGATGAGCCTAATACACTATCAAGAGCTATTGGTCATTCTCCTCCCTTTGATCTTATTCTGAGCCACAGGAGGCATTCTTCAAATTCAAAATACTCAAGTATCATCATGAGCGCCAAACCTCCCTTGTGGATACTGACAGAGCTCAAACTTGGCCAACTCTGCTGTTCGTTGTGGCCAGTACTCTCTTCCGTGATAAGCCCTCTTCATTTTTATCCCTGCTAAACATTCTGGTGCAACTTAGTCTGACATGTTACCAGGAACCCAGTACTGTTCAAACCTACTACCCAAGAGGGCAAGTCTTTCAGTCATGCTGACGATCACATTTGAGAAGCTCTGGTAGACCTTTATGTTCATACTATTAAAATCGCCACGATTACTGAAAAGTCTTTTTCCAGATAATTGCTTGTGACTCTTGCCCAGGAATTATCAACATGAGTTTTCTGATTTCTGGCTTAATAAACAAAGGGTACTGACATGCTCAAAGTCTCAGAAAAAAATTAAATGTATATAATTTAAAATATGTTTACATATTATTTTATTTCCCACTTTCCTCTCTCTGGAGAAAGGAATATGACTAAATGAAACTTCAAAAAGTTTGAAAAACACTACTGTGATGTACTGAATCATGGATGGACTTTTTGGTCAACCCATTACTTATCTAAGAGTGATTCAGAACATGACTGGAGAATTTTAGAAATCTGGACACCCATAGTAGGTCTTTCTGAAATTCTAGGACTCTGGGAGCAGAACCAAGTTTTTATGCCATAATTTCTTTTGCCAATAAATCTGAAATGAAATTTTAATGCTAAATATGGATGGAGAATCCCAAACTACTAAAATTATACTAATTTTAATTAATAAAATATAGGTATATTGAATAGTTAAATTTTAAATCTTCGTATTTCAAGCACCAGGCAGCTCTCTAGCACTATCTGAGAAAAGGAATTAACTGTTCTTTTGTTTTTCCTACCTTAGAGAAAAAAATACTTGAGTAGTTCTTTTGTTTTAAAAATATTAATATATCTATTTAAATATATCTATATATTTAAGGGTATATTTGCATACATGTTTTAAATGTACACTATATATATGCACAAACACATATCTACCAATACAATTAACACTAAAACGTTCTTATAAGAAATTTTATCTGTGAGTGGATAAAATAAATAACAGGCTATAATCTCCAGACACTAAAGACGTCACAGGAAGATCATGTACTTACACTGACTAATAAAAATGTTATCAAGTATCATAATGCAATGAAATAAAAGTGATTTCTTACTGAATACTGGGAAAGATGTATTTCCTTTTAACACTTGGAATTCTTGTTCGAGTCGTCTCCGTAAATCTATTTGTTCAAATAAAACCTTCTGAAGTTCTTCTAATAAAGAAAAAAAGAAGAGTCATTTTACTAATCTTTACAAATAACTCTCCAGAGAACTGTTATATATGGCAATTTATTATTATAAGACAAAATATTTTACTAGTTTAAAAAGTGTTGCATAGACATAGGATAGATTTTGTGCAGAAATCCATGAATATAAATCAATGTAATATATTATTTTAAAGTATTATATTACAGTGTCATGTACTGATTGATATGTATGCATTAATCTCAATTATATCCACCCAATGGTCCATATATTATTCATATGTTGCTTGTCAAGCTTAAAATATGGTGTAGAGCAAATATATCCTCCTGTTATCTCTTTAGTTTTTTAAAGCTAAGAGAAGTTCTATAGAATTAAAACTTTTCTTTACCTTTCCCCATATTTTCTACATCCTTTTTGAGTGAATGAGGTGAATTCGTCTCCTGTGTGTGTTCACCTTGTAAAAAAGGAGGAAAAAGTATTAGTTTTGTGTAGACTATTTTCTGCAAGTTTGTGCTTTCACTTTCTATCTATCTATAAAAGAGTGTATTTAATATAACTTCAAAGTGGGAGTCCTCAGAGCCAAATGTTGTCCTCATTTGCTCATGTATCTCCCCTAAACCACGGTGGGGCGGGGTCGGGTCGGGTCGTGACAGAAATGAGGTCAGAGGCCACCTACACCACGACAGTGGCTCCGGAGAGCAGACTCTCTGCGTCACCCCCTCCCGTCCCCATCACCAGCCAGTCTTTACAATGATGCTAACTGTTAGAACAGCAAAAGAGGAGGTGGAAGAGTCGCCGTTTCTGGTAGAAATCTGATCAGAAGTGAAGAAGCTTGCTGTTAACTGGAAGGCCCCCAAGACCAGAAGCAGCCTTCAGTCTTCTTGGGTCGCCAAAATGGGCAGTGAAGAAGTGGGAGGTGGCTGTAGCTGTCCCTGGGATAGAATATATGAGCCTGGTGTGTGTGTGTGCGCGCGTGCTAAGTCGCTTCAGTCGTGTCCGACTCTTTGTGACCCTATGGACTATAGCCCACTAGGCTACTCTGTCCATGGGGATTCTCCAGGCAAGAATACTGGAGTGGGTTGCCACGACTTCCTCCAGGGGATCTTCCCAACCCAGGGATCAAACCCGTGTCTCTTACATCTCCTGCATTGGCAGGCAGGTTCTTACCACTAGCGCCACCTCGGAAGCCCACCCCCCACCCTTGAAACTGCATGGACTGTAGCCCACCAGGCTCCTCTGTCCATGGAGTTTTCCAGGCAAGAATACTGGAGTGGGTAGCCTTTCCCTTCTCCAGGGGATCATCCTGACCTAGGGATCGAACCAAATTGCAGGCAGATTCTTTACCCTCTGAGCCACCAGGGAAGTGGTTTCCTAATAATTGATAGGTTGTTTAAGAGGAAATCAACCTAAGTGAAAGGTGTGAAATAAGTCATGTTACTTTCTAACAATCACATACTTACTGCTGATAATTTCTTAACAAGATAATTTCTTAGCTACTCGTCTTCAACCATACAAACTATATTATGGATAGAGCTTAGATTATTGTTCTTAACTATTTTGCAGGGGCTAACTAGAATGATAGCGAGCCAAGAAAGTGTATAGCTGAGTCATAAATTGAGTCTATATAGTCCAGAAAACATAAGCAAAGAAATGTAATCATTCAACTATCAGAATTTTTAAAAAATCTCAACTTGCTATCTGCAATTATCCAAATAATTTAATGAAGCTTTCCATTTTCCTCTAAAGAGATGTGGCAGTCCAGCAAATGTGCTCTGGGGAGGCTTCTTGAATCCCCCTCCTCTTTCCCTTGGGTTAGCTCTTCTGTGTCCTCGGTGCTGTTTCCTTGCAGCCTTCTGCACCTAGTAGGCAGCGTACTATTTGGAAATAGGTGCTCTGTCTTTTCTGTATGGCCAGTGCCTAGCACAGTGCTGGTCACATGCTAGGTATTCAGTAAAATCTTTTCAGCTGTTACTGAAAGGGACACTGGGTGGTCATGAATTCTAAATTATAGCACAGACCAGATGGATCATTTCAGTTCTCTTCTCATTGTTTTTAAATTTTCCTTCCTCAGCAAGAAATAGAATGGAAGTGGTCCTGGGGACCTGCAGGAATACTGGAGAACTTCACTGTGAAGGTAAAAATTTCTGCAAAGAGGAAAGCAGAATTTCTTCCCAAAGCCACAGCCTATATATAGTATCAAGGACAGACAGAGAAATCTTCAACATGATATTATAACCAGCGATTCTGTAGCTTACCTGATGACTGTCAGGAGTATGTATGTGCAGATGAGCATGTGTGCACATGTAAATAGAAATACACAAATGTTCACAAGCATGTGCACAGTTACAGGAAGGCGCTTCCCCTGGCTCCTCACTGTTAATAATATCCAAGGCATACCTGAATTCCTTAATGGCAGCCATTTTCTGTACCATCTAGACCATATTTGCACAAACTCATTCTCACTCTCATCTTGGACATTACCTCTCTCTACAGACTTTTGAATATTAATACTTTGGCTTTCTTCTCCATATAGTAAAATGATGAGAAAATATCTGCAAAGCATTTTACATACATATCTCAATATAATTCCTATAAATTACTATTATCTTAAAGAAAGTCTTCCCTGGTGGCTCAAATGGTAAAGAATCTGTCTCCAATGCAGGAGACCCAGGTTTGATCCCTGAGTTGGGAAGATCCCCTGGAGAAGGAAATGGGAATCCATTCCAGTATTCTTGCCTGGAGAATTCCATGGATAGAGGAAGCCTGGTGGGCTACAGTCCACCAGGCTACAAAGAGTTGGATATGACGGAGCAACTAACGAAAGAAGAGTAACATGAAGGCTGACCACAAATCACACAGACATCAATCAAGCACGCGTGCATGCGTGCTAAGGTGGTTCAGTCATGGCTGACTCTTTGTAGCCCTATGGATTGTCACTCACCAGGCTCCTCTGTCCATGGAAATCTCCAGGCAAGAAAACTGGAGTGAGTTGCAATGTTCTCCTCCAGGGGAACTTCCCCACCATGGGATTGAACCCA
The DNA here is from genome assembly GCF_016772045.2 of Ovis aries. Classification (NCBI taxonomy): domain Eukaryota; kingdom Metazoa; phylum Chordata; class Mammalia; order Artiodactyla; family Bovidae; genus Ovis; species Ovis aries. The sequence continues at coordinate 47,252,854 of NC_056076.1, forward strand.
CGTCTCTTACATTTCCTGTACTGGCCACTAGTGCCACCTGGGAAGCCCCATAAGCCAAGACAAATGGTATTTAAAAATGAAGATAAATTCATATTATGTGCCGCCTTGCTTATGTTTACTTTAAAGTCAGCTAACCAGTTAAACTCGTAGATGTTTCATATTTACATATTGAGGTTGAACAAGAAAGGAAACATGCGTGCACACATTTCTGTACTTATCTACAGAACCTAGTGAGATTTCATCATTCCACAACTTCCCCAACCACAACACATGATTTAAATGAGAGAGTTTCTGAATAAGCAACTCTAGAAGCCATTTGCTTATTAGTTTCTTTTTGATCTATTAATGTATTTTGTGGACTATTTACCTTGTATTACATTTCAACTAGATAATTAATTTCAAAAATTAATATATGATATATAAAAATGTATATCTTTTCCACTTCACAGTTAGTAAGTTTACATAGCTATGAAGCATTAAACAAATAGGTAGTAAATGAAAACTAAATAAATAACAGGCAAATCTACTGGTAACATTTATAATAAACTTCTTATCCATTTTGTGGAGGTTTTAATAATATTTTACATCAGTGTCTTTTTTAAACAGATATTTTGCTACCGCTTCTCAGGAAAATCTACCAATTTTGAGTTCAGAAGGTTCAAATGTCTCACTTACAAAGGGTTTTAAAAAGTGGGTCAGCGTTAGGTAAATAAGGAGCATAGAAGCTTCAGCTGCCTTTCATGTATCCTTTACTGGACCGTTGCCTTTTGTATATTACTAATCTGTGAAAACCAGATTCTTAATGGCGGTTAAAAATGACCTCTGGGAGCCTGGATATGTTTGTTCACTACTACTGCTAATGTTTTCCATCTGGTTAAAAGAAAAGAAAGCAGTCTAACACTAGATTAAATAAATGAGATTTAGTTGACAATGAGCTTCCCATTTTTATACATATTCCATCAGGTTAAATGCATTTTACTTCTCCAAAATTAATGAATGGGTTTGGAGACATCCTAAAACTAAAATGCTTACTATCTTCCCATTATATTCCCCCTTAAAAAAAATAAAGTTACACAAAGGCCACGGTGGAGGGGGGCATGAGATCTTAATTATAAAGAAAATGGATGAAAATAGCTTAAAGTTGGAGAATGATGGATAATTTCGGGCATAAAATCCATCTTGCAGATGGATGCGATGAAGAGCCGTGGCTCTGGATGAGTCTACACAAACGCACATTTGTGACATTGCCTGTGAAGCCTGCTCGCCCCAGGAGGGTAGAGACAGCACAATCGCACATCAGAGAAACTCCACTTCTGCTGAGTGCAGTGGAGCCCAGAGAGCCTGGAGCCACATGGTTCCTGCTTCCCTGGTCTCTCCACGGTCCTCTGGGACCAAGCAGTCCCACATCTGACCCGACCCTTGGTTCTGCCCTCACTTACACAGCCATCAGAAACTGCAAGTACAAGAGGGAGGGATGTGAGAATTCGCCATGCCAAAGCAGGCATGAGCAGTAAATAGCAGATGAAGGGGGAATTGGAGTATCCAAAGTGGGGGGAAAAAACCTTAAAAAAGCCAACATATTGACCAGGGCTACATTTCAAGTCACAATGGTAATGACTTTCTGTTAAACACCATGGCACACCTCTGCTTACAGACCCTGCAGTGGTCCCCTGTGGTCTACACTGCATGATCCACTCCAGGTTCTCCAGGGACCCTGTCCCATCCAGCTCCACCAACCTGAATTTCTTTGTCACTAAGCACAACCCTTTCCCCAAGGCAGACTTTCATTTCCCACATCTCCTGGCTCTCTTTTAGGTGGTTTCTCTTCCCTATGGTGCACCCCCACTAGTCCATCCAATATCAGAAGTCCACCAAGTGGCATTGACTCTTTCCTACGCTAGTTTGGTCTTCCTCAGCTAGAAAATCTGCTTTCTGAAGGCAGAGGAATCCTGCCCTACAGGTAACCTCCAATGCCTCTGCTCTAGGAAAGGGTACAGGTACATTCCACAAATGCTTGTAATTCGTTTAATCCAATCTGGTTTCTGAAAGAAATACAAATTAATGTTATTGTAAAACTCCAATTATCATAATGTTTTTCAAGCACTAACTCATTCCTACAGACCAAAAAAGTATATTTTGATTCACTGTACTTTCTAAGCTTTACTCTCTATTTTCAGTTAACTGGAGAAGTTTGTGATTATTTTAATTTCTGTTTCTATCTGACATTTGGAAAATTTCTTCCAGGGACAAACAAAACTATAGCACTGAATGTTAACCAAGAGATGAAAATGCTAATTCACATCCATGTCTGCTGTGGCCTCCAACTGCCAAAAGAAAAAAAAAAAAATCTTACTTTTTTAGAGCTCATTTAATTTGAAGAGCCAAATGAGTAGGTCAGATAACCTGTTCTGTTTGTTGGTGGCTGTGAGTTGGGAGGAAAAGTTGATTAAAAAGATAGTATGTTCTCAAGCTAAACTTCAATTCAATAAATAAGATCATTTAAGTCTTGTATCCTGTGTGTGCACAGGGCATCTAAGTACATAGGGTACAATATAAAATGCCTGACATTTGGATGCAGAGTAAAATTGTGGGCATTTGCCTATCCCTCCTATGGAAACACATCCTCCTTCCTTCTCCTTTTAGCCCCACTCTGTTTGCTACTCCTTATCTTGGCTGTCTCCCTTTTAGAGTCTCCTTTGAGCCTGCAAACAGCACTCAGTGGCATTACCCCAGCCAGCAGCCCCAGGGTTAGCAAGTTGCTTGTCTTTGAAAGGTCCTCTCTGTTCCCCCAGGATGGCTGTTGACAACAACTGATGAAAAACATTTGGAGAAAATGCATTTCAGAAAATGCACACTGAAGGGTAAATTCAGTCAGTGAAACTATTTTGGTTTGGGGCTGTGTCTATACACGAGATACACATGCATTCTAACACTTGGATGAGGAATAAAAAATTTCATCCACATGTTTGTCATCCATGGACACTCACGTGCTACCACATGTGTTCTGGTGCAGGGGAGCGGACCCTGAAGAGAAGGCAAGATGTGTACACAAAGCTTGTCTGCACACAGTTCCCGGGGCACTGTCATGCTCTCTGGGCTGGGCTGAGGTCCCACCCTCTGACTCCTGGCAGGCCCAGCACAAGCCTGGCATCTGTTGACTGAGAGACTCTTCTCATGTGTGTTTTACTTGTGAAGAAACACTGATTTTTCATAATTAATCTTAGTTTTATTATCTGACGTTAAGACTTCTGGAAGTTAATTTTTTGTTTCCCTAATAACCTATCTTAGAGGTACAATTTGGATGGGGTCAAAGTTAATCTACAATTTATATAACTGGTACTTTGAACAATAATCAAGATTTAGCACAATGTATGGTTTAGAGAGGTTTTTAAGAACATTCTGCATTAAGGTATAAAAAATCAATTACACAGAAAGCAAGGTTAAGTAATTTTCTCCTCTATCAGTGGGACGTGGACTTGTGTTAATTTCTTGGTGTTAAAGTCTACATTAGACTTCTCCCCTGTGACTTTTGGCACTGTAGTGAGGTCACAGAACAGAAGAGAAAAGAAAATCAATACCACTGGAGAAGGTATGCTACAAAATGAGCTAACTAAATATTAACTCCATTAACCAAAAAGAATGAACAAGAGCAAGATTAATATCGGTGGGTTTAGAGTTTGTGATCAACATTTATCGTGAGTTGCATTCACATTGCTTCTTAAATCAGCATATCAAATTTTTTTGATTAGTGAATTATGAGTTCATTTAGAATTCTCTTGAGTTCTAGAACTTGTCAATTAATGCTATTTTTAATTTTTTTCTGAAGAGTTTTAAATTGTCCTCTGTCTCCTTGAGTTTCATATATCTTATTAAAAGCCACAAAAAGAAAATGTTTTCATAAATAAAAAGAAATTTGTATCTATATTATGAGGATTAGTTCATTTCAAATACATATATTTAAATACCTCAAGTCATTGTTCATAAAAATGTTGGTAGTAATTTAGAAGTATATAAACTGAGACCCAAAGTAGTCAAAAGGCTTACCCAAAGCCATCTAGTAGATGAGAGAATTAAAACTCAGATCTACCAGTCTATGCTTTTTAGAAATTTTCTTCTTTTATTACAAAAAAAATCATAAGCGTGTTTTAAAATAGAATGGAATAATAAATCAGAGTGCCTCATCTGCTATATATTCATGAGAAGTGTAACTGCTTCTTACTATTCTCAGGAATCTGTCCATAGCATATTAAGTACACTAGAGAATCATACCAGTGAAAATCAAATTGATTTTAAAACTTCTATACATAAAACAAGATGCAGCCACGCTGAGAGTCCAATGGTGCTGGCGTTTCTACACAATGAAAGGGATTGAAATGGAGGATGACTCCACTTCACGTGATTTCCGTGACCTGCAATAGCTTTCAGCTGTCTCACCGGCTTACCCCACTGCATTCAATTTCAAATCACTTAACTTCACTGAAGTCATTCAAAAAGGATATGCAAAACTTGACTCTGGGATTGCAAGCAAAATGCTGTCATTTATACTTTTGAGTAGGTAATATTTTGACCAAACTGGCATCCCCCTAATCTTATATTACTTGCCTTTAAAGCCATGGGTCTTATTTTAAAGAGCCCTATAGATAAAGGTTCTGGATTCTGGGTGATTTTGGCTGCTTAAAACTTTGTTTGGTCCCTCTAATTACAAAGAAGTATAATATCTGCTATGAATAAGGTTAATGAACACTAATAGAAAGGATTTTTTAAAATCTTAAAAAAATGTAATTTCTTTAAAATTGCTGAAAAGTAACAGTTACCAGGGGCTTCCGTGGTGGCTCAGCTGGTAAAGAATCCAACTGCAATGCAGGAGACCCAGATTTGATCCCTTGGTTGGGAAGATCCCCTGGAGAAGGGAATGGCTACCTATTCCAGTATTCTTGCCTGGAGAATTCCATGGACAGAGAAGCCTGGTGGGCTACAGTCCACGGGGTTGCAAAGAATAGGACACAATTGAGCGACTAACACTCACTTTCACTCAACAGTTACTAAGAGGGCTGAAAGGTGGAACAAAGGCCAAACTTAATTAAAGTGGTGTACTAAAAAATCAAAGCAGAACTAAATGTTGCTAAACTGAATCTGTATTAGGGACATATTGAAGCAAGTCTTTATGTTTAGAAAAAGGTCAGAAATTTCCTGATAAACTATAATTATGATTGTCATGGGAGTGAAAAATTCATGTAAAAATAAAAAATTGCATACTGACTTGTCAGGTAGTTTAAAAAGACATTTCATTATTATACATTATACTGTATATGGACAGAAATAAAATACTGATATTATCCAATAATGATGATTGAATTAAACACTGGCTAAAGAGACATATGGCTATATAAATCTTATTGGATGTTATATTGTTTTAGATTACTACAGGATTCATACTGTCTTACAGCACATACATTTCCTCTTTTTTATTGAAAGTAACTTGAGAGCAGGGACTGGTATTGATTCTACCTCTGAATCTCTAGAGCTTGGAGAAATAGCTAGCATACAGTAGGTGTTGAAAGACGCTTGCTCCTTGGAAAAAAGTTATGACCAACCCAGACAGCTTATTAAAAAGCAGAGATATTACTTTGCCAACAAAGGTCCGTCTAGTCAAAGCTATGGTACTTCTACCAGTCATGTATGGATGTGAGAGTTGGACTATAAAGAATGCTGAGTGCCGAAGAATTGATGCTTTTGAACTGTGGTGTTGGAGAAGACTCCTGAGAGTCCCTTGGACTGCAAGGAGATCCAACCAGACCATCCTAAAGGAAATCAGTCCTGAATATTCATTGGAAGGACTGATGCTACAGCTGAAACTCCAATACTTTGGCCACCTGATGCAAAGAACTGACTCATCTGAAAAGACTTAGATGCTGGGAAAGATTGAAGTTGGGAAGAGAAGGGGATGACAGAGGATGAGATAGTTGGATGGCATCACTGACTCAATGCACCTGAGTTTGAGCACGCTCTGGGAGTTGGTGATGGACAGGGAAGCCTGGCGCGCTGCAGTTCATGGGGGTCACAAAGAGTTGGACATGACTGAGCGACTGAACTGAACAGCAGGTGTTCGGAAATATTTGGGGAGTAATTGAGTAAATAAACAAATGAATGGTATCATGTACATGTGGAAGTTAACAGTTGTTACATGGGGAAAAATAACTCCATTCACCAGCAAGGTGTTCTGGATAAAGCAGTCTATTGCTACCTCTCCAAAGCACTTCATCACAAGGCTTCATAAATTTTTTGGTTCATCTGGATTTTTGACACTTTGCTAAATGAATGGATTCTTGGAGTTTGATCTTAAGTAAGTCCCTTAATACCAAAACAGGCCAACGGGGGCCTCCTAAGTAGCTCAGTGGTCAAGAATCCGCCTGCCAGTGCCGGAGATGCAAGAGATGCAGGCTTGATCCCTGGGTCAGGAAGAGCCCTTGGAGGAGGAAATGGCAACCCACTCCAGTATGTCTTGCCTGAAAAATTTTATGGACAGAGGAGCGTGGTGAGCTGCAGTCCATATGGTTGCAGAGTTGGACATGACTGAGCAAATAAACATTCGCACATAGGTCAACTGAGTGACCATTTTGGGATTTTCTCCAGTGTGCATTCCATTGTGAAGATCATGAGTTGATCTTCCCTGCAAGCATGGACAGCCATAAGTACAGCAAGTCCTACAAAAGCCCAAACTCCCTAACACTTTTGGCAAAGGAACCATGAGGATGAAATTCTTGTGACTCTAAGATAAATTTTTAAAAATATATTCTTCACCCAAACATTTGTTCATTTCAATAATATATTTTCATCCCTTTCATGTCCCACCTGTCTCTCATTCAATACAGGATAGTAATAATACGATATAACCTACTACCTACGTGCTTCCCTGAATAATGTGAGAATGAAATTGTAATATGGAAAATCGATGTGGAACAAGTTTCTCTGGGAATCTGTATCAAATTAATTATTGTGAGGTAGGGACTAGTAATAGATCAATAGTATGACTAGGTGTTATTACCAACATAACTATTGACTGTGTTGCCCTGAGTTCCAGGCACTGAGGAATTTTTATGTGATCACAGATCCTGACTTCCTTCCTTTTGGCATTCCTATTTCCATCTGAACATCAAACGACAGTCTAGTCTGTGGTTTTGATTCACTCTCGCTATCATCCTTGATTCTAATGCCTGTTTTAGAGTTTACTGAACTTAGTAAGTATGGGGAACCAAACCCCTTCCAAGGCCAGGAGGAACTCATATTCAAATGGAACCAGTCCAGTCATGAAAATTGGAGGAAGGCAAAGAAGAGAAATTCAGTTTTTAACAAATCTACAGAGACTATTCATGCATATGGAATCAAGAAGAGATAATTCAGTAAAGAAATCAATATGTTCTAATACATTTAGATTTTTAACGGGTATATACATTTGTTGAAATGTTGATTTAAAATTTTTATAAGAATTATGAATACTAGCTATTAGGTACAAGGTAGGAAATTAAAGTTCCAAAAAGATGATTTCAGATTGTGAAACTTGGATCTTCTCATTAAATCTATGAAAACTATTTTAACAATTTAAACATCAAATTATACCACAATTTTGTACAAATTATTGATACCTCTTTAAAAACTATGTATATTTTAATCTTTTATAGAACATTTATAAAATTTTATTTTTATTTTCTTTAAAGCTTGTACCCAGAGTTAGAGCTTAGATGCAAAGAGACTTCTAATGAGTCATGCTTTAGCAAAATGAAGTCTGATGTGAATTATTCCCTAAATGTGTTATTTTATATTAAATATAGTCTAATTTGAACTTTAAAATCACCAATAGCTAACTCCAAAATAAAAACCTCCAAACTTAGGATAAACAACCTTAAAATTAAGCATATACATTACAAAGTACTAATTTTAACAAGCAACATGAAATTAAAACTTGTCTTAAGTAAATGAAAAGTGGGATCCCTATTCTGTCTCTGAGTGGGTTATACATTATTTCGAAAACATAAGTCATTGCTATATGCAAGTTTTCTTATCTTATTAGACTTCGAGCTTCATGGGGATGCTCAAAGATAGGGCTGCATATAAAATAAAATAAAAACAGATAAAAATTCCCCCCAAATTAACTTGACAGTGCCACTAGGATGTGACACTGCTTTTAAACTCTTTCCAAGCTGTGTCTATTTTGGTTAGAGAGGAATGGGAATTCTCTTAAGTGCTCACTGGTTGTACAACACCGACCTAGCAAAGGTCTCCATCCACGTCAGCTATTGAAACAGCTCGATTAATTTGTATTCACTGGGATACATATAGACTCCCATCAGTGGTTTCCAGGCATGGGAGAAATTGGGCTACTTTTAAATTTATTTTTAGCTATACAGAGCTGCTAAATATCATTTGATCTGAGGTTGAGGAATGTTTCCAAAATTGTTTTTTTATATTCATGAATGTGTTGTTTCCAGTGGCTATTAATTTCTACACATATCAAACAAAGAAAAGCAATTGACTATCCAGAAATGTCTGGGAAATGGCTAGATATTAGGGAATCAATCGAATAGAATTATAAACCCTTGTGTGTGTGTGTGTGTGTGTGTGTGTGTGTGTGTGTGCAAACCCATCAGAAATGCCTTGGTAGCAATCCTCTCCATTTCAAGCCTCAATTTTGTCAAATATCACACTTAGGGAAAAGGTAGTTTCTGGGCAAAAATCACTGCTTTTGACTTTATGTGTGCACTTTAGATTATCACAGAAAAATCCACATTTAAAAACTTCATCATGTTAGACACAGAGCAAATTCATTCGTGAAAGGTGATTAAAAAAATTTTTTTTAAGGGCTATACTTTAGTGTGAAAGTGATAAGAAAAACACTTAAAATGTGCTAACAACCAGGTAAAATCACAAGGCACAAAAGCCAGCATTGTGAATTTTATGGAGACTTGATGTGGCCAAAGACATACCACTAAATTATTCTTAGTAACTCCTTAGCATAGTCAACCCAAACTGGATGTTGATTGATATTTATATAAAATATTCAGGGAATAATTTGGAAATATCTCATAATATATACAGCTTTCTTCCTATGATATATAAAGGGTTTTTTTTTCATTAAAATAGGTGTTTTTGCCTTTTCCCATTTAAAGTATTCAGAAGTTTCCTTTATGAGAAAGTAAAAACAAAGGTTTGGAGACCTTTTCCATTGTACTTTGCTGTTATATAAGATTTCTTTAAGATCCTATTTTCTTTATTTCTGCTCCCCACACCACTCTTTTTCCTTCTCCCTCACTTCCTAGCTTGCTCTCTCTGTCTCATTTGACAGGCAAATTTGCAGACAGTGCCGCAGGATAACAACCTCGTTTGACAGTCAATTAACCGTGAATAGTCAAAGCCAAGGCAGTTTGCATTACATAAATGGAAAATTAGATTCCTTTTTCCCAAGAAACAAAACCCTCTCCTTAAGACACTGCAATAGACAACTTAGTATCAAAACTTCTAATCACGTCTTTCCCAAACCCCTTGGAGACATTTAGCAATCAGTAAAAGGTGGTTTCATTTAATTTGTATAATGTAATTTTTGTAAATGTATTATACATTTTGTGTAGAGATCATTATCATGGAGATAATATAAATGTTGGCATAGATGTCATAAAACACCTTTAATGTCTTTCTGACAGATATTAAAAGCAATAAGCTGTGATCCTTTTTAATGGAAGGTTTCTAAGAGAACATTTCAATTATTGTCATTTTATGCTTTTCCAGCCTGTTTCATTGTGTAACCTGATATATTTCTGAATTTTCTTCTGAAATATGCCCAGCAATTAATAATCTTATTGCTATTAATGTCACTGCTTTCCCATTTGTGTTTTTCTTAGTTATATCTACTAGGAATTGATTTTTTTAATCTTTACCCTTGTACTAAATATTCAGTCTTTTGATTATGAATTTCAACCCTTCTCTCTGTCATCTGACTATTCCTTCCTTCTATTTGTCCCAGCCTACCTGATCTTTCTCTCCAAAAATCTCCTGAAGCATCAGAGTCCGTGATGAAAAAGCTATGCTCCTTGTTCTTATCTAGAATCAAACAAAACACAAAATCTACAAGTGATCTGTATAGACAAGTGGGAAACAAAGATATCCAAAAATTTTAACATGTATTTGTGTATGTTTTGAGTACTGACACCATTTAAATGCAAAGAGATATGTTCAGATTGGGGACAACAGTGCTGTTATTTGAAAAATTGTCATCGCTTGGAAACTACAGAAATGCAGCTCTTTAAAATATAAACTGTGATATTTAAAAAAAACCCATAAAATTCAGTGGATGAAAACCCACAGAATGGTGGTGTGAGCAGGAAATGCTGGGTATAAGTCTCACAGAAATGATTAAATACAGGAAAGAAAACGGGGAGGTTATTTTCTTTTACCTGAAAAGTTGTTGTCGTCCTTTGTAGATAAAATAACTTGATTATTCTCCTTAGTTTTCTGATTCTGTATGGAGAAGAATTAGACACACAAATCAATGCCTGGATGAAACCATATGCTAATGTCAACAGTCAGCAGGAAGAAGCATCAATAAAAGTGACTCCGTGGAGCCTCAGGAGACTTCATTTTTTTTTTGATGATTATCTTCTTTGAATAGATATTGTGTTTAAATACAAGTGTATGACTCCATGTACCTGCCCTATCCTTTACGAAGTAGTATGTTAAACATGCACCTACTATAGACTCTGTAAAGCAACATGCCACGTTATTTGCCATATCTACACTGAGTTAGCACAGAGTCACTGGACTTTCAAGTCCTTGAGAGTGCTTTCTATGCACGCTTGAGTGAACACTGAATGCTGAGCCACTTAAATTTTACTTTGGTCTTTAGGGGTCCTGGGTAGCACTTTCTCTGAGTGGAGACTGGTTTGGGAGAAGCCAGTCTTGTTAAAGAGTCTGTCTTTTGTTTTACTGGACACAATATCTTACAGACATGTTCATTCTGGCTAGAGCTCTGGGGTTCAAGCAGCCATTAAAGCAGTTCTAACGAAACTGAATCTAACTTTTGAAGTCAAGGTATTTTTGATCTTTTGGGGTCCGGGTTGGGGGAGGCACTGAATTATAGAGAAGAAAAATAATAGGATTATTCAGACTGCACCAGTTTGTGGCCCCACTGCTTTTGGGGGAACAGCTGTGCTCAGGGGGGCGCCCCGGCTTGGGCAAAGGAGACCGGTAGACTAGAAGAAGGACTTGGTCAACTTAGGGGGTCTTTCCCAACTTCTACAAGCAGCCAACTTGAACACAGGAGGGGAAAAAGAGGCCCCAAGGCCTTCCAGAGGCTTTGAAAGAGAGAGACCAGAAACCACATTTTATGGAGGACCCTTGGTAGGAAAGAAGCCCTTCCAAACACACTGAATATTTCATTTCTGTGGGGAAATCTGGTGATTCATCTTTCCTGCGCATATGTAACCGATTCCGCCTAAAGGTGCATTTAAATAATAATAATTAGCTAGAAGGAGCCTAAAGGGGATATTTACATCTTTGTAGGAGGGCTGCTCCTCCAGTGATGGATGGTGGACCGGGCTGCCGGGGCTGCTGCCGAGGCCGCCGCTCTGTGTCTGCGAGGCCAGCGGCGGGGGCGGCGGTGGGGGCAGGTCCGGGCCGCCGGGGTCGCCCAGTTTCCCGTCCTCCTGCAGCAGCCGCGAGGAGCTCAGCGCCAGCGGGAAAGCGCCCGCGGCGGCCGGCGGGCGGTCCCGGCTGCTCCCCTTCTCCGACAGCCCTCTGCCCTGGAGGAACCGGCCGCCGCCGACCAAGGGGTCCGCTAGCAGGACCCCCGTCTCCTCGTCTTCCTCCTCGTCGTCCTCGGGCTCTCGACCTTCGTCCTCCTCCTCCTCGCCCTCGGGGGGCTTGTGGCCCTCCACGTCCACCTCCTGCTCCTCTTCCTCGTCGTCCTCGTCCTCGGAGCTGTCCTCGCTGGGGTAGCTGCAGCTGGTGCCACCGGGGGACAGGAGACCTCGGGGGTGCGGCTGCGGGGCCAGCGGCGGGGGTGGCGGGGGCGGCGGCGGCGGGGCCGCGTGGTGGCGCTCCGAGCCCGGCTCGTCGGGCTGCGGGGGCAGCAGCAGCAGCGGCGGCGACGGCGGCTGCGGGGGGTGGTGGTGGTGGTGGTGGTGGTGGTGCTGGTGCGGGGGGTGGTGGTGGTGGTGGTGATGATGCGCTGGGGCCGAGTGCGGCGCGCCCGCGGACGCCCCGTGCAGCTTGGCCAGGCTCTCCGCGTCGTCCTTGCCGCCCACCGGCCGGAAGGCGCTCGAGTGGTGGTAGCTGCCTCCGCCGGCTTTGCGCCCCTCCAGGAGGTGAGGGTGGGGGGCCGCGGGCCCTCGGGCGCCCGCGGGGCCCGCTCCGGCGGCCCCGGTCACCGAGCCCGGGTCGGCCGGGGGCGTGGAGCCCGCACTGCAGTCCCCGCCGCCGCCGCCCGGGGGCGACTCGAAGAGCGCGTCGCGGGCCCCCGCGCCGCCCGCAGGAGGCGGCTGGCCGGAGCTCGGGCCGTTGGCCACGACCGGAGGGGGCTGACCCGGCGGGGGCGCCGCTTCGGCGCCCGCGCCCGCGCCCGCGCCGCCGGGCTCGGCCAGGTCCAGGAAGGCCTGGCGCAGCAGGGCCGGGCTTTCCCCCAGCGCGCAGCCGAGCGCCGAGGGCGGCTGCGGCGGGGGCTGTAGGTACGTGGGCACCGGAAGCCCGCCCGGGGTCCGTGGAGGCCAGAACATGCAGAAGGGCGGGTAGAAGGCGTCCTTGCGGCCCGCCGGCCAAAAGAGGCCCGACAGGCCCGCCTTGGGCGCCGCGGCCGCGCCGCCCGCACCCCCCAGGGCCTCGGCCGCGGCGCCCGCGTCCTCCTTTTTGTGGCACAAGCCGAAGGCGGCGGCGGCGGCTGGGAAGGTGTAAGGATGCGGGAAGAGGCCCCCGCAGCCCGGGAACTTCTGCAGCACGCCCCCGAACGAGCCCTTGCTGGGCACCGGGATGACCGGATAGCTGCGCGGCCCTTTGGCGCCGGCCGCCGCGCCCGCGCCGGTCACGCAACCGCCCCCGGCGCCGCCCCCGGCCGCCCCGGCGCCCCCCGAGGCGGCGGCCACCGAGAGGCTGGCGGCGGCGGCGGCCGAGAGGCTGGCGGCGGCCACGACGGCCGCCTCCTGCAGCGAGTCGTCGTCGTCCTCGAAGCGCGGCCGCTTGTGATGCGGCGCGTGCGGCGCGCCGGCCAGCTCGGCCAGAGGCGGCGGCGGCGGCGGCGGGGGCGGCGCCCCCAGCAGGTGCGGGCCCAGGAGCCCCCCGCCCCCGGCCACCGCCGCCGCCGCCGCCACCGCCGCCGCCTTGACTGAGCTGAGCGGGTGGCAGGCGGGGTGCGTGCCCGGCTGGGGCAGCGCGCGCTTTCGGCTCCCGCCGTTGAACATGGCCTTGACGTCCTCCCAGGCGAAGACGAGCTCGTCCTGGGGGCTCTTGTCCGTGAGCTTGAGATGACGGCGCCACGAGTTGAAGTTGGCTGCGTCCGGCTGCGTGTACTTGGCGTCGGGCGTGCGGTGGGAGTGGAAGATGAACTTGTTGGGCGAGAAGTACATGTTGCAGTAGCTGCATTTGATGCACTTGGCGCGCGAGCTGTTGTAGCGCGCGGGGATGAAGCTGCCGCGGCAACCCCAGGCGCACTCGTGCGAAACATCGAAGGCGAAGTTGTCCGGCAGCTTGGGCGGCCTGTTTTCGCCTAGAAACGACTTGCACAAGCGCTCAGCCTCGCGCTTGGTGATCATGCCGCAGCGGCGCGAGGAGATGGGCATGGCCCCGGCGCGCCGCAGGATCTCCAGCTGCACCGGCGTGCACTGCACGCACGTGATGCCCAGCGCCACGCGGCGGTTGTGGATCTCGTTGTAGCTGAAGTTCTTGAGGAGAGTGTTGGAGATCTGTGCGAGGCATAGGCGCTCCTGCCCGTCGATCACCAGCGACACGATGGGAATGCCATAGAGGATCACCTGGCCCACCTGGTTGGGTTTCAGGTTGGCGTGGCCGGGTCGCGGCTGGCTCAGCGCGTCGGGCTGGAAGGCGCTCGACGGCGACGCCAGCAAGATGTCGTTGGGCCCCGGCAGCGGGCTGGAAGCCATCTCCTCCGCCGGGGAAGCCCGGGCCGAGCCCTCCGGGTCAGCCTTGGAGACTGGAAGGGAAAGGAGAAAGCGTTGGCTAGAGCCTTTTTAGATTACCAGAGGGGTGGGTTGTGCTGCTAACTGAAGAATTATCATAATAACTTCCTTCGGTTAAGATATAATTATCACTCGGCAAGGGGACCAAGTTTCGGACACAGGGAAGTTCTCTCAAATTTCTTCAGGTGATCCTTTGGAAACGCGGGGATTTGGAAGTACTTCAGTTCTAAATATCCCACGTAAATTTTTTAAAAAGTCACTTCCTAAGGAACTCAAGACCTTATCCCGCATTTATGGAAGCCATTAGAATAAAATTGCATGCCTGTCAGAAATTAGGAAGTAATGATGACAGTTGTAACTAGGACAGGTTACAGAAGTTATGGAAAACTGAGGCTTGGCCATTGAAGCCCAAATTGTAAATGAGAGACCATTCACATTTGCTTGAAAATAGATTGATTTTGGTTAAAACAATAAACCCAAGCTTTTAAAAAAGCAATGTTTGTGGTATCTGTGGTTTCCTTGGGGGAAATTCACTGCTGGTTGAGGCATAGCTCATTAAAGCAAACGAAAGCCCTTCTCCCTGATCTCTGCCATTAGATATTTTGATACTTCAGTTAGAAATTTTGGGGGAAAAATGTACAGAGCTATATGCAAGATTACATCAAAATAGGTGTTTCAAGTTTTCTAAAAGCTGCTTGCTAAATTGAGTGGTTCTGGCTCTAATAGGTTGATTAAAAAAATGAAGTTGTAGACTTGAAAATATTCAGATACTGTTTTCCTGTCATTTCCATGACAATGAGCAAATAAGTACAGGCGAGAGTGTTAAGCCCAGAAACAGTGCAAAGAAACGGAACAGCTCTTGGGGATCCTTACTGGTGGGCTTTAAAAGGCAAATTTAGTTGTAAGGTGAACCACTTTCTGTGACATTTCTTTTTCTGATTTGTGTAGATATCTCTTCACCTTATAGGGGGAATAAGTGCCCCACAGTAGGGATAAACCTTGGCCTTGATAATCTGTGGGAGCGCTGAAAGTGGAAGCCCGGAGTTGGGCCTGTGGTGAAATTCCTGTCATCTCTGGTCAGTGGGGTACTTAATGGGGGAAAACAGCCAGTAAATTGAAAATACACCAAAAGCAAGCGAAAGAAACCTTTGTGATGACACTAAGTCAAAGCAAGCAAAGTGGCTCATTCCCTGAGAAACCAACAGTGACCTTTGCACAGCTTCTTGTCCAGGGCAGCTGCTAAGAGTATGGTTTGCCCTGGAAAATCACCAGTGGCAGTGGCATCACCACCCTCCCCCAAGTACGCTGGAGTTTGTTACTATAGAGATTTCCCTGAATACACTAGCATACCAGTGGTCATATCCTTGTCCTCTCTGGGTTCCTGTAACTTCTATCCTGACAACCTTCGCCCTTCTGACCCCTGGATCCTCAGTTCTCATTACATTCCGTGGCCTCCAGGAAGGTTGAACAAATGCGATCAAAGAGAGGAAAGCTGGGCTTGTTGTCACTTTGGATGGATCAGTATTTCCAGGGGACAGGGTGATGAATGGCACCGTGATACCTGGGCCTGAAATAACCAATCCTAGCTTTGCCAAATGGTCCTTCAGTGCTCGTCCCCGCTCCCCAAACAAGATTCTCATCTTATTAGACCCTGGGATAATGGCAACTCTCGCTCCGGAGCGATGTGTTCAGCGGGCCTGGCCCTATCGGAGAGCTGCTCTACGTTAGAGACCCGCCGCCTCCGCAGCGCTGCCCCGGCAGACGTGTGCCCGACTGGGGGTGTTCCAATTTCACCCCAAGCGCTCCCAGAAACTCCTGTCACAGCAGAGACACAAATAAGAGGCTTTAGGTAGGGAGATTTTTTTTTTTTTTTACGTGAGTGAGGGAAGAAGAGACAATTAAAAGTTAGTTTATCCGAGGAAGCTGTCGAACTTCCTTAACCGATTTACGAGCCAATGACCCCCAGCTAAACTCCCCTGGCTCCCAAACCAATCACCACCGAAGCCCTCCGCTGCCCCTCAACCTCACCAGGAAAATCCCACCGCTGGGGATCCCAAATCATGGACCGCGAGCTGTGCGCCAAGTGGGGGCCGGCTGGTTCCGGCAGTACCTGGTAACCCCTAGCTGTCTTTACTCGCGTGGCTGCGGGCCCATCTTCCGAGGTCGCTCGGAGGCGAAGCATCCAAGCGAGTCCTCGAATCCAGCGGGCGGGACTTCGGAGGGCTCCGCGTGCAGATGCTGGCGCTCGTCGGCGCTAACGGCGCTGGTACCCCGGCCGGCTGAGAAGGACCGCCCGAATTGCGGCGGGGCGTCCCCTCGACCGTAGAAAGTGTGGGCGCGCGGAACCCGCGGCAGGCGAGCCCCAGGTGGAGCGCAGTCTGACAGAGCCTTTCTCTGTCTCTGAACTCGTGTCGGACCGAGGGGACGCCACCCAGCGGGCAAGGTGACGTCACCGTCTCCCTGACACTCCACATTAAAGGGCTGGCATGTTACAGGGAGGGAGGAGGGAGAGCGAAAGGCAGAGCGAGCAGATCCTTTCTCAGCAGGCACGAAAGCTCACACCTAAACCCACCCGCAATCGACAACCACCTCTCCAACCCAGAGCAAGCGCAGCCGCGGTGCTGGAGCTGCAGATCTGATTCAGCCGTAGAGAGCCCTGTAGTGTGCGTGCATCTCGGGGACCTGGATCCCGGAGGCCCCGGATTCTAGAAGGACGCCTCTAAATTGACTGTATCCCTGCCTGTTATCGTCTCCTCCCCTCATTTCTCTGAGCCACCCTGCTTTGCGAATGCTCCCTGGGGTACGCTGCGCAAATCTGTAGCCTCACTGTGTCTCCGAAGATAAGAGGAACCGCACTTAGCCCGAGAATAGAATAGTTTCAGCGGTCCACTGAAACACTGGGCAATGAGAAAAGCCGAGGAGGAAGAGAGTTTCTGAGTAGCGTGCCCAACCTAAAAACTTGGAAGGAAGCATGGAGAATGTCTTTACTTTGGAATATACGTTTGCCCCCTTTTTAGGACAAGATGCAGAGCCGCATTCTCTATTTTGGAAAGTGCGATTGAGTGAGGACCCCAATGAGAGCACGTGTGCACTCATCAATCAACTTCATTCAGAATAGTTCTCTAACCTATTTTGTAAAAGCCATGCAGGCTACCTCAGCACAAGGAAAAGCTGAGACACGAAAGCAAGGAGGGCCCCAACCTTGACCTGCTCTTATGCAAGTTGAGGATGCTCCCAGGGAAGTAAATTCTCAGGGAATTATGTAGAAGCAAGCTCTTTTACGAAAAGGAAACAACAACAACAATGATGATGATGGGAAAGGACCATTTCCCATAACTTTCACAAAGAAAAGCATACATACAATATAGTGGGGTGTCAGTGTATCACTTCCTAATGGATCAGCTATTAGGAGTCAAAATGACCACTTCTCCTTTATCAGAAAGGGATAAAATTGCCTATTTAGAGGACATTCTAAGAAGAATACCTACAGGGAGTGTGATTGGGAGATCTTTTAAGTTTTTCCTCTACTATCAGAGCCAAATTTTCAGTTGCCGCCTGGTAAAACACACAGGCTTAGAGTTGGGTAGTCACACCGTGGAAATGGTTGAAAAAACAACCTCCACTAACCTGGAAGCCCGGCAGGACTGCCTCAGAGCATCAACAGACCATCACTAAATTTGATCATGAATGTGTGAAAGCACTTCATTAAAGGTCAGTAACACAAAAGAGTCAGTTGAACAAAAAGTGAGGGATACAGGGATTGTGGCTATTTTAAATGAATATGCAGAAAACAGTTTCAGAGCCACAAAAATTGTTACGTTTGTTCGAGCATGTTTCAAATGGCTGTGAAGTAATATTTCACCCAAATTCTAGTTTCTGAAGACATTATGGGCACAAATTGGGCTCTGTCCTAAGGGGCTGAAATCAACTGAATGCTCCCTAAGTGCCCTCCGAGCCTCCTATCCTAAAAGAAGGAAAACTCACAGGGTGCCTGCCTAGCTCATTTGCCAAAAGAGCATCATTTTCATTCACAAATCCATTTCTGTGGAAAGCTGAAGGCTGCCCACCCACCTGCTCTTCTGAAGTTTCCAGGGCCTTGGCCTGATTCTGCCTCCTCTCTGAGATCAGATGATGGTTTAGTCACTAAGTTGTGTCCGACTCTTGTGACCTCGTGGACTGTAGGCTGTCAGGCTCCTCTGTTCATAGGGTTTTCCAGGCAAGAATACTGGAGTGGGTTGCTGTTTCCTGCTCTAGGGGATCTTCCTGACCCAGGGATTGAACCCCGATCTCCTGCGCTGCAGGCAGATTCTTTACTGACTGAGCTATCAGAGAAGCCCCTGAGGCCTGAGGTCAGGTCTGAGGTCTGAGGTCAGGGGTTAGCACAAAAGGAGGGCTCGGCTTCCTCACACTTCCTAGAACCCCGGCTACTAGAAAGAAAGCCTGAACTGCATGGAAAGAAAGCCGGGAAATGGGACAAATTTTAAGACCAAAAATGGGAAGCAATGAAAAGCCTGTCTTCTCATTAATGTACCACAGGGAGATGTGTGGTCACTGCCAAGCAGGAAGAATCACAGGATCTTCCCTTTTGGTTTGCTGTTCCCATTTGTGCCCCCAAAGGCTCCTTGTCCTCTACAGATCCCTATTTTAAGAAAAAAAAATTTTTTTTGAAGAGAGAAATGGGATGAATCATTGCCTTTCCTCCCACCTCTGGTACTCTGAGGACTGAATCCACATCTGAGTGGTACCAGTAGCCACCCCCTTACATCATCTTTCAACATAAACATTTATACTTTACCTTGGTGGCTTACTGGCCATACAAACCTGAGATTTTTTTTTTTTAATGCAAAGAAGTTTCACTGGAAAGAGAAATGTATGATGTTAAGTACTTTTGCACCAATAATTCTAAAAATAGCATGGCATTTTATTACCCCAGCGAGTCTAGGGTGTCTGTTTGACCTGTCAGGCCAATCATATTTTTGAAAGATTAAGGTGGAGAACTGTTATTCAAAGCTAGACGCCATGCTCCAGCAAATCCTCACCAGTCTGGAGCTGGACTTCGGAATTACAGCCTGATTATACGTTTTGAGATGGTGAGCAACTTTCTGCCACTCACTATCTCTCTGATTCTTTGCTGTCTCCTAAGCTTGAACAGGCTTCCTGATGGTTTTCCACTGCCTTTCCATTTTCTTCTTCCAGACCAGGGGCGCCTGATCCTTGTCAGTCCCTGTCCTGGCCCCTGAGAGCTTGGCAAGCTCAGGGAGGAGCAGGCGGTGGCTGGAGGCAGCGGGTAGGGGCCGAGTTAATCAATGCTTTCCTATTCTAGCTGACATGCATTTTACACGTCGGGACTCTCCTCAGCCGGCTAATTGATTCAAATTGTTTTATTGGTTAAACTGGTGTCACCCGTTTGCATGATCTATCACCGCACGGAGGAGAGCATTTCCACTCTCATCTCCGTTCTGGGCGGCTGCGGTTTACCCAGGCCAGGGACAGGTAAAGGAGCCCAGACACCGGACCCAAAGGAAAACCACAAACCGAGCTGGCTGCCTCTGAACTGGAGAAGCGACTCGTCGATGCAGGTGCACGTAGCGGGGCGCGGCTGCGTGGATGAAGGTTTCCAGCTTCAGAATTTAACAATCGGTTGAAGCGAACCCACACTTGACCGGGGCTTCCTCCACCTTGGAAGCTGACTATTTCCCAGAGGCGCCATGTGATCTCTGGGGTCTGAGTCGAAGGCCAAAACAGAGGAGCTGTCCGCGGTGCTGACGCGGTGCAGCGCTTCGAGGCGTAGCAGATCCTACCGCGTTCAACGCCCTCCCGGAAGAAGCCTCCCAGCCTATAATCACTGGAGCCCTTATATTGGGCTCTGGGCTCCAGCATGGCCTTGCAGACTTAAGAGACAGGCAAGAGACGACACAGAACCGCACCCCCCCCACACACACACTTCTGCCACACCTGCTCCATCTCAAAGGACTCCATCTCCAGCCATTCCCCACCCCCAAGTCTGTTTTGCATTGACCCGAAAGGAAGATAAAGGCCTTAATATAAATTCACTAAAATCAGAAACAACAGATATCCCCTCTCTTTCTACTCCCAGCCTCGGTACTGGAGAGCCCATGACAGTACAGATCAAAGAAACAGCCTCTCTCTCTCTCACTCATTCCCTCTTATCCCATTCTCAGCAGAAATATTACTGCTTCTGTGTCCCTGCAAGAAGTGTCCTTGGAATGGATGTTTCTGCATCAGGTAAGGCAAGAAATGGTTTCCTGCTAGTTCCAAGTCTGCAAAAGGAGACCTGCAAGGCCCAGAACGAAACCAGAAGACTAGCAGAACTAGCAGAGATGGAAGGATTCTTGTGTATCAGAAACTACAGGCAATTCAGTTAGATTGAAACTGGGTACAAATTTCTCCTCAATCACTTACTAGCTGTGGAACTCTGCTTTGATACTTAACCTCCCTAAACCCCAGTTTCTTCATCTGCAAAATGAAGAGATTGATATGTAACCCACAGGGGTGTTGTGAGGATTAAATAAGATAATATATGTAAAATGCTTGGCACAAAGTAGTCACTTAATATATGCTAGCTTTAAAAGCACTTTCCTTGGAGAATGGAGACAAGGGTTAGGCCTGAACAGTTCCAAGATATGTTTGGAGTCTTTAATAGCTCCAGAATAAAAGATTTCAAAGGCATTTTAGTTTCATGGTGAGCATAGAGGGAACCAGGTTCCTTGGAGGAACCTTAGTTCTTTTCATTAAAATTTTATCCTGCCCCCTAATTGGTCTAGTGTTTATTTTGTATACAGGTGGCCAGAACCTTAGCTTCTATTTGTTCAACCCATTTAAAATAAGTTGATAATAAAAATTAGCAGTGGTAATTGCTGTAATGATAATAATTGCTGATAGTCCTTAGTTCCCCCTTTCTACCCAAAAGAGCTTTCTGCAACCTAGAAAGCTGAGCTTAGACTCCCTGGTTTTTCCTCCATTGCTTTGGCTGGAATTACATGAAGGAAACAAAGGACCAGGAGCAAACCAAAACTCATCCATTATGGAAGTCATAGAAGATATGAGAAAATCCTCTGAGCCTTCTCTAAAATACTGTTCATAAACAGGAACCCTTTTCCTGGGGCCAGAGTATCTGAAGAGAAGTACAATGAGAGCACAAACCTAAAAATCTAAATCAGAATAGAGGAAAGGAAGAGAAAATGAATACATTTTGCACTGTATCCCAGCCCCAGTGATTCCTTCAGCTCCTCATGCAGCAACGACTATGGGAATCAGTGAGATTCTTTCTTATCTTTCAAGCAAACCTTTATAAGAAATAAAGACAGTAGGAGAAGGAACCAATGTTTAATTTCCCTTAAAACATTCTCCCAAGAAAACTTGCCCTTGGGTGAGTGGCAGAAAGAGCGGTTACACCACCAGTTCACAGAGGCCAAGGACTAATGGAAATATTTGCTACTGGACTTTCTTCTTTATAAAAAGGAATTCACATTTCTTCATAAGCCCTCACAAGCTTGTAAATACAGCAAAGTACACACAAGCGCACATAGTTTACATGAAGTAGTAAAATCCAGAATGGAACATGAACTTGGTATACTGGGTGGTTACTTAGCAAATATTAGTGGACCAAGATAAAATGCAAAGGAACACAAAATACCTGAGGACACATGTAAGACTACAGATGCATGCTCCCTGAACATACCTAGGAGTGTGCATCAAAGAGGAACATTGGCACAAGGAATAGCCCACTAGGCTCTCGCCCTTCCTTCTCTTCTCCTTTCTCTTTTTCTGTGCATGCATACACATATGGGCCTGCCCCCTCCACCTCCCTCCTCCCCATGTTGGGAAGGAGGGAGTCCTTTGAAATGGAGGTGGTCCCAGCTGGAAAACCCCAGAGCTCATTTAGATCACATCACTTCAGGCTTTTGTCTCTGCTCCTGAATAACCTAGGCCGCTACAACAAAAGGATAGGCATCTACATGGAGTTTTCATTGGCAAAGATGCATCTCAAAGATGCTGCTATAATCATGAATAACAAGGCAAGATGCTTGCTTTTTTTGATTGCCACTCCTAAAGAAAGGAGACGAGAAAGGAGAAAAGGAAAAGGAGAAAGTGGAACAAGAAATAAAGACTGTGGGAGAGAAAACTAAGGCGAGTATTTTAGTGGATTTATGCAAAAAGAGTCTAACTGTATGAAGACTTCAACTGCCACCAAGACCAAGAAATGTGGTTTGAGGCTTTAAAAAACAAAAAACTGGCTCTTTTGTTTCAGGGAAGCAATTTAAGAAGTAACTGAGGCTAAGGATGCAGAACGGGTGTGGAGCAGGATCTTTTATATCTTGAAGAGGGGAGGCAGAGGAATAGGAGTAGGGGGAGGGGCTGTAGACTGTCTGTTGACATGTCACAAGAGAGAAAATGACATAGATATACATTTAACATCTCCCCAGCTGACACTGGTGGAAGGAACATTGGATTTTATTTCCTGGGGAAATGAAGACATTCCCTCCCCTCCATTTCCTGTTCTTTTCCCTCTCACTCCTCCCTATTTGAAAAATTTTTCCTTTGCCATCAAGCTTGATCCCATTAGCTAATACATTATTAAAGTATCATGTGCTCTCAGGCTGCCCAATAAGCTTCATGACTTCAGCTTTCCTCCTGCCTGCAGTTGTTAGCTCAATGGTAGCAAAAGGTGAAATTAGATATTAGCAAAATAAATCCCAGGGTAGAGGGGGTTAGAAATCTGAGTCATTGATTTTTTTCCCCCTGAAAAGAATAGCAAGCACTGAATATTCAGAGAGAATATTGAGAGGAATTTTCTATTTTTGTGTACTTAAAAGTACTTTTTAAGCAAAAAGGCTTTCCCTCTTGAGGTTAGGGGTTCAAAGTGAAAGCAGAGCTAACCAGATCAAAGACAAAATAACCAGTTCCAAAGTTCTGCAAGATGCGTTATGATATCATTGACAAACTCTTAATGTTGGCAAATAATTAAATTTTCCATGTTTTAGAACTGTGTAACCTTGGGTGTCTTAGAAACAAATTGTACAAACAAACCACGGAGATGAGCACTGAGGGTTTCAGAGGAGATATAATGAACCAACTTTAATTACTAACTTGAAATTAAAAATGTAATATACAGATTTAAATTTATTTTCACCTAAATTGTGTATAAAATTATATGGCTTTTGCAGGCTAAGAAATGCTTTGTAACCAGCCATGCTACTAAAAAGTCTGAAGTAGTTTCCAAAACCAAGTTCCCAGACTCACATAGTAATAATGATACATTTATCATTACTGATGACCACCTACTGGGTAATTATTGCTTTGTTACTACTATTACAATCAAGAGATTTCTTTATTTACTGTTAACATTCACTTAAAACTGAATGTTAATGACTGTTCTGAATTCACCAAAGAGAGTTTTCTGTTATATTTCAAAAGTACTTACGTTCTGATTCAGAAATGGAAAACCATCTTATAACAGAGAGGAAGGTTGGGCAAGCACTCGGCTCTCACCCTCTTGTGAGAATGAAAACAGCATTTGGAGGAATTCTGGAGCAAAATTTTCCAGCTTGGAGTTGCAAAAGGTTAACATAATGCAACCACTTGACTTGTGCTAATTATGTAAGTATTTTATTACAGGAGATTCATTCATTATTGATACTTGTTTGCAGCAACTTCCTGCTTGGGGGAGTTGTATTTTATATGAGAAGTAAACAACCCTCGGCTCCAGGGCTGGCCTCCTCTCCTCCAGATCTGATTTCCTCCCACCCCTTTGTCTAGTTTCACAACCCTATTGGGTTGTTGTGTCCCTATTGAGGCAGAAAGACAATTCCCTAAACTGTCCTATTCTTTTTCCCCTTCAGAACTTCCCAGTTCTTTAAAAGGTAAGAGCTCAGGGTTTGGAATGTTGGGATGGGGATGAAGTAGATGAGAAAAACTGGTTTTAGTGTTTTCTTTCATATCACATGATGACAAGTGAGAATTTTCATTAAAAATCTAGACTCCTTGAGGCCACCAACCTACTTTGGAAGCTCTTCTCTGCTCCCACCCAGAAAAGCCAGGCTGGCCTTTGGTATATCCAAATCTGGTCCTTAGGGAAGTAGGGCTGGTGGAAGCTGTTAACCAATGGCAAGGCTACAAGGCTCCTGCCTGCCCCTAAGTCAGAACCCAACCTCTCAGCCAGTGGTGGTTGCTGCAGTCTACAATATTTTCTTCCCAGGGTCTGTGACAAGCTGTACTAGGAAGACATGACTTTCCTTGCAGAATGGACTCACTGAAGGCCTGAGGATTGTGCTGGATCCTTGGCTTAAGGGTACTCAGAAATTTCACTCTGAAAGCATATGCTGGCCATCTGAGCCTGGCCATCTGGTGAGAGGCCAGTGTTCCTAAAGGGGTCAAAAGACTAGCATTGGCCTCCAAGCTAGGAGGAAGGGTTTCCTCTTGGGCTTTCTTCCAGATTCTGAGACCCCTGCCTAAGAGTCTCAGTTCAGAACTGGGGTGCATACAAGGTGCCAGAGGTCAGCATGCTTAAGACCCTCAAAGAAAGTCAGGAATTGGAGATGGTGGAGGGGCAGGGTAAGACCATTTAGCAGTGGGGTATGTGTGTGTGTGTGTACTACCCTGTTCTTCAAGGTTCTAATGTGGAAGGATGAGAATGAACCAGCAAGAGGCTGAAGTCCCAAATTTTCAGACAGGTTTTTAAAAAGAATAAAATGGTATAGTTTGGGATGGAGTGAGGAGGTGGCTTTAGGAAGGTGCCTGCAAGCTGGGATTGGGCAGGACTTGCCAAAGGCCTGGGCAGAACTCACAGAGCTCAAAGCCTAGATCCATCCCTTTGTCTCCACTATCTAGCCTAGAACTTCAGCACTTTGGGAATGACAGATGGCTGGAGGATGACTAGAGGTTCAGAGGGCTCTGGGAAGATAAGTCTGGTCTAGAGGGGAGGGAATGGGTAAAGTGCTGAGACTGGGTCTTTGATGGGTGCTGCAGGCTTGGTCAGCACAACCCCCAATCCCCTGGGTGCCTTGCTTCCCTGCTTCTGTCCCATGACTGGGTGCCTGGGTGAAACCGCTCTGCCATCTACAGAGAAATGCCGTTCCCAGCAAGGCTTACTTAATGGTCCTTTAACAAACTCTTCGATCTCTCTTTGGCCGCCCTGGCTCTTCGATGCCTCCTCCTCCCTCCTTTCTCCACTGCCTCCATCAGTTATTTATGACCAGCGTTAATTATTCACGAAAAGAGAAAACTCCAGCTTTGGGAACTTTACTAGGAGCATTTGGGTGTTTCTGCCTTTCCCGCCTCCGGGTGGGCTTGAGTCTTGGGGATTTTCAGTTTGGTTGGATCCTGCTTTGAAGTGGGGAGAGGGAAGCCCAATGGTTGGGCAGTGGGGACATGAGAGGGTGTACTCCTCGTCTGGGTCAGCTCCAGCCTCTGCCTGCAAAGTGTAAACTCCGGGTCAGCGCCTGCTCTGCTGGCCAGGTGTGAACTCCCGCGACCGGAAGTTACCAGGCGCGCTCGAGGGAGTCGCTGTCCCAGCTTAGAGGTGCTGAAGC
Source organism: Ovis aries (assembly GCF_016772045.2). Classification (NCBI taxonomy): domain Eukaryota; kingdom Metazoa; phylum Chordata; class Mammalia; order Artiodactyla; family Bovidae; genus Ovis; species Ovis aries. The sequence continues at coordinate 47,278,580 of NC_056076.1, forward strand.
CACACGTGGGCTCTGGGGCTGCGGGCTGCGGGGGTGTGGGAGGGAAGATGAGGCCGTAGTCCCAGGCAGGGAAGTCTCTTTCCACAGCGTCTTGAAAAAAAAAAAAACTCTTTCTATTTCTCTGTCTCCAGTCCCCGCCCCACCCCCGCAAGTGACATTAGAACGTTGTAACCAAAGATTAATTGCCTTAATCAAATCGACCCACCCTCTGCAATTAATCTTTTAGCAACAAATTAGAGACAATTTACCTCAACCTTCCGGGTCAGGCGGAGAGAGCAGGTAGGATAGACAGGGTGGAAGAGTTTGACAAAACCCACAAACGGTGCGGGGTGGGGATTGGGAATGGGTGTGCGTTTAAAGCGGGGTGGGGGGCGTGGTGGGGGTAAGGAAAGAGAGGAGGTAGGGGTCAGCTGCTGTAGGGTTGTGGCGGCGATCAGAAGTTCCTGGAATCCCCTTCAAGCCAGTTTTCTCCGAAGGAGGGGAGGCCGAGCGCGGAGGACGGGGCCACTTACCTGTCTGCGCCGCCCTCGCGGTCTTCAGCCGTCCGCGCGCGGTCCGCCGCTCCTGCCTCGCGCTCCGCGGCTCCACCGCCGCTCTCCGCCGCCCGCGGTCCTCTGCACTCCCGCTCGCGGTCGGGTTTTCCGCCGCGACTCTGTCCCGCCCGACTCTCCCGTTCTCTGCGGTCTTCCGCAGACACCTAGCTCTTCCTAGTCCCTTCCCGGCCAAGTTCGTAAGTTTGGGGTGAGGGTCGCTCTCCTGGAGCCCAGCTTCTCCGCTTAGCTTGCTCAGATCCGCACCCCCCTACCCTACTCCCCAGCCCAGACCTAGGTCTCTGACGCCGCCTGTTGGTCAGGCAGGGCAGGGCAAGGAGAGGAGCGCTGCGCCAACCTCGGCTTCCCACCCGTCACCCTTCCACGCCCAGTGGTACAAATTAAGGGAAGGGAGGCCTGGGTTGGAGGCCTGATAACTGGAGCGGGGCCAGAGGCAAGAGGGAACAATTTGCTTTAGGGGCGTGCAGCCCGGGCAGGCAAGCTTGGGCTCCCTGCCAGGAGAAGGGTTATCGCAGGGCGCGCAGGTGGGCGTCTCTCTCGCTGCCTGAGGGCCTAGGCTAAAAGCAGGCACCCTCCCCCAGTCCTCTGGGGAAAAGACCACCTGAGGTGAGGTCAGGCCCGGAGGGCGGAGTCCACAGGGAGCGCTGGTCGCGGGCACCCTTTATGCGTCTTCAGCAAGGCAATGGGGCGGAGTGGGGAGGGGTGCCGGGAAACTGGCAAAAGGAGAATTAGTCCATCTCAGCACCACCAGGGAGAAAAGCTTTGGAACCAAACTCACATGCTGCTTTTAAAAGTTAGCGAATCCATCTCGTTATGAGTATCAGACGCTTTGAGAGGCGAGTCCAATCGAAGTCCGGGGGGGATGGTGGGGATATGGGCCACATTTGGGAGTACTGGGGTGTCACAGAGGCCATCTTTCTGGCTCCCGCCTGGTCCCTCCCTAGGCAAATTTCCAAACGCCGGCACTCTCATCGGGTCCCTCTTCCCTTGGAACTTTGGGAAGCCTCGGTCTAGCCCTGAGTCCACCGAGACATCCACGGATTGGAGGTTCCTCCCTCACCCCCACCCCCTACCATTCTCATCCTGTCTTTTTCATTGAAAGAATTGATGGACTGTTTCTCCGCTACCCCCTCCTTCTCTAATAAACGCTTCCCATAGATTATTCGACGCAGAGAAGGAAGGCGGCTGCTTAAAAAACAAAAAGCCATAGCCCTAATGAGTTCAATTACAATGTGGTAAACACATTGCCTCTACGCTTTAATTAAGCCTGCTGCCCAATTTTAACTCATTAGTAATTCATTAAGAGAACAGCCCGGTGCTGGCGGGTGGAAGGCACCGCAGACCGACTGTGCGCCGTAGTCAACACGCGCGCAAGCCGCTGCCGGCTCTAGCGCTGCGTGAGAGCAAATCAGGTTGGTAACCCTGTGACTTCATGCAGTAGACTGCCCTCTCCTAGATGCACCGGTCTCAAGTTCCCTGGGCTCGAGGCCGGGTTTGCAAACCTGTTGGGTGCGGAGTGGTGATGTGGGGCTAAACCACGGTGGCGGGAAAATCTCTAGATTAACTGCGTCTTTCACTCCCAAAGTCAAATCTAGTTTCCGGGTATGGTGCACTTTCCCTCTTGCTTCTTTCACTTTGTACTAGCTTCTGGGGGAAAAATCTAGATCTGACCTTAGCGCCCAGCTCTGGATACCCGCTGCAAGCTTCAGGACCCTCTGACCCGGAGAAGCTAAGATATAAATCAGACAGTGATTTTCTTTTTCTCCGGGATGGGGGTGGGAGACTTGGAGATAGGGGGAGGAGACTGTTGGCTCAGAGAAACGGCTATCTGAATGGTAAACTCCTATTCTATCTTGCGATAATCTCTACGCCTGAGAGTAGGACTGGGGTTACAGCCACATCTGAAACTTTGTCAGTTGAGACCGGCCCTCTTTACGGAAAAGAAATGGGGACAGAGAGTTTCAGAATGAATTACGCACGGGCAACGAGAACTCTTCTAGTCTTTCCATCTAATAATCAAGGGACAGAGTGCAAACATTCCAACTCGAGTCGGTCCTCTCTCCTTCAGTCCCCCTCCGCGGCGGGTTCTCGGAAGAAAGTGCTGGCGTGTTCTGAGCGTCCTACCTTTCGGGTCTCTAGGCTCTAGTGCAGAGTTTCCAAAGAGAAGGGAAGGGCCAGTTTTAAGCGGTGCGGGTTTGGTTTAGAAACCGGTCTTCCGCCCCTTTTGTATTCCTGCTCTGGGCGTCTTCTTTCGCTGGGAGAAAGAATTTGGCCGCGCGCGGCGGCCTACCGCGCCCGCCGGGCATCCCTATTTCGTTTCTCTCCGCGCAGGGCTAGCCCGGCGCCGCCTTCTGCAGGCTGTTGTTAGCGCGGACCACCGCCCTGCCCTCTGGGCCTCAAGCAGATGCCAGAGGCCGTTTGCCCTCTACATCCTGAAGTTTCTCTCTAGGGTTGCCCGTGCCTCTGCAGGCCCTGGGCCGTTCTCTTCTCTGTCGTGAGAGGCAACTCGTCTTGGAAGGCAGAGGATGGATTGGATTTCTCTCCGCGGAGGGCATTGCATCTCGCAGCCTAGCCGGATGGTGCCCCAGAAGCTCAGGGCGCGAGTCCGAGCTTCTCTGACTAGTTTCTGTGCATTTGGAAAGCTTAAGAGGATGAGGTTAAAGCTTTTAACTCTCAGTCTACCCCACCCCTTTCCTCTCTCTTGCCTAGAGGCAGGAAGTGCTGTGGGAACAGATTGGGTAGTCTGAGAACAGGGGTCATGCCAGGCTTCGCTCTCCCTGGATTCCCGAGTCGGCTGGGGAGAACCGTGTGGCCCAGCATGGTTTCGGCACTGGAGATTCGCGGTGGACCGGGTCACCGCAGGGCGGAGGCGGGGCAGGAGCTTCCTGGCGGGTGTGGCGCACACGGGTGCAGACCTAGGTCCGCGATCCAAGGCTCAGCAGATTTCGTGAGTGTTGCTCGCTGCTCCTTTTCCCCGCTCGGCCCTGGTCCTCCTACCGCAGCAACAGCGTCTTCCCGCGCTCCTAGGACTGGCCGGGCGGGATTTGCCTGGAGGAGGGCCTCTCTCCAGCCCAGAGTGTTTTGAAAGTATAAAAATCGAATGCCTACCTTAGGTGATCAGGGCGCCTAAAATTAAGGAGGGCGGCAGTGGGATGAGAAATGCGTGTAAATTGACAGCCTCGCAGGAAACCGCTCTCTTTCTTGGGATTTCCGGGTTTGGAGTTCGGTTAGATGTCTGAGGGGGAACTCCAAGGTTCTCACCCTTTTATCCTCTGCTAGGGGGAAAGTTGCTAGGGCAAAGGTTTCGCAAAGGTCCCTCATGCCCAGTGTTAATTACAGCGGAAATAGATTATATTCCTTCATTTTTTTCCCTTCCTTAATGAAAAAAGACAGGGAAGTAGGATATAATTTATTTCTGTTGACAGTGGGATAAATAAGTACGTTTTTGGATTACTAAGAATTGACTGCTGGAGGAGGATGGCTTCCTGACATTAGATGGGGACTCTACAGTTGGCTTTGGGACAAGGAGATGGCCTTGTTTATCAAGAGCTTTTGTCCAAATTTCACTCCGCCCCTACCCTCCTTTTTTTTTTTTTTTAACCTGAGAACAAAGGTAAAGGAGGCCATTTAGGGTGCATAGCTGCTAGGGATTTGCCTGGGTCAACTTAAGCTAACATTTTGGCTTTTTGCAATTTGCCTTCCTTCTATTTCTTTTTCAACCATCCATAATACCAGCTACCGTGAAGATATATCCTTAGACATCAAATGTTTGTTAATATGCTAAAATTATTTTTAGTTTTCTCGAAGGGTGTCTTTAGTGGCAGGCCTATTACCCCCATAGTTTAGGTCTGTAAATTGAGAGAGAAGGGTGGGCAGAGAGGAGGGGGAGAAATAGGAGAGAATCAACTCTTTGGAATGGGATAGAAAGCAAAGACATTTATTAGTCTCAAATAAGCAGGCTAGTAACTATGTACAAGCCTGGCTTAACAGGAACTGAGAGAGCCTGGGCACTTGCTTATAAAAGGGAAGACTGAAGCTGGGAAAGGCATTGTAAGAGTGGACTAGTAAAACAGGACATGTACCCTCATTCATGTTGGAGATATTTACTGAAGAGAAGGAAAAAATGTGTCCGTAATTAAAGAGTGTGGCTTGGAAGGGGGTGGGAAATACAATCAAAGAGGACAAATATCTGGACCTAAATGATGTATACAATTGAAGAAAAGCTCTAAATCAGGGGCTATGGGAGTGTGCATCGCATCTGAACGGTTGGGACTTCCCCTCTAGGTGTGTGTGGAGCCTAAATTCTACCCAGAGTTGTATGCATGGAAGCAGATGGGTTCTAGATCCACCAGGCACCAATAAACTCTTGTTTTCTTCTGTCGCACTAAATTCTATGAATGTTTTAACCGAAACCTCCCATGAGCAAGTCTCCTGTTTTTCCGTGTTTTTAGGTTCAGACAAATGTTTAGCATTAAGATTAAACTGAATTACTGTCTTGAAGTGAAGTGAAGTGAAAGTCACTCAGTCGTGTTCGACTTTGTGACCCCATGGACTATTCAATCCATAGAATTCTCTAGGCCAGAATACTGGAGTGGGTAGCCTTTCCCTTCTCCAGGGAATCTTTCTAATTCAGGGATTGAACCCAGGTCTCCCGCATTGCAGGCAGATTCTTTACCCGCTGAGCCACAAGGGAAGCCCGAATTACTGTCTTAACCCTTGAAAAATGGGATCAGTGAAAGCAGACAGTAGGAGATTTTTACCTGCTTAGTCAGTCCTGTAAGGTTGTGGCAGAAACCTAAATATTTTAGGCCCATAATCTAGCTTGGCCCTTGGGCATATTGACACTGTCTTGGTCTGTTCAGGCTGTTATAACAAGTACCAAAGACTGGGTGGCTTATAAACAACTCTGGGAAACTGGGAAGTCCAAGATCAAGGCACCAACATGGTCAGATGAGGATACTCTTCCTAGTTCACAGTAGACACCTTTGTGCTGTGTCCTCTCCTGGAGGAAAGAGCTAAGGATCTCTCTGGAGCCTGTAATCCTGTTCACGAGGGTTTTACCATCATGACTTAAGTGAAAGTGATAGTGAAGTCGCTCAGTCGTGTCTGACTCTTTGTGACCCCGTGGACTGTAGCCCACCAGGCTCCTCCGTCCATGGGATTCTCCAGGCAAGAGTACTGGAGTGGGTTGCCATTTCCTTCTCCAGGGGATCTTCCTGACCCAGGGATCGAACCCAGGTCTCCCGCATTGCAGGCAGACGCTTTAACCTCTTAGCCACCAGGGAAGCCCATCCAAAGCTGATTAAGTCCTGATACCATCACCTTTGGTGGGGGAGGGGGGGTGTCAAGATTTCAATATGAGTTTTGGGGGAACACAAGCATTTAGACCATAGCACTGTCCTAACTGTGATATATCATATATTTGCAATGTGCATGAAATAATTTGACACATGTAGTTTTAATAGCACATTATTAACTCAAGCTGGAATCAAGATTCCTGGGAGAAGTATCAGTAACTTCAGATATGCAGATGATACCACCCTAATGGCAGAAAGTGAAGAGGAACTAAAGAGCCTCTTGATGAAGGTGAAAGAGGAGAGTGAAAAAGCTGGCTTAAAGCTTAACATTCAGAAAACTAAGATCATGGCATCTGGTCCCATCCCTTCATGGCAAATAGAAGGGGAAAAGTGGAAGCAGTGACAGATTTTATTTTCTTGGGCTCCAAAACCACAGTGAACAGTGACTGCAGCCATGAAATTAAAAGAACCTGCTCCTTGCAAGGAAAGCTATGACAAACTTAGACAGTGTATTAAAAAGCAGAGACATCACTCTGCCAACTAAGGTCTATATAGTCAAAGCTATAGTTCTTCCAGTAGTCATGTAGAGATGTGAGAGTTGGATCATACACACTTCCATACAGAAGTGTGGAAGAACTGATGTTTTTGAACTGTGGTGTTGGAGAAGACTCTTGAGAGTCCTTTGAACTGCAAAGAGATCAAGCCAGTTAATCATAAAGGAAATCAACCCTGAGTATTCATTTTAAGGACTGATGCTGAAGCTGAAGCTCCAATACTCTGGCCACCTGATGCTAAGAGCCAACTCATTGGAAAAAAACCTTGATGCTGGGAAAGATTGAGGGCAGAAGGAGAAGGGGGCAACAGAGGATGAGATGGTTGGTTGGCATCACCGACTCAGTGGACATGAGTTTAAAGAAACTCCAGGAGATAGTGAAGGACGGGGGAGCCTGGTATGGCAGTCCATGGTGTCGCAAAGAGTTGGACACAACTTAGCAACTAAACAACAACAAACTTGAGTACAGTGCTCATCTCTGCTGCCTTTTGGAGGACACATATTCTGTGTTTATCTGGCTAGCTCAGAAGCAAAAATGTATTTAATATAACAAAAATGCCAGATTTCACTCTTCCATTTTTATATCATATTATGTGAAATTACTTGATAGTCAAGCTATCCTACTGCAATAGGGCATTGAAGGAGGGGTTGATATAATTTCATCTCTTTTTTTCTTGCTCAGGGAGACAATAAATACCCCACAGATTTTTTTTTAAGCTTGCTATAAGCAGGAAGTAGTAAGAATTGATAGAAAGGATTTTGTATATAGGCCCAAAGTGTTAGATATAGGAGGTGCTTAGTCACTCAGTTGTATCCAACTCTTTGTGACCCCATGGACTGTAGCCTGCCAGGCTCCTCTGCCCATGGGGATTCTCCAGGCAAGAATACTGGAGTGGGTTGCCTTGCCCTCCTCCAAGGGATCTTCCCAACCTAGGGATCGAACCCAGGTTTCCTGAGTGCAGGTGGATTCCTTGCTGTCTGAGCCACCAGGGGGAAATTTTGGAATTTCAGAGGCTCAGGCAAAAATATCTGCCCCTCAGAACAACTTCCTTGCTACCTTGCTAATACTTGAAATTCTACTTTTGGTGATTTGCTTCTTTGGACATTTCTTCAAACTCAAGTAACCATTTATAAGTTAGGATAAATTGGTAGATTTCCCCTAAGATTATATAAATATATTTTAAAGTTTTTTTCACGTGGACCATTTTAAAAGTCTTCATTGAATTTTGTTACAATATTGCTTCTGTTTTATGTTTTGGGTTTTTTGTTTGTTTGTTTGACCGTGAGGCATGTGAGATCTTAGCTTCCCAATCAGGGACAGAACTCGAACTCCCTGAATTGGAAGGGGAAGTCTTAATCACTGCACCGCCAGAAAGTCCCACCAAGATTATATATTTTGATTAGCTTTAAGGTGTAAAAAGTGTGACAATGGCAGGTAGCTGGGATTAGAGAGAACATGCTGCAATCCACAGAGGGAAAGAGAGCAGGAGGAAAGGGACCTAGAAGAGGATGCACTTACTTTACCAATTCACCAGGCTTAGCGCTGCCCAGCATTGGGGGAGGTACCTAGGGGTTCAAACATAAGGTCAACAAGACCCCTTATCTTCCCCTTACAGCATCACTGACTCAACGAACATGAATTTGAGCAAACTCTGGGTGGTGGGGGAGGACAGATGAACCCGGAGTGCTGCAGCCCATGGGGTCACAAGGAGTCAGGCATGACTTAGTCGCTGAACAACAACAAACTGGCAAAAATGGAACTAAGTGGGAGGTTGTTTTAGTTGGAGGCTTGACCAGCTTAGGAAAGAGTGGGTCACCTGCTCTAGCCTCTTACTAGTGCTTTTGTGTGTGTGTGTGTGTCGAGATTTGGAGCCCACACTGAGGAAGTCATAATGTAATTCTTTGCAGGACCTTTCTTTCCGTTCTTTCCCGTACCCCATTCTTTGGGGACTTTCTGGGAAGAGTGGCCTGGTTCATGTTGTTACCACTTTTTATAAAAGCTTTCCATTTCTTTCAAAGGATAATTTTGCGTCATCATCTGAGTTTCATCTCTGGTTCCTCTTTCTTCAATATGACCATTTCAGGCTTTGGTGATTTTTCCTTCCTTGGATCTCTTCCAGCACCTGGACTCTCTATGGCTTGCTTTATCATTTATAGGCTGCCTTGTTGTTTGCTCTACTTCCCTGTGTCTTCAGTTCAGCTCAGTCGCTCAGTCGTGTCTGACTCTTTTCGACCCCATTAATCACAGCATGCCAGGCCTCCCTGCCCATCACCATCTCCCGGAGTTCACTCAAACTCACATCCATCGAGTCGCTGATGCCATCCAGCCATCTCATCCTCGGTTGTCCCCTTTTCCTCCTGCCCCCAATCCCTCCCAGCATCAGAGTCTTTTCCAGTGAGTCAACTCTTCTCATGAGGTGGCCAAAGTACTGGAGTTTCAGCTTTAGCATCATTCCTTCCAAAGAAATCCCAGGGCTGATCTCCTTCAGAATGGACTGGTTGGATCTCCTTGCAGTCCAAGGGACTCTCAAGAGTCTTCTCCAACACCACAGTTCAAAAGCATCAATTCTTCGGTGCTCAGCTTTCTTCACCGTCCAACTCTCACATCCATACATGACCACTGGAAAACCATAGCCTTGACTAGACAGACCTTTGTTGGCAAAGTAATGTCTCTGCTTTTCAATATGCTATCTAGGTTGGTCATAACTTTTCTTCCAAGGAGTAAGCATGTCTTAGGTGTACCTTAAACTGCCAACAGAAGTACAGATATCTCAGTGGCCTATGTGGCCTGGAGAGCAGAAAGCAGACAATAGCTGTCTGTTATATGTAAGCTTTTGTGTTGATCTTTTATTATTTGACATATTTCCTTCCTGACCTTTGAGGTTATCTTTCAGTCTGGCATTCATTACAGCACATAGAGAGGAAGAGAAGCGAAGAAAAGAAGTGAAAGTCACTCAATCATGTCTGAATCTCTGCAACCCATAGACTATATAGTCCATGGAATTCTCCAGGCCAGAATACTGGAGTGGGCAGCCTTTCCCTTCTCCAGGGGATCTTCCCAACCCAGGGATCGAACCCAGGTCTCCCACATTGCAGGCGGATTCTTTGCCAGCAGAGCCACAAGGAAAGCCCAAGAATACTGGAGTGGTGGCCTATTTCTTCTCCAGTGGATCTTCCCGACCCAGGAATTGAACTGAGGTCTCCTGCCTTGCAAGCGGATTCTTTACCAATTGAGCTATCAGGGAAGCCCACGTAGAGAGGAGATGGTCAGTAGATGATCACTGACACTGACTTATCCTAACATTTTCCTGTACCTGTGATCCTCAGGGGAGTAGGCTGGCCTAGAGGAAAACTTGGGGGATTCTAGCACTGCAGTTTTATAACCAGAAATCTTTCCATGGCAGTAGGGGACTTGGTGTGTGTCGAACACAGAAGTGGCATAAGCCCTTTGAGACTCTTTCTAATAACTTGGCATCTTGGGCGTGGGCTCCATAATAGCCTGTAACTGTCAGTGTCAGTTAATGCTGTTAGCATCACATAAAATATTCTCTTGGCCTGTGATTCTTAGCATTGCATATTATTGAGCCTTTTTGTGGTTTCCTTCTCTTTCCTCACCCAACTAGCTCACACTTCAGTAGCGTTTCTAATGATGATCTCTTTTAAAGTCCCCTTATAAAGCCAGCACACTCCAGCAGGCCTGGCCATGTAATTTGCTTTGGCCAATTACATACTTGGAAATATGAGCAAAGATCACTTTGGGAACTTTAGGAGCTCTCATGTTCTTTATTGTGATCTCATCTCCCTGTGACCTGGCACTGGAAGTGTTTTGAAACTTTGATCAGCCTGGGTGGAAAGCAACATGGAATGGCCTGCAGTGGACATCTTGCTTGACTGGGAAATAAACTGGGGTGACTGCGTGTCTGTGCTGCCCTTTACTTGAATCTGGGCTTGCTTGTGATTTTCTTTGACTGTTAGATTGTAGTGGAAGTGACACTGAATGAGCTCCAGAGTCTAGGCCATAAGGTGCTTTCACTTTCCTGGGTCCCAGCTGCAATGTAAAGAAGCTTGGGTTAGACAACTGGATGAGAGACTTTATGGAGAGAGTTCCACCTTCTAGCTGTTCCTACCAAGGTGAGGCCGGGTTAGACTTGCAGCTGCCACTGATCCAGCAGATGAGTGCCCGTAAGCTAGCCCAGCCAAACCACAGCGTCATGAAAAATAAGAGATTGTCATTGTTATAATCCATTAAGACTTGGGGTGACTTGTTGAAGCAATAAATAACTAAAGCAGATCTTTGTTGTTGTAAGCAGCTAAGATTTTTGGTCACTTATTTTTCACCTCAGCCTAACTTGCCCTCTATTACCCTGCTTATTTAACTTATATGCAGAGTACATCATGAGAAACGCTGGGCTGGAAGAAGCACAAGCTGGAATCAAGATTGCCGGGAGAAATATCAGTAACCTCAGATATGCAGATGACACCACCCTTATGGCAGAAAGTGAAGAGGAGCTAAAGAGCCTCTTGATGAAAGTGAAAGAGGAGAGTGAAAAAGTTGGCTTAAAGCTCAACATTCAGAAAACGATCATGGCATCTGGTCCCATCACTTCATGGGAAATAGATGGGGAAACAGTGGAACAGTGTCAGACTTTATATTTTTGGGCTCCAAAATCACTGCAGATGGTGAGTGCAACCATGAAATGAAAAGGTGTTTACTCCCTGGAAGGAAAGTTATGACCAACCTAGATAGCATATTGAAAAGCAGAGACATTACTTTGCCAACAAAGGTCTGTCTAGTCAAGGCTATGGTTTTTCCAATGGTCATGTATGGATGTGAGAGTTGGACTGTGAAGAAAGCTGAGCGCCGAAGAACTGATGCTTTTGAACTGTGGTGTTGGGGAAGACTCTTGAGAGTCCCTTGGACTGCAAGGAGATCCAACCAGTCCATCCTAAAGGATATCAGTCCTGGGTATTCACTGGAAGGACTGATGCTGAAGCTGAAACTTCAATACTTTGGCCACCTGATGTGAAGAGTTGACTCATTGGAAAAGACCCTGATGCTGGGAGGGATTGGGGGCAGGAGGAGAAGGGGACGACAGAGGATGAGATGGCTGGATGGCATCACTGACTTGATGGACATGAGTTTGAATGAACTCTGGGAGTTGGTGATAGACAGGGAAGCCTGGCGTGCTGTGATTCATGGGGTCACAAAGGATCGGACATGACTGAGCGACTGAACTGACTGACTGACGTACTGACTAATAAAGCTAACAATGTGGTTTAAAATTTTTAAAATTATTTTTGGTGTTTCATATCTTATTTACTTTATTATTTAAATCACAAGGAGTCAGACACAACTTAGTGAATGAACAACAAAAATAAAGAAAATAAAACTATAAGTCTGTTTTCTATATCTGTGAGTCTATTTCTGTTTTGTAAATAAGTTCATTTGTATCATAGTTTAGATTCCACATGTAAGTGATATCATATGATATTTATCTTTCTCTGTCTAACTTGCTTCACTTTAGTATAATAATCTCTAGGTCCAGTCATGTTGCTGCAGCTGGCATTATTTATTCTTTTTTATGGCTGACTAGTCGGAGAAGGCAATGACACCCCACTCCAGTACTCTTGCCTGGAAACTCCCATGAATGGAGGAGCCTGGTGGGCTGCAGTCCATGGGGTCACTAAAAGTCGGACACGACTGAGCAACTTCACTTTCACTTTTCACTTTCATGCACTGGAGAAGGAAATGGCAACCCACTCCAGTGTTCTTGCCTGGAGAATCCCAGGGATGGGGGAGCCTGGTGGGCTGCCGTCTGTGGGGTCTCACAGAGTCGGACACGGCTGAAGTGACTTAGCAGCAGCAGCAGCTATTGCATGTATATGCCACGTTTATCCATTCATCTCTTGATGGACATTTAGGTTACTTCAGTGTCTTGACTGTGTGTTTTAACAAAATGATCTGGTTTATTTAAATGGATTTATTTTGATTAATGATGTATTTGAATTTATTTCTATCATTTGTTGATATTGTTGATATTTCTCTGGCTTTTATGTTTTCCTCTTCCTTCCCTTCTTTTGGATTGAGTTTTTAAAAAAAATCCTCATTTTATTTTTCCCTCCTTTTATCGTTTATATGTTCTTTTATAATTGTCCCGGTCATGTATAACTGCCTAGTTACCTTAACAAAGACTAAATATCTTTATCGTCTTCTTGAACGATACAAAGATGTTACAGTGCTTTAACTCTGATCACCCCTTGTGCCTCTTATTGGCCCCTATTGCCTTATATTTAGTTCTGTTGGATTTTAGTCTTATTTTTCAGTCGCACAACTTGGACATTATTAATATTGTTTGTATAACCAATGCTTATTTAGTTTACTCACGCATTTACCCACATTTACTCATACACATGTCAATATTTTTTGTCTATTATTCATCATTCCTTTTCATCTCTGGAAATTATTTTCTGTCTGACAAAAGGACACCCTAAGGAGTTTCTTTTAATGAGAGTTTCTTGGTAGTGTGTTCTTCCTGTTTCCTTCTCTCTCTTTGTTTAAAGAACATTTTTTTTTCCATTCAGTTTGTGACAGCTTTTCTGGCTGTAGGATACTAAGGTGACCGTTGCATTCTGTCAGCTCATTGATGACATCAGAGCACTGGGTTCTGGCTCTTGTTGTCGTGCTGAGAAGTTAGCGGTCATTCAAACTGCCATTCCTTTATAGCTGAACTCTCACGTCTTCCAGGCTATTTTGAATATTTTATTTTTGTCTTTGATGTTTTTCTAGTTGTACTATAATGGCTCAACTTATTTCGGGATTCCTGATTTTGATGTTTTATCAACAGTTCTGAAAAATTATTAGCCATTATTTCTTCAAATATTTCTTCTCCCATACTCTCTTGTGTCTTTTAGGAACTCTGGTTAGCCATATGAAAAGCCTTCTCAATCTGCCCTACATGTCTTGTATACTCTCTGCCTTGACTTCTGGTTAATTTCTTTAGATCTACCTTCCACTTAACTAATTCCTTTTTTAACTACTATTAACCTATTATTTAAGCAGTCCATTAAAATTTCAATTTCAAGTTTATGTGTGTATGTAAAATAAACTTCAGCCTTCAGAATTCTTGCTTTCACTTTATCTTTATTATTTGTGTGTTTCTTATGATTTTGCCACATCTGTGGTGCATTTAAAAATATAATTTTTGGAAATTCCCTGGTGATCCAGTGGTTAGGACTTGGCACTTTCACTGCCATGCCTGGGTTTGATTCTTGGTTAAGGAACCAAGATCCTGCAAACTGTGTGGTGTGGCCAATATAATTATATATTATTATAATATGTTTTATATATGCAATTTTACATTATATGTATAAATATAGTATAAATAAATATATATGTAATATGTCTGGAATATCTCTTCCAAATATGCTTGGTAGAATTTAGAGCCTTTTGTTGCTTGCACATATTTCCAAGTGTCTCTTTTACTTTATAGTTATAATGAATAAAGTTAGCAATGTGGTTATTTATTATTTATTCTGTCAGTTAATTCCATCATCTGACATTTATGTAGGCTTGATCTGCTATTTATGTTTTTGCTAGTCCTAATTCAAAATATTTTGGTTTCCTGTGTTTTATGATTTTCATCTATGAGTTGTTCATCTAACTTGGAATTTTATCTGTGGGAATTCTTTCTTAAGTTTTATTTCTCTAGTGAGGACTTGCACTCCTTTCGCTGGTTGTCTGTACACCTGGGACAATTTTTAAAAACTTATTGAGGCATCGCATACATACCATAAAATTCTAAACATACAATTCAATGAGTTTTAGTATGTTTACAGTGTTGAACAAACATTACCACAATGCAGTTTTAAAACTTTTCTGGAAGGGATAGCTATGGAATCTGGGATTGACATGTACACACGGCTATATTTAAAATGGATAACCAACAAGGTCCTACTGTACAGTACAGGGACCTTTGCTGAACGGGAGGGGAGTTTGGGGGAGAATGGATACATACAAATATATGGCTGAGCCCCTTTGCTGTCCACCTGAAACTGTCACAACACTGTTAAGTGACTGTAGTCCAATATAAAATAAAAAGTTAAAAAAACTTTCCCATAATTCCCCAAAGATCCTTTTGCCCACTTATAGTTATTCAGCATTTCACTTTTAGCCCCAGACTATAAATTTGCTATAAATCTTCTATAAATTTGCTGTTTCTGGACATTTCATATAAATAGAATCATATAATATGTGGTATTTTGCATCTGGTTTCTTTCATTTAGCATAATGTTTTTGAGGGTCATCCATGTTTCCAGGATCAAACCTTAAGATTTATTGGACCGCATAAGCAGCATGAATTCAGATCAAAATCCTGTGTGAGATCCGGTTTGTAGACATAGATTCTGATGGAAGAAATTTTTTTTCCATCCAACACTAAGGCTGAAATAGACAGGTTTACTTGTTGGCCTTTTCTGAGTGGCAGGTTTATTTACCATTTGCCCTTTTACAGAGTATGCAATCCCACCTTTATGTCAGAGTCGCACATGTAGACTTTTTACCTTATCTCCCACAAAGCCCTCAAAATTAAAATTCAGGGTCTTCAGATTTCAGAAGAGACTCTCAGGGCAAGTCTAGCCTTGGAACCCATTTAGCTGCCAGAGTTCTTGCTTTCACTTTATCTTTGTTATCTGTATATTTCTTTTATTTTGATACTTTAGTGGTATATTTAAAATATAATTTTTATATTTTATCCAGAATTTTTTATTTACATGGAAAAGGAACTTCGGAGCCTCCCCCCTCCCCCACCCCCACCTGCCATACTAAGCAGAAATAAAAGGTTGGAAAGGGCTGCTTATAAGAATCATCTGCTCACCTTTTCAGATCTCAGATAGGTGGACAGTGAGAGGAAATTATTTACTTTCTGAGCAGAAGACCACCGCAGTCCCTTCCTGCCACCCCCTCCTCATCCTCACTTCCCTGCATAGCAACGGGGAGTCTCATTCATGAGTCCATTGTGTTTAGCCATGATTTGCAGGCCCATCTGCATGTACTTCCCTCATGGACCTGTGCTAATTCTTTTGCCCTCCTGGTCAGTAAAAACAGTCATTTCTTAGAATGGATTGGGAATTGCCAGTATCTTAGCTCATGTCAGTATTGATAACTGAGGTGGAAAAGGCAGGGATTAGAGATGAGGAAACCGAGACCAGGGAGGTGAGGTGGCTTCCCCAGTCTCATCGAGAACTGGAATTTAAGCCCAGTCTGCAGACTCTCTGGGACAATACTGTTTCCTCCATGCCATTCTTCCTCTTGTTGGTGACTAAGGAAAATGGAGTGGGAGGCTGTAGCATTGATACAGTAATTGATATAAGAAGTAATGTTTTTGGAGATTCTGTGGGTTTTCTTCATCTTTGATTTCTTGGTCTCATTGTCCCTTGTTATGTGAGAGTAGCGGTTGACAACAAACAAAAATTCTGCCGCTTAATATTTCTGTTTTTAAACATTATGAATCATTTCAGAAGGGAATTTTTGACTTCTCAGCATGTTAGAGCTGCCCGCCTGGTTTGACCCTTTAACTGGAGGAGAAGGAGGGAGCCCAGAGTTTCAAACCCAGTCCATCAACCCCTTTTCAATGAAATTCTTACCCTATTTTGAGGGAAGGATAACGTTATTAATGTCCTTTCTAGCAATTTGAAAAAACAGACAAGCATGGCTTAGAGGGAAATCCCTGGTGATTGAAAATATCATTAGAAACAGGCTCCTGGTGTTCACTCTGTCATTTCCAAGTGTTCTGATGAGTTTCAATTGAGCATTGCACTGTACGGGGTTGGCTGAAGCCCACAACAGTGTGTGTGTGTGTGTGTGTGTGTGTGTGTGTGTGTGTGTGTGTGTGTGTGTGTGTGTGTGTTGGTGATGGAGGAGGCAGAGGCAGGCAGGTGCCATTTAGTCACCTGCATGTGAAACAGACAAGCCCCAGATGGAACTGGCAGATTTGCTTCTGGTGCAGTAACCAGTCCTGCCTGCAAATCACCTCAAGTTGTGTCTGCTCATTGCCAAACGGTGCACTGATGAGGAAAAAAATCAGCTAGGATGGTCATCTGAGTCATGGAGACACACAGTCTCAAAGCAAGAAAAATAGCAACCAAAAATACAGTGGCTGGAACAAATTCACTTGTAGGGGAAAACAGGAAAAAGAAAGAATGTAGTGAGAACACTTTTTATTTCTCTTTTTTAAAGGAATAAGTACTTTTAGGGAAAATCGTATTCTTTGTCATTAAAAAAGCTTGCATGCATAGGTTAAAAAAAATCCAAGGCGATATTCAGCCCCGTTTTTTCATCTTGAAGAACCAGTTCCTTAGAGTATCATTTGCATGAAGGCAGATTCGAAACAATTGAAGTTGTACACATTTAATTGGATGGAATTCAAGTCCTTCCCTGAAGCTGTAAAAGAAGAGCAGGACCCAGAAACATGATGAAGTGGTTTTCAGGCGACAAAAATTTTAAACTGCTGCTCTGAGCCTTTGCAGGAGATTCTTGTAGCAGCCTTCAAGGCCACACCACTGAGGCAGTGTTGAATCGGCACTTTTCTGTCTTATAGAAAGAAGAAACGCACAAATGAACATAGGGCTTCCCTGGTGGTTCGTACAGTAAAGAACTTGCCTGCAATGCAGGAGACCTGGGTTCAATCCCTGGGTCAAAAAGATCCCCTGGAGAAGGGAATGGCTACACACTCCAGTGTTGACTGCAGCCATGAAATTAAAAGACACTTGCTCCTTGGATGAAAAGCTATGACAAACCTAGACAGTATATTAAAAAGCAGAGACACCACTTTGCCAACACAGGTCCATATAGTCAAAGCTATGGTTTTTCACAGTAATGTATGGACGTGAGAGCTGGATTGTAGAGAAGACTGATTGCCAAAGAATTGATGCTCTCAAATCATGGTGTTGGAGAAGGCTCTCGAGAGTCCCTCGGACTGCAAGGAGGTCAAACCAGTTGATCCTAAAGAAAATCAACCCTGAATATTCATTGGAAGGACCGATTGCTAAAGTTGAAGCAACACTTTGGCAACCATGTGATGCGAGGTGAGGTGAAAGTTGCTCAGTTGTGTCCGACTCTTTGAGACCTCATGGACTATGCAGTCCATGGAATTCTCTAGGCCAGAATAATAGAGTGGATAGCCTTTGCCTTCTCCAGGGGATCTTCCCAACCCAGGGATTGAACCCAGGTCTTCTGCATTGCAGGCAGGTTCTTTACCAGCTGAGCCACAAGGGAAGTCCCTGTGACGCAAAGAGCCGACTCAATGGAAAAGACCCAGATGCTGGGAAAGGTTGAGGGCGGGAGAAGAAGAGAGCAACAGAAAATGAGATGGTTGGATGATATCACCAACTCAATGGACATGCGTTTCAGTAAACTCCAGGAGATAGTGAAACTCCAGGAGATAGGGAAGCCTGGCATGCGACTCTTCATGGGGTTGCAGAGTCAGACATGACTTAGTGACTGAAAAACGATAGCAACCCACTCCAGTATTCTTGCCTGGAGAATTCCATGAACAGAGGAGCTTGGCAGTCTACAGTCCATGGGATCTCAAAGAATCAGACACAACTGAGTGACTAACACTTTGACTATTCACAGAAGTAAAAATCACCATGAGTAATTCCAGGCATTGCCAAATCTCAAGATCTGACTTTGCTAGCAGTTGACTCCCTGGGAATTAGGACCAAACCAAGAGGAAGGAATGTACTAAGTCTCCAGACTGCCGCTGATGCTGTTGACACCCTGCCCGTATCCCTTTGGTATTGTTTGATCACATGCCCAAACGGCTTCCAAGGGCAAACATCTGTGACTGTCCTTGCAATCTGGACCTGTTGGAAGCTTCCTCCTCTCGGGTGTTAGCCTCCAGCCAATGTTTGATGGAAGTGGATGTGTAAATCTCCTCCTTACCTGCTTCCCAGTTGGTGCTGGCGGTAAAGAACCCGCCTGCCATTGCAGGAGAAATGAGACGCGAGTTCGATCCTTGGATTGGGAAGATCCCCTGGACGAGGGCATGGCAACCCACTCCAGTATCCTTTCCTGGAGAATCCCCATGGGGAGAAGAGTCATGGGCTACAATCCATAGCGTCGCCAAGAGTCAGACACGACGGAAGCGACTTAGCACACATGCATGCCTGCTCCGCAGGTGGCAGAACTCTGGCATGTTTGACATCATCTGCCAGCGTGACTGAGTGTGCCCACAAGTGTTGCTTGATTGGTGGCTCACCCACTGTTGCTTTCCTTCTTTTCCTTGTCTCACTTTCCTGCTTCACTACTGCTGCTTCATGGGGTCATCTGTCAAATAAAGTATTTGCATCCACATCCTATCTTGAAGTCTATTTCTGGGGAAATCTAACCAAGACACGGGGGAGATTTTTCTGTTAAATGATCATGTTTGTGACATCCGATTCTCTGTCCTCCTGATTTGGCCATAAAGTCAACATGTGCTAAAGCTGGGAGTGCAGAAATTCCTGCTCCAGTGTATCTCATGGAAGAGGAAACAGGCTCGGGGTACACAGCCAAGTGGGTATAGAAATGAGGCCAGAAGCCAGTGGTCCTGACCTCCAAGCTGGCACTATCCCAGCTGACTGTCCTGGGCATCCTTTAACTTCCCTATTTAGTGAAATATCCCTTAGCCCAGGCTTACACATTGAGAAATCACCGATTTCCCCCTGTCTCTATCAGGCAGGACTTAAAGCCAACATCCCTCTCAACTCTCTTTTTTTTTTGGTTTCAAATTCTTGTGAGTCATGTTTCCTTAGACTGGCAGATCATCATGTGATTCCAGTTTTCTTTTGCTAATTTGACAAACATTTCTCTATGTTTGTCACTGATACCTGATTGGGCCTAGGCATTGTGTTTGGTATAGGAGATCCCACACAATATCATAGTTCCTGCCTACACAGAGCATACAGCAACTATTAACCTTTCTACTGTCTCCAAAGTTGTGTCTGTTCCAGAATTTCTTAAGTTGGGATCACACAGTATGTGATTTTTTTCTGATGGGTTTCTTTCACTTGGTAATAAGAACTTAAACTTCCTTCATGTCTTTTCATGGATTTGTATCTCATTTTTTTTTTTTTAGCACAGAATAATTTTCTATTCTTTGGATGTACTGTAGTTTATTTGTCCATTCATCTAGTGAAGGACATCTTGGTTGCTCCCAAGTTTTGGAAATTATAAACAGAGCTGCTATAAAACCATGTGCATGTTTGTGTGCACAGAAATTTTCAACTCCTTTGGGTAAACACAAAAAGAGTGTGATTGCTGGATATCTTCGAATATTTAATCTATAGGTTTCTCTTCCATCTCTTTGTCCTTGCAACTTATCTATTGAAGAAATGAGGTTTTTGTCTTATAGAATTTTTTCAGTTTGGATTTTTCTGACTTTATCTCCATGGTGCTGTTTAATGTGTTCCTTTATCTGATTTATTTCCTGTAAATTGGTCGTTAAATCTAGAGGTATGGCCAGATTCAAATTTGATTTTTCTTTTTTTTTGTGGAGGGGTAAGAATACTTAATAAGGGATATTGTTTTCTTCCAGGAGGCTTTCATCAAGCTGTCCTGGAGATGGAGTGTTTTAAGGCTGGTGAGGGAGGTAATGCTGAGTGATTTGCAGAGGGATGTTCCTTACGTCCTCACCTAATGCTAGATCACTGGCTATTGACTTCACCTATGTGCAAAACCAGTCACCAGTTGGATGTGTGTGTGTCTGTCTATGTGTCTTTACAAATTTGGTCTCTAGGATGAGAAAATGATGTGGAATTTAGAGGGTAGCTTAACCGTGAACATTCAGTCCCTCAGTCATGTCTGACTCTTTGCGACCCCATGGACTTTAGCCTGCCAGGCTCCTCTGTCCATGGGATTCTCCAGCAATACTGGAGCGGGTAACCATTCCCTTCTCCAGGGGATCTTCTCGACCCAGGGATCGAAACTGGGTCTCCTGCATTGCAGGCAGATTCTTTATCGCTGAGCCACTGGAAAAGTCCACTAACAAATAAAATATTCTGATATTAACAGTAAAGATTGTGTGAAAATAGTATTACTGTACTAAGGAGTTGAGTTGACTTCTGCATACATTTCCATTGAATCACATATATAACTAAGTAGTTAAATGCAAGTAATCACGGATGACTTCTAAACCATCTTGGTGGTTCTTTCCTAAAGCTCAAATATATCAACTTTTATTTCCTATCAAAGATGTTACTTAAGTGTGAGGGGGATCCAAAAGGGAGGGGATATATATGAACATATAGCTGTTTCTGGAGAACCAGAATTCCAGTATTCTTGCCTGGGAAATCCCATGGACAGAGGAGCCTGGTGGGCTACAGTCCATAGGGTCACAAGAGTTGAATACAACTTAGCAACTAAACCACCACCACCACCATAGCTAATTCACTGCCGTGTACAATGGAAACTAATAAGAAACTATACCCCAGTTTAAAGAAAGGATGTTGCTTATTCTCAGCACTCACTAAATATCTGAATAAGTAAAAGAGATCAAGATGTTTTAATAACAACAAATAACAAGGAATTGTGTCCACAAACACCAAGGAAAAATGTTTCAGTTTCTGAGACAACATTATTGGGTGAGAGTCTAACCATCTCTCTCTTTAGTTTTTCCATCTGTATGTGGCAATTACATTAGTTGTTGTATTTAATATGTAGGATATTTGTTCTTAGACTTTTATGACTACTGCTAATTAACTGTACAGTCTTTTATTAGTGTTTGAAGTTCTAATTACTGCAGTACCAGGAAGTTTCAATTTTGTGTAGAATGTATAACTTCTTTATAGATTTCTAGGTTTTTCAACTCAAGTTATGAATCTCAGTGAGTTAATTTAAAAGAGGACACACCAATTTAAATCCTTTCTCCTTTGTTAGTGAACAAGAGAGCAGAGAAACAATTTTTTTGGATCTGAGGTTGATGTTGAATAGCTTCTTGTACATCCAGTGCCAGTGGCTGATTTTCAGTTGAGTGAATTTCTGTGCCTAGAAAAGAAATGCCTATGTAATACATCCTACCTGCTCCTGGCAGGCTGGTTCTCCTCCTGACCTCCCCACAGCCCACACTCATTGCCCTGTTTTGGCCCCACATGTTGTCTCAATAGGGCCATTTTCTTTGTTTCCTAACAGATACTTAACCTTCTATTTAGGTCTTATTCAGATATCACTTTCTCCATGAAACCTTCCCAGTCCCAACTCCCCCAAACTCTCTAGTTTAAACCTCAGTTTAGCATATGAATTTATCTCATGCCGTTCACCAACTGTCTCTTGTTTTTTACTATCACACCTCTAACTGGAATGTAAACTCTGGGAGGGTAAAGAGCATCAGCTCATGGATGTCTTCAGAACACCCACAGCCCTGTAATGGTACAGATGTTCAATACTCTGTTGATGGATTGTTCCCTATTTGTAGAAAATGATGGGTAGAAAGAAATTTCAAAATAAAAATAAAACTTATGCCTATGTCAGTAGCTACAAATATAGAATCATAAGATCATTGGCAACTGGTTCAGACAGGTATTGGGCTTCCTTGGTGATGCAGATAGTAAAGAATCCCCTGCAATGCGGGAGATCTGAGTTTGATCCCTGGGTTGAATGGCTACCCACTCCAATATTCTCACCTGAAGAATTCCATGGACAGAGGAGCTTGGCAGGCTACAGTCCATGGGGTCGCAAAGAGTCAGACATGACTGATCGACTTTCACTTTCACTTTCAGACATGGATTAAGGACTATCCAAAAGTCTTGTATTTCTTCCTTTCCCCAAAATACATATTGGACACCTCCTGGGAACCAGGTATCATGTTGGCACTAGGGATGCAAAGATGACAAAGGCAAGGAACTCATAGTCTGGTGGGAGAGAGGTAGTCTTGAAAGTGTGTGTGATCATACTATGAACGGCTATTGACATTGTAGATGTAAGTCACAAGTGATGGGATGCCAGAAGGAAGGGTAAGAAAATCTTCTTGGGGGTTTTCCTTCATCCCTCAGCCTCCTTAGTGACTTTGGTTGGTAACTTTGTCTTAGAACAGGATTTTGTGACATTACTGAGTGATGGTTTCTGGCATCCCTTAACACTGGGAAGTAGCGGTTCCCTATGTAGCTTTAGAGCACACGCCCTGCAATGAGATCTGGGTTCTAGTCACAATGCTGCCACCATCTAGAGATGGCTTTGAGAAAGCTTTTTAAACTCTCCAAATCCCAGTTTTCTCATTTGGAAAAGGAAGATAATTATTATCCAATCATAGGATTAAGAAGAGGAGGCAATAAGATGACTCAGGAGTTGCAAGCCTGGTGCATCATACTACTGTTGTTCAGTTGCTAAGTCACGTCTGACTTTTTGCAACAGTCAGAGGTTTTGGCATAGTCAATAAAGCAGATTTTTTTTTTTTTTCTGGAATTCCTTTGCTTTCTCTATGATTCAACAAATGTTGACAATTTGATCTCTAGTTCCTCTGCTTTTGCTAAACCCAGCTTGTACATCTGGAAGTTCTCAGTTCACATACTGCTGAAGTCTAGCCTGAAGGAGTTTGAGCATAATCTTTACCAGCATGGAAATGAGTGCAGTTTTCCAGTAGCTTGAGCATTGTTTGGCACTGCCCTTCTTTGGGACTGGAATGGAAACTGACCTTTTCCAGTCCCGTGGCCATTGCTGAGTTTTAGAAATTTGCTGAAATACTGATTGCAACACTTTAACAGCATCATCCTTTAGGATCTGAAATAGCTCAGCTGGAATTCCATCACATCCACTAGCTCTATTTGTAGTAATGCTTTATAAGGCCCACTTGACTTCACAGTCCAGGATGTCTGGCTCTAGGTGCGTGACCACACAACTGTGGTTATCTGGGTCATTAAGACCTTTTTTTTGTTAGTTCTTCTGTGTATTCTTGCCACCTCTTCTTAATCTCTTCTGCTTCTGTTAGGTCCATACCATTTCTGTCATTTATCCTGTTCATCCTTGCAGTTCCCTTGATATCCTCAATTTTCTTTCTTTCTTTTTTTTTTTTTTAGTTAAAAATTTTTTAATTGGAGGATAACGGCTTTACAATGTTGTGTTGGTTTCTGCCATACATCAACATAAATCAGCCATAGGTATACATATATATATCCCCGCCCTCTTGAACCTCTCTCCCACCTGCTACCCCAACCTACCCCTCTAGTTGTCACAGATCACCAGTTTCCTTGAAGAGATCTCTAGTCTTTCTCATTCTGTTGGATTGCTTTATTTCTTTGTATTGTTCATTTAAGAAGGCACTTCAGGAAGGCTCAGTGAATGTTGACTGTTATAATGTGGCTAGAAAATGTTCCTTTTCCTCCCTCTACTTACAACTTAAGCTCCCTTTCTCTGCTATCATGCATGCCATTCAGTTTCAGAGAAACATCTCATTGGACTCTAGGGCTTTAATTTCAGTACCAGGAGCACTATTTATATGGAAAGAAGACTTGGAAGTTGTTGGTCTGAGCCTGCCTTCCATCATGCTTTCTGCCTCTGCTGGACTAACTGTTTACCAAGTGCAGAACCAAGGGGTGAGGATTTCTGTCTGTCCCCCTGGGACATAGAGGGTGAATGAGTTAACATTTACAAAGTGCTTTGAGTTCCTTGGAGAAAAGGCACAATCTAAGTATTCTCATTAGTGCATGAATAATAGATGAGCATAAAGCACTTTGCAAATATGAAGTTCTTTAGCAATGCTAAATAATACTTGCACCGACCTACCTGTGAGTGGAGGGGATGGTTCTTGGAACTCTGATGGGTCTAGTCTTTTCACTAATTCGAGGCATGATCGTAGGCAAAATCATATCCCCCCTCTGGATCTCAAGAACAAAAGGGTCAGAATGGCTGATGTTGAAGACAACTCTTATTTAATTCACTGCTTCTTTTTAGAGTTCTTTGTTTAGATTGCCCAAGAGTCAGGGCAATGCCCTTTGCAGGAGGGTGATAATAACTCCTCCAAAGCAGGGCCGGATACTGGACAGAGCTTCTGAGCAGTGGCTGTGCTTGCTCCTTCCTCCTCCCTGGTGCCTCTGAGAATGGGTTTGCTTTTCCTCTGGGTCTGGAGGGGATGAGGGTCCTTGCACCCAGGACTGTGGAGAATATATCTCCTGGATCTGGGTCCTACAAAAGTATCTAGCAACCATATCCCTTAAAAATTGTGGTAAAAATATATAACAAAATTGGCCATCTAAACCCCTTTTATGTGTATAATTCAATGACTTTAGGTACATTCACACTGAGATGCAACCAGTTTCAATAACTCTTCTTGTAAGAAACGCCGCGGGAAGAAAGAGCCACCTCTATGGACCGTTGGTGAAGGCCTTTATTAGGCGGTCGTTCTCGGGCAGAACTCCCGGAGGTGGGTGAGCAAGGAGACAAAGGGAGTCTGCCAGGTAGGAGGGGTGAGGAAAGGTTTTATAGCTAGGGCCGGGTTCCCATATAAGGAAGAAAGCGCGGGTTTCAGCGGTGTCTAAGGGCTCCGTGTCGGCTTCCTGATTGGATGGCTTGGTTGTCGGCCCGCCTCCTGGGCTTGTCTGCGGCTCTCTGCCGGGACATGTCCTGACATGTCCGACCTTGCCCTTACCTTTCATCCCAGCCTTTTTGATATAGGACAAGGGGCGCCGATTCTCTCTGGCTACTTCCTGCTGAACGGGGGCGACGAGGGGTAGGGTATGGCTGGGACGACAGGGGGCGTCTGCCGTTAATCTTGCGACGGAGTGCTTGTTGGGAGCCCTTGGTACTGCTGTCGCAGCACCATCAGCTGGACCGTGTTGAGCTGTTGTTTGATGAAGGCCAGGAGCAGCAGGAGAATGATGATCAGTCCCATCAGGGGGGATAGCAAAGTTGTCAGCCAAGGGGAGCTCTGGAAGCTCTGGAACCAGGATTCAAACCAGCCCTGCTGGGCCTCTCTCTCTCTCGCCTTTTGCCTTCCTTCCTGGCAGTTTCTGCCTTCGTCTCTCTCTCTTTTCCTTCGATTCTTTCTCTCTTTTCTGCTTCTCTGCCTTGCTTTCTCCTTTCTCTTCTGTCACACTCTCTAATTCCTTTTTGTCTCTCACTCTTTCAGCTTCAGTCTTTCTCTTCCTTCCTTCCCTCACTTTCTCCGCCACTCTCTCTCTCTCCTACTTTCTTTTGCTTTCTCTCCTTCTCGCTCTTCAACTCTTCTCTTTCCTTTCTCTGACTTTCTTTTGCTCTCTCTGACTTTCTCCTCTTTCCTTCTCTGGTTCCATTTTCCCTGGTTCTTTCCTTCCCTTGTCTTCCTTCCTTTTTCTGAGTCTCCTCCTCTCTGTCTTATTCCTTCTGTCCTCTCCCTCTGTTGCTCTCCCTAATGTCTTTCTCCCTCTCCTCTTAATAAAAGATTTGGACGGTGGTTTCTCAGTCACTCAGGAATTGGCGACAGAGGGGTTCGGGTAATGGTCAGTTTGGTCGGCCCCGTGAGGGTGGAGCGGTAGGTGACCGGGAGGAGAGGTCAGGGCCAGGGCCACCCCTGTCTCTGGGAGACCCGGGGGAGCTCGTTTGAGTCGGGTCAGGTGGTACCAGGGCTCGTGTCCCAGGAGTTTGGCTGCTGTAGGAGTGGTGAGGATTACAGTATGGGGTCCGGTCCAGTGAGGCTGTAGTGGGCGGGGACTCAGGGTTTTCAGCAGTACCTGATCTCCTGGGGCCAGAGGAGGGGTGGGCCCAGTGTCGTCTGTCGATTGTGGCAGGACCCGGTCTGCGTGTTCCCTCAGCAAGGATCGTAGGAGGGAGAAGAGGAGGAGGTACCCCACGAGTTGGGGAGCCTCTCCCTCGGGGAGGTGAGTCAGGAGATAGGGCCTGCCGTAGAGCAGTTCAAAAGGGGTCAAACCTGTTTTGGAGTTTGGTGTGGTGCGAATGTGAGTGAGCGCCAGAGGAAGGAGGTCGACCCAAGATAGCCACAGTTCTGAGGCTAGCTTGGTCAGATGTGTCTTGATGATGCCGTTCACCCGCTCTACCTTGCCTGACGGTTGGGGCCGATAGGGGATGTGAAGATGCCAGCCGATACCTAGGGCTGCAGCTACCTGCTGAGAGATCTGTGAGATAAATGCCGGCCCATTGTCAGACTGGAGAGAGTTTGGCAACCCAAATTTGGGAACGAGATGGGCCGTCAAGACCTCCGCCACCACCGCTGCCGTCTCCCGGGTGGTGGGGAAGGCCTCGACCCATCCTGAAAAGGTGTCCACCAAGACCAGCAGATAGCGGTAGGTTCGATGTCTGGGCATGTGGGTGAAGTCTATCTGCCAATCCTGCCCGGGCATATGTCCCCTCAACTGGTGAGTCTCCTGTGGGTGTCGGAGTCCTCCTTGAGGAGAGGTGGAGGCACATGTTAGGCAGGATCGGTGGACTGCATATATGGTCTGTCTGAGATGTGGGGGAGAAAAGACAGGGCTGAGAAAGGAAAAGAGAGCTCTTGGTCCAATGTGGAGGGTATTGGGGATTTGGGAAATTATGGTCTTAGCCTGGCGCTCAGGAAGCACCGGTTTACCATGGAGTAGTATCCATCCCGACGGGTGCCTCTGAGCCCCTTCTTGCGCCAGCAAGGCTCTGGCTTCCTTGCTCGAATAATCTGGGTTGAGGGTGGATCTCAAAGTCAGCAGAGGCTCAGGGGCTTGTTGTAAGGTAATTTGTCGAGCCATTTGATCTGCCATATTATTACCCAGAGCGACAGTGTCATGGGTATTTTGGTGTCCCTTGCAGTGTATGATAGTGACCTCTTTGGGCAGGGATAGGGCATCCAACAGTCGAGTAATGTGGGGGGCATTACAGATGGGGGATCCTTTAGTGGTCAGGAAGCCCCGTTCTTTCCAGATTGCCGCGTGAGAATGGGCAATCAAGAAGGCATACTTGGAATCTGTGTAAATATTGGCCTTCTTTCCTTCTGCCAGGTGTAAGGCTCTAGTTAGGGCTGTTAGTTCAGCCTTCTGAGAAGTCGTCCCGGGTGGCAAGGCCGAGCCTCCAGGACTTCCCGGTGGTTACCACAGCATAGGCCGCCCTTCGGTTTCCACTGGGATCTCGCTTTGAGCTCCCATCGACAAACAAAGTTAGCTCCGGATTTGGTAGAGGTTTGGAAAACAGGTTGTGGAGTGGTTGCATGAGGGACTCAAGGACCTCCGAGCATGAGTGGGTTGGGGGTTCTGAGGAGAGAGAGAGAGAGGGTAGCGAGGAAAGTGGGTTTAATTGTGGGGAGCGGCCCACGGAAACCTGAGGATTGTCCAGAAATATCAGGTGAAATTGTTGGAGCCTGGACTCGCTGAGTTCAGAAAGAAATCTAGAGGCTAAAAGGTCACCAAGACGGTGGGGTGAGAAGATGGTCAGGGGTTGGCCATGAATCAGCTTTTTAGCATCGGCGTACAATGTTGTCGCCGCCGCTAGTGCCCGCAGGCAGGGGAACCATCCCCTGGCTGTGGGGTCAAGTTGTTTGGATATGTAAGCAATAGGCAGCAATTTGGGGCCAATTGGTTGCACCAAGGCTCCAAAGGCTATCCCTCCCTTTTCATCAGTGTATAGATGGTGCGGATAGTTAGGATTTGGGAGAAAGAGAGGGGGTGAAGCCAATAGGGTTGAGCGTAAGGCGTGGAAGGCCTGAGTCACTTCGGTGGGGGAAGACAGCGGCCCTGTGGGAGTCTCTTTAGCTGCCGCATATAGAGGTTTAGCCAGGGTAGCATAATTTGGGACCCAGTGTCGGAAGAATCCCGTCAGGCCTAAGAAGGACAATATCTGGTTTCCATCGGTTGGGGGGCAGATGGACCTGAGGAGGCCACACCGGTCTGCTGTCAAGGCTTTAGTGGTCGGAGTGATTTGGAGGCCCAGATAGACGACAGAAGTCTGAGTCAGTTGGGCTTTGGATTGTGAGGCTCTGTAACCCTGGGAACCAAGGAAATTGAGGAGGGTTGCAGTATGTCGTCGGGAGGTCTCTTCTGAGGGGCTGCAAAGGAGCAAGTCGTCTACGTATTGGAGGAGGGTGCTAGGGCGAAGCGGGCATCTGGCCAGGTCCCGGGATAGAGCCTGCCCGAAGTAGCGGGGACTGTCTCTGAACCCCTGAGGGAGTACGGTCCATGTGAGTTGTGTGGTCAGCTGGGTGTCAGGGTTAGTCCAGGTGAAAGCAAAGAGGAATTGGCAGTCGGGGTGGAGTGGGATGGTAAAAAAGGCGTCCTTGAGGTCAATAACGGTGAAATGAGAAGTCTGAGGAGGTATGGAAGAAAGGAGGGTGTAGGGGTTAGGGACAAGTGGATGGGCAGGGATTACCGCCGCGTTGATCAGGCGGAGATCCTGCACTAGCCGGTAGCTTCCTGAAGCCTTCCGAACAGGGAGGATAGGCATGTTACAGGGGGAGGTCATGGGGATCAGGAGACCCTGTCCCATGGGACGGTCGATGATGGGCTTTAGCCCTCTGAGGTTGCGAGTGGATAAAGGAAACTGGGACTGGGCTGGGAAACAGGTGGGGTCCCTTAGCCGGATGAGGACTGGAGGGTGGTGTCAAGCCACCACCGGGACTCGGGTGTCCCAGACCTCAGGATTAACAGAAGGGGTTGGAGGGTCAACAAGTAGCATTAGGAAGGCCCCTGACGTGGGAGCCAATCCTGGAGCTAGCTGAAGAGTGGCCTTCAGTTTAGCCAGTATATCTCTTCCCAAGAGAGGAGTAGGGCAGGAGGGGATAACCAGAAAGGAGTGGGTAAATAGACAGGAATCTAACTGACAGGATAGTGGCTGGGTTTGGAGCGGACATGAGGGTTGGCAGTCAATGCCCATAACTGAAACCTGGGAAGGACGTAAAGTGCCTCCGAAAGAAGAAAGGACCGAATAGGTAGGAAATTGATGGACTTACCCGCTACCTGGAACGTTACCCTGGGCTCGGCTTGGGTTATTGGGGTCCCCGAGTCTGGGTGGCGTCAGTCACCATTGAAGTTCAGCAGCTCCAAAGCCGAAGGAGGGCAGGAGGTCTCCCTGGGGCGCTCTGGTCCCCGGCCCCTAGAGGTCGAGGCCCGAGAGGCCTGGGTACAGTCACTAGCCCAGTGTCCTCATCGTTTGCACAACGGGCACGGCTTGGAAGGAGGTTGCAGATTGGGGCACATCCTGGCCCAGTGCCCTTCTTGGCCGCACTTGAAGCAGGCCCCCGGAGGGGGGTTTTGGGACCCCGAGCCCGCTGCCAGCTGCAGGGCCGCTACCAAGGCCTGGGTTTGCTGGTTTAGGAGGCTTGCCTGAAATTCGGCCTTTTGCTTGAGCCTTGCCTTCCGGCTGGCCTCAGCAGTTTCCTCGCGGGCATGGTAGACCTTAAAAGCCATTTTTACCAGGTCTCAGATAGGGGTCTGAGGGCCATCCTCGGCCTTGGCCAACTTTTTCCAGATATCGGGGGCAGACTGGGAAAGAAAACGATTGGCCAAGGTGGCCGCCCTGATGGGGGACTCAGGTGACAGCCTGGTGTACTGGACGAGGGCCTCGGTCAGCCGATTAAGGAACATGGCTGGGTTTTCGTCAGGCCCCTGGGTCACCTCATCTAGTTTGAGGAGGTTTAAAACCTTATGAGAGGACGTTTCCATCCCATCGAGGATATACTCTATCATGTAGTGTACTCGCAGCTGGCCATCACCCCCTTCCTGGTAGTTCCAATCAGGGTCAGTGTCAGGAACCGCCTGAGCCCCCGGGGGGCGCTCGGGGGAGGGGTTGGCATAGTGCCTCTGGTCGGCCTGAGCCTTGGCTGCCGTCCAGATGGCCTGCCTCTCCTCGGGGGTGGTGGTAGACCCCAGGATGACATATATGTCCTGCCATGTCAAGGCGTAGGCGCGGGTCAGACCAGTAAACTGCTTCATGTACTGAGTGGGATTGGAGGAGAAGGAACCCAGTTTGGCCTCAATCTGTGCTGAGTCTTGGAGGGAGAAAGGGACATGGACTTGAGCTAGACCCTCAGCTCTGGCTACTTGTCGGAGAGGGAG
This sequence comes from Ovis aries, assembly GCF_016772045.2. Classification (NCBI taxonomy): domain Eukaryota; kingdom Metazoa; phylum Chordata; class Mammalia; order Artiodactyla; family Bovidae; genus Ovis; species Ovis aries. Next base: position 47,308,954 of record NC_056076.1, read on the forward strand.
TAGCGGGGCTGGGGGAGGGGGAAGGGAGGCTCCCGGAGGGTTGCTGTGGGAGCGAGTGTGGGAGCTAACTGGAGAAGGCGAGGGAGTGACCTGGGGAAGAGGAGGATACAAGATAGGGTTAAGGGCCGGAGGATCCGGGACCGGTGGTGGAGTCTCGGGGGCGGGAGCGGAGGCTGGAGAGTCCGGAGTGGAGGGGGCGGTAACAGAAACCGGAGTGGAAGGGGTAAGGGCCGTGGGAGAGGTATAGGGAGGAGGGGCCACCAGATCTTCCGGGGGAACAGAGGATACAGAGGACTCAGAGACGGGAGGAGCTGGTTTGGCCCGGGGGGAGCCAGGATAAGCAGGATTTGGCGGGGAGTGCACGTGGTGCACAGGGTGGGGCGAGAGCGCGACGCCCAAAAGGCCTGAACATAGGGGACCTCAGACCATTTTCCCGTTCTCCTGCAGTAATTATCCAAATCACGGAGGACGTCAAAGTCAAATGTCCCTGTGGCTGGCCACTGTGAGCCATTATCTAGGGGATACTGAGGCCAGGCTTGTGAACACAGAAAAGTGAGCTGCTTGGAGCGGATATCTCCCTTTAGTTTTAGGGTCCGCAGGTTAGCCAGCAGGCACTCTAAGGGGGTGGGATATTGGGGATCGGGTTTGGAGGCCGTTGATCCCATGGCGATCACCAAACGGAGACTAACCCTCGCTGCCCAAATGTCTTCGGGTGCCAAGGGAAGCCGGGGATCCGCACAGCCGTTCGGAACGTCTTCCTCCCATACTGAGGCACCGAGGAAGGCTGAAGCCGGAGGCCGAAGCCGAAGGTCTACACAGCCGTTCGGGACATCTCCCTCCCGAGCTGGTGACCGGGAGGACCCAGTACGTGGCCACTGGTTACTGGGTCCTAGGAAGTGGTCGCCAGGGAGGGCGGGCTCCAAAGCCAAAGGGACTTACCCCGTATCCTGCCGTCCGGGGGGTTGGTCAGCCGCCTGGGTCCGGGGGGCTACTGCAGCGGTGGAGCTCGAGGGGGCCTCAACGGCGAGTGCCGGAAGCCCTCACCTTGAGCCCCACGTTGGGCGCCAGATGTAAGAAACGCCGCGGGAAGAAAGAGCCACCTCTATGGACCGTTGGTGAAGGCCTTTATTGGGCGGTCGCTCTTGGGCAGAACTCCCGGGGGTGGGTGAGCAAGGAGACAAAGGGAGTCTGCCAGGTAGGAGGGGTGAGGAAAGGTTTTATAGCTAGGGCCGGGTTCCCATATAAGGAAGAAAGCGCGGGTTTCAGCGGTGTCTAAGGGCTCCATGTCGGCTTCCTGATTGGATGGCTTGGTTGTCGGCCCACCTTCTGGGCTTGTCTGCGGCTCTCTGCCGGGACATGTCCTGACATGTCCGACCTTGCCCTTACCTTTCACTTCTCATCTTGCAAAACTGGAAATCCATACCTGTTAAACAACTGTGGCCTCCACCATTCTACTTTCTGTCTCTGTGGATTTGGCTATTCTTGGTACCTCACATAGTGGAACCATACCGTATTTATTTATTTTTAAAATTGAAAGAATTGTTTGACTGCCTTGGGTCTTTGCTGCATTGTGCATGCTCTCTAGTTATGGCACTTTGGGCTCAGCTGTGGGATCTTAGTTTTCCAACCAGGGATCCAGTCTCCCATCTTGCAAGGCAGATGCCTAACCATTGGACCACCAGGGAAGCCCCAGTATTTATCTTTTTATGATTAGTTTATTTCACTTAGCATAACATCCTCAAAGTTCACTCATGTGCATGTGTCGGAATTCCTTCCTTTTAAGGCTGAATAACATTCCATTGTATGCGTATTCCACATTTGTTTATTCATCTGTTAATGACATGTGGGTTGCTTCCACCTTTTGCTACTGTGAATAATGCTATTATGGACATGGGTGTACAAATACCTCTTTGAGACCCTGCTTTCAATTCTTTTGAGTATATACCCAGAAGTGGAGTTGCTGGATCATCAGTTCAGTTCTGGTAATTCTAGTTTCAACTCTTTAGAAACTGACCATGTTTTTTGTTCTCTAAAAATGTAGAGTTGGAAAATAATTTATGATGACCTCAGATTCTCCATTCTGCATTCTTACCTCCATCAAGGGCCTCTGCTATTACCCATTTTCACTAAATTATGATCCTGAAGATAATTTTCATTTTTTTTCAAGGGGAGGACATGATTTTATAATCTTGGGCTTCAACAGAGCCCCATGTGTGTGTGTGTGTGTGTGTGTGTGTGTGTGTGTGTGTGTTAGCTGCTCAGTTGTGTCCAACTCTTTGTGACCTCCTGGACTGTAGCTCACCAGGCTCCTCTGTCCATGGGATTCTCCAAGAAAGAATACTGGATTAGATCGCCATTGCCTCCTCCAGGGGAGCTTCCTGTCCCAGGGACTGAACCCAGGTCTCCTGCATTGCAAGCAGATATTTTACCATCTGAGCCACCAGCGAAGCCCCTGAAGGGAGGGGTTGAAAAGGCCCGCTATTCAATGAAGAATGCTTTAGTTTGCACACATTTGTTGGCCCAGAAGCTCATAGTCTTATAGCATAAGCATTCTTGGAGTTGGGCAGATCTCTAGCTAAAACTTTCCCCACTGGTTTAATGGGACCACACAGAGCAAGTCAATGCCCTCTTCCATACCCAGACCTAATGGCATTTTAAGGCCATAAGTTGTCTCCTCTCCAGTCCACACATTTGTCCTTGACCTTTCCTTATGAGGCACTTCTCACCATCTTTGGCTTCAGAGGTAAAGTTCCCCTTTGCAGAACTCTTGGCATCAAACAGAGGCCTGGGTTGCTTTATGCGTGCTTGCTCTCCTGGTTGACACAAAACACAGTCAGGCCCTGCTTGCTTTAAACCATGGCTCACTGCTCCTGCAAAGTCTGCCAAATGAAATATTTGGGAAAATGATGGAAAGGTGGGAGAAGGATGACATTCCTCTCAGAACACGCGTAGGAAAATAGACATCTCCTTTCAAGACCGGCCAGGTTAAACAGTCTATCAGCCAGGAAAAGTTTGAAAGTTATGTCTGACTCAGTGTTAAAGTAGTAAAGACATTTAATGAGCTCAAATGGCCAGAGGTCTGGGCCGTTTTAGGTTTGGCATGGTGGCTCAGCTATCCGAGTCAGCCAGAAACTGGTTCTTTTTCCATATTGCTCAATTAGCCCCATACTGTCCCCTTGTCCTTAGGTTTCCTGTCTGACGGTCACAGTGGCTGCCCCAGCTGCAGACAGCACATCCTCTTGTTTCAGATTAGAGGAGATGGAAGCCCTTGAGCTTATCTTTCTCTCTCTCTTTTTATAATAGGGAAAATTTTTCTTCCAGGAGTCTCCTCCAAGCAAACCTTCCCTGTTATATCTTTTCCCAGATCTGAGTCCCACTGACAGCAATCACTCACCTCATTCCAAGAAATGGGGTTTCTGTGCTTGTCTTAGACCAATCACAGCTGATCCTTTGGGGATAAAGGCACCATGCTGTGTGATCAACGGGATCCCTCAGGAAGCAGGGTTCTCTCTGCCTATGGGTCGGTGATTGGCAATGTCGACCACAAATACATTACCCAGAAGAAGAAAAGAGAGTGACCACAATTTTATTTAAAAACTTGTGATTTACAGAGTCATATTTAATTAAGGCACTTATAACCTTATCAGTTAAACTTATTAAGACAGAAATATGAGACACCTTGGTGTCTCAGCTGGTAAAGAATCCACCTGCAATATGGGAGACCTGGGTTCAATCCCTGGTTTGGGAAGTTCCCCTGGAGAAGGGAATGGCTGGCTACCCACTCCAGTGTTCTGGCCTAGAGAATTTCATGGACTGTATAGTCCATGGGGTCACAAAAAGTCGGACATGACTGAGCGACTTTCACTTCATTTCATTTAGTGTATTTCTTAAATATTTCCTTCAGCCCCCAACTCATTGTTTCTCAGATATACTGTAAAAATGATGACTATACTGATGTATCTATGTAACATATCACAGTCCACAAATGATTTTCACATACATTATTCATTTCATCCTCACCAAAATTGTGTGGGGGTAGGTAAAGTATTATTATAATTCTTCATTATTTTTTAATTGGGCTTAGGTTTAGGAGGTTGAGTTCATCACATTTACTACACAGTACACTAGTCAGTATCTATACACTGCCCTGTCTTGTTTTCATAATAATTAATGAATACATTATCTTTTATCTCTCTCTCCCACTCCCACTTTTTTGCTCCACACAAACAATCATTCTAAATGTGCCTGATATCTATCTTGTGTATGTGTGCACATGTAAAAGGTGTCTTTTGTTTAGCATGTGTGCACTTTTCATTTATGTAAGTGGTGCGTGCACGCTAAGTTGTTTCAGTTGTGTCTGACTCTTTGTGACCCCCTGGACTGTAGCCTGCCAGGCTCCTCTGTCCATGGGATTCCCCAGGCAAGAATACCGGGGAGGGTTGCCGTGCCCTCCTCCAGGGGATCTTCCTGACCCAGGGATCAAACCCCTGCATTGGCTGGCAGGTTCTTTACCACTAGTGCCACCTGGGCAGCCCTTACCTAAGTGGTAATTTTCTTGAACTTTCACTCTTGTTTGCTTGTTTTAACTCAATGCTGTGTTTTCAGGACCGTTCTGTGTTACTTGGTCTCTGAAAGTCGCTCAGTTGCGTCAACTCTTTGCGACCCCATGGACTACAGTCCATGGAGTTCTCCAGGCCAGAATACTGGAGTGGGTAGCCTTTTCCTTCTGCAGGGGATCTTCCCAACCCAGGGATTGAACCCAGGTCTCCCGAATTGCGGGTGGATTCTTTACCAGCTGAGCCACAAGGGAGCCCAGAAATACTGGAGGGGGTAGCCTATCCCTTCTCCTGCAGATCTTTCCAACCCAGGAATCGAATTGGAGTCTCTGGAATTACAGGCGGATTCTATATCAACTGAGCTATGAGGGAAGCCCCCCTTGTCTCTAAATGTTGCATTATATTCCACTGTGTGAGTCCCTCATGGTTTACTCATCTGCACCCCCTAGTGGAAACTTTGTGTGTTAGTCGCTCAGTCCTGTTCAACTCTGCGACTCCTTGGACCATAACCCACCAGGCGCCCCTGTCCGTGGAATTCTCCAGGCAAGACTACTGGAGTGGGTTGCCATTCCCTTCTCCAAGGGATCTTCCTGACCCAGGGATCGAACCCAGGTTTCCTGCATTGCAGGCAGATTCTTCACCATCTGAGCCACCAGGGAAACCCCCAGTGGTAGTGAAAACTGTGGTGTCTTCCAACTCTGGCACAAGCGTCAGCACTGCTGATGGGCCTGGATGGGAATTTCTGTGGGATACAAACTCAAGAGGACAGTGACTGAGGCATAAAGCAGACACTTTGAATAAGTACCACCAAAAAGTCTCTCTAGAAAGGCTGCCCTAGTCTATACCACTAGGAATTGTTCACATTTTACTGGAAGCTGAGTGTGGAACATATTTCGGTTGTCCAAGTTTATACAAGCAGAAAAAGTGAATTGGAATGTCAAGTACCCAAATCCAGGTCTTCTGAGTCCAAAGCCTTTTCATTTTCCAGGGCATCACTCTGTAAGTCTCTGGATCATAATATTGAACACTTAAAAGATTTCTTGGGGGTTTTACTATTTAGAGAATACCTTGAATTTCAGAAATGGCTTTGCTGGTGTTAGTGGCAAACTGCAGTCTGAAGAATGAATGAAAGCAAATGGGAACCTCAAGTTCTATTATCTGATTCAACTTGTCTGGGTCCTTTTGGCTGCTTTATACATGCTATTACATTCTTCTGGGCAGTATTTGAGAAGGAGGCTGCTGCTGCTGCTAAGTCGCTTTAGTCATGTCCGACTCTGTGCGACCCCATAGACGGCAGCCCACCAGGCTCCCCCATCCCTGGGATTCTCCAGGCAAAAACACTGGAGTGGGTTGCCATTTCCTTCTCCAATGCATAAAAGTGAAAAGTGAAGTTGCTCAGTTGTGTCCGACTCTTAGCGACCCCATGGACATGGTCGCTAAACCCCGGAGGCATGGGGTTTTCCAGACAAGAGTACTGGAGTGGGTTTGAGAAGGAGGAAGTGTTGCTAAATTCCTTCCTTCCTGCCTGCCAAGGGCTGGAGTGTAATGCCTCTGTGCTTGTTTGGCTTGAGAGTCATTGAGGCATCCTAGAGTTGAATAGTGTTACAACTGGAAAGGACATTAGCAACGATCAAGTTCAATACTCCCACTTTACATCTGGGGAAAGGGAGACCCTGAGAGAGAGGAAGCCATTTGCCTAAGGTCACATAGTAATAGATCATTGGAAAAACCAGCCCATCTCCCTTTCCACTTCCCCAAGCACAGCAACCTTCCCCTGCTTACTCAGGAATTCACCCTGTAACCTCAGTAGCTTGAGACATATTTATTCCAAACAGTGCTGTACTGAGACCTGAACAGACGTTATGTGTGGCATTTGCCAATTTCTATGATGTAAATATTCCTACCATGGCTGTTTCAAACTGTTGAAGGGATGTCGCTGAATGTGGCATTGGGAGTGACAAGCAGCAGTCATGGTTTTAGGAGGCATTTTCACCATAGATACGATAGACGTAATACCTGCAAGAACAAAGATAAGAGTAAAATCCCACAAAATGATTAAGAAGTGGCATTTTGAGTATTTACTATCTTTGTCTTTAGTATAAGTTATTTGAGTGTAAGTTTATATAATTCAATGTTTAATCATCAACCCTGAATATTCATTGGAAGGACTGACACTGAAAGCTCCAATACTTTGGCCAGCTGATGTGAAGAGCTGACTCATTGGAAAAGACCCTGATGCTGGAAAAGATTGAAGGCAAAGGAGAAGAGGACCACAGAGGATGAGGTGGCTAGATAGCATCATCAACTTGATGGACATGAATCTAAGCAAGCTCCAGGAGATAGTGAAGGACAGGGAAGCCTGGTGTGCTCCAGTTCATGGAGCTGCAAAGAGTCAGACATGATTTAGCTCTTGAACAGCAACAACACTGTAGCCCATGAAATTCCTGAACATGTAACACTCAGTTCTCCTGAGCTAAGGCAGCCAGCTCCAGGACACCATTGCCTGAAAAGAAATGAAACCAGCTTTTCAATGTGACATCCTGCCCTCCTAATATATAAATTTATCCAGGTTTGAACACTCTGTGGTGGAAACAAGAAATGTGAATGTATTGAAAGGAAAAAAGAAAAAAAAAAAAAAACAACCCAGAGGATAAGTGAGTTCTTCTGGAGATACATTTTCTGGATAGCTGAAGGCTTAGCTCTAAGCTCCCAAACTATAAAAGGTTTAACTTTTCCAGATAGACTTTTCAAAGCTTTGTGTGACACACCCTTTCCTACTTCATTACACACGAGACATTATGCTTATCACCTTTTTTACTGACCACTGGGGCATGTGGTGGTGTGGGAGGCTATTCACCCCTGGAATAAATGACCCTGGACTGCTGTGTGGTTGGGGTTCTTGGTGCTCTTTCCAGAATTTGAAAATTATTATTCTCACTCACTGTCCAGAGATATGACTTCTTCCTATGGCCAGTTTCTCCTCTGCTGTTTCTAATTGACTGGAGATACAGAGAGCCAGACTTATTGGAATCATGTTAAAAATGTCACTAACCTACTGGAATAAGGACTTGATGAGTAAAATGCTTAAAATGTTAGTGAAGTTTTTTTCTGGCTGCTCAGAAGTCTTTTGGTTTTAACTTTTGCTTCTTGTAGAATTTCTGGAGAGGAGGCATTCCTAGATTACAATGCTTTGGATCAGTGAGTAACATTATATATCAATGTATACTGTATCACCATGCACATATCCCATCAGAAAGAAAGCAAAAATTATCTCTAGGCCACGCAGTATATTAGATAAAAAGTAGAGCAGTTCTGGGCTGCATTTTGAGGGACTCCACAATGCCATAGGAATATGAGGTGTACCACATGGTGAATTTTGCAAAGAACATTCAAGAACTCAGAGGGTAAATTTCAGGGCACACCTCCTTACTCTAAAGGGGATTCTTGGACTCTTTCGGCGCAGACCCAGGAGGCGGACGGGGAAGGAGAGCTAGTGTTGGAGAGTCCTGCACCTGGAGTGAGGCTGGTCCTTTGCGCACCTGCCCATCCTTAGGGCTGGGAAGGACCTGCGCCTGACAAGGTCCTTCGGCAGAGCCCCTGCCCTTGGTCCACCTGTCTGTCCATTCCTTTACATGTAACCTCAGGTATTTGTTGCCCCGCTCCAAAGAGGAAGTGGTTTTCCACACTTCTGTCTTCCTTCCTAACTGCAAGAAAGGCAGCCTCAGGTGCTGATGGCAAACCAGCTCTTTTGTGCAGAAAGGGGACATGCACCCCCTCCCCATTCCCAACACCTCCCACCTCCCTTCACAAATTCGCCTTGTCTCCCTTTGAACCCCTAAAGCTTTGGGGAATCCTTAAGGGCCCCTTTCTCATTATACTTGCTCTCCTTAAGCCTTAGGGCTTCCCTAGTGGCTCAGAGGTCAAAGCGTCTGCCTGCAATGCAGGAGACCTGGGTTTGATCCCTGCGTCGGGAAGATCCCCTGGAGAAGGAAATGGCAACCTACTCCAGTATTCTTGCCTGGAGAACCCCATGGACGGAGGAGCCCAGTGGGCTAAAGTCCACGGGGTCGCAAAAGAGTCAGACACGACTGAGCAAGTGACTTAACTAAGGGCCCCTTTCTCATTATACTTGCTCTCCTTAAGCCTTTATTAACTCCTTGGAGAAGATTCATTGGATGTGCCCGGGACAGAAGCAGAGCCCAGTGCTCGGGGTGGTGTGTGGAAGGCAAGAGCCAGCAGGTGGATCATGTTCTTCAGGCCCAGAGACTCACTTCCTTTCCCGGGCTGGCCTTGGGCTGGTGAACGTGTGGCTGTTGACATCATTCAGCAACTTCTACGAGGTCTCTGGAGCTGGAGTCACCCCACGTAGGGCAGTGCGGAGCCCAGTAACCAGGGCTTGCTCCCCCGTGCCCCACCTCACTGGTCTAATTAACAAGTTGGGTCCCTTCCAGCTCTTTCACGTGGCTCTCGTGGGGCTGGGCTCCGCTGGGGGCGGGCAGACAGTCTTACTTTAAGCCGCGTATTGATCTTCACGTGGTCACGTGCCCCTCTTGGGGGAGCACTCTCATGTTTTAAGTGCATGCAGTTACTCTCTTGACTGGCTTGTAAACAGGTTTTAATGGGGCTATTAGTGTAAAAGGACAGGAAACTTTCAAAAACAGCCTCTTAAATATTCATGAGGATGTTAAATCTGGCGCTTAATCACCAGTGTTTGCACACAGCTAACGGGGAGGGCGGGCAGCTGACCGGCTGCCTTCACTCTGAACAGTTGACAGGGCATTAATAAACGCTCTTACAGGCATGATTAATGGCCAGGAGAAGGGTACTTATTTTTTTTAAACAAACGAAGCGCCCCCCCCCCCCGCCCCTCCTTTGGGAACTCCTCTTCTAGGGGGAGGAGTGTCCACGTGGAGTATTGGAGTGGGATTTAGGGAGACCTGGTGCCGGGAAGCGGGCTCAGATGGGACATTTTTTTCCCCCTTCAGAAATAGCTAACTGGGCAACCCTTCCTACCCACCCATCCAATCTGACCTGTCCACTTCCCAGAGAATGGTTTCCTCGGGGGAAATATTCCAAAAACTTAAGCAAGAATCTCCAAAGAATTCCCTACCTGGAGAATTCTTAACTCAACCTTGGCAGGGCCATGAGGGAAGCACTGGGCCCTGATCATGGGAGCTCCCTGGAGGGTCAATATCAGCTACCTCTTCAATACCTGAGCGCACTTGCTTTCATTTTTTTAAAGTTAATTTATTTTAATTGGAGGCTAATTACTTTACAATATTGTAGTGGTTTTGCCATACATTGACATGAATCAGCCACGGGTGTACATGTGTCCGCCATCCTGAACCCCCCTCCCACCTCCCTCCCCATCCCATCCCTCAGGGTCATCCCAGTGCACCAGCCCTGAGCACCCTGTCTCATGCATCCAACCTGGACTGGCGATCTATTTCACATATGATAATATACATTTTAATGTTATTCTCTCAAATCATCCTCGCTTGCTTTCAAATTGGAGTTAAATGCAGACAAAGGTGGTCCTCTGTGGCTGAGGGGCTCCTGCAAGCTGCCCCCCCCCAACACCCCACCCCCCACCCCCCACCCCCAGCCAGCCTACCTTTCTTTTCTGCCCTCCCCCGCCAACGTATCTCTCTGTGTGTGCATTTTAGCTCCTGGAGCAGTACCATTCTCTTACTTTTCTCGGTAACATTTGATGTAAAATCCTGAGTAGAATAATATGCTTTTTAATTAGTAAATGGCTTGTGATTCCAGAATGGGCCTTGGAGAGAATCTTTTTCTGGCAGGAACTTGCTCCTGTTAGAAAAAGAAACTGAGGCATAGAGAGGTGAACAACTTGTTCAAGGACACCTACTGAGCTAGCCACAGAGGGCTGTGGACCCCAGGTACCCTGGTTCCTAGCTGACCCCCACTTCAGCATGATGTGACTTCTCCAGAGAGACCCAGAAAGAACAGATTCAAGCTTGTTCCTTCAGAAGTATTGCAGCTTCAAGTATGCCAGATCTGGTATCGGGATCTCTGCTACCAGAATCCAAACCAGTTTAAGCAGGGACAATTCTGAGAAATATCCACAGTTTCTATGTAGCAGGAAATCCCAGCCTCATTATCTGAGACCAACTCAGAGATGAAAAACTCTTCCCTCTCTAGAAGTGTCAGCTGGGATTTCTGGTTGACAAGTTCTGTTTAGAAATGAAACCAAGGCATAAAGGCAGAAATACATAAAATCTAGTTTTTACAAGCTAGGAAAAAAACCCACTATGCTTTATAATGGTAGATCAGGGCAAAGAAATCAGTATCTTTCATAAAACCCTTCCCAGTCCACGCCCTTGCTGCCCACATTCACAGGCTTCTGTCAAGCCTTTCTTGAGCACGTGCTGCCAACTCAAGGGCTGGGGTGGGGGAAGTTGTCATGAAGATGAATCACAAGTGTCTCCACCCACAAGACACACATCCTCTAGCCAACAATTGAACTCTAAGGCCAGGTCAGAAGACTGAACACAGTACCAGGCCAAATGTTTTACAAGTTTTGTTTTCTTCATCTCTGCTCAAGAATCTGAGGTGGCTCCCATTATATCTGGGTCCAGCCCAGACTGGCCTCCTCTGCACAGGCAATTTTAGGTTCTCCTCCGGGCCAAATATGTCCTTTTCTTTCCAGTCGGTGGACCAGGGAACATTCTACAGGCACTATGGATAGTGATTCTTGATCATAAGATTTGTTCAGAGACTCAGTGCAACAATATTTTTTTTATGGAATGCCAACTAGGAATGAAAAATCAGCCTCTCTTGCTAAACAGTTTGCATTAATGACTTCCATAAGAGCCAATTTATTGATTAAAAAAAAAAACACAACTCCACTTGTCTCTTTCATCTGAATATATAGCTGGCAGGTGCTGTTGAAAAAGCAACCATTTTGAGAAATAGTTTCCTTTTAGTAATTAGGATGAATGCATTTTGACAGTTTTTACCAATAGTGGTTGCAATGTTTGGTACAAATGCGAAGCACAGATGAAGTTTTAAAACCCAGTGGGGTTGAGCACTGTTTTCTCAATGAAAGGCTGATTGTCAGCTCTGTGAAGTACAAGAATAGATTCTACATGCTTTGTTATGTTATCAAACTGACATCAAGTACTGGACAACACAATGTTGATTTCACAGCACACAACTTTGGATTGACATTATGCCTTATATCAAAGTCTCTTATTCTATAATTTTTTGTTTGTTTGTTTAATCAGCCAAGTGTAGGAGGATTCAACATGGTTCATTTAAGACAGACTAGGATGTAGGACGTTTAGGTTCTACTACCAGTGGTGGTGGTTTAGTCACTAAGTCGTGTCCGACTCTTTCGGCCCCATGTACTGTAGCCTGCTAGGCTCCTCTGTCCATGGGATTCTCCAGGCAAGAATGCTGGAGTGGGTTGCCATTTCCTTCTCCGCTACTACCAGTAGTTTCCCTAAATTATTGTATATATTAGGCAAACCTCACTTTCCTTACCTGTAAAATGGGTACAGTAAAGCCTTTCATATCAATTTGTTGTTTTAAGTGAAGTAATGCATGGCATCTGGTCCCATCATTTCATGGGAGATAGATTGAAACAGTGGAAACAGTGTCAGACTTTATTTTTTGGGCTCCAAAATCACTGCAGATGGTGATTGCAGCCATGAAATTAAAAGACGCTTACTCCTTGGAAGGACAGTTATGACCAACCTAGACAGCATATTAAAAAGAAGAGACATTACTTTGCCAATAAAGGTCTGTCTAGTTAGGGCTATGGTTTTTCCAGTAGCCATGTATGGATGTGAGAGTTGGACTGTGAAGAAAGCTGAGCACCGAAGAATTGATGCTTTTGAACTGTGGTGTTGGAGAAGACTCTTGAGAGTTCCATGGACTGCAAGGAGATCCAACCAGTTCATTCTAAAGGAGATCAGTCCTGGGTGTTCTTCGGAAGGAATGATGCTAAAGCTGAAACTCCAGTACTTTGGCCACCTGATGCGAAGAGTTGACTCATTGGAAAAGACTCTGATGCTGGGAGGGATTGGGGGCAGGAGGAAAAGGGGATGACAGAGGATGAGATGGCTGGATGGCATCACTGACTCGATGGACATGGGTTTGTGTGAACTCTGGGAATTGGTGATGGACAGGGAGGACTGGCGTGCTGCAATTTATGGGGTCGCAAAGAGTCAAACACGACTGATCGACTGAACTGAACTGAACTGAACTGAATGCATACCTACTTGCTGTTTCTGTCTGATGTCTCACAGGCATCTAAAATGGTTTCCCTCGTGGCTCATGTGGTAGAGAGTCTGCCTGCAATGCGGGAGACCAGGGTTTGATCTCTGGGTTGGGAAGATCCACTGGAGAAGGAAATGGCAATCCACTCCAGTATTCTTGCCTGAAAAATCCCATGTATGGAGGAGCCTGACGGGCTACAGTCCATGGGGTCGCAAAGAGTCGGTCACAACTGAGTGACTAACACATAATGGATAATAGTGAACATAGGCATCTAAAAAGGAGACTTTCCCGTATCAAGCTTAAAATGTCCCCCCGCCAAACCTATCCCTTCTCGAACATTCCCAAATCAATCAGTGGCATCACAAACTACTCAGGTGTTCATACCAGAAACTTGGAGTCATCCTCTCTCTGCATTGTAGCTGATCAATAACACATTCCATTTTGTCTTTTAAGTAAGTCTCAGATCTATTCATTCCCCTGACCAGGCTAGTCCATGCCATTACCCTTGCCTGCCTGGGTGTCTGACTGCAGTCACCTCTTTACTCTCCTGCTGCATCCAATATTGTCTCCTCCACTTTGGACCCCACACAAAGCCAGAGTCATCCTCTTACAATGCAAATCCATGTGCATCACTCTCCTACTTGTAACCCTCCACTGACTGCCCAAGACAATTAACATGGGCCAATAGGGCATGACAGTCTTATTCCTACCTGCCCCTCAGTCTCGTTTCAATCTCATTCCACTTTGAACACACTGCCCTCTTTTGCTCTAGGTGCTTCTTTGTAGACCAGAGCCTTTACAGTACAGTTCCCTCTCTGGGAAGCTCATAATCTCATCATTGCCTGGATGGCTCCCACTCATTTTCCAGATTTCGGTATTAATATCAAATGCTACTCTTAGAGAGGAGACTCCCTGCTTCCCCTCCCATTCCCCAGTAGGATGGATTCTCATTCTCATTATCTTTTGTAGCATTTAAAGAAATTGTAGGAAATTCACTGGAGGTTCAGTGTTTTAACCCACTGCTGGGGGCCTGGGTTTGATCCCTCGTTGGGGAACTAAGGTCTCACAATTGGCAAGGCATGACTAAAAAAATGTATTTGAACATTTATTTTTGTGATTACTTGGACTGTAAGCTCCGTGAGCACCATTTTGTTCACTCCTGTGCCCCCGGGGCCTTGGCAGAGTGTGCATGATATGGTAGATCCAGAAAGATAATAAGATGAATGCCTGGAACACTGAGTGTTAATACAAATTGAAATTATTTTCATCCTTGTATCTGTGGGACACCAAATTGAGTGGCAAGATGAGATGTTTCCTCGAGTAAGAAATTCTTTGGTGGTGAGTTAATAGAAACTCATCCTGAACTAGTTTAAATGTTAAAGGAGAAGTTTATTCACCTCTGTAAGCTAAATATGGGCTTCCCTGGTGGCTCAGCCTTAAAGATTCCGGCCTGCCAATCCAGGAGACACAGGAGATGTGGATTCGGTCCCTGGTTTGGGAAGAGCCCCTGGGGTAGGAAATGGTACCCCGCTCCAGTATTCTTGCCTGGGAAATTTCATGGGCAGAGGAGCCTGATGGGTTACAATCCATAGAAACTCAAAGAGTCAGACACTAGTGAGTGAGCGCGCGCGCGTGCACACACACACACACACACACACACAACCTAACTACAAAGGATAATACTGAAGTTGGCCTGAGTTACTCAAAAGATGGTAGTCAATTCTATTTTTTCCTCCTCTGCCTTTGCTTCTGTCATTCTTGTTTGACTTTACTCTTCAATGCAGGCATATTTTTCCATAGGATAGAGAACATGGCTTTGGGGAACCCTAGGTTATCAATTTTTTAGTGCTTCCTGCCAGGAACTCCCAGGGAGAGACCCTACCTTGGGTCATGAGCCCATCCTTGGTCTCTGTGTCTGCTGTGCCCAGTGTGGTTAAGAGGATGGAGCCATCACTAGTCCATCCCAGAGTTTCTGGGCTTAGGGTCTGTTACCAGAAGGGTCGGGGAGAGATCCAGTCCTGACAGTTAAAGACAATGGCCACAAGACATATGGATTTTGTAGAAAAGGAGACCATTGACTTGGATTCTAAAGATCATGAGTTGAGCCTCAATTTTTCTGGCTCTAGACATAGCTCAGTTTCATCAGAAAATCCAGACAGAGATGACTTTACCTGAACACAGAGCGGGAAGCCACCCTCTTGAAATTTGGACAAGAGTTCACAAGGGTTAATCACAATTCAGGAACCCAGATAAGAAAGTCAGCCTTGTAATTCATGGTGTCAACAGGCAACCCAAACATTGTTCTCCCTTATTTCTAGGATGTTAGTAGTAGAGACTTAAAACAGCTTTATATGGAGGCATAAAAAGGCAGTGAGAGGACTTCCCTGGTTGTCCAGTGGCTAAGGATCTGCCTGCCAATGCAGGGAACACAGGTTTGATCCCTGGTCCAGGAAGACCCCACATGCTAGAGAGCAGCTAAGCCCGTGTGCCACAACTGCTGATGCTTGCATGCTCTCGAGCCTGTGCTCAACAACAAGAGAAGCCGCCACAGTGAGAAGCCCATGGACCATAACTAAAGAGTAGGCCCCACTCCCTGTAACTAGAGAAAGCCCACGTGCAGCAATGGAGACCCAGCACAACCCAAAGGAAAGAAAAAAAAAGGCAGTGAGAGTCCTGCCTGGTGACAGTTGAATTAATAAATGAGCTGTGAAAGGTGATATATTTCTACCAATCCTTCATAGCCCAATTAAATGGCACCTCCTCTCTGAAGCTTTTCACTGTCCCCTCATGAGGGCTAATAGTCCAAGTTCTGTTCATAGAATTGTTATGAGAGTTTAGTGAGTTAATACCTATGAAGCACTTAGAATGGGTCAGAGCACATTGTGAGCACACAGTAACTATTATTTTGATAGGACAGAAGGGAGAAAATAGTAACAATGGGTGACCAAATACAGATGTCACAGCCTTTCTATGTCTTGGGTCTGTATGTACATTATCCCACTTGATACATATCACTTCTTAACATTTAAACAAAATTGTATTTATTTTTTTAACACTGAAAATATTTTGTATTGGGATATAACCAATGAACAATGTTGTGGGAGTTTTAGGTGAACAGCAGAGGGACTCAGCTATATATATACATGTATCCATTCTCCCCCAAACACCCCTCACATCCAGAGTGGCACAAAACATTGAGAGGATTCCATGTGCTATACACCAGATCTTTGTTGGTTATCCATTTTAAATATAGCAGTGTGTACATGACCTTCCCAAAGTCCCTAACTACTCCTTCCCCGTGGCAACCATAAGTCTGTTTTCTAAGTCTGTGAGTCTCTTTCTGTTTTGTAAATAAGTTCATTTGTATCATTTTGTTTTTAGATTCCACATATAAGGGATGTCATATGATATTTCTCCTTCTCTGTCTGACTTACTTCACTCAGTATGATACTGTCTGGGTCTCTGCTGCTGCAGAAAGCATTATTTCATTCTTTTTTAAGGGCTGAGTAATATTCCATTATATATCTGTACCACATCTTTATCCATTCCTCTGTCGATGGACATTTAAGTCACTTTCAGACACATGTAACTTCAGTTTTAAGAACTTGTCTTGGATCCATACTATGGGAAGTTCTGGTCCAAAGTCACTGTGCTGGGAGGGGGTGGTCATCCCGTGCAGGGCTATTTTTTGGCTGAGGAGCTACAAAAACTTTACAACATTTAGATGGTGGCTCTTACATTTTGCACTTAAGTCTCACTGACTGGTAGAGTTTGTTTAAAATGTGGTTTTCCTGAATCTCCACCTGGTAGATCCTGATTCAGTAGTTCTAGGGGAGGGGCCCAGGAATGTCAGTTTCTCACCGCAACTTTAGTGATTCTTCCATAGGTGGTTGGTTGCATGGAAGAAACAGAACCAGAGGAAGGAGCAGTAAAGCTGACGAAGGATGAAGAAAATGGGAGGCACTCATCCTATAGTTGGGACTTACCAAAGTCCTGAAGTGGCCCCAACCAGGAGGAGAACTCCAGCCTATTGCCATGTGCCAACCAGAATGAGTGTCATGAACATGTAAAGCATCCACTCTACCTACTGGTCCCCTTGGCTTATGAACATCTGGGCCAGCAACAGCTCTGTCAAGCCATAAACTCAGCCCTTATGCACTGCTGTGCTGCCCATTTGAAAGAGGATGGTAGTGGGCGGGGGCAAGGAATGCCAGAAGTCCCACAGAATGGATGTCATTGTGGGTATCATGGTGGGTGCTCCCCTAGGGTCCTTGTTCTCTTGTATGAAGAGAATGCTGAAAAGGCTCAGAAATAGATTTTGAGTGGTCAGATGCAATCCTGAGGACCCTGCCCTTTGGGCAGGAGTGGGTGTGTATTAAGGCAGCCTGTCAGGGGAACATGCATTACCAACTCTTATGCTTTTGTATTAAGCTTTATGTCCCATCTTTACAGTCAGATTATTGGAGATTAGTGGTTCCACTTAAGAGTTTAAAACATTGTGCTGACCCAAATTGTTGGAGCCATTGTGATATGGCGCTATATATTCAAAGACTGGACCAGCTGGTAGTCAAGTGGGGGAGGGGGAAAGCTCCCTTTTCACAAAGTGATTTTGTTAATTGTTTTGTGTAAGAAACCTGGGGTACCTCTTTTTGCATAGTGTGTGTCTGGCACTGTCCCTACTTTCCACTCACTTAGATGCCCGTCAGTCCAGTCTAGTGATGCTCCTTTGCTTACAGGGCATTTAATAATCAATGGTCACTCACGTTTGCCTTCTTTTGGCTTCCGTGGGTGGAGCCCAGTCCCAGAAGTCTCAGATAGTTTCATTAATGTCTTTTATCCACTTAAAAGACAAAAATAAGCTTCTCTAAAGCTCTTAGAAAACCACCACCCTGTATGTAGGAGAGGAGGAAGGCTGTTAAATAATAAGGTTAAATATCTCTGCAGGAGCACACAGCTATGATCCAGAGAGCATGAGAACCATACCCAGCCTGCCTTTCAGATCAGAGCTACTTTTTATTCACTGACAGATTTAGTAATTGGAAAACTCTATGTCTTAGTTCAAGCTACTAGAACAAAATACCAGATTCAGTGACATAAACAGCAAACATTTATTTCAATTGTTCTGGAGAGGGGGAAGTTCAAGATCAAGGTGGCAATAGATTCTGTGTCGGTAAGAAGCCCTTCTTGGTTTATAGACTACCATCTCGTCATGTGTCCTCCTGTGGCCTTTCCTTGGTGAGTACACAAGAGGCAGGGATGAAGAAAGACACAGAGATTTTATGTCCTTTCTCCTTTGTATAAGATATCAATCCCATCTTGAGGGCCCCATCCTCATCTGAGCCTAATCACCTTCCAAATCGAGGGTTAAGTCTTCAACAGATGAATCTGCAGGGAGAGGAGGGATACAAGTCAGTCAATAGCATTCTGTGGCTGTTATAAAGTTGAAGAGGCAGCCACACATGAATTTTTCTTGAGAGTGAACTGCCTGCTTTTCTTAGCAAGTGTTTTCAGGGATATTAGGATTTTTGTTTGTATGTCCTCAAAGTGGAAGAACTTAGTTGGAAACAGTCAAAACCAATATTTGAGTCAAATCTGGTGAATAAGATAAGTGATCAAGCTGGAGAAGGGCATATTTGTCTAAAGACAAAATAATGTGACTGGTTTTGTTGCAGGCCCGGCAGGCACCAGAGCTTAACCAGGAAAGGAAGCTCCCAAATGCTTGGCATAATGGCCCCATCAGCAGAAACAAAGCTTAGCATGGGGGCAAAAAAGGGATAAGGATTTGGTGGAGGAGAGGTGTGTTTACATTGAAAAGGCTCTAACCATCCCTTCTCCCCTAAATCCAGCTGTGAATCACTGGTCTAAACTGTCAAAAGGATGTTCTGGAAGATGAGCACTCATTTGATATGCAGTATTTGTTCTAGGAAATGTTCTCTTTACCATGTCATGGAAGAAGTTTTTAAAAAGTGGCTTCTACTTCAAATATTTTTTAGGAGTCTTTATAAATATCTTCATAATTTCATAAAAAATTCCCCACAATACAAAGTATATATAAAATGTATAAACTACAAAGACTGATGGTGTCATCGTGTTGTTGAGAGAGGTAGCTATTGACGTTATTTTCTCATGTAATAGAGGAGGAATCTAAGATTCAGGGGGGAGAAGTTGCTTGGCAGAGACCAGACAGTTGGTAAATGGCAGAGTCAGGATTAATTTACATGTGTATGACTTAAAATTCATGCTGATGGCAATAAGATTTCTATCTTTGGGACTGTTTCTTGTCAACCAGGAGAGAAGGGAGGTGGGACTTGTTACAATCAAGGCTGTTTGGTTAGAGTTTTCCTGTTGGCCTGGTTCTTCTGGATGTTCAATGTTCATTCGTTTGAACACCCAGATGGTGTTCAAAGTTCATTCCCTTGAGGCTTGAAGATTACACTTGCAGAGTGTTTTGAATGTTTGGTCGGAGATGAAACTTCATTAATACCCAAAGGCCTGGAATTCTTGCATACAGCCAGGAAACTGAGGGAAGTAACGCCATACCATTTTCTTACTTCTGATGGCCATGATTGTTGTGAAATGTCTTTGCTGTAAACTGTTAAAATAGCATTTGGGTTCCCTGTTATGCATTACTACTCTCGAACTCTTCTCTGCTTCTGATGGACTGGTATTCTTGCTGTCTCCCTGACCCGATGCCCCACTGCAGTGCTAAATCTGTTCTCTGAAATTACTGATACATCATTGACCTCATGCAGTGCTCCAGAGTTCCTTTTTACTCTGCCTCTTTCTTGAAGTAAGTAAATTAGCGTACTTTAGGATTTAATAATTTCTCTCATTGGAGATCTTCTCAGGCCTTGCTACAAAATGTGTAGCCAGTACACCAACTAGAAGCATTGCCGTCAGCAACAGCATCACCTGGGAGCTTACTAGGCAGAGCTTAGGGTCCACCCCAGACCCAGTGAGTCAGAAGCTATATTTTAATGTGGTCCCTTGGTGACTTTTAAAATTTGAGAAGCAGTTGTGATGAACCCATAAAATACTTATGTGCTGGTGGATGTCAGCCTTCTGATACAGGTAACACTGCCCAGGAGTCTGTGGTTGGTTTGGGGTGGGAGGAAGCCTGGAAGAGAGGGAAAGCTTGGGGTGGAAAACCCAAGTATTCCTGTTTCTTTCTTTTCTTCCTTTTTACCTTCTGAGAGTCAAAACCACCCATATGAACTCTGGATATTATCCCACATGTTCTAGGCAAGGGGAAAGAAAGGTAAATTAACTTGTTTTTTATAATCATGCATTCTTAGGAAGGAAAGAGATTTGGGTGTCTTCTGTTTACTTTCATGAGTACAAGTTGCTTCTATACCATCTCAAACACACAATACCCTGCCCTCAACCAAATACTTCCAGTGTTGGGCGTTCACTTCTTGCTGGGCAGCTGTTTCATTTTTCGTTTCCAACAGGCATTTATCAAGCGCCTCCTGGGAGTCAGCCCATGTTAGGGTATAAAGAAAAAAATGTCAGTCTGTTCCTGTCCTCAAGTGGTAAATAGTTTGTAGCTTCAACTCCGTGTATGTATCATATCCTCTCTAACTCTTCCTCAGGCCAGTTAAATCTATAGTGGTATATGTACACCAGCAAGAGTTTTGGAATTAGTGGTGAATATGAATCCCAGCTGTATAATCTTGGACTCCTCTGAACCTCGGTTGTTTCATTCATATCAGGATTGCTGTTGATAGCAATATCACAGCTCTGATTAGTATTAGCATAAAGGAAGATTTGTTGACCCATGGAATCAAAGGAATGGTTGAACAGGCAAACTAGTGAAGCAGCTAGACTTCAGGAGCTTCTACAGACCAAGACTAGGAATCCAGATAGGTCCCTCTGTCTCTTTCTGCTTGTCCTGACTACTGACTTTAATCTCTCTATGTTTAATTTAATCAGAGTGGGAAATATGACTACATCTTACAACTCTAAGGGCCTCCAAGGAAGTGACTAAGATTAAATGAGGTCATAAGGATCTGAGAAGATTAATGGTGTTATAAGAAGAGACCCCGGAAAGCTCCACTTCTCCTTCTCTGCACATGCACAGAGGGGAGGCCGTGTGACGACACAGCAAGAAGGCAGCTGTCAACAAGCCAGCGAAAGAGACCTCGCCAGAAACCCACCCGACTGGCCTCTTGATCTTGGACTCTCACCCTCTAGAACTGTGAGAAAATCAGTTTCTGTTGTTTAAGTCACTCAGTCCGTGATATTATTATGCTACTCTGAGCAGACTAATACAATTTGCATTTCTCTAGGGACTAATGGAGTAGGACTTCTTTTCATGTCTTTTGGATACTTTCTTTGGACAAAAGCTCGTTCAAATCCTTTTCCAATTTTGATTTTTTTTGTCTTTCTGTTTATGAGATGTAGGAGGTATTGTTTTTCCTTTGTTTCGTAATTCTTGAACTTTTATTACAGATTATTTCTTTTTCATCCTCAAATCCAATCAACCAACACTTCTAACTCCTGCTTACCTCTTGAATGTATCTGCAGAGATCCTGCTGTTATCCAGGCTAATTCCCCTCCCCGCTTTACTGTTTATACCTGTTGTCTGCCCCTGCTTGGATCCATTCTTCATGCCACAAACAGGGTCAGGTTCGTCATGTCATTGCCCTACTCAAAACCATTCAGTTGATCTCTAATTCAAGGAATTTTCAATTTTAAATTCCTTTAATGATTTTTAAGGCCCTCCTTATTTTACTCCTATCTACTCCAGCTATTCTCCCCCTAAAAATCAACAGCATCTCTCTCTCTCTCTTTCTTTATCCAGGGATGCATTGGGGTACATTTCAAAGTCAGTTCAGACATAAGTATCCTTCACACACAATCATTTCAGCACGCATGTCATTTATTCAGTTTTTTAGGCAAAATTTATACACAATAGAATGTACAAATCCTAAGTGTGTTATTTGATGACTTTAACTAACACCTGTAACTGTGTATTCCAACCCCCTGCAAGATCTAGAACATTGCTAGCATCCCAGAGAATTTCCTCACATCTCATCCTGTCAATCCCCACCTTAATGGCTCCTGTCGACATACTTCCAATACTCACCTCAACCAGGGGCTGGAATTGTTCTGATTTTTTCCTCCATAAATTAGTTTTGCTTTTTCTAGAACTTCATTCTTTTGTTAAGGCTTGTTTCTTTCCCTCAGTATGATGTTGAGATTCATCCAAGTTGTCGCATGTATCAGTAGGCTTTGCTGTTTTGTGACTAAATGGTAATCTACTGTATGCCTGTAACAGTTTAATGATCCAGTCTCCTCTTGACAAACATCTGGGCTATCTCTAGCTTTTGGCTTTTATGAATAAAGCTGCTAAAAATATTTTTGTACAAGTTTTTTTTCTGTGGCCATGTTTTCATTTCTTTTGGTTGGATATCTAGGAAACAGATTTCTGGGTCGTATGGTAGACATGTTTTGTAAGAAAGTGTCCAGCTGTTTTCCAAAATGGTTGTACCATCATACCTTCCCACCAACGATGTATGAGAGTTTGTTGTTCCATATTATTGTCTAGATTTGATGTTGTCAGTCTTTTAAATTTTAGCCATTATGGTGACAGTGTGGTTTATTTCCCTCATGACTAAAGTGAGCTTCCTTGGTGGGTGGCTCAGTGGTAAAGAATCTGCCTGCCAATGCAGGAGACGTGGGTTCGATCTCTGGGTCTGGAAGTTACCCTGGAGAAGGAAATGACAACCTATTCCAGTGTTCTTGCCTGGAAAACTTCAAGACCAGAGAAGCCTGGTGGGCTACAGTCCATGGGGTTGCAAAAGAATCAGACACGACTTAGTGAGTAAACAACAACAACAAATGACTAAATGGTTTTGAAAAATACTCTTAGTATTTATTAGCCATTTGTATATCCTCTTTTGTGAAGTATTTGTTGAAATCTTCTGCTTATTTATTTATTTAAATATGGGCATTATGGGATTTTTAGTTCCCTGACCAGGGATCAAACTCAACCCTTCATGGAGTCTTAACCACTGAACAGCCAGAAAGCTCCTCTTTGGCTTATTTAAAAAGCCAGGTTTAATGCAGTGTGATTTACATACAGTAAAATTTATCTTTTTCAGATTTTTTTTAATGAATTTTGAAAACATGGTCATTTAACTATCACACTCATCAATATAGTTTCCAAAAAGTTTCCTTGTGTCTCTGTAATTTATACATTCTCCCCATCCACTGCTCCTGGCAACTGCTCATCTGTTTTCTGTCCCTAAGGTTTTACTTTTTCCAGGTTGTCATGTATATAGAATCATATAGTATATAGACATTTGAGTTTACTGCCCAATTTTAATTTAGTTGTTTGTCTCCTTATTGAGTTGTAGAAATTCTTATGTACCCTGGACACCAGTTTTTTGTTAGACATATATGTTTATGAATTTTTATTCCAGAGCGTAGCTTTCCTATTCTTTTTCTAAATGATATCTTTTGGTGAGCAGACATTTAAAATTTGGATAAAGTAAAATTTCTCAATTATTATTTCTTTTTGTGGTCATTGCTTTCTGTGCTCTAAGAAAACCTTCAGTTCCATTCAGTTGCTCAGTCATGTCCATCTCTTTGCGACACCATAGATTGCAGCACGCCAGGCTTCCCTGTTCATCACCAACTCCCAGAGTTTGCTCAAACTCAAGTTCATTGAGTCGGTGATGCCATCCAACCATCTCATCTTCTGTTGTCCTCTTCTCCTGACTTCAATCTTTCCCAGCATCAGGGACTTTTCCAATGAGTCAGCTCTTTGCATCAGGTAGCCAAAGTATTGGACTTTCAGCTTCAGCATCAGTCCTTCCAATGTATATTCAGGACTGATTTCCTTTAGGATTGACTGGTTTTGATCTTGCAGTCCAAGGGACTCTTAAGAGTCTTCTCCAATACCACAGTTCAAAAACATCAATTCTTTGGCACTGAGCCTTCCTTATGGTCCAACTCTCACATCCAAACATGACTACTGGAAAAACCTTAGCGTTGACTAGTTGGACTTTCATTGGCAAAGTAATGTCTGTTTTTTAATATGCTGTTTGGGTTTGTCATTGCTTTTCTTCCAAGGAGCAATCATCTTTTAATTTTGTGGCTGCGCTCACAATCTGTAGTGATTTTGGAGCCCAAGAAAATTAAGTCCGTCATTGTTTCCATTGTTTCCCCATCTATTTGCCATGAAATGATGGGACTGGATGCCATAATCTTCATTTTCTGAATGTTGAGTTTTAAGTCAGTTTTTTCACTCTTCTCTTTCACCTTCATCAATAGATTCTTAAGTTCCTCTTCATTTTCTGCCTTAAGTGTCATCTGCATATCTGAGGTTATTGATATTTCTCCTGGCAATCTTGATTCCAGCTTGTGCTTCATCCAGCCCAGCATTTTGCATGATGTACTCTGCATAGAAGTTAAATAAGCAGGGGGACAATATACAGCCTTGATGTATTCCTTTCCTCATTTGGAACCAAGAAAACTTTGCCTGCTTGCAAATTTGAAAGATATTCTTCTATTTTTTTCTAGAAACTTTATCTTTTTAGCTTTTTACATTTAGTCCTATAGTCCATCTCATATTGTTTTTTTGTGTATGATGTGAGCTATGGTCACGGTTCATTTTTCATTTTTCCTCTAGTTCCTTGGTCACAATCAGCCTCTCGACTCGTGCTTCTGCAGCACACCCTGCTCTGTTGTGGGTGCTGTCTTTTCCACCCTCTGTTATCGACTTCCAATTTTTGTGGATGCAGGGCTTCTTCACTTAGACTGTCATTCTTCTGGGCAAGGCTGTGTGTTTTATATATATAAGCAAGGAGAGAGGATAGGGCTAATGAAAGAAGTTTTTGGGTCTCATGGGCCTAGAATTTGATCCAGACTCTATCACATAACAGGTGTGTGAGTCTGAGACATCTTCAGTTCAGTTCAGTTCAGTCGCTCAGTCGTGTCCAACTCTTTGCGACCCCATGAATCGCAGCACGCCAGGCCTCCCTGTCCATCACCAACTCCCGGAGTTCACTCAGACTCACATCCATCGAGTCCGTGATGCCATCCAGCCATCTCATCCTCGGTCGTCCCTTCTCCTCCTGCCCCCAATACCTCCCAGCATCGAAGTCTTTTCCAATGAGTCAGCTCTTCGCATGAGGTGGCCAAAGTACTGGAGTTTCAGCTTTAGCATCATTCCTTCCAAAGAACACCCAGGGCTGATCTCCTTCAGAATGGACTGGTTGGATCTCCTTGCAGTCCAAGGGACTCTCAAGAGTCTTCTCCAACACCACAGTTCAAAAGCATTAATTCTTTGGCGCTCAGCTTTCTTCACAGTCCAACTCTCACATCCAAACACGACCACTGGAAAAGCCATAGCCTTGACTAGATGGACCTTAGTCGGCAAAGTAATGTCTCTGCTTTTGAATATGCTATCTAGGTTGGTCATAACTTTTCTTCCAAGGAGTAAGTATCTTTTAATTTCATGGCTGCACTCACCATCTACAGTGATTTTGGAGCCCCCCAAAATAAAGTCTGACACTTTTCCCACTGTTTCCCCATCTATTTCCCATGAAGATGGGACCAGACGCCATGATCTTCGTTTTCTGAATCTTGAGCTTTAAGCCAACTTTTTCACTCTCCTCTTTCACTTTCATCAAGAGGCTCTTTAGTTCCTCTTCACTTTCTGCCATAACGGTGGTGTCATCTGCATATCTGAGGTGATTGATATTTCTCCCGGCAATCGATTCCAGCTTGTGCTTCCTCCAGTCCAGCATTTCTCCTGATGTACTCTACATATAAACTGTGGAAAATTCTAAAAGAGATGGGCGTACCAGACCACCTAATCTGCCTCTTGAGAAATCTGTACGCAGGCCAGGAAGCAACAGTTAGAACTGGACATGGAACAACAGACTGGTTCCAAATAGGAAAAGGAGTACGTCAAGGCTGTATATTGTCACCCTGCTTATTTAACTTATATGCAGAGTACATCATGAGAAACGGTGGACTGGAAGAAACACAAGCTGGAATCAAGATTGCTGGGAAAAATATCAATAACCTCAGATATGCAGATGACACCACCCTTATGGCAGAAAGTGAAGAGGAACTAGAAAGCCTCTTGATGAAAGTAAAAGAGGAGAGTGAAAAAGTTGGCTTAAAGCTCAACATTCATAAAATGAAGATCATGGCATCTGGTCCCATCACTTCATGGGAAATAGATGGGGAAACAGTGGAAAAAGTGTCAGACTTTATTTTTGGGGGCTCCAAAATCACTGTAGATGGTGATTGCAGCCATGAAATTAAAAGACACTTACTCCTTGGAAGAAAAGTTATGACCAACCTAGATAGCATATTCAAAAGCAGAGACATTACTTTGCCGACTAAGGTCCATCTAGTCAAGGCTACGGTTTTTTTACTAGTCATTAATGGATGTGAGAGTTGGACTGTGAAGAAGGCTGAGCGCCAAATAATTGATGCTTTTGAACTGTGGTGTTGGAGAAGACTCTTGAGAGTCCCTTGGACTGCAAGGAGATCCAACCAGTCCATTCTGAAGGAGATCAGCCCTGGGTGTTCTTTGGAAGGAATGATGCTAAAGCTGAAGCTCCAGTACTTTGGCCACCTCATGAGAAGAGTTGACTCATTGGAAAAGACTTTGATGCTGGAAGGGATTGGGGGGCAGGAGGAGAAGGGGACGACAGAGGATGAGATGGCTGGATGGCATCACTCACTCGATGGATGGCATCACTGACTCGATGGACGCGAGTCTGAGTGAACTCCAGGAATTGGTGATGGACAGGGAGGCCTGGCGTGCTGCGATTCATGGGATCACAAAGAGTCAGACATGACTGAGCGACTGAACTGAATTGAACTCTGCATATAAGTTAAATAAGCAGGGTAACAATATACACCCTTGACGTATTCCTTTTCCTATTTGGGACCGGTCTGTTGTTCCATGTCCAGTTCTAACTGTTGCTTCCTGACCTGCATATAGGTTTCTCAAGAGGCAGGTCAGGTGGTCTGTATTCCCATCTCTTTCAGAATTTTCCACAATTTATTGTGATCCACACAGTCAAAGGCTTTGGCATAGTCAATAAAGCAGAAATAGATGTTTTTCTGGAACTCTCTTGCTTTTCCATGATCCAGCGGATGTTGGCAATTTGATCTCTGGTTCCTTTGCCTTTTCTAAAACCAACTTGAACATCTGAAAGTTCACGGTTCACATATTGCTAAAGCCTGGCTTGGAGAATTTTGAGCATTACTTTACTAGTGTGTGAGATGAGTGCAATTGTGTGGTGGTTTGAGCATTCTTTGGCATTGCCTTTCTTTGGGATTGGAATGAAAACTGACTTTTTCCAGTCCTGTGGCCACTGCTGAATTTTCCAAATTTGCTGGCATATTGAGTGCAGCACTTTCACAGCAACATCTTTCAGGATTTGAAATAGCTCAACTGGAATTCCATCACCTCCATTAGCTTTATTTGTAGTAATGCTTTCTAAGGCCCACTTGACTTCACATTACAGGATGTCTGGCTCTAGGTAAGTGATCACACCATCGTGATTATCTTGGTTGTGAAGATCTTTTTTGTACAGTTCTTCTGTGTATTCTTGCCACCTCTTCTTAATATCTTCTGCTTCTGCTAGGTCCATACCATTTCTGTCCTTTATCGAGCCCATCTTTGCATGAAATGTTCCCTTGGTATCTCTAATTTTCTTGAATGTTTTATTTGTTCAGGAAGCGTATAGCATCTACCTTATGTCTGGCATGGGGCTAGGTGGTGGGGTCACAGAGATAAATACAACTCAGACAGACTGTGAAGGGCTCCACTCAGGTGGGAGGGGGATGATGGAAAAAGTCATTATTAAACAATGGATGAAATGTTGTGACAGAAATATGAATAGGTGGTTATGAGATTAGGGAGAATGGGAAATGGTTTCCCGATGGAGACAAAGCCAGGTTGGACGTCAGTGGATGAGAAGTTAACCAGGAAAAGGTGGGCGGGGCAGGGACATCCTGGTGGAGACAGGACCAAGGGTGAATGTTTTGAGGTGAGATTCCCTGACTGAAATCTAATGATTATACTTCCTAGGGCTGACTCAGGGACTTTATGGGATAACAACTGTGACACAAGGTTGTACGGATGGGACACACTAATGCTGAACAAATTATTTAATATTTACCTGAAATTCACAGTTAACTGGGTATCCTGTATTTTGGGGCTTCCTAGGCGGTGCTAGTGGTAAAGAACCTGCCTGCTAATGCAGGAGATACAGGGATGTGAGTGTGATCATTGGGTCAGGAAGATCCCCTGGAGGAGGGAAATGGCAACCCACTTCAGTTTTCTTGCCTGGAGAATCCCAAGGACAGGGGAGCCTGGCGGGCTACAGTCCATGGGGTTGCAAAGAGCCAGACATGACTGAAGTGATTTAGCATGCATGCCTGCCTATAGTTTTAATTGCTAAAACTGGCAAACTGGCAGTCTATTTATTTACTTAATTTTGATTTTTTACTGAAGTATTGCTGATTTACAATATATCAGGTGTACAGCAAAGTGACTCAGTGATTCATTCATATACATATGAGTGTACGTGTTCTTTTTCAGATTTTTTTTCCATTAAAGGGTATTACTAGATACTGAATATAGTTCCCTGTGCTGTACAGTAAGTCCTTATTAAGACTGACAGTCTTAATGTGATGGCACTTACCTCAGTTCATGACACTAATATACTTAGTAATACTTGACACCTAGTATATATGGATGTGTGTGCGTCAGTCATGTTCCACTCTTTGCGATCCTATGGACTATGGCCCGCCAGGCTTCTGTCCATGGGATTCTCCCGGCAAGAATACTGGAGTGGGTTGTCACGCCCTCCTCCAGGGGATCTTTCTGACCCAGGGATCAAACCCGGGTCTCTTGAGTCTCTTGCATTGGTATCGGCGAGCAATGGCTCCACCTGGGAAGCCCCAGTATATACAGTAGACACCTAATAAATATATGTTCGATTTAACTTGAAGCTCTTTGACTCTGTAATGGGGGAAGAGGACTAAAGCTGTAGGTAGCAGGAGTTACAAAGTGTAATAAGGAGTTTGACCCTTGATGTTATTGAGAATGTCCTTTTCAGGAGTGAGGGCATTTCCTGCCAAGTGCAAACTTTGTGTTGAAATAAGTCCTCCTCCATGGTTAGAAATGCTCCTGGAACGACGCTGGATAGGCTTTGGGCTGATTGAGGTCCTTCAAGATGAATAGTGGGTTTAGTCTTGGGGTTAGTGGACCAAAAGGAAGATACTATGCAGAGTTCTGCTTCAAGCAATGTAATTTAAACTTTTTTTTTTTGTCTCCTTTTCTTTGTAGTCTGAGGCGTTTAAAAAATCTGGGTGACCTCTTGCAGAAAATATTTGATGTTAAAGTACTCCAAGAACTGCACAACTTGGTTCTCAACCTTGGCTCCTATCTGGGGTCCCCTTGGGAGTTTAAATTATTCCCGCACCCCACTTCTGACCACCCTAAGGGCCCAGATCTCAGGATCACGCTTCCTGACCCTCTGTAGGAGGGGAGTCAGGGCGCCTTCAGCCCTAGGTGATATGGCTGTGTCTAGATGTGCTTAACAAATTGCCTGTTCACTCAATTACATTTTATTTAATCATCTGTAATCATATAAATTATGCCTGATGGTAGTAAATGTTCATGTCAGTTCCTAATTACAGATTGATTAATTGGCTGGGGGTGATCTGTATTACTACTTATATAAGAATATATGAAGATGATGATAAATTAGGGCTGGTGATGCTGAGCCCAGGAAAATGGAACATTTCCAATTGTATCCCACTTTTTGGGGTTGGGGAAGCCATTCCCCTTCCTAGTTGTATTCATATCAGATGCCTCCAAGAGGGTTTGTGTTCTACTGATTGGTTGATTTTGGTAACATCTGAGTCTAGAAATACTTATTTTTATTTAGTTAGTGTATTTGTGCATATAAAATTTTGCCATGCAGTGCTTTTCTTTTTGGCTGTTGGCAGAAATGAATAATGATGAGCTCATTAAGTTCATTTGGGCTCATTACAGCCTGCTGGGCCTAGAAAGTTCCCAAGGTTGGATTTGGCCTGGAGAGCAGGAATCCAGAGAATGTAGCTGGGGGTGGGGGCGCTTTATTAGTGCCTATGGAATGATTTCCTATTAGGTGATTTCCTTTTTGTTTCCTTGAAAGATAGCATGTCCAGTGATCCAGAATACACCTTGAATTTTTTCTTTGGTAACATCAGACCTTTGTGGATGTCTTTAAGGCAACTTACCTTGGATGTGTAATTAGTTCTCAGCTTGTGAGAACAAAACCTAATTAGAACATACTCTGCTTCCATCATTCTCACTCATACCTGAGGCTATAGATAAAGATGGGGTAACGTGGAGTAAGATGACGAATCTGATAATCCAGAAGTGGACTCTGGTTTTAGGAAAGGGACTTGTGACTTTATCCCAGGATCCTTACTTCCTGAGAAGTGATGGGCAGAGGAAGAACGGCAGAAAGCCCATGGGTGTCCTATGCTCTGAAGACACAGCATCCCAGGGGCTTGCTCCTGAAGAAGAGCATCCCCTTGACAAACAAGCTGCAGTAGGAGCTCTTTCCCTTCACTGTATTGGCTGAATTTCCCTAGCTGACTTTTTCTCAGGTCCCACTGGCCAAGAATGGCTGGCTTGTCCACCCTAAATCAGTCATTGTCGTAAGGACTAAGATGACTAGGATTGACCCAGACCAATCATGATTGACTCTCTGTGGTCTGCAGAGGAGGGTCACCTTTCCTGAATACAGGACCCAGCAGAAGGTGGTGATGCTTGAACCAAACTGAGGCTCTGTCAGCCACTAAGAAGTAAGTGTGTGTGTGTGTGTGTGTGTGTGTGTGTGTGTGTGTGTGTGTATGTAGGATTAGGGGCAATTGGCTGGTTGTTCCAGGAAAATCACATAATGACCCTGAAATGTAGGAACCCTGAATCTCCCCAATCAGATCCATAGGAAGGAAGATTCAAGTGCCTCAGAAGAAAAACAATAAATAAGGCACATCCTCCAATATGACTTGGCTTTTATTCAGTTCTTCTCATTTTGTTCGTCATAATAATACCTTGCAGTTAGAGATGGTGATCACAACTTTATTCTGCACATTACCTGGTGATGTCAAACGGTTTGTCTGTTAAAGAAACCACACTAGTTTACGTGATGTAGGTGGGTTGTGTGGAGGACTCTGTTAGCAGCCTACCCGGCATTCATGTTCCTTCTTTCAAATTGAACTCTGGTTGACACCATACCCAGCATACGAGGAGGACCCCCATGACTCTGAGCCAGTTGGAATTGGCAGCCCCTTGGTGGTGGTTACAAGTTCAAGGATGGGCAAATTGGCTTAATCACATTGAAGGCAAAAGCTAGAGTCCTGCTTGGCGAAGAAGTACTTCTTTCTCTCTTACTGGGAACAAGGGAGCATGTAGCCCTGCCTGCCACTGGCAGCCATGTTGTGAACATGAGGGGAGCAAGGACTGAGTTAAATAAGAGCTGAGAGAGGGGAAGAAATTAGGGCCTCAGCGGCATCATTGATCCAAACCTGGAGCCTCTGACACTGCTAAGTAAGATGACGGCTTTCCTTATGACTTAGGCCAATGTGAACCGAGGCTTTTGGTACTTGCAGCTTAAAGCCTCCCCTTACTAAAACAGCCATCCATTATTATTTTCTTTTACAAATGAAGAAACTGAGCAAGAAAAGGTGGGCTGCCTCCGGTCTTACGGCCAAGAGTGGTGGGAGAATAGTAGCCCAGTCTTTGACTCCGAGGTGACTTTTCTCCCCCCACCTAATTACCTCCTATCACAATTACTTCTCAGTGATCACAGTTATCTTGAGTTGATCTGGGGAGTCTGAGCAGAAGGGTGAAATGTTTCCTAGGAGTCCAGTAGGGTCAAGCTGAGAAATCTAATTCCCCCTGGGTTGGCTGCTAGCTGCCATCTGGATGAGATAATTATTACCCTGCCCTGTCTTTGTTTAACTGGCTCTGTAGTGGGAACAATGGATTCCAATGAATTGTGCTGGTAAATAATATCTTCTGCTTCCTGGGGGAAACATCCAGAACAAAGGATGAGGGTGCCTCCCAAGAGGGAGGGAATAGGCTGGAGACGGAGAATAGACTCAAGAGCCATGGCAACAGTACCTGTGAGGTTGGTCAAGGGGAAAGGTCAGGCTCATGCAGACCCAGCATCTAGAGTCATTGCCAGCTCCTGTCCTTTGGGGCTACACCGCTTCATTCCCCGAGCACAGCCGGGGTGATTCCATGGGGACTCACTGGGGTGATCGATGGGGTGGGAGGGAGAGGACAGCTCCTCATACAAGGCTTCAGGTAGGAAGAATGACCGGTGACGTGTCTTTGTGTGTCTTCAGGAGGAAGTGGATGTGAAACAGTCACTTGGGAGAAATACCCTTGACACCAGAAAAGGAAATGGGATTCCCACTAGAACATTGGAAAGACCACAGTGGACTGTCCTGAGGCCCCAGACTCCTCCTCATGGCTTTGTGAATGGGTCTCCCTGATTCTAGCATCAGCTAGCCATGACATGAGTCAGGAAGTGCTTCCTTTGGTTAGCTGTCTTAGATACAGTAATACTATCCAGGAATTTATGCAGGCCTTTGGTAAGCCCTCTCACATTTTAGCATGACCTTCATCTTGGGGCATCAATCACACAGAGATGCAAGTGTCAGTTCCCGGTTATGATCCACGTGCCAGAATGGACACCATAAATGACCTTTCACTTGTTTGCCTCAAACCACTGCTTTCTAACAGGGTGCATTACAATTACCTGGGGGCTTTAGAAATTAATTTTATATAATATAAAAAAAATGTAAAATGCTTTGCAGTGACAAATTTTCCCCATCCCCCATCAGTGCATTTCCCCCACTGTGTTAGCACTGTTAGTGGTTCTATGGGAGCCTCTCAGAGTTCCTCATAAAAACAAATACTAAAATAGATTTTTATTTTCTTTTGCCCAGTTTTGTACAAAATACAGCATTCTGTACACATTGCTCCACATTTGACTTTTTTTTTGCATCGGCACATAGGGACTTCTGCACCACTTGCAAAGTACAGATATATCCAGGGGGCATTCAAGAAATTCAGATTCTCAGACTCCACCCTATGCTGATTGAATCTGAACTTCTCAGAGACTTAGAAGTTTTAGAAAACTCTCCAGGTCTTTATAATGTAGAAAAAAACTCTTATTTGTCGAACCCAGATTAGCCATGTGGGTCAGCTAGGATGGTGTCCTTCTCCTGCCTTTCCTGGACAGTTGCGGGGGGCTGAGAAATGGCCCTTTAAGATACGGTCAGTTCCCAGTCCCTGGGACAGGTGAATATTATCCGAGATGACAAAAGGTGAGATTCGTTCAGAATCTTGAACCTAGGTAATTAACCTGGGTTACCCAGGTAAGCCCTAAATGCGATCACAGATGTCTTTATAAGAGAGGGGCAAAAGGAGATTATAGACAGACAGTGAGGAGAAGACAGGTGAAGCGGAGGCAGAGCCTTCAGCGGTGCAGCCGCAAGCCGAGGACCGAGGCAGCCGCGAGAAACAGGAAGAGGCGAGAGAGAGTCTCTCCTTCAGGACCACTGGAGGAATCAAGACCCCTTTGCTTTTGGTCCCCTGGTGTGACGTCATAATTCTGGCTTCGAGAAGGGTAAAAGAATGACTGCCCATTACTTTGGACACTGTTGTGGTCATTCGTTCCAGCAGCCTCAGGAAACGAACACAAGCATCTACGCATGCTTCTGTTGCTAGAGAGCCTTTGATTATTTAGCCTGTCTTCCTCACCTAGAGTCCCTTTCCTCCTTCTTTCTGCCTGTGGTATTCTTCTAGTCTTTAAAGCTGACCAACTCTTACCTCCTCCATCAAGGGCTCCTGGGCAGCCTCTCCGTGACCTGCTATCAGGTCTATTGTTGGTTCCCATTACGGCCCCGTATTTTCGGTTAGCCTTTTGTGTGTGCCTGGACTTCCTGTGGAAGCTGTAGGCTCCCTGGGATGGGAACCATTTCTTATTGTTGTAAAGTCTGGGGGGAGGGTGTGGTATTATGATTCCAGGTATTTTTGCCATAAGAATCTTTGCCATGAGCCGCTTAAACAGAGGCAGTTGCACTGTACAATTGGCCATATAACAGTTTTGCCATAAAAGATAAAATAATGAAAATAATTTTAAAAGAAGGACATTATCAGGAACATAATGAAATACAAAAAGTCATTAGAAAAAGTTTTAGAAGACTTTATTGTCACAAGATGAAAATACGAAAAAATATTTGAATATATTTAGAATGTGTGTAGATTCATGGCTATAGTTGTATTTGGGTCAGTCATTAAGAATTTAAGATCTAATATTGGGTCTTCTTTGTGATATTAAAAAATCTGCTGAAAGTGTCTCCAGATTTCCCTGGAAGTATGGCACCTGGTCCCATCACTTCGTGGCAAATAGAAGGGGAAAAAGAGGAAACAGTGACAGATTCTATTTTCTTGGGCTCCAAAATCACTG
Organism: Ovis aries; assembly: GCF_016772045.2. NCBI lineage: Eukaryota > Metazoa > Chordata > Mammalia > Artiodactyla > Bovidae > Ovis > Ovis aries. Next base: position 47,343,275 of record NC_056076.1, read on the forward strand.
TGGATGGAGACGTCAGCCATTAAATTAAAAGATGCTTGCTCCTTGGAAGGAACGCTATGACAAACCGAGACAGAGTATTAAAAAGCAGAGACATCACTTTGCCAACAAAGGTCCGTATAGTCAAAGCAATGGTTTCTCCAGTAGTCATGTACAGATGTGAGAGTTGGACCAGAAAGAAGGCTGAAAAAAGTGAAAGTGAAAGTTGCTCAATCGTGTCTGATTCTTTGTAACCCCACGGACTGTATGTAGCCCACCAGGCTCCTCTGTCTCCATGGGAGTTCCCAAGCAAGAATACTAGAGTGGATTGCCATTTCCAAAGATTTGATGCTTTCGAACTGTGGTGCTGGAAAAGACACTTGAGAGTCTCTTGGACAGCAAGAAGATCAAACCAGTCAATCCTAAAGGAAATCAACCCTGAATATTAATAAGGACTGATGCTAAAGCTGAACCTCCAATACTGTGGCCACCTGATGCGAAGAGCCAACCCATTGGAAAAGACCCTGATTGCTAGGATAGATTGAAGGCAAAAGGAGAAGGTGGCAGCAGAGGATGAGATGGTTAGATAGCATCACTGACTCAGTGGACATGAATCTGAGCAAGTTCCAGGAAATGGTAGAGGACAGAGAAGCCTGGCTGCAGTCCATGGGGTTGCAAAGAGTTGGACAGGACTTAGTGTCTGAACAAGAACAAAAAATAAGCAGTGAGGGATGCTGCTATTTCTTACCAATACATGTAACATCTGTAACTGGTCATACATATCTGGACTACATTTCAATGTTCCATCACATGCCCAGTCCTTTTATTTCACCAGATCATGTAAGCCAGATTCTGTGCCAAATACCAAAATTCTGTCTACATCCTGTTCTCCACTATCAATTGCAAAACAAACAAAACTCCCATTTTCAAGAAAATTATATTTATCAGGAATTATATGGCCATTTCTTTTTGGGGGGAATAGGAGGCCTCCAACTTCTAATACTGTGTGATGAATTTGGTAATGACAGCTGCCTTTTAGAATTTGCAGCAGCGTGGTGAACTTTTGGTTCTGATGGGTAGGAGAGAGGACGGTGGGCACTGAAAGATCTGCAAGCTGGCAAGTGACCATTTTCTGGTATTGTGTGGAGGTTGGCTTTACACTCTCTTATTTCATATTTCTGGTAATTTTTTCATCATCATATTTTCTATCCAGTTGATATATATATATTGACTGATTTGACCAAACTGTCCAACCAAACTATTAACCAGCTAGCTTAACTTTTACAGCAAAATTGCCTGACAAACTGCTTGTGGTGAAGAGGCTTCTGGTGAAAATACTGAAATTGACTACTCACAGAGGACTTGGGACCATTGGTAACCTGACCATATTTCTTTCTCTTCCTCTCCACCTGCCCATGTAACGTTGGCTTCCTTTTGTTTTTAGAGTTAAAAAAACTCAAGTTAGAAAATGTGGCTGGGTGATCTCCCCTCCTCTCAAATTTTTACATTGAAGTCCTAATCCCCAGTACCTTGAGATATGACTGTATTTGGAGAACTGACCTTTGAAGAGTTAAGGTGCAATGAGACCATATGGGTGGGCCCTAATCCAATATGACTGGTGTTCTTAAAAGAAGAGGAAGTTAGGACCCAGACAGATACAGAGGAAAGGCCATGTGAAGACACAACACAGAGAGCAGAAGCCACCTGTAGGCCAAGGGGAGATGCCTCAGGGGAAACCAGAGCTGCCCACACCTTGGTCTTGGACTTCTGGCCTCCAGAACTGTGAGAAAATACATTTCTATTGTTTAAATCTTCCGGGCTGTGGCACTTTGTTACAGTAGTTCTAGCAAACTGATATAGAGGTGGCCTGCCTACTCTAGGGGAGAAGGCACTGGTGACCCACTCCAGTACTCTTACCTGGAGAATCCCATGGATGGAGGAGCCTGGTGGGCTACAGTCCATGGGGTCACTAGGAGGCGGACACGACTGATGTGACTTAGCAGCAGTAGCAGCCTACTCTAGGAAGGACTCCCTTGAACGGTGTTTTACAGTGTCTTGGCCTGGCTGCTGTCAACAAAGAGGAGCCGACCACTTCCTGTGGCAGCCATTCCATCGTCAGACAACTCTAGTGGTTTGGTTCGGTCACAATGTTTTTTGAGTGCCTGTCACGTCCTAGGCACTGGCTGACGGGTGAGGGCACAGCCTTTGACCTCAGGGAATTCACAGCTTGTTGGAGACAGTGGAAAAGTCAGGTCAGTTGTCACGAGGACTGAACTAGAGATTAACCTAAGTGTGAAGGGAGCCTTGTGGGAAGGGGGCCAGCGTGGGAAGCAGTATCCGTCTAGTCAAGGTATGGTTTTTCCTGTGGTCATGTATGGACGTGAGAGTTGGACTGTGAGGAAAGCTGAGCACCGAAGAACTGATGCTTTTGAACTGTGGTTTTGGAGAAGGCTCTTGCGAGTCCTTTGGACTGCAAGGAGATCCAACCAGTCCATTCTGAAGGAGATCAGCCCTGGGTGTTCTTTGGAAGGAATGATGCTAAAGCTAAAAGTCCAGTACTTTGGCCACCTCATGTGAAGAGTTGATTGATTGGAAAGGACTCTGATGCTGGGAGGGATTGGGGGCAGGAGGAGAAGAGGACAGAGGATGAGATGGCTGGATGGCAACACGGACTCGATGGACGTGAGTCTGAGTGAACTCCAGGAGTTGATGATGGACAGGGAAGCCTGGTGTGCTGCGATTCATGGGGTTACAAAGAGTCACACGCTACTGAGTGACTGAACTGACTAATTGACTGACCTCATCAAAGTGGTGAGGTTGCAGGCCAAGGCATGGAAGAGGCAACCTTTTTGTGAGCTGACCATCTATGCATCCCTTAAAATACACTACTCATGAGATGAGGATCAAGTCCTGGTGTGGCAGCTCACCAAAGACCCAGCTCAGTGTGGCCCCAACCTCCCTCTGCTGAATGGTGTTGGTGCTGCCTCTTCACACACCTGCCTTCATCCTCCCCACCTGACACTCCAGACTCTTTCCGTTCCTTCTCCCCTCATGTTCTCCACCCACTGGTCATCCAGGACCTCCTTTACTGCTTGCCTGGTGACCACTTGCCCCTACATCCAAGAGGATTCTCTCCTTTGATGACAGCTGGACCTGCTCTGCCTCCCCGCAGCCCCATGTGCTTCCAGTTCCTGGCCTCTCCTCCAACCTTCATAGCATTCACCCTTCCACCAGATGGCACATTTTGCAAATGCCCTGCTATTTTCTGGCCCATCTCCCCATGATGTGTATTTATTATGCTTCCCTAGCTGGTATCTTTGCTTCCCATATGGATCCCTCCTCTCTCTGCTCTTCTGACAAGTCTCTCAAGGGCTCCTTTTCCAGGAGAATCCTGCAGCAGCCCTGGGTAAGCTTGTCTTTCTCTCCTTTTACTCTCTATAACTTTCATTTGGCGTATATACCATGCTGTCTGGTGACAACTATCTTATTAAACACTCTTATTGTTGACAATTCTATGGATGGAATCGTGTCACCTCAACATTTACGTGTTGGAGTCCCAGCCTCAGTGTGACTATATTTGGAGGTAAAGCTTTTAGGATGTAATTAAGGTTAAATAAGATCATAAGGGTGGGGCCCTAATCCAATAGGATTGGTGGCCTTATTGAAAGAGGAAGAGGAGAGATATCTCTGTCTCTTTCTTTCTCTCCATCTGTGTGCAAGGAGTGAGGAAACGCTGTGTGAACACACCATGGGAAGGCTGTGTGAACACACCTGTCAACAAGCCAGGAAGACAGTCCTCACCAGAACCTGACCATCTTGGTACTATGACTTTGTACTTGCTGGTCTCTGAACTGTGAGAAAATAAATTTCTGTTGTTTAAGCCACTCAGTCTATGGTATTATGTTATTGCAACCAGAGCAGACTAAGAATACCAGTTAGCATGTCTACCTCTTGTCTGCCCCCCCAAACTGTCATCCTAGACCAGCATAGTTTTTTTTTTTGAAGTTAAAAATGCACATAGAAAGATACTTTTATCATAGGTATGTAGTTTGTTGAACATTTACACACTGAACACGGCACATGATAGTGCTGGTTCAAGAAACAACACATCACTAGCACCTAGGCAGCCCCCTTCATGCCATCTTCTAGCTTTTGCCAGCCCCAAGTCTGACCCTTAACATACACAGTTTTGGCTGACTTTGTACTTTATGTACAAAGAGTTACAGAGCAAACTCCAAAGCAATGGAACTTCTTTGCACTCTCATCAGCACATGTGAGAAGAGGTTTTTTTTTTTTCTCCTTATGCCCCTTACACAAGGAGAAGATACAGGGTATTCAAGAAATGCTCATTAGATGAGTAAAGAGAGAAGGATTTTCATGGAGTGCAGGCATTAGTGGACTCAAGGATACATGTATGAATGAAATAGTTGTTGTTCAGTCACTCAGTCATGTCTGACTCTTTGCAACCCCATGGACTGCAGCATGTCAGGCTTCCCTGTCCATCACCAGTTCTAAGAGTTTGCTCAAACTCATGTCCATCAAGTCAGTGATGCCATCCAACCGTCTCATCCTCTGTCATCCCCTTCTCCTGCCTTCAATCTTTCCCAGCATCATTTCTAATGAGTCAGCTCTTCTCATCAGGTAGCCCAAGTATTGGAGCTTCAGCTTCAGCTTCAGCATCAGTCCTTCCAATGAATATTCAGGACTGATTTCCTTTAGGATGGACTGGTTGGATCTCCTTGCAGTCCAAAGAACTTTCAAGAGTCTTCTCCAACACCAGTTTAAAAGCATCAATTCTATAGCACTCAGCCTTCTTCATGGTCCAACTCTCATATCCATACATGACTACTGGAAAAACCATAGCTTTGACTAATGGACCTTTGTCAGCAAATAATATCTCTGCTTTTTAATATGCTGTATAGTTTGGTCATAGCTTTTCTTCCAAGGTAAGCATCTTTTAATATCATGGCTGCAGTAACCCTGTGCAGCAATTTTGGAGCCCAAGAAAATAAAGTCTGTCACTGTTTCCATATCTATTTGCCATGAAGTGATGGGACTGGATGCCATGATCTTCATTTTTTTGAATGTTAAGTCTTAAGCCAGCTTTTTCACTCTCCTCTTTCACCTTCACCGAGAGGCTCTTTAGTTCCTCTTCGTTTTCTGCCATAAGGATGGTGTTAGCCACATATCTGAGACAGGTGGGATTAATCAGGACCTCAGCCTCCCTGCGGTCAGAAGATGCAGGAACCCTCTTTTTTGTTGTTGTTTGAGTCCTGGTTGCAGAGGCTGTGCTCCCATCACTGAGACCTGGTTTCCTGACAACTGTTTTAACCTTCTGCAATGGAAATTCATTTGGAGAAGGATCCTGTCACTGCAATGATGTGGATCTTGGTGCTTTCCTCACACCAGACATTTCCACACAATAAGCCAGAAAGGTGGAAGGAAGTTAGAAGCAAGGAAGAATCAATCTCGCATGCAGCTTTGAAAGTCATGTTCAGAGGATGACTGCTCTGTTTCAGGGCCTCCTGGGGAGGAGGAGAGAAATGTCAGGAGGGAGGAAGGCTTGATCTCCCAAGCAGTTCTGACCACTTGCATTCTCCACAGAAGTGATTTACACCTCAGCAAAGCCCCCAGAATTCAGAAGAGCAGTGACGAGTCTAGCAGGAACTGATAGCTATGTGGAACGTAATCAGTTCAATCAAAAAATATTGAAGTTCTTGCAAGGAACCTTCGAGAATTTACAATTCCACTCTTTCACACAGAAGGAAACTCTTAGCATCTTCTCATCCCCATTTCTCTGGAAACACACTAGGCTTAGTGCTCCTTCTAAAATCTAGAGGCCAGAAGAAGGCGATGGAAGTGCAGTTGTGGTCTCTCTAATACCCAGCACAGTGGTGCCTTCACCTTCCTTGATATGGAAATTAAAGCCACATAAATATTTTAATTTGTTTCTTCTTCTTCTTTTTTTTTTTTTTTGCAGCTTTGTTAATTCACACTGAGTTTATGGTGAATTAAAAAACTCACCCACCTCTTGTCTTAATATAAGCTGTTATCTTGGTCTGTTCATGTTGCTGCAACAAACTACCCTCAGCTGTATGGATTTAACAACAATTATTTAACTATCATAGTTTTGGAGTCTGAGAAGTCTAAGATCAAGGGACCAGCAAATTCAATGTCTAGTGAGAGTCTGTTCTTGGGTTAGAGACAAAAAGCTGTCTTCTTGCTGTGTCCGCATTGTGGAAGGGGGCAAGGGCGCTCTCAGGGGGTCTCTTTCATAGGGGCACTAATCACATCCCTGAGGGCTCCACCCTAATGACCTAAGCACCTAAATCTCACCTCTGAATACCATCACATTGTGAACTGGGCTTCAACATAAGAATTTTAGGGGGACATTAACTTTCAGTTGAAATAGCTGCTGTCTTTCCCAGTTGGCCCCTGTGCAACCGTCACTGTTTTTAGCTTAATGACAACACTTGCATGTATATTTGTTCAATTTCTTCTTGAAGATTTTGGCCAGGAGCCTCAGTCTGACCTTCAAGGTAAACTGAAATTCTGTTAATTTCCTGTCTTAAATTCTCAAATCCGTCTACATTTTATACTGATACACATTCTCTTTTCCTGTTTCCTCCTCTGGAAGCCTCTCTCCTTTTTCTCTCCACACCTTCATTACCAGCCTTAGCTTATAGGTAATTCCCGCTCATACTTTAGAACCCAGCTCAAATGTCCCTTCCTCCCGAAGATTTTCCTTGTACTTTCATGTTAGGTCAAAGCTCCCGGCTGTATGCTTTTATTGGACACTGAACATCTCCTTTTGTTTCTTATCACAACTGTGTCTACATAATTCATTGAACAATGTGTTTAGCTTCTGGTTCTCACTCTAGACTGTCAGCCCCATGAGGGCTTGTACCACAACTGTCTCTCTCATTCACTGTTGCATCCCTGGGGTCCAGCAAAGTATTCACAGCTGTTATTTAAGTCATGCATCTGTGGTGTTTTGTTATGGCGGTCTAAGCAGGCTAAGACAGATTTCATTTAAAGAAAGGAGTCTATAACCAAAAGTAAAAGCTTGAAAACCTCTGCTCCAGTCCAACTCAGCCATTCAGCAAATGAAAAGGTTGATTAGGGTAAGACAAGCTGTTAGTTGATAGGACTGGACTAAATTCTGATTCCTACCTAGTAGTCATTCCATAAATGTCATCTTTAATAATCGTATTATCAATGATAAAGATCATACTATTATACAAGGGAAAGATGACTTTGTAGGGTGGAAACTGAAGCATAGGTATTTAGGACAATGTTCAGTGATCTAGCAGGAGAAGCATATGGAAGGAATAGTGAGAATCGTGAGAGGGAAGGATGAGGAAGATGAATGGGATCTTTGTTACCCAGAATGTTTTGACTGTTTGTGCTTTTGAATGAAGGGAAGGCTTTGAAATACATTCTCTGTGTAATTCAATCCAATATTCTAAGTTCTACTGAAACAGTGGAAAGAAGAGCGAAATCCTAGGCTGGGCTGGAGAAAGATACTGGGAGTGGATGTCCGCACAGGGTCAGACTCAGTCTCCCATCAACGATGGGTGTCTCAGCTTCAGAAAGCTCTGGCAAACACTGGATGTCCAGCAGTTTGGGGGTGTGTCTACACGGTTCCTGCTGTGCATGGGATGCTGGAGCAGTTTTCCTGTTGACTGGAAGTTTCTTCAATTCTGTGAAAAGAATCTGATCTCTTAACTTGGGTCTTTTTAGGAGGTGGAGGTGTGGAATGAGAAATGAGTCAGCAAGAAAATGAATGAGGTATAGACTTTGAGAATGGGGTGATTACGAACTAAAGGAGAGAGTTATCAGGGGGCACAGAGTCCAGGAACAAAAAAGTCTGGATTGACTCAGGGAGGAGATACTGGGGTTGAAGCCAGAGGGAGGAGAATATGGTAGGATGTGCCTCTCCAAAGAGACTGTCAGAAAGTTGAATTGGTTGGTGCTCAGTCTTGGAGGATTAGGAGAAATTCTGCCAGAGGCAGAGGGTTGGACCAGATGACCTCTCAAGATTTCTTCTCTCCTGATGATTCTGGGAAGACATTTCTCATTGTCTTGACAGTCTTGAAATATCTTTTCTTAATGGGAAATTTATCTGCTGGATTCAATTTAACTGTTGCATTTGTATTTTGTACATGCACCTGCCCTGGGGCAATGGTTACATTTTAAATAAATCAAATAAATCAATAAATATGATACGCTTCATTTTAATCATTACATAATGCAAAAAATTATGATAATGCCACATTAAGTTGCAAATTAAGACATGCAAAACTAAGGAAATGTGGAAATGAATGTTCTCCCAGCAACATTAACTCCCCTGCCTTGTGATGGGGTATAATAAAGTCTATATTTATATCTGCCTACCTAGAAGTCTCTCATTTAGCATGGACCAATGTGGAGGATTACTGCCATTATGAACCTTAACTTTTGTATCTGATAGCTTGTAAATGTGCAGTATTAAATGAAGCATTAGCTTGGCTCCTGCCAGGAAGACAGTGGGAGCATAAGCTTTGGGCGAGACTGCCTGGGTTCGGATCCCAGTTCTGCCCCTGAACAGCTATGCGTCCTGCTCGATTTACTCAGCTCTCTGAACTCTTGTTTCCTCAACAGTAATATGCAATTTTAAAATAAAAATTTAAAAGCTTGTTTGCAGCATCGGGACCCTTGTCCTCTTCATCCCTCCACCAGCGTCAACAAAGGCAGTCTCACTTTTATTGACTTTATTTTAGTTCATTCATAATTTCATTTTGAAGAAAATGATTTTGCTGCTTGAAACAATTTCCCAGTTATCACTCTAGTCCTAATTTTTCAGATGAGAGAGTTCAGGGAGGTAAAATAACTCGCCCAGGATCACACAGTGGATTACTACTCTCAAGGGGACCTCCACCCCAGGCCCCCAGGCCATGACTCTCTCCTGAGTCAGCAACTTTCCACTGACCTTGCTCTTGACCCCAGATGAAAGCTCATTTTTGGCTACTGCCTTGCTCCTGGCTGGCACTTGTGGCAGAAGGGCAGACTGATTGTATGCGTGCAACATACAGGAGGTCCCCAGAGCAGCATGGGGTGATGGGAAAACCTTAGGTGTTAGAGGAAGGTGGGTGCAAAATCTCTCTCCAGCAGTTGCTGCTCTGTGACCTTGAACCATTTGGAATCTCACTTTCTTCTTCTGTAAAACTGTGGAAGAGAACCCAACCTTTCAGCATCAATGAAATCAACTATGTAAAATACTTGTCGTGGTGCTCAGCTCCTTATAAGCACTGAAAAAATGTTACTGGAATTTTCAAAACATGCTCAGATTTAAAGAATAATTATGTTTCCCCAATTTCCCCTTGAGCTGACTTAAGAATTCCACTATGGAAATTCCCTCAGTAGTGATACATTTGAAGAGGTTAAACATTTTTTCCTCCCCATTAAATAACCTTACCTTTGTTTTCAATGGTGGAGAACCAGGAAGAGGCCCGCCATTGAGCCCCCATGTTTAATGGCTCCCATTGCTTGTGGGATTAAGTAGAACATTGCTCTTTATAGCCTGCCAAGAGGAGCAACCCCCTGCTCTCTCAACAAGTCCTCAGGTTTGGCATCTCTCTGCCTTTGACCCAGCTGATTCTCCCTCCTGGCAACCCCCTTCTCCAGCCCCCTCTCTCTTGTACTGCCTTCCACACTGCCCTGCTTTTGCTTGTCAAACCCAGACTGCCATCAAGGCCCATGTCCTCCTTTATGAATCTTTCTAGACTGACCCCAAATAATGGGCCATCTCCCAGCTTAGGTACCCAGAGCCCCTCTTCTGCTTCCCAAATGAGCATCACTTTATCCTTCCATGTTAGGGAGTGTAATCCTGTGCCACCAGGTCCATAGTTTCTTAAGAACATGAGCTAGATCATGCTCATCTTCACTGCCCTGTAATTATGATGAGCATAGAGCTTTCCAGGCTGGATAAATACTGAGATGAATCATAACTAAGTGTTCTTCGCTTTATGATTATTTTCATATTACAAGAGAGGCTGGGGCAGGAGAAATGTGCTGGGTGCTGGGGAGACAGGGCAGAGCTGGGAGACAAGGATTGGTTTACAAAGGCCAAGATGAATATTGAAGTCCAAGCTTTTGGGCACCGCAATCTTGCCAAAGGTGGGATTCACAAAAATGCAACTAAGAGTCTCACCAAAATCAACCAGGGCCTGGGAGAAAAGAATGTTGGCTGTGTTGTTTACTGTTCATTACTTCTCTGCAATCTTTGGAATCCCATCAGTGTCATTATCCCAGCCTCTCACCACAGCCTGAAGTTTTTGAGTCCCATGGTTGGCATTATTTGGGCTCAAACTGGAGAAAACACAATTTGCTTTTCCTGTTTGTTTTACTCAAAGTCTACTGAATGGGGTTCATAATCACACTTGGGCTGAACCGCAAGGAGGTTTGTGTTTTCTAGACCCCACTTCCTGTGAAGGAGCGGGTGGGTGCAGGATTGGGGAGGTGACTTCCTGTTTCCTGAAAGAAGCATGAGAAAGTACAGGAGGCTTTTGTGGGCAGAGTCAGGGCCAAAGCAGACACCAGAGAGGTAGAAGATGCACAACCTGTTCCTCAGGAACTTACGCTGAACCGGCTTCTGACGTGGAACAACAGACTGGTTCCAAATAGGAAAAGGAGTACGTCAAGGCTGTATATTGTCACCCTGCTTATTTAACTTATATGCAGAGTACATCATGAGAAACGCTGGACTGGAAGAAACACAAGCTGGAATCAAGATTGCTGGGAGAAATATCAATAACCTCAGATATGCAGATGACGCCACCCTTATGGCAGAAAGTGAAGAGGAGCTAAAAAGCCTCTTGATGAAAGTGAAAGGGGAGAGCGAAAATGTTGGCTTAAAGCTCAACATTCAGAAAACAAAGATCATGGCATCTGGTCCCATCACTTCATGGGAAATACATGGGGAAAGAGTAGAAACAGTGTCAGACTTTATTTTTTTGGGCTCCAAAATCACTGCAGATGGTGATTGCAGCCATGAAATTAAAAGACGCTTACTCCTTGGAAGAAAAGTTATGACCAACCTAGATAGCATATTCAAAAGCAGAGACATTACTTTGCCGACTAAGGTCCATCTAGTCAAGGCTATGGTTTTTCCAGTAGTCATGTATGGATGTGAGAGTTGGACTGTGAAGAAGGCTGAGCGCCGAAGAATTGATGCTTTTGAACTGTGGTGTTGGAGAAGACTCTTGAGAGTCCCTTGGACTGCAAGGAGACCCAACCAGTCCATTCTGAAGGAGATCAACCCTGGGATTTCTTTGGAAGGAATGATGCTAAAGCTGAAACTCCAGTACTTTGGCCACCTCATGCGAAGAGTTGACTCATTGGAAAAGACTCTGATGCTGGGAGGGATTGGGGGCAGGAGGAGGAGGGGACGACTGAGGATGAGATGGCTGGATGGCATCATGGACTCGATGGATGTGAGTCTGAGTGAACTCCAGGAGATGGTGATGGACAGGGAGGCCTGGCGTGCTGCGATTCATGGGGTTGCAAAGAGTCGGACACGACTGAGTGACTGAACTGAACTGATGGCAGGGATTTATTGGGTGCCAGTTACACATCCACAACTGAGCCAGGACAAACCTGTTTTGACCAAATTATGCTGATATTCAGTCTCCAGTGCTGCCAGCTTGTCCTGTTGGGTAATCTCCTCCCTTCACCTATTTCCACATATCCAGGAGGATTCCACATATCCAGGAGGATTCCACTTGCACGTAATCCAGGCTGCAGACCAACCACGTACATATCCTTCCAACCTTTAGGGCAGAGCCAAGGCCTCCCTAAGAGGGCTCCATGCTGCCTCCCTGGTTTATCTCCATGCTCCTTCATTCACTGGCAACACCTCTCTCCCCATCTCTACCTTCCTGCCTTGGCTTATGGAATTTAATTTGCTTATTTATCCCTTTTTCCTTTTCTTCATCCCCAAATTCTTATGCTAACATTTTTCTGTAAACTGGACATCATTTCCTACATCTCTCCTTGTCTAAATCCTTATCCTTCTGGTTCTTTCTTTTTCTTTTTTTCCTTTAATTATCAAAGATTATAATTGTACAATATAGAACAAGTATAGAACAAAATGCAATTATTGGAGGACACTTGCTCTACAATATTGCGTTGGCCTCTACCACACATCAATACAAATCAGCTACAGGTACACATATCCCCTCCCTCTTGACTCCCCCTCCCATCTCCCACCCCGTCCCACCCCTCGAGGTTGTCGTAGAACACTGAGGTGAGCAAATCCTCACTTGCTGTCTATTTTACATATGGTTATATATGTTTCCATGCCATTCTCCGAATTCGTCCCACTCCTTCCTTCTCCTACCATGTCCGCAAATCTGTTCTCTAACTCTGTATCTCCACTGCTACCCTGCAAATCAGTTCATCTGTACTCTTTTGCTTTTTCAATATTTTTTCAATTTTTATTTTCTTTGGATGAAGGCTATTTAGTTAAGTTGTTTACAAAAGTTCAAAATTTACTTAGATTTTTAAGACTTCTTCAGCCTCTCTACCAAGTTAAAAGAATTTGTGATATAATTGACATATACCATTCTATTAGTTTCAGGTGTGAATATAATGAGTTGGTACTTGTATGCATTGTAAAATGATCACCACAATAAGCCTAGTTAATATTTATCACCACATATAGTTACAATTTGGGGGGTTCCTTTTTTAATTGAAGTCTAGTTGATTTACAATATTAGCTTCAGGTGTACAACATAGTGATTAAATATTTTTATGGATTGTATCCCATGTAAAGTTATTATAAAATATTGATTATATTCTCTATGCAATACATTACCTTCTTGTAATTTATTTATTTTACACTAGTAGTTTGTACCTCTTATCTCATCTTGGATGGACATTTGGATGGCTATTGTAAATAACGCTGCTATGACTATTGAGGTACATACATCATTGTCAATTAGTGTTTTCATTTTCTTTGAATGTATACCTAGGAGTGAAATCGCTATTTTTAATATTTTAGAGGAATCTCCAGACTGTTGTTTGGCTGTATCAATTTACGTTCCTATCAACAGTGTAGGAGGGTTCAGTTTCCTCTACATCTTTGCCAACCCTTGTCTTTTTGATGACAGTCGTTCTGAAACATGTTAAGCAATATCTAAGTGTGGCTTTTATTTGCATTTCCCTGATGGTTAGTGATGTTGACCAGCTTTTCATCATTTTGTTGGCCATTTGTATGTCTTCTTTATAAAAATGCCTCTTCAGGTCTCTTATCCATTTTAAATCCAGATTTTTCAGTTCAGTTCAGTCGCTCAGTCGTGTGTGACTCTTTGCGACCTCATGAACCACAGCACGCCAGGCCTCCCTGTCCATCACCAACTCCTGGAGTTCACTCAGACTCACATCCATCGAGTCCATGATGCCATCCAGCCATCTCATCCTCAGTCATCCCCTCCTCCTCCTGCCCCCAATCCCTCCCAGCATCAGAGTCTTTCCAATGAGCCAACTCTTCTCATGAGGTGGCCAAAGTACTGGAGCTTCAGCTTTAGCGTCTTTCCTTCCAAAGAAATCCCAGGGTTGATCTCCTTCTGAATGGACTGGTTGGATCTCCTTGCAGTCCAAGGGACTCTCAAGAGTCTTCTCCAACACCACAGTTCAAAAGCATCAATTCTTCGGCGCTCAGCCTTCTTCACAGTCCAACTCTCACATCCATACATGACTACTGGAAAACCATAGCCTTGACTAGACAGACCTTAGTTGGCATAGTAACGTCTCTGCTTTTGAATATACTATCTAGGTTGGTCATAACTTTTCTTCCAAGGAGTAAGCGTCTTTTAATTTCATGGCTGCAATCACCATCTGCAGTGATTTTGGAGCCCAAGAAAATAAAGTCTGACACTGTTTCCACTGTTTCCCCATGTATTTCCCATGAAGTGATGGGACCGGATGCCATGATCTTCGTTCAAGATTTTTTAAAAAATATTAAGTTGTATGATGGAGAAGGCAATGGCACCCCACTCCAGTACTCTTGCCTGGAAACTCCCATGGACGGAGGAGTCTGGTAGGCTGCAGTCCATGGGGTCGTGAAGAGTAGGACACGACAGAGTGACTTCACTTTCACTTTCATGCATTGGAGAAGGAAATGGCAACCCACTCCAGTGTTCTTGCCTGGAGAATCCCAGGGACGGGGGATCCTGGTGGGCTGCCATCTGTGGGGTCGCACAGAGTCGGGACACGACTGATGCGACTTAGCAGCAGCAGCAAGTTGTATGAATTCTTAATATATTCTGTATGTGTGTGTGCTCAGTTGCTTCAGTTGTGTTTGACTCTTTGTGACCACATGAACTGTAACCTTCCAGGTCCCTCTGTCCATGGGATTTCCCAGGCAAAATTTCTGGAGTGGGTTGCCATCTCTTCCTCCAGGGGATCTTCCTGACCCAGGGATTGACCCAGGTCTCTTGTGTCTCCTGCATGCAAGTGGATTCTTTACTGCTGAGCCACCGGGGAAGCCCATATTTTGGTTATTAACTCTGTGTTAGGCATGTCATTTGCCAATGTCTTCTCCCATTCAGTAGTTTGCCTTTTTGTTTTGTCATGTATAGATGTGAGAGGTGAGAGTCCCTTGGACTGCAAGGAGATCCAACCAGTCTATCCTAGAGGAAATCAGTCCTGAATATTCATTGAAGGGACTGATGCTGAAGCTGACACTCCAATACTATGGCCACCTTATGCAAAGAACTGACTCACTGGAAAAGACCCTGATGCTGGGAAAGATTGAAGGCAGGAGGAGAAGGGGATGACAGAGGATAAGATGATTTGATGGCATCACCGACTCCATGGACATGAGTTTAAGCAAGCTCCGGGAGTTGGTGATGGACAGGGAAACCTGGTGTGCTGCAGTCCCTGGGGTTGCAAAGAGTTGGACATGACTGAGTGACTGAACTGAATTGAACACACGTGTGCAAAAGTGATAACAGTATCCAGCTTTTCATCCAGAGGGAAGCGGTGCTGGAGCTGGAGGGGCTGGAGCAGGAGTGCAGAGCAGGCTGGTGTGTGTGGGAGGGGCCAGCTTGGCAGGCTGGCCAGAGCGCAAGGCAGTTTTCAGTCTGTGTCCTCTGTGTTGGGACTGGAAGTGTCAAATCTGTGTGCATGCTCTTCAGGAGTGGAAATTGTTTCTTCAAGCCTTCCAGTAAGCCTCACTTGTTTTCAAACCAGCTATGGGGGCTTATCTTCCCTGGGCTGGATGCTAAGACTGGAATGCCTAATATGAGCCTCAAACCCTTTACTTCTTAGGGAAGCTCCCCAAGCCTGTGATATGCCCCTCCTCTTCTGGGTCACCCACTAGGGGTATGGGTCCTGACTATCTTGTTTGCCCTTCCTTTCTACTAGGTTCTGTGTGGGTCTTTCTTCATAGCATTGATTGTAGAAAAGCCACTCTACTAATCTTCAGGTCTTTCTCAAGGAGAGTTGCTATACATGTAGCTGTAGCTTTGATGTGTTTGGGAGAGGTAAGCTGAGAGTCTTCTGATTCTGCCATTTTGATTCAGCTTCTGGTTCCTTCTTGAAAGTTTTATGGTCATCATCCCACCACTGTCCTTTCTCCTGAGGTTCTTTTCTACTTTCAGCTCAACATTCAAACAGCACTGTCTTTATTCCACACTCAATGATTCTTGATTCAGTGTCTCTGCTGCCTAGGGAATGTTCCAGGTGATAACAGAAACAGACAATGCCCAGCACAGATCCTCAGAGAAGCTTACAGTTCAGTCTTGATTTGATCTCTTTTTAGAAGAGTGTTTAAAAAATTATAAAATGTGATACATTGATATATTAATAAAAAATTGGGGCAGTACAGAGCCTAAAGAGTGACAGGCAAAGCACAACTTTGTAGGGCTTTAGGGTTGGTGAAAACATGGAGGTGATGAGAGAGAGGCATTTGCAGAGGGCAGGGAAACTCCCCGCTCCTTCCTGCTTACCTTGTCCTATGCGTCTCTTTCATCTGGCTGTTCCTGAATTAAATCCTTTTATACTGAATTGGTATAATGACATGATTGTTTATGTAGAAAGTTATAGTGAATCTACAGAAGTTATCCTGGAACATATAAGAATTAAAAAAGGAACAAATGAAATTCAAACTTGGCAGAAAGAAGGAGTCAAAAAAGTTAGAACAGAGATAAGTGAAATAAAGACTAGAAAAATGATATAAAATACTAAAAAAAAGAATTGACTTTTTAAAGAAAAGATAAGCAAAATAGGAAAAAACTCTAGCTAGACTAAAAGAAAAAGAAAGAAGACTCAAATAAAAAAATGAGAGAGGAGACACAACTGATATCACAGAAATACAAGGGATTATAAGTGAGTACTATGAACAATTACAGAGCAACAAACTGGATAACCAAAAGAAACGGATAAACTTTAGAAACGTAACCTACCAAGACTAAATCACGATGAAATAGAAAATCTGAATAGAATATTGATAATTCATCAGAAACTTCCCAACAAAGAACCCAGGACCTGATGGCTTTATTGACGAATTCTGTAAAACATTTAAAGAAAAATTAATACCCATCTTTCACAAGCTCTTCCAAAAAATTAAAAAGAAAGGAACACTTCCAAAATTATTTTATGAAGCCAGCATTACTCTGATTCCAAAGTCAAATAAGGAAAATGTAAGGAAAGAAAATTAAAGACCGATATCCTTGATGAATATGAATCTAAGAGAGTAGATCTGCGTTATCCTCAACACACACACGTGTGCACACACACACACAGACACACACACAGACACGCACACACAGACACACCGGAAACTAGGTGAGGAGGGGATGGATGGGTTGATTAACTCGATAGTATTAATCATGTCACAAATATTCATTAATATAGTAAATTATCATATTGTACACTTTCAATATACAGTTTTATCTGCCAACTATATTTTGATGAAACTGTGAAAAAAAAAAAGGCACTCTTTCCTTTCTCTCCTTTCTACTCTTCAGAGGTAATTGGGAAAATCAATGTCTTACATGTTTTCTAGAACATTCCAGACTTTTGACTTTTTCTTAATAATTTTGTGTTTGAGTCACCATTTCCCAGTTGGATAACGAGCACTCAGACAAGAGGGGGTTGGTCTTCTCTCATGCTTTTCCACATCAGCCTTACAGACCTGGGCACACAGGAGATACCTGTACAAATAGGCTGGTGTGACATTCAGGGACAGAGGCAGTTTTTCGGGGAACTTGTATAGATCTTAGTATTTGCTGTGTGTTGCTTTTTGTCTCACATAGAGGATGAGGCCCTGGAGGGCAGTCACCCAGAGTGTCATCAGATTCTTCTTCCAGGCCCATGGCTCTTCAGGGTGGCCTCCGTGCCAAGGCCAGAACTTTTGGGTGAGTCCAAGGAATCCAAGGCACCCCTCAACCCCAGCAGGAGCAGCCCCGGCCTCAAAACCTTCCCCCATCCAGCCACCTATGCCAATCACTTGGGTTATCAAAGGACTCTCAGAGGCCAGACACTCTTGCTGACATGATGCATCTTATAGGGAATGCAGAGGGGCACTTGCCTTGAAGTGGTGTTTGGTGGACGCCCAGGAGAGAAGGCTGAGCTGTTGGAATGAAAGAGATGGAGAGGGAGCAGAGGAGAGCAGGAGTATCAGAATGAGTGATGTGCAATGTTCCGGGGTCAGCGCATTACAAAATGATTCTCGTTAATTATTTAGAGCCCGCCATCTATCGTATGGCAGGTGTGGACAGCAGCGTGGGATGCATGCCTTTCTCTCTGAGACACAGAGAGACGGAAGGGTGGAGCAGTCCTGGCCAGTCTTTGGATGATGAACCTGGGGGTGGCCCCCTTCCAGGGGTCCCTGCAAGGGGTGGCACCAGGCTGGGCAGGACCCCCCGTCTTGGAGACTGCTGGCATTCAGTGCCATAGTGGCAGTGGCTCCAGGGCCATGAGTAGGTAGAAGACAAAGAAAAATCACCCTGATAACACAGTCTCGAACAAGGTAACATACAGGCAGGCTAAAGCCATCTGCTTAGGCAGAACAAGCCGAAGGGTGGAGAGAGCCCCTTCTCATTCACCTTTCCACCAACACCTGTGCCCTTGGCTGTGTGCAAGGTGGATAATCCTGCCTTGCCATGCTTTCGGCCCATGTTTCCATTTCCCATGCCTGCACAGCCCTGGGTGTTTATCTACACCATGCCCCATACTCTGTGAGAGGTCACTCTCTCTCAGACCCAGAGACCCCATTTGTTCATGGTTCCTCATGTGCTTTGAGGGTTATCTGGCTGATGGTTTCAATGATGGCAGATGTCCATGACTATCTCCTCCCTCCTGGCTTATTTGTTGGCTAATTCTGAGTCTCCCCTCCCCAGCTCCCCCGCTAATATTTCCAACCTTCCTTCCTGGCCTGGCCCCTCTGGTTGGGATCCACACATGCTCACATCAGATGGGTCCTGTCCTTTCTCACTCTGTGTGCCTAATCTTGGGTGAGACTCAGAGGGTGCCACTGGGGATGCCCAAGGCATGGTTTTGGCCTGTGACAATTTTCTGATTTACTCAGAGGGAGAATGAGTGAATTGCATGAGAACATAATATTGAGAGCCAGTTGGCAGGTTCCCTTAAGTGTGGGAAGGAATTCAGAGAAGAGACATGAAGATGAAATTGGTTCAGTTCAGTTCAGTCGCTCAGTTGTGTCTAACTCTTTGCAACCCCACGGACTGCAGCACGCCAGGCCTCCCCGTCCATTACCAACACTCGGAGTTTACTTCACCTCATGTCCATCGAGTCAGTGATGCCATCCAAGCCTATGGGAATTAGATGTGTGCTCCAGTCCCAGAGACAGCACCCATTTGCTGTGTGACCTTAAGTCGCTTGCTTCCCCTCTCTGGGCTTCAGTCACCTGATCATTAAAAAACAGCTTATGTTAGTGTAAACTCTAGGATTTAATACTTGTAAGACTTCTGGGATGAAGAAGCACTTAAGATATGCCCCCATGTGAGGAGTCTTTGCGGGGAAGGCAATGGCACCCCACTCCAGTACTCTTGCCTGGAAACTCCCATGGGTGGAGGAGCCTGGTAGTTTGCAGTCCATGGGGTCGCTAAGGGTCGGACACGACTGAGCAACTTCACTTTCACTTTTTACTTTCATGCATTGGAGAAGGAAATGGCAACCCACTCCAGTGTTCTTGCCTGGAGAATCCCAGGGACGGGGGAGCCTGGTGGGCTGCCATCTATGGGGTCGCACAGAGTCGGACACGACTGAAGTGACTTAGCGGCAGCAGCATCAGAGGAGTCTTTGAAAGAGGGGCAGAAGAGCTGGTGGGTGCTTTCTTGAAGCCCCTACTCAGCAAGTCCCAGGGTTGCCCCTTGGTCCCATCTCCTCATCACGACTATACCCTCCTTCCAGTTTCAAGCTGCCACCCCAGGTTGGCCTCAGTGCTTTCTCCCTCCATCCTTCCCTCTCCCAAGGCTAGACTGTTCCAGTGCTGAGAACTGGTCTTCTGCTGCCTTCGGATATTACTGTGTTTAGCTTAGCCAGTTTCCCTCCCTCTTGGTGCCTCTCTTCCAGCCCTCTGCTGTTGGACCATCCTCCCCCACAGTCACTGCTTTCCCTTTCCCAGAACCTTGACTCGGGCTCATCCATCTTCCCAGAGTGTGGCTGGTCCTGGCGTTCTCCTTCCAGCGCATTTGGGGGACAGGTGCTGTCGGGATGCACACATGGAGAGAATGAGATGCTCCCCCCTCCCTGGGTACAGGGAGGATAATGATCGGAGCGCTTCCCTCTCAGGGCATGGTGAGAATCAGTGAGTTAATGCCCATAAAGTATTATAATTACTCCATGGAGTCATCTGATGGAGCGATGAGGAACTGGGCATCTGGCTCTAATTTACTTAGAGCTGGAGAATTCACGCAGAAGCGGCAGCCTCAATTTTTTTTTTCTTTTTGTACCAACCACTCTCCCAATGCAGAGCAGTATTTCTGAACAGAGGCTGACATCGCCTAGTGAGATATAAATGTACCAAATTCTTGATTCAAGAGACCTCTATATCCTGTTCATTACAGATCACATTGTCTACCCCCTGCCCTCTCACCTCTGATGGATGAGGTAAAACAGGTTCTGGGCACTTCAGTGCCATAGTATCAACCACCTCGCTGATTGGTTGTTGGAGAAATGCACATTCTAGCCGTGTGCCATTTTTCTCCTCCCTCATCCTTCCTCTTTCCTCCACCGGTGTAGCTCCAGGCTGGACATGACACCAGGTTTCCTTTTTGGGTGTCCAGGCAGCAGGGGAAGGAAAATAAATTGCCCAACCTAGGACCCAGGGGCACAGAGGTGGTTCCGGCCAGAGTCACGCAGCTTTGGCTTCACGTGTACCCACCAGCCTTGTCTCCACCTCTATCCTTCCAGCATCTGCCCCTGTCTGGTGCTGCTCTTCCATCCACAAATCTCTTCCTCCTGCTGATCCACTGGGACACAACCTTGTCCTTTCAAAAATCTGCCCAAAGCACACCCTAGCCTCACCCCAGCCTCACCGAGAAGCGTTTCATCCTGAATCCTGCTGACAGCAGATGGTGTCATTCAGCTGTTCATTCTGTCCATCCCCCAGGCTCCCTTGGCTCACTGGTGTTCAGACTTGTGTGGCAGATAGACATGCCAATACGTGGTGGGCTTGATGGGGAAGACCATGCCCCTTGCTTCACTTGTTTAGCTCTAGAAGGTTGGCACCACACTCTGCCTGGCATTCCTGGCTCATCAGAGTCTGTTCCCACCTTTCCCACTGTCCAGCGATCTCTCCCACCACAGGAAACTCTGGCCGTGTCATTCCCATCATACGTGCAAGCCCTTATGCTAATGAACAGGCATCCTTTATAACATCAGGATCACTGCCTTGACCCTGCTCATCACCTCTTCTGGAACCCGGCCCCTCCAACCATGAACTTGGCTATTATGACTACTATCTCAATCCCTGTGGATGTCTCTTTCCTCAGACCACCTCCTGTCTCCCAGTGTTGTCCCTATTAAAACATGTAAGCCTTATTTCTGTCTTTAGAGTAGAACACCTTGGAAGTAAGGACCATAATTAGAAAAGTCTCAATAAACCTCAATACATATCAGTCACTAATGATTTGCTGATGTCACTAGGCCGCTAACCTAATTTTTGGACTTTGATGTTGAGTTTATTGTCTGTTGTAGGCATCTGAGGTCACAGGTTCTGTCTGGCCCAGACTCAGGGGTGGAAAGGTCATGAGCTCTGGTCCTGGGGGGAGATGAGCCAAAATAATTTATTAGGAAAAAAATGTGGCAAGTTAATGACAATAAATATGAGTCCTTTGTAGCAAACAGTGTAATTCTGGTCCCGCTATAACTCTGTTATGAGGGACGGTCATTTGTAAATATACATGAGCCTTGTGCTTCCTGGGGAATCTCATTCTGCTAAAACATTGAACACACTTATAAATTGAAGCACTTTCTGCTTACTGGCAGCTGGGAGAGAAAGCAGCTACTTCCAGGTCAAATGGATACATGTTTATCATTGATCAAAGAAATTAAAGGATGACCCTAGTGAATGAATCTGTAAAGCGTCATAACCTTGGTAGAGTCTGCCCAACTGCTCTGTCTCCTCTCTGCCCTCCTTCCCTTTCATTTCTGCCGCTTCCTCTGACTGACTGTGGGAACACTTCCACTGGGTCCTCACTGGCCGAAGGAAGCACAGATTTAGCCAGAAACATTATACACCCTCACAGATCCACAGACAGTGGAAGTTCGGGGGGGTCCTCAAGGATATCAGCCTGGGGCTGTGAAAAGCTTGAGTGGAGAAGGACCTTCTGTAAGATGGTCTGATCTCTTCAAGGTCAGGCTTGCTCGTGGATAAACTCCTGCTGGAATGACAGTCCTCCCATCACCCTG
This sequence comes from Ovis aries, assembly GCF_016772045.2. NCBI lineage: Eukaryota > Metazoa > Chordata > Mammalia > Artiodactyla > Bovidae > Ovis > Ovis aries. Next base: position 47,365,172 of record NC_056076.1, read on the forward strand.
GCAGACACCACTCTGGGCAGGCCTCTGCTGGGGTGGGGGGCAGCTGAGTCTACTATCGGGCCACTGGCCGCCCTTTCTCTGGGGTCCTCCACTAGCCCCTCCATTGGGCACAGAGTGCTTGTGCCCAGTCCCTTGGCCATCTCCGCGGGCACCGGGGAGACACAGCGGTCTGTTCCGGGGGCCTGAGCCACATCCAGCTTCCTGTCTCTTTTTCTTTTGTTAAAGCCAAATGAAACAATGTAATTAGCTTGTTACAATTAAAGTGACTCGACTGGATAAATTGTAATCACCCAGAATCAAGTCAGGCATCCCTGCAGGTCCCGGACATCGCAGCTGAGCTGCCTCATTTGCATAATTAAAATATACAAATGATAATGGATTTTGTACTCAATTTCCAGCGGCTGTGAATTTGAGGAACTCTGAAATTAGAATAACAGAGATGAAGCCCGCCTTGAGGTAATGGGGATGACAAGTTTTGACAGTAGGGGTGTTTATAACACTAGTGTCTCGGCACAAAATAAATAAGTACAAAAAAGATTAGAGAGCGATATTAGTTAATAGTTCCATGGGCAGTGGGAAGTGGAGATAGACTCTGATTACCTCAGTGAATTTACCCTGCCTTTTTTTTTTTTTTTCTGACAAGCTCTCACCTAACCTTAGGGGATACCATCCCCCTGATTATGAGAAATTGAGAATGAATTAAATGCATAAAAAGGGTTGTCACAGATCGACTCACCAAAGGAAAAGGAGAGAAATGAAATTAGTCCTGCTGCTCTTGCTTCCAGCGAGGGGTGGGCTGAAGGCAAGTGTGTGGAAGAGGCAGAGAGAGGGGGAGGGAGGAGGGGCTGGGACAGTCAGGAGAAGGAAAGGGGTCGGGGACTGGGACCGGGAGTGGGGGGCGCTGAAGTCAGAGGTGTAGGTAGAACTGAACGCTGGGGGAGCCAGAGTACAGTTGCTTATGGAGTGAGCCTTGAGAGTCTTGGAAAGACCCGCCTATTCGAAATCTACTCTGCAGAGGAGACTAAGAGTTCTGGGGGGACCCACATTTTTAATATAAAAACTGCGGCTGTTTAGTTGCTAAGTTGTGTTTGACTCTTTTGCAACTCCATGGACAATAACCCGTCAGCCTCCTCTGTCCATGGGACTTCCAGGCAAGAATACTGGAGTGGGTTGCCACTTCCCTCTCCAGGGGATCTTCCCAACTCAGGGATCGAACTTGCATCTCCTGTATTGGTCACTGGGTTCTTTACAGCTGAACCACCAGGGAAGCCCAAGAACTGTAGTCTCTGCCAATTCACTGAACGTCAATCTATCAGTAAAGTTATTCCTTTTCTTCCTATTAACATGACAAGGGCAGGGACCATGTCTGTCCTATTCTTCACTTGTTCCTGGACCTAGTACATAGTAGGTCCTTAATAAGTATTATTGAATGAATAAATGAGTGGATAGGTGAGAACACAGGTGAGAATAGGTGAGGAGAGCATGAGAATGCTGGGAAAGATCTTGGGCACGGGTCTTTCTGTGAAGGCTCAAATCATCTATTTCCCCATTTTTCTTGGAGCTTGCAGAGCCTTGGGCATCAGCCCCCATCTGGGTTAGCAGCAAGGTGGCCAGCCTGTCTCTCTGGGCCAGCCTGCCTTCATCCTACAGCCAGTTGTTCTGGTGGATGCTGGATGGGCTCCTTCTTCAGAAACAGATGCAGAGAGCAACAAGACAATAAGCTGGTGAGGGACTCAGAACTAAGGCTCTGGGTCTCTCCTACTGAGGGGCTCAGCACAGGGGCTGCCCATGTGGCAAGCAGGGGGACTGTTGGTCCCAACAAAGCCCTTCACCGATGTGCCTTCCCTCCCCACTGAACGAGTGTGCAGGGTGGGGCACTCAGAAAATTGACCAACCAGCCAACCATTATATGGGCAGAGACTTGGGCAAGGAAATGTGCTGGGGGAGCAGAGGGCTGATGGGTGGAGTCAGGCTGGAGGAGGAAGGGTGTGCAGGGTCACAGTCCCTCTGACAGGGGCTCTTGGGAACCAGCATTCCCGGGAACCTGTAAACAGAACGCTGCCCTTGGTGAAAGCGTGAGCCTTCTGAGCAGGGAAAGAGGAAGGAAGGGCCACCTTCAGCTTCCAGAGGGTGCTCCTTACATGGGCTCCCAGTAGGAGAGTAAGTAGCAATCCACATCTTCTCTTGAGGGTCCTGGCTGTCTGGGGTGGGTGGGGAGACCTGCCTCATCCCAGGTCTTGAGCGACAGTGGGACAGGAGGCCACAGCAAAGGCTTCTTGGAGGAAGTGCACCAGTGCATATAAATCTGGAAATATGCAAACCCCAGGTCAGGGCTGGCGAATGCATATTTCATGGTAGTGATGAGAAGAGCCACCCATGTCCTTGTGGGCTAGAACAGGCAGGTGGAGACTTTTGGGTGTGCCTCAGGTGTGCACTGGGCCTCACTGTCCTGTGGGCACCAGGAATGCAGTCATGGGCCATCTATTGGTTCATCCAGTCTTGGCACCTGTCCCTGAAAGAGAGTATTTAACAGCCATCACTCTAAAGGGTCAACAACTTTGGACTTGCTTTCAGTACTCCCAAATTCCACTTAACTAGCCATAAAGAATTTTCCATTAGTTTGTCCAAATCCTTCTTGAAACTACTTGAATTATGGCCTGCCGCTTCATCTTAGAACTGTAGTTTTATTAATCTGAGACTTCCTTCTTCTAAAGTTGGGAGGCAGGGGGTGGTCAAATTCTATCACCTGCGGTGGAGTTCCCATCTGTTTTCATACCTCTCATAGCGCTCAGCTCTGATCTTCATCAGCTCTCACGTCTCCAGATCTCAGGGTCTGAGAAGCATTATCGATGCTCCTCCTTGTCCCCAGGCTGCGTGCTTGCCTCCCTGTTCCGCTCAATAGGATATGTCAGAAGCTGGAAGCAGGATTTCACAGAGGCAGGGTATGGCAAAGCCATGAGATCTGCTGTGGGGAGTGGAAAGCCTCTTCCTCAAGCTCAGAGGGATGGCCTGCTGACCTACGGGGCAGGTCAGATCCCAGGCGAACTCTCAAGAGGGTCATGGAGGGTTGGTGTTGGCACTCAGTTAGGGGGTCTGGTTACTCCCCTCAGGTACACAGTGCCAGGAAGGAAGGGAAAACCTGTTGATGATGTGTCCCACCCATGAACCCCTGAAAAAAGTGGGACTAGCACATGCCCCACTCTCTCTTTTCTAGAAAACAACGCTACACCAATATTATGCTAAAGAATGTGAATTCCTTGAGGGCCTGGACTGTACCTATGTTATTATCATATTCCCCGCATCTTGCATAGTGCCTGGCACATGGTTGGTGCTTAGTGAGTATTTGTGGAATGAATTCAGGAGTAAATATGCAGTTTCTTAATAGTTAAGCTACATGACAGAGCATTACAAAAACATACACATATTCTCAAGCTCAGATCTGTCAATGGTATTACTAAATCTAGCAGTGGATATTAGTCTCCTTTGGGCTGACCCAGGGCTTGTGTGTCAGCCCTGGTGCCTAACACATTCTTGGCTCACTCAGTTAAGCTGTACCCCACTTCTGAACATCTCTGTTGTCACTGCCCCGGGCCAGGCCTCTCTCCTATCTTGAATATTGCCTTATTGGGTTCCTCAAATTCAATCTTTCACTCTTTCTTGTTGTTTTCCACCCTGCAGCTCCAGGGAGTTTTCTGACAAATAAATCTGAAGAATTTCCTCTCTTAGGTGAAACACTTTCTTGCCTTCAAAGCTCATGGCAATCCAGCCTCTGTTTACCCTCCAGTCCCAGCTCTCACTGCTCCTGCCTCAATCCTCCCAGGCCTGGAAGGGTCCCCGGCTCTCTCTCTCTGGGCCTGATCCCATCAGTGCTGCGTCCTTAACCCTCCCCACTGTTCCAGCCAGGGCTCCAGTGAGACTTCCTGGTCTCCCTGGGAGGGTATCCCTTGCCCCAAGCATCCACTGCACTCTGAAAGTCCTCCCAGGTGGGTGGGGTCACTAGTGGTAACTGACTCTTTCTCCCGCATGGAACAGGAAATGCCAGAGGGGCAGGGCTGCTTGTGTATGTCTAGCTCCAAGAGATTCTCTCTAGCACTTGACAGATAGTGAGCTCACCATGGACTTCAGTGTTGAATGAGTGAATGATAGAAGGTGATAACTAAAATTATGAGAGTGCTAAGAAAGGAAGTGGAGGAGGAGGAGGAGGCCCTTGAGGGACAGTTGCATGCAGAGGATGGAAAGAGAAAGAAGTGCCACAGAAAACACTCTCTGAGATGCAAGAGCCATCAAAGTTCCCTGGTGCCCAAGGGAGGGTGGGGCAGGCTGGGGCCACCCAGCCAGGGATGGGCTTTTTGCACAGAGAATATAACCTATCGTCTTCTGTCCCAGATGAGCCTGATTTGGGTCAGGGGGTTGTCCAGGTATTTTATTTTCCAGTCCTAAGGTGGAAGACCAGGTCACTGATCCCTTCCCATTTGGGATTCTTTGGGACACTCTTTTCTTGGTGAAGACAAATGTCACTAGGGTTGCTCATGGGTTCTGCTGGGCACAAGGGTTTGGAGAGGGGACCTTCTGCTTCTGCACAACCTCTGTCTATGAGTCTCTCCCTCTTGGAAGCAACACACATCTGTCTTATATCCGGAACCTCCGGGCAGCCAATTTGAGCCCTTGTCTATTAGAGGATTAATTTTTAATGGGTTTTATAGCATGGCGGATAAATCAGTTAGGGAGAGATGGGGAGCTGGCAATACCTAATGAATATCGATTGGGCCATTTAAAAGGGAAACCTTGCCGAAAGGGGGACAGCCACCCAGCAGTCAGATCAGCTATGTGAGTGACCGGGGGGCACCAGTGACTTCTCCCCCTCCCCTCCCCCATCAGTGGCTGAAAAATTTCTTCAACCTGTTGACCACCGATGCCAAGAGAATCACCACTTAGGGGGGAAGGGTCATGCCTTTTGTAAATATCCATATACCTTTAAGGTAAGACAAGGAAACCATTGTCAACACATAATCCCTTAGGATAAAATTGTTGTGTAGATATTTCCCAAAGGATGTGAGAGAGAAGAGGAGGATTGAGTCAAGGGGATGTTTCTGGGGTGGGCCATGGCTGGGAACCCAGAACACAGCATCTCAAATGGAGGTATCAACACTTTGGGGGGACAATTGGTATTACAGGAGGCAGGCAAAGCCTTAGGAATGGTATGGCACACTTTCTAAAGTCAGTTTTAAAGATTTGTTGAAAAATTCCTTTCGCTAAAGTATATTTTCATGGAAGAAAATGAACAGTTGGAGTGCAGAAAGAAACATCTTCTTGCTGTGTCCCTCCTTCCATTTCTGCTATAGGTGAGACTTCCTTCAGTGATGGAGAGAGAACCAGTTTCAGGGCAAAAGCTCTGGGTTCAAGTCTTGATTCCAAACTTAACTAATAGAAATAGAGCAATAATGGACAAATCATTCATTGTCTTATTAATAAAGATACAATTAAGTGCTGAATTTTTCCCTATAGACTGTAACACAAGGGGGTTCATTAACCTCTGAGGAACCTTCTAGATCTAACATGCCATGACTATTAAGATAATCCATTGAATTTAATATGACACAGAGTTCAGACCTATTCTTGTATATGCTGTATTTCTGGATGACTATGTCCTTGGAAGTGATGATGCAAAGCATGTCAGGAAGTTCTCTTTGGGGATGACCTTTAAGGCCAGTGACCCGCAAACAAACATTCACTCAGTAAAACCAGTCATGCCTCACAGTGTGCTGGGAGGGGTGCGTGATGTGAGGACCAGGAGACCAGGAAAGACCAGCTAGAGGGTCCTGGGCACAGCTGTGGAGTAGTAGGGGTGTTTATTATAATGCCCTCTCTCTCGCTTGGGCCTTTTATCACGTGGGATTTGCCTTTCCCATTTCAGGATTGTCTTGGTATTGATAAATGAACGATACTCTTCACCACCCAAGGTTTGGTGGTGCAGTTTTCTCGGACCAGCAGGAAAGAAAACATCCAGCCCCAGCCCTCCTGTGATGAGGCCTGGCTTAGTGGTCTCCATGCAGGAAAGGGCTGAAGAGTGGTTCCCGCTGGATGGCGGTGTGGGCTGGGGATACATTGGAATCCTATGGGAAGGGAGGCATTTCCCTCCCTGTCTTTGTGTCATCCCGTTTCTGGAGTGGGTTTGGTGCCTGCTGTGAAACTGAAAGAAGTGACTTTCATAGGGGAAATCAAAGGCCATGCCATTTGAGGGGTGAGGCAGTAGGGAAGCCAGCCCTTTCTTTCAAATCACAGGGCAGGTGTGGAGGGGCCAAGTCCTGCCAAGATATTGCAGCCGGTTACCGACAGAACTGCATATGTGAATCTGGCACCCTAGCCAGGCTGTGAGGTGCCCAAGGGCAGGCGTCTTGTGTTCTCCTGCATCTCCTAACATGTGGCAGAGCTGTAGACATATAGTAGATACTCAGGAAAGCCCTAACGACCTATAGCAATGGTTCTCAGCCTTGAGAGGGCATTGGAATCACCTCGGGAAAACACATTGCAGGGCCTCACCCCGTTTTTGGTTCAGCAGGTTTGGGGTGAGGCTCTGGGAATTCCCATTTCTAACAAGCTCCCAAGTGGTGCCACGCTACTGATCCAGGGACCACACTTGGAGAACCATTGATGTGTATGTTTTATGAGTTTACCTGTTTGTAATTTGAAACGCTTCATTCCCAGGAAACTTACTTTATTAGACAGTAAGTGGCTACGTGAGAAATCCCAGACTTAAAAGATACTAGTTTAAAAGTATTTAAAGTTGAATAATTACCTTCAGGGTGGTCTAGGTAGAAAGATTAAATAAATTAAGTTGAGTCAATAGGAGTTTAAGCATCATTTGTTAAAGCAGTACTATTAGTTTTTCTTTTCCTAGTGGAAATTCTCTTCTTGTCACATAATCCTAATTAATTATTGTATAAAGACCTGAAAACTTAAATGCACAAGGGAGTAATAATCTTATGTTTCATTAACCAGCAGCTTCGAAAGCCAGAGCCAAGTGTGTGGAAAGAGCATGAACAATGCGTACTGAGTAGATTTCCTTCCCCACTGGCCTGAGGTCTACCTTGCTCTGCCATTGCTGCTGAGTGTGTCAACTTGTGTGCACACTGGCACTCTTAAATATGTTGTCTCTGTTCAATCTAATCTTATCAGAGTTAATCAATAGGAATTTCAGGAGTATTTATAATTGATTTTGCAATATGCTTTGTAATTACTGAATCGATATCAAATTCTCAACTCATTAGGAGATTAGCTTTTTAAAAATCATTTATATTAATGGGCCTAACCAAAAGCAATGGAGCGCCTTTAGAAAAAAATCACTTGTTTAATTACTTACATTAAAAATGAACAAATGCTGTGGACTAAAATCTCACTCTGTTCAATTTGCAAAGGGCACGCCTCGGAAAGGACCTCCAAACTGATTGCATGGTGGAGCCCAAACCACGATCTAGAACCAAATGGGAATGCCCATCCGAACAACCTGATGAAGAAGAGGAAACCAAAACCAAAACCAGTCTCTAGGCCTGATAAACATTGTCTCTGGTTTGCTGGTTTAATTTGGCAGCTTTGCATTTTGTTGTTTCTGTGTGACGTCTTGCTGTGTTTAGCCAACTTTGAGAATCCGGACAAGGGGACACTAAATACACACAAGGCAGATTCAACAATTATGCAGATTTTCGGTAATGACAGAAGCAATGTCTCATCACTGCCCTGGGTAGGGGCTGAGCAAGCGACTGGCCACTTTGTAATAAGAAACTGAGTCCTGGGATGAAGTGATGAGCCCTAAGTCATCGCTGGGCAGCAATGGATCCAGGACACAGATATGTGTGTTGTTGGGATGAAAGCTGGGCAGGCTGGTCTTCTGAGGGGTTGTAGCTGTCACTCACAGAGCACACACTGCTGGACACGCTTTATTGAGACATTTGTGGTGACCTTGGAGCCCAAAGCAGCCCCTCTCACCCCCTCCCACTGGATCCATGCAGACCTCGGCTGCCCTGGCTCCAGCCAATGGCTGCTGCCTATAGATTTCAGGGCTTGAATCTCAGTTCCGGGGAAGTTTGAAGGTGTTTCTTCTGCCACTAGGATTGAATCACCCCAGCCACCATCCCTGGGAGCCATGGGAATATCAGTGATCCCATCTTTTTGTGCTGAACCCAAATTTACATGACACCTTTGAATGCACCATCCTAGCTAATTCTCACACCAACTCTATGAGACAGGCTAGTGCCATGGTACATTTTTACAGGTAAAGGCCAGGGAAGCTCCTAGGATTTACGTGAATTGCTCGTGGTCAGTGAATGGTTGAAAATATGCCCCTCCCTCACTACGTCGTGCAGTCTTCCCAGGAGAGGAAAGAGCTCTAAGCATTCAGTCCAGAGGCCAGGCTCTCGCTCTCGTATCCACTTAAATTTTCGTCTCCTTGGAACTGAAGCTCACCTCAGGGAGATGGTGGTGGATCTTCTGCTCTTCTCTCCTCCTGGTGCATTTTATTTCAAATACACGGCAGTTTAAAAGACTCGGTTCTACACTGATGATAGTGGGCGGTGTCTTGTTGCACGGCAGGTCTCATGGAGCAGACAGGATTTCTGGCTTGAAGGCGTTTACTCTGTGTTTAAAACAACCTTCAACCAAGAATCCTGTCTTAGGATCCAAACGTCCTTCTTATCCTTTGAGATTGACGTAGGTTTCTGGTGTTCCAGTCATCAGAGTTTCAACCTTTAAACTTCCCCATATACTATGGCCACAGCCTGAATCCTTAGCCTTACCCTTCCTTGCCCGTCAGCTCCTTCTCTGCACTCACACCACCCCTCATGACTCCAGAAGGCTGGAGAGATAGCCAACCTGGGGCATTTCTAGAGCATGATGGTTCCATGCAGCTATTCTCCACCATTGAATAAAACCAATAAAAATTATTACAGAGGGCTGGTGTTTCATCACCCCCCTATCAGGAGATGGTCTTATTTGGATGAGCATTGGCTTGCGGCTTCAGCCTGCAGAGTTGTCATTGCCAGAAACCCCCAAAATGCTGCCTAGCGTGTGTCTTTTGTTCTTTAGGAAGAAGCCTGGGATGGCATGGTGCTTTGTAAAGTTCTTTCACATGCATGATCTAAGCTGGTCCTCCTGGAAACCCTGTAGGTCAATTCACAATGCTACCATTTTATAGGTGAGGAGAACAAAGCTCCCCCAGCCCCACATCTGCTTTAGGTGCCCTTCCTATGTACTCCCACCACCCCCTGCCCATCTCTTACATAGTGCTTATCTATGTGCTACTGAGATTGTCTGTTGCTTCCCCGGTCAAGTGAGAGTTTCATGAGAGCAAGGGCTTCGTGTCACTGGAGCAGGGCTGCATCCCCAGCGGTTGGCACAGGGCCTGACACAGAGTGAGTGCTCAAGAAATACTTTTTGAATGGAATGGATGGAAGGACAGCCGAGTAGACAGGAGGATGAGTAGATGGAGAAATGAGTGAATGATGAGCAGGCTCCCTTAGCTAGCTTTCTGTCCATGAGCTGTCTGGCAGCACAGAGGTCTCCAGAGGTCATCATGGGCTGGAGTGAGGGAGATGCTGATGAGAAAGCGGGGTGATGGAGAGTGAGGGCTCTAGAGATGCCCGAGACAAAAGAGAGATGCTGGTGTTTGTACGGGGGTCCAGCTGCCTCTCGTCTGGGGGCTCACCCTCCTCATTCCAATGGACTTGCTCATCACCCCAGGTGACCCACATTCTTTTCTGGGTCACCTTTCCCAGGCTTTGAAATGCCACCAAAGCATACCGTGTTGAGTTCCCTTCCAATACGTGCCTCTATAAAGAAAAGCTGAGCACCAAAGAATTGATGCTTTGAACTGTGGTGTTGAAGAAGACTCTTGAGAGTCCCTTGGACTGCAAGGAGATCCAACCAGTCCATCCTGATGGAAATCAGTCCTGAATATACATTGAAAGGACTGATGCTGAAGCTGAAAGTCCAATACTTTGGCCACCTGATGCGAAGAACTGACTCATTGGAAAAGACCCTGATGCTGGGAAAGATTGAAGGCAGGAGGAGAAGGGGACGACAGAATGAAATGGTTGGATGGCATCACTGACTCAATGGACATGAGTCTGAGTAAACTGTGGGAGTTGGTGATGGACAGGGAGGCCTGGCATGCTGCAGTCCATGGGGTCACAAAGAGTCGGATACAACTGAGTGACTGAACTGAGCTGAACATGCCTCAGCTGGCTGAGTAAAGAAAGATACTGAGAGTTATTCAGCCAGAGGTGGAAATGACTAGCAAGGTGTGACTGTGTTACCCCTGTGAATTTCGGTCACCTCCATGCAAGCTGGGCCCTGACTTGGGGTGCACATCCGCTCACTGCTGGGCCCTGATGCTCCTCTGGAGAGAAGGGCCCTTCGGCTGTCATCCAGGGGCTCCGGTTAATAAAGCAGAGTTCTCTTTCAACACCTGCTTGGCATATTGTTCCAGTACCACTAGTGGAGCTGCCAAAGTGTCAGTCTTTCTGGGCTGGGGTGTCTGGTGTAATTAACCCCCTCCGTGAACCTCCCCCTGGAGTTCACTCCCAGATAGACCTGGCTCCAAGATGGCTCACATGGCAGGTGGGATGGGAGCTGTTGGCCTGGCTGCCTTCACTGGGGAGGATGGATGAATCAGGAGGGAATCTGACAAAGTGGAAAGGGAGCAGCTGTGTCCCAGGATAGGGGCGAGAGATGCTGGGCTGCAGCCTGTGGTGGGAATGGCTCTGTCTCTGCATCCATGTCCTCCCTTCCAATGGGCATCCTTGGCATTGAAGTAGTAATGAGTGTCTTTGGAACTTTAAACTCTTTCTTCCACTCCTTTTGCCTCACAACAGCTTTTAAAATTATTGTTGAAAAGATGAAGTAATGAGGAAACATTTTTGAATGACCTTGGATGGCACAGTCAGAAGAATCTCAGTTTTGCATATTACTGCAGATTCTGGTTCATGTGCATATCTATGATTAATATTTTGTAGTTGATAAGTAAAGTGCTCTCATTATTTTGCTCTCTTATCATGACATTTTAAGGAAGGGGAAACAAGTTACAGGCTTGTGAGCCTGCTTTCTTAACTTGGCCCCAAGCTGCTTTTACTGGGGCATCTGAAGGCAGTAATTAGGGGGTTAGAAACAGAGGGATGGACAGAAGTCCTCCTGGGGACTTGCTGGGTCACCAGCCATATCTGATTCTGGGATGTACATGGGACCATCCTGACAGTAGTTCTCAGACCTGGCTGGTTTGTCCACTGGGCGAGAGGCCCATGAGTGTGCCGGGGTAACAGGCCATTGTTTTCACTTTCCAGACTGTTGGTGGCAGCAGGAACCTAGAGAGATCTTCCCATTGTACAGATGAGAAAACTGAGGCTTGGGACAGGAAGTGACTTCTCTTCCCTCTTCTAAGGAGGGCATGTTGTGTGCTTAGTTGCTTAGTCATGTCTGACTCTTTGTGACCCCATGGACTGTAGCTCGCCAAGTTCCTCTTTCCATGGGTATTCAGATTCTCCAGGCAAGAATACTGGAGTGGGTTGTCATGCCCTCCTCCAGGAGATCTTCCCAACCCAGGAATCTTCCCAATCCTCTAACAAGGGTGAAGTGAAGTGAAGTGAAGTGAAGTCGCTCAGCCATGTCTGACTCTTTGAGACCCCATGGACAGCAGCCTACCAGGCTCCGCCATCCATGGGATTTTCCAGGCAAGAATACTGGAGTGGGCTGCCATTTCCTTCTCCAGGGGATCTTCCCAACCCAGGGATTGAACCCGGGTCTCCTGCATTGCAGACAGACACTTTACCGTCTGAGCCACCAAGGGTATTCCCTTAAAAATTGCATGGGTTGTAGGGTGAAATTTTAGGTAACAGAGAAAAAATTCATTGTTCATATTAAGGAGTCTGCTGCTGCTGCTGCTAAGTTGCTTCATTCGTGTCCGACTCTGTGACCCCATAGAGGGCAGCCCACCAGGCTCCCCCGTCCTTGGGATTCTCCAGGCAAGAACAATGGAGTGGGTTGCCATTTCCTTCTCCAATGCATGAAGGTGAAAAGAGAAAGTGAAGTCGCTCAGTCATGTCTGACTTTTAGTGACCCTGTGGACTGCAGCCTACCAGGCTCCTCCATCCATGGGATTTTCCAGGCAAGAATACTGGAGTGGGGTGCATTGCCTTCTCCGATTAAGGAATCAGGTATGGCATTTAAGTTAAATCACAGTAAATGAACATATATCTTTGACTTATAGAAACAGCAATTTCTTATAGTTCAATTTGTTATTTGAGGAGGCAAGGCATATGTGAAGAGACCTCCCAGAAGATAAGAAACAAAAGATTTAAAGAACAATTCAAGTCTAATTGAAAAGCTGCCATAAAGCATTTACCATTAAAAAATTGCTTAATTTGAGGAAAACAGCAGAGTTTTGTTCAGATTTGCACTCCAATATATGAATTTATCATACATGTACTACATGGTATTTGACACACGGTGGGAACTCAGTGAATGGTTTTTGAATGCACAAATAGTCACATGGTTCATTTCTGTTTAGCTGATGACTCAGGATTCCATTTGGCTGTCTGTGTTTTTGGGCTCCAGAATCACTGCAGATGGTGACTGCAGCCATGAAATTAAAAGACGCTTACTCCTTGGAATAAAAGTTATGACCAACCTAGATAGCATATTCAAAAGCAGAGACATTACTTTGCCGACTAAGGTCCGTCTAGTCAAGGCTATGGCTTTTCCTGTGGTCATGTATGGACGTGAGAGTTGGACTGTGAAGAAGGCTGAGTGCCGAAGAATTGATGCTTTTGAACTGTGGTGTTGGAGAAGACTCTTGAGAGTCCCTTGGACTGCAAGGAGATCCAACCAGTCCATTCTGAAGGAGATCAGCCTTGGGATTTCTTTGGAAGGAATGATGCTAAAGCTGAAACTCCAGTACTTTGGCCACCTCATGTGAAGAGTTGACTCATTGGAAAAAACTCCGATGCTTGGAGGGATTAGGGGCAGGAGGAGAAGGGGACGACCAAGGATGAGATGGCTGGGTGGCGTCACGGACTCGATGGACGTGAGTCTGAGTGAACTCTGGGAGATGGTGATGAACAGGGAGGCTTGGCATGCTGCGATTCATGGGGTTGCAAAGAGTCGGACACGACTGAGTGACTGAACTGAACTGAACTGAACTGAACTGAATAGAGCCTGACCATGGCATAAAGCAGGGAACCTCAACCCCCAGGCCACGGACCAGTACTGGTCTGTGGCCTATTAGGAACCAGGTTGCACAGAAGAAAGTAAGCGGGCAAGCAAAACCAAAACCATTCCCACCCTCCAGACTGTGGAAAAATTGTATTCCAAGAAATTGACTCCTAGTACTGTACATACCTATTGGAAAAACTATAGCCTTGACTATATGGACTTTTGTTGGCAAAATGATGTCTCTGCTTTTTAATATGCTGTCTAGGTTTGTCATAGCTTTTCTTCCATATAATGGCAGCTGTCACTGTCCATTACTGTGATTTAGGAGTCCAAGAACATAAACTCTGCCACTGTTTCCATTGTTTCCCCATCTGTAAGTGATGGGACTGGATGCCATGGTTTTGGTTTTATGAATATTGAGTTTTAAGCCAGCTTTGTTACTCTCCTCTCTCACCTTCAGTGACTACTCAGATGAATTTTAAGTCCTAGAAGACTGCAGTAGAACCTTGTAGGTAGCACTGATCTCCTGAGTTCTCATCCCAAGAGAGTAATCAATAGATTGATCAGTTGCTCAATGGATTGATTCTGGGAGAAGAAACAAAGATGGCAGCATGGGAGACAAGATGAGACTTTGCTCTCCTTCCCCTCCGAGCTCATCTGCTCTTTAGAGCAGGAGTCCCCAAACCCTGGCCACAGACCCATCTCTGGTCTGCAGAAAAATCTGTCTTCTACAAAACCGATCTCTGATGTCAAAAAGATTGGGGGGCGCTGGCTTAAAGAATGATTTTAGTTTTCTCAGTTGAAAAACAGACAAGAATAGGCTGTCCAGAGCTAATGTATCTATTCAAGCGATTCATTAGGGATCAATCTCCTTCTTTCTTCTCTGTCATCCTTAGCATTGACTTTGCTACTTCCTCCCCAAAAGATCAGATCCGGGTTCTATATGGGAACTTTTGCAAATGGCAAAAGTCACTCTGAACTAGCAGGTCTTTTCCCTTTTATCAGGAATACAGTGGGTTTTCTAGATGCCTCCTGACTGGACTTCTGCTCTCAGGTCATTGGTTGGAGTGAATCACGTGGTTACCCTTAGCTGCAAGGGAGTCTGAAGAGCAGCACGGAACCAAACTGAGTTCTCGTGGTCAGAGAGGGGGAGACGCAGGTGCAGGTATTGCTCATCGTCTCCCTCAACTGTATTAAAGCGAAAAATGATGACTTAGATGTCAACAAGCAGAGCTTCTAATTTAGAGATCTCTGAGTACAGAGTCTGGGCTCACTCCTGCATCCATTTATTTGTCCATTCTGCAAATATTCATAGAATGCCCACTATGTGGTGGGTGCTGGCTATGAGCTACGAATGCAAATGGAACAAGGTGGACTCAACATCTAACCTCAAAGGGCTCAAACACAGGGACACAGAAGAGTGAGATTCCCCGGGCAGGGAGGGAAGCCAGATCCAGGTGGGCAGTGAGAGTAGTGTGTGCAAAAGTCTGGAGGAAGCAAGGGAGTATGAGGAAAGGACAAGAAGGCCCTTGGAGCAGGAGCAGGCTAATAGAAGGGGCACGGGCTTCACGTGACCTGGGAAGGAGAGTGGTTGGACTTACACATCTGTGTTGGCTAAACCAGGCCTGGGGCTCACCCTCTGGCACCAGTGGGATGTGGGGAAAGCAATCTGGACCAATGTGGGACCTTTAGATCTTGCCTAAAATGCAGCCCCTTAAAGGTCAGGGAGTTGGGCACTCAGTTACAAAATATGCTTACTCTGCCCATTTAGAGCTAGAGGGACTTGTGAGATCTGGATCACAGGTCTCATTTTACAGATGAGTAAACTGAGGCCCAGAGAGCTCAAATGACTTGTTTAAACCCTCTTTTCCCTGCTGCTGCTGCTGCTGCTAAGTCGCTTCCGTTGCGTCTGACTCTGTGCGACCCAATAGACAGCAGCCTACCAGGCTCCCCCGTCCCTGGGACTCTCCAGGCAAGAACACTGGAGTGGGCTGCCATTTCCTTCTCCATCTTTTTCCCTAGTTAATATCAAACCACTTGGATCAAACCTATAGTCTCCTGACTTCGGCCTTTTTCTTCTTTAGACATGTTGTGTGCTTATAAGCACTTACTTCTCTGTTGTCTGATTTCGTCCTGTTAACAGTCCAATGACCTGGGCCCAGGGGGATTATTTACTCTAAAGTTACTATTAGGGAGAGAGAGGATGAGAAGGATGAAAGGCTGGAGCTGGGCAGGCAGCCTCCAGATTCACAGGCCCTGACCCCATCTGCCCCTCCCTTAGCCTCTCTTGAGACCAGCAGGTCAGCATTCTAACTGACTCTGCGGCTGGAAGAATGATGCTGTCCCCACCAGGTGAGAGGTGGCCCAATTGCCACTGCCCTGGGGCATGCCTCACGTGGGCAAGGACAAGAGGAAGGCTGTCCCTCTGTAATGTGACAACGTGGCATTCTCGCCTGGGTCTCGAGCCCTAGGAAGACAGGAGAGGCTGCTGGGTTCGGGGGTCCTAATCGCTTCTGACATTCTTTATCATTTGTGATGATCCAGCCACGCTCGGCCACCCCACGACTGGGGGCAGCTCCGAGAGTGGCGAGAAACCATTAGAAAGCTGACCCGGAGTGCAGCTGTGGGTGGTGATGGACCAGCCACCAGCTGAACTCTGCGCAAACACACATCCTATTGATTGACCTTTTGGAGAGAGAATCGGGTGTCCTGGTTGTGGCTGGGTTGCTGAGGCTGGGCTGTGATGAGAGTGGTTCCTTAATCAAGACAGATTCTGTGTAGGGTTTGTCTCTCCGGTTCTATCTTGGGACAAAAGAGCACACCGTGTTCGGGTGGCTTCCGCCGGATGGCCAAGTGGCTGAGTCCCCGCGGCCTGGTGAGTTTGGCCTGTGGGAGACGCCGGGGAGATGGTGCCAAGCTTGTAGGGCTCCTTCATCCTCGCTGCCCCCGGCTTGCTCTTCCCCTCCTCCCACTGCATCCTCCAATACTCCCCTGCTGCTCCCTCGCTCCTGGTCCCTGGTCTCCTGGGGTCCCTGGTCTCCTGGGGCACCTGGTCTCCTGGGGCACCTGGTCTCCTGGGGTCCCTGGTCTCCTGGGGTCCCTGGTCTCCTGAGGTCCCTGGTCTCCTGGGGTCCCTGGTCTCCTGGGGTCCCTGGTCTCCTGGGGTCCCTGGTCTCCTGGGGCACCTGGTCTCCTGGGGTCCCTGGTCTCCTGGGATCCCTGGTCTCCTGAGGTCCCTGGTCTCCTGAGGTCCCTGGTCTCCTGGATTCCCTGGTCTCCTGAGGTCCCTGGTCTCCGGGGGTCCCTGGTCTCCGGGGGTCCCTGGTCTCCTGAGGTCCCTGGTCTCCTGGGGTCCCTGGTCTCCTGGGGTCCCTGGTCTCCGGGGGTCCCTGGACTCCTGGGGTCCCTGGTCTCCTGAGGTCCCTGGTCTCCTGGGGTCCCTGGTCTCTGGGGGTCCCTGGTCTCCTGGGGTCCCTGGTCTCCTGAGGTCCCTGGTCTCCGGGGGTCCCTGGACTCCTGGGGTCCCTGGTCTCCTGGGGTCCCTGGTCTCCTGGGGTCCCTGGTCTCCTGAGGTCCCTGGTCTCCGGGGGTCCCTGGACTCCTGGGGTCCCTGGTCTCCTGGGGTCCCTGGTCTCCGGGGGTCCCTGGTCTCCAGGGGTCCCTGGTCTCCGGGGGTCCCTGGACTCCTGGGGTCCCTGGTCTCCTGCGGTCCCTGGTCTCCTGGGGTCCCTGGTCTCCTGAGGTCCCTGGTCTCCGGGGGTCCCTGGACTCCTGGGGTCCCTGGTCTCCTGGGGTCCCTGGTCTCCTGGGGTCCCTGGTCTCCGGGGGTCCCTGGACTCCTGGGGTCCCTGGTCTCCGGGGGTCCCTGGTCTCCGGGGGTCCCTGGTCTCCAGGGGTCCCTGGTCTCCGGGGGTCCCTGGACTCCTGGGGTCCCTGGTCTCCTGGGGTCCCTGGTCTCCTGGGGTCCCTGGTCTCCTGAGGTCCCTGGTCTCCGGGGGTCCCTGGACTCCTGGGGTCCCTGGTCTCCTGAGGTCCCTGGTCTCCGGGGGTCCCTGGTCTCCGGGGGTTCCTGGACTCCTGGGGTCCCTGGTCTCCGGGGGTCCCTGGTCTCCTGGGGTCCCTGGTCTCCGGGGGTCCCTGGACTCCTGGGGTCCCTGGTCTCCTGGGGTCCCTGGTCTCCTGGGGTCCCTGGTCTCCGGGGTCTGACCCCGGTGTTGAGTGCTGCTTGCAATACTTCCTTTCCTCTTCCCCCGCAGGGAGTCCTGCCCTCAGCTCTGCCGGGGCAGCCACGCTCGTCCTCCCCTGAGAACACTCGGGGGGATGTTCTCAGAACCACTGACCTTTTTGAAGAGAGTGTCTTTTTAGAAACTGGACTTTGGGTATTGTTTTTTAAATGAATGAAAATTCTTTGAATTTTGCAGTGCTTTACAATTTTCAAAAGCTTGACACACATGATTTCATATAATCCCATAATAATAATAAAAAAATCCCCTCCCTCTTCTCTCTCCCACTGGTAACTGCTCGTTTGTTCTCTGTGTCTGTGAGTGCTACTTCCCTTTTCTTTTATTCACTAGTTTGTTGTAGATTCCACAAGTAAGTGAGAATTTGTTTTTCTCTGTCTGACTTATTTTACTTAGCATAATGCCTTCCAAGTCCATCTACATTGCTGTGAGTGGCAAAATTTCATTCTCTTTTATGGGTGAGTAATACTCCATTGAATATATTAATATATACCACAGCTTATTTATGCGTTTGTCTGTTGATGGATACTTAGGTTGCTTTCATACCTTGGCAACTGTAAATGATGCTGCTGTGAGCATTGTTGGGGGGGCATATATCTTTTCAAATTAATTTTTTTTTTTTTTGGATATATACACAGGAGTGGAATTGCTGGGTCATATGGTAGTTTCATTACAAATAGAACTACCACATGTAAGAATTTTAAAGTCTTATTGCTTTTTGTTAGATGAAAATCTGAAAAAGTTAACATAAATGAATTCTGAATCTGTGAGGGACTTCTGTAACACCAAGAAAGGCTGCACAATTTCAGTACCCCATTTGCTTTTGAGCTGAAACTAGTATTAATGTAAAGCAGAATTGCTTAAATGGAGGAAAAAAACAGAGGCTACCCAAAGGTATGAATATCAGATGGAGACCTTTAGGACAGTTGGATTCAGGCTAGCAAGAGAGATTTGAGGTCTTTGGCAGCCCCTGAGATGGTACTGTTGAAGTGATACAGATGGATGGGGATGTGAATTCCCCCTTAGAGTTTCCATCCATGTTATGGTCATAGACAGAGGACAAGAAGCCCCATTCCTACTTTCCACCCCTTCTCCCCTGGCCGAGGCTGAGCCGTGTTTTGACACTAGGAAAAGTCCAGACCAGAAATGATGATGTCTTTGCTTCCTATTGCAGAGTTGGGCCAGGGAGATAGTTCCTGCCCTTCATTATCCTATGTATATCATAGGAACTTGAAGATATCTCCCCATTTGATGTAGTAAGTGGAGTGATAGGCTATGAGAAAGGTGTGACCAAGCCCCCTGGTAAAGGGGCAGCATGGGAATAACAGCCTTCTTACATTTACCTGAATGCTTTAGGCAGGCATCAGGCTGAACACTGTCAGAGAATTCTTAGTGAATCCTTGTTACTCCATCAAGTAGGTACCCCTCCTCATGTACTTCTGTTTTGACGAAAAGAAACATGTGTGAAAAGGTAAAGTAACTTGCCCTCACTCATACAGCCAGCAGCGGGAAGAGAGGAGAGTCCAGCTGTGTTCCTCTGACTCCGCTGCACAGTGCTGAACAGGAGATGCAGGTCAGGTGTGGTCTGGGCTTCTCCACCTGCTTCGTGAATTTGGGGAGCTCCCTTCTCCTCTCAAGACCTCAGATTCCTCTTCTGCACAAGCGCTGAATTTAGGATAAATTCTCCCACCACGCACAGGAGATGGGGTGGCGTCCTCCTCTGCTGGGCTGGGAAAATGACTTTCGGAAAGCCCGTTTCTCTGAGATCTGCTGTGTGAGTGGCCAGTGGGCTCCTGAGGTCCAACAGGTGTTAGGAAACCCTGGCAAAGTGGGATTTCTGGTAGGCTCTGTAAATACATACTTCGGGAGCTTTAATAACACATGCTATTGACCAGATGGGCCAGTAGAGCTATTTGCGTGTAAATCTATATTTAGGATACTATTGATCTGCATCAGTCTGCCAAAACCGTATTAATTTGAATGTGAAGATTAAAAACATCTTCAAAAGTTGTTGCAGAGGATAAAGCAGTTGTGTTCGATTTCTCACAGCCTCATGTACTTCGTTTTCCTCCTTGCAGCTGACTTAATTTCTTTTCCAACTATTGTCTCCCTGCCCGCTCCCCCAGAGTGGCCATTTGTAGTATTGGGCCGTGCTGAGCCCCCAGACACCTTCTCAGGCCCAGAGCATCTCCTCCCCACTGCCCAGCGCTGCCCACTGATTGCTCTCGGTTGAGTCCCTCTCCAGCTTTTACCCTCAGCTGAAGAGGACCTTCCATAAAGAAGGCCGAGCACAGACGAAGTGATGCTTTAGAATTGTGGTGCTGGAGAGGACTCTTGAGAGTCCCTTGGACTGCAGGGAGATCCAAAGGAGATCAGTCCTGGGTGTTCATTGGAAGGACTGATGCTGAAATTTCAATACTTTGGCCACTTGATGCAAAGAACTGACTCATTTGACAAGACCTTGGTGCTGGGAAAGACTGAAGGCAGGAGGAGAAGGGGACGACAGAGGCTGAGATGGTTGGGTGGCATCACCGATGTGATGGACTTGAGGTTGAGTAGGCTCCAGGAGTTGGTGATGGATAGGGAAGCCTTGTGTGCTGCAGTCCGCGGGGTCACAAAGAGTCGGACATGACTGAGTGACTAAACTGAACTGAACTGAACTGAAGAGGACCTTACCCACCTCATCCAAGGTCACGTCCACTCCTGGGAACAGCCAGTGACTGACGGTCATGTGGAGATGTCAAGGTCTTTCCCAGCTGCAGTGTTTCCTGTGTCATGGGCCGAGGCCTGTGTGAAGAGCGTGGAGCCCCCAGGCTCCTCCTTCTGCCCAGCAGGCCCCTCCTCCCCTGTCCCTTGGTGATGGCCCTGTCCACGAACCTCTACCTGAGTCTGCTGTGGAACCTGGCCTGAGATACCACTCATACCTGGAGACCATCCTTGCCTCTCTCCTCTTCTGCTATTATGATAAACAACTCATCAAACTATGACTCACATATCATATAAATCCTCCCATTCGAAGTGTACAACTCAGTGTTTCTTAGTATATTCACAGGGTTATGCCTCCATCAACATAATAAATTTTAGAATATTTTTATCACTCCTAAAAGAAACCTAGTACCCTTTAGTCATCACCCCCAACCCCTCCATCTCACTTAGCCCTAGACAACCACTAATATACTCTCTGCATCCAGAAATCTGCCTAGTCTGGACATTTCATGTAATTGGAATCACACTCTGTGGTCTTTTGTGACTGGTTTCTTTCACTTCGCATATGCTTTCCAGTTTCATCCATGGTGTAGCACGACCCAGTACTTTGTTCCTTTTCCTGGTGGAATAGTATTTCATTGTATGGATACACTCCATTTTATTTAGCCACCCGTCAGATGATGAACATTGGCTTGTTTCTTCTTTGGGGCTAATCCCTTAAGTTTTATTCCTGAGCTTTTCTAGAATCCTGCATCTCCTCTTTAACCCTCCTTCTTGGCCTCCAGTTCTTCAGTCTTGTTTCTCTCTGCTCATCTCCCAGATCTGGGCATGTGATTCTCTTGCTTACAACTCTCAAGATAAACTCTGAATTCCTTAACACGTGGTAATAATGCTCCTCAAGGTAACACTCTCCTCGTTTACCACGGATGTCCACATCACCCCCACATCTACATTTTCCTTGGTCCTCTGACTCCTTGGCCTTCAACACCATGGGATACTCTCTCCCAGGACAGTCTTGCTTTCTCCTTCCTCCCTGGCTGTTCCTTCTCCACCTCCTTTGCAGGCTCGTCCTTCTCCACATGGCTGGCATCCTCAGAAATGGGACCTGCTTCTCCCTCCTTACCTTTGTCTCCTACAACTTCTGGATTTCTCTCTCTAGTACTGAGCTCTGTTCTGAGCCAGAGCCTCCAAGGAAACAATCTACTCTAGATCACACCTCGGTATCCCAAGGGGACTTCTAGTTCCACATGTCCCAGCTGTGTTCCCATGGGGCCTGCCAGCTGGACAGATGTCTGTCCAGAGGACTATGCCCTAAACTAAGAGACAGCAAAGCTTGCCCATGAAAGTCACCTTCCTGCTTACTGGGAGAACGTGTGATACCTGAGATCTACCCTCTGGGATTCCCAATTTTCAGGTCTGTCTAGGGGGCCAGAAATCTGTATTTTAACAAGGTCTCCAAGTGATTTTGATGCAGGTTTATTGTTCATGGTTTGAGCAATGTCTTGCTAGGGGAAGTCAGTCCCTAGACCATGAAGGAAAGTGAGAGCTGAAACGGATGTGGAGAGGGAAGGAACCGGCTTGTGGCTCATAAGCATCCTGAGGTTTTGGGAAGCCACGGGGCCCAAGGCCTCACAGAAGTCATCTGATTAAACCTTGGTCAGTCTTTTTACCTTCCCCTTCTCCTGCTGGAGAGGAGGCACCTACAGGACACCTGTGACAGGTGATCTTTCAGCCTCCACCAGAAGCTTTCAGTGACAGAAGGTCATGACCTTATAAGTCAATTCCTTTTCATAGGTGAGCAGCTCAGATTTTTGTGGAAATATTGTTATATTTTGCTTTCAACTTCCACTGGGTCTAGTTCTGCTATTTAGAGCTTGGCACAGCCTATTAAACTCATCAGTGAGACATAGGCTGGTAGAGAGGGAAGAAGTTAGGGGCTGGGTGGGTCATGGTAGGTAGGACTGATGCTGTGTTAGGGCCAGTGTGTACAGGAAACTGGAAATCCACTCTCAGTAGCCTGAAAATCAGGATTGACCATGATTAGGCTGGTCTTGAAAGGAATGCTTCTTATCTGAGTTCAAGGTGGGCATAGCAGCAGGAAATGCTAAGTGATCACAACATTGAGGGAAAGTGGCATCAGGATTTAGGGGGTTTTGTCCAGATTGGAGTAGACTCCAGCAAGGAAAGTGGTAATTATAATGACATCTAACATTGGTTGAGCAGCCTGCCCTGCTGGTTTCTCTTTGACAAGAGTTGACCTGAGGGTTTGTTAGAAGTGCAGTATCTCAGGCCCCAGCCCAGATCTGCTGTATCGGAATCTGCATTTTAATAAGACCCCCAAGTGGCACACATCACAGTTGGAGAAGAACTGGTCTAGGAGACTTTAGACTGTATCAGCCAGGATTTTCCAGAGAAATAGAACCAATGGGATATATAGATATTCAGAAAGGGATTTATTATGCGGGCATGACATCCTAGTCCAGTATTTTTGCCTGGAGAATCCCATGGACAGAGGAGCCTGGTGAAGCTCCTCTGAGCATACATGCAAGCATGAGGGATTAATTCATGTGATTATGGAGGTTGAGAAGTACTATATAATCTCTCATCAGCAAACTGGAAGCCCGGGGAAGCTGATGATGAGGTTCCGGTCCAAACCTGAAATCCCAAGAAGCAGGGGAGCCAGTGGTTTCGTCTGCTTCTGAGTCCTAGG
Organism: Ovis aries; assembly: GCF_016772045.2. Taxonomy (NCBI): domain Eukaryota; kingdom Metazoa; phylum Chordata; class Mammalia; order Artiodactyla; family Bovidae; genus Ovis; species Ovis aries. The sequence continues at coordinate 47,388,026 of NC_056076.1, forward strand.
CGGGCTGACATCTGAGGGCCAGAGAACACGGGTGTCACAGCTCCAGCGGGGACAGTAATTCACCCTCCTCTGTCTTTCTGTTCTAGTTAAGTCCTCAGGGGATTGGAAGATGCCCACCTGCATTGGTGAGGGTGCATCCTCGTCACTCGGTCCATCAATTCAAATGCTAGTCTCTTCCAGGAGCACCCTCACACACACAGCCAAAAAGAATGTTTTCCAGCTATCTGGACATTCCTTAGCCCAGTCAGGTTGGCACATACAACTGACCATCATACAGGTTTAGGGCACCCCCAGCTGGGGGCGAATGAGCTCACTTGGGTCTATGTCAGCAGGGCTAGCTCAGGAACTGAGGGTGGGGCAGCCGGCAGGGGCGGGCCCAGCGCCCTGGCAGCCTTTCAAGTGTTTGATAGCAGCTGTACACCACCCCACAGCCCCCTCTCCCTAGGTGTCACTTCCAGGTTAATGTCTTCCTTGGCTTTTCGGAGGTTTTCAGACATGTCATCATCCTGGCCACTCTCCTCTGGGGAGCACATCAATGTCTCTCTTGAGATGTAGAGTGTATATGCAATGGACCTCATGTTTAAAGTTAACTGCATTGGTGGTCTTATTATCTTCATGTCAGTTAAATTAAAAAACTTTTATTTATTTCCAAGAAATGGTTTTTAAACCAGGTCTCTTACTCTTAAATTGCTCGGTGAACAAATATTTTTGTTGTAACTATTAATTTTCATTTTGTCAATTTTGGCTTTGTCCATGTATTTTTGGTATCCCAAGTATATCATTTAATGTACCAATTCCTCTGATCAACAGCAGATTCTAATAAGGGTAGGGTCCAGGAAAGAATCCTGTGACCTAACCTTCCAGTTGATGCATACCTGCTAAACACCCTTGCCAGGGCATTTGTTCCCTGAGTCAAGGGTTCAGCCAGCATAGGGCCACCCAGGTCCCACTTGTCTGGGTTTACAAGAAGAAAATGAAAAGTGAAAGTTAGTTGCACAGTCATGTCCGACTCTTTGCAGTTCCATAGACTGCAGCCTGTCCCACTCCTCTGTCCATGGGATTCTCCAGCCAAGAGTACTGGAGTGGGTTGCCATTTCCTTCTCCAGGGGATCTTCCCTACCCAGGGATCGAACCTAGGTCTCCCACATTGCAGGGAGATTCTTTACCAGCTGAACCACGAGGGAAGGTTTACAAGAGCATTTCCCTAAAGACTTGTGCAGTGCTGTGCCCTCTCATAAGAGCAAATGAGCCCAAGGTCTCTTCTAGGTTCTGGAAGAGATTAAAAGGACTGATAAGCCAACCCTTCTCCTAGTAGGCCGGTCATGTAAAAAGTTACTAGAGGGCAGTGTACTGGTGTGTACCAAGGCGCTGGGGATGAAGGCTGACTGGTGTCTCTGTCTACGGTGGGGGCTGGGAGTCAAGAAAGATCTCCGAGTTGGTGGCACATAGGGTGGTTTGCCCATAACCTTTGTCTAGCTTCCTTTGACCTTGAAGAACTTGCATATTACTTTCTGGTTGGCTTTGCATAAACCAAGTGCTAGCTACACATTAAGTAGATATCTGGGACCCAAAGTGGGAACAGCCTTAGACTAAGGAATATTGGGTAACAGCCACATCATCACCGTTTGCATCAATCTGGCCTCCGGGAATGCCACCCCGTAACAAGAGAAAATTAACAAGGCCGGGAGCTTCCAGCCAGCCCGGAGGGTAATTCAGGTTATCCCGGATAGTGAGCATTACATACACCCCACAGGCTATAAACCACCCTAACAGGCATAATGACTTCCGTACCTCCACCTGAAGGGGCTCATTGCAATAAGGTAACAGCTCCTGCAGATGCCTCTAGCTTTAACTATGGGAACACTTGCTTTATAGCACCTCCTGAATGATCTACATCCTGCTCCCGTCAATGACAATTTCAGGAGTGATTTGGCTTATGTCTTTAGTGCATGCGTGTCTACACAGCACGTGGAAAACCTTTGGCTCTGGGAACACGTGAAGGGGGATGTGTCACAGCTGCAGAGCTGGAGGTGGGTGGAGTTGAGCCCTGACTTAGATGTTGTTAAGAGATAACAGACATTCACGCTAATCAGAGAGGCAAGTCTAACCCCTCATTCTACATTCATTGAATCATTCGTTCTGAAACCCTTCCTGAGCCCTCCTACTTGCCAAGCACAATATGGTGTGCTAGGGCTACGAAGAGAAAGGAGACACAGGCCTTTCTTTAAAATCTTAAAAGGGAGAGAAGGAGGCAGATACAGCAGTGTGTTGGGTAGTGAGAGACAGCTGTTAAATATTCAGGACTATTTGTATATTGTCCCACCCAAATCAACCAACGCTACAAATCAGGGCTTTTAAAAGAGCTAAACCTTTGGAGAGCTAGTTCATCCTCACACAACTGTGGGATGGACATAATTGACCCAGGGTGACTGCATAAACAGAAAGCAGAAATCCCAGGAAGCCCATGCATTGCATAGCTTCTGCACGACAGCACTTACTTTAAATCCCAGTTCTGCCGAGGAGCTGTGTGACCGCAGGAAAATTATTCAACCTCTCTGAGTCTCTTATTTCCTTATCCTTACAATACAGATAATAAAGAATCTGCTTCATAGGGTTGTAGTGAGGATTCAGTGAAACAGTATCATGGAGTATGTGTGGGGGTGATGAGAAGATTGTCTGTCTGGAACTAAGGCCCACAGAGGAGGGAGTAAGCATGAAACTAGGCAAATCCATGGAGTCTGACAGCTGGAGCTGAACTTAGCTGAAGAATGGCCAGGGAAAAGATTTGCAGGGGTGATGTGATCACGGGGGAGTCATCGTTGGATCTGGGTAGAAGGCAGACTGTTCTACATTCTTATAGGTTTGAAGGGAAGGACATGCTCAGTCTGAGCCCACGACACCAAGCAACCTCTATTTATGTTGTTGCAGAAACCACTACTCAAAAAACCAAGCACCACACTCGGAGAGTTGGAAAACTCAGGTTTATTACGGCAGCAGGCCCAGAGGAGTTAACGCTCCAAGCTCCGAGCCCCGAACAAAGGGGTTACAGAGTTTTTATACATGGACAGGCATGATTAAGCGGGTTTGTGGGTGTGTAGGGGCTGGGTGATTGTAAAGAGCAGAACAAGGGAGGTAAGCTCCAGTTCCTAGTATTGTGAGCCCGCTCTTTCTTAGACCTATATGATCCAGACTTTGCAAGGAGCAAGCTGAGTTACAGAGGCAGAAGGAGCAAGAGGTTATGTAAAATTTTAACTTTTCCTCTTCAATGCTACCTGTTGCCGCCCACATCGCTTACTTGGCCCTTATCGGCTCCATTCTTGTGTCTGCTGTCACTTCACATGGCTGGGTTCGATCTCAGAAGCAGCCTAGAAGCTTCTTGAAGGTTGGGACTTCTATGTTCTCCTCAGCGTCTGGCTCAAAAGCCATATGTAGGAAGCATCACAGACCCCTTCCTTAGGGCACCCAGCCACTGGGGGCTGCCAGGCCCAGTTGCTTCCTGGCTATGCTCTTATTTGGCAAAGGTTGCAATTTTTCCATGAAAACTTACCCCAAAGGTTTTACATGAGTTTGGTGTCCTCCTGAGGCTGCTGTCAAATGAGCACCCTTGGGTCAGCCCAGCTCTCTCCAGGCTGAGGCCTGGTTTGTCATCGGAGGTTGGGCATGTTGCTGCCTGAACAAAATCTGGGCTCTGCTGGCCAAGAGAAGGAAAAGGCAAGGATGGGAACAAAACAGTGTCTATCACCCCACTTCCTGCCACCGCATCCTATCCCATCTCTTGGTTCACCTGGAACCATGTTTAGCTAGTGGTTTATTCTCATAAAGCACCGGGTGGGAATACCCTGTAGTCAACCCGCTCTCTCTCTCTGAGCCTGCAAGGAGCTGGAACAGCTGGTAGAGGTGCCTCAGAGTACAAGGTCAGGAAAGAGACTGGGGAGGGGGTGAGCATGACCCCTGTACTATGCAGCTCTTTGCAGGGAACTGCTTTCAGTAGGAAGCCCATTTTCTTACCACTTTACCAAAGTTATATTGTAGCTAGCATTTAAACCAGCACCGCCCCCACCCCCACCATAGATGGGGAAAAAATAGAAAGAGTGATAGACTTTATTTTCTCGGGTTCCAAAATCACTGAAGACGGTGACTGCAGGCATGAAATTAAAAGACTCTTGCTCCTTGGAAGCTATGACAAACCTAGAGGGCTTATTATAAAGCAGAGATATTATTTTGCCAACAAAGGTCTGTATAGTCCAGACTATAGTTTTTCCAACAGGTGTGTGCAGATATGAGAGTTGGACCATAAAGAAGGCTGAGCACAGAACAATTGATGCTTTAGAATTGTGGTGCTGAAGAGGACTCTTGAGAGTCCCTTGGACTATGAAGAGATCAAACCAGTCAATCCTAAAGGAAATCAACCCTGAATAGTCATTGAAAGGACTGATGCTAAAGCTGAAGCTCCAAAATTTTGGCCATCTGATGTGAAGAGCCGACTTACTGGGAAAGACCTTGGTGATGGGAAAGATTGAAGGCAGGAGGAGAAGGGGGCAACAGAGGATGACATGGTTGGATGTCATCACTGACTCAATGGACATGAGTTTGAGCAAACTCCAGGCCATAGTGAAGGACAGGGAAGCCTGGCATGCTACATACAGTCCATGGGGTTGTGAAGAATCAGACACAGCAACTGGACAAAAACAACTCACAACCACCCCGTGCTCTGCTCCAGCCCAAGCACATTTTTCAAATCTATTAATCACACAGTACTTTGCCTAACTTGTTGGTTCTTTCCTTAGATCAAAGAAGCAGAAATGAAGAATAAGGGATAACATGACAGCCAGATTTCTTTTCTAGGTTCCTCTTCAGTAACCTCTTGAGCAAATTGTGTTCAGACTGTGTGAACAAGACAACATCTAGAGGAAGCGCGGGAGGAACTGACAAGCCTGCGCACGAGCCTGCACGCAGTGGGGGATGGTGCCCCCTTATCTCAATGATCAACTCAGATTATGTCCCTCCTTTCCTTTAAAACTTCTATGGCCAAGCAGCATCTCCAGAGCTGGTTTTGGGGGGGCACTGAGTTCACTGTCTCCCAAGATTGCTGGCATTCTGATTAAAGGCACCATTCCCTTCTATTTTTTGTGAGTATGTAGCTGATACTGTAAGAACTGAGTGTCAGGACCCAATTCATTCAGTAATGGGTATGGTCAGGGGCTTGCCAGAGAGGAACATGTCTGCCCAAGACTGTGTTCTAAACTCTGGTTGCCCCCAGGCAGATGTTCTCTTTTGCACAGAAAAGAGCTGAGTAACTTTCCCATTAGGTCAATTTAGTTTACAACGCTCATCTATCTCTCGCTTTATTTATTATTATTTTTTTTAATTTATTTTTTTTATTTTTAGTTTTTTATTTTTTAAATTTTAAAATCTTTTCTCGCTTTATTTTTGTTGTTGTTGTTATTTAGTTCCTAAGTCATGTCTGACTCTCTTGCTACCTGATGGACTATAGCCCACCAGGCTCTGCCATCCATGGGATTTCCCAGGCAAGAGTCCTGGAGTGGGCTGCCATTTCCTTCCCCAGGGGATCTTCCTGACCCAGGGATTGAGTCTCCTGCATTGGCAGGCAGGTTCATCACTGAGCCAGTAGGGAAGCACCATTTTATCATTACAGAAACTCTTTTTGAGTCAGGGCAGCCAGTCTCTTCAACAGTTCAGGTTACTAAGGAACAAGCCAGTTAATTGAGTTGCCTAAGACTACACAATCTCTGCTGAACCTATACAAGCTTTTCCTGCCCCGCCCCCCAAGCTTCGGTCAACATACTTTTAATTATTGGAAAAGCAACCCAAAGACTGTGTCCTCTAGACGGTGGGGAAACAGCAAAATCAAGTGGCCTTGATTGAAACACTCCCACTCAGCGTGTAAGGTTCAGGCGTCTTTTCTCTAGAAGTCTTCCTTGACCACCTCTCCCCTCAATGTAATTTTTAGCCTCTCCATCCTCAGGGCTCCAAACTTGTCTGGTTCACATTGCGAATATAGGTCTGACCTCTTTGTGATGTGCTTTATCCATTTACACTTTTAGCTTTTGCTTTAATCCTTGAAAGAAAGAACAACAAAAATGGAATAATTATGTAATTGTTTTATTTCATTTCTATCACGTTCCAAAAAAGAACTCTATTTCTCACACACACACACACACACACACACACACACACACAAACAGTCCAAAGAAAGTTAATAAATGAGAAAATTTGGTTTCTGGATGAGGTTAATATTCCAAATGAGGTTACTGCTCAAAAACTGTATGTACACTCAGGCCGTGGTTAGGCTCTGAGGTACCTGGCAGGCCAAGCAAAGAAGGAAACCTGTGGGTTAAGGGATTTTTCATGTCCATCGAATGAAAACAAAGCAGCTGTAGTGGAGAAGAGTAAGACTTCCTGGCTCCAAGGCCAGAAAGAAACTTTTCTTGTGGATTCTCTTAAAGAAGAAGCCGTTTAACACAATGAACAATCATCTCAGTCACATAATTTCAATAAAATCATGGAATGAGTCTTGGAATGCCTCTGAATGGTAGCTAATGGCCAATACCTCAGTTTATTCTACTAAAGAGTATTTCCACAATAACATCCAAGCATATGGTCCATGCATTCAGGTCTCTGATGATTTTGCTTAGCCCAGGTCAACATCTTGAAATTGCTGGGATAGGGTCCTCAGATTGGGCTGTTTTTGTGCGTGTTTACATGCCCATACTTCCCTGGTGGCTCAGTGGTAAAGAATCCACCTGCCAAGGCAGGAGACATGGATTCGATCCCTGAGTCAGGAAGATCTCCTGGAGAAGGAAGTGGCAATCCACTCCAGTATTCTTGCCTGGGAAATCCTATGGACAGAAAAGCCTGGCAGGCTACAGTCCATGGGGCTACAGAGTCAGACATGACTTCATGACTCCACAACAACAATTGTATGCCCACACCTTTCTGCCAAAGTTTCACAACCAGTGAATGGCTAGATTCCATCTCCAGATTACTTTTTACCCGTCAACATTTTGGTCTGTATCATCTGGCCAGGAGTTGGGGGCTATACTATCTGATGAGCACATGAAATCAGAGATTTGATACTGCAAGTTAAGGTGGTCAATTGAATTGGCCTGGAGTTTCTGTCTTCCAATGAGAGTCAAGCTATCCAGTGGGCATGCATGCATGAAGACAATGGCTGGCACATGGAACAAACGAATGGAAAGGGCACCACCCAAGTAAAGGTGACAAGGGCCAGAACCACTGACTGCTGTCCAGCCCACTGGCCTTGGAGCACTGTGGACTCGGTCAACATCTGACATGGAGCACGAGTCAGCAGGGGTGGGGAGGGAGATGGAGGCGCAGGAGGGAAACTCCTCTTCATCCAGGTTACTTTTAATCAGGCTGGTTAATGTCAGTACATAAACTCTAGTCAAAGGATGTTCTAAGTCTTGAAGAAATCTTATGTTGTTGTTTAGTTGCTAAGTCATGTCTGACTGTTTTGCAACCCCATGGACTATAGTCTGCCAGGCTCCTCTGTTCGTGGGATTTCCCAGGCAAGAATACTGGAGTGGGTTGCCGTTTCCTTCCTGAAGAACTCTTAGGCTCTCTATTCATTTGTTTGTTTTGGGATTAAATTTTTGTTTTTTTCTGAGTGGACATGAAAAGGGAGCCATTATCCAAATGAAGCTGGCGAAGGTAATTAGAGGTTATTTACAGAAAGGGCAAGGGGCAGATGAAACCATCCGCTGAACCCTGGGCGTGCTTAGCAAGACATCATTTTGTTACCAGTGTGGTTGTTTTTACAGTTGCAGAGGGTTGCCTCCAGCGTGGTGAGTGGGGATCCCCTGTTTCAGTAATTGCTGATTACAGGAACTTGAAAAGTAGGTCATTTCCAATACGGCAACACTCAGGGGGCCTGTATATCCTGCGGACTACAGATTTGTCGATCAGCCAGTCAATCAACAGATATTGATTATCTATTATGAGCAAGGATGGTTCATGAGGAGTAGCAGATGGCAAAGACAGCCCAACCTCCATGAAGATTTGGGCAGTGTGATGGCAATGTTTTCCTACCTTTAATGTGCCCTGGATTGTCTGCAGGCCTTGGTAAAGGGCAGATTCTGGTTCAAGCAGTCTGAGATGGAGCCTGAGATTCTGCATTGCTGTACCTAGGACCTAAGACCTAGGACCACACGCTGGGTATCTGGGTGGGAGATGGCAGACTGGCCTGAATGAGGAGCTGGGAGCCATGCATTTCAATGGGGCTCTGTCACTAACCTGCTCTGTGACCTTGGCCAAAGCACTTTGCCTCAAACCTCAGTCTTCTTTTAAAATCTGCACTGCACAACTCCTCCCAGAGCACCCCTGACAAGGGTTACAGGTCAATGGCGGCCTCCAGCTGTGTGAATGGAACCCTCCAGAGCTGTGCAACATTCAACCTGCCCGAATGTAAGTAGAATTCCTGGGTGGGCTGGCTTAGACAGTGGTTCCTAACTATTGCACATTATAGTCATCTGGTGGGTTTTTAAAAATACCAACAGCCGAGTCCCCTTCTCAGTGATCTGATCTAATTGTTCCAGGCTGCGGCCTGGCATTGTTCTCTAAAGCTCCTCAAGAGATCATGAGACTGTCCTGCAAGTTTAAGGTCCTGTGATTCTTTCTGTGACTTCAGACAGCACCCACAGAACCCTCAACTCTTGAAGATCAGGGAAGAAAAGACTTGTGCAGAACAAAAAGGCCATGGATGATTCCTGGAGGAAGTGAGTAGCTTTAAACAGAGAGGTCAGAAGAGGGAAACCATTTCTGGCTGAGCCACGTGAACAAAGTGTGGAAAAGAAACCACGTCATAGATGATCCTGCTCATGGAACGTGATTCTGCCTGGGCTGGTGCTGGGCACAGACCTGAGAACTCCTGTCTGCTGGGAGAGACAACCAACCAACCAGCCGTGTCCGTGAGGGTATCATCATGTGTGATGGGAGGTGGGGCTTGGATGGAAAGCAAAGGGCACTGAAAGAGAGGCCCCGATTAAGACTGCAGGGTTTGAGAAGAGGCAGCACATTTGAGAAATGAGAAGTGAGGAAGGCACCTCTTTCTGTCCTGGGTGCTTTACGTCCAAGGCCTATGGAATTCTCATGACCCAGCACACTTATGTTCTGAAAACATGGGATGAGGATCAGTGAGGCAGGCATGGGCTAGGGCCTTCAGAGACAGCCTGGGCTTACAGCCAGCTAGGCCTGCTCTGTGTCCCTTTGGAGGGATGGGTTAGCTCCAGGACCCCATGATCCCTGAGAACCGGTTGCCTGAGTTCGGCCCTCATTGGTCTTGGAATAGATGGTCCAGTGGGTGTGGAGCCTTGGTCTTTAGGACACAGCATTGGAGCCTGAGCACACAGCAGGTTCTAGGTGTTCACAAGCCTTCTCTAAATCTTAGCACATTCCTCCTTCACCTCTCCTGGTCCATCTAGCTTGTCCCTTAAAGCTGTCTGTTTCTATCTTCCTTGTCCTCTCTTTTACAACCTCAGCCTGGAGACTGTGGCCCACGAGTCCTAGGAGGGCAACCTGGGGGCCAGGGACGGTGGGCTCTCCCTCCTGCCCGGGTTTGGGCCCCACTCCACCTACACCCAGCTCTCTTCAGCATTTTGACTACAATGCTTCCTGCTGGCTTCCAAGCAAAGGTGGCCTCCCCAGTCCAGCCACAGGCTGTGATAGATAGCCCTGTCGACGCGGGAAACAAAGAAGCCCTCCCTGGTTTTTGTATTAATGCTGGGTTATCTCCCACAGTATTGATTTTTTTGTTTGGTTTTGAAATTTCTCTTCTCTGTTTCTGAGCCATCTCTATAAAAATGAAAGAGCAGGTGAGGGATGATGGCGTCCAGGCTGACAACCTTTGCTGACTTGCAGTATTTGCTACCGTTTTCCATTAGGTCTTTCTGAGCCTGTCAGCTACCACTTCTAGGCAGAAATATATTTAAAAGGTGGTATGAAAAGGTCCCTATGTGTCAATAGTAAGGGCCTGCCACCAAGTTTAGTCACTGGATTTAATCTTTCCATCCGTAGCTCTTGGGTCTCCTTCAAAGGGGCAGTGGAGACTGGAATGGGCCTGGCCTCCGTCTCTCAGCTCTGCTTTCTTTCTCTTCAAAGAGCCCAACCCGCTCTTCTGCACAACTGGCTCAGCCTCCCTTTCTCTACTCTGCTTCCCCTCAGTTTCCCCTCAAATTCCTACCCCTGCTCGCCCCGCCACTTCCTGCTCTCAGAGCTGCCATTAACACTGGCTGTGAATGACTTGGACAGCTTAGAGGGGATCCTTGCCCATGGGATTTTGCCTTTAGTGGAACTTGGATGAGGACTTAGGGATATGGAATTTCATCCATTCAGCTGAGAGAAGAAGGAGGGGAAGGCAGCATCCCTGAAATCTGGGTTGCCCTCTTCCAATAGCCTGCTGTTCCTGGCAGGGGCTTCCTTTAGACTAAAGGGCACAGCAGCCGACATAAGTATCAGGGCTGCATCTAACGTTCCAGGGCTGTTCATCCATCCATCCATCCATTCATTCAGTCAACAAGCATTTGAGTTGAATTAGGGGCCCATTTGCTTATAATGGTATTCTTGGCCTGCAATTCTACTTTCTCAGAGTCTACATCTCTTTCTCTATTCATTTTTCATTCCCTAAACATATGCAGACACAGTGCCAAGACCCAGGGCCAAATGCTGGGGATGAAAAGAGAGTCAGTCCCTGTCTGAATGCAGCTGCCTGGGCCGGAGACCTGGGGGTCACCGTCACCCTCCTTTCCAGCACCAGCACATCTGGTTATATCATTTGTCTCCTTGCTGCTGGCCTTGACCCTTTGGTCTAAAGCTCCTAGAACAGTGCTCACCATATACAGTAGGCCCACAACATACTACCCCCCTGTACCCCTAAGTGTGGTTTAGCACGCAGGTAGGATCCCTCTCTTGCTCCAAAATCTCCAGTGATTTCCAATTTTCCATATGATCCCGGTCAATCATCTTCTGCAATCTACTCCAATATTAGGATTTTTCAGGGAAACTGAAACAATAGGATATGTATACATACAGAGGGAGAGGAGAGAGAGAGACAGACAGAGAAAGAGACGAGGGATTATAAAGACTCAGTTTGTGTGACTGTGGAAACCAGTGAGTCCAGGATCCACAGTGTGGGCTGGTAGCCTGGAGGCCTAGGGCAGCTAAAGGTACAGATAAAGTCTGAAGGCAGTTATTGACGAATTCCCTCTTGCTTGGGGAGGCTCATCTTTTTGTCCTATTCAGGCCTACAACCAGTTGGATGAGGCCCACTCACAATAGGGAGGATAATCCATTTATCCAAACTTTACTAATTTAAAGGTTAATCACATCAGAAAACACCCTCCAAGTTGACACATAAAATTAATCATCATACCCTCTTTGCCTTCTAGGCTTTGGGAATACTGCACCTCTTTTTCAGAGAAGGCAATGGCAATCCATTCCAGTACTCTTGCCTGGAAAATCCCATGGACGGAGGAGCCTGGTGGGCTGCAGTCCATGGGGTCGCTAAGAGTCAGACACGACTGAGCGACTTCACTTTCACTTTTCACGTTCATGCATTGGAGAAGGAAATGGCAACCACTCCATTGTTCTTGCCTGGAGAATCCCAGGGATGGGGGAGCCTGGTGGGCTGCCATCTATGGGGTCGCACAGAGTCGGACATGACTGAAGCGACTTAGCAGCAGCAGCAGCCCCTCTTTTTAGCTTCCAAATATAGCACTCTTTCCTGTCTCTAGGCCTTTGCACATGGCATGCAGCTCCCTCTGCTCGGCTCTGCCTCTGCCATTCTTGTCCACTCAACAGACAACCTTCTCACCAATCCAGTCTCAGCTGGGAAGCTCTCTCTCTTTCTCTTTTGTTGACCTCTTCCCTGAATCTCGCAGATAAACTTCGTGCTTTCGTGTCACTGTTTTACCCTTAGCCTTGTGATATCATTTATCATGCCACAAGTGCTGGTCAGCATATATTTCTCCTCACTGGGGAGGCAGAGTTTTAAAATTTTTTCTAAGTCAAGCCCTATTGGGAGAGATTTCTTGGGAAGTATGGCCCTAACTGGGCTTCCCTGGAGGCTCAGTGGTAAAGAAAATGCCTGCAATGCAGGAGACCTGGGTTTGATCCCTGGGTTGGGAAAACCCCTGGAGGAGGGCATGACAACCCACTCCAGTGCTCTTGCCTGGAGAATCCCAAGGACAGGGGAGCCTGGTGGGCTGCAGTCCATGAAGTCGCAAAGAGTCGGACAAGACTGAGTGAGGGAGCAACAGCAGCATGGCCAAGCTCACAATCACCTTAGCGCCTCGTTTCATTCATTTATTAAGTGAAGGATTGGACTGTAGGATAGTGGTCACTAACGTCTCACCCTGATAGCCATTCGCCTCTGATTTCATCCTTACAGAATTTTTAGCTGAGCCCATGGTCATGCTAAATCTCTTCAGTCGTGTCCAACTCTTTGTGACCCTATGGACTGTAGCTTGCCAGGCTTCTCTGTCCAAGGGAACTCAGGAAACACCAAGGGCAAAATGGTCCAAGGACACTGAACTTAGCCCTCCGTACTCCCTCCTGTCCCAACCTAAGGATATCTATTCCACCTCTGTGCGTTTAACACATTGGCTTAAAATTTGTTTGAAGCTGGAAGAACTAGACACTCTAAAGTTCCATCTCTTTCTGACATTCTAAGACTATCCATGCAGACAAATAAAAAGAGGAACAATTCCATGAAGAGGAGCAGAATTTTTCCATTGTTTCCATAGACAAACATGGATACAATAGCCACAGGGCTTTCCAGGTGATGGATACAGGCACTGTGATGGATGCTGGGAAGATCTCTGGGTCCTCTGTCTATATCTGGGTCTGTCTGGGCAGCATCCTCCCCAGCTCCTGCCCACTCCATCCTCCTGAAACACTGGAATGAATGAGCACACACTGACCCCCTCACTGATTTTTACACACTAACGGCTCTCACTGGCAAACTTGGAAGAGCTGTGGGTTTGCTTCTTGGCAGCCCTGCTGTGTGGCCTTATTTTTTCCCAGTTTTACCCCCATGACTCTTTGTGGTAGGCTGGAGATTCTGCCCAGCACCAAGCCCATGCAGAGACCGCTGGGCACCTGAGCTGGCAGTGGCTGTGCTTGTGTGGTGCATGTGTGCCTATCACATAGCTTACCATGGTCTTTCCTGCCCAGGTTGGCCTCACTCTGCCCAGAAATTCACCCAGGAAGCCCAGAAGGGTGCCTGTTGTGGAAGGTGATAAATTTAGAGTACTGGGCAGCTGGCGAGCTGCAGCCATCAGCAGCTGAATCGGGTGGGTGAGGACAGAGCTGAATGGTCTTTCCTGGGCTTTCCATGATACCATCCTAACTCCTCAATGGCCACCACTTGCATCCAGTGTTAGTATTAGTCCTATTTTACGGATGGGAAAACAGAAACACAGAGGGGTTAAGTAGGTTGCCTCTAGTCTCCCAGCCTAAAAGTGACTATCCAGTTTTCTGCTGAGCCTGTGGGTGTGGAAGTGCTTTGCAAACTGAAGGGGACAGTCTGCGTAGAAGGCGCCACTGCGGTTACTGCTTGTCTCCCAGAGAGAGACAGTGGCAGTTGCCCCTCTCCTTGTGTGTGCGCTGATACGTCATCTTCCTGGGTCCTATGCACACAGCCTGGATGCAGCAGGGGTGTGTGCACATGCGTGTGAGGGAGGACAGGCACGCGTGAGTGTGTGTGCATGCACGCCTGTGTGAGGCTGTCCTGTCACGGCTGCCTCTAGCCTTAGCTGCAGCTGCCAGTTCTGATGAAGAAAAACCCACACTTTGCCCCCATTACAGAGTCCATCATTTTTCCAGCGGGGCGCCTGTCACCAGCACTCGGAGAGCACGTGTCATCTGGGCCTGAAGGATGGCTTGGCCAGTGCAGGAGCTCTGGCAGGGGAGGGGACTGAGCCCCGGAGCAGGAATAGGTGGGGCAGGGCAGTGTCTGCCCAGTTGCCCCAGGGATGTCCGGGGTTGGTCCCAGGAGATGTGCCCTGGCCCCCACTCCTGCCCTGGGGCTCTGTGTCCTGCCTGTCATGTCGGTATGAGGGAGGCGGGCCGATTCCAGGGGGTAGGGAGCTGGACCACGTTTGCCCTGACCTGGGGTCAGCCTTCATTCGTCACTTTCTCTGACACTTTTTCTGCTGCAGCCGCTCGCTTTCAGTGGAGAGGGAGGAGGAGCTAAGGGGGTAAAGAAGGGCAGCCTCCAGGACCTCCCGGGTCCGAGGGTCAGTGCAATGGAGATGAGGCCCAGATTGGGGTCTGAGGACCAGGGCCAGCCCCCAGAGCAGCACCTGGGGCCTGGAGTCGGCGCTGGGTGTCCCAGCAGCTGTGACACTCCCTCCTCCTCTATCTCAGTTTCCTCATCTGCGACCACAGAGTATGAACAGTCCCTGCTTTACAGGTGCTCTGAGGGTCAGTGGCAGAATGGGGCTTGGCCTCAGGAAGGTTGCAATAAGAGGTGGCTACTGTTGCCATTGTTATCTGGTTGAGGCCCTGCCCTGACCCCCATGGGACTTGGGGCAAGGCGGTCTCATCTCTGCAGGTCTCAGCCTCATCACCAGCCCGAATAAGCAACCTAACCGCCCTGGACCATTACTGTGGAAAGGATCAGTGAGTCCTTCCCATTAGCCCAGCAGCAGGAATGGTCTTACTGTAAGAGCAGGCAGGAGATGAGGGGGTGTTGGTCACTGATGACCTGGGAAGGCCCTACCATCTCCCACATTGGGAGTGGTTTGCTTTGGCACATCCATGCTGTTCTGTGGCCACTTCAAATTCAGCCCCATCTGCGACCTGTCGGCCTAGGATTTAGCTTATAGCCGGTTGGGAAATGGGCCAAGCTGGAGAGGTAATGCTCTCAGGGTTAGTGGGTCAGCCTCGCGTTGGACATGGCATTTCCCATGCATGCGGATGGTGGCATTGGCGGCATCACAGATTTTGTGGCAGACCAACCTGTGCTGCTGTGATTGTCCAGGGAGGAGCCTGCTCACTGCCTTCCTGCTTATGCCTTGTAGGCAGCCGCTCTGAAGTCATCCTGTTATGTGACTTTTAAAAAATAATTTAAATCTCAGATATCAGACTTTAACATGATAGGTTGTTTACTTTCCTGTAAACCCCTTTCTGGGTTAAACCTGACCCCACCCTCCTGTGTGTGTGCATGTGGGTACATGTGACCCACCCCAGAGCATGGGGGACCTTTAGAGCATACCTCCTTCACATTGTCATTTTACAGATAAGGAAACTGAGGCCTGGGAATGTGAGAGACTTCCCTGAAGCCACGCAGCTGGTTAAAGGTGGGGCTCTTACTCCTGTGAGCCTCATATTCTTTCCAAGATACCAAGTCCCTCCTTCCCCAAGTGAGAAAACGGCAGCCCAGACAGGCGAAGTGGCTCCTGTAAGTCCACAAAGCCAGAGCATCATCCTCCTTCTCTGCCCGTGATTCCCCAAAGACCCCGATTTTCCCTTTAGGGATGACGCTGCCTATTGATGAATAGAGAGGGGTCCTGGGTGAAGAGTTCCCCATAGTGGGGGAAGCAGACCCTGTGTTTCAGTAGCCTCTGAGGTCTCTGTTCAATTATTTCCTCTGGAGCCAAGCAGCCTGCCCCATGAGACAACCCGCCCACCAACCCCAGTGCAGACTTTGCTGTGGCCCTTTGCCCTCTTCCCTAGTGAAACCCACCGAGCTCCCCCAGCCTGCCTAGCTTGCAGGACACACCCAGCCTCCAGCCTCCAACTCACTTTCTCAGCTACAGCCTGGGCCAGGCTCTGCTCATGGGCCACAGGTTGTGGCCCAGATACATTCAGAATTGATCCTTTTAATATTCCAATGACCCTATAAAGGACTTCCCTCATGGCTCAGCCAGTAAGGAGTCTGTCTGCAATGCAGGAGACCCGAATTTCATCCCTGGGTTGGGAAGATCCCCTGGAGAAGGAAATGACAACCCACTCCAGTATTCTGCCTGGAAAATCCCATGGACAGAGGAGCCTGACAGGCTACAGTCTGTAGGGTTGTATAGAGTCAGACACGACTGAAGCAACTTACCATGCACGCATGCACAGTATCCTGCTGTGAATGGATGTTAGGAAGTAGAAGAAGGATTCTTGTCAGGAGGTTGAGAGCCCAGCCCAAGGCAGCACACAGCCCACTCAGCAGCCAACTCATCCTGAGGCCTTGAAGACCCCCTGACAGCCCTGCTCTCCCCTCTTCTGACCTCAGGGAGGATTGACACCCAAATCCACTAGGATCTGATTAGACAACTGGTTGCCTTGCTAGCTTCTCACATGGACCAAGGACAATGGTTGGCCCCTGCTGGAGCCCATAATTGTCCTTGTGGTAAGGTGATCCTCATCATGGGATTGAAGAATCAGAAGGGGCTTTTAAACCAATCTACTCCAAACACCGTCATCCTTTTTGTAATTTTTATTACGTTAGGGCTCGTGCTCAGCCTCTTCAGTCGTCTGATTCTTTGCAACTCTATGGACTGCAGCGCTCAGGATCCTCTGTCCATGGATTTTCTTGGCAAGAATACTGAAATGGGTTGCCATGCCTTCCTCCAGGGGATCTTTTCCAGACCCAGGCATCAAACCTGTGTCTCCTGCATCTCCGGCATGGCAGGTGGATTCTTTCCTGCTGAGCTACCGGGGAAGCCCAATTTTCATTATATTTTTCTTCAAACGTGCTAATGCACATTAGAGAAACCTTGGAAAACATAGGCAAGCAAAACCAAAATAAAACAACTCTTCTCTCTGCTCCTTCAGATATCATTATGGTGAACATTTTGGTTTGTATTCTTTTCACCTTTTTAAAATAACGAAGTATTTCACATGAGATAGTGAAAGAATAGAGAAAAATATAGTGGACATTCATCTGTCCATTATTGAGGTGTGCCAAATATTTTGTTTACTATTTTAAAAAATTACTTAAATGTTTCCTTATCCGTGATGCCTTTTTTGTACCAAACTCCCTCCATTGCCATTCCTTTTTCTACTTCCTGGAGGTACCTTCTCTCCTGAACTTGGAGAACATCTTTCCTGACCAGTTTTTATAGTTTGCTACATTCCTCATCCATTGTTGTTGCTGTTGTCAGTCGCTAAGGCGTGTCTAACTCTTTGAGACCCCATGGACTACAGCAAGCCAGGCCCCTCTGTCCTCTACTATCTCTCTTCATCCACAGCAATGTGGTATTTTTGTGTTCAACTTTATATCAATGCCATCATCCAATACGTATAACTCTGTAGCTTTCTGCTTTCCTCAACGCTATAGTTTTGAGTTTTAGCCATGTTGTTACGTGTAGATCTAGTGCGTTAGTTTTGACTGCTGTGTAGGATTCATTGTATGATTATACTACGATCCTTGACTATAGCAGTAATATAGTATTAGACCATATAGTATATTATACTATGGCACTGTGCCGTATACCATGGTACTCTACTATATTACTATATGGAATTTTTCAAATCTATTAATCCTGGTCATTTGTTTCCAATGTTTGATTATAAAGAGAAATGTTGTAAGGAATATACTTGTTCATACCTCCTTGTATACAACAGAGGGACTTGCTGAGTCACAGGGTGTGGGCAGCTTCAGCTTTACTGGTAGTTGCCAAAACTGTTCTCCAAAGTACCTGTACAAATTTGCATTCCTATTTGCAGCAAGTAAGAGTTTCCATGGCAACACATCTTTGACAAAACGAGGTATTATCAGGTTTTTCAGTTTTTTCCAATCTGACGAGTATAGAATTGTATCTCATTGTCTTTTTAAATCATTTCTCTGAATTTTAGTGAGATCCAACATCTTCTCACAAATGTATCAGCCATTCTCCTCTTTTGCGAATTACGTGTCATCTACTTTGGTCATCTTTCTCCACAAGTCACTCCACCTCTCTGGACCTCAATTTTGTCATAGGTAACATCAAAGAATTGATATAATACTGGGATAGTTGCTACTTATATGGGAGAAAATAAAATGTCAGCTTCATGTCATATAGAAAAATAATTTCCATGTGGGATAATGACACTAAAACATTAAAAAAAACCCTGTATAAATACATCTCAATAGTATCAGTTAAGGAAAGATTTCCTTAACAAAGTGTGAAAAACAAAAGCCATCTGACAAATGAGACTACCTTAAAACAAGCACATATACTAATCAACGTGAAAAATGAAGCTATAACCTGGAGGAAGATATCTACAACTGTCATGATGAAAAATATGAGTAGTCAGAATAAGTAAAGAACTTTTACAAATCTGTTGGAAAAAGACAGAGTGGGCACTTACTGTGTGCCAGGCACTGAGATGCTGGAGATTAAAAGAGGAATAACACAGGTTCTCTGTTCTCAGAGAAGTGTGATGGGAGAGACTGAAAAGGCAAGCCGCAGTTATAAGACTGTGCTGCTGAAACACTATACAAGGGGAGGCGGGGGAGGAGTAAAACCAGGAAGCCTTCCTGGAAGAGGAACCATTTGAGCTGGGTCTTTAAGGATGGGGAGGAGTGGGCCATATGGCAAGGGTGCAGAAGGATGCAGTATTCCAAAGTGACATCAGGGGCAAAGGCAGAGGTCCAGATTATCTTGTTGCAATTCACTGGGGCTTAGGAACACAACATCTAGGTGGCTGAAGCACATTTGTTCATTTTCAAGAGCTCAGCTTTGACCACAGACTAACACAGCACCCCCAATACTGCCCGCCCTGCCACAAATTAAACCAACTGGCTTTAGGGACCCCATTTTGTGACTTTCTCTTGTCTAAAGGAGGACTTCAATTTTTTGTTAGTGAGTGTGGTTTTCGGCTTGTTTCAGGAATGTAAATTGAAGTGCCCATTCTTGCCGTATTTTCTGTTGCTGATGCTATCATCATGGGCCTTTCTCACGCAGCTGGATAACAGATGACACCAGCTTGGAGTGAAGCGCAGCTGACAAAACCAGAAGCAGCCCAGCTCGCGCTGTTTGCAAAAGAATTATCCCCCAGAGGTGATGTTTAATTTGGAGGTTTCCAGCAAAGTGAAAACCTGACCAAGGCTACTTTGTAACCCAAATGCTTACCTTGCCAGTCAATTATTACAAGACTTACTGGACACTGTAGCAAGGCTTTCTAAGTTCTCCTTAATGGGTCAAGTCCAAGTTGCCTCTGTTAGTGGGAAAAGCTGGGGTCAAGTGAGCAGTGTCATTGGCTGATGAGGGGAGGGAAGATAGGAGAAAATGTTCTCACATCCAGATAAAGCACAAAAGGTGGGTGGAGCAAGAGTAAATTAAAGCCAGCCATGTCAGCTGGCCAGCAAGAAGGCAGCGTATGATGTTTGCAATGGATTAATAATTCAGCCCCCAGGCATAAGATTAGGGTTTATGTACAGCAGGAGCAAACTTGCATAAAGGTTAATTGGTGTCTATCAGGTGCTGGTTAAGTGGTGTTTCCTATTTTGTTTTGGGGGGCCTGAGGAAAAAAGAAAAGAGACAGAAGGAGAATTGAAAGTAAAGATCCAGCATCAGGATTTCATGAAATTGTCCTCCTGGCCCCAGTGGGTGGGGGCGGGGTGGAAGGAGGTTAGGGCTCAGAGCCTTGATGGGCTTGAAAAATGAATTTCTGTGTCGCTTCCATTGTAAGCCTTGCACATGCTATTTAAACTTGACATGTCATAAATCCAATAGCAGCAAACAAGATGGCACTGGCTTGCTGTCCACTTTTATTTGTGTGGATGCAGGAAAAGATGCTGGCACGTAAAAGTGACAGGCACTGCAAACTGCTCAGTCTGAGGGTTGGACCTGGACCCTAAGAAGCAGGAATGCAGGGTTGGGGACCACAGTGTGATTGGAGGCACTGAGTTTCTTCTGTCCACATGGCGTCTCCATGACTTGGGCTTAGGGTCAGGTCAGTTCCTGAGCTCCAGAATAACCCTTACTGCAGGGGGTTTGTGTGTTTGTTTCTGAGCTGTAATAACACCTTCCAGTGGCCATTCAGTATAATCAACCATCTCCTTTACTAGGCTGGAGCACTCAGGAACAACATCTTGTCTTGTTCATATCTTTATCCTCAGCTTGAGACCTTGGTGTTTATCTTGGTCACGTTTGTTAAATGGCTGAAATGGACCAAGGAGGTAGGTCTTTGGCGGCACCAGCACTTTCCATGGGGCACATGTCTTCCGTCTGGACTAGATCAAGCAGTCATTTAAGTGCAGTGATGACAATTATTTGAAAAAGTCTTAAGAGATTTCCCCATGACCATACATTTCATTCATGGACTCCTTGATTTCTTGGACCTCCACCATTAGCTCAACACCTCATGTATGTCAAAAGTTACTATTTCATTGGTGCCCCCTTGCTTTTTGCAACAATTCACAAAAGCATCTTGTTTTGGAATCAAATAACTGTCAGCCTGCTCTAAGTTTTATAATAGGTCTAAGGTTTTATTTTTAGCATTAGCAACATTCTTCTAAGAGTCCAGCTCTAAAGAGGATCTCTTAGATTTTCTTTATCCTTGCCCCCTCGTCTCCGAGCAGCAACAGGGTGCACCAGTCACTTCTCAGTTAAGTGCCTCGTTCCAGAGTCCACTCTGCTGGTCTCAAGAGAATATCAGTTATTTACTCTTGCAAACATGCTTCCTTCAGAACTACATTTCAACACTTTTAATTGGCTAATTCATTAATGAATGCCACACCACAGCATGAGGGATCTTAGTTTTCTGACCAGAGTGGGAACCTGTGCCCCCTGCAGTGGAAGCATGGAGTTCTAACCGCTGGGCTGCCAGAGAAGTCCCCATTGCGACACATTTGGAGACTCCTTATGAAAGCCAGCTGTCCGTAAAGCAAGAAGATAAAGAGCAGGAGGGACCAGGAAAGACTCTCAGTGCATTCTCCTGCTGCAGGGTTGGAGTTTATTAAGTCATTTGAAGGCTCCAAGATTCCCTGAGAAGATTCTCCTGTCTTCTGGGGTGCTGTCTTCCTGGGCTTCAGACCCCTGTTGGTCTGAGTGTTCATGTGATTTTCTAGCTATCTTTCTAGCTGAGCATTCAGCCCCAATGCTTCCTCTGTACATCAAAATAGTTTGTTTCCCTTCCTCCCGTGGTGTAACTGACAAAGGGTTTGGAGAAAGAAGTGACGGTGACAGCGGCCTGGTTGCAGGGGAACTGGGAGGTATCACTGCATCAAAAGGGCCACGTGGAGAGACTCCTGCATTTGTGTCCCAAGCCTTGTTTCACCCTCCTCATAGTATCCCAGAGGACTCCTTTGCCGCGCATGCCCCTCTACCAGCACAAAGATGTTGAAGGCTGGCAGAACTCTGAGCACTTGGACTGGCCTTCAAGACTCGAATGAAAAGAGCAAATAAAATGGAATACAAGCCTCACCCAGAGCTTCCTGAAATGAAAGGCATTACTGTTCTCTTCGTATCATGCTATGACTGAGAGAGCCAGAGAGATCTAGGTTTGAACCCCAGCTGTGAAACTTGTGATCTTTTTGCAGATTATAAAACCTGTTATGCTTTCCTCATCTGTGAGATGGGGATAACAACATCTGGCTCATGGAGTGTGACAAGATGAGGTACAAAGCATCATGGGAGGTGGTGAATCCTCAATCTTTATCCACTAGTTTTGAGGATTTGGGAAAATAACATATCCTCTGCATGTTATAATTTTCTTTTCTGAATCACGGGTGAAAAATAGAACCTACCTCATCTGATTATCAACAGGCCAGATGGTGGCTTAGAGTGTGGCCTCTGAAGCTAAACTACCTGGATGCGAATCTCAGCTCTGTCATTTTTTCACCTGCGTGCATGACCTTGGGTAATTCACTCAACCTCTCTGTGCCTTCATTCCAACATCTTTAAAATGGGGATCATGATAATGCCAAACTGGAGGGCTGTTATGAGGGTTTACTTAATTACACAAAGGGTTGAATTAATATGCACAAAGTGCTTAAAGCTTGATGCGGCATTGAAAAAGTGCTATGCAAGCGTTAGACATTATCATTGAAAACATTAAGTTAGATGGTACATGAAAAGTTCTTAGCATGGTGAATGGTATCTGTTAAACACTCAAAAAATATTTGCTAAGGTACCTGGGCCAAAGGGTGGAACTTCAATAAACGTCACTTCTCTTTCTTCCCATCCCTGGTGTATAGAATGGGGAACCCCTCTCCTTTCACTTAGCCAGCATGCACAGAAGGCCTGGCCAGGTAGGCAGGTAGAGAGATGCTCTTTTTATTAAAAAGCAAGTAAGGAGCAAAGTGAAAATTGTACCATAAGCATTCTTATTTTTGGTCAATACGCTGCTAGGAAGCAAAAGGAAATAGAAGGCTAAATTAAAGCAGCATTTATAAAGACTTCAATAATGATGAATAAATGATTCATCACAGTTGCTTGGCAAAGTAAATTATTCCAAGATGCACAGAGGCCCATTGGAATGATTGCAAACTAGTTAATAGATGATATTGCAACTTGTGAAGAAGCACTTTGGAGCGGCAGCTCAAGCAATCATTTATGCCTCTGCACAGTCTAGCATAATTTAAGAAAAAAGGGAAATTTACTTATCAGCTCTTAATAAAGTATTCATGATATTTCAGTGTGCAATGTTACCAAAATTATTTAGTGACTTATTGATTCAGTTAAGATTCTATGTTACTCTTGGTATTCTTTCTTATTAAAACCAGGTGGCAAAGTTAACTAAGACAGCATGGCCTTTGATCTAAACAGCTGTCTTTTCTGGAAAAGTCTCGAGATCTCAGGAAAATTTGCAGGGGGCTGGGGTAGGGGTTGGGGGGTTGGAGGAGGCCCTGGAAGGCTGCACTTCAAGGGATCAAGATGGTCGGCCTCAAAGTCCTTCGTAAACTGTATGGATCTAGGGATGGTGAGAGTTCAAAGGAACTTCATACTTCTCACAACAACCCTATGGGATAGATACAATTCTTAATCACATTTTACAGATGAGAATACTGAGTCCTGGAGATTAAGTATTGGGCCCAAGAAACAGAGTTAGGGCTTAAACCGCAGACTGTGTGGATTAAAGGCATTGTTCTCAATGGCTGTGCTGCCTGCCCTACCCCCTGTAGTCTTTCCTGCTCCTATCTGACAGCAGTTTCTGAGAGTTGCCATCTCTCTGTGAAGGGGTTGGTGGGAGACATCCCAAAGCAGGGGGGTAAGAACTGAGGCCAAGGCAGCTCTCTCCAGCCCCCAGCACAGAGGTTTGCTCAGAGAGGAAATAAGGGCAGAATCAGATACGGAATTTCATCTGGAGATGTGTGTCACAGATACCTGGCAGCCAGCACTAGCCTTGAGCAGAAGGGAAGTCAGTGCTTGGGTTTGCAGCTCCTGTAGCCTCTGCCCCCCCGCTGGGTTCCATCTACCCCTGAGTAGAGCCCTGCCCTTCCTTCATATGCCCACTGCGCTGCCATGCTAGCTCCTGATTCAAGAAAACACCTTCTACTAGTGAGTTGGCATCTCAGCAGACTTTGTAGAAAATCAGAGAGGTTGACTGAAACCGAGTCATTCACTTACACGCCTTCATTTTACAGAGAAGGAAACTGAAGCCAGACAAGAGAAGTGTCTCCTCTGATTTTACACAGAGGTCAGCAGCACACTGGGAAGGAAGCCCACCAGGACGGCTGACTCCTGGTCTTTTGTGTGTGCCCATGTTTGTATGCATATATGTATATTGTGTTGTGCGTGTGGGTATGCAGGCATTGCTGTTTGCATTTTAAGCCTTATTTCACACAGTGTAATTAAAGCCTATCTCTGCTGCTAAGGTACAGAGACTTGGCGTAGTACCTGGGAGAAAACTGGTAGCAGAACAAAGATGACCCTGAAATCTTACCATTTAGATGGAAATCCTTTTACTTAATCAATGATTGGAGCTAAACTTGTCTTTTGAAAATTAGGGAAAAGGAGATAGGCAGACAAACAGCCCAAGAGACGAGGAAGGAGAGACCTGGAGCTGAGTAAAGCCGGGGCAGCCTGTTGGGGGAAACTGCGATGGGAGGTACGGGAAATCCACGGGCAGAGCTGCCTACCCTAGTGTTATCATTAAGTCCTGAGGGCAGGCCCAAGTGCCCAGGGCCACTTAGCTTTGGCTTCGCTGCAGTGAGTCATGACGTGCTCAGATCTGTAGATGCTGAGACCATTGAGGCTGCTCTCTAGGGGCCTGGCCTCGCTGCTGATGGGATGCAGGCTGCCTTGGTTCAGGGTAGGCCAAGGATATGGCCCAGAGGATTTTCTTTGGGGTTTTATAAATCAGCCAGGAAGACAGCCACTTTCATGCTGAGGTGTCATAGTCAAGGCCCAACCCAAGATCAATTGCTAGCTGACTTTGATTCCCTGTCATGGAACCTGGGCTGTCCTTCCCGGAACTGGGACACTGGCACGCTTGGCTTTTTGTGCTTTTTACTTAGCCTTTCATTCTTTTTCTTGGTCTCACTCCTGATCCCCATGCAACCTTTTCCATATTAAGAGGTTCACCTGTTTTATCCTGGGGACTCTCAAACAAAGAACTGTTTCTCCTCTAAAAGAATATCCTGCAATTTGGCTGTGCTGCCAAAAGGGGGCAGTAGTTCCATTGGCCAGGTGCTATGAATGGTGATATGAAGGGTAGAAATTAAGAGTCACAGAATACTTTGGCACTATATACATCTATAGATATATCTATATATATCTATATCTTGAATTTGTCACCACTACTTTAACATTAGGAGATGTAAGAATTCCGATTCGGGGCTTCCTTTGAAATATCAGGACGTTTGCTAACAGTCCCTCAGGGCCTGCAGCCTTTTGTTGCCGCTCTTACCTGGTTGGCAGTCTCTCATTTGTGTTACCTGTCTGCTTCCCAAAGCCCCGGGTTTCAGCTTTAGGCCTACTCTAAAGTTAGAGATTTAAACATTAGTTTAAAAAATTAAAGCAACTGAACTAAGGTAGCAATAAACAACCACTATTTAAACGTGATGACTTAGGATCAACCTTTAGATTCTAGACCAAATCTAAGATACCTTTCTTATTAAACATGTAATAATCTTGAACCAATTTCAATTTCCAGAATACGTCACATCTTCTGTTACTTCTAGGATGATCAACCATACAGATTGCCTGAACTAATAGGTTTCATGGAATGCAAAAATTTCAGTGCCCAAACCAGATAAAATTCTGGGCAAATCGGGACAAATCGCTTAGCCTAATTACCTCTGGGCCACTCTCTCTGCCTGGAACTCCTCCCCCTTGTTGGGGTCCCTGCCCTCTCTCCCTTGGGCCACAGCTTAGTTCAATGTATCCCAACTTCCTCCCTCCCCCAGCCTGCACCAGGTCCCCTCCCCCCAGCCCTGCACACGACTCACCCCCTGTGCTAGTTTACCCACTTGCTTGCCTTTCTCCATACTTGACCCTGGGCTCTGTGGGTGCTGGCCCCTGGCACTGCTGTTCAAGGCTCTGTTCTGAACAGAGCACGGAGTAAATACTGAGAGCTGAACATGGACTCATTCCTTAAGGTCGTGCATGGGGCAGGCACACTGTTGAGCTTGGCTCTGTACTCCTTGTGGGCCTGGCACATACTGAAGTGAAGTGAGGAAGTGAAAGTTGCTCAGTCGTGTCCGACTCTTTGCGACCCCATGGACCATAGAGTCCATGGAATTCTCCAGGCCAGAATACTGGAGTGGGTAGCCTTTCCCTTCTCCAGGGGATCTTCCCAACCCAGGGATCAACCCCAGGTCATAGGTGCCCAATAAGATGTTCGTTGAATTGCATTAAACCGGGGCAAAGATTTGGTTAGACAGATATCTCTTCTGGTAAAAGAAAATGATGAAGGAAAAGAATCTCCCATGACAGTCTCTTTCAGATTATTTTGACTATGACGCACAGAGAAAAATGCATTTTTACACGTGGACCTAGCATATCCCCCAGCACTCACATGTGAAATAGAAGTGTTATATTGTGATTCACTACAGAGCGATTGCACTCTGCTCTATTCTACCTGTTCTATTCTATTCTTTACATTCTACTTTATTCTAATCTATTCTATTTTATTCCATTCTATTCTATCCCATTCCACTATTCCATTCAGTTCAGTTCAGTCGCTCAGTCGTGTCCGACTCTTTGCGACCCCATAAATCACAGCATGCCAGGCTTCCCTGTCCATCACCAACTCCCGGAGTTCACTCAGACTCACGTCCATCGAGTCAGTGATACCATCCAGCCATCTCATCCTCTGTCGTCCCCTTCTTCTCCTGCCCCCAATCCCTCCCAGCATCAAAGTCTTTTCCAATGAGTCAACTCTTCACATGAGGTGGCCAAAGTACTGGAGTTTCAGCTTTAGCATCATTCCTTCCAAAGAAATCCCAGGGTTGATCTCCTTTAGAATGGGCTTGTTGGATCTCCTTGCAGTCCAAGGGACTCTCAAGAGTCTTCTCCAACACCGCAGTTCAAACACATCAAATCTTCGGCGCTCAGCCTTCTTCACAGTCCAACTCTCACATCCATACATGACCACAGGAAAAACCATAGCCTTGGCTAGACGGACCTTAGTTAGCAAAGTAATATCTCTGCTTTTGAATATGCTGTCTGGGTTGGTCATAACTTTTCTTCCAAGGAGTTAGTGTCTTTTAATTTCATGGCTGCAATCACCATCTGCAGTGATTTTGGAGCCCCCCAAAATAAAGTCTGACACTGTTTCTACTGTTTCTCCATCTATGTCCCATCCCATTACCTTGTATTTAAAAACATGTTGGTAATAACCTCGTGAGCTGATATCATCACTAGTGGGTCATACTCTGTAATTTGAAAAACTACAGAATGTGATTATTTCTTTACATTCTTAGCAGATGGTGGACCTAAGATTTCAGGTCTTTCTCAGGCACAGGATGAAGTGGAACTAAACAA
Source organism: Ovis aries (assembly GCF_016772045.2). Classification (NCBI taxonomy): domain Eukaryota; kingdom Metazoa; phylum Chordata; class Mammalia; order Artiodactyla; family Bovidae; genus Ovis; species Ovis aries. Next base: position 47,414,911 of record NC_056076.1, read on the forward strand.
GCTTTTACCATCTGTCAAATCTCCCCTTGATAATCCAGTCAACACTCATCACTACTGACAACTTGGGATGATTACCACAGGCACAATCTCCCAGGACAGTCAGCTTCATTACCACTTACGACATACTGTTTGTTGTTTGTTACAATGTACTGCTTTGCTCTTTTGCATCCTGAATGTTCCTCATTTTCCTAAATAGATTACAAACCCCTTGTGGCCAGGTACCATGCCCTATGTGTGTTTTTTTTTTCTATGTTCCTCTTTTAATTATAAGCAAATGCTAAAAGGTAAAGAAAAAAATTACAACACTTGTGTGAGGGACTTCCCTGGTCATTCAGTGGTGAAGAATCTACTTTGTGATGTAAGAGACATGAGTTCAATCCCTGGTCAGGGAACTGATATCCCACATCCCGTGGAACAACTAAGCCCGCACGCCGTAACCGTTAAGCCCTCGCTCTGGAGCCCTCATATTGCAACTGCTTAGCCTGCACACCACAGCTGGAGTCTGTGTACAGCAACAAAGATCCCGCATGCTGCAACCTAGACCTGACACCCTGAAAAAATCAGAGAGACTTGTGTGGATAAGCGTCCCCCACCAAAGTGGACTTTCTGAGGGGGACTGACAACTATGCTTATTACAGTGTTCTCTCTCCCCATTATTCCTGGTTGCCTCTGGTCTCTGAAGGCCTTCCTCATCCATTCTCCATACCCATGAGGATAAGAATTGCTCCTAGCTGGATCAGACTCTGATTACAGAAAGAAAGTTGAAAGTAAAATGAAGAATGGGCCACTTCACTGAGTGATTTATCTGAGGAACTTAATTACGGAATTTATCATCATAGGTCTTTAAGATTAAGACACGGGCTCTGATCTTCAAGACAAAGAATGATGTGAGGCCCCTTTAGGCCCCGCTCTAAAGGCCCTGGTGGCTTTCTGAGAGGCACTGAGAGTGAGTAGGGGTGGCCAGTGGAAAAGCAGGGCACTCACCCTGGGGGCAGCTCTGACCCCTGACCACTTATGTGGCTGCAATGAACGACTGAGATAGATTTCCGTTTCCACCCTTCTATACATGCACCAGGCTTCCCAGTCTGAGGGCCCTGAGTGGGCTACGGGTTGCTGAGCTGATATTTATCCTCTTAGCCCTCCAGGCAGCCAAGCCTCCCAGATTGGGCACCTCTGGCCTCTAGGAAGCACCCCCCTTTACCCATTGTGCTTTACAGTCTTATGTTCTGCCTGCCTTGACTTGAAAAGTGTGAAGCTCTGTCTTAGGCTACACTCAGTGTAATGTAGCAAAGTGTGTCCAGAGGCCTGGGCCCCAATCCTGGCTCTGCTCTCACTGAACAAGTGTCTCAGCCAGTAGTATTTCCTCTCCACATTACGTAAATGCCCTCTGGAATTCCGTGCAAATTACAGACGCCGGTGTTAGGAATATCTATTTAGTATTTGCGCAATATGTACCATTCTATGTCTGCTGAGTTGAACTTCCGTCAGTCAACATTCAGCAAGCATTTGGGTGAAGCCTTGTCTGGCCCTCCTGTCTTTGGTGCCTGCCCTCATGGAGCTTCCACAGTAGCTTTTTCTAGCCTTATGCCAGGAAGTGGAGGACCTGAATTCACCCCACTGCCGCTCCACTGGGAGCTGGTCCCGGAAGTCGAGTAAAAAGTGCTACCTTGCTGTGTGAAGGGCTGGAATCTCCTGACCTCAAGTTCAAGGCTAAGGGCACACACTCCACAACATTCTGACTTTCACAGTCATTTCCGCCCCCAACACACACAGGCAGATTAAAAGGCAGCAGTCTGAAACGGACTGAGACTCTTCACTGGGAGACTGTTCGGGTGTGATCACATCACCGCGTCACTGGGTGCCGTCTTATCGACATCTGGCTGTGTTCTTTACTCCTCCTCCATCCCCTCCCCACCCCTGTAGTCTGCTCTGTGTCACTGCCCAAATACCTGCTTTCCAAATAGAGCCAAGGGGCATCCCCCTGATGCAAAAGTCCGCTGTCCGTTACTCCAGCAAATAAACAGTTGTAAGCCTCTGTCTGGGGAGAATTCGGCAGCAGAATCTTTTGTTGAACGAGGCACCTTTCACGTAGAGAAAGAGCAGCAAGATAAAATGACACGTTGCTAATGATGTATTTTATGGACTGCCATCTGTCTCCGGAAAGGTCAGAGAAAAATGGCAACTTGGTTGCAGGCGATCAGGCAGCGGCGGTGGTTGGGGGGACAAATGGCTCTCTTCGGAACATGACAAGGAACCTCGGTGACATCATATAAATACCCTAATTGGGAAGTGGTCAATCGAGCGGGCCTGACTTCTGAATTTGATGTGTCAATAAACAAGCTCAAGGTGAGATGCTGGATCAATACCGCAGGACAAGAACCATCCGGCAAATTTACTGCAAAGTAATTGGGTGCAAAATGACTCAACTCAACCTTCACACTGCCGAAAAGCAAACAAACGGTCCACCCACCAGCGACTGTTTGTACGTGTCAGCGGCTGCTCAGGGCGCTCGCTGCCTGCTAATGGGTCTGGACACAGGAGCCCCCGAAAGGGCAGAACGGCACATATTCTACGAGGACGCTGACGCCAGCAGGAAGCAGCTCACAGGTGGGGAGTATAGCCCAGATGCTTCCGCCAGGATTATATACTCTTTAATTTGATAATAATAATTATTATTATTGAGCTTCCCTGGTGGCCCAGATGGTAAAGAATCTGCCTGCAATGCAGGAGACCCGGATTCGATCCCTGGGTTGGGAAAATCCCCTAGAGGAGGCAATGGCTACCCACTCCCATATTCTTACCTGGAGAATACCATGGACAGAGAAGCCTGGTGAACTATAGCCCACGGGGTCACAAACAGTCGGACACGACTGAGTAACTAATGCTTTCATTTTTATAATTATCATTGTGTTTCCATTTTTTAACTTCCAGTAGGTTGCAAAATATAGGAGACACAGAGGAAATCTTCCTGTCTATGTATCTATGTCTGTATCTTGACCTCTATCTCTATCTACTGTTGGTGCTAGTTAGCTCTCTCAATCTCTGGGTATAGGGAAAGGCAATAAAGATTCTCAGTTGCATTAACTTCAGGGCACCCTGGCCTGGATGTGGGTGGTGGGAGTAAGGAGCGTGCATGCTGCCCAGACTCAGCGGTGGGCCTCCTGCTGTACCATCTAGGCATCCAGACCTCTGAGCTGATAGGGTGAGAGCACCTGGAGCTGGCTCATATCAGCTCAGGAGAGCTGATTGCTAAGCATTCAGAGATTTTGTGATCTAGTTGTTTAACCATTGGTAGTTTAAAATCCACCAGGGTGGGAATATTAATGTCATGGACATCAGCAAATGCTCTACACCAGGTGCCCCAAGTTATTTGCTAGTATGCAACTGGGAAGAGCGTAGGGCCTGGAGGTCTGGGATCCAGGCAAGGATCCCAGGGTGAGTCCAGGGCTGGGCTGCACCCTCTAAAGTTGGACTTGCTGCTGGGCAATTACACTTCGGTAGGGGAAGCCTTAGGCGAGATGGAGAGGCAGTGGAGAACAGAGAAGCTTATAGCGAAGGAAGAAATACCATCCAGATTTTGATCACCTTCTCTGAGTGGCCCACTTGGGGAGGACTGATTGGGTTAGTGAAAGGAGCAGTGGACTGGGCATCAGAAGGCCAGCCTTCTAGACCCAGGTTGTCCTTCACTGAGTAACCCAAACAGGATAAGTGTCCCACAGATATGCCCCTGTGGATTTTAATATATTAAAATACTTCTGCACTGGCTGCTGTCTTAGTCTGTTTGGGTTGTAATAGCAAAACACCACAGATTTTGTTGTTGTTCAGTCACTTAGTCGTGTTCGACTCTTTGCGACACCATAGACTGCAGCATGCCAGGCTTCCTAATCCTTCACCACCTCCCAGAGCTTACTCAAACTCATGGCCACTGAGTCGGTGATGCCATCCAACTACTTCATCCTCTGTCGTCCCCTTCTCCTCCTGCCTTTAATCTTTCCCAACATCAGGATCTTTTTTAATGAGTTGACTCTTTGCATCAGGTGACCGAAGTACTGGAGTTTCAGCTTCAGCATCAGTCCTTCTAATGAATATTCAGGACTGATTTCCCCTAGGATGGACTGGTTGGATCTCCTTGCAGTCCAAGGGACTCTCAAGAATCTTCTGCATGGCTTATAAACAATAGAAGTTTATTTCTCACGGTTCTGGATACTGGGAAGTCCAAGATGAAGATGCCAGCATGGTTGAACGAGTGCCATCTTCTTCATTCATAGCTATCAGCTTTCTGCTCTGTCCTCACTCAGTGAGGGAACAAGTGAGGGGTGTCGCTGAGGCCTCTTTCATAAGGGCACTAATCCCAGTTGTGAGGGCCCCACCCTCAGGATCTGATAACCTCCCAAAGGCCTCACTTCTTGATACCATCACCTTGGGCATTAGGTTATCCACAGGTGGATGTGAGGGTCACAAACGTTCAGACCATAGCAGCTGCACAGACCATTGGAGGATCATGTTCACAGCACTCGTCCCTCTCCCACCTGAGACCTCTATCCCCCCATCTCCTCAAGATACAACAACCAAGCAGAAAGTGCAAGGCTTTGTATTATCACCATCAAAATGCTGCGAGGGAGGGGGCTGCTGGCTGAGGGAGCAAAGTCTTCAGGGTGTGAGGAGACAGGACGCTTGAGCTCCCTGGAGAGGGGCAGGTGGGTCATTGTCTGCAGCCCAGGGTCTCAGTGAAGACATTAGCTTGGCTCCTCATGGATGCCACATAGCCTGAGGTAAAGCACTGCACACTCTGGGCCTCAGTTATCCCATCTGTGAAATGAAGTCCCTGAGCACTGCTTGAGCTAATCACAGAAGGTGCTTAGAACAGTATCTGAGCTTTTGAGAGAGCTGGTTCTTGGACTTCATTCGATACTGCTATAATTTCACATAATACTCACAGTGGCTGTAGTAAGAATAGTTTTCCTTGTCAATACCTCCATTTTTATGATATGGAGACTGAGGCTGAGAGGTCGAATGACTTGACTATGGTCTCACGACCTATCACTGTTGGAGCCACTTGGAACCCAGCTGTTTCCTCTGTGTCCAGAATGTTCTCCAACATTCTGTTCATCCACAGGTGCCCAGTGGGTGGGAAGGGAGGATGCAGGCTTGGGAGAAAGCAGGCCTTCCCGGAGGAGCGCAGGGTGGCTAGAGGAGGCGGTCTGAGACCAGAGGTGCAGGGAGAGGGCTGCAGGAAAGTTCACGGGCTGGCGTAGCCGGGGGCAGGCTGTTTGGGCCGCAATAAGAAAATACCACAGACTCTGTCACTGTTCAGTTGCTCAGTTGTGTTCGATGCCTTGCAACCCCATGGACTGCAGCGTGCCAGGCTTCCTTGTCCTTCACGGCAATGAGAAGGAAGCCAGGTAAGCAAAGCTAGCTTCATTTCTCCCACTTGAACCTAGCTCATGAGCTTGCACATATCCATAAGGGGCAGAAAATTTAGTTCTACCAACTAGAGGTAATCTTTCCTGGTTTTGAGTGTAGTCACTTTGGGGCAAAAAAGAATAAACTCATGATTCTCTCCATTCTCTTCTTCCTTTCCCTCATCTGGTGGGGCATTCTAGTCTGAGGGAGCGGTGCATGCGTGTATGTGCGTGCGTGCGTGTGTGTGTGTGTGTATGTGTGTGACGTGTCCTGGCACTGGGAGAAGGCCTTCAGGTCCAGACATGTCTCTGGTCTGTCCTTTTTCGGAGTGTGGTCTGTCTCACCTCATCTTTGGATGTCAGTCTTTATCCCAGTAGCGCCTGCTGCAAGGGCTGTGGGTCTCCATGTCCAGTGGTCACAGGCCCAGGCAGGCCACGCAGTGTCTCCCCCACCACTCTGGTTCCCTGGCCCTTCCCAGCCTTCCCTATGCCTTTGGTGGGAGCCCCAGCCCACACATGCGTTCATACACCCCTCCCTCAACAGGCATTGCAATGCAATTGGCCCAGGAGCCTGGATACTCACTCCGACTTTGGCCACCTGGACACACAGGTGCCAGGGCAGATGCAGACCGGACTTCACGGCTCCTGCCCCACACTTCAGAAGGCCAGGGAGGTTGGCCTTCCTTCATCACCCAGTCTGCCCCACATTTGGTGCCCGTTTGGGTGGTGGGGCCTCAGAGGTGACGTCTGAGCAGCTGTCACGCTCTCCTTTCCGCTCCTGTCCCTGCTGCTCAGCCCTTGGCGGCTTCTTCAGAGCTGCTTCCTGTGTGACCTTTGGGGACTGAGTCTCCAGGGCCTTGGAGAGCTAGGAGTCAAAGTCAGGCTTCTGGGCTAAACTTCATGTCTTGGTCAAGCTTCCAAGTTTTTAAAATGAAATATTTTCAAGGCTAGCATTCTTTCAGTGATTTTAAAAAATTCACTCACCAGCTTCATTAACTTCTTTATTCTAAGCTGGTTCTATTTCCCCAATTTCTAAGACTTTCAGGGCAAGAAAGACACATGGGAAAAAGCAAAAGTCAGTTATTATTTAAAAGTATTATCCCTCTGCTGGGCAAATTGCTTAGCACAGGAGCTGGCATTTATTTGATAAGAGTTCAGTAATTGTTAATTACTATTATTGTCATCATTATATATATCAATATACATTATATTTATTATCATTATGTATTAGTTATCATTATTGTTATATCATATACATTATAATTACATATATAACAATATATATCATTACATATTGTTAGCTATCATTATCATTATATATCAATATATATTGTCATTGTATATCAATGTATCATTATATATTTATTATATATTATCATTATATCATTATACATAATTATTAGTTATTATTATTGTTATATGCTGTAAGTGCAATATATATACTATATTGAATATAAGTATATAAGAGTAAAACAAAGAGAAACAGACAATTATAATCATGCATCTGAGCAAGTGCAGGGAGCCAGGGGACTGGCAGAAAATTTGGTAGTTTTAGAAAAGGTTTCCAGAAAGAAGTGATGTGTAAATGGAAATGCAGCTTCTCTGGCCTCACTTCTCATCACTTCCTGCCCACCACCCCTTCCTCACTTCAGCCTCACTCAGCTCAGTAACCCCAGATTCACAGGGCATCCCTACTGTCCCCTGCCCTTTCCATGCTGGGGATACTCTCTATCCTGCCTCTCTCCCTTCCCCCGGCTTCAGCCCCCACCTTGGCTGCAACCTCGTGAGAGACCCTGAGCCAGAACCACCCGGCCAAGAAGGTCCCAGATTCCTGACCCACAGAAACCAGGAGAGGACAAAAGCTTGTTGTTTTAAATCACTAAGTTACGGGTTAACTTGTTACACAGCAGTAGATAGCTAATGCATTTCCACATTCTCCCTTGACTAGGATGCTCATTACCCATTCTATCACAATTTTCTTGACCCGACACATAATTCAACAATGAGAGGGGAGGTCTGCAGCAGCAAACCTGAGGGAAGAAGCCGGGAGACATGGGACCCTGGTATAGTTCTGTCCTCCCCGTGCTGGGGGCCTTGGGTCAAGACTTTTCCTCTGGGCCTCACCCTCTTCATTTTTGGAATGAGGGTTAGACTGGACCATCTCTAAGGTGACTTCTAGCTTTAATATTTGATGAAGGCTTGTGAAAATGCTTTCTGGCAACCACGAATTTTGCAGTAAGTCAGGGACTAAATCTCAGGAGTGGGCATGCCTAGTCGATGTCTCCTTCCTCTCCCTCAGGCTGCCTGAGGGGACTTTTCTGATCAGCACATCTGGCGCTGAGTGTGCAGGAGAAGCAGACAGGAGTGACAGGCCCTTCCTGAGAGCTCAGTCCTGGCCCCAGCCTCAGGTATCCCAGGATCATCAATCATACTTGTTATTTTCTTCTCTGACTTAAGAGGATTATCCAGATAGGGTATTTCGCTCATCAGTACCACGCAGCAACACTTCCATTCAGCAGTATCTCTGGGCCTGAGGACTGGGGCCAGCCAGGCTTTCTTCCAAGTCAAACACACCACAGCAACACTGTTCTGACATCCCAGAGTTGATGTCGGTACCTCTGGATCTTGGCGAGCAGGCATGAGGCTGACCGAGGGGAAAGGCAGTGTGGGGTTGAATGCTCCTGTGTGAATGACCACCTGGCCCCTCCATTCCGGTGGGGAAGACTCTTACCAGGGCAACAGAAGTGTTTTGGTTGGATGAAGCAGAAAACCAATGAGAGTGTCTTAAAGGGAGCTCCCTCCTTGCCCAAACTAAGAAATATTATGGCAGCTGGAATCAGTGAATGGCTCTGACAGAACTCCAACCTTCTGAGGCGGGAAGAAAGGGATCTCAGCAGTAGGTGTCTGCTATGTGTTGTTGTCCGGACTGTGTCTCGTGATTAGCTGCAAGGGAGGCAGAGAAAGCCTGAGTGCTGACGTCAGCAATGGGAGAAGGGAAATGCAGACGGAGGTCAGTCAGGAATGTGCTGGGTGCAAGTGACAGAAACCCAGTTTGTACCAGGATAACCTGAAAAGGAAATTAGTTGCTTCTGTCCCCAAATGTCAGGAAGGTGAGGATATGGCTGGGCCTTGAGGACTGTGAGGGCTGAAGAGCTTTGCTTGCCTTTCCCTGCAGGCTGGCTTGTGTCTCTGACAGCTCCCTCCTCCAGTCAACTGAAACCCAGCTGCTCACTGCCTCTGAAACCACGCCTCCTGGCCTGACCTTCAGAGGGTGGTCTTTCATCCTCGCTTCCAAACAGAAAGCCTAGTGAACGTCTTTGGCCCGCAAGGTTGCATGCCTCCCCTGTCTCGTTCAGCCTCGGCCAAGGCAGGTGCCCAGGGAAGGAGTGTGAGGTTACAGTGGGTGTGGGAGCAGTTCCACGAGAAGGGGAGGAGAGTAAGTGAGACAGCAAAAGTTGTCCCTACCCCAGGGGCCCAGGGGCCTCAGACAGCATGGACTTCACACTCCAGAGAAGCGAGGTAACTTGGCCTACGTCACACGGCAACTCAGAGGGAGACCTGGGCTGAAAGCTGGATCCCTGCCTCCTTCTTGACCCTACTGTATGTCTCCTAGCCTTGGTGTTCTTGCCTGTGGGATGACCCACACGTTATAGGATGTTTGGTCCAGCACTGCTTTGGACCAATGATGTGTATCTTCTGCCTGGAGTCAGCTGTTAAATCTTTCCACACTTCAGTGTTCTGGCAGTGACAAGACCTGCTGCCTACTTTGGGAAGGAGGTAAAAACAAATAGAAGGTTTAAGAGTACTAGCTATGAGTCCTTTGTGGAGCCAGAATTACGATAGGAGTTCAGTTCGGTTCAGTCACTTAGTCGTGTCCGACTCTTTGTGACCCCATGGACTGTAGCACACCAGGCCTCCCTGTCACCAACTCCCGGAGTTTATCCAAACTCATGTCCATCAAGTCGGTGATGCCATCCAACCTTCTCATCCTCTGTTGTCCCCTTCTCCTCCTGCATAGGAGTGTAAGGTGTTCATTTACGACAACTCCTGTTCCACTGTATGTCTGAGAAAATGGTTGGGGATCTTGTGTGTGACAGTGAATGTGTGTGAGATTGAGTGTGTGTGAGTGTGTGTCAGCATTGTGTGAGCATGTGTGTGTGTGTGTGTGTGTGTGTGTGTGTGTGTGTGTAACCCTTCTCCCAGAGGAATTAGAAACCCTTTTGCCGAACTGACACCCAGTGAGACACTGTGCACCAGGAAGAAGACACCTGGGTGGGGCTCCCAGGGGCAGCTCCGGCCTCTCCCATTAATCCCCAGTGTGAGTCTATGGCCTCGGAGTCAATCTTCACAAAGCGGCAGAGCCTCAAGTGTGCCAGGAATAAAGGACGGCCGCCTGGCAGCTTGTCATCCACCAGGACCCTCAACACAGCAGCCCCCCTGGCCTCTGAAACCCCAACCCTTAACCAAGGTCATCTGGTCAAAAAGAACCAACGAACCAGCCAGTCAACCAACGGGAGGCTTACGCTGTAGAACACGATGTAGGATAACCTCTGAGCCAGGGCGTTTATGTCCCCTCCTTCCAGGGCCCAGAGACATCCTCTCTGGCACCCCCATCGTCTCTCCAGCTCACACAGCAAGACTGGGTCAGCCCGAGGGTGCCCTCACCAGGACTGTATATGGAGCAGACCCCGTGATCGGTCATACTGTGGCCTCTCTGGGCAGGGATGTCAGGTGAGGTGGAGACCGGCGCTTATATTGATAGTCAGGCTAGGCTCCCAGGAGGAGGCCCTCTGTGAACGGACCATCACGAGTGGGGAGAACTTGAGTTCCACCTTCTCAGCCCTCCGCAGGGTAGAGCCCACACTGGAGTGGCACTCGGGAGACACTGGCCTAGGGTCCGGTGACCGGGGACCACTTCCTGGAGGACTTGGTGTTTGGAAGGCCATGTGATAATGGCACATAGACCAGGTGCCAGCCTTTGAGTGCCCTCACATTGACCCAGCTCCACGGTCCTCCTTGTGAGCCTCTAGGCAGTCTGACTTGCTCTATCCTGATTTAGGTATGAGAAAGCCTAGGGGATTTCAAGGACATTTACTGAAAATTTAAGGAAAGGAACAAGCATCAGAGGCATGAGCTGTTCTCATTAGACCAAGTTCAAGGGCTTGGGATGGGGCAGAAAAGGACTGGGCTTCTGACATTCTCTTCCTTTTTCAACACGATCCCATTATTAAGATAGAGCTTGTCATGTCAAATCTCTTGCTTCAACCAGGAGGTCCTGGACTTCTGATCTGTGTCTTTGATCTTCGTCAGTGTTACCACATAGTTACCCCACATTCTGTTGAAGGGAACTTAATAATAACTAGGAACATGTCCAGCCTGGAGGAGGGACTCAGGAAAGGAAAGCTGTGACTCCTACTTTAAGACTGATGTACAAGAGACAATTTAAAGACTCTGTGATCAAGAGTTAAATAAAATGTATTAAAGTCAATTATCAAAGAAGCTGAATTTGTGTGCTTTATGTGGAATTAAGTCAGTCTTATAGCGTTACCTATCCTGGAAGGCTTCCTGGAGGAGGCAAGGGAGAAGGCATCCCCATTGAGAAACCCTACTGTAAAGCAAGACAAATCCTGTCACAGTGCAGATGTGGCTACTGGACAGCCCTCCTCGTGTGGCTGGCAAGGCACCCCTCAGCATGCCTTCTTGCTAGCGGCACCTTTCTGGGCTCTGCAGAAGGTAGCTGGCAGGCTCATCTGCCATGGAGCTTTCCCCGGGGCCATTACCCGCAACTACATTTCTTTAAGAACTGACGGCCTCGCCAGCAATTTCATTTCTGCTCAAGTTTGTGTTTTCACACAAGACTGAGTTTCTATCCACCTTCAAGTGTCCTTCCCCTTTCCCATTTCACGCTCCTGTCCCTAAATAATGTTTGCATTTTCTATTAATAGGACTGTCTTGATTGTGGCTAGTCCAGCTGACCTACTTTCCTCAGTTTTTTTACTCCAGAAATGGTGCTTCCTGATTTTCTCAGCATCGTCTACCATTCAGTCATTTATTCTATATGTGGTTAGGGAGCCCCTGCTGTTTAGAGATTGCAAAAAAAAAAAAAAAAAAAGGTGTGCAATACAGCACCAGGCGTCAAAGGCTTAGAGTCTAGGGGGACCTCAAGACAAGTGTACACACCAGGGTGATCTAGTGGGTCCCCCAGTGCCTTCTGAGGGGATGGGGTGGCACTGCCCCAGAGTGTGCACACCTTCTGCTCAGACAAGGGCCAGAGTTCCGGGCTGGGAAAATTCTAGAAAGCTCAAAGGGGAAGCAGGAATTCGGTGAGTTGTAATATTTTCCTACAGGGGTGAGATCTCTTGCTTCCAGTTGCTAATTTCTTAATTCATCAAGGAGAAGAGGCAAGGGCCCAAGAAAGAGCTCGTTAGCTGGCTTGCCACCCACTTCTGCCCCCAGCCTCATCGCCAGAGGCAGGTGGGGCTCCATCCTCACCCCGCTCAGCTCACCCCTTCTATCTGGGTTGTAAGTATCTTTCCAACTGTTTCCCAGAGCAGACTCATACTCACCTCTTTGCTCATATGGTCCTTCTGTGTGGACCAGCTTTCCGTTTTTCTCCATCACTGTGATAAACTGAAAAAATTCATTTCCTTCTCACCCATCCAAACCCACTCCACACCCACTCCACACACACACACACACACACACACACACACACACACACACACACACACTTCCTGTCCTGTTGAAGTTGGACTTGGCTGTGATTTGCTGTGAATTCATGGAAGACTGAGTGTATATCTCACCTCCTTGATGAAGGGCTTGGCCATATGACTTGCCTTGGTCAATGGGAAATCAGCAGGTATGATGTTAATGTGTCTTCTTGTGCTTCTCTGATGGCCTTGAGAAATGTGTCCCTCCTTGACCTGTGATGTAAGGAGGATGAGAAACGAATGCATGCACTTGGACCTAGCCCGCAGTCGGGAATCAAGCTCAGCCAGGGCATGGGTGAGTGAATGACTGTGGCTTTAAACCACTGAGTTTGGGACGTTATGTTATGTAGCATTAACGTGGTGATAGGTGACTGATACAATCACCAATGCAGGAGTGCCTGTTTTCCCAGCATCTCAGGATTCAGTGTTGCTTCCTTCAGGAAGTACTCTTGGATTGACCGTGCCTGCATCTCTGCTCATCTATTCTGCACCATGTGATATCTCACTAACTGCCTTGTCATGGCTCTTTGAAGTTACCTCTTGCCATCTGGCGTGTGTGCTCCATGCCTTGTAACTGTGGTGTGAGCCTGAGAGGCTGGCTGGGGGCTAATGTGTCTCTTTCCTGTCACTGTGTCCCTTCAGGATCCAAGTACCTAGGAGTCTCTCGGTGAAGAAGAGTGCAGGGCAGCTCTGATGTCCCTGAGTTCTTCACCAGAGACTGACTTGGGCTCCAGGGTCATGGTCTGTGCTTCCAGTCTGTTCAGAGGCATCCTGGGTCGAGTCAGGAGAGTCACCGTGCACTTGGCCTGCTGACCTCCCCTGCCACCTGAGTTTCAGCAAAGCTACTTCCACTGCTAGACTCGGTCCCAGAAAATGCCATCTACCTGGAGTTTCCGGGCTCCTTGCCTGTCTCTGTGGGTGTGGGGAGAAAGGCCATTTCCTGGTCGATAAGGCTGTGGGCATCCTCTGAGGGGGCTGCTGTCCAAAAGCCGTTCATCCACTTCATCGACACAATTGTGAAGTTAGAAGCAGCTTCCCCTCTTGGCAGGTTCCTGCTGTAGTCCCATTGCTCCCTTTGCTTAGCCTCTTCCCTCCCTCCAGCCCGGGGAGGTGGGGGCAGAGGTCTACTCTGTCTGCCAGCCCAGCCCAAGGCCATTTCCTGCAGGAAGCCTTCTTCTCGCCCTCAAGCAGAATCTGATTTTCCTTCCTCGGTGTTTCCACAGCGCTTGATTTATTCATCTTCTCCGACACTTGAAATAATCATATTCTAGATATTTGCACAAAGCCCCTTATCTCTTCTAGACTCTGAGCTCCAACGGGGGTTGCTGGGAGGTCCCTTTGTATTTCCTGGTAGATAGAAAGTGCTCAGGGACTGCTCTTGGGACTGAACTGAACTACCCATCCCTTGCTTTCCAGGCCTCTCATCCCCACACTCCCAGGCCTCTGCCTCCTCACCCCCTGGCTCTACATGGTCCCAGGCATCCCAGTTCTCCCTGGATTTTTCTCTGCCTGGTCCTTCTTTTTCATCCAGAGTGTTTGTCATGGGCCCCGCTGTCTCCAGACCCTGCTAAGTGACAGACAGACTGCTGATGGCCCAGCTTCGGGTTCACAATACGTACTTGGTGTGCATCCTCAGTGCTCTAACGGGAAGGTATTCAATAAAAGTTCCCAGTCCCAAGTCACACTGACAGAGGAGAAATTAGGGTGAAGAGAAGGGCGCCTGATCCACACCCCCAAACTCAAGTTCACATCCGCTGGACTTTTAAAGACAGAGTAAATCCTCTGTGTCCAAACAGCCTCTGGATTCCCCAGTCAGAGCTCTGGAAGCACATCGTCCCCAGGGGAGGGAGGACACTGAAGATGCCGTGGTGGGTGCCCAGCCCAGCATCCGCCTTCCCCAAAGCCCCCACCTATGGCCAGGGGCCCAGGGAGGAGGGAGAAGGAAGCAGGCGAGGGAGTTAACCACCTTGTACTCGCCTCCTCCTGCCGTCCTCCACATCTTCACGTGCTCCCTGTCCCACGCTGAGCCCCGTGGGTGTCGAACGGTGTATGTAGTGGCGGGGCCCTTTGACAAAGCGATTCCCTCCATTCACATTTCGGTTCTCACCTGGCTCAGCTGCACACAACAGAAAACCCAAGAGGCTGAGGCATAAGCAAGTGAAGTCGCTCAGTCGTGTCCTACTCTGCGACCCCATGGACTGTAGCCTACCAGGCTTCTCCGTCCATGGGGTTTTCCAGGCAAGAGTACTGAAGTGGGTTGTGATTTCCTTCTCCAGAGTATCTTCCCGACCTAGGGATCGAACCCAGGTCTCCGCATTGTAAGCAAGATGCTTTACCATCTGAGCCACCAGGGAAGTCATTATTTCTCTTATTATTATTATTTTTTTCTTATTTCTCTCTTACTTGAAAGAAGTCCGGAGGTGGTGGTATCAGGCTGACATCAGGGCTCTGCCTCCCGGGCTTCAGGGACACAGAACCCACCATCTTTAGCCCATGACTTATATCCTCAAGGTGGCCTCATCAAAAGTAGGGATAGACAGAAAGACAAGGAAGATGAATAAGGGCAAGTGTTCGCCTTCCACTGCAGACGGTGGGCCAGATTGATTTGAGCGAACGGAAAGGCACTTACAGGGGGGTCTGAAGAGATAAGGGGCAACGATAGGAGTGTGCAGGTAAGGGGGCCATCCTTCAGGAAAGAGCCATCGGAAATGCTCCTTCCGATGATGATTTAGGCCAACTTCTAGACGGCTGACTGGTGGGACAGGGGTGTGAGGGAGGGCTGTCCTGAAAGCCAGGTGTTTCCCGAGAAGGGTAGATCTCTGGGGCTAACTTGGGATCATAAAATGCAGGGCTGGAAGGGAGCCTAGAGACCATTAGGGAATTGGTCTTTATACAGATGAGTCAATCGTATTGCCAAGGTTAAATGTGCTGCCTCAGTTTGCCTGGCTAAAGTAGTGGCAGAACCAGGACAGAACACAGGCCTTTGGGTTCTCAAGAATTGTGTGAGGACCTTTTGGAAAATGGTGTCGGGGTGACCAGGCACCGAGGGAGTGGTCAGGAGAGAGAGCTGAGGTCAACTGCTGTGGGCCACCAGCCCTCTGATCAGTATCGTCCACAGGGCCTGCCGTTTGCGTACTTTCCACTGCCGTCGATTTCTGCCCCAGGCACCCAAGAAGGAGGACACCCCTTTGCTGAACATTTTAATATCTCTTTCTTCCGCCTTTCTCCTTTGCTCTCCCTCCAGAACGCCACCCCCCTCCTCTGCCTCCATCATATTGAATCACCAGGGTGTGAAATATAATAAAGCATCGTACCATTCAATCTGTCGGCTATTCCTTAAAGGTGTACTCCAGGTAAATATCCCCTTGGCCTGTGAAAAATGAGCTTACCTGCAACAAATGACTTTGATGAACCTCAGGAGCCGGCCCTCTATCATTCTTTTCCAATTGGCTTCCCCAGCCAAGCATGGTTTCCCCGGACAAATTTGTCTTGCTGAAGGAACAGTTTCTCTAATTCACTTCCCTCCCACTGCCCCAGCTCCCCTTTATCTGGCCACCACGCTCAGAGATGTCTTTCTTCTGGAAGTCAGGGAACTCTTCGCAGTCATCAGATGCTTCACCAAGTTGATCAAAATTAGAATCCAAATTAATCAGTCCTTCCAGGAGCACTTATTGGATGTGGCAGTCGAAAAGTGGACTCAACCTGGATTTGGGAGATGGCTTTAATCCCTGTTTCGCCACTTCCTAGTTTCGTCACCTTGAAAACTGGCTTCTGCATCCCAGGTTCCTCACCTAGGACTTGGGGACAGATAATAGTACCCCATCTTCCTCCTGGACAGCGTTGTCTGAGTATCAAGCACATCTTTTACACGTGAAAATGCTTCGAATAATGTAAATCCCTGTGCAAACAGATTTCCTGTTATTACTGTGGTTCTGAACTCTTTAGAGTATATAAGAAAAGTTTGCTGATTTATTCAATAAACATTTGCCGAGTGCCTGCTGTCTGCCAGGCATTGTATGAGGCACTGGGGGTTGTTTAGGGAATAAAAGGGGCAAAATTCCTGACGTCATGGAGTTTAATTGTATTTCCTTACCATCTAGTTGTGATGACAAAGCCAATATAAATAGGGACCAACTCTAGGACAAAAACCTGTACTATGTATTGGTGAACTAAAGAATGTATCTTAAATATATATTTCCTTTATCTGAGTCCTTAATATGCTATGATGCGTAATTTATTTAATGTTTGAAACATGCACAGTATTTTCGAGCAGACGAACCTGAGGCCTGGAGAGGGAAATGATCTGTTTGCAGTCAGGAAGCAGGGCTGGGGTGAAGGCTGGGGCTCTGGAATTCCTTTGAGAGACTTCTCCTTATGCCTCTCTGTGCACGTCTGGTGACTGAACTTGCTCTGGGAGGTCACAGTGACTCTTGCGGCTGTTGTGGTCAGAGGAAACTTCAAAGAAGTTGCCTCTCACTTGTCTTTGAAGGAAAGACTTCGCATTAGCACAGTGGGCCGAAGAAGGCATTCCTGACGGTGGGGGGGCCCATGCTGGTGCATGCTGGTGGCAATGGGAGATGAGCCTGGCTGAATGGAAGCCAAGAGGGGAGCGTGCGGTCAGACAGAGGCGTGTTGCAGAGGGGCTCAAAGTGAAGGTTGGGGAAGAGTCCTGTCCAGACAGGGAAGGTGGAGGGCATCTTGTTATTAAAATAAGTGGACCGTCTCCCCGCCCAACTTTTATTTCACAGCTTCTACACAGGAAGTGTAGTTAGCTTGTCACTAGCTAGCTGAGTCGCTCAGTTGCATCCAACTTTGTGACCCCATGGACTGTAGCCCACCAGGCTCCTCTGTCTGCGGAGTTCTCCAGGCAAGAATACTAGATTGGGTAGCCATTCCCTTCTCCATGGAATCTTCCCAACCCAGGGATCAAACCCGGGTCTCCAGCATTGCAAGCAGATTCTTTACTGTCTGAGCCAGCAGGGAAGCCCTTAAAGGAAATCAACCCTGAATATTCTTTGAAAGGACTGATGCTGAAGCTCCAATACTTTGGCCACCTGGTGCAACTCGTTAGAAATGACCCTGAACCTGGGAAAGATTGAGGGCTGGAGGTGAAGGGGACAACAGAGAATGAGATGGTTGGATAGCATCACCAACTCAATGGGCATGAGTTTGAGCAAGCTCCAGGAGATAGCTAAGGACAGGGGAGTCTGGTGTACTGCAGTCCATGGCGTTGCAAAGAGTCAGACACAGCTTAATGACTAAACAGCAACAAACTAGCTGAGTGAAGCTGGGTAACTAATATCCTTCTCCTGGGCCTCAGTTTCCCCATCTGTAAGAAGAAAGAGTTGAAAGAGAGGAGTGCTGAAGTTCCTTCTAGCTCTGAGATGCCTTGACTCTGTGATTCCATAATGAACTCAAAAGCATGTACATATGCAGATCACAGCCATGCCCTGTCAGGGCTTTTTTCCTTCTTTGCTGTTGGCTGTTGCAATTTTAGATAAGTGTCCAATGCCTCTTTATTCTCAAATATAAAAACATCGTGAAGATTAAGCCATGGCCTGTCTCATAATAATCTGGGCATCCAATTCCGGCTTTCTGATGAAGCCACCTCTGTTATAAGAAAATTGGAAAGTTTAATATTTGCGAAAACAAACAAATAACTCCCCCTCCTCCTACCTTGAAGGAAGCTGAATGTTTTGGTGACTTAGTATCTCTCTTCTCAGGTTCTTGATACACAGAGCTTTATTTGGGAACATCTCAGATTTCTAGAAATGTGCTGTGGGTACAGCCCTCATTTGTGTCTAGTCTCTCTTTTTAGGGTCAGAATCTGTGATCTCCATAAGAGTCTGAGCCCCCAAGGTCAAACCTTAAAAAGAACTCACATAGCTCAGATTAGTAGTTACAGAATTAACTTGAGCCATTTTCATGGACCACTTGTGCAAAATGATGACTAAATGATGGTGATGAGGATGATCAAACACGTTTTGTGCTGACTGTGAGCCAGGCAGGTCCTACACACTTGACTTGCATTAATCCATCTTCCTCACAACCTGTAGGGCGAGTGCTATTGTCATCGTCAATTTTAGAGGACCAGAGAGGTTAAATGGGTATTTATTTCCTTTTCTCCTTTGCTTTTCACTTCTCTTCTTTTCACAGCTATTTGTAAGGCCTCCCCAGACAGCCATTTTGCTCTTTTGCATTTCCTTTCCTTGGGGATGATCTTGATTCCTGTCTCCTGTACAATGTCACAAGCCTCCATCAATAGTTCATCAGGCACTCTGTCTATCAGATCTAGTCCCTTAAATCTATGTCTCACTTCCACTGTATAATTGTAAGGGATTTGATTTAGGTCATACCTGAATGGTCTAGTGGTTTTCCCTACTTTCTTCAATTTAAGTCTGAATTTGGCAATAAGGGGTTCATGATCTGAGCCACAGTCCGCTCCTGGTCTTATTTTTGCTGGCTGTATAGAGCTTCTCCATCTTTGGCTGCAAAGAATATAATCAATCTGATTTCGGTGTTGGCCATCTGGTGATGTCCATGTATAGAGTCTTCTCTTGTGTTGTTGGAAGAGGGTGTTTGCTATGACCAGTGTGTTCTCTTGGCAAAACTCTATTAGCCTTTGCCCTGCTTCATTCTGTACTCCAAGGGCATATTTGCCTATTACTCCAGTTGTTTCTTGACTTCCTACTTTTGCATTCCAGTCCCCTATAATGAAAAGGACATCTTTTTTGGGTGTTAGTTCTAAAAGCTTTTGTAAGTCTTCATAGAATCATTCAACTTCAGCTTCTTCAGCATTAATGGTTGGGGCATAGGCTTGGATTACTGTGATACTGAATGGTTTGCCTTGGAAACGAACAGAGATCACTTTGTCGTTTTTGAGACTGCATCCAAGTACTGCATTTTAGACTCTTTTGTTGTCTATGATGGCTACTCCATTTCATCTAAGGGATTCTTGCCCACAGTAGTAGATATAATGGTCATCTAAGTCAAATTCACCCAGAGTTCCAAAGAATAGCAAGGAGAGATAAGAAAGCCTTCCTCAGTGATCAATGCAAAGAAATAGAGGAAAACAATAGAAGGAGAAAGACTAGAGATATTTTCAAGAAAATTAGAGATACCAAGGGAATATTTCATTTAAAGATGGGCTCAATAAAGGACAGAAATGATAAGGACCTAACAGAGGCAGAAGATATTAAGAAGAGGTGGTAAGAATATACAGAAGAACTATACAAAAAATATCTTCATGACCCAAATAATCACAATGGTGTGATCACTCACCTAGAGCCAGACATCCTGGAATGCAAAGTCAAGTGGGTCTTAGGAAGCATCACTACAAATAAAGCTAGTTGAGGTGATGGAATTCCAGTGGAGTTATTTCAAATCCTGAAAGATGATGCTGTGAAAGTGCTGCACTCAATATGCCAGCAAATTTGGAAAACTCAACAGTGGCCAGAGGACTGGAAAAGGTCAATTTTCATTCCAATCCCAAAGAAAGGCAATGCCAAAGAATGTTCAAACTACCACGTAATCTCACATGCTAATAAAGTAATGCTCAAAATTCTCCAAGCCAGGCTTCAACAATATGTGAACTGTGAACTTCCAGATGTTTAAGCTGGTTTTAGAAAAGGCAGAGGAACCAGAGATCAAATTGCCAACATCTGCTGGACCATCAAAAAAGCAAGAGAGTTCCAGAAAAACATCTATTTCTGCATTATTGACTATGCCAATGCCTTTGACTGTGTAGATCACAACAAACTGTGGAAAATTCTTGAAGAGATGGGAATACCAGACCACCTGACCTGCCTCTTGAGAAATCTGTATGCAGGTCAGGAAGCAACAGTTAGAACTGGACATGGAACAACGACTGGTTCCAAATAGGAAAAGGAGTACATCAAGGCTGTATATTGTCACCCTGCTTATTTAACTTATATGCAGAGTACATCATGAGAAATGCTGGGCTGGAGGAAGCACAAGCTGGAATTAAGATTGCCGGGAGAAATCTCAATCACCTCAGATATGCAGATGACACCACCCTTATGGCAGAAAGTGAAGAGAAACTAAAGAGCTTCTTGATGAAAGTGAAAGAGGAGAGTGAAAAAGTTGGCTTAAGGCTCAACATTCAGAAAACAAAGATCATGGCATCTGGTCCCATCACTTCATGGGAAGCAGATGGGGAAACAGTGGAAACAGTCACACAGTTTATAGTTTTGGGCTCCAAAATCACTGCAGATGGTGACTGCAGCCATGAAATTAAAAGATGCTTGCTCCTTGGGAAAAAAGCTATGACCAACCTAGATAGCATATTAAAAAGCAGAGACATTACTTTGCCAACAAAGGTCTGCCTAGTCAAGGCTATGGTTTTTCCAGTAGTCATGTATGGATGTGAGATTCGGACTATTAAGAAAGCTGAGTGGCGAAGAATTGATGCTTTTGAACTGTGGTGTTGGAGAAGACTCTTGAGAGTCCCTTGGACTGCAAGGAGATCCAACCAGTCCATTCTGAAGGAGATCAGCCCTGGGTGTTCTTTGGAAGGAATGATGCTAAAGCTGAAACTCCAGTACTTTGGCCACCTCATGCAAAGAGTTGACTCATTTGAAAAGACTCTGATGCTGGGAGGGATTGGGGGCAGGAGGAGAAGGGGACGACAGAGGATGAGATGGTTGGATGGCATCACTGACTCAATGGACATGGGTTTGGGTAGACTCTGGCAGTTGGTGATGGACAGGGAGACCTGGCGTGCTGCGATTCATGGGGTCTCGAAGAGTTGGAGATGACTGAACGACTGAACTGAACTGAGACAAGTAACTTCTCTGTGCTTTTTGTATCCTCATCTCAAAAACAAGATTTATAATCATATTACCCTATAAGACTTTATAAGTGTTAAGTGGGCTCAGGCATATAAAGTATCTAGAACAGTGACCAAGAAGTACGAACTGTTATTATCCCAGGCTTCTGGACAGAGGGCTTGTGTGGCATATGGCTGACGTGATGGAGCGCCTTCGGTCTGCGGGTTCCCCACCCTTTGGGGAGTGCTTGAGCAACAGACACACTAACTGCCGTGGAAAGAAACTTGGGCAAACTCCAGCTCAGCGGCCTGTCCTGCCCAACTGGGAATCTTCAGGGCTTTCCCAAATGTCCATAAACTTTAAAAAAAAATTATATTATCACAAAACTTTTGTTAGAAGCAGGAAAGGGAGCCTACTGTGTACCAAGGACAGCGTGGGGATCTACTAAATGGGACAGGAGGTTGGTTTCCGGAATGACATGTTAACAAGCTCCTATTGGCACAGACCCAGAGCTGCACCTTCCAGTCTGGCAGAGATGAAGCCGATTCTACCCCTGGTGGGCTCAGCTGCTTCTGAGTCATCTGTTTGGGAAGAATATTATTTAGTTGACCTGTAAACTCTCATCAGGAGTCACTTCCTAAGTAAGGCAGAGGACTGAGGCCAAATCCTGTCAAAGGAGAGTTGCTCAAAGGGGCTTATAAATGAATGAGCTGTGCTGTCACTCCCATTTCACAGATAAAGAAACTGAGACCAAGATGGAAAAAAGAGGAGAAAATGGAAAATTGGCCACAGTATTCCCAGTGGCCCTCTAGGATTGACCTTGTTATCTGTTTTTTGCCAGTGAAGAGCTCATGAGAGGAAGGCACAGCTGGTGACAGAGCTGGGGTTCGCACAGGTCTCCTGACTCCTTCGCCCACTTTATTTTTCTTTTCACTGAAGCATGAGAGCCACAGGTGGACACCACAGTAAAAAGACTCAGCGCCTTCAGCCGAAGAGCAGACTCTCAAGTGGTAACACTGATAGCCTAGAGAAGCAGTTGAGAGGTGGAGAACTACTTTAAACCTCGGGAATGACCCGTTTTGGCCCCTATCTCAATCTGTAAGTAATGCTGACCCTGGGCCCTTGTCCTCTGGAAGATAACTGGCTGTTGGCTATCTGGCAGCTATTCTGTTCCACCCTCTTCTCTGCTTGAAGAAACTTCTCACATGGGAGCGATCAACGTGTAAATGATGGGTGAAGAAGCTATGAGGATTGACAGGATCACTCAGGGAAAGTGGGTTGAGGGAGAAGAGGGGACCCTGCTTCAAAACCTTGAGGGTGAACTTCCACTGACAGCTAACAGACGAGGAGCTGGTAGATGAAGCTGCAAAGAGGTGGCCTGAGGTAGAGATGGAGAACCAACAGTGGTCCAGTGGAGGCCAAGGAGACCAAAGTCAGGAGCAGGGTGGGAGGGTTGAGTCACAGTGTGGCTGGAGGAGGGTGAAGGCTGAGGGAAGTCTCAGGGGCTCAGGGATGCCATGGTTAACGCCACTGAAAGTTGGTTTTGTGGGTGAGGGAGACAGTACCCAGAAGATGGGTACTGAGATCTGATAGAACCTGAGAAATTTCAGACAGCAAGAAATTTTCCCTTGATAGGAAGGAGTGATTCAGAACATTGGAATGGAGGAGAAGGGGAGAAGGGTGCTGGGGAAGGTGTTTCCCCAAATGGGAGCCAGTTGAGTAGGCTTTGGTGGAGGTGGTGGTTTAGTTGCTAAGTCATGTCCGACTCTTGTGACCCCATGGACAGTAGCCTGCCAGGCTCCTCTGTCCATGGGATTCTCCAGGCAAGAATACTGGAGTGGGTTGCCATTTTGTTCTCCTTGAGCAGGCTTAAAGACCACACAAATAATGGAAGCAGTTAACACTGGCTATGTGACATCCCTACTTTAAGTGTTTTAAAGGCAGTACCTCATTTTATTCCAGTAACTGTTACTATTTCAGTCTTTCAGACATGGAAATTGAGGCACAAAGAGGGGAAGCAGACTGCTCAGCTTTTAAGTAGTGGAGCAGGGATTCAGAGCCACGCAGTCTGACTCTGCAGAAGGGGAGCGAGCCCCTAGGGAGGGGAGATCGCAGATCCTAGAGAGCTGGGGGATGATTGATCTAGCGATGGGCTGGGAGGGATGGGAAGGGATGGGATCAATAGTCCAGGTGGAGAGGTTGCACCTTGGCCAAGTAAAAGAATACGTCTTCCTTGGAGACAGTGGGGGTGGGGGGAGGATGAAAGGATGGATGATAATGATGCGGGGAGTCTCTGAGGCAGAGGGAAGAAAGTCAAGGCAGTACATATTAGATGACCTTGATCTTCCTGGGAAAGTAGGTAGCAATCTTGGTGAGGAAAGCTGGTCTTTCTCACCACTTCCTTTCTTTTTTTTTTTGCTTCCCAACCCCCTCCTCTTGTTTCCACGTGGAAGAAACAACCCAGGTTATATTTTCTCATCTCAGTTGGACATTGATTTGTAAATGAGGAATTAGTCTATTGTTAATAAGCAGAGGAAGGGGAAATAAAAGATTGCCTGAGGAAGGATCCTGAGAGTTAAGGAAGAACATGGAAAGGCGAAGGTGCAGCGGAGGTAAGTACTGTTTTGATTTTATTTCAAGGACCACTAATGGGGACTACAAAACTTGGTGGCATTATAGTTTAGTTGTAAAGGGGACAGAAATGCAGAGTCCTTGAGTTTGGGGCCTGGAGTTAGAGATGGCTTGTGGTGGATGGATTAGAAAGCAGAATTTCTTTTTTAATTTAGTTTTTTTCCTTTTTTTAAAAAAACTAAATCAACACATAACAGAAACTTAGGAAGGACAGAAATATATGTAAAGGCCAGAAAAATCACTCTGCCTCTGAAAAACCATTATTGCTATTTTGTAGTTTTTCTATTGTTTATGCATTAAAAAACTGAAATTTTACCATATCATACTTTTACTGCATAATTGTACTGTAGGCGTTTTCCATGTCACTAAAACTTCTACTAAACCTACTTTTGAGAACATAAACAATGGGCAATTTAAACTATTAATAGCTAATTTTGTTAACAGGGCTCATACATGTAAACATGCTTTTTAATGGCAGGAGAGCAGTCCTTCACATGGATTCATTGCATTTTTTAGCTCTTCCTATCATGCTGAACAATAGACTGTTTCTAGTTATTTGTTTGAGTATTAGTACTCCAAGGAACATCTCCATGTACAAACCTTTGTTTGCAGTTTGACTATTTCTTTAGGATAGATTCTTAGAAGTAAAATAACAGACAACAGGCATGAATATTTTGTGGATTGTTTCTAGAAGGTTTGCTTGTATCTGTTTATAGCCTATCCACAGGGGCAAGCTGAGTTTAATTCTTGGGTGTGTCCAAACTCTGGGAGGTCGGATTGGGAAGGATGGAGCAGGCATGCTGATTTGGACTCTGAACTGGGAGACAGTTGCCTGTTGCTCTGCTCTGGGAGTGGCTCTCCATCACGTGTTCTTGGCTCAGGGTTAGAGACCCACGGTGGGTTTTGGCCCATATGGAAGGAAGGGCAGGGGTGTCAGGGCTACGTCTGAAAGTGCTAGATGCGAGGGTGGCGCGCAGAAGCAGTCCTTGCCTCTGCAAACATAATCAGCATCATCTGATCTGCAGTCATAAACCTTCTGAAACCCAGTGACTGTGACAAAGGCTCTCCTTGGGCACACATGCTCAAGTGCACTTTCGTCAATTTCAAGGGACTCATTGATCCGCAGAGGTCTCAGGCTGATGAACGCCAGATCAGGAACATCTGCTTTGCAGACCATTAGTAGTTTTGGCCTTCTTTCCAGACAGTTTAGCACTTTGGGGACCCCTTTCAGTACTAGAAATTTCAAGCCACATTCAGGATAGCTGTAGTGGCCTGAGTCTGCCTTTTTCAGACAAAACCCCTGCATCCATGGCTCCTTAATGCACATCAATGGGAGAAATTTTAATCTCAGTACTGGGGCTCAGGCCGGGCATTTGGACCACTTGATAAGTTGAGGGAGAGTGCATGGGAGAGAAAATACATACACGTCCACATATATTTTCCCAGATAAACACGTACTCTTACATACATACATAGACACACACATATTCTTCAATGCACCACATGCACATATATACATATATATATTTCCAGATACACATACTTTTGTACACATAACACATCACTCTCTCATACCTACACTCACACACACACATATTCCCAGATTCACACATACTTTCCTTTAGAACTAGTCCTCCACGCCCTCTGGCTCAGCCCTGGGACTTCTGTTTCCTTCTTCACTTGGTCTTGGCCTAGATCCCCCCTCCCCCCGTCTTTTCCTTCCACCCAATAGTAAATATACCCTTCGGAGTGGCAGCACATGAAAAAGAAGCACAGGAGGAAAGTGGTAGATAAATTTAACAAGCATTAAAGTTAATATATAATTTAAATATGTATAAAATTATTCCCTGCATCGATTAGAAAATGGGCTGTTGACCATTTCAAGGCAACAATCAATTTCAGAGTTCACAGGTCAGGTCAAGTTTCTTTCTAATGATCCACAGAAGCAGCAGCATTAGGGAGATAATGAACTCCATGGGCTTGCAGACGTGATCTATGGCCGGGTGGCCGTGGGGCTGGCCAGCGGGCCGAGTTCTCTCGTGGGCCCGTGTAAAAGCTTGGCTGGGTGATAACCCGTGATGTAATCAGGCGGTCTCTGGGATGACTTGTCTGTTTTTTATTTTTAAAAGACGGTGTGGTTGGCGAAACTCTGCAGTTGTCAATGGGTGGCTGTGGTGGAACCCTGTGAACGTGCGCGGAGAGCTTCCGCTTTTCTGGGAAGCGGAGGTGGGCGGGGCCAGCCCTGTCCATCACCTGGTGTGGCACGGGCTGGGCAGCCCCGGGAAGGAGCAAACTGAGGACCTGTGACCTCCCTGCTGGTCTGCTCCAGGGACATCCCCCAAATCCCCTGGTGCTTCTACAGATGGAGGCAGAGGGCATTTTCCAGGGGTACTCCTAGGTCCCTACTTTAAACTGAGAGGGACCAAGATCTGGGGGGACGGAGGGTAGAGGTTCTGGGATGGGACTACGGCCCAGAGACAATGTGAAGCAAAGGCAAGGTGAGCTGCTAAGGGCTGCTCGGCACAGCCTCCAGTCCCCTTCTGATCTGGGAGGCCAGGCAGAATCCCCTGGCTCCTGGCTTTGATCAGGAACCCAAACCTGCCTTCTGATCATTGGCAAGAGACACTAGATCCCAGAGCTTCCATCTTTCATCTTGGGAGGAGTTTGTTTTTCCAAAGGCCTTGAGATCTTGTGATGTAATGAGATGCTCTAGAGCTCACTATACCTGAGCTGGTCCAGCCTCCCTGTTATCCTTTAAGAGCAGTCAAGGAGGTGCTCCATCCTGCAGCAGTGCCTAGTCTTTTTGGCACCAAGGACTGGTTTCGTGGAAGACTATATTTCCACCAACTGGGATCAGAGATGGTTTCAGGATGATCCAAGCGCGTTACATTTATTGTGCATTTTACTTTTATTGTTATTACATCAGTTCCATCTCAGATCATCAGGCATTAGATCCTGGGGGCTGGGGACCCTGCGCTAAAACAGCTCGGGAGGGTCTATTCCTTTTTTTTTTTTTTATCCTCATATTTCTTTTAAAATTTTTAATTTTTTACTTTACAATACTGTATTGGTTTTGCCATTCATTGACATGAATCCACCACAGGTGTACATGAGTTCCCAACCCTGAACCCCCCTCCCACTACCCTCCTCATATCATCTCTCTGGGTCATCCCAGTGCACCAGCCCCAAGAATCCTGTATCCTGTATTGAACCTAGACTAGCGATTCGTTTCTTATATGATAGTATACATGTTTCAATGCCATTCTCCCAAATCATCCCACCTTCTCCCTCTCCCACAGAGTCCAAAAGTCTGTTCTTTACATCTGTGTCTCTTTGCTGTCTCTCATACAAGGTTATCATTACCATCTTTCTAAATTCCGTATATATGTGTTAGTATACTCTGCTGGTGTTTTTCTTTCTGGCTTACTTCACTCTGTATAATTGGCTCCAGTTTCATCCACCTCATTAGAACTGATTCAAATGTATTCTTTTTAATGGCTGAGTAATACTCCATCGTGTATATGTACCACAGCTTTCTTATCCATTCGTCTGCTGATGGACATCTAGGTTGCTTCCATGTCCTGGCTATTATAAACAGTGCTGCGATGAACATTGAGCCTGAGGGACACATTCATTTTATTAACCATCGCATTCTCTTTCTTTTAAGATGTAAATCTGCCCCACAGGTCACTGGTTTACTTGTGGTTAATTAGGCGATACGCGGTCCCAGGAAGGAGGCAGAAGTACCGGAAGAAGATGTGGAGGAACCCAGACTGGCTGAGAGCCCTTTTCTGCCATGGTGTGAACAGGGGCTGTTGTTCAAACTTGAGGGTCCCCTGAGGGTTTGCATTGGCCATGAGCCTCTGGCAACACTCCTGTGAAAACGAATGAAGGAAGTGGGGAGGGAGAAGAAGGGAGGTGGGGGAGAGAAAGGAGAGGGCAGGAGAGGAGACTTGGGAAAAGAGAGTCACCTTAAGTTGTCTCAGCCACTTTCAAATCTCCGTGTGTTTATACACGCTCTTTCCTGTTCTTTCTGCCGCCCCATTTCTGCCCCGTCTGTCCAGCAAACTCCTGGTCTTCCCTGAGATCTTTCTGCTAGAGATGTGTTCCTGGGCATCCTTCTCTTCCACAGTTAACGATGGGTTCTCTGCATCCCCTCTGCTTCATGTATAATGCATGGAGGCACATGATCGGTGGATGTTGTGATTGTTTCACTCCCTGCTTGACTGGAATCCCCTTGACTGCACATGGGAGGCTCTCAATACATGCTTGTTGAACTGAACACAGGCAGAGAACACCTGCTGCTGGGATTCATTCCATTCCACGGGTTTCCAGCCAGGCCTGGGGTGAGCAGATCATACCTAAGGAGGCCAGAATTGAGGGTTGTTTCTGAAGGCTAGTGAGGCAGGAGCCAGGGATGTTTCTAGAAGCCCAGGCCTGGGCTCAATGACACAATCAGCGCCTCATCCCTCTACAAGCTTTTCAAAAGGATGGAGTGAGGCTACAAACACCCAGGCAAGAAAATGGCGCAGAAGGGCAGCCCATGGCTTTCAGGGCATCAGGAAGGCCATCCCTCCTTTTCTGTGGATGATGGGTTCAAAGGTGGCAGGGCTCAGTTGTCTGGATGTCTAGAAGACTCCCAGATTCCCCTTTGTTCCACTTGGCAAAACTTTCTGCTTCCTCCATCCCTGTCTTGTTGAGTCTATGCCTTGTTTAGGGCTCAGGAGGCCTTGGAATTTCAGGCTCCTGTCCTCAGGGCAACTGTGACCCTGGAAGGCAGGCCTAGTTCAATCCCTACAAGACAGACCCATCTGGAAGGATATGTGGGGAGACAAGAGAGCTTTCAATGAGCCTGAGACAACCGACAGCCCAGGAGAGCCATTTGGGAACAGTTGCTAATGAAGATGTGACGTCAGAACACCGTGGAGGGATTTATATAAAAGTTTCACTGAGGGGGCACCTTTGCCCCATCCCCCTCCTACAGACTGTGCCCAGGGCTCAGCTGCTGGGGGAGGGGGCCCTTGTGCTAAGTAACGAATGGGCACCCCATGCGGTGGTGGGAAAAATGGCGTGTGCTAAGTGGTTCAGATCATTTTTGGTCCTTGTCTCAGGAGGTGTCAAGAGCCCCACAAACAGGTTTGTAACAACCTCCTTCTTCCCCTCATTAATCTTGTGAAGTGGAGGGAGGGAGAGAGCTGGGCGCACAGCAGTGTGTACATTACTGAGTTAACCAGGCATGTAATTAGCGCTCAGGTGCTCAGCAGAGGACAAACCACTCATGATTAGTACTGTTTAGCTTTAATGCCCTAAGTTGCGGGAGCCACCGTGCTGCCCAGGCACAGAGCTGCCCTGTCGCCCACAGTCCCCAGCGTCCCCTCCCTCCCTTCCCCTTTCTCCTGCTTATGGATTTCGGTGTTTGGGGCATTTGTGGGTGTTTATGGAAATTTATGTAACTGTTCCGAGTGCTGTAAATCATGTTCTGACAGGGAAAGTCCGTGATCCTGGCGCTGGGATAGCAAGGAGCCTGTGGGAGCCAGTTGTGGGAGCAATTGGTCTTCTTTTCTATTTTAGAATCTTCTGTGAATTAGATGGAGATGAATGCTATTATTAATTGCATGTTAATGGGGCTTTGGTTATAAAGCCGTCTTTATAATCCGTGTGGGGAATTTGTCTACCAGGTGACACCATGTTCCAGCAAAGTGCTTCTGCTGCAGAAAGAGATGCCTGAAGTTTTAGAGCCAATGGTACCTTGGAGATGGTCAAGACTCGCCCCTTTAGTATGTCGTTGAGGAAACTGAGGCCCGCCTGGGAAGCTGTTTTTCTATAATCATGGAGGTAAAGGCAAGTTAGGACTCTGGCTTCTCAACACCACGTGGCTTTCACTGGACTCCTTGAGTAGGATCTGACCTCATCCCGTTCTGAGTCATCGTGGCGAAGAGCCAGAGTTCTGGATGATTTCGTTAAGTCAGCAAGCCCAGTGAGGGACAGATACATCCGTGACAGGGTCGTCCTCTGCAGGGGGGAGAAGAGATCCCTGCCCTGTCCTCTAAATAGAGGTGTCTTGTTGTGCTCTTAGGAGCCTCAAGGTGAGAATGTGAGTGAGCAAAAGGGAAGCATGATAATCTCTCAGGTAGAGAGAGCTGCTTTATTCATGGAATTGAGGAGAGCAGCAGTTTAAGAGGGAGTGGAGTGACTGTCCCATGCTGTTCCAGTTACGTCTCCTAGCAAGAAGACAAAGGACAGCTGGTGGAAACAGAAGCAGAGAGACTAATTTGTTTCTTGACTATTTCATCTCTTTGGGGAAAACGTACCAGCTACCTTCAGAGTTTGCATTTCTAAAGCTGGCTACCTCATCACCTAAGTATGAAGTTCTGGCCTCAGTCTTCCTTTCCAGCCTCATCTCTGACAACATCCTGGTACGTATCTTCCGCAACAGGCAAGCCAATTAACTGTCTACAGTGTGGACTGCCTTTTATTTGCTACCATTGTCCATATCTACTCTTGTTTTTGGAATGCTCCTCGCTAGCCAAGCCTGGTCCATTTCAAATTTCGCCTCTGCCAGGAAGCCTTCTCCAGCTAGTGCTTTTTGCAGGAAGCACCCCTGGAATCTGGAAGCCTTCATCTTCCCAGGATATCAGATGGGGTTGACTTGATGGTCTCTGCTGCTGGACTGCCCATCAGGGAAAGGCCACTTGGGGACCTTCTGAGAGTGGGGGTAGGAGCAGGGAGGGATAAGAAGATGAGGCTTAGGCTTGGTCCATGGCTCTAGGCCAGCACATAACTTTGCCAGCTTCAGGCTTTTGAACTTGAATTGTTACCTAGAAAAGGTGGTAGAAGGTGACAATAGGTTCATTCCTAGAGAGTAAACATTCTCAATCAGCTTTTTATTAATTTGCATGTGTATGCATATTCATCCCTAAGGGGTTTATTTTCCTGGTGGCTCAAACAGTAAAAAAATCTGCCTGCAATGCAGGAGACCCGAGTTCGATCCCCCTGTTGGGAAGATCCCCTGGAGATGGGAGTACCCACTCCAGTATTCTTGGAGAAGGCCATGGATAGAGGAAACTGGCAGGCTGTGGCCCATGGGGTCACAAAGAGTTGGATACAACTGAGCGATGAACATGGCAACTTACCTAAGTCTCTAGTGTTTGAATCATCAGAAAATTCCAATGAGTTCTAGATAGCCAGTGTCTCCCCTTTCCTGAGTTAAAACGGGCAGCTTCGATTCCATTTAGCTTTTGTGCAAAACCGTGACAACAGTTTCATGCCACCGTAGGACAAGACACGACTCTGAGACTCTTGTTCCTGAGTGGTGTGCCAAAAGTTTATTATTTGGGTACTCATTGATGGCCTTAGTCTCCCATTCTTGAATCTGGTCCTTTTGATGAAACACACTAATTAAAAGCATCCTGCAGACACCGCGACAGCGGCTTATTCTGTGTTCAGCAGTGGCTGTGCTGGAGGACGACGGGTGGGAAGGTGGAGGGAAATGGCTGAGGCCCATAACTCAATTCCTGTGCATTAGCCTGTACTGCATTTGCCCTCTCCAATCTTGGCTTCTCTGTGAGTGAAACAAGCAGGATTAGCACATAAGAGAAGCCGGGGTCATAATTACACCCTGTGCGACGGGGCTGCAAAACCACCAAATAAATCCCTGGACAATTATTAAAATGGCCCAATGCATTACACAAATTAGAACAGGCTGGGACTTTTGGGGAGAAGGGAGGGGAGTGAAGAGCCAGTATTTAAGTGTTCTTGTAAGCCATCTAAGATATTAATGTTGCAAAGCTCCTTATGAATATTTAAGAACATAAAATGGAGCTCCGCTGCAGCCCCACAGCACCATAGAAGCCTGTAATACGGTTGAGCCCACTTAAGAAGGCAGAGCCTGAGTCCACGGCAGATTGAAGGCAGATGAAGCAGGAAGGGCCCATTTGCAGGGGAAATGTTTGGCACAGGCCAGGGTAATGATGTTGCATTAGATCCTCATAGAAGAGGATTTAGTTAAAGACTCACAACTTTTATGGGTGGGACTCCCTAGGGATTATTAACCCATTTCCCCACTCCCCAGTGATTTTAGAAAATTGACATGATCCCTGAGTTTATCACAGATCCAGTGAAGTCTGCGTTTACACATCCCATTCAAATCCAGGTTGCACAGAACCTTCTTGGGCACGGAGTCCTGGGACCTCTTGGCTCTCTGGGCCCTGATTTCTCAGAGCTGTGTTTGTGGCCCTTTTATGCTGGTTCCTCTGGGAAAACAATCGGCTCTAGGTTTTTCTTTGGAATGGATAATATCCCCTGGATAAAAGGGAAGGGCTGTTCAGTGGAAGAAGAGTCGGTCTTCAGAAACCAAGTTAACTGATGTCTTTCCCAGGATCAGATCTGGTGCGTCCTTGTATTGGGAATGGAGGTGTGGACTCCTCTCTTGTAGGTGGCTAGAGACACAGAGTCAGCAGGACTTAGGGGAGGGTGTTGGGTAAGGACACCGAGGTCTTGGTTCTGGCTTCAGCTCAGCTAATGGTCTTACTTCCTGTCCCACTTTTCCCACCTGTCAAACGAGAATAATATTCTTGGCAAGTCTGTCCATCAATGGAAGAACAGATGTGGGTACACTCAGGAAGAAGGACGCTATAGAATATGCCATCTTCATAGTATTATTACTTCCATTTTCCCCTTCTATTTCCTTCCATTTTTCCATGTATTGGCAGTGGTTCTGCTTTGTCCCACTTTATTTTTCCTCTAGATAAAGGGAAAACGGAAATGGTCCCAGACTTGCCCACCCTCACCCTTCTAGACCCCTGGCCACCTCTTTTTAGGATTGGGAAACCTGTGACCTCTACAGCAACCACTGGCTGGGGCGGCCTTTGAGAAAGTGGCGCAAATGCTCGTCTGTGTGGAGGGATCTGAGGACACCTTTGTCACTTGTGATGTTGGGGAAGGAGGGGGAAAGAGCCTCCCCTCCGCTGAGAGGTTCAGCACGAGGGGCAGACAGATGGCCTGTGCTGCTGAAGATCAAGGTGAGATTGGTCACAGAATGTTCTGGACTTTCAGGTCCTCCCTGCAGTCCAGGTGGAGAGCTGCCCTTGTCCAGGCAGGTTCTAGGGTTTCATACCCGAGCCATCTCACCAGCACTTGGGAGGCCATGACTTTGCAATGTATACATTTCCTCAGAAGCTCACAACAGAACAGTCCCCTTTTCTCAATTTGGGGAATTTTAATCATGGTAACTGCAATCTATTGAGAAACCACACAGCCACCTGAGAAGTAGATATTATTCTCTGCACTTGACACAGAGTCGGGGAGGTCCAGGCTCTCCCTACCACTCTGCCCTGTCTCTCTCTCTCTCATCCAGGTACATGCACAAAGGTGCCATCTTATCAAAAAGGATTTTCTGCCTGGCCCAGAATTTTTGACACCCATTGCCAGTCCTCGTGAACACTTCCTGCCTGGCTTAACCATGCAAAACTCTATAAGCCATCAATCACAGCTTTATTAAATCTAAATGCATCAAGCCCTAAAAACAGAGTCAGCCAACCTGGGTTCAGATTATATCTCCTTACTTACTAACTGTATGACCTTACTCAAAGTACTTATCCTCTCTGAGCCTCAGTTTCCTTGTGAAAAATGTGGTGGGGGGGAAGGGCGGGGATGATCAGAGTACTTGACTCTTCGAGTTAATGGGAGGATTAAATAGGATAATACTTGTGACGTGCCCAGGACGAGGCACAGATTGCGTGCTCACTGAGTGGGGGTGATCATCGTCTCCATCAGGGTCTGAGGTTCCTCCAGCAGAGATTCATTCCACGGAGACCTTAAAACTCAGACACCTGGAAGGAAATAAACCAATGTTAAGCCTTTATCTGCCAACAGTGTTATAAATCTAACATCAAGAGGTATGGCTTGGACGACATCTACGGTGTCTTTCAACATTGAGAATTTCTATTAAATATTTTAGGGTGTTCTGGGCCTTGGAGGAAGTTGTCACAGAAGAGAGGCCTAGAGGCACAGGAGGGAGGAGTCAAGAGGTGAAAGAAGGCCTGTTGCAAAGACAAGATGATCTTCAGTGGAAGTGTTTCTTCAGGTTTCTGGGCCCGTCTGATTGTTTGCCTGGTGGTCCCTTGGGATCATCTTCATTAGCTATTTGAGGCAAAGTGCTTCCCTGATGGCTCAGTGATAAAGAATCCTCCTGCCAATGCAGGAGATACAGGTTTGATCCCTGGGACAGGAAGATCCCCTGGAGAAGAAAATGGCAATCTCCTCTGGTATTCTTGCTTGGGAAATCCCATGGAGAGAGGAGCCTGGCAAGCTACAGTCCACAGGGTGGCGAAAGAGTTGGACATGACTTAGTGACTCAAACAACAGCAGCAAACATTTGAGGCAAAAGCAGGCAAAGCCTACGTTTCCCCTGAATATGTGTGATTTGCAAGTACCATCAACCAGTCTTTCAATATTGTCATAAGTATTTGTTGGACACTGTGCTAAATACGTTTTCATTTAATTCTCAGTCACAATAACTATCTCCATTCTTATCTTACAGTTGGTGAGACAAAGCTCAAGGTCATAAGGGAACTGGTGGCATCGAGTTTGACCCCAAACAATCTGAAGGGTTAGGGTTAGGGTTAAGGTTAGGTAGCTTTGCTCTCAAATACCACTGCTTCCTTTACAAATGTTTAATAGAATGTGATGCTTTCAGCCTGGTCCGAAATTCACTTCGTAGTTGCAGCATCTAAGTGGTCCCTGTCTCTGCAAACTTATCATTCAGAAATAGTGTCTACTGTGTGCCAGGAGCTAATGTAGCCTGTGGTTAGAAATGATGCTGCTGATCCACCATTACTAGGGCTCAAACGGTTGGGTTGGGTTTGTGTTAGGACATCTACACTCTCTGAAGTCCCCTGGTCTGAGGGCTGCATGCATTCATAGTTACAGTCTTGGAGACACAGTCATGAGCCAAGGATCAGAGGGTTCCTGTCTTCATATGGGAAACGAACTGGCTTCCAGGTGTAGGGGCAGTTCCCTGAGGGTTTCTAGACTGCAGACCTTCGGGGCTGGAAGAGTCCTTGATCTCACCTGCACTTTAGCTGATGCGGTTGTACCAGCCAAGCTGAGGAAGTCGGTATAAACAAACATACAGAGGAGGGGCCTTATATGTGGACAGTGTATGGTTCATTTCACTCTTGCTTGGAAAACTCTCATCTTTTTTACCTTTTGTGATTTAAATTCCAACCTTTTTTTTTTCTTTCTTTCTTTTTTTTTGTATATAGCTTTTGACCATTTCAGTCATTGGCCTCCTTTTCCTTCAAACGTGAGGGCTGTTTATAACCTGTTAACACCCACACTGCTGTGTTCTTCTGGCGTTCTCTTCTTGTTCCGTGTGGAAGGGTTTTGCTTCTGTGAGGCTCTGGCACCAGGCATGGTGAGTGCTGTGAGGGGTGAATTTGTTTTCATGAGGATAGTGCCTATGCACCAGAGCTACTCGGTAAATACGGACTAAAGAAATGAAAGCAAGGAGAGATGCTGTCTTCTCCTCTGCCAAATTTCCCACTGAATCTAGCACAGGACCAGAGCACATGGTGGATGTTCTTTGGCACAACTGACCCTCCACAGATGAAAACTTCCTCTTCGGCCTCTCCTCCTCCTCCTTCCTCTTCTCCTTCTTTCTTGGCAGCCTGATGCCCGGTGCCCAGGGGCCATGGACTGTGCGGCATGGCCTGGGAGGAGCTGTCCCACCCTGTTTACTTGCTGTTGGGATTTTCTAGCTTGTGCCCTTGTCAGGAGACATATATGTCATGGTGCACTCTAGAAAGGCAAGGGTGTGGCTTCCTGCCAGGTCCCTGTGTATCTGGGGGAAACAACCTTAAAATGGGCAGCCATTACTGGAGGTTCCCCTTAGGATTCCAGTGAGGGTCAGCAAACTAGCCCATGGTAATTAGAAGAACATGGAGTCTTCCAGGTGGACTTCAAAGATGATCTATTGATATTTCAGTGATTTGCCAAACTTTTCGTAAAAAAGCTTTTGACCCCTTCCTCAAATGAAAGCTTACCTAGAAGCCCGTACATTGAATTTAGAGATTTTCTGGCTGCAGTGGAATATGGTTCCCACTGCTTGTGTTCTTGACTCCTAGAGGGGCCCGGAGAAGCCCACAGAGCTTCTTGGAGCACACTTTGAGAATCTATGTTAGTGACTCTAGGGAACAAATTTTCATTTATTTTGGTGACCCAGCATCTAAACTGACTTTCCATTCTGGGGGAACATAATAAAGATATAGGGACACTTATCAAAGATGTTTGATGCAACATGCTAACCTCATGTATCCGGGATTTCTAATTCTTTTCTTAGATGGCTTACTGAAATCTGTACTCAGTAATAGCTCATATAAAAATAAGATACCAGAAAAATTTCATACAATGTAAAGAATCAAAAAATGAGGTAGATAAGAAGATTGATAATAGATTTATCACATGTAACCTGCTCACCCATCCATTAACTGTATCCCCCAACAAGGACTAGAAGACGCTTCCTTTACCAAGGCACTGGGAAATACCACAAAGGGAAGAGCCAGCACCTTTGAAGAGAGCTGCGGTGGCTCTTATGCTTTACGCTGAGTGAGTGCTATAGCTGAAACGGGATCCTTGATTTCACTGGGGATACTAATATCCCCAGGGGAAGAGACCAAGGAGTGACACTTTAAAAACCTCCAGAGGCAAGTTGGCACATGTATTATTTAATGTTCTTAATTGCAACATAATCCATGCTGGCTGGCTTAAACAGAAAAGGGATTTTATAAAAGGATATTAGGTACCCATGCAGGATGCAGAGCCTGGGGCTGTGGGGAGGCTTTAGTGAGGCACCACTGCTCCTTGGCACTGGGAATTCTCAGGACTGGACACCAGATACTCTGCACTCTCACCATCACAGAGCTGGCTATTTCCACTGTGTGCTTGCCAGATGTCGGGTCCACTGCACTTAGGCCCCTCTTCATTTTGCTCACTTCTGAATCCGATTTTCAGACAGATCTGTCTGATTAGTCAGAATCTAAGTCACATACCTGCAAACTAATGGCAAAAGAATTTGAGAACATGAGGACTTTTCGTTGGGCACATTACCGACTGCAATAAATTTTGTTTCTGCTAACAAGGCAAAAGTAGAGAGTGACAACTGGGTAAGCAGCTAACAGTGTCTAATACTGCATGGTTTCATACAGGCAGCAGGCTAGTATGGTAATCAGAATATCCTTGGCTCGTAACTAACTTTGGGTAATTGATTATAAAGTCTTTTGCACTGAAATACATGGACAGTATTTTAAAAGCTTCTTGGTCCATATAATCAAAATAAACAAGTAGCAAACACCAGATTTAGAGAACAGAGCTCTCTTTTGAGTCACCAAGTATGGAGATTATTGTTCCTCGCTCAGTTCTTAAACTTGGGCCAGAGACTCAGAGCCCAGGCGAATGTGAGGAAGGACCCAGTAATTACATCACAAGTATATACTGCAGATCTTGCTCTTGGCTGTCTTCAAAGAGATCTAGAGCCTTTTACCAAGGTACCAGTGACTTGGTGGGAAGGGAGGCATCAGTACCTTTTTAGATCTTTCATTGGCTCTGAGCTAATTCCTGAGGATACAGTTTACCACTGTGATCCAAAGATCAATGGGGGATTTTATAGAACTTAGGTGATTAATGAAACTTTTGGCATCATAGTTGACATCAAGTGGACCTTCAAGTCATTTGATATTATTTTCTCAGTTTCTGACTGTATAGTTGAAATAGATTTATCTAGTATGAGGCAGAATTAATATATTGTTCACTTAATAGTTTCCTTTTTAGAAAGTTCTAAATAGAAGACTTAAAGTAGTAAATCAAAAGCAATACTCTAACCCTGGGGGAAATTGTTAAATTTGTCAGAGACTCAAAATGTACAGTTGTGTTATGCCTATGACAACCTCATTTAAATCATTTATCTGTCTGATGCAGACAGTGGCTATATCTTGGTGAACGGCCGTAGATCATTATAAAAGTGATGAAGTGGCTTCCAACTATACCACGTCCAGATATGGATGCCTTACTAGAGCACATAACCCAGTCCTTGACACTTATTCTGCAGCTACTTATAGGTTTGTGCTTTTTAAATATTCAGTTCCAATACATGATTTGCTTTCACCTGGCAAGGATTGTAGTATACTTTATTGCTCCAGCACTCCATCTCTATTTCACAATTTAGTCTGCAGAGCTATTTAATCATCTCTTCATCTTACAAGACATCAGGTTGATTCAGTATATTGACAATATCATGCTGATAGGTTGTGAAAAGCAGGAGATGCATGTATTATAAAATACCTAGGTAAGATACATGAATATAAGGGCCTAGGGGTTGAATTCCATGAAAATATGGGCAATATAGACATATTTTAAGGTAAAATTTTATATCATTTAAATCAGCATGTTGTTGCTATTTTATATTTTTCATTTATCACCACTTTATGTATGCATTTAAATATATGTGGACATTTTCAGTTTTCACTCTTAAAATGTCATAGTCTGCTTAGCTTTGCTGTCCCATTATAGCTTAGGTTGTTATATTTTTTTCTTTCTATTTTAAGTACTATTTCTGTAAATGTCTTCATATATATATATATGTATACACACACACACATATATATTTATATATCTTTGGGTTTTTCCTTAGAATATATCCCCTAAAGTGAAATTACTGTGTCAAAGAGTGTTAGCCTTAGCTAGATATTGTCTTATTGCTCTCTAAACAGATTGAACCAACTGAAAATGCTACTGAGAGTAATTATTGCAGTCTACTCAATTATTGTTTTGTTTATTTTGGTGATTTTTTCAATATCATGCAATAATATATGCATTTCTACAACTGTTAGGAATCTTGTGCATCACACAACGTGATTCTTTGTCATTCTATAGTTTGTTCATATTATTCTGGTTTCCTTGGGAAGTTTGTAAGCCTGTCAGTTATAGAAGCTATGCATCACCCATAAATTTATCCATCTGTTCATCATTTATTAAGTGTTTATTATATTCCAGTCTAGGCACTCTGATAGGTTCCAGGATTCTGGAGGATAAAATGCAGTTGTAAAAGGAGGGCAAGATGAATGATCAACTTTGAGAAAGCAGTACATGTAAAAAGGGCACGGAGAAGTGAGAGTATTATGTGACCTCCAGGAAGAGAATGAGCAGGGACACGCTGGGAGAATGCTGTAAAGCTGAGTGAATTCTGATAGGATGATTTTGGCTTCAAATAATAGATAGCCGATTTAGACAGTGAGACAAATTTATTATCTCATTAAGCAAGAAGTTCTGAAGTAGAATGCCCCAGAACTGGCTAAGTCTATGGCTGGACAATGTCATTAAGAACCCGGGTTCTTTCCACTCTTCTGCTTTGCCACCCTAGTGGGCTTCTTTCATGGTTACCAGATGGCAGGGTCACTACTGAGACATCTTTTGCAGATAAAATGATGTGGGGTAGAAGAAAAGGGACTATCTCTTCCTTGTATCTCTTCTTAAAAACAAGGAAAATTTGCTCAAAAACTCCACAGAGGACTTCCCCCTCCTTGGCACATTCTGGGTCATATGTACATCCACAAACCAAGTTCAAGCAAGCAGAGTGGCATTGTCCTGATGGATTTAGATTTTTAAAGACATTAATTAAGTACTTCCGTGGTGGCTCAGTGGTAAAGGATCTGCCTGCCAGTGCAGGAGACAAGGGTTCAATTCCTGGGTTGGGAAGATCCCCTGGAGAAGGAATGGCATTCCACTCCAGTATTTTTCCCTGGAAAATCCCATGGACAGAGGAGCCTGGTGGGCTACAGCCGGGCTACGGTCCATGAGGTTGCAAAAGAGTCAGACCCAATTTAGTGACTATACAGCAACAACAACAACAACATGAATTAAGAATAGGATCACCTTCCTTGAATGTTGTCACTGATCAAAATCAGAGAGTATTTAGCAAAAAAGAATGGGGAAAAGCGTTTTGGATAGATAGCCAGTTGTATTTGTATATTAGGGAACACATTGGCTCCCCCATAAGGGTGGTTGATTCACTGATTGTCACTTCTGAATTATTTCCTATGGCGATTCTGTCCTTAATCAGTTTTGAACCATGGAAAGTTCAAGTGGCAATGGGAGAGTTATAGGAGTGCCCTCTTTCCCTGCCCCCATCGTATTCCCCAGTAAAACAGTGGGTGAAAAGAGATTGATGGTTATTAAATAAATATTTACTGTACATCTGTGCTGTGTTGACATAGTACTAAGGGTCATGCATACAGAACAGAGTAAGTATAACACCCAGTCCTGCTCCCAAGGAGTTCATCCTGAGGGTTGGGGTGAGGAGACGGATAAAGGGAGTAAGTAGATTCATATGCTGATAATATGAGGTTGATATGACATCATTGATCATACAGTGATGACAACTGTCATTTATTGAATATCTGCTATGTTCTACCTAAGAACTTTGCCTAGTTTTCTCATTTAACCTTTACAGCTACCCTCGTTTATTTTCCCCATTGAGAAAAATGAGCCTTAGGACTAGGTGCCTTGTTCAAGTCCTCCCAGCTGGTAAACGTGAGAACCAGATCTCATACTGAGGCCTGCTGACTTGGAGCTCATGTTTTTAACCACGCGGCTGAGTCATCTCCTGGTCATTAGCCCCAACACCAGGTGCCGCATAGTCCCAGAGGAAGGCTATGCTCAGGGTGTCTGGGGTAGGGCTGTGAGCATTTTGTAAATGAAGTGGAAATGGAAGGCCAGAGCAGAAGCCAGACGAACAAGACTGGGAAGGTCTTGGAGCCAGCAGGAGACATGGAAGAACTGGGAGGTGGGCTATGTTAAGAGTTGGGACTGGAGAAGGCAGGTGCACCAGACACAGACAGGCTTGTATCCTGTGCTTAGAGGTTTGGATTTGTCTCATGGGCATTGGATATGTTCTGAAGTTTTGGAAGTGGAGTTGGGTTCTAGAAAGACCAACTAGTAGCACTGTGGAAAATGGATTTGGAGGGGACATGATTCCAGGGAGAGCAGCTAGGAGTATTTATGATCCAGGTGAGAGAAAATTAGGGAGGACAGTGAAATAACTGATAAGACATTTTAGAGATAGAATCAGGAGGATTTAGTGATTGATTAGATTTGGAGGTAAAAGGAAAAGAAGATTAAAGGATGACTCCCGTCTACCTGATTTGCGCAACATAGTAATTCTGTATATTCAGGAATCCCTGTATTGCGGGTGACAGACATTCAATTCCAACTAGCTTAAGCAAAAAGAAATGTAGAACACCTATAGCTGGGTAGAAACTGACACAGCTCCTAGAGTTGAAGGAAGAGATGTAGGTATGAACCAAGGGCTCGGTACCTCTTGGGTATTGCCTGGGTCTCATCTTTTCCTGGCTCTCTCCAGCTATTTCCACATGCCAGCAAAGATGACCCACTCCAGTGTGCCCACCCCAGTGGAGACAGCTTCTCTCACCACAGGCCTGCTTTGGGACCAGTCCCTGTGACTAGGGGAATGGGATTTTGTGGTGGTCAGGCCAGGACCCTCTGCTCAGTCATATGCACAGAAGAACGGAGATGGTGCAGAATGTATTGGGCAGCCCAAGATAACACAGCGTGGTTCCCTTTAGACGCTGTTGACCAAGAGAGAAGGCAGTGGAGGAATGATGTTAAATGGCTCTCAGCCCTCTTCCAATTTGGATGTGTGGGATTCACAGCATCAAACCACTTAGCCGACTCCAAGCGCCATAATAATTTATTGAAATCAACACGCTGATGAGACAAGGAGCCTGACAGACAGCAGATGGCTCCCACACAGAAAGGCTAAGCAATTCTGACAAACAACAGCCATCGTAAAAGAGGGGAACGTACACAGCATGCACACACAGGTCTGAATGGTGCAGAGACAAAGGCTCCTGCTTGGCCTAGGCAGGACAGGGAAATAGCATCGTGGGAAAGCCTAGGCATTCCAGATGCTCATCACCGACCTTACCTCCCACGGGTCACCCGCAGAGATCTCTGCTCCATTCATACCTGACTCTCCAGACTTCCTCAGACATGCCTTAGGCTTTCCCACCTCTGTGCCTTTTCTCCTCCCTCCCTCTGCCTGGGAGACCCTGCCCCTTCCCCTCTTTCTATCTGTCAAGAACTGATCTGGTCCTCCATGTCCAGCACAAGTCCTCTCTTCTTCTGAAGACTTGTATTGTTAGTGCTTCATGGATGTGTTTGAGACTAGTTGTCTTCACGAGATTCACCAGACTGCAAGCTTCCTGAGAACAAGCGACTTGCCTTCCTCATTTCTGCATACCCAGAAGCAGGTAGCAAAGGACTGTGAACTAAATTTTTAATGAAGGATCATTACTTCGCTTTCAGTCTTGGGGTGGAGTGAATAATATTTCTTAAGGGATAGAAAAAGTATTTGCAACATAACGGTTAAAGATGAATGATGTTAATATATTAAAATCAGCCTCTAAAAATCAATAATGCAGGACAAGAGACCCAATAGGGAAGTCAGCAATGAAAATTAACAGCAAATTCACTGAACAGCCCATACTTGTGAAAAAGGTCAACTTTACTAGTTATCGAGGAGATACAAATTAGGACAATGTGATTCTAATTTTTGCTTATCAAACTGGGAATATTTAAAAATGAATTCTTCAGTGTTGGTAGGAACGTGGTGAAACAGCTAGTCATTTGATATAGCAGGGACTGCACGTGGATACAGCCTCCTTGGAGAGGAAGCTGGCAATTTTTTAAAAGAGGCTGAAAAATGTCCATACTTTAAAAGTCTGTAATTCTGCTTCTAGAGTTTTATTCTAAGAATGTATACAGAGCTGAGCACATAGATTAGGTATAAGGATGCTTATGTTAGTATGATGGTGAATGACTCGTCTGATCCTCTCTTATTCAGTGTCTAGAAGAAAGAAAAAAAGAAAGAGAAATGGAATTTATACAGTTCCTTCCCTTTTACTTGATTTGACAATCTCCAAAAAACTCCTTTAAAAATCCTGAAAAAAAATCTGACTTGACTTTCTCTTTTTTGACTTCTCTTTAAAAAAAAAAAAATCCTTAAAATTGGTTTGATGCCTGCTGGAATAAAGTGACTAGCTTCCTTTCCTTTAATATGGAATATTCTACTCTCCCTGGAGGACCTACCCTCAAGGTCGAAGCTATGACAATGAACATACTAGTTTTCCATATAATACTGCGGCTTCCAACATGTTCCTGCTCACCTATCAGGTCCTGGGAGTTTAAGGGGGATATGACATTCTGTTTTAGAGACTCAGTTAGTGGGGGTATAGACAGGAAGAAGGAGCCTCCTGTTATTATTGCTCAGGCTACTTAAGCACTGTCAACTCATTCAAATACCTATCTGCCCATCCACCTACCCATCTATCCATTCATCCATCCGTCTATCCATCCATCCATCCATCCATCCATCCATCCATCCATCTATCCATCTATCCATTCGTCCATCCATCTATCCATCCATCCATCTATCTATCCATCTATCCATTCGTCCATCCATCTATCCATCTACCCATCCATCTATCCATTCATCCACCCACCTATCCATTCATCCAGCCATCTATCCATTCATCCATCCATCTAAGCATCCATCTCTCCCTGCACTCCCAACATTGATGGAGCACATGCCATGTGCCAGAAACTGTCATGGGTTGGGTGCTGGGTTTACAGAGGTAATGGGCATGGTCCCTACCACCAGCTTACTCACAGCACAGGAGCATGGTGGATTGTAAAGAGTTCGTTGTTTCTTCTGGCAGCACACATGAAGCTCTCTGGAGCACAGAGGTAGGGGATCTAATTCAGACGGTGAATCACTGGTGAATCCCAGAGGGAGAACCTGAGCAAGGCTTTCAAAGTTGTCTGTGAGTTTACCCTGTAAGAGAGCAAGGAGAGAACCAACAACATGTGTCAAAGTCTGAAATTGAGAAGGAGCATGACTGTGGGCTTTGGCAGTTAAAGGAGGGGGTAGAGATGGAAGGGCAAGGAGGCATGAGGGCATCAGTGTCTCTTTGGAACTGCCTGGGAGCTTAAGCTTTATCTGGGAGGCAAAGAGGGGGACACTGGAAGGTTTAAGAGAGAAGTTTTAAATATGTTGAGAAGTCAGGCTGGTAGCAGGAAAAGGATGGATGGAAGCGGCTAGAGTCCAGTCAGGACACGATTGCAGAGACCCAGACAGTCGTGGGATGTTACAAAGGCCAAGCTGACAGGACTGAGGGACAGAGCACGTGAGGTGAGGGAAGGTAACGAAGGGTGCTGCAGGGGTGAGGGGTCAGGGGAATCAGCAGAAACTCCTAGGTTTCTGGTGTGAGCTTGCTGCTACTGCTGCTAAGTCGCTTCAGTCATGTTCGACTCTGTGCGACCCCATAGATGGCAGCCCACCAGGCACCCCCGTCCCTGGGATTCTCCAGGCAAGAACACTGGAGTGGGTTGCCATTGCCTTCTCCAAAGCATGAACGTGAAAAGTGAAAGTGAAGTCGCTCAGTCGTATCTGACTCTTAGTGACCCCATGGACTGCAGCCCACCAGGCTCCTCCGTCCATGGGATTTTCCAGGCAAGAGTACTGGAGTGGAGTGCCATTGCCTTCTCCGGGTGTGAGCTTACTGGTCTAGATTTAGATGTTGTCAGGAGGCAGAGAAGATGATTTCTCCCTTGTTCCGTTTCCTGTGGAAGTGTGCTCCATGTTCAGCCCTCCCTGCTTTCCCTTCCTCTTCTAGTCTGTCTCCTGGAGTGCTTTGGTTGTAGCTGTTGTAGATGGCTCAGACACAACCCTGTTCCCCATGGCCAGCATTCACGCTATTTCCTGGACCACAAATGGCTCTTCTGATAGCAAGTTCGATAGCCTGGTCTCAGGGATGGGCAACTGAGGACCCCTGTCCCTGCTGAGAAAGTTCCTGAATGGAGTCTATGCTTCGTTTCATGAAACATGGTTGAGGGAGAGTCCCCTTTGTACTCAGCATAGGGCAGGGCACTATGCAAAGCAATCTAGTACATATTGATTGCACTTTTTTTTTTTTTCTACTTTCAAGGCCCAGTTTAAGTGACAGTTAGTTGTCTTACAAAATCTTTCCTATGTCCTTACTCCCACCCTGGGTTCC
Source organism: Ovis aries (assembly GCF_016772045.2). NCBI lineage: Eukaryota > Metazoa > Chordata > Mammalia > Artiodactyla > Bovidae > Ovis > Ovis aries. The sequence goes on from NC_056076.1 coordinate 47,459,571, forward strand.
CATGCGTAAACCTCTATTACATTCCATTCACATTGACTTATCAGCATTTGTTCAAGCATTGGTCAAGCATCTGTCCTTTTGGATAGGCTGGACTTTCTTGGGGTCAAGGGCCACATATATTCCCCTTTTCTTCCCTCCAGCATATGCCCATCTTTGCTCTTCCTTATCCCCTAGCACTTTGAATAGTGTTTCATACACTTAGTACCCATCACTGGGACTTCTAACTTCTTTAGTTGGGTTATGCTGTTGTTTATTTTTTAACCATTATCAGTCAGTTGCTGAGATTGTTGGGGTTCAGATGCAAAAATTTTTAACTTATTACTGTGGACTGAAGCTCTTGACACTGCTTGGTAACCTGATTTCCTCTGATTGGTCTGGTGTGCTCGAGGGAAGGCATTTGGCCTGGAAATGTGATGCTTTGAAGACGCCATAGGAAGCAAAACACTCTGCTTTCACTTGGGAATGGGACTTGCGCCTTTAAGGCCTGTCTTGGGAAATCAGCCAGAGCAACATAATTGCAATGAAATTACCCCAGATCACACCCACACATTCATTATGAGAGTCCTTATTGACACCTTGACAATTTGTTTCAGAAGACGTTATTGCATATTCCTCCCCCCGGAATAGATGCAGACGCGTATAGACATACGAGCCCACGCATAATGTATATGCATATCAGCGTGTTTTTATTATATAATTATATGAGGCTATCAATCAGTTTTCATTTGGAACTCTTTGCCTTTATAGTTCAGGAAGTTATTTAAAATCGAGAGGTGGAGGAGAGAGAGCCTAAAAGAACTAAAGAGGAGGGGCAAGATTGGGTAAACCAATAAGTGTGTCTTTGCTATTTGAGAGCTGAACTTCCCCCATCCCCCAACCCATTCCTCCCCGCTGCCCTCCACCATGTCCTTCTACTGGTGGGGACTCAGTCCTGGGCAGCACCCACAGCAGAACGGTATCAATGGAATAGCTCCAAGGAGAACCACCTCAAGGTCATAAGGTGCCATCTCTGGCCCTTGTGGAATTTTCTGTTGGGTCTGGGGAAGGCTTATAGTTACAATGATCTGCTTATAGTAGTAAAGGGACAGCTGACTGCTAGATGTCCATGAAGGTCTAAGAAGGTCCTTGAGGATCCAGCAAGATACCTTAGAGCAGGACTTTCCAAGATGTTAAAGTCAGGATACACATGAAGATGAGAATCTTTGTATGGCACGTTGTAGTAAATTGCAGGGGATCTGGGATTCTATGTGAGATTTAGAAGAAAAAGTCATTCCATTTTCTCTATATTATGCAAAATGAGAAAGAAAATGTGGTATACTGGGAAATATTATACAATATGTATGGCCTCAGAATAAAACATTTTCCTTGTTTTAATGAGAAACTTAAGTTTGCTTTCTTCCATGATTGTAACTGTTTCATATCAGGGTTTGTGTTTGAAATGGCTACATACCATGCCTGATCTTTTAATGATGATCTCTACAAATTGTTGGTGGTCACTCTTGATAAGAAACTTTGTTTGCACAAGTGGGTGATAAAAAATTTAAAGCCATTTTTTATAATCATTAAAGATTCATAATGGTTGAAATTATGTTTAAAGAATTCAACAGCCTTCCTTTTCTTTCACTGACAGATGTAGTGTTGAAAGTTTTTGTGATGATGCAGGTGGGTTTCAAGTCCAATTGAACTTACTCACATCCAGGATTCAGGAGAATGATGGCATTCTCATCTACAGAATGTAGACGGGCTGTGGGAGCTTCCACTGTGCAGCTGCTTTGGCTGACACTTAAAGGATACAACCACAGCAAACAGACAAAAGTAGAGGATGTATGTGAGTTCAATCCAGGGTCACCGCCCCTATGTGTGTGCGTGCTAAGTCGCTCAGTCGTGTCTGACTCTTTGTGACCCTCTGGACTGTAGCCCACCAGGCTCCTCTGTCCCTGGGATTCTCCAGGCAAGGATACTGGAGTGGGTTGCCATGCCCTCCTCCAGGGCATCTTCCTGACCCAGGGACTGACCTGCATCTCTTATGTCTCCTGCATTGGCAGAAGGCTTCTCTACCACTCATTGCTACTGCACCTGGAAGCCCCATTGCCACTACACCTGCCATTAAAGCCCGCAGCCCCTCTGCCCCTTTTCTCCGATTGCTTCCTTTGGGGCTGCACATGGCGCTCCATGGCACGTGAGCTGCTGTAGCAGCACATTAGACTTTGTGTCAGAAGGCTGTGCGCTCAGTTGCTGGAGTAGGAGTCCAGCTGTAGAGGATCTCATTGGTCTTTTCATTGCAGCTCTAAAGAGCAGCATGGGTCAGATATCTCATGGGAACCACAGTGTTTATTTTTAGTCCTGTCACCTTGAGTGGCCTTCTGAGGAGCCGCAGGAGACCATCCCTGGGCGCCCTGTCTGCCCCATGCCCTTAAATGCCCCGTGCTTCCCACCCCCAGTCCTTTGCTCACGCTTTGATCTTTCCTAGACTCTTTGTTTTGGCTGTACCTCGAGGCATGTGGTATCTTGGTTCCCCAATCGGGTATCAAACCCACAGCTCCCCCCCCCGCCCCCCCGCAGTGGAAGCGCAGATTCGAAACTACTGGAGCACCAGGGAAGTCCCTCAGAGTGTTTTCTTGTCTTCTGTCCTCACTGTTAAGTCCTACCTGGTCTGCAAAGCCCCCATCAAGCCCTTCTCCCCTTCCAAGGCTTATCTGACTCCACAGGAACCCACCTCTCTGGAGTCTGCCCATGAGGAGCCTTGAACTCACAGAAATTTATGTGACATTTAAAAATCTAAATGGGCTCTTGTTGTGATGAGAGAATGAACACCCAAGTGCATGAGTGTCTCAGGGGCTCCGATCCTAGGGATTCAAGAAGAGACCTTCTCTTGTTCATCCCCACGTGATGCCTTGCACAGAGTAGGCACTCCAGTCATATCATCCAAGTGATTAATAGGAAGCGACTTGCATGCAGTGAAAATGATTCATAATGATGTTGCTTAATAAATTCCATGAAAAATAATGATTTTTCGGCACCAACTTTTGTGCAACATTCAAGGAATACCAACAACTTCTCAGAACAGAGAAAGCCTGAATCATAACTGCCTAAATGCGCCAGTGTTCCTCTTTTCTGCTGGTTGAGTAATCAAATAAATGCTCAATTAACTATGATATGATAGGCTCATTAGCGTTTTCTAAATACACTTTACCAGCCAGTCCAGCATTTTCATTTTGACCAAGGGGCATTTCTGTTATAAGAGAGGGTTGTAGAAGTGTAGGCAATTTTTGCACAGGATGAGCCCTCCCCACCCTGACTCTCCCTGGAGAAGACTTTGCCAACTGGAAGAGGGTGGAGAAGAGCCAAGTTAGGGGCCCCCTAGGTAACTGAGCTTGGAGTTCAGAGCCCCAGTTTGCTTGGGTGCCTGTTTTGTTTTTTTCTTAATTTAAGTTTGTGATTGACTTATTATGTGCCCTGGCACTTTTAAGAGATTCAAATAAAACACAGTGAGAGTTCAGAACAAATGTAAATGGCCTCAAAGAAAAGGGAAGGGAGAAAAACAACAATAATCTTTTTTAATGGCTGTAAAATGTGGGAAGGATAGATCATGAGCTCTCTGCATGGGGCCCTCGTCTGATCTCAATCCAGTATTGTAATTTAGACATGACTTTTTATTTAATTTCTGACTGAGAAAGGGAAATTAGAAAACAGCATTATCTCAGCTGCTTCATTATAATGAACAATATTTCACAGTGCCAGCCCTGGAGTTACCTTCAGAACTTCTTTTATGAGGCGGATGTTCACTCTGGTTCTAGGCGAGCTTGAGTTTTCCCACACACTGGTTGCTTGAGGAGCAAGAGCGGAAGTACGGTTTTTAATTAGAAGCTGGTTTAAGGCTCAGGCAGCCCACAGGTTTGCAGGTAGGGGAAGGGAATAGTGAAGTAATAAAATGAGGCGCTGGAAGACACCAAAACCTGATCAGGCAGTTCTGGACTTCCTTAAATGTAAGTAACAGTTCGCTTTTAATCTCCCCACCATGTTTATTTATTTAATTTTTAAATCAGAAGGGGATTTATCCAATCTGTAATTAACCCTTGCATCTGGCCAAGCAATTCTGCCTCCTGCCCCTTCTACTCCCCATGCCTGGCCACTAAATACATAATGGTCTGATAAATATTTAAGCAGCGATGAGGGAGATAATGCGAGTAATCCATTAGAGCCGCCTGCCTGGGCTGGCACAAGTGGAAACAGTAAGTGCTAAGACCCCAGGCTGGGCAGTAGGCTCACTGACCGCTGAGCCTGGCTGTGGGTAGACAAGATGTTGGAGGCCCCGGGAGCCTTTGCTCCCACTTTGCCCCCCTTGACCTTTGATCTTGCCCCTATGGGTCAGCTTCACTGCAAAGTGGGATGCAGCGGGGCCCGTCCTCTGGGAAAGGGGATGGCGTGAATTCCCCACCATGAAGTGACCCTGGACGTCCACCCCATGGCTGCAGGGGACTCTAGGACAGCCGGCTACTCACCTCTGTAACCAGGACAACCACCAGCCCCAGTTTGCACAGGACAGTCCCAGGTCATGCAAGGTGGCTGGCATGGGTATTAATATTGCCTTCTTCCACTTTCAGGAGTCACACTTTGGACAATAAATGTTATGAGCACCCTACCTCTGACTTTCTAATAACATGGCTCAGAATGATGGAGGGAGGCGGGAAATCATAGCAGCAATTTCCCTTACATTATACACACTAAAGCCAGCCATCAAAATGGGTCAAAAATCTGACATTCAACTACAGAAGCCCTTCATCCAGACACACACATACACAGAACATTGCCTCTTGACTTCTCCTAACTCTCTTTGTAGGCCACCTGTGTACCCTTCTCAGCTCACTGCCATCTCTTCCTGGATGCTAATGTTGGGAGACACACCTTATCTCTGCGGACTCCTTCAGGGTGCAAGTTGGGTCTGATGTATCGAGCCATCCACCATTGCTCCCAGCTCAGGGTTGACTCTGTTTGTAGAATGAATGAATCTATTGGGATTGTTCATGATTATGTTAAATCTCTCTTGTTGTCTCAGAAGGTCTTTGACTTCGGCAAATGTTTTTTTATCCTTCTTTATCCAGGGTATCATTCATGGACTCGAATACACATTCACATAAAACTCCCCTTTATACACACACAGTTCAAAATAATAAGTGAAGTACTGAGTGCATGTACTTTCTTTCAACACCTCCTCTCCACCCTCAGGAAACAGAAAGATCCAAGTCTCCGTTTGTAATGAATTCCTCTCTACTAGCCTTCTCTTGTTTCCTCTTCTTTAGAAAGTTCAGGATGGTTTCTGTTATCCACTCAATTAGCCCTTTCTCTTCCTTCTTTCCCTTTCATTCATTTCTTCACTCACTGAAGCATCATCCATCGTTATTTACCAAATACTGCGCACTGGGCTCAACTGATTCCTGGAGTGACTTCAGCCAAGCCCTCCGTTTCCTCGTGACTAGAATTAACTGAATGTTGCATCACTGGTTTCAGAAACACCACCCAGCCACTGCTTGTAGATAGATCTGACATAAATCCACGTGTCTGCCTCCTCTTAGCTCCCAGAGGACAAATCTGGAGAGTGAGGAGGGAAGGGGTCCCCGGGGGCTTCACACCCTCAAGCCTCTTCATGTATTGACTTTCCTTCCTCCCTTCCTCCCGCGGGGTGAACCTGTGCCTGACGCTGCTCAGCTCTACTCCTCTGGGGCTGCTTCCGCCAGAGCTCAGTTTCCCTAGCCCTCCAAGGCCATGGGCCCCCATGGCCTTGATGTCAGCCCCTTCCCCGTGGCTGTGCTCTTGGGGTGTTTGCTTCAGTGCTCATGCCTGCAGGCCCCACTTTCCCACAATGAACCTGCTTAGACCGCCAGGTCTTTATGCCCAGCTAGTCATTCAGAGCCTCACCTGTAAGCTGGTGCTCTCTTCACAGCTGCAATATTATTATTCACACATGTGCACAGATAAATATAACACCCGCATGTGTGCATGTCTGCACAACATGCATATACTAATACATGCGTACAGCTTGCAAAAATAGTTCACAGAATCAACCCACCCTTGCATACCTATAAGCTTCATATGTGTACACATCTTGGACATACATACATAATATATACACAAGCACACACCCCCTAAAATCATAGAAAATATGAACTAGAAATCAGTCTTCAAACGTGTGTAAGACTCCCACATGTGAAGGACTTTGCTATAATATGTACCCTGTGGAATAGAAGTGAAAATGTGAGCTAGTATGTAACTATGCACACCCTGATTCTGTGAATACACATCACCATTCCTCTCTACCTTAAGTATCTTTTCCCTCATGTTACTATTGGCATTGTAGGTGGCTGCTAGCAGTATAATTTAGTTTAGCACTTTTTTGAAGACTACTTTTTAAAGGAGTTTTAGATTTGCAGCAAAACTTAGTGAAGCTACAGGAATGTCTCATACTCCCTAACTCTACACATGCATAGCCCGCCTCATCATCAGTATCCCCCATCAGAGGGTTATGTTTGTTACAACCAATAAACTTACATTGATGCATCTTAATCACCCAAAAGTCCATAGTTTACCTTAAGGTTTATTTTTGGTGTACATTCTATGGGTTTGGACAGATACATGTCATGTACCCATCATTAGAGTGTCATACAACCTACTTTCAGGGCCCTAAAAATTCTCCGTGCTGCATCGATTTATTCCCTCCACCCTCAGTCTCTGGTAACCACCAATCTTCTGACTGTGGTCTTAATTTCTCCTTTTCCAGAATGTCATATAGTTGGAATCAATCATAACCTTTTCAGATTGGTTTCTTTCCCTGAGCAATATGACCTTCCCTTGTAGCTCAGTTGGTAAAGAATATGCCTGAAGGGCAGGAGACCCGGGTTTAAATCCCTGGAGAAGGAAATGACAACTCACTCCAATATTCTTGCCTGGAGAATTCTAGGGACAGAGGAGCCTGGCAGGCTATAGTCCATGGGGTCACAAGAGTAGGACACGACTTAGTGGCTAAACCACCACCACAAAGGTTCCTCCATGTCTTTTCATGGTTTTATAGGTCATATCTTTTTACTGTTGATTAATATTTCCCTGTCTGGATGTGTCACAGTTTATTCATTTACCTGTTAAAGGGCATCATGTTTGCTTCCGAGTTTTGGCAGTTATGAATAAGCAATAAGCATATGTGTGCAGGTTTTTCTGTGGATGACTGCTGGATCATATGGCAAGAATATGGTTAGTTTTATAAGTAACTGCCAAACTGTCTTCCAAAGTGAACATACCATTTTCATTACCACCAGCAATGAGTGGGTTCTTTCTATTCCACATCCTTCTCAGCATTTGGTGTTGTCAGTGTTCCAGATTTTTGGCCATTCTCATTGGTGTGTAGTAGAATCTTATTTTTGGTGTAATTTGCATTTCTCTGATGACATATGATATGGAGGATACTTTTTTTTTTTGCCATGTGTATATCTTTGTTGGGGAGGTGTCTGTTAAGGTATTTGATCCATTTTATTCAGGTTTCTTATTTTCTTATTGTTGAGTTTTAAGTGTTATTTGTATATTTTGGATAATAGTTCTTTACCAGTTGTGCCTTTTGCAAATATTTTCTTCCTATCTGTGGCTAGTCCTCTCATTCTCTTAAAATTGTCTTTTCAATTTTAATGTGGTTTTTAGCTTTAATGAAGTACAGCTTATCTTTTTTTTTTTTTCATGGATCATGCCTTTGATGCTGTATCTAAAAATCCATTGCCACACCTAAGGTCATCTAGGTTTTCTCCTACATTATCTATCTTCTCGGAGAAGGCAATGGCACCCCACTCCAGTATTCTTGCCTGGAAAATGCCATGGATGGAGGAGCCTGGTAGGCTATAGTCCATGGGGTCGCTGAGGGTCGGACATGACTGAGCGACTTCACTTTCACTTTTCACTTTCATGCATTGGAGAAGGAAATGGTAACCCACTCTAGTGTTCTTGCCTGGAGAATCCCAGGGACGGTGGAGCCTGGTGAGCTGCCATCTATGGGGTCGCACAGAGTCGGACACGACTGAAGCGACTTAGCAGTAGCAGTATCTATCTTCTAAAACGTTTATATTGTTGTGTCTTACATGTAGGTCTGTGATCCAGTTTGAGTTAATTTTTGTGAAAGGTGTAAGGTCTGTGCCTAGATTCATTTTCTTTATATTTAGATGTCCAGTTGTTCCAGCACTGTTTGTTGAAAAGGCAATCTTTGCTCCATTGTACTGGTTTGTATTTGCCTTTTATATTTGTGCCATTGCATTGACTAAATTTACATAGGTTTATTTCAGGACTCGTTTTTTCAATCTGTGATCTCTTTGTTTTTCAATTTTGGAGGTTTCTCTCTATATATATATTTTAATATCTAACACTTCCTTTTGGTTTCTTCTTTGCATTTGCATCTCTCTGCACACATTGCCCATCTGTTCTTGCATGCTGTCTATTTTATCTATTACATCCTTAGCATACACATCATAGCTGTTTTAAATTCTAGGTCTGATAATCTCAATATCCTTGCCATGTCTGGATCTATGATGGATCTGTCTCTTTAAATTTTGTTTTTTGCTTTTCGGTATGCTTTGTAATTTTTTCTTGATAGCCATTCAGAATGAACCAGATGAAAAGAACTACTATAAACAAGCCCTTAGTAACATTGTGGTGAGGTGTGCGGGGATGGGAAGCATTCTGTAGCCCTGTGATTAGGTCTAAGTCCTTTAGTGAACCTGTGCCTCCTGACTGTGAACTCCACAGATGTTTCTCAGATTCTGCAACCCCCTATCCTGCTCCCCTCTACCTGTCTCCCTCCTTCCCAGCCCCCAGCCAGGGCAGGAAATAGCTAGAACTAACTTTAGGTATCTCCCCTCCCCTAGATCAGTAAAGCTTTGATAATATCCCACCAGGTTAGGCTCTGGTTAACTAGTTTCCTCTGAGGGCAAGTCTTGTTGGGAAGAACAGACTGTTTTTGCTTATTTAATGGTTCCTTTTAAATAATAAAAATGATTCCTTTTCCCTTCCCCCTGCTGTAAAAGTCAGAGGATATTTCTCTGAGACATACTGTGAGAATCTGGTGAAGATCCTGGAGGTAAAACTCCCCAAATTGTGGGGACCCCACTATGAGTGGGTCCATCTGAAGTTCTTAACACTCAGATTTGTCCACACTGAACCTCTAGCGATTCATCAGTTTTGGTTCAGGTTTTCTGACCCCAGCACTGGTTTCTCTCATGGTTTCCAGTCTCTGCTCCAGGAAGCTAAGTCTCTCTGCATTTGCATGTCTCTGTCTCCAGACTTGGGGGCAGAGGTTTGCCTGTACCCTCTTGTCTCTTAAAAATCTAAGAAGAGCTGTCGATTTTCCAATCTGTCTAGCTTTTTACTATCTAGGGCAGAGTGGCAACTTCCAAGCTTCTCATATGTGGAACCAGAAACTAGAAGTCTAGCACCTTAGTTTTGTCCCATATATTCAGGATGAGGCCCCTTGAATTCTACTTGTATGAACTGTGCTTAGCACTCCTCCAGCTCCTCTGCCAGGAGTCTTTTCTTTTCAGAAACTAGAGGTCCCCAGAATGTGCATCTGAAAACATTGTCATATGGAGAGAGCCTCTCAAAGTTCCCAGGACACATGCCAACAGAGCCCAGGTCTCAGCAGTCATTCGTTTGGAGGATGGCCGCCGGGTGGAGGGCTTCCCTGGTGGTCAGATGAGAATCTGCTTGCAGTGCAGAAGACCTGGGTTTGATCCCTGGGTCAGGAAGATCCCACGGAGAAGGGAATGGCCATCCACTCCAGTATTCTTGCCTGGAGAATTCCATGGACAGAGGAGCCCGGGGTCTATAGTCCACAGGGTCGCAGAAGGATACTACTGAGCAACTAACACACACACACACACACACACACACACACACACACACACACACACACACACACGGGATGGAACCTGCCCACAGCTATATGGGATAGAAGGAACCTTCACTTTCCAGCTGGGACTTTGTCCAGAATACTCTGTGATGTAGGGGGCTCCCCAGTGACTCGGTGGGTAAAGAATCTGCCCGCAATGTAGGAGACATGGATTCGATCTCTGGGTCAGGAAGTTCCCCTGGAGAAGGAAATGGCAACCCATTCCGGTATTCTTGCCTGGAGAATCCCAGGGACAGAGAAGCCTGTAGGTTGAGTCCTTGACTCCATGCAGACCCCTCTTCTGCTCTAATGGAATATCTGTGAGGGGATCTGTGTGGTCCTAGGCTTCCCGCCCCTTAAATGAGAGCTCTTTCACATAATTTCACTTGTAAAATCTCCTATAAGTCTTCAGTTGCCTATAAAACAAGGTGATTGGTGAGTTGGGTCCAGTCTGGAAATCTAGTTTCCATCTGAGAATTAAGACAACTCGTTTGTAGTCCTAGGATAACTGAAAACTCTAACAGGGTTCCCCAACTATTCAAGCTGGTTAGCTTTCTCGGAACCTCTGGCAAGAAAGACAAAGCAGGGTGAGGTGCACCTTGGGCCCCTCCCTTTGCAGCCTCTCAGTGTGTCTGCTCCTCTCTTTGCCCCTCTGGTGCCCAGACTACCTGGGGTTGGTGCCCCCACCTGGCCACCTCCAGATGGATCCGCCCAGATGCTGCTCTGAGCTCTCAGCCGTCCCTTCAGCATTGCTGTTCCACATTAGCAAAGTTCCACTTCTGCAGAGACCTCCTAGATGGACAGCTCCCTGCGAGAACCTGATCCCCTCAGTCCTATTAGGCTGTCAAGTTTGAGACTCTAATGTGTGATCAATTCCTGAAGTTAACTGTCTGTGGATAGGGCACAGTGCCTTCACCAAAGTGGTAGACTTCCCAAGTAACAGCATTGTAGGCATCAAGAAGACATAAGTCAGGAGTCTCTAGAATCTTAGCTGACTTTGGCCCTTGGCAAGACTTGGTTAGGATTCCCTTCCCAGTGCAGACACTGGCAGTTTGCTTCCTGGTATCGAAGAAATCTGAAGCTGTAGGAGACCCATTTCTCATAACCAGAGTGGAAGGGCAAGGAAGCAGACACAGTCTGGGGCTACTTGGCGAGGTCAGGAAGTGGAGAAACTTTTGTTATTTATCTGCGTGTCGCACCTGGATGAATAGACAGGTTTTTTTTTTTTAAATTGTTATTCATTTTACAACTCAATAAAGCTTAATTATGAGGAAGCAGAAAGGCAAACAGAAGCCACGCTCACATGATATTGTACTCCTTGCAGCAATTCCTGCGGGGCCCTCGCACTTGCGATGCAATGTAGAACAAACCAAATTACGGGGACTATTCAAAATTCATTTAAAAACATCATTGAGGAGCATCATAATAAAAACACAATGATAAAGACAAGCTTGGGTTGTTAATTTGTAGCATTGGGCGTATTTGCGGGGCCTGTGTGCACATGTCTGTGTAGGTACGCGTGCTTATGCGGCCTGATTAGTCTTGCTGGGAACTGAGGACTAGATGGGCAGGGGGACGGGTTGGACTGGCACAGTGGGGACGTGGAGAGGGTCCCGCTGGGAAGTTTCTGCTGCTCTGTCCCCTGTTTTGGATAAAGGTCAGAGAGGTCATGCTAGGACTTGAGTCCCAGGCCCATGCTGGGGTGATCAGGGTGTTAATGAGGGGCTGAGGGGGTACCCCAAGGCTAGGCTGGGGGAGAGGGTGTTCAGAGAGGGCTGCCTTGCACTCACCTGGCCTCGCAGGGGTGCCTGCTCACCCCATCTGCAGACAAAGAGCTTGCACTCTGATTACGTTAGACCCCGTCAGAAGCATCTAAGGAGGTGCTGGAGGCTCAGAGCGTTTAATTGTGTTCCAAGTGCCCACTTCTCAGGGGAGCCAATCAAACCCTGTGACTCCGTGTGGGTGCCTGGCCTGCACTGGGAGCGTCTCTGCGGAGCTCACCAGTCCCGGCTCTTCTGTTTTGCTGTTTGGGCCGTGCTGGGTCTTTCTCTAGTTTGCAGCGAGTGGGGGCTGCTCTCTAGCTGCGGTGCTCGGGCTTCTCACCACACAGCTTCTCTCACTGTGGAGCACAGGCTCCAGGAGCGCAGGCTTCAGCAGCTGTGGCTCATGGGCTCTAGAGTGTGAGCTGCACCGTGGAACTTGGAATCTTTCTGGACCAAGGATCGAACCTGTGTCCCTTGGCAGGCGGATTCTTTAAGCACTGGACGAACCAGGGAAGTCCACCAGCCTGGGTTCTAATCCAGGGTACCTGACCCCAGTCTTCACACCTGGTGTTGACTTGACCTCTCCCTCCAGCCTCAGTTCTTCATCTCGGCTTCATGCCACCCGAGTTCTAGAGTGGCCGTCTCAGCTTCTCTCACCAGCCTCCTGCTTCCTTCCTCCAGGCCTGCCCCGCTCTGTCCGTTTGTTGCCCCGAGTCTTACAAGTTGAAGTACAGTCCACCCACCACCACTCCCACTCACCTTTCCTGTTGTGATCTCAAATCCATTGTTTTGAGCCTCAGTTTACTCACCAGGAAAACAGATGTCATTAAGTATGCCTTCCCTCCCTCCAGGAGTGTTTTCTGAATTAATTAATTCTCTTAATTAATTAATTAAGTAAAGCACTTTGAGATATTTAGACAAAAGGTATGCTAAAAGTACAACTTATTTATTCTTAATGAACCCTTCTTTGGAGATAATTTACTTCCGATTCTGAAGGGAAGCACGGTGGACCCCAGGGGGAAAGAAAATGACAAGGTTGATTCTTTTCTTGGTTTTGGGAGAGAGAAAGGGAGGGTGGTTATCATATGTAGTTATTCTCTCAGTGGGCTCTCCTCTCAGTGGGAGAGGGTTAGCCGAGCACTTTGCACCAATCTTGTGCTGCCCAAGCCAGATCTGCTAACCCAAGAACGTGCAGAGGCAGACAGTTCCAAAGACAGAATCATTCAGAGATCTAATCACATTTGGTCTGAAGACTGGGATGTGTGCTTGCTCAATTGCTTTAGTCGTGTCTGACCCTTTGCAACCTCACGGACTGTAGCCCGCCAGGCTCTCCTGCCCTTGGGATTCTCCAGGCAAGAATGCTGGAGTGGGTTGGATGCCCTCCTCCAGGGGTTCTTTCCAACCCAAGGATTGAACCCACATCTCTTGTGTCTTCTGCATTGGAAGACGGGTTCTTTACCACTAGCGCCACCTGGGAAGCCACCAGTGTTGGAGGGAGAGAGAGACAGGGACAGAGAGAGGAGGGGAGGAGAGAAGAGAAGGGAAGGGAAAAGAAGGGACAAGGGAGAAGAGCGAGAGGGAGGTTTTGAGTGCAGCCGCGGGTCCTCAAGGAAAGATGCGTGGAGAAGGCTGTGTGTTGGACTGCCATCTGCTCCGTGCGTGTTTCTCAGCCAGATTCCTGCCCCTGCTGCAGCATCTGTTTCCTCCCAGCATTGACCGTGTCTGGACTCCCAGAGACTATCCCCTCTCTCTGGTTTTTTCTCCTAGGTCCGGACCTCTGCAGCAGTAATAGGTTTGCACATGTCACCTGTGGGCCTCTTGCGTCCTTGTTCTACCACCCACCCCCTTGATCTAAGCCTGACTTGTCCCCAACCAGGCACGCAGCCCCCAGGTGCTTGTCTTCATTTTCTTCAATTCTTGTCTCAGGAAGTGTGGGTTGGGGTGTGTGGGGAGTGGGAGAGGATGGGGTAAATGACCCAAGGTGATGCAAAGGGTTTCTCTTTTTGGTGGTGGTTGTACCTCTGTAGAAAGCAACTTCTATAACCAAACACAGGTCTAAGGCTGAAGCAGGTAATCCTGATCACTGCTGGGGCTGAAGATAGGGAAGGTGAAGTAGGGAGGAATGGGAAGAGGCTTTAATTATTTCCTTTCTATGCTTGTGTATAGCTTGACATTTTCGCTAGTGAAGATGCATGATTTTCATTATCACCATCTTCTATCTCAAGTACATGAACAAACAGCCTAAAGAACATATTTAAGGCATCAGCCAGAGGAGGCTGGCCATTCTTCTCCCTGACAGTCCCGATACTCCTGACGTCACTTGCCAGCTGTGGGAGGTGCTCCGGGGCCAGCCTGCGAGGAGAGGGGATTGGCCAGCAGGGCCAAGGAGAGGCAACATGAGCTGGGGAAGGTGAACGGGTGCAAGTCTAGAAAGGTGGAAGCGAACTCATGCCTCCTAAAGGCCTTGTAGACTCAGGATTTTTACAAGACATTGACCGCTTTCCTACAAGACAAAGAGGGAACTGGGTCCCTTGGTGACAGTGGCCTGGTGTGAACTCTGTGGTCGAGGGGGATACGCTGTATCAGAATGGAGAACATGGAGCTCTCCACTGGTGTCTGATTACAACTGTAGGCTGGAAGCTGAGAGGAAACACCCCCTCGGGGCCATGGGGTGGGCTCTGGAGACAGAGGACACAGCTCTAAATCACAGTTATGCCACTTGCTTGCTGATAACCTAGAATGAGTTACTCAAGCACTTCATGCCTCAGTTTTCTCATCTGTAAAGTGGGGTAACAGATGCATCTGCCACGTGGGATGTGAGGGGAAAATGAGTTGAAATGACACAGCAGTTAAACATTGCTGGTATATGGAATGTGCTGGATATACATCAGTCATCATAGTTGTTGTCACCAAAGCTTAGTGTTCATGCCTGCAGGGGTGGCCAGGCTGGCCTGAACTGGGAGCATCAGGTGAGGGCAGGTATGTCAGTATATGCTTGCAGTGAGGGGACTGGCCCGCCTTAGGCTACCTGCAAAGGGCAACGAGGAATCTGCTGAGGGAGAAGCCCTTTGGAGGGGCAGCATGTATGTGGGTCCACCTCTGCAGAAAGAGTAATTCTGCTCAATGCTTGGTTTCTAGGTTGTGCTCTGCCAGGCCCCCAAGCCGGCAGCCTGATTCCTAGAGGGACCAGGGCCTGCAGAGAAGTAAAGATGGAGCAAAACCAAGAGCTAGTGACCAATATTTCTGTAAGACAAGCACCAGGCAGCACTCAACTGCTTTGGGGCTGGATAAAGTATGTTTGGGGCCAGGGGACAGGGAGGCATCTCAGGAAATGCACTGAGGCCTGGGCCCTGGAGGAAGGGAAGGCAAACCTTGAGTGGTGGCTGGAGATGCCCTTGGGGCTCCTTGGGAAAAGTCGGAGGTGGCAGCAGCTCCCAGAGGGGGCAGCAGGATCAGCATCAGAAAACACGGCGACCTTGTTATTATACAAAGAAGAAGGCTGAAATGCTCTTATGATGGGTCCTGCCTTTCAAGGATCTGTTTCCAGAAAGGCCCTTTGGTCCCCTCCAAGGTTTCTCAGACTCTCGCTGCTGAATGATCAGGGTTGTTTTTTTGTTTTTTTTTTTTCCCCTTTAGTTTTCAGTATGTCATAGAAGGATATTTTGTAAAACGCAGTAAAAATGAATTACCAGTAAAATGAAATAAAAAACAGATGTACAATGTACAAGTCCCAATTTTTTTATTACTGAAGTCAACAGACATAAAACTACTCTGTCAAATTGCTGTAGGCTTCTAAATGCTTTCTCTCAATTTCTGGACTTACCTCTTTGCAGACTGGGATCAAAGTCTGGGGCCTGGCTTGGGTTCAGGGACCACACTGGCCTCACCTGCCTGCTGATCTCGTGGAGATGCTTGGTGCTTGGGGCTAAAGGTGAAGGGACGTCTGCCTCTGGGTTGAGCAAGTGGGAATATCAGGAATTAGCTTCCTAGCATAATGAAATACTGCACCATGCATGGCTTGAAACAACAGTGGTTTATTCTCCTGCAGTTCTGGAGTCCAGAGTTCAAAGTCAAGGTGTCTGCAGGACTATGCTCTTTCTGAGCCTCCAGTGTAGGTCCTTTCATGCCTGCTTCAAATTCTGGAGGTTCCTAGCAGTCGTTAGCTTTACCGGGCTGGTAGCTGCCTCACTCCAGTCCCTGCTTCCGTCCTCACACAGCCTTTCTTCCTGTGTGTCTCCAGGTCTTTCTCTCCTGTGAGGACACCACTCACTGGGTTTAGGGCTCACTCTGGTTCAGTATGACTTCATCCTGAACAGATTATATCTGTAAAGACACTATTTCCAAATAAGGGCACATTCTGAGATCCTGGGTAGACAGAATTTGAGAGGTGCAGACACTGTTCACAATTCAGCCCCGCACAGCTGGCATGGATGGACCCAGATGCTGGAGGCAGAGGGGACCTGGAAGGTCCATCAGAACTAGTGGCCAGCTTTATGCTTCATATTCCTGGGCAAGGAAGTCCTGGATGATACCAGGTACTTAGTCTGATCAGGACCATTTTACACTCCTGGACCACGGGGCCTGAGAAGGCATTGTTCACAGGAGCAGGAAGGGAATTTTTAGGGTACTTGGGGCTTTCTCGCCACAGCTTTTGAGGATGCAGAGGATGTGAGCCAGGGAAGTCTAAAGCAAAACCAACCACTCTCTTCACCTGAGGGTCTGGGAGAGTCCTGACCAGAGCTCTGAGGGAAAGATAAGGTTTATGGAACTTTCTTGGATGTGAGAGGCAGCAAAAACCAGTGGTTAGAGCACTAGCTCTAGTCTCAAACTTGAGACTGGTTCTACTATCAGAAGCTTTGTGGGGACTTCTCTGGGGACCCAGTAGGTAGGACTTGGCCTTCCAATGCAAGGGGTACAGGTTCAAGTCCTGGTTGGGGAGCTAGGATCCCACACGCCTTATGGCTAAGAAACCAAGACACAGAACTGAAGCAATACTGTAACAAATTCAATAAAGGTTTTAAAAATGGTCCACATCAAAAAACCTTAAAAGGAAGAGAAGTTTTGTAACCTTGGGCAAGTTACTTTCCTTTCAGTGCCTCAGTTTCCTCATCTGTAAAATGGAGCTAAGAGTAGTTCTCACTTCTAGGACTGTTGTGAATGATCAATGTGATAATATACGTAAAGGGCTTGGCACAATGCCTGGCACATGGTAATCACTCAATAGTTGCTTCCTATTATCAACAGAGTGATTTTTAGATGGACCATGAAAGGTGACTGCTATCTTGAACTGTGCCTGTTAGGGAAAAGAGACTTTATATTTATAAACAGCTTCCATGTACCAAACGTTGTTATGGGTGATTTATATGTTTATATAATATCAATAGATGTTTCTAAGTGGTTACATTGTGATTAATTTACTTGTTAATATCTCAAGCTTTTATGGAGACCTACTGTGTACAACAGGCAGTGCGGGATCCGGACATGTTTAAGGAAAGGCTACTTCACTTTGGGCAAAGAAATCAAATTTGGCTCTTATTGGGTATCAGCCTTTAAGGAGGGATTTCATACAATTTTGTCTTCATATGGGAGATTTAATTAACTGACCTTTTGTGTCCCTCTGGCCCTTGGTTCTGCAGGACAATGTGATAGAAAAAGGTGAATTATTTCCACAAGTGTGAAGCTTCATCACCATGCGTGTCTTTGTCTGTTTCACAAAGATAGTATTACGAATTTGAACTCTTAAGCAGTTTCTGTTATGCCAAAGAAAAGCCTTTTCAGTTCAGTTTGGAAAATATCTTGTTTTATTTCATTCCCATGATGATTCATAACAAAATAAGAAAAAAATGTGAGTTATAACAAAACTGGATTACTAGTATGTAACCCGTAGCATTGCTTAATTTGGCTCGCTATTACAGTTTTAATAGAAAATATCATTTGATTGCAATTTAGAAATAAAATTTCATTTCCATATTATAACTAATATGAATAATAAGTCCCAAAATGTCTAATATACTTAGGCATTTCTATGAACACAATGAATATGTTTTGGATGTTCCTGGCATACTAATTCAAAGTCTCATTGTGTCCTGGTACTTTTCTTGAGCTCACTGACCTCACCCAGGAAGCCTTTACCAGCAATTAGTTTTCAGCTGTATTAGCCCTTTGGAGTGCTGTGATAATTAAAGTGTTATGCCTCTTTAAATGAAGTTGGCTGCTGGTGCCAGTCTGAATTGCTCTCATAAGAGTGCCCCCCTTTCTCTCTGTGAAGTCTGGGGTTGTGGGTAGCTCTGCCATCTTGGCTGTGGCCTGGGACCTGGAGCTCGTTTGCTTATAATACTTGCCATTTCCAGAGCCCCAGGCTTGTTCTGTCTTGCCATAAGGAGACAGGCTGTGTGCTTCCCTTGCTTCAAGAACAACTGCCATTCATTCATTCATTCAATAAGTATTAATTGATGGCCTATTCTATGCCAGCACTGTATTTGCTATTGGAGTTACCATGGTAATTAAAAACAGATACAGTCCTAACTCACAGAATTAAATAATCATGATAAAAATGCATAAATATATGCTACTGGAAAGAGAAATATGGTTGTAAGCTAACAAAGGGAACTGTCCAAGCTGAATGTTGGAGCAGGTGTTCTGAAAGAGCAATGGGTTGGGGATTGTGTGTAAGAAGACCGGAGTGAACGGGATTTAGGGGGAGTGGGGCTGGGGGCCGTGAAGACTGTGTTACAAGAGGAGGATGGGGGCAGTCAGACTGTGCAGAACCACGGGGGCCACAGGAAGGGTGCTGGTTTTCAGTCTAACTACAGTGGAAAGGTACTAAAGTGTTTAATGCCACGTAGCCAGATGCACATTTTGCAGGAGTTTGAAGTTTGGAGAATGGACTGAAAGCTTCTGCAGAACTGGAGAGGAAACCATGGTGGGCTGAACTAAGGTGGTGGCAGATGGACAGAGAGAAGTAGAATGAATGAAGGCTATGGATATGAAGGATGTGAGGAGAGAGACGCCAGGTTCACCCCTACCAAGCTCATTCTTTGCCTGGCTGCCCTCCTCCATCAGCTCAGGGCCACTCTTGTACTTGATTTGGGCTCTGCTCAAATGTCTACCCGGTCTCTCTCTCCTTACACTGTTCAGTTTTTTGTTTTTTGTAATTTGGAAGACAGTGTATTATATATTTATTCATTATTTTATAATAAATACTATATATTTATTATATATTATTTATTTACCATTATATACATTTTATCATTTATTTATCAGATACTGTATTATATAGTTATGTATTTATAAATGTATATTTATAAATGAATGTATATAGTATATATATAATACTATATATATATAGTGTGTATATATATATATCTATCTAGTATATATATGTTTATTTATCAACTGGTAAATGCCAGCCCTCATGCCAGCTCCATGAGGCCAGGAATGCATTTGTCTCAAGCCTGGAATGTTGCCTGACATGTGTGTGTGCTTAGTTGCTCAGTTGTGTCTGAATCACTGTGGTCTCTCAAAAAATACTTTATGAGTGAATGAAGGAATGATTCTGAATAGCTGGCTCATACCATTAGGCTGATGGTGGCATCCTGCTCGAGAAAGGGATAACTGAACGGGACTAGATATGGGTGGGGCACCTGGGAATCTGAAGGTTGGAGGTGCTCTGTGGGCACAGCCAGGCTGTGGGCCTGGAGCTGAGTTGGCCCTTGGAGCTTCACCCAGCACCCACCTCTGAGACTGGCCTCATCAAGCCCAAGGCAAGTCCTTCTTGATAAGCTGGAAGCTATCACTGCCTACTTCACCAGGTTACTCTGGAATTCAGAGAGGAAGATGAGTGTCTCTCCTAGCAGGCACTGGACAAATATTCAATGCTTCTCTCCTGGAAGGATTTGGGGCAACCCATTCCGGTATGCTTGCCTGGGAAATCCCAGGGACAGAGGAGCCTGATGGGCTATAGTCCATGGGGTCACAGAGAGGTGGACACGATTTAGCGATTAAACAACAACTGGGTTAGCAGAGAGTGGGAAAGGGTGAGAAAAGGGTCTACTAGGGGCCAGACAAGAGGGGCTGGAGGACAGAGCCCCGGAAGCCGCTCTAGGTCCAGGGCTGCCTTGACCCTCTGGGGGCGGAGGCTGTTTTCTCTCCGGTCCCGCCAGCAGGTGGTAGGTGAGTCAGGCTCACAAGTGCACACGTGCAGAGGGAGGTGGGTTATGGCTCACAGGGGCACATGTACAGCAGCTCCACCGACAGCCGGCCAAGTTCCCTTACCCTACTCTCCACTTCCCATCTTACAGAGCACGCTCCAACATCCTGCTTCAACCCCACGTAGCCACATTGCCACATGGCCCCTCCTTGGCCAGGTCACCATGCCTCCTTGGCATTCAGGTCACCTGCGCTTTCTTGCAGTCTGCTATTTATCCAGTCTGCTCTTCCCACTGACAACACCTATCTCATTCTCTGCCCAGTAGATCCTAATGGTTTCAGCTTCTGAAACCCCATTCCTCCCTCTCTTATACCATGTCTCTTTGGGGGGCTTCCTCCTCCCTGGTTCTTGGGGTTGGCAGTATGACACAATGGAGTGCCTGGGTTTGAATCCTCCCTTAACCACTTCCTAGCTGTGTGGTGTTAGGGAGCTCCTTAACCCATCTCTAATTCAGTTTCCCCATCTCTAATCGTGTGTATCTATACCTCATTAGGCTATAACGAATACTGGAAGAGTTAGTTTACCTGAAGTGCTCAGAGCAGAGCTTGATGCTGTTCTCAGGGGGAGACACCAGTCCGTGCTGGACCTGGTCTCAGCACCAGCTAGCTCTCCCTGCCCTGCCCACACCCCAGAACTTGGCCCTTTGTGTATTTCCTGGCCACAGTGGCCCTAGGGAACGTTCACACTATTCCGAATGTTCTGAAGCCACAGCTGCATCCATCGCCACAGCCGCTTCCATTGCCACAGCCTACGGAGCCCCCACATGTGGAACCAAGTGACCGGGAGAGGCCTCAGCAATCTGCAGTGGAGAAGGACTGTTGGACCGCTGCATTGCTGGCTGGTAACACAACTCAGATAACGCCTCCCAGGTGGGCCTTGGTCCCTTAAGAGAAGAGAGACGAGGAGCCAGTGATCAGGTTCTTGCCCTTCTCCTTCTCACTTTCCAGGGATGTTCTAAGAGGCAGCTGTTCGATGGAAACAACTCTGGAAACAACCCTTGGAAGACCAAGCAGCCAGCTGTGTTTGTTGCAAGGTGACGGCCAGCTCAGCTCAGCGAGGCACCTGCTCACGTTCACCCCCGTGCTCCTGCTTCACTTCCTGTCCCCTCTCCCATGTGTGTTTTTGCAACACCACCAAGCAATTAACTCGGTTCTGTTACTACCTACCTGAAGATAGCAGCAGATCCCACAGGTAGAGGACTCAGCCCCACACGCGTCGGATGCCAGTTGTAAGTCCAGATTTTCATCTGGGCTTCTGATCACTGGCTGTAAAGCAGAGGTTCCCACAACCCTTTTCTTGGGTTTGATTAATTTGCTAGAGTGGCTCCCAGAGTGGCTAACCAGTTTATGATAAAGGGTATTATAAAGGCTACAGATCAACAGGTCAACTTGAAGAGGTACAGAGGGTGAGGTCTGAAAGGGTTCCCAGCACAGGAGCTTGTCTCCATAGAACTGGGATGCGCCATACTCCTGACACGTGTTCATCAGGGTGGATGCTCAGCACATCTTCAGGAGTTTTTATAGAGTTCAAGAGTTTTTACAGCAATTTCATCCCCAGCAGCTCCCTAACTCCCTGCCATCATGTGTAGTTCCTGGAGGTTGATGGGCGGGGCTACAAATGCCAACTCTTTAATCCTCAGTCTATCTGGTGATTAGCCCCATCCTGAGGCTATATTAGGACCTGATCCTGATTTAAAGCCCTTGTCTATGGCTATACAACCCTGAACATGCCCGAGCTCATCTGATTCAAAGCCCTTGTTTCAAAAACCAACATTTCTCTCACTTACGAAATTATCAGGGTCTTAGGAGCTCTGCCTCAGGAACCATGGACAGAAAGTAAATGTATTTCTGAAACAACACCCTTCCTCTTACTTCCCTGGAATTGCTGCTGCTGCGTCGCTTCAGTCGTGTCCAACTCTGTGCGATCTCATAGATGGCAGCCCACTAGGCTCTGTCCCTGGGATTCTCCAGGCAAGAACACTGGAGTGGATTGCCATTTCCTTCTCCAATGCATGAAAGTGAAAAGTGAAAGTGAAGTTGCTCAGTCGTGCCCGACTCCTAGCGACCTCATGGACTGCAGTCCACCAGGCGGGATTTTCCAGGCAAGAGTACTGGAGTGGGTTGCCATTGCCTTCTCCGCCCTGGGATTGCAGGTCCCAATAAAACCACAGAAAGTAAGCTTTAGCCTCAAGTTCTGTTTTCAAAGTTACTCTAGATAAGGAAAGAATCTTCCATTATAATGCTTAGTAACCCTTTACAGGGAATGTATCTTTATGCCTAACTAGAGGATAATTTCTTGGAAGAGTATATGAGACTATATTTTCTCTTATCTCCCATGTTATTTACCAAAATGGCTAATGGTTTAATCGGCTCCCTCTGTGACTACAATCAGTTGATCAGAGCCCAGTGTGATCATAGCAAGGACTGCTCACCCTGGGCCTGGAATGACCCAGAACTGATCCCATGCTGAATTCTTAGATGCCATTAGCCCATTTTCAGAGCTGATTCCAGTCCTCCATCTCATTCCCTTGAATTGTCTACATTTGCCTTTATACTCTGAAAACACCAAAACATCTTCAGGTCATTCTCATTTAAGAACCAATTAAATTAAGCCAGCCATACACCCCGTCAGCCACACACCCCTGTCAGCCACACACCCCTGTCAGCCACACACCCCAGTCTAAGAGCTGTCCTGTCTCACTCTTGCCCTTCACGACCAACGTTCCAAGTGTTTGCTGTCCTCTTTCTTGTCCTCGTCTCTTCGTGCGTCCCTGTCAATCTATTGCAGTCTAGCTTATGCCCCGTCTGATTCATCCATCACTCTTCTTGCTGGTCACCGTTGACTTCCATAATGTTGAATTCAGCATTTTCAAGAGTTGTTCAACACCCTCTCACTTCTCCTCAGCCAATTCATGGAAAAAGCAGCCCCATGCTCCCCAGCTCAGCATCATCTGGTGGAAACAGAAGCCCAGAGAGAGGTCCACTTGAGGGAGACCTCTCAGTGAAGCAGTGGTCCGTATCCACCTACCTGCCCTCACATACCGAGCTGATCACATACTGTGAATCTTGGGAGTGTTCCTCCTCCATAATGTTAAATCCAGTGGATAATTTAGCCGTTACTTGCTTGAATTTTATTACATCTCATACTGTTCCTCATCCGTTCTTGAACTCTTCCTCGCTTGATTTGTGTGATTCCAGTCTTCTTGTTTTCCAACAGCCTTTCAGGCTGCTCCTTCTGACCCTTCTCAGCAGCCTTCTTTCCTTCACTGACCACTTAGCTGTTTGTACCCCCCAATACTTGTTCTTGGTACTCTGCTCTCCAGTTTCTCTGTGTAACCTTTTTTTTTTTTTGTGGGGGGTGGGGGGTGGGGGTGGGATTCTCCTTCACACTGGGTCCCTGGGTATTGCAGATGTGTTGATAACTCCTCTATCTCTTGAGTCTGGACTGAGTGTCAACCTGTTGCCCACCAGCCTACGGAATATACTCCAAATCTCTCAAGCCCAACTTATCTGAACAGAACTCTTTCTCCCTGAAACCTGGGTGACCACTGTCTAACCTCAGGGATGAATGCCACCATCCAGTCAGGAGCCCATGCTAGGACCTTATTTACTTGTTTTTACCTTCCTGCCCACCTCCCTTGCCAGGCATTTATTTAGAAAAGTCTGAAGCCTCTATATCTCTGCCACTTCTGCCTTAGTTCAGCCTCTTGTAGATTCCTACCTGGATTATATAAATAGTCCTTGAATTGATTTCTCTGTCTCCTGAATATCCTTCCCAGTGGGTACTTGTTTCCACTGCCATCAGAGTAATCTTTACAAAATCACACTTGATTTTGCCATACTATTTCTTAAAAAACCTCTAATTGCTGACCCCTCAGAGCTTCCAATTTGAGGTTCAAATGTATGAGCTTCAAATGTATGAGCTTCATGCATACAAGGGCTTTCATGATCTGCCCCTTGACTAATACATTAACCTTCTCTTTACATTCCTACCTCCTTTTTTTCCAGCCAAATTTGAATCTTTTATATTCCTTGAACATGTTATGCTATCTCAGACCTCCACATCTTTGCACTTACTGTCTCTTCTGCCTGATAACTCATCCATCCATCCATCTACTTCCTCAGCTAATACCTATCCTTTTCCCAAAGTTAATTCAATTGCAGCCTCTTTTGAGAAGCATTCCTTTGGCCTCTCTGTCTGGTTTCCAGGGTTCTCTGCTTATATTTTTCTGAATAGAAGTTCTTATTACACTGACTTAAGAAGAGTTGAATGATTTACATTCTCAAGCACCCAGAGGTCAGGGACTGTGTCTTACACGTGTCCCCTCAATGCTTAGTATTATTCCTAGTATCATTCCTACATTTTCCATAGTAGATGCCCAACAGTGCTGAATGAATGAACTAAGACTCTGTTCCATCCACTCCTCAAAAATAAGCCCCGTTGATCACAATGAGGAGTAGACTGGATAGAATGAGTTGATTGCTCTTTGTATAGAACTCAAGGCTCTGTAGCCCTGTCTTAGTTTCTAGTTTTGAGCACCTCTGGTCTCCTTAGGTGGGTATTTCCATCTTGTTCCCCTTACTCCTGGCCGATTCATCCTTTGGTGGGCCTGGTCCAGGTCAGGCCTCCTTCCCTCTCTGCTACCTTCCCTAGGGCCTCCCTCATCCCTCCAAGCAGGAGCCAGCCTTCCCTGAGCCTAGAAATTCTGCTTTAGTTTTTAATCTTTCCTTGTAAATTAATCTCTCTTGCTATCTAATCATGCCTGGTGCCCTTCCTGAACTCTCTCCTCTTTGCCTACCTCTGCTGGATAATGAGATGCCTACAGATGGCTGCAATCTCTCAGGCTCCATCTTACCACCAGAGACCATTTCCACTTGGCTTTGTGCTGTGGGCCCTGCACATGCACACATGCCCAAATCATCTCGCCTGTCTTATTTATTTCACTGCCACTTCCCACTGCAAACTTATCTAATTTGTGCTCTGCTCTGTGGCTGTGTCTCTCTCAGCAGGTCTCCACTTTTGAGGTCCCCTCCACTTATGAATCCATCTCTGTCTTTATGATTATTTTTTCCTTCCTGTGTTAATGCTGTACCGTTCCAAGCTGAATCTCATTTGAAGGCAACTTACCCAAACAGTCCAGGTCACAGATAATTTTTTTCCCCCACTTCTTCCCAGGCAGGGGCCTCTGTCAGTTTCATGAGATGCCTTCCTATAAGTGCTAAGAAAAAAGGGAATCTTTCCTGATCACACTCGCTTTTGTTAGAAAATGTCATCATGCTTGTTTGACTCAATTATCAGAGACCCCAAAGCTAGGTTTGTGTTTGGTGGCAGCAACTATCTTTTCCTGGGTCTCTGTGAAATTATCTTTTTCTCTTATTATATGGCATTCTTATTAGTTAGTATTATTAAGGGACTAACATATATAATTTTTCTGCTATGTTTCAGTTCAGTTCAGTTCAGTCACTCAGTCGTGTCCAACTCTTTGCGACCCCATGAATCGCAGCATGCCAGGCCTCCCTGTCCATCACCATCTCCCGGAGTTCACTCAGACTCACGTCCATCAAGCCCATGATGCCATCCAGCCATCTCATCCTCTGTGGTCCCCTTCTCCTCCTGCCCCCAATCCCTCCCAGCATCAGAGTTTTTTCCAATGAGTCAACTCTTCACATGAGGTGGCCAAAGTACTGGAGTTTCAGCTTTAGCATCATTCCCTCCAAAGAAATCCCAGGGTTGATCTCCTTCAGAATGGACTGGTTGGATCTCCTTGCAGTCCAAGGGACTCTCAAGAGTCTTCTCCAACACCACAGTTTAAAAGCATCAATTCTTCGGTGCTCAGCCTTCTTCACAGTCCAACTCTCACATCCATACATGACCACAGGAAAAACCATAGCCTTGACTAGACGGACCTTAGTTGGCAAAGTAATGTCTCTGCTATGTTTACTTCAAGTATTTTTGAATACTGTATTTTCTAAATAATATATTTGGTGCCTGATGTTTTATAAACTGTTTTTCCTGTGTTTCTATCCCTAGCTCTAGTCCTCAAACCTCTGAGCCATCATAGAAGTTGGTGTCAATGAGGTTTTGAGGCTCAGCGGACAAGTCCCTTACTGTCACCCTAAACTGCAGTCATTTAGATGTGGGCATTTAGATGTGGGTGAGATAAGCTGGGCAAGGTGGTCCGCACAGGTAGGCAGAGTGGGTGGGGTGGCAGGGTGCTGGGGGAAGGTCTTGGCTTTGTAAGAGAGCAGGTAAGCAGGCTTGATTCTGTCCCTCCTGGTCATGTAATCTCGGACAAGTTAACTTTCCTGAGTGCCATTCTCACCCTAAAAGGGGAATAACAAAACCTCCAGGACTGTGAGAAATAAATGAGAGAAAGTATGCCCAAGTACCTGGCATGCTGTTGGGGGGCAACTCAATTCAAGTTTCTATCCTTGACTTTGCCTGTAAGTACGTCCACCTCACCCCGTCTCATATTATGGGGCCTGAAATCCCACCAGTCAGTCAGTCAGTTCAGTCGCGCAGTCATATCTGACTCTTTGTGACCCCATGGACTGCAGCACGCCAGGCTTCCCTGTCCATCGCCAACTCCCAGAGCTTGCTCAAACTCACGTCCATTGAGTTGGTGATGCCATCAAACCATCTCATCCTCTGTTGTCCCCTTCTCCTCCTGCCTTCAATCTTTCCCAGCATCAGGGTCTTTTCCAATGAGTCAGTTCTTCTCATCAGGTGGCCAAAATATTGGAGTTTCAGCTTCAACATCTGTCCTTCCAATGAATATCCAGGACTGATTTCCTTTAGGATGGACTGGTTTGATCTTCTTGTAGTCCAAGGGACTCTCAAGAGTCTTCTACAACACCACAGTTTGAAAGCATCAATTCTTCAGCACTCAGCTTTCTTTATGGTCCAACTCTTTCATTTTAAAAAGACAAACATCCCCATGGGGTCTATGCCTTGGTCTGGCTGAGTCTCTCCAGGGAAACAAGCTGTCACCAGGGGAGTGAGACAGTAGTTTGATGTTGGGAGGCAGGAGAGTGAATTTGGGGGGCAGAGTGTTTGGGGGGCATTGCTGAGCAGCAGGGTGGTGAGGGAGGTGCACCTGACTAGACGGTTGGGGGTGCCCTCTGACCTCATGGTGTTTAGAGCAGCATTTCTGGAGTGTTGGATGCTCTTGCAGCCTGGCTGGGGTGGCCTGAGAGTCTGCATTTCTGGCCAACTCTGGGCTCACAGTGGCTGCTCTTCCCAGGACCACACTTTGGGTCGTGAGGGTTTGTCAGACTTTGACCCAGGCTCTGGTCAGCGCAGCCTTCTCCCGGCATCTGACCCCTAGCTCCCTCTCCCACACCCTCTGAGACCAGTGAGGTTCCTGGCTCCCCAACTGCAGAGCCAGGATCGCCTGTCAGGCCTATTTGAATTGTTATTATTTATTTTTTTCCTCAGAACCTCACCCGAGTCACTATTCCTAAGCACTTTCCTAAAATTGAGAGCTATTATATTCACTGCTTTCCTTTTTATCTCTTCATCTGGCATTTCTATAGATTACAAAAAAAGCAGTTAAATTTGTCTAGAGTGATTTGTACCACATCAACGCCTGCTATTTACTGCTTGCGAGTCTATCCGCCAACACTTGCAAAGAGTTCCCCTGAGTGTCGCAACCTTGGCTTGTCTCAGAGGTGACTGTCATTTTAAGTTTCCCCAAAAGGGGATGCATAGGCCTCAGTTTATTCAACTAAATACATTCTTATTTTTAAACATACATATGCATATACACACTCACAAAATGGCCAGGATCCAGGAATCCCACACCTAACTCTTTCACTGACCAGACATGTGATGCCAAGATAGATATCCCTGCCCTTGGAGTCTCGTTTCCTCACCTGTGAAGTGGACAGAATAAGACACGACAATATGTCTCACTGTGAAAGGGCTTCCTGGAGAACTTGGTGCAAATTTGGTGCTCAAAAAATGCTTAAAAGGAAAACAATTATTTCCATGCTGTGAAAATTAATAAAGGGAAACCTCAGTAATATGTAGCCAAGAGGCCAGAAGGGGGACTTCTGCACATGCCACTTGACATCAGTACAGATACCCACAGGAAAAGACTACCTTGCATCTTTAGCAGAAAGTGACTTCACTACCCCAGCAAGAGAAAGAAAGATTTCTTCTTGCCTGGCAACAGCTCAGCCAATGAGAGACTGGCACAATGCAGCCAATGAAAAGCCGCTACACTTTGAACTCCCAGTTTCCTCCAATGAACTTTTTGTTTGTAACAGTACCTCCCAATTTTCTTTTCTCCTCTGTAAAAGAGTTTCCTCTCCTTTGCTTTACCTGATTTGCTCCTCACTCACCATAGTTGCATGTCCCAAATTGCAATTCTTTGTTGCAATAAACTTGTTTTGCTAGTCAAATTACAGGCTGTTTTGTTGTTTTATAGGGTCACCAGGTGTCACAGTGGTAAAGAATCTGCCTGCAAATTCAGGAGACATGGGTTCGAAACAGCCGCTGGAGAAAGAAATGGCATCCCACTTCAGTATTCTTGCCTGGAGAATCCTATGGACAGAGTAGCCTGGTGTGTTACAGTCCATAGGGTCGCAAAGAGTTGGACACCACTGCAACAACTTAGCAGGCATGCATGCATTTAAGTGAAAAAGCACAAAAAAAGACCTTAAATAAATATTTGTTGTTGATAAATACTTATTTGATTACATGTTGCAGATCCTTTGTTAGGTTAAAAGTTTGAGGTGGACAAGTTCTTAGTGTGTCTTAGTTCTCTTCATTCCATCCAGTGCTTAGTAAAATACCCATATAAGAGTGAGTACCTGACAAATATTATTTGAATTACTTCACTATATATTCCACTTACTGAGGGGAGTTTGTGGAAATTCCTCCATCACATCCTCAAAATTCTGTCACAGTTTCTGAGCATTTAGGAAGATTGTGTCTATTCTAAGTATTTAATATGTTTACCTTTATCACTATACTATAGAATGAATTTCCTTTTTCTCTTTGGCTTCTAGGAAGTTCACAGCTAAATGTTGTTAGGTGGCCAAAGTTAATTTTGGTTTGGCTTTTCTTATTTCCCCTAATCTTCTATGGTGCCTGATTTGATATTTTGTTTTAATGTTCTTATTTTCATTGTGATTTTTCAGCTCCTCAAATACTTTTTTGGAAACAGCAAGGTACAAATTATGCCTAAAACCAAAACACGAGGAGTGTGATTTGTCTAAGTAAGTGGAAGAGTACTGGTAAGACCTAGGCTTGAATTTCATCCTTTGAAAACATGATTTGAAGAATTTGCCACCCACAGCCGCATTGTGGAAATAACCACTGCACCGTGGCTGGAAGAGAAAGGAGAAAACACAGAAAGAGAGAGCAGAACCTCACTTATGTTTGAGAATCAAAGACTTTCCACCACCCACTTCCCTTTCCCCAGTCTGTCACTGCCCCTCATTCATCACTAGTTTCTCAACCACATCACTTACTGTGCTTGTCACACGACTGTGGTTCCCATAGGCTGCATCGAAGGTTGAGAAGCATTGTCCCCACTTCTATATCACCTAGAATATCTTTTCTCTCTAACAATTCTGCCTAAGCTGCAAAACCCAGATCGTCTTTCTCCTTCTGACCACTGCAGCTCACAGGAAACCTGCCTCCCTTAGACCCATGGGCAGTCAACTTTGCTGTGTCTTTTTGTTCTTCTTTATTCCCCTGAGAAGCCCACTCTTCCCAGGGCTGGCAAGGGGGCATTCCTTTCTTTCCCTAACAGTATCTAGTAGGGGCTGGTATACAGTGGGCACTCAATCCATACATGACTAGATGCTACTTAATATGTAATTCCAGAAAAACATCTATTTCTGTTTTATTGACTATGCCAAAGCCTTTGACTGTGTGGATCACAATAAACTGTGGAAAATTCCTGAAGAGATGGGAATACCAGACCATCTGACATGCCTCCTGAGAAATCTGTATGCAGGTCAGGAAGCAACAGAACTGGACATGGAACAACAGACTGGTTCCAAATAGGAAAAGGAGTACGTCAAGGCTATATTGTCACTGTGCTTATTTAATGTATATGCAGAATACATCATGAGAAACGCTGGACTGGATGAAGCACAAGCTGGAATCAAGATTTCCGGGAGAAATATCAATAACATCAGATATGCAGATGACACCACCCTTATGGCAGAAAGTGAAGAGGAACTAAAAAGCCTCTTGATGAAAGTGAAAGAGGAGAGTGAAAAAGTTGGCTTAAAGCTCAACATTCAGAAAACGAAGATCATGGCATCTGGTCCCATCACTTCATGGCAAATAGATGGGGAAACAGTGGAAACAGTGTCAGACTTTCTTTTTTTGGGCTCCAAAATCACTGCAGATGGTGATTGCAGCCATGAAATTAAAAGACACTTACTCCTTGGAAGGAAAGTTATGACCAACCTAGACAGCATATTAAAAAGCAAAGACATTACTTTGCCAACAAAGGTCCGTCTAGTCAAAGCTATGGTTTTTCCAGTGGTCATGTATGGATGTGAGAGTTGGACTGTGAAGAAAGCTGAGCGCCAAAGAATTGATGCTTTTGAACTGTGTTGTTGGAGAAGACTCTTGAGAGTCCCTTGGACTGCAAGGAGATCCAACCAGTCCATTCTAAGGGAGATCAGTCCTGACTCCAATACTTTGGCCACCTGATGTGAAGAGTTGACTCATTGGAAAAGACTCTGATGCTGGGAGGGATTGGGGGCAGGAGAAGGGGACGACCGAGGATGAGATGGCTGGATGGCATCACCAACTCGATGGACATGAGTTTGGGTAAACTCTAGGAGTTGGTGATGGACAGGGAGGCCTGGTGTGCTGTGATTCATGGGGTTGCAAAGAGTTGGACAGGACTGAGCGACTGAACTGAACTGAACTGAATATGTAATCATGGGCTTCCCTAGTGGCTCAAATGATAAAGAATTTGCCTGCAATGCAGAAATCCCGGGTTTGACCCTGGGGTCTATCCTGGGTTGGGAAGATTCTCTGCAGAAGGAAATGACTACCTGTTCCAGTATTCTTGCCTGGGATATCCCATGTACAGAGGAGCTTGGCGGGTTACAGTCCGTGGGTTGCAAAGAGTCAGACATGACTGAACAATAAACACACACATACAATATGTAATCATAGTCTCACACATGGTCATAATGTGTATCATGCTTCTAAGCTCTATACTCTTGCCTACAAGAGCATGCAGAGGTCAGTCTGTAGCCCAAAGCATTTGTAAATACAAAGCCATACAGTCAGTGCTAGGAGAAGCCATAGGGCCATTGGAATTGATCCTTGTATATTTTTAAAGAAGCCCAGAGAGGAGAGGGTCCTGTGGAGGGTTCCAGAACTGGCTGATGGCACAGCAGAGACTAGAGCTCAAGTCATTCGATCTGGAGTCCAGCATGCACATGGCCTTCAGTTGTGTCTTTTCACTGAGGCCAACCCTTTTTTCCTTCTTCAGAGTCCAAGCATGAGTCTGCCAAGCTAAGGTTTGCATTAAAGCATACCATGAGATTTCTTCAACACAAGGCTGACGATTGCCTAGGAAAATGAGTTTTACAGAGTCAGATTCTATTTTAACTGCATTAAGATGTCTGGCCAATTAAAGGACATTAGAGGTTAACAGTTCTTATAAAGTGGAGAATCATTTTATAAAGTGAATACCCACTTCTTTTGCCCATTGAGATTCTGTCAAGGTTTCTCTCATAAATGGAGGATTTGCCTGTTATACATCTTGGTTATACTCCAAAGTGAATGGTTATGAATTCATTTATAAATTCTGCAATATGTATGAATTATTTATACCGTCATAATCTTAGATGTGTGAAACTGTAACTCTGTCTGTTTCTTTATAACTGAACTCAACCTTAGTTCTCTACCTCTCGTTCCTTCCAAAGATGAAAAACAAATTTGCTAGTTGAAGACAACTAGTCACTTCTCATTTAAATACGATTAGTTTGGGATTTAACCTCTGTTTTGCTCTTGTCTTCCTGGGGTAATCCATGTTTCCGGGGGCCATGAGGAGGGGTACCTTGTAGACTCTGTGCCATATTGACCTCTGCCCCAATGCATCTGTAGCACATGACCTTGGTCCCTTCTACGGCTTCCAGTTACCGGGTCATCACTGTTGGTTTTCTCTCTGTCCCAAATGCAAAGCCTCTTTGCCTCCTTTACAGATGCTCTCTGGCCACATCTGCATCTCTTTGGGGGAAGCCTGGGAACGCTAGAGGCTTTCCCCACAGTACACTGGGATGAGCAGGCTCCCAAGACTGATCTGATCATTTAGCACTCCCTCTCCTCCATTGCTGGTCTTCTGCTCAGGCACCATGGTGGATGAGGACACCTGATCTCAGGGCTACACTCCGGAAGGCAAACAACATTCTCCCCAGCTCTCAGAACTTCCTGCATCCATCTGAGGTGTGTTGTCAGTGTTTTGATCATTCTGCTGCCCCCCTTTACTCCACATGTCCAAGGAGCAGTGCTTCTGGGCACCACATCGGGGACTCATCTAAACTTCAGCCCCATCTCCTTTGATTCTTCTGTCTTGCTGGTTGATCATCCCTGCCTTTGAATCCAGGCTGGGGGTCAGGTGGGTAAGAGAATACCGTATTCACTTTGTATTCTTCTCTATCTTGTTTGAGACCGCTAAGCCCCATTTTAACTACTACAAATGCTCTCTCACAAAAAGTTTTGCTTTCACATCTCTATTTCTTCTAAAGGCAGTCAAAGGGACGCCCTGAAATTCTAAGCTGGGTAATGGCACCATGTTCCTGACCATCCCCACTCTTCTTGCTCGGCAAAGTATCTGGAAAGCTGCCTAAGTGGCAAAGAAAGCTGAGGTAAAAATGTACTGGGAGGAGAAATCCTAGTTATTACTTCATATAACTCATATTTCATCATAGTTCATCATATTCAACAATGTTGGTAGGGAGTGTAATTTAGAGCAAAACGTCCCAAATAGCCCTATGAATAGGTTTATAAATAGGGGGAGAGGTAGTGATACTTTTAGCCCTGGAGACTTCTGGGATCCTCAGAGCCCAGGGAACCGTCAGCAGTTAGCTGCAAGCAGCCTGGAGGGAGTCTTCTCTGAGTACAGCCTGAAGGGAAGAGTTTCCCAAGGGCCATCCTGTGGTTCTCACCTACAGAAAGCACAACACCTGTGCACCATGCACGCCCTGGCCTCCAGGGTTGCTGAGGGCAGCCAAGAGGTACTCTGCTTTCCACATGTCTTGTGCAAATAGTTATCCACAGGGTGCATGGAAGCTGCTGGGGAATTTGTGTTCCAGGCACCCAAGGAGCAGGGAGTGTAGCTCAAGATGTGCAAGGGATGCTGGGTGGGGCTCTTGGAGGGACAGGGACAGCTGAGTCCTGAATCTCAACTTTACATTCATGAGGCTCTCTCTTCCATTTGCAGGTGATGAGCCCTTTCAAGATGGTCCCAAGCCAGCTGCTGGGGGACTTCATCTGCATCCCTCCAATCAGGGTTCACCTTTTATCGAAACATTTGATGTGCAAAAGCTCAGCTCACTTAGAAGTCCAAACGTAGTATCACAAGAAATTCCAACAGTACGGTTGTCAATGAAAGAAAAGGAAAAGCTGTGAGATTCTAAAAATATAATTTCAACTGTTGTAAATGTTCTAACTATCTGTAAAAGAATGATTTAAAAATTTTATTACCTAATTGTGTGAACAAAGTTTCTGGTGAGTTGCAGTTATTGAGAATTTGAAGAGACCATCATTAAAAAGTATTGATCAGGAGTTGCGTGCAGGCATTTCGAACGTAAAACTTGATATGAAGACATTATGTTCAGAAGCTAGCTCAGGTTTCTCATTACAAATACGAAAATATATTATTTGAAATTTTATGCATGTTCAATTCTTAATATCTTTCCCAATACTCATTTTTCTTATTGTAATATATAACATAAACAAAAAGTAATAAAAATTTCCACTAAGCCATATATAAAAATTTCCAAATCCCCTCCTATTTATTCTGTTTTGCATCATATCCGGTACTATTTTTGTGTATGTGCCATGATGTAAGAAAGTTTGGGAGGCTCCATTCTGGTGCAAAAAACGTAAATTCTGGGTGCAAACCAATTAGAGTTCCAATCCCACCTCTGCTGTGTGCTGGGGTTGTGACTTTATCCAAGCTAGTTAATGGGCCTGAGACTCAGTTTTCTCACAAAGTGGGGAAACAGCTGCTACTTTTGGGATGGACGAGCCCAGAGGATCACATTGGTACCTCAAACTCATCTCTTCACCTGTGTGACCTTGAGCAGAATCTCTTGCTTTTTAATTTCATATTTATTTAATTTGACTGTGTCAGTTCTTACTTATGGCACGCAGGCTTCTCTAGCTGCAGCCCATGGGCTCTCTAGTTGTAGCTGCTGCTGCTGCTGCTGCTAAGTCACTTCAGTCGCATCCGACTCTGCGCGACCCCAGAGACGGCAGCCCACCAGGCTCCCCCGTCCCTGGGATTCTCCAGGCAAGGACGCTGGAGTGGGTGCCACTGGAGCCTGTGGGCTTAATTGCCCCGTGGCGTGTGACATCTTAGTCCCCTGATCAGAGATTGAACCCTCATCTCCTGCATTTGGAAGGTAGGTTCTTAACCATTGGACCACCAGGGAAGTTCCCTCTTGCCTTTCTGAATCCCATTCCCCAGACCCAGGCATTCAAATGCTGCCCTCGTGGGTCAGTGTGAGGGTATGTGGTTGTGAATCCCCTCAGCAGCCCAATCTCAGGAGGAGCAGGGCTGGGTCACAGAGTCCTCATAAAACTGCCGCCCCAGGAACAGTGGCGACTGGCTCCCAGCACCCGGCTGCTAGTTGCTGATTTAGTATTCAGAATTCGGAATTTATGGAGCTGCCTTTCTCTGTCACACCATCCATCAGAGACAGACACTCAAGAGATGGAAGGGGAAAAAATTAAAAACCTGTTTATTGCTCAACTTGCTCTAGGCATGTTTTAGCTTATTGTTCAGCTCTGTTCATTTCCATGCAATTTGAATGGCTTTCTTAGTTGCCGTGGCCAACATGTATATAAATGGTTGGATGCATGGACTCACAGAGATATCTTTATCTCTGGCAAAATGAAAAACCACCAGAAATTACACTCTCTGTGAAGTTTTTAAGACTTAGGGGCAGGCGGGGACTGCCAGCCCGTGCCTGGCCCAGCTCTAACTTCCCAGGCACCCTCGTGTGGGCCCGGGGCCTCGCTTCACTGGGGGAGGGTGCCGCCCTGCAGTGTTTATTGGGATGCTGCATTTGTTCCCGTCGATGTCAAGGGGAGCTTGTCAGCAGGATGAGCATAGAATGCACAATGGCAACAGGCAGACTGACAAGCAACCGGATATG
Organism: Ovis aries; assembly: GCF_016772045.2. Taxonomy (NCBI): domain Eukaryota; kingdom Metazoa; phylum Chordata; class Mammalia; order Artiodactyla; family Bovidae; genus Ovis; species Ovis aries. The sequence continues at coordinate 47,494,827 of NC_056076.1, forward strand.
TGTGAGGGAGAGAGGTTAAGAAAGGATCAAAGGCCGTCTTTGCAGAACAAGGACACATCCGCGTTTTTAAAAACACAGAAATGCACCTGGTTGCAGAAGATGATGTAAACCAGACTACACAGGGATCCGGGAATCCAGGGTGAGATCTCTTTTCCACCCTTAGAGCTGTCTGGGGTCCTAGGTCAAGCTCAGTTTAGTTCAGTTCAGTCGCTCAGTCGGGCTCAGTTGTGCCCGACTCTTTGTGACCTCATGGACTGCAGTACGCCAGGCTTCCCTGTCCATCACCAGCTCCCAGAGTTTACTCAAACTCATGCCATCAAACCATCTCCTCCTCTGTCGTCCCCTTCTCCTCCCACCTTCAATCATTCTCAGCATCAGAGTCTTTTCCAGGGAGTCAGTTCTTTGCATCGGGTGGCCAAAGTATTGGAGTTTCAGCTTCAGCATCAGTCCTTCCAATGAATATTCAGGACTGATTTCCTTTAGGATGGACTGGTTAGATCTCCTTGCTGTCCAAGGGACTCTCAAGAGTCTTCTCCAACACCACAGTTCAAAAGCATCAATTCTTCAGCATTCAGCTTTTTTCATATTCCAACAGTCACATCCATACTTGACTACTGGAAAAGCCATAGCTTTGCTAGATGGACCATTGTTGGCAAACTAATGTCTTTGCTTTTTAATATGCTGTCTAGGTTGGTCATAACTTTTCTTCCAAGGAGTAAGTGTCTTTTAATTTCATGGCTGCAATCACCATCTGCAGTGATTTCGGAGCCCCCAAAAATAAAATCTGTCACTATTTCCACTGTTTCCCCATCTATTTGCCATGAAGTGATGGGAGCAGATGCCATGATCTTTTTTTTTTTTTCTGAATGTTGACCTTTAAGCCAACTCTTTCATTCTCTTCTTTCACTTTCATCAAGAGGCTTTTTAGCTCTTCTTCACTTTATGCCATATGGGTGGTGTCATTGCATATCTGAGGTTATTGATATTTCTCCCAGCAATCTTGATTCCAGCTTGTGCTTCATCTAGTCCAACGTTTCTCATGATGTACTCTGCATATAAGTTAAATAAGCAGGGTGACAATATACAGCCTTGACGTACTCCTTTTCCTATTTGGAACCAGTCTGTTGTTCCATGTCCAGTTCTAACTGTTGCTTCCTGACCTACATACAGATTTCTCAAGAAGTCAGGTGGTCTGATATTCCCATCTCTTGAAGAATTTTCCACAGTTTGTTGTGATCCACAGTCAAAGGCTTTGGCATAGTCAATAAAGCAGAAAGAGATGTTTTCTGGAACTCTCTTGCTTTTTCGATGATCCAGCAGATGTTTGCAATTTGACCTCTGGTTCCTCTGCCTTTTCTAAGTCCAGCTTGAACATCTGGAAATTCGTGGTTCACGTACTGTTGAAGCCTGGCTTGGAGAATTTTGAGCATTACTTTACTAGTGTGTGAGATGAATGCAATTGTGCGGTAGTTTGAACATTCTTTGGCATTGCCTTTCTTTGGGATTGGAATGAAAACTGACCTTTTCCAGTCCTGTGGCCACTGCTGAGTTTTCCAAATGTGCTGGCATATTGAGTGCAGCACTTTCACAGCATCATCTTTCAGGATTTGAAATAGCTCAACTGGAATTCCATCACCTCCACTAGCTTTGTTTGTAGTGATGCTTCTTAAGGCCCCCTTGACTTTGCATTCCAGGATGTCTGGCTCTAGGTGAATGATCACACCATCTTGGTTATCTGGGTCATGAAGGTCTTTTTTGTATTTTGTATAGTTCCTCTGTATATTCTTGCCTCCTCTTCCTAATATCTTCTGCTTATGTTAAGTCCATACCATTTCTGTCCTTTATTGTGCCCATCTTTGCTTGACATATTCCCTTGGTATCTCTAATTTTCTTGAAGAGATCTCTAGTCTTTCCCATTCTATTGTTTTCCTCTATTTCTTTGCATTGATCACTGAGGAAGGTTTTCTTATCTCTCCTTGCTATTCTTTGGAACTCTGCATTCAAATGGGTATATCTTTCCTTTTCTCCTTTGTCTTTCACTTCTCTTCTTTTCACAACTATTTGTAAGGACTCATCAGACAACCATTTTGCCTTTTTTTCCCTTGGGGATGGTCTTCATCACTGCCTCCTGTACAATGTCATGAACCTCTGTCTATAATTCTTTAGGTACTCTGTCTATCAGATCTAATCCCTTGAATCTATTTGTCACAGCCACTGCATAATTGTAAGGGGTTTGGTTTAGGTCATACCTGAATGGTCTAGTGGTTTTCCCTACTTTCTTCAATTTAAGCCAGATCAGGCTATTTGGGTTTATTCCCTGCTCCACCACTTACAGCAGTTTGGCCTTGAGCTAATTACTTACACATTTTATATTCTATGGGCTTCCCAGGTGGCTCAGTTTTAAGAATCCACCTGCCAAGCAGGGGATGCAGATTTGATCCTTGGGTTGGGAAGATACCTTGAGAAGGAAGTGGCAACCCACTCCAGTATTCTTGCCTAGGAAATCCCATGGACAGAGAAGCCTGGTGGGCCACAATCCACAGGGTCACAAAAGAGTTGGACATAACTTAGCAACTGAACAGCAACAACATTTTATGCTTCAGTTTCCTAATTTTCATCTGTGACATGGGAATAATTTCTCTGTAGCCATGAGGATTAAAGAAGTGCCTGGTGCTGTGCTCAGCATATAGAGGGTGCAGGAAATATATATATAATTTACTCTTATGAATATATATGCAACTTATTCCATGGACTGCAGCATGCCAGGCCCCTTTGTCCCTCACTATCTCCCAGAGTTTGCCCAAGTTCCTGCCCATTGAATTGGTGATGCCATCCCATCATCTCATCCTCTGTCATATATATTACTTATTCTTATAAATTTGCTGAGTTTACCTCCAAAGGCTGTTGTACTAATTGCTCAAGGTGTTGGGTGTGAGTTTTCAGAAGAGTATGAACTGCCAGCACATGTTGGGAGCAGCTGAAACTGGAAGACCCCCTACCCCGGGGTAGCTAGGCACTGGGCCCCACTCTCAGGAAGCTGTAGTTGGGTTTCACCAGGAGGAAAGGTTGTCCCTGCACCTGGAAGTGCCACCGTATGGCTTAACTTGGAGATGTTTGCTGGGCCTGCTTGGTGAAAGTTCCAACCTGGGGCTCTAGCATATTATATCTTGCTTTCATTTTGCTTTTTAATTGGTATCTATTATTGCAAGTTTTTGTTTTGTTTTTGACATCTCAGCTCCTTCTACTTACTTTGCAAATAGAGAGGACTTTGGGAAAATGTAGTGCTTTACAAACATTCACTTCTTGGTAGAGCATGGGAGAGGACAGAGGTTGTCAGTCTGTGACAGAGGAGCCAGGCATTGACTGCCCTTGTCGAGGGGGCAGGGGGACACTTGGAGGGCCACTCTGGAATGGGAAAAGGTCATTTGCTGGAGGAGGTGAGTTTGAGCTGGACTTCGATGATTGGAATTTGGGGGATGAGGTGTGTGTGTGTGTGTGTGTGTGTGTGTGTGTGTGTGTGTGTGTACTGAGAGTTCCTAAGAATCTGATCACTCCTTTGAAATCCCTTTTGGAAGTAGGCATGGCTCTTGCAGCCTGCGACCACTTCAGATTCTGAGATCTAGGAGCTCAATGTAATACTCACAATCCATGTTCACAAAAAAGAGGATGCTGGCAGATGCAGCAATGCTGTCTATGGCATACCAGAGGATTGGTGAGGATGGCGAGGGGCCATCCTTGGTTCCATACCCCACGAGGTACAGGACAAAAACTGGAGAGAAGGTCGTGCCTGGGTCTCCTGTGAGGGGCTGGTGACGAGTCCCATGCTGCAGAGTCCTGCCTCTCATGGTCCATCAGAGGCAGATGTGGCTTCTCAGGCTGCTGACATTCTCCACCTGAGACTGTGGGCTGCCAGAGGGAAAGTTCTGCAGGGTAAAGCCTGTGGCTGAACTTTGCCACATTTTTGGCTACAAGAGAGAATGTAGCTTCTTAGAATGAGGTGGGCTTTGGACTCAGGCTGAAACCCCGGCTCTGCTGCTTTCTGTCCTCATGGTCTTTGATACATCACATAATTTCTCTGATCCTCTGCTTTCTCATCTGTAAAATGGACAAAAGGATATCTACTTTGCAGGGTTATCTTAAGAATTGGAGACAATCCTTTAAAGTTCCTAGTTTATTATAGGGATTCAATAAACGGTAATAATAGTTAACATTAAGCAAATCTACCCATGTTGTATTCTAATGCTTTATGCAGTTTAACTCATTTGATTTTCACAGAAACCCTTAAGAAAAGACACAGTTTAATCCCCATTCTCAGATGGGGAAATTGAGGTGCAGAGAAGTTAATTAACCTGCCCAAGATCCACCCCCTGTCAGTGGGCAGTCGGGTGGGAAATCGGGCAGCTCAGCTCTGACACATTACCCTAGGCACTGGGCTGCCACTACTGCTATTCCAGTGCTGAATTCCTGTGAGGGAAGATGGCTCAAATGGCTGCCACTTACAATCATGATAATTAGCTAGAAGATACTTTACAGAATGATTAACATATATATGTGTGTGTGTCTGTGTGTATGTTTGACTAGGATAAATATATGTATAACATATATATCCACTACATATATAATTTACATATAACGTGTATATATTATAGCACTATAATATATATATATATATTATATACACACACACACACACACACACACACACACACACACACATATATGGCTAGGATGGGTGCAACCCCCAGTCTGACTAAGCCCTTGAGTTTGGCCAAGGTAGGGTATCTGATTGGCACTTCTGGGAAAAACTTTCCTCTCTGAAAAACAAGTAATTGGATTCTCTCTTATCCCAAACATCTTCATTGATAGAGTTAGTCTTCAAATATAACCTGCAGAAGAGCATGTCTAGATTTTTTTTCCCTTAGATTATTCTTGAGTACCTGAGACTAAAAGCATATTTGAACCAGAAAAACAAAGGTTTGGACCTTACCTAGGTCCAACAACAACATAGGTCCAAAAACAAAGGTCTATCCTTACCTAGGCAGACAGGCCCAAAGCTTTCAAGTGAGTAAGGGACTAAGATGCATTTATTTCATTTCGCTTAGGGGTCAAGGGCAAGTTTTGCAGTAGGGTAGGGAATGGGGAGAGTAGCGGTTGTCAGCACTGTTTCCTCCCCTTGGGTAATAGGAATCAGTCCTTTCCTGTCAAAACAACAAACCATAAATGCCCTTCCTTGGCCCTGTGGCCCTCCTCCACCCTTCAGTGAGCTCTCTCCTCCTTTGTGCACTCAGATCATCTTCATGCCTCCCCTTCACCTCCCAAAGGCAGGATGAAACTGATCAAACTGCACCCTGCTCTCAGTGAAAAAGCAAAAAATGGAAAAAAGCCAAGGACATAGCCTTGGGCTGGCTAAGCCCCGTGAGTGTTTCATAATCTGGCACACCTTTTCCCCTGGCCAGACCCAGCTCTCACCTCCACCTTCTACTGTCACTCTGCAGGCCCCTGAGGGCTCAGCTGGTGATGGTCTCTGCCCATGATGATATCTCAGCCTGGATCATCTTGCCCTTTCTTTCCGTAATTCACACTCAGCCTCTATTCTCTGTGGCATCACCAATTGTGCATAAGGAATATTACTTGAATGAGAAGACTAAGCCATACTCTCAGGGAACTTGGTATGAACTTGCAGAGCAGAACATGAAAAAAATATTACCAAATAAAAATACAAGTCAAGGGCAAGTGAATGGTCTGGAATTTGTGGGAAGAGAAACTGTTAGGAGATTGTTGAAGTTGTCTGGGTGAAATAGGATGAAGGGCTGGGTAGTGGGAATGCAAAGACGGCACTGGGGAGATTCCATTCAGTCAGTCACTCGACAACCATTTATGAAGCATCGACCACGTACCACAGGCTCTGAGGATCCTGCAATGAGCAAAACAGCCCCGAATCTCAGCCTAGGGGAGCTTACATTTCTTATTGGGAGAAAAACACCATGGGTAAATAAAATGGACAGGATGGCAGACAGTGCGAAGTGCCATGGAGGAAATGAGGCAGGAGGGAAGCGGGGCGGCCCAGAGCACAAGTCTTAAGCTCATGATATTTCAAGTCTATCAAGCTGCCCACCTGCCTGGCTTTCTCCGAATTTTTTCTGACTTCTTTTGCCTGTAGTGATTTCCTCTCACTTGAAGAGTCTCTGGGGCATCGAAGGCCCTTATCCTCTGCTGGGCAACTGGCACATTCTCTTTCGAGTTTTCGTGAAGCCCCTCGTGAGGTGGAAGCTCCCTGCAGACAGGGACTGCACCCTAAACTTCTGTCTCTTACTCTTCTGCAGCATTGTACTCAGCTCTATTAGATATTCAATAAATACTTGTTAATTTGATTGATTGTACAATTCATAAATAAAATTGCAAGTGAAACCTCCAGTTAAAGTCTCCTAAGGAGTTTTTCAAGGCACTGATTACTAAACACTTTACAGAAGGGAAAACATCTTTAGACGAGAAATTAGGATACTAGCTCTTCTGGCTGTGATGATAAAAACCAGAAGTCTGAATATATCACCTTCTCCCTGAGAAAAGTGTCATCCAGAGAGGAGAACAGTTTGCCCAAGATCCTGCAGTTAGGCTTTCCTCTGACTCAGTTTTCTTATCTGTACAATGGGGTGAAGTGCCACCTAAATCACTTATTCAAAAAGAAGTTGAGGATCAGATGAGATGCAGAGGAAGTTTTGAAAGACTAATGTTCATATAATCATTCATTTATCATTTACTACTCCTCTCCTGCCAGCAGACTCCCCAACTGATGGTACATTCACTGACGCTCAGCTGCCTCCTTTCCTGTTGGAAGATAAAGCCTTGTCTCATCTACAAAGCCAGGAAGTTCCTGCCTGTCAGGGTGAGGAAGCGAGGCTGGGGGAGCAGGGATGTGCCCTTGAACCAGTTCTGTCTGCCTAACAGCTTGCCTACTTTTAATTTAATCTTGTGCCGCCCTTGTTAGCATCTGGTTATTATTAGGCCATAACCACAATAATAAGCATTCCAGTAGTATCTTCTATTTGCAGAGTGCTTTGTGATCGTTTTTATTAGTCGGTTGCAGCCTGGTTGTCCTGGAGACCAGTATACACACAAAGAGGAAGAAAAACGTGGAGGGTGCCAGGGTAAAATGTCTACCAAGCACCTCAATTTGTCTTTGACCAGCAGGACGCCAGTTCCCTTGGGGGCAACTGGAGAAGTTAGACTAAGGTAACCCTTCAGCAGAAAGGAACTGAAACTGAGCTCGACACTGTTATTCAGTGGGAACCTCGGATGTACCTGTGGGTGACCTGGCCACTGCTGACCCGCCAGTCAGCGGCAGAGATAGCCTTGCAGTTAGGGCTCAGAGAGAGCTGGCTCTTTGTCTTGCATCTGCAGCGACATCTGAAGAAATCGCCTTGTACATAAGCAAATGTACGACTCTCTCTCTGGGAGATCAGTCAATTACAGCAAATTGAGCTATTTCATTTCGGCTTGCAAATGGCTTTCAGTTACACAAGTAGACACATTAATCTAATAACTAATGATCATATATTTCACTAATCATACAGCCCTGCATGTGGTATAATATCTAATTATATTTAATATTAAGACATCTTCACATGTGCATTTTTACCGACTGTCTAGCTCAGGGAGCCATGCAAGAGCAGAGTGGTGAAGAGCAGGGAACGGCTCCAGGTGGAGGGCCAGCAGGCAGGGGATGGGCGCGATCCAGGAGGCAAGGGCTGCCCACTGGACGAGGGGCCTTCTTCAGGGGGTGTGAAGGAGGTTTGTGGCAAATCAGGACCAAGGCTAACTTGTGGGGAGCTTTTGTGATAAAAGAACCCTCTGGAGCTGCCCACTGGAAAAGGCACCTTTGCTTGGAGCTGATTGGAGCTTGGTGCTGATTTCAGCCCCCATTTGCATTTCCTCCTCCCAGTAGGATGCTGGGCATCATCTCCATAGCCCTAAGTAGCTGCCCTGGAAGAGCTTGGAGTCAGGGCAGGGAAACTGAACACAAAACCCCCTGCAGGGTCAACTCTGGCAGCTCTTACTTCATCTTTTCTGAAAAAAACCTCTGCCAATAACAAAGGACCTGGGATGGGGGTGTGAGATTACTGGGTGGGGTAGAGAAGGAGGTGAGACTGAGGAAGGCCCAAGAGCTCTGGTTTGAGTGAGTGTATGTTTCTGAGCTCTGGGTCCTTTGGTATCAAACTCCAGCTGTTATCTCCTTTACTTTTGGCCACATCCCTGAGACGCTGGTTATGTGATGAATGTCTTCATCCTCCCCCCAGATTCCTCTGTCAGAGCTCCAGCTTCTGATGTGAAGGTATTTGGAGCTGGAACCTTTGGGAGGTAATTGGCTTTAGATGAGGTCATGAGAGTGGCACCCTGTTGATGGGATTAACGCTCTCATAAGAAGAGGAAGATGGGCATTTCAGGTGGCCCTAGTGGTAAAGAACCCACCTGCCAATGCAGGAGGCATAAAAGATGTGGATAGATCCCTGGGTTGGGAAGATCTCCTGGAGGAGGGCATGGCAAACCACTCCAGTATTCTTGCCTGGAGAATCCGCATGGACAGAGGAGCCTGGCGGGCTACAGTCCATGGGGTCGCACAGAGCTCCACATGACTGAACCGACTTAGCACGCAGAAGGCACGAGCAGACAGTCACTGAACATCTGCCTGGTCACTGCAGTGGCTCTGGGGTGGTCCTGAGGGCAGCTCCTGAGGTCACCTGTGTCACTGTTTCTTCGGGGATGATTGTGGTCTCCTCCCAGTCCAAACATTCTGGTGTCCGGGACTGACAGTGGGCCGTTGTCTCCGAGCTCAGAGGCATGAGGGTGGCCAATCAACCAGGGCCTCGAGTCCAGTCTTGGGCAGGCACTGCCTAGCTCCATCAGGTTATTTATTCATTTGTTTGTTAAAAAGAGTCTGCAGCCCCGGCTCAGTGTTTGAGAGCTATGTGGACCTGGAACCTCCCCTGTCTGCACCTTCAGGTGCCCACTGCTGGGGGGCAGTGCCAACCTCCTCCTGGGCTCACATTTTCCCCATGTTTCCTCTGCAGGAACCTTGGGAGTTAGGAGATTTTCCCAGGGACAAATGCTTTTGTTTCTGGGCCTAGTTTTCTTAAGCGCTTTTATTGTTTGCTATAATTCCTAGTCAAAACCCGGCAGGAACTGGTGAGGAGGCAGAATCTAAGAATACAGCGGGAAGTGGGAAGATGAGGACCTGGGCGCATAAAGAGCCAAAGCCCCCAGTGAGTCCTGACTGCGGGGGTGATGGGCAGAGTCTATGGGAGAAGGAAAGTCCTGTCTTTGAAGGCACAAGCCCGAGGGTGGGGCTGCCCCTGACCAGAGAAACAGGGTTCATTGGAATGTTAGTTCTTTTTTGAATCTTCAGCCAGGATTTGAGCACCAGAGTTTGACTTTTGCTTTATACCAAATCTTTCTGTATGACCTTGGACACATCACATAATGCCTTTCAACTTTATTTCAAAAGGAGAATGGTTGTTCTTGTTCAGCCACCAAGTCGTGTCTGACTCTTTACAGCCCCATAGACTACAGCACACCAGGCTTCCCTGTCCCCCACCACCTCCCGGAGTTTGCCCATCTTCATGTCCACTGAACTGGTGACGCCATCCAGCCATCTCATCCTCCGTTGTCCCCTTCTTCTCCTGTCCTCAATCTTTCCCAGCATCAGGGTCTTTTCCAGTGAGTTGGCTATTAGCATCAGGTGGTCAAAATATTGGAGCTTCAGCTTCAGCATCAGTCTTTCCAATGAGGATTCAGGGTTGATTTCCTTTAAGACTGACTGGATTGATCTCCTTGCTGTCCAAGGGACTCTCAAGAGTCTTCTCCAGCACCACAGTTTGAAAGCATCAAGTCTTCAGCACACTGCCTTCTTTATGGTCCAGTTCTCGTATCCGTACATGATGCCGTTCATGGATCACAGCCTTGTCATGGCGAAGGGGCTTGGGTAGCTCAGTGAAGCTATGAGCCACTCAATGCAGGGCCACCCAAGACGGACGGGTCATGGTGGAGAGTTCTGACAAAACATGATCCACTGGAGGAGGGGATGGCTGACCACTTCAGTGTAGAGAATGGGCAAAGAGAATGGCAGCAGGGCACAGGCAAAAGCAAATGGTTAGCGTGAGCCAGTCTGGAAGTCAGGCGTCTGAGATACTAGCCCTAACTCTAATCTTACTCTTGGCTGCGAGGCTTTGGATGGATCTGGGAATCAGCTGTGTGTAAATGTGGAGTTGGACAGGGTCAGCGGTTTTCACACCGTGTTCACTGGCAGCCCCAGGGGCCATCACAGGTGGGAGGTATGGGACAGAGAAAGGCCCATTGATCCCAGAACAGCCCTCCTTGTCTCCCTGTTGTGCGTCAGGTGCCACGTGAGAGGCACTTCGGCAGGAGGGTTCCACTAACCAGACAGGTTTGGACGCCTCCCTAGTGGAGATTCTCTCGGCTCCAATCTGCTTAACCGTCCGGATTTGGGGAAAGTTCTGACCAAGGAACCCTCACAATCTAATCCCCAAGGAAACTGAGCCCCAGGAGGTGAGAAGGTTGCTAGAGAAGGTGAGAGTTCAGAGGAGAAGCAGAAGAGAAGGTTGAGACAGGCAGGGCCCCAGGCTGTGGAGTTGAGCTCTCGCCCTGCCCAGAAGTCTCTGAAGTGTTCTAAGAAGACAGGCCGAGTCACACTCAGAATGAAGAGAGATCCAGGCTGAGATAGTGGTCCCATGACCCAGGACACCCTGAAACAGCACCTCCAAGAGGGGACTGGAACAAACGTTACCTGGGCCTCCCCCATCGTCTGGTGCTCCCTTTTGAGAAGGAGCAAGCTGGAGCGAGGTTCGGAGGAGGCAGAAGTGACGGATAAACAATGAGGCTCAGGTCCCCCCAGACTCTCAGCTCTCTGATGACACCCTCCCCACTTTCCCCTGAGCTTCCTACAATGAGGACAAGGAGACCACCCCTTGGGGGCTTCCCTCCTGCACCAATCAATTCTCCTCAATTACCAACAAATCTAAATGTGATTTATCTGTGCAAGAATCATTCCAATATCAGGCGAGAATCTATCAATAAAACCCCCTAAGGCAATCTTGCTTGGAGTTGTCAATAGAGGCTCTAAAGCACAAAGACATAGCAGCTAGCAATCAGAGGATTTTTGCCTCCCTCCCCCCTTTTTGGGGAGCACTTAATTAAGTCGACCAGAAGCTGTCAAAGATAATTTTCAAAGCGCATGACCTCAGCAGCTGACATTTGATAATATTACATTCCACGTTGATTGAAATTGATTTTCCCCTTTTTGGGGGGATGGGGAGAAGGTGGGAGGATGAGACTGCAGAAGAGGGAGGCTTGGATCCCTTTGGCTGTGGTGTTCTGCCCAGGGCCGGCAGCCTGTGGGCTTACCACACAGCACTCTGTTGGGTTCTCTACCTTCAGCTGGTCCAGGGTTGGGAAGCCGTCATCCAGAGCTGGTGGGGGGAAAGCCACCTGGGGAGGAAAGATTCTGGTGTGCAGAAACTGGAAGCTAACACGCAAGAAGGAGATAATGAGGCTGATGGTGTCCAAGGGCCTCCGTTTGTTAGAACGGGAGGTGTACTGAGTGGTAAGGAAGAATGGGAGGTACAGACTGGCTGGTTTCGTTGGGTCCATACTCCGCATTGACCTCTTGGTCTTGAATGGATGTATAAGGGGTTTCATCACGGAGGTCAGATTCCCTTGACTTGACTGCTCTTAGGGAAGCGCCCTCCAGCGTCCGCCAACCGTCTCTCCTGCTACAGCTCCCGAGGCCCCATGAGGGCTCGTCTGCACGCTAGCCTCATCAGCTCTAGCCTCTAAAGCCCCCATTACATCCACGCAGCACACCCAGCCCTCATCCAGACAATTTGCATGTTGGGATTAGCCTCAGGATCAGGCTTTCCATGTCATCACAGGTGTGAGACGCTGCCCACGTGACTCCTTGGTCTTGGGATCTTTGTCTGGCATTGGTTCCTTCCATTGACCAGATTGTGTCTTACCTGTGGTTCTAGGTAAGTAAGAGTCTTGACCTCTGCTTCGAGTTCTTGTTTCAGATCGTTTTCCAGCTTTGACTCACTGGCTAAGGCCAGAAGTTTGACCTTCAGGCAGAGCATTTCAAGAAGCTTTGTAGGAGTCCAGATCCTTATGGAAAATCTATGAGTGATTTTTCATGCCTGACTATAGGCCCTCCTCCTTCCCTCTTGTTGAGCCCCAGGGTCCATGAGATGGCCAGAGCCACTATCTGGGCCCCCTGCAACAGAGAGATGGCCCCCATGTCTGTGCTGATCCGCCTGATTCTGGACCATTCCACTGTTCCACAGAAGAAAATGGAACAGGCGAGTTGGTATTTTTTCTAACTTCACCTTCTTGCTTATATTATCCCAGTAATTGGTTAAAGCCTTAGCTCTTTCATTTCTAGCTTGTTGCTCTCTGAGCTCATGGCAGCTTTCATTGGTGAGTTAGTACTGAACAGATGGAGGTGATGGAGAAAGAAGAGTGCACAGTGAGAGAGTTAACAGAGGTACAAACAGCTCAAGGGCTCTTCCTGGTGGTCCTGGCTGGAGGAGATAAGCCCTGAGGGCTGGACGTGTGATTCGAGGAACCTAGACTTAATGTGGTAGGAGACAAGTCTGTATCATATTCATCTTGTTTTAAGGAGGGAAAACTAAGCCAGATTTTGGCGAACAATGTGGTATTAGATATTTGAAAGTTGCTAAGAGAGTAGACCTTAAGACTCCTCATCGTAAGGATTAAAAAAATATTTGTAACTATGTGAGGTGATGGGTGCTGACTAAACTTATCAATCATTTCACGATATATATATGTATGAAATCATGCTGTTCACCTTAAACTTAGACAATGTGATATTGTCAATTGTACATCAATAAAACAGGAACAAAAACAACTGGACAACTATTACAAATTGGGGCTCTGGAAGTTCCTTGATGGCCCAGTGCTTAAGACTCTGTGCTTCTACTTCCGGGTGCATGAATTCGATCCCTGGTCAAGGAACTAAGATCCTACATGCCATGTGGCACAGCCAAAAATAAATAAATAAAATCATTGATCTCTAATAAAATAGAACTCTGGGGCCTGGTGATACGGCAATACAGGCATTGTGATACAGCAGACAACAGGCCGTGTTGTTGTGGGCAAGCTCTGTCACCTCTAAGCCTACATTTTCTCATCTGCACAAAGGGCCTTCAGGGGTGCTTAGGTGGACTAAAGGAGAAATATACCAACAAAATGCAATATAATGATAACAAAGCTTTTTTCTCTTCTTCTCAGGGGCAAGACTGGCATGTAACTTGTTAAATGTGCCATGTCCTTTCCCTGGACATTGCTTCCCTAGGGGTAAGGATGAAGGTAGATACACTGAAGGTAATAGAGGAAAAGAGTGGCTCAAATGATCCATACAGCAGATCAAATAACTTAGTTAACTTTCATAGCATAATGTGATTTTCATTTTACTGAAATTGGTTGACTTTTCTAAATGTACTCTTATCCTGAATAATTCCCACTCTATAAGCCTCTTAGTCCTAAATTATACACGAGGGGAGCTCTGTACGTGTTGTTTCTAGAAGTGAAGTCGCTCAGTCGTGTCCGACTCTTTGCGACCCACGGACTGTAGTCTACCAGGCTCCTCTGTCCATGGGATTTTCCAGGTAAGAGTACTAGAGTGGGTTGCCATATCCTTCTCCAGGGGAAATTCCCGACCCAGGGATCGAACCCAGGTCTCCCGCATAGTAGGCAGAGGCTTTACTGTCTTCAGCCACCCAAGCTGTAGAATGGCTTACTGCTACTGCTAAGTCACTTCAGTCATGTCCGACTCTGTGCGACCCCATAGATGGCAGCCCACCAGGCTCCCCCGTCCCTGGGATTCTCCAGGCAAGAACATTGGAGTGCGTTGCCATTTCCTTCTCCAATGCATGAAAGTGAAAAGTGAAAGGGAAGTCGCTCAGTCATGTCCAACTCTTAGTGACCCCATGGACTACAGCCTACCAGGCTCCTCCATCCATGGGATTGTCCAGGCCAGAGTACTGGAGTGGGGTGCCATTGCCTTCTCCGGTAGAATGGCTTATGTCCTTTCATATTCATTATTATATTCTTAGTGAAGAATGTTTTCTTATTTTCTTAATGATATTAATCACTGAATATCTTTGTTCTGATAGAAATCTCTCCACCTCTTCAAGCATTCAGTAAAGTCTACCACATGCCCAAGTACCTTGTGCATATGCTATGTCTGGAAATTAATGGAAATTTTAGTCCAAGTTCTGAGCCAGGTAAGTGCTGTGTGCAATGGAGAGAGTGAGTTCAGGGAAGTAAGATATTCTTCAAATGCAACTAACTCAGGGGCCTGGGGCTCAGAGATGGGGTGTGCAGAAATCTTGGAAAAGAGATTCTCAAAACTATGGAAAGAAAGCTTCAGTCTATCTTAGCTAAAGGCTAAGGGGTATGAGGACCCCAACTGATTTCTCAGTTACTGAACACATGAGGACAGAAATCATTAACCATTAATTAATTAATCATTAATTTTGATGGAGAGAAATGAGGCTCAGTGCAGTCTCATGAATTCAACACATTCATTCAATTAAAAACACTTATTCATTCACTTGAAAAAATACTCTGTTGAGTGCCTGTCGGATGTAAGGCTAAAATGGTGGGTGACATGTTAGAAACATTTATGCCCTGATCCCTTCCCACGAGGAATTTCTAAATGAGCTAGGGCAAAGCCAAAGATGGACTCTCCATTTGGGGAGCTCCCCTCCTGCAGCCTGCTGTCTCTACCTGCCCCTGTGCTCTCCAAGGATCAGGTATCACATCCCAAGGGCAGGGGGAGGTCCTCTGTGACACTGCACGAGTGAAGCTGGTGGGTTTTCATCACTGCACTGGGTTCAACGATTTGCTGACATGGCCGATGTTGGCTTAATGTGATCCATCAGGCAGGATGTAGATAAAGATATCTGAGAAGTTGAGACTGATGGGGACTGACTTCTGGAATGCTGATAACTGCCGTGAAAATATGTTAACTCTTCAACAACAGTTTCCTTCTTTAGTCAACCTATCAATCAGCAACTATTTGTTGGGTTCCTCCACCACGAGATGGACACTCTGTTGACCGCCCTGAAGAGGAGGTGAGATCGTGTTAATAGCTATGAGTCAAACGGCATGAGAATGGAAATAATGAAGGGGAGAGAACACTCTTCTGGCAGAGCTGTGGTTTCAAGTCTCTCTTCCGTTTATAACAGCTAACTTTGACCAGTGCCACTTTATCACATGGAGTGTCTTCCTACCCTTCTTTCTTCCTATTCAAATCTTGCTCATTCCTCGAGTCCTAATGCATGCCCCCTCTCTCAGGAAGCTTCCTTGACCCTCTCTGGCCCTTATTATTTGCTGTGTGTGTAGCTTAGTCAACTGTTACTTCAGTGATATCAGCATTGATCCTGGGAGATGCTAACAGATGTTAATGTAAAAAAATCATTCCATTCTCAGATGCGTTTGGGAAACACCAGGCTTAACATAGTTAAATGGGCCTCTTTCAAGCAGGATGACTCAGACCCTTTAATATGCTCGTGTAATTGTAACCAGGGTGACCATACAATTTATGATCCAACAGAGAACACTTAGGAAGTGAAAGGGGTGCCATTATTAATGATGCAAAGACAATTGGTGCAAACTGGAACTGTCCCCAGCAAACCAGGACATATAGTTAAAACCTAATTAACAGGTAGAGACAGCAGGCTGCAGGAGGGGAGCTCCCCAAATGGAGAGTCCATCTTTGGCTTTGCCCTAGCTCATTTAGAAATTCCTCAAGGGAAGGGATCAGGGCATAAATGTTTCTAACATGTCACCCACCATTTTAGCCTTACATCCGACAGGCACTCAACAGAGTATTTTTTCAGGTGAATGAATAATTAGGACACATAATAAAACCTAATTAAAATCTCTCCAAGTATTGTTTCCAAACCTTCTCAGACCAAGGAATCCTTTGGTTAAGGAGCATACCTTGGGTCAGTATTACGTGGATCACACTTTGGGAAATGCTGCTGCTGTGTGATCCAACCTGCATGTGAGTTCCTTAAGAGTGGGATCTGGTCATGTTCATATTTGTTCCCCTTTGACACCTAATGCAATTCCCTGCAATAATGGAGGTTTGATAAAATACCAATTGAAAATTAAAGTAGGAAGAAAATTGCTTTTATTTTCCTTGGGCATCTCAAGTCAGAGGTTATTTTATAGAGTCTTGATACATGTATTAGTCAAGGTTTCTGGGGAAACAGAACCAGCAGTATGTGTGTCTGTGTGTTTAGATATAGATAGATAGATAGATAGATAGAAAGATAGATGGATAGATAGGCAGATACTGATTTATTTTAAGGAGCTGGCTCATGCTACTGTGGAGACTTAGTAAGCCCCCAATCCACAGGGCAGGCCAGGAAACCCAGGCAGGCAGGAAACACAGGGCAAGCTGGAGACCCAGAGAAGAGTGGCAGTCCAGGTCTAAAGGCAGTTTGCTGGCAGAATTCCTTCCCTCCTCCGGGTGGGGTGTGGGGGGAGTCAGTCTTTGTCCTAGTAAGACCTTCAGCTGATTAGAGGAAGTCAAACCCACATTATAGAGGATAATCTGTTTTACTTGAAGTCCATCATTTTAAGTGTTAAACTGCATCCAAAGATGTCTCACAGAAACATTCAGAATAATATTTGACCAAATATCTGGGCACTGCAGCCCAGCCAAATTGGCCCATAAGATTAACTATCATAACGCATATGGGAGGCTCACTCACATTTCACTGGAGATGTGTTTGTAGCAGGGATCCAGCTTGAGCCTCCAAAGAGTCACAGGGGCTGAGCCTACGGGATGGACTGGGATAGGGCCAGGAGGACTGCAGCTGAGTGGGAAGAGCTGTGGGAAAGGCTGGAATGGGGAGGCAAGAACAGCCGCTCCCCATGGGTTCATGTCTGAGCTTTACAAAGGGAAGAAAATAAGAGCTGTGAGCACGGGGCTCTTGAGAAGGCTCAGGGCCCCTGGGGTGCTGCTGTGTCCCAGGTGAGAAACTGAGTCACAGAGCAAGGGACAGCAGCGCTCTCTCACTTCAGTGCGGAACATGAATTGACCCTGAGAGGGTCAGGTCTTGGGGGCTTAACACTGGGTCCATATCACATATAATTTTTAACAGAATCCTTCCTGCAAGGTAGCTGCTATCCCCATAAACACATGCACACACACATACACACACACCTGCACACACTCCTCCGCACACTCAGCTTCACAGGCTGTCTTGCAGAGAAGGGTAGCCATGTGACAAAGTTCCAACTGATGAGATCTGAGATGAAACAAGAAGTTTCTGGTGGGGTTTTCAGGAAAACAGGGCAGACTCAGCTGGCACAGGCCCATTCATTAATTTTGCCCTGTTCTCTCTCCTCTTCTTCTGGCCTGGAACATGGATGCAGTGCCCATAGGTCAGGTAACCACGCTGCCATCTAAAGAACCAAAGTTACATGCCAAGGATGGTCAACCTGGAAGGAAGAAGACTCCTTTTCCTTGAGCACTGCACCTGTGTTGCCCACGCCTGGACTCTGCCATATGAGAAAAGGAACCTCTTATTTGGTTAACTACTTATTCAGGTTTTCTAATCTTTAATAAGGGACTTCCCTGGTGGCTCATTGTTAAAAAAAAAAAAAATCTGCCTGCCAACGTAGGAGGCACAGTTTCAATTCCTGGGTCGGGAAGATCCCCTGGAGCAGGAAATGGCAACCCACTGCCTGGCGGGCTACAGTCCATGGTGTCACAAAAGAGTTGGACATGACTTAGCTACTAAACAGCAATGACGATTTGTAATAAACCACTCCATGACTCTGTGGTTTAAAACAACAGCAGTCATTTGGCTGGGCAGGTGATCACCTGCTGTGATCTGGGCAGGTGAGGACAGTCTATTTCTGCTCTACCTGGAGTCAGTTTAGACAACTGGAAGGATACAGGTTTGTACTTATCTGAAGTTTTGCTTACTCACAGGCCTGGTGGTTGATGGTGACTGGTGGTTGATGCTGACACCTGGGCCAAGGCTTCAGCTACAATACTTGAATGTGGCTCCCTTGTGCCTGAGTTTCCTTATAACATGGCCCCTAGGCATTAATGTCAGGCAACCCAGGAGGAGAGCCAGGCAGAGGCCAGGCAATCTTTGATGGCCTAGCCTAGGGTATTAGGCAGTACTGATTCCACTGTGCTCTACTCACTGAGGTAGCCACAGAGGCCAGTCCAATTTGCAAGGAGAGGGGAAACAGACTCCACCTCTCTATGAGACAGAAACTCGTGGGACTGGAAATGTGGCTGTGGCCATTTTTGTAAAATACACTCTGCCGCAGCATTCTTACCAGTTTTCTGTTACATGCAGCCAGTTGCCACTCTAGCTGATGGAGGAGGATCCCTGCCACGTGTTCCTTGCGATCATTTCCCCCTTCCCCACCTGCCTCTGGGCTGTCTCACGAGGTCTCATAATGAGATGAGATGGCCGGACCTCTACTAGTGGATTGCTGATCTTAAGGGACAAGAAGCTTCCCAAATCCCATTCAGCCAATGGGCATCTTAACATACTGCTTGATCACCTATAGAAAATATTTTGTGACAGATGTACAAGAAGTGTGACTCAAAATAGCTTCAGTCTTATTAGAGTATTAATATTTATAAACATGACCTGAAGAGTAATCAATATGCAAGGGTCAGTAATATGACTCTAGAAGGGGAGAGGCAGACCAATGTCATAGATGATGAAGCAGTGTGGCCTGAGGCTGATTGGGGACGGCTCCGCGGAAGGCGTGGGACGGGGAAAGGAGTAGAAGGCTTTTCACGTAAGAGGCTCAATAAGAAGCCCTTACAGAAATGGGAATGAACTTAGTGTGTTTCTAAATCTGGAGGCAACTGGGCTGATTGGACAATGGAATCTTAGAGGCGAGTAGGGAGACAGGGCTGGGGGTGGTGTCGGGGAGAGAAGGAGAACAGGGTTACAGATGGTAGATTTCTGGGGCATCGTGCTGGCTAAAATCCGCCTCTCCGGGTCCCTCTAATGGGATGAGGCAGGCTAGCTTGTTATCTCAAAGCACAAGGAGTGAGAAAGAAGAGTTCCTCTCTTCCTTGCAACAAGAGCAACTGTGCCTCACGGATTCAGTCAAGTCATATTTATAGTACCTCTAGTATGTTCCAAGTCCTAAGGACATTGTAATGAGTGTAAAACACCCCTGATCTTAATTTGCTTCCAGTCTGCTGGGGGTACACAACAAAAAATGGGCTTCTGGCATGATGTAATAGTGGGAGACGTATAATGATGAGGCAGGTACAAGGTGGAGACGGAAGAAGGTAAAACCAGCAGTCACTGTAGCCTGCAGTGCAGTGGGGGAGCCAAGGAAGGTGTCCCCAAAAGGGGGGTTTCTAAGTTAGTGTCTGAAGGACTAGGCCATTCATGGATAAGAAGTTGGCAGAGGAGTAGACAGGAAGATAAGAGTAGAAAGACTCCTGCTAGACCAAGAATTGAGAGGTCCAAGGCTTTGGTTATACTTTTTTCTCTATTAGCTGTGTGACCTTAGAAAAATGTCTTTCTGTAGGCTTTAAATGTCCTCATCCATGCAATGAGAGTGGCTCATGACCTCTCTTCCAGCTCAAAACCTCTCTGATTGTCAGAAGAAGTTTCTTCTGAAAGGGGTTTATATGGAGGTGCTTAAGGAATGCATATGTTTAGTTAATTTAGCAGTTTAGCTTCCCGTGTACAAATTATGGCTACCTCCAGAGAGAGAGGGTTCTATTCAAAGCCTGGCATTCGTTTTGATCACGCTTAGAAATACTGCAGGAAATCATCAACATCGCGCACGAAACCTCCTCTCACTCACACCCCAGACAGATGACAAAGTGATAAGCAGAGCTAATTCCCTGGGGCAATATTTCTTCCCAAAGCATAGATATGGGTGAATTATTGCCATTCTTAATTGCCTAATGATTTTTTTCCCTATCATGTAATCTTTTCGGGGGGTTGTATTTTTACCATCTTGCAAATTCATATTGGCAGAGTGATATACATTGTCGAATAAAACACAGTGGCCAATCCATCAAAAATCAGGCGGCAGTTGCCTTGAGTTTTTTGGAGAGAGACTGGAGGCGGGGAGGAGGAGGGATGGGGAGGGAAGGTGCTGCGGTGGCGGAGGTGGTGGCTTCCTCACTGGTGGGTCAGTTGTGCTCCAGGCTGACCCAGAGACAGCTGAGCATCCCAAGCTACTCCGGGTTCTTTTCCTTCTGGGTCCGAGTTTTGGCCCTTTGGGGTGTTCGCCTTATTAGCCACAGCTGTCTGGGGAACTCAGAAGGCAATTAGACCAGGGAGTGAGCCATTTAGGGGATTGATAATGGAATGTGGATTCTTTTCTCCCTAACTTAATTGTTTGCATTTGACCAGAAATCATTACCAGCTGATGGCTGCTTGGTGGCATCTGTGAACGGAAGCAGTGACCCGGTGGAGTTCCCAGCACATGATGGGAGAGGGTTCTTGGGAGAAACCTAATGAAGAGAGGGTTCTTAGCAGCTTTGATGGTGAGGGGGGATTTCTCCTAGACTTGTGGGTCCTTTGAGAGGAGATTTTGCTACTGTGTTGCCTGCTTTCCTCTTTCAGGAATGTAAGGACCCTTGACAATGGCTGGAAGACTTGCTGATGCCGCACCTGCAAATTCTCTACGTGGTTCTGCATGTGAGGATTAGCTGAGGATCTTTGCACCCTTCCTTTGCTTCAGCATCAACCCCAGACCAATTATATCTGAATCTCTGGGGGCAGAACCTGGACATTATTTTTAAAACCAGGTGTTTCTAATGTGCAGCTAAAGTTGAGAGCCACCCAAAAGGCAAGAGTCTCATCATCCCTTACTTAGAAATAATTATCTTGAACATCTTGATTGAGGCAGGTGCGGGTGGAGGGAATAAGGAAGAAAAGTTGGGAGCATGGAGGCCCTGTAAGCAATTTCCTCAAGAAGTCCTTACTGAGACCTACTATGTGCAGGTCCCTTAGTCAAAAGTAACAGCTATTACTCGGGGCACTTGGGGGTCACTCACTCTGAACTTCATGTGTTTATAAACACTGAGTTAACTGGGCTGAGTGGACAATGGAACCTTAGAGGCGAGTAGGGAGACAGGGCTGGGGTGGTGTGGGGGTCAGAAGGAGAGCAGCGTACAGATGATGGATTTCTGTGATACCACGATGGCCAAAGCCCTCCTCTCCAGGTCCCTGCAGTGGGATGAGGCAGGCTAGCTCCAACCACATCACTGGTGCCTAGTGGCACCCAAAGTAGCTGATCCCCAGTAAAAGTGAACGGGGGAGCCCAGATGTCAGCAGCTTCTTAAAACCCAGACTGTCACTCTGTGGAGTGTGCAAAGTCTAAAAGAACAGGGAACAAACAAGAAACTTGCACGAAGCCTTTGTATGAGTCTTTGTAGTTGACTGACAGTTAAGGGAGATGGAAGGATGGATGCTGAAGTCCACAACTGACTACTTGAGACAGAAGAAAAGACATCCTCCTCCTGTGAGGCCTGGACCAAGTCAGCCGCCAGGCACCTTCCACCATCCTTTCCATTTCTTTCCCTGAGATTCCAGCTTTGTAGTCTTTTCCTTCTCAGGAGCAAAAGGCAAATTCATCTCATTTCCTCACAGTTGCTGCCAAATAACTTCCAGGCTTGCTCTACCACAGACTTGTCCAGGGTGACCAACTGTCCGGGTGTGGGGCTTCAGTTTAAAAACTGGGACAATCATGGGTACACCAGGCCACATTAGTCACCAATCAGAAGCACTTAGATCTGTGTGAAGGCTAATTTCCTCCTTGGGTTCTGAATTCTTTTTTTTTTTTTTTCAGTTATAAATCAAAGAATGACATTTGATTTGAAGGGTGAGGACCTCCAGGTAGAGAGGGAATAAACAAGAAATAAACAAGACAAGCCCTAGGAGCGACATAATGTGTCTCCAGCCAGAGGATTAAGGGAGATTGGAGTTTTGATACACCTCAGTTTCTTTTCTATTCTTTTATTCTTTTCTATTCACATACTCTAGGTTCTTTAGCTTTCCTCCAGTTACATCAAACTCTGGCTTACATTTCAGGAGATTATCTCGACTGCACAGAAAAACAGACTGTGACTTCTCTTTTCTGAATCAATTAGTAGTTATTAGGGGAACCGCAGTGAGAAAAGCACCAGGCCATGCTCTGGGGAACACAACACTCCCTTAAAGCATTTATGATCTGGTTAAGATGACACCCTGTGCGCGTGGAAGGAAAAAAGAAAACTAAATATAAACAAAACGGAACAGAGGGTCATTTTATCTGAAACAGTGTGGTGCTTAGGTAGAAGTTCAGAGAAGATGGAGGTTAACGTGGGTTTGGAATTCTTCATTCAGGTGACACCTGGGAGGAAGGTGACTTGGCTAAATGGAGAAAAGGAAGGAGGGCATTGCACACTGAAGGGTTAAGGGCACCTCATGAGGGAGAACAGCCCTGAACGGGGTGGGTGCTGGGAATGATGGGGAGAAACCAACCCCTGTAACCCTGGGTTGTCCCATCTTGAGCAGGCCGTGTCCCCAGCCACCGCACGAGGCACGTTGTGGCTGTTTCAGAGTTTCCTAGAGGCGGAATGTCTTCTACACTCCGTTGACTCATGATTTTCCTTCTCTCTCTTCCAGGCTAGCCCATCTCCTCCTTAGAAACTGCTGTTTGTTCCTGAGTCCTTTCAGCATCGCCAGGAAGATGGCATGGTAGGGGGTCAGTGTTTTAAAATGCAGGTTTTGTTATCTTTCAGGTATGATGCAGCCAACAAATCAGGAGACAACAGGCGTTGGAAAGACTGTTTCCAAGAGTCGGGGGCACTTCAAGCCCTGAGGTCAGTCAGGAGACTGAGAGAGAGACGTGAACCGTGAGTGAGGGCTCTTCTTGCGGTTTCTGCCGAGAAGCAAGGCCAGGCCAGCAGGCTCAAGGTTGGCTGGTTTGAATCAGTTCAGTGGGCTCCGAGGTAGAGGGGTTTCCCCTAAGTGTCTGACACCTGGCCTTGGGGTGACTGGGACGGGAGTAGCATGGCCCCAAGTGTGAGCGCCAGTAAAGGAGGTGGTTGGGGGCACAAGCTCTTCATTGGAAAGTCTGCACACACTAACCATGCTCCATTGCTATCTCTAGGAATTAGCTAACCCTTGGGTGGGGGTTCCCTTGTGGCTCAGCTAGTAAAGAATCTGCCTGCAATGCAGGAGACCTGGGTTCGATCCCTGGGTTGGGAAGATCCCCCGGAGAAGGGAAAGGCTACCCACTCCAGTACTCTGGCTTGGAGAATTCCATGGCCTGTATAGGCCATGGGGTCGCAAAGAGTCAGACATGACTGAGCAACTTTTACTTTTTTCGCTTTTCTCAGGTGGAGGTGGGGGTGGGCGTGGGGGTGGGCGTGGGGGTGGGGCCCTCCCTCTCCAGTCAGCAAGGCCCCAAACGTCAGAGCACCAGGAGCACAGAAAAATAAAAAGGTGTGATTAATACAGTTGGGCTGTATTTAATGGCAGGATCCTCTATGAAGCCCTCATTGAAACATAGTCCTCCTCTTCTGAATGGCTGAATCTACATCTGTTTGTCTGCCCTCCGCGTAAGCTCCATCTTCTGTTTTATGCTCAGATTCTTGGTAATGCAGAAAAGAGCTACCATAATGGGCCAGAGATGGCTGCCTTTAGAAAGGTCTGCTCGTAAGGTTGGCCCTCAGCTGGTGTCTGGGAACTCAGATTTCAGGAGGAACTTGGATTCCCAAGCTGAAAAGGGTGGGTTACTCTGTCTAATGTGGTCTGTCCTGAGCCTTGATGTTCTTCTGGGAGTCCGGAATTTTGGTACCTGCCAGGCGAGGGTGTTTGCGCACCAGCTCCCAGTAAAACCTCAGGCACTGTGGCTCTCAGGTGCTTCCCTGCCTGCTGGAGAACCCTTCAGCCCTGTTGTCGCACGTCACTGTGGAGGGGACTAAGCATGTCCTGTGTGGATCTATTGGGAGAGGATCCTGGAAGCTTGTGAGTGGCTTCCCTCACGCTTCACCCCATGCACCTTTTCCCTTCGGCAGTTTTGCTTTGGACCCTTTGCTGTAATAAGCCATGAGCATGACTATAGCTTGAATCCTGTGAGCTGTCCCAGGCTCACCGGTGAAACTGGCGGCAGCCCCGGGGACAACTGACACGTCTGGAACACCGGCCTTGCTCAACTCAATTGGTTTGTGAGCCCTAGGATTCAGGGATTGTGCATCCCTGATTCCTGGCAGGAGCATCAGATTAACACCCAGAACATCCGCTTGTGAAGTTTTGCTTCTCTCTATCCAGCTGCATGGCTTTGAGGAAATCAGTTACCTCTGCGGAGCCTGTTTTCTCATCAGAAATGAAGACAGTAATTCCCTTCTTCATGGTATGTTATGAGTTCCAAGTAAAATATTGGGTGTGAAAACATTCCCAACACTTAAGACATAATATCATTGAACAATTACTGTAAATCTGTGCACTCCCACTATATCTTGGATAAGGTAAACGTTCAGTGAGTTTCTGCCAAACAGATAAGTGAAGACAAATTATCTCATTCTTTCTTCTCCAAGACTCCATGGCACCTGGCAGAAATCACCACATTGAAACACTTAATTTTCAATCCTTGGGAAGAAAAAAGGAAAAACCAAAAGAGCAGGGTTTAGGGTGCAGGGTTCTTTAGTGGTTCCCACTTCCACATCCCTCCCCCAACACTGCAACTGCCCTACCCACCACCTACTTGCCAATCCTGGGCCGTGGGGTGGTGCTCTCAGAGCCTCGTAGACTCCCTAAGACCACTTGCTTGTGAACCCCTCACTCCTCAGCCCCCTGTCAGCCACACAAGGAGGAACACGAGGCCTTAATTGATCAGCAGGGCCGTAGCCTTGAGAACTTGATTCAGGTATTGACTTCTAAGGAGCCAGTTTCACTCCGGCCTCCACAGCTAGGAGCGGCTGAACATCAAAACTATTAACCTCTGGCCTGAGCAGTTGGCGAGGCAGCCCAGCAGCAGTAATTAGGAAGTCAATCGGAATCGCCTGTCTCACTTACACCACCATGTCAATCAATAGCGCGGTGACAGGTTCATTAGGCCCAGGCCATGCAAGCCCAGCCTGTAACAACCTCATAAAATACACCAACGACTCAGGGCAGAGAGAAATCTGCCCGAAGGACTGCAGTGGATGACAATATGTATTGATTAGGGCTCCAGCAATTTATGAAGTGCTACTTGTTGGCCAACCTTTCTGACTCAGTGCTAAATTTTCCCAAGGAGTTGCTAGATGAAACCAAATATTACCCTTTAAAAAAATGAGAGAAAGCCAAGCTGTTGTCTGACAGGGCATTTTTTACGTTAGTTACTCCTAGCGAATAATCTATCGGGGTAAAACTTCAATAGTTACTTAAGGCTGAAGCGGTACCTTTGTCTCTGTGACCATCAGACTTTGAAAGAAGACATCTATCTGGGGAAGAAAAAATATGATCTGACATGTGATTAGGTAAGACTCTACCTTCGGAGAGACAGGGTGATTTAGGCATTCATTTCTTCTTGGCGTTTTTAATGGTTCGTCTGAGTTGTTCCAGAGGGAAGGCTGACACCTGGGTTTGCAGGGCTAATTTAAGAGTGCAATAGAATGAGGGGGGTGTGTGCAAAAGGGTGGCTTCTGGCTCCTTCCCCATCATCATGGATAACATTGCTTGACCACACTGCTGAGACCTTGCCTGCCTCAAAGTCTGCTGAATAACAGGGCAGTTATTCCGAGCCTCATTCTGGGCTGTGGCCTTGAAAAGAGCACAAGGAGAGGTGATGTTCACTGTGTAACCAGAATTACGAGGGGCCTCCCCGTTAGCCCTGGCATACACCAGAGGCATGTGGAATGTCGAATGTCCACTATTTTCTCTGTCTTCAGTGATCAACATGCATTATCTAGACCTATGAATTCAAGCACAGGTGGTGGCTTGAAGCTGCTTTATGTTTGGTGGGTGTGGTGGTATTGTTCAGTCGCTGTCATGTGCAACTCACTGCAACCCCAGGGACTGCAGCTCGCCAGGCTCCCCAGTTCTCCACTATCTTCTGAAGTTTGCTCAAATTCATGTTCATTGAGTCAGCGATGCTATCTCACCATCTTGTCCTCTGCTGCCCCCTTCTCCTTTTGCCTTCAATCTTTTCCAGCATCAGGATCTTTTCCAATGAGTTGGCTCTTGGCATCAGGTAGTCAAAGTATTGGCGCTTCAGCTTCAGCATCAGTCCTTTACATAAGTCCTTTATGTATGAGAAGACTCCAAAAATTCATGACATGCCCCAAAGTTAGTCTCCATTTGAACTGCCCCCAGTGGCATGGCCCTGCTACACACAGGAGCAAGTACATCAAAACAGGGCTGCGGTGGTCAGAGGCAGGCCTGAGGGCTGAGTTCAGTCCCTGTTTTGTTACAAATTAGGCCCCTACCTCACTGAGTGCAGTGTCTTCATCTGTAAAATGGGATGAAAAAATGTCACTGCTTCCACCCAACGTGGCTATTATGAATCTCAGATGGAACAAAACATCTTTTGTCAAATCCTATAAAAGGCAGTTTCTAGAAAAGACACCAGCTGTGCTCATCCAGTTTCCCAGGTGGAAGGCAGCTTCCAAATGGCTACTTGTAAGCTGAGCTTCTCTCCCCTGACATCGCCCCTGGCATGCCTCGATCAATCAACCCACAAACATTTATTGAACTTTGTAAGATATTATGGATGATCTTTACTCCCCTCCTCTGATCTCACTTACAGGAATTCAGTAACAACAAGGAAAGGGAAAATATTGGCTTTTCCCAGCGAAGTGACAAAACAACTCTAATGTAAAACCAATTCTTTAGGCAGGAATATCTTTTGTCTTGTGGTTCCAGGAATCTGGCTTATTTGTCCCCAAACTCTAGTCCACTGGGCTTCTCTAACATTCTCTCTGTGATTCCTTTTCTTTCCGAGCCATTGTACTTGTAGCTTCCTTAAAAAGCATGGAAGTAGGAATGTAATTTCTAGTGAAACTAGGCAAAAAACAAATTTAAAAATAAAAATAAAATATAAACAGAAAGTAACACAATTCAGACAACATGTCCTAGCTGAAGGTGACCCTCACCTGTCTTGTGCTGCTCAGCGGGTGCAGGCTAGCAGTTTCCATGGCCTCTTGGTTTGTTCTTTCCCTGGGCCAGTGAAATCTCTGGTTTTGCCTTGCAGTTTTGGCCTCCCAGTTCTAAGTGAATGGGACACTCGGACTGAGGTTAGGGGTGGAATTGGCCTAGAATAGCTGCTGGGGCCAGAGGATTCTCTGTGCTTCCTGGACCGTTTTGGGCTTAGTTCCCATGCCCACAGCCTAACAAGGAAGGATATCTATCTAGCCCCCCAAGACTCTTCTGCTGCACCCAGAACTATGAGCCCTGAAGAAGACACCTCTTTCTCTATATGACTGGGGCTCTTCACCACCCCTAATGATCGCTGTCTCTTCTTGTTTCAAAATCTCTGCAAGTTCCTGTTTCTGGTCTGAGAGGTCTCTTGTTAACAGTTCATTGGCTAAGCAGGTACTTGACAGATATGAGACTAAACGCTTTCTGTTTAAGGTACACCAGCCATTCATCTCCCAAGGTTCACCTCTCTGCTCTATCACTTAGGAGTGTGACCTGCCTTCTTTCCCCAAAGGACTCTTCATAAACCTCTCCTGCAATGGGCTCAAGACGTTACAGCTTGAGGACACACACAGCCAGGGAAAAAGCAGCCACAATGGTGCTCTCTAAACTCACTTTGAACTTTAGAAGCCCTTCCATACCCTTGACCTCATTCTCCCCTTACAGTGGCCCCATGAGATTTATGTGATATACAATGTTAGTCCAGGCAACAAAGGACAATGGGAGCTGATGTCCCCCAGTGAGGCTGCTGTGAGAGTCCCAGGGCCCATCTGGGTACTCAGAGGAGCCTTGCTCTGATCTCCATCTCAATTCCATCATCATCTCCAACTTGCCTGTTTTGACCTCCACGAAACAGAGTGACACCCTCATTTAAAAACATCACAAAGCCTCCAAAAATGTAAAACCATGAAAAATATGGAAAGTTTAGGCTGGGATTTACCATCTAAACTACAATCTTCCCTCAGCAGCCACAGGGGATTGGTTCCAGGACCCACCGTGGACACCAAAATCCGAGGATGCTCAAGTCCTGAAGTCGTCCGTCCATATCCACAGTTCTGCATCCATGGATTCAGCCAACCACAGATGGTGTTCCACTGTGTACACTTGTTGAAAAAAATTCATGTATAAACAGATATATTTCAAACCTGTGTTGTTCAAGGGTTAGCTGTACTTTGCTGTTTCTATTTGCATGTCATCATAGCAACCGTTTAGCAGAAAACTGTGTTATCTTATTCATCACTATATCCTGGTGCCCAGCACAAAGCCAGACACAAGTGCAAAACTGTTATTATGAATTGATCTTTGTTTATCAGGGAAGTGGGGAAAAGTGGGTGAGCGATCATAACTTTTTATTTTTTATTTATTTATTTTTTTCGATTATAACTTTTTAAAAGGTCATGTTATGGAGAAGGTCTCAGTCCTCCTAGCTGTTAACAGTGGCCTTGTTTGTCTTGTGGCTCAGGTTTAATCTGGAAGCTATGATGGGCCATGCCTTGGGAAATTCACCCTCTTCCCAGCTGGAGCCACAGCTCTCAGCCCTCTGGGTCATGTGTTACTGTCAGCTCATCACACTGCAGAGATAGGCATCTGTGGGGCATCAGAGGTGTGTGTGTGTGAGTGTGTGTGTGTGTGAGGGGAGGGGACCAGGAGTGACCCTGTGAGCCTGATACCTCCACTGGCAGCACTGTGCCTTAGGGAACTGGGCCCCCCTCCTGCCTGCACCGTCAGCATCCCTACCCCAACTCCCACCCATGGGCCCCGAATATCAATTCCAGCAGGGGCAACTAGAGAGCCTGCAAGATGCTGGCTTTCTCTTCTCTCAGGCACAAGCAAGCCGGTGGAGCTTTCCAAGTATACTGGTTTGCAGCGAGGCCTGCAGCAGAAATCCTCTGCTCCAAAACAGAGCAACCCGCCAATAACGACTTTTCTTTGCACCTGTGCCTGTTGCAACCATTTTTATCATTTTGATACGCTTCATTGACCGATGGATTTTTTTTCCAGCTTTGCACTTTTTTTATTACTATTATTTTTATCTTCATCATTACCTCCGCGCCTCTGATGGCATTTAGATATGAACCGCCCATGAACCTTCAAGCCCGATTGTGCCACGACAGAAATATTGTCGTTTACATTCTGTGCCAAAGTATTATATAAAAACACATCAACGAAAAGGAAATTCAGGAAGCTGGGAGTAAAGATATATAGTCAGCAAAGTATATAACTTCTGGCATATTACTGCTTAATCCTAACATAATTATTCTCATCCTTTTATTTGATTAACTTCTAATGGTTCCTCTTGGTGTTAAAGGTCCCACTCTGATCATTTGATTTTAGTGTCTGCTATAATTACCGATAATGTTCTTTGCAAGACAATTTAATGATAACCGCATAATGGCCTGTATGAAGAAAGCTGCAGGGTTTCAAAGCTTTTGAGTAATATAAAATACATTAGACTAACACAAGCTATCAACATGACAGGGAATGTTTGATTTACATTCAGGACTATGTTATAGCATTGTGGAATTTTTTCTTTTCCTTTTCTTTTTCGTTCCCCCCCTCCCCCCTTTGCAGCCGTTGACAATAAATGACAGAACAGTTGGACAATCTGCAACTTGCTGATTGCAAGAAAAAATTGTCTGGCAAAGTTTGGAGGCAGCCAGGGGAGCTCTAGGGGAACAGTGTGCCCGGGGCAGACTGGAACAAGAGCCGGGAGCCTGATCCCTGGGGATGGTGACCGAATTCTCCTTCTGCTGGGAGGGTCAGCTGAAAGGGAATCTCTTCACTCTTCTCCTGGTCCCAACAATCCTGGTTCTGTCTGTTAGTTATATCCACCAGCTCATTTTTACCTGCCAGATCCTCTTGGGTAGCTGGTCTCCATCAATTCACGGCTTTTTGAATCAATATAATGATAATAATCCTGTTTTCAGTCACTGGATCTCTTCTTTTCCCAAAATAAGCAAAGGAGCAAGCAAAGCAGAAAACCTGCATAAAACAAAAGAACCATTTTGTCCAAATCCTATTGGTCATCATTCCCCCAGCTCTCTCCCTCTTCATCAGCATTTGGTATCTGGGAGCCTGGCACATGTACCTCTTTCACTTGAAATCAAGTAATCACTCACCACTCTGGCCAAATGCAGCATAATTGATGGTGTGAGTGGATGGAGAAAATTTCCTGTCAGAAAAAAAAGGTTAACTGTGGACATATTACACCAGGGTCTCTGATTCCAGGATAATGGCATTTGGACAAAAGTAGGGCCCCGTCCTTTTTTATAGCACTTTATGCCCCATTAGTATTACTGCAAGTCCCAGGACCTGTCTGTTCGGGCACTTAATCAAAAGCAATGGGTTGAAAATCATGTTCCAGCTCTCCTCATATTTGATTCATTCCTTCTAGATAGGAAGAAGTAAAAAACACATTACTAGCATCAAAACAGCCCATGCATTATGTGCTAAGCAGTTGAGAAGGCTATCATTGGGTTTTATCCCTTTGGGTGCTTGGATGGACAAGTACTTTCCTATTCATCCATTCAGTGGACTGAAGCAGCCATATTTCATTTTTTTTTCTTCCCCTGACAGACAATCCGTTAGTTTTCCACAGATCTCTCTTTTAAAGACACATTCATGTCACTTATTTTAATTGTAGGCCCTAGGCAGCAAAGCCCAGAATGCGTGTTCGCACATAGACACACACACACACACACACACACACACACACACACACACACACACAACTGGAAACTCACTACTTGGATGTAGCTCCTCTGAGAGCCAAATCTAATAATAGAAGAGGAACATTTCTTAGGGGAAGAATTAATTTATACACTTAATTACTCGGGATCCACTTCAAGCTCTCCGCCTTAATGCTCTTTCTTTTGGAGAGAGTTTTTAACTAAACGCCCAGTGTTCTGACAGACCCCGAGGAGAGCCCGCCTCATTTAGACGGAGGGACCTGGCCCCCTTCCCAGTCCTTGCCGCCGTGGCCCGCTCCCCCCGCCCTTCCCGCAGGAGCGTGGGCATGAGCCGTGGACCGGCTACCCTGCGCCTGGTGGTAACGATCGCGGTCTGAGCTAGAGGGGCTTCGGCTCAGTGAGCGGCCTTCGCACGGCTCCCACGCTCTCCGGGGCTTCCGAGTGGATTTTCTGCTGAATGGCTCAGCCCCAGTGTAACAGTGAAAAATGAAGCGATTTCTTCTGTCTGTTCAAAATGAGACAACAGCTAGGCCCCTCCTCATTCAGGAGACCTCTGCCTGCGGAATGGGCTTCTCCCATTTTAGGGAATTTGTTGCATTTACCAATATCTCAACAAAGAGTGGAGGAAGGACACAGTCGATTATGAAATTGCTCCGGGACTACGAGCAGGTTACCTCTGCCGGATGAAAGAGGAAGGAGGGTAGTGATCTCTTTCTGACATCTGCTGGAAGATGGATTGGACAAAGCGGCACCGCAGCATTCAACAGCCCAGAGAGGCTGCCCACGCCAACTGTGCGGATCGCTCCAATAGACTGGGAATTTTGGACACCAGGGTTCCCAAAGTGAGCTCCAGCTGGGTGTGGAGGGGGCAACTCCCTGCTCCCCCAGGAGCTGATGCAGGCTTTCAATTGTCCAGATCAGGAGAGGGATTGTGATAGGAGGGGTTTGTGGTAATGTAGGCAAACGGAGCAGAGACCCAGGGAGGGGAGACACAGCATGTGACCCACCCCTGATTCTGAATGCGGACCTGTTTATGCCCTCCTGGTGTATCACCACCCCACCAGCCTGCCAAGGGGCCTGCACCGGGCTCCACTGTGTCAGCATTTGGGGTTCAGCCATTGTTTGCTGATGAGCTATGCCTGATACCTAGGATGGGGAAAACAGAGCACAAAAGTGACATGTCATCCCATTAAGATGAATTTAGGTTCAATCCTTTAGTGACTTCATAGAATATTTTACTTAAATTAAGATATCATGTTGAAAAATATCTTTTTTAGGATTTTATATCCTATTATATGTCAATAAAAATTCTATATGCTACAGAGATAATTATTTTTAAACCTTGAGAAAATTTAGAAGAAAATTAAATTGACCATTTATCAAGCCTCAGGAGAGAAAGATGAAAATGATTTTTCTAAGCTTAGAAGCAATATAAAAACCCTCAGAGGAAAAGAGTGACAGATTTGACTACACAGAGGAACAAAACATTTCTGTATGTTGAATAAAAGAGGCAAACAGAGATTGGAAATATTTATGGCTACTATGATAATGAGTTAATATCTTTATTATTTAAAATAATCATAATAATTGATAAGGAAACATCAGTCCCAGTAATATGCTAAAAACACAAGCATAATTCATATAATAGAAAATACAACTAGTAAACAAGAATACAGAAAAATGTTCAGCTTCACTAGTAGCCAAATACATGTATTAAAAAAAATCACTTTTGTGTATTAAATGAATTTGTCAGTAATCTACTATTGACAACAGTGTTTCTCCTCTACAGGGATTCTAACCTGAAGGGCTAACCAAAAAGATGAAAAAGCTAATGCGTAAAAGTCTATCACAGTGTGACTTATAACAACAAAAATTTAAAACAACCCAATATCAGGAAGATGTGCATTCAGTGGAATATCAGTCAGTTTTAAAATGATGGCCATGTGGACAAGGATTTCAGTATTAGTTTAAAAAGTGGTACACAACTGAATGTAACTATGATTTCCAGTATGCAGAAAGCATGCATATATAAAAAAGGACAGAAGTGCATTTAAAAAAAATCACTCTATATCTACTAGAATGGAGAAGATTAAACAAACAAGGCAGATACAACTAACTATACCAAATAACAGCAAGTCTGTGAAGCAGCTAAAATTCATACGTTGTTGGTAGGAGAGTAGGATGGTACAGACTCTTTAGAAAACAGTCGGACAATTTCTTATCAAGTTAAATATGTCCTTAACCATATGGCATGGAAGTCTCACTCCTTAGTATTTACCCAAGACAAATGAAAACATACACCTGCCGAAAGTCTGCATGTGAATGCGAGTAGCAGCTTTATTCATGATTGCCAAAAAGTTAACTCAAAGGTTAATCAACCGGCACATGGATAAAAAAAGAATGGTACATCCACACACCAGACTACTACTCAGCAATACAAAGGAGCAAAATACTGATAGACTCAATATAGATGAATCAACATATAACAACACTGTTATACTAAGTGAAAAAAAAAAACAGACATAAAAAACTACATAGGATTCTATTTCAATGATATTCTGGAAAATGCAGAATTATAGGGACAGAAAACAAGGATCAGTGTTTGCCAAAGGCTTCATGTAGAGGGAGGAAATTAAGCATAGTGTTAGTTGCGTGACTGTGTGCATTTGTCCAAAGTTGTGGAACTAACTCCCCAAAGGTGGTGTTTTTTTTTTTTTTTCCTGTAAGTATGTGTGCGTGTGCTTTGTCTCTCAGTTGTGTCTGATGTTTTGTGACCCCATGACTGTAGCCCACCAGGCTTCTCTGTCCATGGAATTTTCCGGGCAAGAATACTGGAGTTGGTTTCCATTTCCTACTCCAGGGGATCTTCCTGACCCAGGGATCAGACCTGCATATCTTGCATCTCTTGCATTGGTGGGCAGATTATTTACCACTGAACCACCTAGGAAGCCCAGGTAAGTATATTATACTTCAACTAACCTGGACTCTATCTCAAAAAAACTATTCATAATTCTGATAAAACTATGAACTTACTCATAGCTCAGTTGGTAAGGAAACTGCCTGCTATGCAGGAGACCCAGGTTTGATTCCTGGGTCGGGAAGATCCCCTGGAGAAGGAAATGGCAACCCAATCCAGTATTGTTGCCTGGAGAATCCCAGGGACAAAGGACCCTAGCAGTCTATAGTCCATTTATTCGCAAGAGTCAGACATGACTTAGTGACTAAACCACCACCATCATGGTTGAGTCTTTTCTCCATTTCTCAAAATTTTCTGATATAACTTTAAAAAAGAAAATATATATCTATACTCATTATTGTTGTCACTAGGGAGAGAAAGTGTAGAGGAACTAAAAAGCCTCTTGATGAAAGCGAAAGTGGAGAGTGAAAAAGCTGGCTTAAAGCGAAACATTCAGAAAACGAAGATCATGGCATCCGGTCCCATTGCTTCATGGGAAATAGATGGGGAAACAGTGGAAACAGTGTCAGACTTTATTTTGGGGGCTCCAAAATCACTGCAGATGGTGATTGCAGCCATAAAATTAAAAGACGCCTACTCCTTGAAAGAAAAGTTATGACCAACCTAGATAGCATATTCAAAAGCAGAGACATTACTTTGCCAACAAATGTCCGTCTAGTCAAGGCTATGGTTTTTCCAGTGGTCATGTATGGATGTGAGAGTTGGACTGTGAAGAAGGCTGAGCGCCAAAGAATTGATGCTTTTGAACTGTGGTGTTGGAGAAGACTCTTGAGAATCCCTTGGACTGCAAGGAGATCCAACCAGTCCATTCTGAAGGAGATCAACCCTGGGATTTCTTTGGAAGGAATGATGCTAAAGCTGAAACTCCAGTACTTTGGCCACCTCATGAGAAGAGTTGACTCATTGGAGAAGAGTCTGATGCTGGAAGGGATTGGGGGCAGGAGGAGAAGGGGACGACAGAGGATGAGATAGCTAGATGGCATCACTGACTTGATGGACGTGAGTCTGAGTGAACTCCGGGAGTTGGTGATGGACAGGGAGGCCTGGCGTGCTGCGATTCATGGGGTCACAAAGAGTCGGACACAACTGAGTGACTGAACTGAACTGAGGGAGAGAAAAATCCATGAGCAAGGGTGCATTTGTCTAAATAAGTATAATACATCTATTCTAAATAACCATTGACAAGAAGCAAACAGTATGAAAATTCTTTGCAATTTTGTAATTCTCCAACTCAGAAGGCTGCTCTCCCACTGGCTTTATCTCTTTTCAGATTTTTAGTGTATCTCTGCTTTTCACCTGGTCTGATTCCAGCAATCAATCATGACAAGTGGTAAAGGAGCTGTATGTGTCTAACTTAGAAAATAAGACTTAGAAGTGGAATTATCTCAGGAATGCAAGATTGGTTCATCGTACAGAAATCAATCAGTGTCATAAACCATATTGGTGGGATAAAGGACAAAAACACATGATTATCCCAATAGAGATATTTGGAAAATACATTTGACAAAATCCAACACCCTTTCATGATTTTTAAAAAAACTCAACAAACTAGTACTAGAAGGGAACTTCTCAACCTGATAAAGGGCATCTACAAAAACTCCACAGCTAATATCATACTCAATGGTGAGAGAATGAAGGCTTTCCCTTGAAGATAAAAATGAAGGTGAAAATGTTTGTTCTTGCCATTTCTATTCAACACTGTACTGGAGGGTCTAGCAAGCTCAGCTAGGCAAGGAAAACAAATGCAAGCCATCAGAGTGGAAAGGAAGAATGAAACCTGTGTCATTTGCAGGTGATATAATCTTGTATATAGACTATCCTAAAGAATCTACCCGAAAAGTATGAGAACAACAAATAAGAGATGAAAGTGTTCTGGTGGCAGACAGTGGTGATAGTTGTACAACTTTGTGAATATGCTGCTGCTGCCAAGTCGCTTCAGTCGTGTCTGACTCTGTGCGACCCCATAGACGGCAGCCCACCAGGCTCCCCCGTTCCTGGGATTCTCCAGGCAAGAACACTGGAGTGGGGTGCCATTTCCTTCTCCAATGCATGAAAGTGAAAAGTGAAAGTGAAGTCGCTCAGTTGTGTCCTAATCTTCTTGACCCCATAGACTGCAGCTTACCAGGCTCCTCCATCCATGGGATTTTCCAGGTAAGAGTACTGGAGTGGGGTGCCATCGCCTTCTCCGGTGAATATGCTAAAACCCAACAGGAGTACCCTTTAAAGGAGTAAATTTTGTGATATGTGAATTATTATCTCAATAAAAGCAAAAAGAAAAAAAAAAGACTTGGGAAAGGAACTAACAGAGACTGGGGGCAAAGTGTATGTAAATACCAGACAACCTGTAGGACTGAAAAACCAGCATCAGATCCAGAGTTTTCCAGCCACGAGATGTCCTGGGAAGAGCAGGGAGGTCTTGGGTTGGGTGTCATCCAGACTGCCACTAGACACCTAACCTAGATTTGGGGGTTTAGACTAGCTTTGGCTTACCCCCTAATCTCCAGCCCCAAGGAAACCTCCCCTTCTTTCCATGCCCTTCACAGACACACTTTGCTAATTGTGCCTCTATTACAAATATTTGGATATAGATTTTCTTTCCTTGATTATAAAGTTTTCAAGTGAAAAGACTATTTCCCAAAGTGTCAATACAATGACAGAGACTTGGTGGGTATGTCTGTTAAGTGATGAAAATCATAAAGTAGGTCAATTTATCTCTGGCGCATCTTTCTTTCCTAACCAATCCTAAGGGGCCTCATGAGGTTCCTTGGGCATGACTCTTGGGCATACTCCAGTGATTGGAGGTCCTGGATATGAGCTGCCACTGCTGGCTAAGGGGGCTCAGCTGAAGCCACTGTGCTCTCCTCTGTGGCACAGGGCCATTCTTGGTGCTTTCTTGCTTGAGATGATTCCATCTCACATCATAGCCAGCATCACAAATGTACTCGTTTATACATGAATACAAGAAATCTCATTTATTTTTAACTATCTGAGTTGAATTGTGGTTGCATGGTTGATAAAATGATATACTTTGCAAACATTTAATTAAAGTTTAATTAATTTTTATTTTCCAGGTTTTTTTTTTTCAATTTTAGAGCCTTCCCCCCCCCCACCCCCTAGGTTTCAAAAATAATTTTACAAACTCTTGCAAAGCACTCAGGTCCAAAGCATTGTGTCATCCAAGGCACCATATTGAATGAGAGGCCCTGCTTTGTGGAATTTATCAGGGATCAGGTGGAAAGGCATTTGAGAGAGCAGGAATTCCCCTCCTAACTTCTAAAATTTCTCCTCTACAGAGGATGAGATGGTTGGATGGCATCACCAACTCAATGGACATGAGTTAGAGTAAACTCCAGGAGTTGGTGATGAACAGGGAGGCCTGGCGTGCTGCAGTCCATGGGCTCACAGACTTGGACATGACTGAGCAACTCAATTAAACTGAAGGTGGTTTGCTTATTGTACCTATGGTTTCACTGGGCCTCTCTCAGAACCTCAGAGACCCCCAGTGCCCACTTGCTGCCATTCCCAGGGCACCATGGTGCCCAGCAGGGGTGTAGGAGTTGAGGTGGAGCACACAGGCATTTAGAAAGGTTAGGATAAATCAATGAACATGGACACGGATTCATTCTTGACCCCCGGACTAATAATCAGTTGGTTTTCATAAGCATTTTATTCCCCCATCATATTAACCACAAATACCTGCTTGAACACTCTGGATAAGCCTGGCACCAGCCAAAATGATTATATTATTTAGTTTGCTTTAGGAGGAGAAATGGAAAAGACCTCTGTCCTCCCCTCTGAAGAAAATTGAAACAAAAACAAGGAAAAGAACAACCACTGCAAGTTCTGACAGAGTAGAAGAGCCTGCCTGCTGGGTTCATAGAATACGTCTGAAATTAATGACTGTATCAACCTGAGTCTTAGTCTCCAAACCACTGGCCAGGATGTCAAGTGGCCCAGAGAGAAGGCAAAGGTCTTGCTGGTACCCTGGGAACACAGATTCTAGGAAGTGAATCCCTGGCAAGGCAGTGACTTTGATTAGAAAGAGAGGGAAGCCTGGAAAAAGATAAACACACTCCCAGGGTTGGTAAGATAAATACCTGCAGCCTGGATGACATCCAACCCAAGACCACCCTGCTCTTCACAGGACATCTCATGGCTGGAAAACTCTGGATCTGATAAATAGCCTGGGGAAACCTGCCAGGAGTGTAGTGGGAGGATTTCCTGTGGGCAGGCAGGTCCACATGGAGAAGCTGCTCCACCTGAGACACAGGCTCATGTCCACTGGGTTTGGAGGCTGTGATGCAGGCATCCCTTCCTTAGGAACTTGCAAGAGGATACAGAGCCATTCTAAAACCACCCCTGCAGAAGGGACCAGGAGAAACAGCTGGTCTGATCTCCTCTATTTATACAAAAGGGAAACTGAGGCTCAAGTTGTGAGCGGAGAAAGCGGGGGCAGTGACTGACCTTAGGCCATGAGGTGAAACAGCAACAATACCAGAAATAGAACTCAGATCTCTTCAGCCCTGTCCAGGGCTCTGGCCATGAGGTCATTCATACTTCAAGGCTAATGGACTCCACGCACCGAGTCCGCAGACACAGCCCAGGTAAGATGGAGGCAAGTGTGAGCCGCCCATCTTGTCTCACCTGGAGTCATTCTATCTAGTCCTAGATTGCCATTTATTGATTGCAGACCCCCTGGAGGTCCCCCCAGAAAGGGAAGCTCAAGCCTGTGAACTAGAACGCCAAAGTGTGAATACCAGGAGCCTACCCTGTCAGGCCCTATTGGGGAAGCCACCAAAGGCCCTTGAGAAAGGGACAGGGGCACCAGGATGGGAAGGAGGGACGGGGGCACTGATTCAGAAGAGGGAGCAGGCTGCTCTGGTGGCTCATCTGAGATGCCCATGAGCCTGTCCCATCCCTTCCAAGGTCCATTCCAAGAGCAGAGATCCTATGGTTTAGTCCTGGCTGCAGACCAAGCTGTGCCCTTGAGCAGTGACTCTGCATCTCTGGACCTCAATTTCCCACTCTTGAAATAAGCAGATCAAACAGTATCTCACAGCTCTATGGTAAAAGGGGTCTCCAACTCAAGGGCTTATCTTTGCTTCATATCTTAAACTGAAAGACCCCCCAACTCTCTCTTGACCCCATTTCTTTATCGCTCCCACCCTACCTTCCTCTTCTTCATTGGAAAACTTGGTATTTCCTCCTCAACGCCAGCTGGGCTCCCATCCCCATCACATCACTAAGACTGTTCCTGCCAGTCACCATTTGTTTTCCAGCTGCTAAACGCCATGTCTCTGTTCCCACTGTCCCTGACTTCTCAGGGCATGCGATATAGTGGATCACTTCCACCTTCTGGAAACACATCCTCCCTTTGGCTTCTCAAATATCACACTCTTCCTGCTCTTTCACTCGACAGCCTGCGTGTGCTGAGTCCTCATCCTTGTCTGCACCGACTCTACACGTGGAGGTGCTTCAGGACCCAGTCCGTGGCCCTCTTTTCATCTATGCCTTTCTCAGTGTCTCATCCTGCCCTATGGCTTCCCATGTTAAAGGCTGCTGAAGCCGTACCTCCAGCTAGAGAAACCACTTCAGAGTCTCGCACCTGGGTGTTCAGTCCTTCCTTCCAGACACTGATGGTTATTGTGAACGTCACTCAGCCAAAGGAGAGCCTTGACCTGCTCCACCAGCTCTCTCATGTCAATAAACAACATTACTGGCCGCTCTGCAGTTCATGCCAAAGATCTAAAAGTTGTCTTTGATTCCTCTCTCTCCTTCACTCTACATCCAAACTGTCAGCAAAGTGTCTCGGCTTTGAGATGACTCAGAGCTCATCCGGTATCAGTCTGCTTCCCTCAGCCTCTGCCACCCCAGACCGGTCCACTATCACCTCTCCTCCAGGCCCTGCAATATTCCCCTCACTGGGCTTCTGCTTCCTCCTGTGCTCCTTCCAATCCATTCTCTCCACAGGGTAAATCCGATCAAGTAACTTCTCTGCTAAACAAAACTCCAACATGGTATCCCTTAACTCTTAGGATAAAATTCACACTCCTTAGCCTGGGTCTCAGTGGGTCACCTGATCTGGCCCCTTCCATCTTTGACCTTGCCTTTCCCTTGGGCTGAGCCATTTCTGACCCTTAAGCCTTTGTACTGGCCATTCCCCTGCTTGTAACATTCTTCTCCTAGACTTTCATATGGTGGGCTTTTGCTTTAGTGTTACATTCTGTGAGATGCTTTGCCTGGCCATCAAAGTGAAATTATCTTTTACATCATCCTAAGAATCTGCATATTACTTATCACTCTTTGATATTTTTGTGTTCATTTATCTGTCGACTTATTGTTTGGATCCCCATTACTAGAATATAAATTCTAGGAGTCAGGGACGTTATTTAAATCATTGCCACATGAAAAGTGGGTGCTTGTTGAGTAAATGAGTGAATGGTGATATCTGGGGGTAGAGTTTGGAAATCTCTACTTAAAAAAACATTCAGTAACTAGGATTGAGAACTATGCTATAGGAGGCCTAACATATTTCCTGGGTAGATTAAAGCAAGAACTTTCATTTCTAAGGATTGTGAAGGGCAATGCTTACCCACTAATAAATCTCTGATGGTGGAATTGTAAGACCTGTGACATATTTAAAAGACAAAAGTCAGTAGGGCTCTCTGTGCTTGTATTTAGTAGCAAAGAAGAGGTCGTCTTTGCTTCTCCATGTTGCTGACTGGCCCTTAGCTCAACAGCTGGGAGATAAAGTGCCTTCTGTCTTCCTTGAAAGGAATCAATAGTAAGAATGAGTACTTGGCTCTCTCCAAAAGGTCAGCTTGACACCTGATTTCTCAGGCTGCTCTCTTGATCCCTCCTCCCCATTAATGGTGCAGCCTTCTCCCGCCTGGCAGACAACTTTCAAGGAACTAATTTGTAATCCGATTCTGAGAAATATTATGGGGATTAAGATGGTATCTCCAGGTTTGTTTGGTTTGGCTCCTTGAAGAATGGAACGTAGGTCCAATGCAAAGGTCAGTGTCTGCCCAGGATGGGCATCTGTGTGTGCATATGTGAGCACAGTTAAAAGACGAGGGATGTGGGTAGAGGTATGTGAGAGCAGTAAGGTGTTCACAGATGGGAAGGGCTCTCTTGACCTGCTTACTCACACATGGCTGTGTATACAACCTTAGTGGTACACATGCAGAGGCACAAGTAAATGCTGGCACAAGTATGGTATACACATACGAACATATGAGTGTATTTTCTCGTGTGCTAGACAGTTCTTTACCAGAAGTCTGTAATCTAGTAACGTGTGCCTCAGAGAAGTCACTTAAATCGCACTTGCAAACTGGGACTGCTTAGCCCAGCCCTATGCAACTTACATGTTTGCTGTTGAAATTAAATGAGAACATGGAGGGGACACTGTGTAATTGGAAATCTCTGGATGTCTTACTTACCTTGCAAGTGGGCTCTTGCCCACAGGCAGGGGCAGGAGGAGAATATGGGAGTGTTACTATCAGGATTCTTCCTTGTTTGATTTAATACTGACCATGCACCCTCCTGGGTTTCCCTGGTGGCTCAGATGGTAAAGAAGCTGCCTGCAATGCAAGAGACCCAAGCTGGATTCCTGGGTCAGGATGATCCTCTGGAGAAGAGAATGGCTACCCACTCCAGTACTCTTGCCTGGAGAATTCCATGGACAGAGGAGCCTGGCTGCTTCAGTCCATGGGGTTGCAAAGAGTGGGACAGGACTGAGTGTCTGAGCACCCACACATAAACCCGAGGAAGGGGGCTTCCTTAGGAAACAATCTCAGGCATGCAGGGGACAGACCCAACTCCCCAGGCCTTGCCCTCAGCTCCGGGCAACCTGGTAACCCCAGGCACATCCTAGCAGCTGGACAGTTCTTTGGGCACTGCAACTTACCCCCACTCCGCCGTGCCTCAGCCTGTCTGTACAGAAACGCCCGCTTTAGGAAAACCTGATCTACAGAACAGAGGTCCCAAACAGGAGACAGACAATTAACCTGGGGAGCCAGGGTTACCAAACTGGCCGATTGGGATCCTGTGGTTTGGAAAACATCTGGGCCCTCTGGCCCAGCGCCCCACCCCCATCCCATACTTCCCACCTCTGGCAAAGCCGCGGGGAGGAGGCGGATTATCTTTTTTTTTTTTTTTTAATGAATAGGGCGGGTTGTGGGCGCCTAGCAGGCCCCATCTGTCTGCTGCCCCAACTCAATTTGATTCCCATTCACCCGCCTTTGTTTGCCTCTCTTTTTTGATCAGCAATCTCGGGGGTGGGGGTGGGGAGTGGGGGGAGGAGGATGAGGGCAGTGCAAATGCTTAACGTTCTCTTTGGCTTTGCGGAGGCGCGACCCCTCCAGGCCGCCCACCCTCGCTGCAGCCCGGGCCTGGTGACCCTGGCGAAGAGCTCCCTCCGCGCGGCCAGCTCTCCGCAGCGCAGAGCCCAGTATGGCCGGTCCTCTCGGGTGGGCAGAGGGGCGGCAGGCTGAGAGCTTGGCGACAAGGGGCCAGTTTGCGATGTTACAGGCCTGGGATCACCGTCCCTCCTGGGTCGGATTAAAATTCACCTTCAAGGATCAGGTGCCTCTTTAATGGGGATGGAGCGGCGCGAATCCGGGGTGGGGGGTGGTTGGAGGAGGGAGAAGGGGGTGGGACGAGGCCAGAGAGGTTACATGGGGACCCCGGGGGCTTCTGAGTGGGTGGGAACTACAGATCTGGAGATGGCATCACAGCAAGGCACTTCATCCCCCTTTAAATAGAGAAGATAACACTGTAGTCCCCAGTTTTAAAAGGTGCCTGTAATCCCGCAGCACTAAAACCGTTTTGGACTGTGCAAACCCAAAGGTCACGCTTAGTAACCAGGTGGTTGGTTGGTTGTTTTGTAGATTGCCATCCAGGGTGAAGATGGATCTCTGGAACTTCAGAGCTGAAGGAGCTTGAGGAAGCGCCACCAGCCCCTTTTACAGTTGGCGTGAGCAAAGAGGCAAGAGCCCAGGCCTCTGGACCTCTGGCTCAGTGCTGGCCGTTGCAGCTGAGGTCAAGGTTATGGGAGAAGGAGAGGATCAACCAACTACTGTCTAAGGACCCTGGTAATCTGTGAAAGTGTGGAGGAACAGGTACCAGGTTCAAAGGAGAGAAATAGCTCCTAGCCTCCTGGGAGGAGAGTGAGGGTATGGGGGTGCGGCTCAGGTGTCAAGCCAGAGCCAGCAGTGAAATTTAGTCTGGAGCCCTTTGCTGAGAGTCAGGCCAATTAGAGGTGGGAGGGCCCAGATTAAGATTCTCTTGGTGTGGTACAGGGCTGCACAGCCTGGCATTGTGGGCAGGACTCATTTCTGCATTGCAGGGGTCTTGAGAATGCGGCTCTGCCTCTTGCCTGGTGTTTTACATGGGCCACGGTTGCCCTGGGCTATGACCAAAAAAGCAGAGACATACTTTGCCAACAAAGGCCCATTTAGTCAAAGCTATGGGTTTACCAGTAGCCATGTATGGATGTGAGAGTTTGACTATAAAGAAAGTTGAGCATCGAAGAATTGATGCTTTTGAGCTGCGGTGATGGAGAAGACTCTTGAGAATCTCTTGGACTGCAAGGAGCTCCAACCAGTCAATCCTAAAGGAAATCAGTCCTGAATATTCGTTGGAAGGACAGATGTTGAAGCTGAAGCTCCAATACTTTGGCCACCTGATGTGAAGAACTGACTCATTTGAAAAGACCCTGATGCTGGGAAAGATTGAAGGCAGGAGGAGAAGGGGATGACAGAGGATGAGATGGTTGGATGGCATCATTGACTTGATGGACATGAGTTTGGTAAGAGTTTGGACAGGAGTTGGTGATGGACAGGGAAGCCTGGCGTGCTGCAGTCCATGTGATCACAAAGAGTCGGACAGACTGAGGGACTGAACTGAACTGACTGACAGCCACAAACCTGAGGATGTCTGCTTATCCAGCCACTGCTTCCCTGAAATTTTGTCTTCATGGAGTTCATTCCTCAAAGTATAACTATAGGATGAAGTTGGGCGTTTGGGGGACCATATCAGCAGTAACAGTAGTACGCCATGGGAGACGGAGAGTCTACTTCCAGCTGGTGGCAATGGGGAAGGTTTTGGGGGGAAG
This sequence comes from Ovis aries, assembly GCF_016772045.2. Taxonomy (NCBI): domain Eukaryota; kingdom Metazoa; phylum Chordata; class Mammalia; order Artiodactyla; family Bovidae; genus Ovis; species Ovis aries. The sequence goes on from NC_056076.1 coordinate 47,538,828, forward strand.
GCAGCCTCTGAGCTGGGTTTAGGAGGAGGAGACATGGCCATAGGGATGGGAGAGCGGTGATACACATTTGCAGAGCAACAAGTCAAAATAGGATCTAAGTCAAGTATCTGCTGTGTCACTGGGGAAAGTCTGTGACACTGAGCCCCAGCAGATGCCAAGGGGATGGGGCAGGATGGCCTGGGCAGGATGCAGCAGCAACTGGAGCTGTGGTGCTCAGCGGAGGGCCATGAATGTCTAGGAAAGGACTATGAGGATTGGCTGCAAGAGAGGTGAGGATCCGCTGGGTTACCCAGGGTTGTCAGGAGCTGGAAAGGAAAACTGTAAACCAAGAAAGCATTTTTCACAAGCTTATGGAATTTTGTGATTGATAAATAAAGCAATGCTTTCAAATGTGTTATCACATTCTTAGGCGATTTGATCATTCTGAATTTTCTATTGAAGGATGCTATTCTCAAGTGGAGTCCTTGAAATGTTTTTACATGGAAAGGTGCCCTTCTACTTTAGGTCTTGAGAGGGGCCTCTCAGCCCTGCCTGTGCTCGGAGGAGGCCTGAAAAGGGATATTTATACCTCCAGGAGATAAGACTCACAGATTCTAACGATGGGAAATGTCATGAGACTAATACGACCAGGTGCCAAACCCAGTGTAATCTGGGGACCACATACATACCACGTACAGTGCTAGGGAAATTGGGAGGAGAAATCTCTGTGGGTCGGTTAGCAGGATGGGGTTTATGGGCAATATAGGATTTGATTAATCCTTAAAGGACGTGTGGTAATTGGATAGGTAGATGAGTGAACAGCATATGTGCTTCTAGTTAATTATTTATCTGCGTTCATCTGCTTATGTTTTATTTTCAGAAATTTAAAAAAAGTTATAGGAAAGTATAGAGAAGAATGTAACAGAGACTGGTTTTCCCCCTTCAGAATTGATGGGTATTAATATTGTGCGAGTTTTGTTTCATTTTTTTTAAAGAAAAAGATGTACAGTAGTGTGGAGTAGGATAGACAGTCTCTCATTCTTCATTCTTCTCCTGCCAACCTCCTTCAGGGTGGGCTCAACCAAGCCACTCCCATCACGAATCTGGTATGTGTCTTTCCAGTCTATTTTAAATACCTTTACAAATATCAGTGTATCTGTGAATGAATAATAGCAGAGTTTGTGTAGATTTTTAAATGAATATACGTGGTATATCGAAGGGCTTCCCAGGTGGTGCTAGTGGTAAAGAACCTGCCCACCAATGCAGGAGACATAAGAGACGCGGATTTGATCCCTGGGTCAGGAAGATCCCCTGAAGAAGGAAATGGCAACCCACTCCAGTATTCTTACCCAGAGAATCCCATGGACAGAGGAGCTTGCTAGTCCACAGGGTCACAAAAAGCCAGACACAACTGAAGAAACTTAGCATGCATGCAGGGAATACTAATTTATACTACTCATCACAGTTGGCTTTAAATCAGAGTTAGTTTTTTAAAAAACTGATGAGCATGAAATGGATTATATTTGTGCTTCTATATATACCTCTGTTTTCAAAGCATATTACATGAACACATCACAGGTGCAAGCATATTGTGCTTTTGCTGAGCTGACACTAGTATCAGAAATACAAGCACAGTTTAATTTTCTAATGTTTATAAGAAGAATTTTTAATTATTGACTTTGGAGGAAGAGGATAAATGAAAGGATGATTCTTGAATAGGAAACTTGTCCTTCTGAGTTATGGTCAGAGACTATCAATTGGACTCTGGTTATTATAAACATTTACATACCTTGCTCTGTGTCTCTGGGTCTTGGCCTATGTAGCTATAGATATTGTACATGAATTATATATATGTATATACACCTACACATAAAGGATTGTCAGTGCCATCTCTATTGTATAGTCATGTACCCAGTATCCAGTACACACACACTTGCACACACACACACACACACACACATACACATACACAGTATACAAGCTGACTCATTTGAAAAGACCCTGATGCTGGGAAAGATTGAGGGCAGGAGGAGAAGGGGACAACAGAGGATGAGGTGGTTGGATGGCATCACTGACTTGATGGACATGGGTTTGGGTGGACTCTGGGAGTTGGTGATGGACAGGGAGGCCTGGCGTGCTGCAGTTCATGGGGTCACAAAGAGTCGGACACGACTGAGCGACTGAACTGAACTGAACTGAACTGACTATTTGTTGCATGTGAAGTTAGGCATGCGGCTGAAGTAGCTCAGTAGAACCAGCCATAGCTCAGTTCGTATGGGCACAATACACGTGGGTGATATTTATGGGACCAGTTTATGCTTTCTTGAGTTCGGTGATTTGTGGGTACTAGTCTCTGATTTACCTCTCATCATATCAGAATTCCACTATTGCAATACCTTCTTTCTGCAGTAGAACTTTCATAACTATAGAAGGAGTGAGATATTAAACTGTCACCTTCTTTCTATCCAAGTAAAATTATTGCCATTTCCCTATAAAGAAGACAGTTTCCATAAAGCTGGACATGAGTAATTTTTTTGAGTGAGGACAATAGGCAGAGGAGGGAAGGCACGAAGTAGATCCAGAGCTGGGAGGGTGGACGCAAGTTGGACAGGCATGGATATTCCAGGGGATGCAAAAGTGAGGTGAAGGAAATGGCAACCCACTCCAGTATTCTTGTGTGGAGAACCCCAGGGACAGAGGAGCCTGGTGGGCCGGCGTCTATGGGGTTGCACAGAGTCGGACACAACTGAAGTGACTTAGCATGCATGTATGCATTGGACAAGGAAATGGCAATCCACTCCAGTATTTCCAGGGACAGAGGAGCCTGGGTCTACGGGGTCGCACAGAGTCGGACACGACTGAAGTGACTTAGCAGCAGCAGCAGCAGAGGTGAGGAAGCCCTGGTTGAGGATGGGGTAGCGGTTGGTGGCTTGGAGCACAAGGGCATGTAGCCGAGTGGCACATACAAGTGTGTCAGTACTCAGAGGCAAAGGAGACGCTGAACCCATGTCACACACGCTGAACTGCCATCTCACACACACACACACACACACACACACACACACACACACACACGCCCACACACAGACTTGATTCCATACCTCAAGGGCATCTCCATAGAGGATCAAGTGTAGACCACTGCTCCACGGTCTACTATTTATCCTAAGTAAAAGAAAACAACATCCAGGCGTAGTTTGCTGCTGCTGCTGCTAAGTTGCTTCAGTCGTGTCCGACTCTGTGTGACCCCATAGACGGCAGCCCACTAGGCTCCCCTGTCCCTGGGATTCTCTAGGCAAGAATACCGGAGAGTGTTGCCAGGTCCTTCTCCAATGCATGAAAGTGAAAAGTGAAAGTGAAGTCGCTCAGTCGTGTCCGACTCTTCACGACCCCATGGACTGCAGCCCACCAGGCTCCTCTGTCCATGGGATTTTCCAGGGAAGAGTACTGCAGTGGGGTGCTATTGCCTTCTTCACCAGGCATAGTTTAGATCACCACTATCCACAGTTCTCTGTGGTGCATGTATACTTTTAAAACAATTAAAGCAAGTGGTGGAAACCTGAATAGCCATCGTGGTCATACAAGTGATGAGCCTGTTATTTGTGAGCCTGACAGAGGGAAGTTCTGCCCGAACTCATACTTACTGACATCTGTAGCACATTCTTTTCTTTCAGAGTATTTCTACCTCCATTATCTTGGTTGTTCCTCAAAGATACCCGGGTGAGATGAGTTGGGAAACCTCTGAGGCCCCATTTGGCAAAGGTCAGGTGCCTCTGTTGAGGTCATATGTTTTAGCAGCAGGGCCAGCCTAGAGCCTGGGCCTCTGGAACACCCACACCTACACACAATTTTGATTTTTGTAGCTTTTTTTTTTTTCACAAGAGGGCAAAGATTGTGTTTTATACCTCTGTGAATCCTCCTTGAAAAACAGATTTTAGTTTCCAAGCTGAGCCCCTTTCTTCTCTTCCAGGGTGGCCAGCGTCCCGAATCTCTTCTATTCGAGGTGAAGGACATTTTAGAGTCACAGAATGTTAGATGCCGAGCTCCTAATTGCCACCTATCAGCCCACTTCAGACCTCGGGAACCGGCCTGAACACTGTGTGCCCACACAAATACAGATGCCATGGCTGCCAGTTTCAGACACCTACCCCTTGCCAGTCATTCTGCTGGGTGAGCTGCCCGCGAAGGCCTTCCACCTGCACGACAGCCCCTCATGGAAGCGTTGCTATCCGGGCGCCAAGAACAGGCTTCCGGAATTTGCAGGTCGCTCTTCTGGCTGCAGCACCAGGTCCTCAGGCCAGCCTGCTTCCTTGGCCCTCCTGCCCTCTCCACTTCTGCTGCACAGACCTGGTTTGCCAGCGTCTTATTCTGGTCCCTGGAAATGAACATGAACTTCGAAAGCAACAAGACAGAATACAGTCAGCTAAAATGAACCAGGGGCTAACACAAACGGCTGGAGAAACATACTAACCTCAAGAACTCTTGGAAACCGCCCAATGTCCTGGACTGAACCACACGGGCTCTGAATGACCAGAAACAAATCAAGACAACTTCAAGAGGGAGGGGACCTGAGGATGGGAGGATTCCGGTAGAAGGAAGCCAGAGGTGGGGAGGCCACCAGGCATGTAGCCGGTCTTCCCTGGTTTTCCCTGTTTGCTCCCAACCCTGAAACTCTCAAACCACCAGTCGCATTACCAGGGAGGGCACTGTCTGCAGCACTGGTGCAGGCATCCTTTAGGTAGTCGCCTCCTCCCTCTCCCTGCGGATGAGATATTTTGCAGCAGGCCGCTCTTGCTGTTTCCCTTTTATTTTCAAAAGCCAGGAAGAGATGGGAGATGCGGGAGGGAGGGCGCGGGGGCAGCAGAGCGGCGTCCTGCAAAGCCGGGGCTGACCGGCTCCGAGAAGGATAAATGACTCCGGTCGCCCTGCCGCCGGTGTTACACAACTTGTCTGTGTTGGCTTGAGACCTCGGTGATCCCTCTCTAATTGAAATCACTTTCCCCTGACCTCCTCCGTAAGCCGGGAGCTTGTTCCTCTCTCCGCCAACAAAGGGGCCGCCAAGGCCGGAGGAAATCCTGGCTGGGCAGCCGGGGGGCACGGCCGGGTCCTCGCCGGGGAGAGGCCTGTGTCGGAGCGAGTATGGGGCCCAGTCCCCAAGGGTCCGGAGATGGTCGGGGAGTGGGGAGCTGGCATTGAGGCTGGGACTGCCCCCTAGAGGGCATTTTGGGTATTCGGTGAGGGTCTGTTGATTGGTGCCAAAATTGGGGGCGCCCCTGCCTTTTTTGGCGTTTCCCTGGTGGCTAGATGGTAAAGAATCTGCAATGTGGGAGACCCGGGTTCCATCCCTGGATCGGGGAAGATCCCCTGGAGAAGGGAATGGCTCGCCTCTCCCATATACTTGCCTGGAAAATTCCACGGACAGAGGAGCCTGGCGGGCTACAGACGAGGGGGTGGCAAAGAGTTGGACCTGACTTAGCAACCGACACACACTCACACGCACACACCCTGCCTGTCTGAGAGGGTAAGTCTAGGATGCTGGACATCCTGCCACAGGCAAGGGGAACCCACACTTGCCTGGTGAGACCTGCCAGTCTGTAGAGGTGAGCAGCCCGCTTATAAGGGTTGGAGCCTAGACTCTGTTCCTTACACAAATCAAAGTATTTTTGATTAAATATATGCTGGTATTCCCAAGGAAGCGTTCCCACATAGATAAGGGGAATGGGAATCTTTTCCAGTTCATCTCAAGAGTTGATTTTTTTTTTCTTTTTTTACCATTTAGACACATGATAATATTTGAATGATAGTAGTATAATATGGGGTTGCTAAGAGTCGGACACGACTGAGCAACTTCACTTTCACTTTTTACTTCCATGCATTGGAGAAGGAAATGGCAACCCACTCCAGTATTCTTGCCTGGAGAATCCCAGGGACAGCAGAGCCTGGTGGGCTGCCGTCTATGGGGTTGCACAGAGTCAGACACGACTGAAGCAACTTAGCAGCAGCAGTATAACATATCTGTAACAAAATTATCTGTGTGTGAAAATCTATATGTATATACACAGACACATATGGATATATGCACATACACACACCCAAAATATTTTTCAGTTCTTCTCAAAGGGTCAAATATAAAGAAACTCCAGTCATGTTCATTCAAATATCGTCTAGTCTTAAGTACAAATTTATTTACTATGAGTAGGTGCAAGACTCTCTGTCTTCTATTGCAGATATGCCTAAATCTACATACAGAAATACACATTATTTGATTATAAATTGCTTTCATTTTATTTTTCTTTATAATTGTATTAAAAACTTGTCTTGACTTTTTGAGAGGCATTGAGTATCTTTTAGAGTTGAGAACCACTATATTTTACTAGGGTTTTAGTTTTGCCCACAAAAGAAAAGAAATGGGGATTAATAATGATGAAATTAATCTATAGCAAAATTTGTTGGGTATATCAGAATAAAGATGAAACTTGACCATTAAAAGAAAAAAGAGGGGACCAAAATAAGATGTCAAAAACAGCAAATATGTCACACAAAGTAATATGCATAGAGCACTGAGCCCAGGATACTGCTGTTGAGAGGAATGTTATTGATTAAGATCCCTCAGAGGCCCAGATTCCAAATGTAGAGGGATAGAGCCTGGGGGGAGGTGGGGGAGTGTGGGGAGGGGGGCACAACTGTTGCAGGGGGCAGGTTGGAAGACCAAGTGATGTAAAAGTCACTCAGTCATGTCCGACTCTTTGCGACCCCATGGACTGTAGTCCATGGAAATCTCTAAGCCAGAATACCTGGAGTGGGTAGCCTTTCCCTTCTTCAGAGGATCTTTCCAACCCAGGGATAGAATCCAGGTCTCCTGCATTGCAGGCAGATTCTTTACCAACTGAGCTATCAGGGAAGCCCTGGAAGGCCAAAGGCCACTGTAATTTTACAAGTGGGTTATATACAGTGCATAGAGAGATTATTTTTCTCTTTCAAATCATCAGTTAAGAAAAAGAAAAGACTTTCCCTAAGCACTTACTAATTCATTTACCACGTGCCAACTCTGTCATAAGATCTTTAATTCTTACCTCAACCCAGTGAGGCAGGTATTATTACACCTACTTCACAGGTGGAGAAACCAAGGCTCACTTAGTAAGCAAGATTTGAACCAAATCTACTTGACTTCAGCTCAGTATGACATACTGTCCCTATAAACTTGCCAGTGGGCTTGTTTTTATTTTTACAGACTGTGGTTTAATTAAGGTCTTCTGTCTTAGTCAGCAAGTTCAGTCTATGATACTTGGCTGAGCCTGACTCTTCAATGTTAAAGGCAACACAAATATAAAATTCAGGCACAGACTAGAACTGATATGAAGATACATATTTTTGAAAGAGGTAAAATGATATTTATACAAATGGAAAACATGCTATCTTATTGAATGGGAAGACTTAATATAAAAATTTCAATTCTCCCCCAAATTACTGTATAAATGTAATGAAATTCCAATTGGATTCCAAGTGGATTTTTTTAAACTGTTTTAAACTGTCTAAAGCTGAATCTCCAGTACTTTGGCCACCTCATGCAAAGAGTTGACTCATTGGAAAAGACTCTGATGCTGGGAGGGATTGGGGGCAGGAAAGAAGGGGACGACAGAGGATGAGATGGCTGGATGGCATCACTGACTGGATGGACGTGAGTCTGAGTGAACTCCAGGAGTTGGTGATGGACAGGGAGGCCTGGAGTGCTGCGATTCATGGGGTCACAAAGAGTCAGACACGACTTAGCGACTGAACTGAATGAACTGAAACTGTCTAGAAGTGGATACAAAAAGTAAATGTCTGAAAAAGACCAAGAAAAACTCTCACAAATAGTTGGAGGATGACTTATTTTTTATCATATATGAAAACATGTAAAGAATGGGTTGACATAGAAATAGAGTGGAAAACCCAGAAAAAGATCCCAGAAAAGGGAGATGGATAAAAAACAAGATCCACTGTTCAATATCTTATAACTAACCATAATGGGAAAGAATATGAAAAAGAAAAAATATATATGTGTGTGTGTGTATGTGTGTGTGTGTATGTGTGTGTGTGTGTATGTGTGTGTGTGTGTGTATGTGTGTGTATGTGTGTGTGTGTGTGTGTGTGTGTGTGTGTGTGTATAGCTGACTCATTTTGCTGTACAGCAGAAATTAATACAACACGGTAAATCAACTTTATTTCAAGAAAGTTTTTAAAAACTTAGAAAGAGCAGTCTGTTTTTGCAGTGGTGCTGATGATCTACTTAGGAGGAAAAAAAAGAGTGTTCGATCCTCTGCCTCACATTGCATTTTAAAAATTCCACCTAAAGTAAGGGCTTAAAAATGATAATAAAACTGCAAAATTTTTACCTGAAAATTCAAGAGTATAGATACGGATTTATCTCTCCCAAGGATCATGGCTGAGGGAGAGGGTAGTATGGAACAGGAAAAAATTTGTTAACCAAGGTAGAACATTTACACGCTATAAAGAAAAACATAGGCATATGTAACTATATAAAAACCAGTACAATAGCATAGTGAAAGCAAAGGCAAATAATACATTGGGGAACATATTTCTAATGCAGATGATTGCTAAAATGTTACAGTCTAGGGACTTCCCGGTGGTCCAGTGGTTAAGAAGCAGTGCTTTCACTGTCAAGGGCCTGGATTCAGTCCCCACTGAGGAACTGGGATCCCACAAACCCCATGGCATGACTAAAAAAATCAAATAAAATCCACAAGTGTGTATTTAAAAGTTACTGTCTAAATGATACCAAAATTTTCTAAGAAATGACTAAGACATCCAATAAATAAAGGATATGGAGAGACCATTTAGAGGAGATCAAATTCAAATATCAATACATGTGAAGAGAGATTTAACTTCTCTAGTAGTCAGATAAATGCAAATGAAAGTAGCAATGAGAAATCATTTCTATTACAAAACTAGTAAAAATTTAGAAGAGTGATAACTCCCACCACGGGTAGAAATGTTAGGGGAAAGGCTCATCTTTATATACGTATAATTAGAAGAACCATGAAATGTGTTTTTAGAAAGAAATTGAGCAATAATTTATTAAGATATGCATAACCTTCACCTTAGTAACCCACTCCTTCGAATCAGTCTTTTAAAAACAAAATTATAGTAAGAAAAGACACTTGTCCAAGGTCAAAGGTTTTCATGTCAGCATTCTTTGCAGCTACACTGATTCAGAAACAAGAATAATGTCCATCGATAGAGGAATAGCTGACTAAAGTGTGGGGCATTTATTCCATAGAATATTGTGTGTTAGTCACTCAGTCATGTCCGACTCTTTGTGACTGTAGGGACTGTACCCCACCAGGCTCCACTTTCCGTGGGATTCTCCAGGCAAGAATTCCGGAGTGGGTTGCCATTCTCTTCTCCAGGGTATCTTCCCGGCCCAGGGATTGAACCTGGGTCTCCTGCATTGCAGACAGGATAGAATATTGTGTGACTCTTAAAAAAGATTGCATTGGATATCATTACTTGCTGAGTTGGAGGGATTATCAGGATATGTTTTTAGTGAGGAAAGCAAATGTAGATAAGGGTATATAATATGACCCATTTTTGTAATTATGACCCCTATAAAGCACACACATATATTTATGTATATAAATGGCTATATGAACATGAAGAATATTGTATTGTGGGAAGATTCAAAACAGTTTGATACCAGCAAACATAAGAGAGTTATATGGGTGGGGGGAATGTGATGTGTGTGTGGCAGGGAATCAGAGAGGTTTAAAAAAGATAAAATATTAAAGAATGTTGACCTTAATAAAATCCACATGAATGATATGACCCAATTTATGTAAAATTGTGTGTATATGTATGTATAAAACTGTACATGGAGAGGGAAGTAGGAAAGAATATTCAGTAAATATTAATAATGTGTTCATGGATTGGATGTATTAGAGATGACAAGTACCCCCAAATTAATATACAGATTCAATCCAATCCCAGTAAAAACTTAGCAGGCTGTGTGTGTGTCTGTGTGTGTCCATGTATGCATATATGTGTTTTATGTAAATTCACAAGCTAATTCTCAAATTTATATAAAAATGCAAAGGGCAAAGAACAGCCAAGATATTCTTGGCAAAGAATTAAAAGAGAGAAAAAAAAAAACAAAAACCGAGATGTAGGCGAGAGGAGAGGTGGAGGTATCTTGCACTATCAAACATCAAGATTTAGGACTTACAAAGCCACATGACTAAGAAAGCGAGCTCATCTTCTGAGAAGTGACAAAGGATATTTGAGGAGAGTGGGTCAGTGTATTTAAAGAGAAATAGACTCCGTAGGGAATGTTGAGCTGAAGCTTGTAATCGTAAAATCTCAGGAAATGCTCCAATAGACTCAGAGGCCACCTATTTCTCCTCTGACAAATGGAGATAGTAACACTCAGGACCTCCCACTACTCCAACGACTCTGTGAGTAGCCCAAGGGTCCTTTCTGGAAAATATTTTGAGACCCAATTTAGTCTATTTGGTGCAAATAGGCCTTATAGCTAAGAAAGCACTTGAGGGACTGTCAGGTCTAATTGAATTGGGCAAAATGTCAGAGAAACCTCAGATGAGTTGTGTGAAGTCTATGACCCACTCATCTATCTGTTCATCCATCCATCCATCCATTCTGTTCAGTGGGCCTCTTCCTTGTATCATGAATTGAAAGTGAAAGTGCAATGTGTTAGTCACTCAGTAAACGTCTGACTCTTTGCCATCCCATGGACTGTCGCCCACTAGGCTCCTTTGTCCATGGGATTCTCCAGGTAAGAATAAGAGTAGCCATGCCCTCCTCCAGGGGATCTTCCTGACCCAGGGATCGAACCCGGGTCTCCTGCATTGCAGGCAGGTTCTTTACCATCTGAGCCACCAGGAAAGCCAGGTATGATGCATTGGGTGCTAGAATAACATCATTGTCATTGTTTGGTGATCAGTTATTCGGCAATTCTGGGAGTAAATTTGTTCAAGTGTTTGTAGAGCACCAACTATTTTGAGCTGAGCCTTTTGCTGAGCATTGTGGAGAACACAGGAGTGGAAAAAGGAATTCTCTCCACTTTCATACAGCTTGTGATCTAGACAGGGAAACCATTCAGTTTCCCACAGTGAGAATTCAATGTAGAAAACAAGTTAACACTTGTCATGGTGCAGAGGGTGGGTGCCCTGAGGGGGGAGCTCAGAGAAGCCAACTCTGGGTGCACGAAAACATCTCTGGCAGGGAGACAGGGTTGGAGCTAGGCCTGATCATCTCAGCTCTCATCTTTGGAGAGGGAAAAAAAAAGACCCCAAACTTGAAGAAATAGTGCAGTATTAGAGTGCAGTCATAAACATAAAACATTAACATGTAATTCCCTTATGCTTTTGAAAAATTACTTCATAAACGCAAAGTAAAATATTTTTCCCTTTTTATTACCTGACAATTACATATTAAGAATTTCTTTTTATGTTTAAAAACATATGCAAGCCGGGGAAGGCAGACGCCAAAATGTAATTGCTTTCCTTCTATAAGAATCAGATGTCATTTTCTTCCAACTCAACTCTGAAAAGAGATAGGAGAAAGCAAATTGTTGTATACATTAAATTTGGAAACATCTGATAGCTTTCCTCAATTAAACTATTTAAATGGAAAAAGATTGCTGTACAGCTCTATCATATCCCACTGAATAAAACCTCAGCTGAGGCAAATTGGCAGTGGCAGGTACCAAATGTATCGGCAATAATGAGATTGGACAACCCAGTGGAGGTCATTGGTAATTGTTATTATATGCAATATTGCACTGTCAGAAAAAGAAAAAAAAAAAACCAACAACTCAGTAGCAGGCAGGGCCAGTGCTAGGGATCTCATAAAAGTGTCTGTGGCCACCTAGCCAGGTGACTTGAGGGGTGTCGGGAGAGCCTGAGCATCCAAAGTCATGCGTCTGCTCCTCATGGGGGGAATCTTTTGCAGCCTGATGGGCACCCTCAGGATGTAGGGGGCAAGTCCCCACACATCTTACTAGCCAGCCAACAACAAGGTCTCAGAGGCGGCACTGGGACACAGAATGGGGGCGGGGAAGGGGGAGGGGAGAACGGTGGCTCTGAGAAAGGAAGTGGGACAGAAGTGAAGACCAGTTTTGTGTACTTGTTGTGGTTTTGCTGACCCTGATTCAAGGCACTGAAAGTTAGTTATTTTCCCTTCAACTTTCCGGATGTGGAGAAAGAGAAAGAAGCATGCTCTCTTGTTCTGCAGGATTTCAGGTCGCTCTCATTTGAGGCTCCAAATTCAAGAAGGAAGGGGTGGGCTGCCAGGGATCTAAGCAAGCCTGCCTGGTTGCATCACCTTTGCTGAGGCCTGGGCACCAACCAGATTAAGATGACAAAACTGGTGCTCGATCCTGTGCAGGTGACAGACACATCCATCGTTGATGAAGACAAGGAAATATATTTGACTGCCATTACCCCGTCCCAAGACTGGCTCACGTCTAGCATGCTGCGGTTGAGAGCACGTCGACACAAAGTGCAGCATCTCATCCTCTAGGTTTAATCACAAGGGTGATCAGCCACCGCCAAGGGGAGCGGATTCTTTTTACCAAGCAGGCCAAGGACAGAGCTCAAGGTCGGGGACTAGTCAGAAAGTGTACTCAGAGGAGCCCGACTCAAGTTGAGATAAAGGAGAGTCTTCGGGGCTTCCCTGGTGGTGCAGTGGTTAAGAGGGGAGAGAACGTGAGCAGGGTTGGGGGTGGACCTGGTGAATTGCAGAGACAGTGTGGAGGCTGACCTGCCTGACTGTAACCAGGTCCTGTGCCTGGAAGTGGGAACCGAAAAGAGCGAATGTGAGGTCCAGACCCTGAAGGCTGGGATGGGGAATCGAAACAGTTTCTTAGGCCACCTGTTTCTTACTCCCCATTTAATCACAGGACTCTTTGACTTAGCTGGAAGTAACAGTAATGGAAGAAAGCATTTCTACAGTGCTTTCTATGTGCCAGGAACTATTCTGAGCACTTTACACACAATTAATGCCTTTAATTCTTCACTATCACCCTTTGAGGAAGGTTCGATTATTATCTCCATTTTGCAGATATAGAAACTGAGGCATGGTGAGGCTGTCTTCTGATCCTCCCTGGCGACTAGGTGACCTCTGTTATAGCACTTTGCTACATTTTATGTGTGCAGGCATTATGGTATGGTGGAGTATATGCTTGGATGCTAACGGTCCAGTACACAGATATGCTATTTCTGTTCATGCCTCATCTCCCCTCCTCAGCTAGAGTTCCAGAAGGGCAAACACTGCCTCTTCATCTTTGCATCCCCAAAGCACCTTGGTGTGTATAATAGATGTCCAGTCAATTTTTGTGGAATGGATGAACTAAAGATTTTTAAACAGGGGCTGATGCGGTGAACAGCATTTCAGAGGGTCTGCTCATTGGCGGGATGGACTGAATGAGGAGAGATTGAATCAGGGTCCCACGTGGTTTTGATCTGTGCCCTGTGGCCAGGCCAGGGATCTATTCAGAGAACCTGGGGCCATCTGGGCTCTCTGCTACCTCCCAGGCTGCTCCTCTCTTTGAGATCTTAGTCCCGAGTTTTCCTGTCCTCTCCTGTTTCCTAGCTTTGCACAACCACATTTCCTGCCTGAAAGAGGCCTTCTAAGGCCAGAGGGGTTTGGCTCTCTGTGGACTGTGAGGTTGCTAAGAACATCTTGTCCTCAGTCCTAACATTAGGTTCATTTAATTAAGGGCTGCAGACATTGAGACGACCTCTCAACTATCAAAGGGCATTTGAAACAACTCACAAACACAATTAAATTTAGTCCCAACAAGAAAAAGAAGGCAGGCACAATATGCTATTTCACCATTTCTAATCACCAGTTAACAAAGCAGGCAATTAAGGCAAACGCTGCAGCAGCTACACACCCAGCGCTGGGCTTTGCTGCTCTTGTCTGGTCTCTGTAAGTGACCGCACCTGCCATAGAAGGTCTAGGGGATGTGCATTTTGTAAGTGAAGACTTGATATTATAATTTTATTTGGAGGACATTTTTAAAACCTAATTTTCTTTAAAATGTAGACTACAGAAATTAAGTCTTGAGAACAATCTTTCTGGTTGGTGGAAAATTGTTGAAGATAAAGATTCTCTAGTTAGAGAAGACATGCTTTTCCCCCAGGGGACCTTAAAATAATCTCTGCAAAAATTGAGAGAATGTTAAACTATCAAAGAAGGGCATGGATTCAGAAAAAACTGAAAACCATTGCTATACCCCTATCTGCATCTCACAGTATCCTTGGAGATGGAGCCTTGCCCATGAAAGTCGCCTTGGAAACTCTTTATGAAAGAGGCAATATTTTAATAGATATATCTTATATGGTCTTGATCACAAAGAGTCGGACATGACTGAGTGACAAACACACTACATTACACATTTATACCCCCTCTTTGTTTAAAAAAAATGTGAGATGAATAAATCTCTTTGGATAATTTCTAGAGATACTAGGATACATTGACACCCAAGTTCCCTCTTATTATGCGCCAGCCAGTGAACTGGCTTCTAGAAGTACAGAATGAATAGAACAAAAGGGAAGAAAATTAATCCAGACAGGACAGAAACAGGAAGAGAGCTCCCAGATAACTGACTATGACGTAGGGTGTACTAAGTCACATGGATCTCATCAATCAGGATACTTTTGGCTGCTAGTAACAGAAGATTCAGCTCAAAATGGGGATTCGTATCTCCTATAACAGGAAATCCCAACGCAGTGAGGACTTGCTTCTGTGTGCTTCTCTCCCCCCTCCCATCTGCAGGGGTCTGTCCTCAGGCGGGCAGAAGCCTGGCTCGAGTAGTTGGGGACATCACTTTGTAACCATGTCCTGGGAAGACACAGGACATCTCTGCTCAGAGGTGCCTCTGTTCATCAGTGAGGGAAACTTCCTCAAAGTCCCTAAGCATACGTGTGGCCCAGTGGGGGGATGTAGGGTCCTACAGCCAAGCCTTCAACCAATCAAGGCTTGCTCCTAGTTGCACAGGGGAGGTGTGGCCACCTGCTCCGAAAAGGCAGTGGGTGGGAAAGGCATGCTGGAAGGTAACCAGCATCTACTTCCCCATGAACTCATTGGGCAGGAGCACAGGATTCTTCCTGGAAGGCACAGTGGAGGGAGGTTACTTTATCTGACCATGACCTGATGGCCTGTTCTGAGTTCTTTTTTAAGATGGCAAAGAGTAAGGATGTGGTAAGTGGAGGAAATAGCAGAAATAAGCCCATTCAGGGCTGCTCTTCACAGATCCTGTGGCTGGGAACACTGGTGTGTGGATAGTGTGAGGAAGCAAGAACATGGTCAGGGCATTGGTGAAGGGACTGGACAACAGGCAACAAGCAGCCTCTATTCTAATCCTGGGGTTCTGACTAAGCGAGGTGCTATTGGAATGGCTTCTCACTGTTAATGGAGCCCTTATGGTACAAAGATCAGATCCAGAAAATGTTTCCAAATACTGTGGCCGAGAATCCATCCTTGGGGCCTGCTGGAGGGTGGCAGCCAGCCTCAGAGGCCGTCATGTCTTTGGCAGGGCATTGAAACTGGTGGATATCAAAATAGTTAAGAGCTCAGACTCTGGGTCAGACTGCTTGGACACACAGGACTAATTTTGCTTTGTGCCACTCATCAGCTATGAGTAACCTTGCCTCAGCCCCCTCATCTATGAAATGGGGACAATAATGTTCCATATTGCATGTTCCATAAAGTGAGCTGTTCATATAAAGGGCTTAGAAGATGCCCGGTATGTGGTTAACCTTCCACAGTTGTTAGCTGTTGTCATTGTTAAAGGCTGAGGAGGATGAAGGGCTGCTTTATCATGACAGTTCCGATAAGGGAGCAAGTGGCTGTTTTCACTGTGTGTGTTTTTTCCCCCCACAAATGACAGATACCTCTAATAGAAGGCAGGGAGTTGAGGCAAGGTGTCCAAAGCCCTCAATGATCTGAAAATTAGCCTGAGTGTCATCTTTGGTTTGATTGCCAAATGGAATTCACATACCTTCTTTCTTACCGATATAGTTGAGTTCACACTCTATAGATCTAACCTACTAACATTAATCAGTGATACTCATTCAGTTTGAGTGATTGAAGCTATGACATCTACGTTAAGTACCAGTACTTACTGTGACAACAAAGACCCATTAACCAAGATTAACCTGGATTAGGCAACGGCAACCTGCTCCGATTGCTGGTTGGGAAATTCCATGGACAGAGGAGACTGGTAGGCCACAGTCCATGGGGCATGAGTGAGTGAGAGAGCACAACCAAGTTTAAGGTAAGAGTCGCAAATTTCCACCCCACCCAAGAGAGTCTTCCATTCTCCTTCTTTCCCACCCTTTCAGATTCTCCGCCTTTTCCAGACACCACAAGAACCCCTAATGCTTGCTTGCAAGTTGGATTTATGTGAGGATTATCAAAATATGAAGTCCTTATGCAGCCAGCATGTGCAGATAACAAGATGGGATACTAAGAGCAGATTTTAAAGAAGCTGACAACCGGGTACAATATGGAAACTTTCTTACGAGTCTTTATTTCCTTACTTTTTAATTGGAAAACATTTCAAATCTACAAACTGTTAGAAAAAAAAAAAAAACAGCACAATGAATACCTCTCTGCACTGTACCCAGATTGAATGACTGTTAACAAGTTACTACCTTTTCTGTCTCTCCTTCCCTCCCTCTCACCACCCTGCTCAGAATCACTGGCAAGCAAGTCGCAGACACGTTGACACTTTATCTCTAAATATATTTCAGCCAGTATCTCCTAAGAATGAGAACATTACTAAATCATGGTACCATCACTATGCTGAAGAAAATTAACAAAAATTCCCTAGAATATCTAAGCTCTATTTTTGGAACTATAATCCCACTCAAGTTCCGCTAGTATTATTTTTCAAACACGTGGAAGCATATTTGTGTGTGATTGAGCTTATGAAGTATTGTGTGTGTGTGGGGGGTTTGTATACAGGAACATGAATGGATGAGTATATGTGAGTATATGTGCATGTGTGAGCATTCATGTTGTATATTCATGTTTGTGGGGTGTGTGTGCGTGTGTGTGTGTGTGTGTGTGTATTAAAGAAGGGGATATTGGGATCATCTTTGAGCAAAATCAACCAAGATGTGCTAGAAAGAATATGCTTCAATTTTTTTTCCGCCAATGCATTTGAAGAAATAAGAGTTAAGCTCCAGACACTGTTGAGTGGAACTGATCTTGGCTAAGGAGGCTGAGAATACTGATGGTTTTGTTCCCCTTGACAGATTGATTCAGGTGTTCCTCTTGCGTATCATCTTGGAAGGGCTCTCTCTGAAAAGGAACAGGCACAAAAAGTCCTTTCTGTCCTCAAAAGGGTCAGCATTAGCTTCTATTTTCCTCGCCAGGCCTGCAGCTGACGCACAAAGAAAGGTGTAATTACCATGTGAGGTGCGCTGATCGCTGGGGCCTGGAAATTCTGAACTGCTCACTCTGCTCAGAATACATTTCAATTTGGTACTGTGAATTTTACATTGAAATGAGTTTTTTCTTTAAAACCCTAGAGAAAACAGCCTCTGCACAGAAGCATTAACAAATTGCTTTGCAAATCTAAGCTAAAGTGAACATTCAATTTGAGGAGGTCAAATTGAGCTTGGGCCCCGAAACCCAAGCTTGGCCCAGCAGCCCGAGTTGGCTCTGGTTGGACGTGACCATGGGTTTGACCTTGCTTTAGCTGGTGCCACGCCCCCACCTCAGCCTCTCTCTGGCTGAGTCCTCTGGGGCCCTTCCAGCTGTCACATGCCTCTGCCCAGGGTTTGGGAAATTTAGGGCCCAGGAGATGCTGAGACTTGAGGCCCTCTGACGAACAGAGCTTGTTCTGCTGTGCAGTCACTTAGGTGAGAAGGACTCACGGAAGCAAAGTCTAGGCTGGTGTGGACAGGGACAACGGAGCACTTGCTTCTATGCCTTCACTTTACAGGGCAGGATGCCAAGACCGGGGGGAGGGTTCAGTGACTGTCCAGCATCTCCTGACTTGTCCCTGCCATCATCGAAATAGTAACATTGATTGTCAACAGTTTGCTAAGCATCTTGCTGAGTGGTTTACATTTTCTCATGTAAGGCTTCTAGTCATCCTCTGTGATTAGACTTTTTTTTTTTTTTTTTTTAACCAATTGCTCATTTGTCTAAGTAAGGAAGCTAAAGCCCAGAGAGGTTAAGTTACCTGAGGTTGGGCAGCCGAATTTGCACCTGGACCTGCTCGTCACGATTCTTCATTAGAAACCAGTGCTGTTGGCTTACTCTTCCTGGAGTCCTGCTCTGAGTGGTCCTCACCACACCCACCTCGCCTTGTCTTTCCTCCCCGTCAGAGATGGCTTCGCCCTAACCCGCCAGCCTTCAGACCTCTCTGCCCTTGCATCCACTCCCTGGGCAAAGGGAAGCCCCTGGAGCAGCACTCTAGTTGGGGAGCCCTGAATCTTAGCTGTGGATAAGGTGTGTTCTGGTCCCTCACCCCACATATTTCTGACCCAGTCTCCTGGAGGTGAGGAGGAGGAAGTTCAACCACACGTGTGTCCTGTGTGTGCCTCAGTTCTCAGCATTGAGCCGCTCTGTGGACCCGCTGTCCACACCGACTCTCACACCCAGCATGGAGGGAAGGCTGGGGACTCAGAGCCAGAGTCTATGGACTTTGTCTTCTATTTTATCCCACATGCATCTATATGAGAAAGCACTAAATCCCTGCAAGGTCCAAAGAGCTGCACGAGATGAGATGTCCAAGGCTCCCACCAGCCTTGCATCAGCTTCTTACAGGCACTTCTCAGGAATTAAATGGGAACTAAATAGGAGATCCTACCTGTCCATCCTAAGGGAAATCAGTCCTGAATATTCATTGGAAGGACTGATGCTGAAGCTGAAACTCCAATACTTTGGCCACCTGATGGGAAGAACTGACTCCTTGGAAAAGACCCTGATGCTGGGAAAGATTGAAGGCAGGAGGAGAAGGGGACGACAGAGGATGAGATGGTTGGATGGCATCACCGACTCAATGAACTTGAGTTTGAGCAAGCTCTGGGAGTTGGTGATGGACAGGGAAGCCTGGCGTGCTGCAGTCCATGGGGTCGCAAAGAGTCAGACATGACTGAGCAACTGAACTGAACTGAATTGAAATAGGACCACGCCAGTGGCCCTGGGGGTGTCCTAGCCAGTGGGGCCTTGGCACCTGGTTGGGGGGTGGTGCAGAGGACATCATCAGGCCTCGTTGGCTGTCCTGAACGCAGCGTCTCTAGGGCAACAGAGAACAATTGACCCCAAACAAGCATATGAAACTGCTGTAAACCTGGTCCCCAGGGCCCTTGCCATGGAGCCTGGGGCAGCTTGGGGACCTGGATTAAAATGATACGTTTTCAATTTGGCCTTAAACGAATTCACCAAATCGGCATCTTTGATGTCAAGTGGAAGTGAATTCCACAAATCTCAATTTATTTTATGGGGAAGAGTTATTGATTTTTTTTTTTTTTTATCGTCTGCTTTTCCTTCTTCTTCCCTCCCAGCTGCCAAGCCTCTTCCACCTGGATTGAATTGTTTGATTTAAGAGCGGCAGTTCAGAAAGAGGAAGAAACGCTTCTCCCTTCATTCAACACCTCCCCACCCTGCTATGCCCAGCCTGCCTCCCTTCAGCTGCAAATGCCAGCCCCCAAGCAGGAGCAGTGGAAACAGCCGCGAAGGGATGGGCCCTGGCCAGGGTTTCCCTCGCTGGTCTGGAGCCAGCATACGTGCCCTCACTCACCCCTTCTCTGCCTGCACACACACCCGGCCAGTTTGATACCTGTTTATGTCTTTTTCTCATAACCTTTTTCTGTGTCATTCATCTACTTGAGGCACTGCAGGGGCTGCCTGTTGTCCCTGCCACACACCCACCATCCATGGCCTAACACACAAGGCCTTGTAAATCCAACCCCAACCTGTCTATCCAGCCATTTCTCTAACTAGCCTTCCACTCCCTGCTGGAGCATCTTTTATTTGTGGAGGTATTTGTGTCTCCAGGGCCTGCTGACTGCTAGGGGCTCAGGACTTGTCCTGAGGAAGCAAGCACTGTGACACACACAAGGTCCACGCTCACCCTCTCTGCTCATGTTGCCCTCTCCCTCTGGGTACCAGTGTGCCCTCAGTCACTCTGGCCTGCCCCAACTCCAGTTACTTCCTGTTGGACTCCAAACTTGGCACATCTCAAATAGAACTGTTGATTCCCCCCACCGGGCTCAGCCCTTGCTGTCTTTAGAAATGGCCTCACCATATACTCAGTGCCTCCTGCGAGAAATCCAGCAGCCATCCCTGGTTCATTTCTTCCCCTTGTACCCACCTCCAGTCCATCAGTAAAGCCTAGTGGTTCTGCTCCATGGCAGACAGGATAATGGTGCCCAAGGGTGTCCACATCCTAATCCCCAGGAACCTGGAAATATGTTACCATGCATGGCACAAGGTTCTTTACAGGAGTGATGAAGGTTAAGGATCTTGAGATAAAGAGGTTATCCTGATGGACCCAGCGTCAGCACAGGAGTCCTTAAATCAAGGACCTTTCTGGCTGTGGTCAGAACAAGAGAAGACATCGAGAGATGGATTCAACTGGTCATGGCCGGCTTCCTAAAGTACGTGCAAGGCTTGGGGAGCGGCCTCTGGAAGCTGGAAAAGGCAGGGGATGGGATTCTCCTTCTAGAGCCTCTGGAAAGGAATGAGCCCTGGCAGCATCTCGACTTTAGCCTAATGAGACCGGAGTTGAATTTTTAACCTACGGAACTGTCACCTGATGATTTCATGTTGTTTAGAACCACTGAGTTTGTGGCGATTTGTTATGGCAGGGACACAAAACGGACACAGCCCTCCATAAAGACCTCCCGAACGTGGCCTCCCTGCCTCTTCTGCCCTGGTCCAAGTCACCCGGCCTCCGCTGGGGCCCCCTCGCTGGTCCCCTCCTGCACTTGTGGTACCAGCCTTCCTCAACCCCTCTTCCACCCCCTGCAGTTGATTATCCACCGGGGGCCAGAGTTCTCTTTGCATTTCCTTGGTTTTTATTCTGAAATAATTTCAAGCAACTAGAAAAGTTGCAAGAAGAAAACAAAGCACTCTTATGCCCTCAATACTCATACTCACCCATGGTTAACAACTGGCCATGTTTGCCTGAAAGCTCTCTCTCTCTCAGATCACATCATGTCCCTGCTTCTAACCTCCAGTGGATTCCCAGTGAAGATGGGGTGAAGTCCACCCTCTCCTTCTCCTGACAACGTCCAGACCTTGTCAGGCCCCAGTCACCTCTCCGATATCCTCTGTTTCTGCTCGTTCCTTCCTCGACCCTCACGTTATCCTTCCCCGGCCCTCCCAGGCTCTCTGCTGGCTATTTCGCCTTTGTAGCACATTCTTTCTCCTCCTCTCACTTGGGCCTTGCTTTCAGCATCATCACCTCCCAGATCTTTCTTTTAAAGTACCTTCTGCCCCAAATAGCTACTCTCCATCATGTTCTATTTTCTTTACAGCATGTCTCGAGGTCTGAAATCATCCCATCTCCTCATTCCGTGCTTGTTTATTCATTTTTCACTTGTGTGGATCTCTTTAGGAAAGACTCTACCTCTCATTCTCAAACTCTAGAACAGTACCCAGCACACAGTAGGTGTTCAACAAATGTCAGTTAACTGGCTGATTTTCTGCGACACCCCTGAGTCCTTTCCAAGTAGCTGACTGCTGTAGAGCTGTGTGTCTTTACTCCAATGCAAGAATATTGTTTCTTTCACTTTTAAATCTTTGCCTCTCTAGCCTGGGCATTGGCAGGACCTCGGGATCCTGCAGAATTTTCCTTGCAGGTGGGAGCGCCTCCATGTGGAGGGCCTGTGTGCCTTCCCGCACACTGCATGGTGCCTGGCACTGAGCTCAGCAGTCAATCTGGTGCCCCTGATGGAGGCCCAGGGTCACATACCCTCTTCTTTCCACAATGTGCTTCCCTTCTAAGTTTTTCTATGTGCTGTGAACTTTCTAACATTGTCTATTCCCTGAGCCCCTCTTGTGGAATGATAAACAGGGCAGAGAGCATCAGTCCCCTTTGAAGGATGTTGAAACTGAAGCAGAGGCAGGCTAAGTTGCGTGGCAATTCACAGCAGGACCAGATTTCAAGCCCTGTGCCTTTTCTGCAGACCACAGAGCAGCTGGCTGTCTCCCCTCCCCTTGGGGACCGAGGAGCCCAAACCTGATATTCTGAGCACAAAGCTTTTAGCAGAGGAGGGATGGGCAGGAAGCGGTGTGGTGCGGTGAGCTCTGAGTGTGTGGGGGTCTAATAGCTTTTCATTTCCTTTCCTTTCATTCATACAGCCGTTCATTCACCCAGCACTTCATTCAGGCACAGCCATTGAGTGTCCTGGCTTCCTGCGGGTCTCACAGGAGGGCCCTGAGGGAGGAGGCAGGGCCTGTCACAGGCAAGACCCTCCACTACCTTCTGTCCCTTTGTCTGTGGGTTGGTGGGCTTGGATTGGAGACAGCATCCTGGCAGGTAAGGGATCGACTCCCTTGATGTTCTGTGCTTAGTCACTTGGTTGTGTCTGACTCTTTGCAACCCCAAGGACCATACAGTCCATGGAATTCTGCAGACCAGAATACTGGAGTGGGTAGCCTTTCCTTTCTCCAGGGGATCTTCCCAACCCAGGGATCGAACCCAGGTCTCCTGCATTGCAGGTGGATTTCTTTACCATCTGAACCACAAGGGAAGCCCAAGAATACTGGAGTGTGTAGCCTATCCCTTCTCCAGCAGATCTTCATTACCCAGGAGTTGAACTGGGGTCTCCTGCATTGCAGGAGGATTCTTTGCCAACCGAGCTATGAGGGAAACCCCCGCTTTATGTTAACTCAGCACAAATGACCAATGAATCCTTGCAAAACACTCAAATTGGGATTGACTCTCTCCATATAACAATTGGAGCTTCCCTGGTGGCTCAGATGACAGAGTCTGCCTGCATTGCGGAGGACCTGAGTTCGATTCCTGGGTTAGGAAGATCCCCTGGAGAAGGAAATGGCAACCCACTCCAGTACCCTTGCCTGGAAAATTCCATGGACAGACGAGCTTGGTGGGATATAGTTCATGGGGTCGCAAAGAGTCGGACATGACTAAGCGACTTCACTTTTCACTTTATATAACAATTACCTCAGTGTGATCTGCTCCCGGCTTCTTTGGTAAGAGAGTCCTGTGCTTTCCGGGAAGGGCATATGATCTAGGCTGAGCCAATCACGAGCCTCCCTTTCCCCATAAGGACTAGTTCAAGGGGAGGGCTGGTGACCCGAACTTGGACTGTCTGGGCCCTTCCTCAGGATTTAAATCTAGATGTGAGACAGAGAAGCCCTCTGCTGCATGTGGGGAGGCAGAACCCACAGCTGTGTCCCTGCCACTGCGCGCAGCTGAGGGAATGAAGTGAACACACAGAGGCGAGACATGGATGGTGACCAGGTCCCCTGCTAGGTGTCTCTGAAGGTTTCTGTTGGCATCCACCCCACAGTCCTTAGCTCCGGCTCTGCAGAACTCTACTGAGTGGTCAGTGACAACCAACAGCTCACTTTGGCCATCTTGTAGGTCATCAGTCAGAGAAGGCTTCTCCTTCTGCAGGAAGGTGTGTGTGGGGCGGAGGGAGGGTGGAACCCACCAGCCCCAAACTGGGGGCCATTTTGGAAGAAGTTGTCTTCCCAGTTCTGCTTCACCCAAAGCAAGGCTCTCAGCAGGGGTGTAAGCTTGTACCCGTATTCTATATGCACCCCCTGTTCCTTGTATTACACCAGCCAGATTATGTGGGACTTTCAACTCAGACATCAATATGTAATGAGATTCCACAACCTTCTGATCACTTTCAATTATTACAACTCTGTCTAGTTTAAAGTAATACCTTCTAGTTTAAAGTAATAAGTTTGGGTTGGGTCACATGTCTTTGCTTCTCCTCAGGGCAGTTTGAGAGGGACTCCTGACTCTCTCCTCTCTCCTTGAGTTGGTCAAGAGTTCCCACCAAAGTGGTTCCCAGACACTTTCCTGGTCTGTTCGCTATGACCATGTGGTCCTTCACGTTCATTTTTTTCTATTCAAATATTCAAGGAGAGTGAAAGAGCTGGCTTAAAACAAAATATTTAAAAAGCTAGGATCATGGTATCCAGCCCCATTACTTCACTGCAAACAGAGGCGGAAAAGGTGGAAGTAGTGACAGATTTCCTCTTCTTGGGCTCTGAAATCACTGCAATGGTGACTGCAGCAATGAAATCAGAAGACATTTGCTTCTTGGCAGGAGAGCTATGACAAACCTAGACAGAGTGTTGAAAAGCAGAGACATTACTCTGCCAACAAAAGTCCACATAGTCAAGGCTATGGTCTTTCTAGTGGTCACAGAGCATTGCGAGAGCTGGACTGCAAAGAAAGCAGAACACCAAGGAATTGATGTCTTTGAACTATGTTGCTGGAGAAGATGCCTGTCCCTTGGACAGCAAGGAGATCAAACCAGTCAATTTTAAGGGAATACTCGTTGGAAGGACTGGTGCTGAAGTTGAAATTCTGGTATTTTTGTCATCTGATGCAAACAGCTGACTCATTGGAAAAGTCTCTGATGCTTGGAAAGATTGAGGGCAGAAGGAAAAGAGGGCGTCAGAGGATGAGATGGCTGGATGGCATCACCAACGCAATGGACATGAACTTGGGCAAACTTCGGGAGATGGTGAGGGAAAGAGAGGCCAGCTGTGCTGTAGTCCATGGGGTGGCAAAGAGTCAGACACGACTGGGCCACTGAACAACAACAATTCAAGAAGCAAACGAGGCTTTACCCTTTAGGAGCCTGGAGTTTCACTGGGGAGGTAAGAATAACACAGATGCAACAATCAGGGGCCCAAAAGATAACTCCACATTGAGGGCTTTGTTGCACGTGGGCAGAGAGAGACAGACAGACACATAGCGCTCAAAGCAGATTGAAAGGTGGGCTCTCGAGCCAGACAGCTCAGGTTCAAATCTCTGCTCGCCACTGGTGAGCTTTGCCACTTGGGCAGGCTTATTTCACCTCTTTGGGCCTCAGCCTCCTTCCCAATAACACCAGGAGGGTGACAGTATCGCCCTCGTGTGGTTTTTGTGAGGATTAAATTAGGTACTATGAAACAGTCAGAATGAAGCCTGGCACATTCTGGTAGTAAAGTGAAGCGAAAGTCACCTAGTCGTGTCCGACTCTTGGGGACCCCATGGACTATACAGTTCACGGAGTTCTCCAGGCCAGAATACTGGAGTGGGTAGCCTTTCCCTTCTCCAGGGGACCTTCCCAACCCAGGGATCGAACCCAGGTCTCCCGCCTTGAAGGCAATTCTTTACCAGCTGAGCCACAAGGGAAGCCCACATAGCAAGCACTCGATAAAAAGATGACAGTGCTGTGCAGTGAAGGGCATGCTTGGGGCTCTAACCAGCTGATTCTCTGCCCTGATAACTTAGCAGGACTGTCTGCGGGGAGGGATGCTGCCCGAGGCGGGGAGCAGACGCAGCCCCCAGGTGTCGGAGCATTGAAAGCACCTCCCTCTGCAAAAGGGCCCCACCTTCCTCAGTGGTCCAACTGGGAAAAGGGCTGAGGGGGCTGCGAGCCACAGAGTGGTGTGAGGACAGTGGCCGCCAAAGGATGTGGCAGCTGGGGGTATCACAGCCCTTGCTCCACATCCAGGTTTGGAGGTGTGGAGGGGCCTCCATCAGGGCCCAGGGTGGTGGCTGGTGCAAGAGGATGGCAGGACAGCGGCAGAGTTCCGGAAAGACCTGGGCTGAGGCCACTGGAGGTGTGGTCCCCACCAGAGGGTTCTGTGCCAGTGGGGAGAATTCCACGGCCTTGTCCCTTACATTAGATACACTTTTTAGATCATCACCTGAGTCTAGGAAGACACTGCCTTAATAAGGAGGATGAGGCAAGCCAGGCCTGGAAGCGAAATATTCAAAGCAATCTGAGCTCCTACCCTCCCCGCCCTCCCCCTACACCCGGAGAAGGCAAAGCTGTCTGGGGTGACAACAGAAAGGGAGCTGAGGTGGCTTAGGTCCGCCGCGGTGACGTGTCCTGCAGGCATTCCAATGCCCACCTCTCTCACTGGAGCGGGGATTCCAGGACTGGGGTGTTTACGGAGGCCCCTGCACTCCGTGGGCGCAGCTCTGCAGAAAGCTGGCCCGCAAAGCTTCCCACAGCATCTGCCAAGAATACACCCGACATAATAATTTCTTTGACCTCCACCACATGAGTTTCTGAAAAGAACAAAACAGCATCATTCCCTGGCATTTACAGTTTAAACCTTTCCTATTCAAGTTTCTAACAAAAAAAGCCACCAACCCATTCTGGTCGTGATTAAAATTCATAGGCTTGCTGCAGAGAACAGATGCAGAAGCAATTTTAGGCCAGTCATATCCCAGGTCTGCAAAATTAATTTGACAGGTTTGCATTAAAGCACTGATCAATATCCACTTTAGAGCGGCAGAGGCTAACTGAGAAAAAATAAGTGACCGGAGTGTTACCAGACGAGAAAAAATGAATCTTTGAGACTTTTTTCCCTCTAAGCTTGCACCTACATCAGAAGTCCTGACCTCAATCCATTGATCGGCTGCAGTTAACATGACAAAAGGCCCAGCAGATAGACCGTCGCGGCCTACCGGGGAACAATCACCCGGATACACTAAATGTTTGACGGAGTGACTAGACTGCGGAATTAGTCTTGGCTTTCTGAGGGCGGCCCCCAGCCCGGCCTTCCTGAATCTTCCCCTCCCTACCCGAGAGCCATTTGCAAAGACCCAACTTTTTTGAAACTTCCTTCCAAGGATAATGGCATGGGGATATGGTCCCCCGGAACCCGGGTCCTGGCTCAGTTTAGCCACCGAGAGAAGGAGGCAATTAAGACCAAACCTTTCTTGAGGCTCCCTGTGAAATGAAAATATCTCCTGCCTTATTAATAAACAAGAAATGTCACAGCCATCTGTGATTTCTGGCCCTCAAATGTGAATGAGGGCTCCCCAAACTGCGATCCAGTGGGTGCTGCCACCTGCCTCCCCCACGGTGATCGCTGAGGAGCTGGGGGAATGCAAGAAGCAAGGTGAACAACGCAACAGGATTGGGCCCAGGTAACTGAGGTGCCTACGAAGGAAATGAATTCAACGAGCCCAGAGGCTTGCCTCTTCCCATCAACAGAATGCTAAATTCCTTAACCTGATGCCTCATTTTTGATGTTCAGGCTGCCTGCTCCCTTTGTTGCAAACTTATATATAGCCTGATTTCTCCCCAAATGAAATAACTCTCTGCTTTCAGGTTTGACTATATTTTCAGTTGGCATCCCAAATGGACACACTGATGCTAATGTCAGTGAAGGCCTCTGAAGGGCTTGATGCAAGCAGGCCAGTTCAGAAATGGGAAGCCCAAGTGGGTGATCACTGTCTGCACTCAGACAGAGATGGGCTTTACCAGCTTTGATTCGATTTTATTGTCTTAAGATATGTAAGAAACATGCTTTAAAGTCAGAGCATCGTCTGAAACTTGGCAGTTCTGTTCCTAGGCCTCCTAGGTCTTCCTGTCCCTCTCTTCCCAGAAAGTTAGCTCACAGTATGCCAGTAATTCAACACATCTAAAATGAGCACCCACTAAGGATGGGACTCGTGTCAGGTACTGAGTACCCAGGAAAGAGCATCTCCTTGAGGCCCAGATCAACCTTCGCTTCATGAAGATTGTCCTAGAAGTATCACCTTCCTTTTCCAGCTCACTCATCTACTGGGAGCCATGCGTTTAGCTCGGGACTCTATGCAGGAGTGCGCTCCCAGGGAAATGTAATGTGAGCTGCAAATACTGCAAATTGCGTGCCATTCAAAATTTTCTAATAGCCACATTTTTTTTTTAAGTGAAAAGAGACATATTTAATTCAGTATGTTTAAAATATTATCATTTCAACATAAAATGAGTATAAAAAATAGCCACGTGAATTTTGCAGGCTCTAAGTCTTTCAGCACATTTCAGTGTGGACATTCAGACTAAGCCACTTCTTAAGCTCTCAGTAACCACAGTGCCTGGTGGCAGCCACAGCGGCCAGTGGTGACCACAGTGGATAAGGCAGAGATGAACGCAGTGGGTCTGGGGTCCCTTTCTGAACAATCACAGGCAGGGGTCCTCTCCTGCCCTTCCTCGCTCCCATCCTCCACCACATCTAGTGAAGTGAAGTGAAAGATGCTCAGTTGTGTCTGACTCTTTGTGACCCCATGGACTATGGAGCCCATAGAATTCTCCAGGCCAGAACACTGGAGTGGGTAGCCTTTCCCTTCTCCAGGGGATCTTCCCAACCCAGGTCTCCCTCATTGCAGGCAGATTCTTTATCAGCTGAGCCATAAGGAAGCCTAAGAATGCTGGAGTGGGTAGCCTATCCCTTCTCCAGGGGATCTTCCTGACCCAGGAATTGAACCTCGGCCTCCTGCATTGCAGGCGGATTCTTTACCAACTGAGCTCTCAGGGAAGCCCCTACCACATCTGACACTTGACTGTCGTTCATGACACCAGTCATTAAGAACCCTTTTGATAAAGTCATTGTAATAGTAAAAATGTGACAGGATAGTGCAATGCAGGACATCCTGCTCAGATGGAAGCGAGGCAGTGGGCTTCCTGAGGGCACCGTGTGTCCTATTCTTCTGTTTAACCAGGTGCCATCAGTGTCTGGCCCTTAGATGGTCTGTCATTACTTAATGGACATTTATAAATCACGTTATCAGGCATCAGGTACGGCCCTAAGGATCTGGCAAATACTTATTCACTTAATCCTCATTAGATAACCTGCAGTGGGTGCCGTCATGACCTCCCCAGCAGATGAGGTGACTTGTCCGAAGTCTCTGAACTAGCAGGTGGCAGAGCAGAACTCACAGGCAGCAGTCTGGCTCAGAGCCCGTCTTCTCATCACCGCTCCACTCTGCCTCCTGTTCACCTTCTGCGACATTCAGGATACAGGAAGGCACAGGATTGCCCTTTTGGGGGCAACCCCAGCGGAATTCCCTGGAGTCTCCCCCTCACCCACTGTTGGTGCCCAGCCCTCGACTGGATCAGCCCCACAGAATGAACAGTCAGCTGACCCTCTGCCTGAATAGCTGATCCATAGTCACGAAGCTGGGCGATCCAGGGAAGGGATCTCCTGCGGTTCTGCTCAGAGGGCTGCACAGGCCGCAGAAGCTCAGGGCTCCTGCCCTAACACGGATCCCAGTCGCGTCTCTGCCACATCTGGCATTCTGACTTTGTGTCAGTCTCCTAACCTGTCCATGTATGTTCTCACCAGCTGCGAACACAGGAAACAGCAGTTGCTCCATTTGGGGCACTTGGGGTTCTAACAATGTAGTACCTATAGAAGAATTTTTAAAATTATACAATGATATGCAAATATGAAGTCTTTGTACTATTATCTGTATTAAATATTAAGGTGCTTGTACTATTGTTGATGGCAGAAACACAAGGGCTCTATATTATGATGCCAGGGTTAGGGTGCTCATGCCTGTACAAATAGCCCTCTCTGACCCGCCACCCTTACCCACGGAAGTGGAGCTCCTGTCTTTAGAGTTTTCTACTGTAGACAACTTTGCAGAAATCTTGAATTACCATTCAGGAATTATGTTACAAGGAATCACTTCATCTTGGGTGGATACAGTATAAGTTAGAACCCTGTATGGAATAACTGAATGGTTCAAGATTGAGAAAGGAGTACAATAAGCTGTCTGCTGTCACCCTGTTTGTTTAACCAAATGCTGAGCACATCATGAGAAATGCCAGACTGGATGAGTTACAAGCTGGAATCAAGACAGGTGGGAAAAACATTAACAACCTCAGATATGCAGATGATAGCACTGTAATGGCAGAGAGTGAAGAGGAACTAAAGAGCCTCTTGATGAAGGTGAAGGAGGAGAGTGAAAGGGCTGGCTTGAAACTAAATATTCAAAAAACTAAGATCATGACCTCCAGCCCCATTACTTCACGGCAAATAGAAAGGGGAAAGGTGGAAGCAGTGGCTGATTCCCTCTTCTTGGGCTCTGAAGTCACTGCAGACGGTGGCTGCAGCAGTGAAATCAGAAGACAACTGCTTCTTGGCAGGAAAGCTATGACTAACTTAGTGCGATGAAAAGCAGAGACATTACTTTTTTAATATAGGTCTATATAGTCAAGGATATGATCTTCCCAGTGGTCACATACAGTTGTGAGAGCTGTACCGTAAAGCAGACAGAGGGCCAAAGAATTGATGACTTCGAACTGCGGTGTTGGAGAAGACTCCTGAAAGTCTCTTGGACAGCAAGGAGATCAAACCAGTCACTCTTAAGGGAAATCAACCCTCAATACTCGTTGGATGGACTGATGCTAAAGCTCCACTATTTTGGTCATCTGATTCGAACAGCTGATTATTGATAGAGCCCTGATGCTGGGAAAGATTGAGGGCAGAAAGAGAAGAGGGTGTCAGAGGATGAGATGACTGGATGGCATCATCAATGCAATGGACACGAACTTGGGCAAATTTCAGGACATGGTGAGGGACAGGGAGGCCTGACAAGCTGTAGTCAACGGGGTCACAAAGAGTCAGACACGACTGGGTGACTGAACAACAGCAACAAAGCACTGGACATGGCGAGACCATGGGCCTTCCCAAGCTTGCCTGCGGTTAGGTAACAGTGACTCCACTTTCATTTCGGATTTTAATCTTATATCCTACTCACTATTGATGCGCAACCAATTATCCCCAAACTGAGCAGCTTAAAACAACTACTGTGTTATGCATACGAATTCCGTGAGTCAGGAATTTAGACAGCATGTAGGGGGGACATCTTGTCTCTATTCACAATGTCTGGAACTCCCTGGGAAGACTTGAAAGCTAAGAATTTCTCCAAGGCTGAGGCTGAAATGCAATCCTCCTAAAGTCTATTTTATGCACATGTGTGACACCTAGGCTGGGATGACTTAGAGACTAGGATTGACTAGAGCACTTGCCTGTGGCTTCTGCACATAGCTTGGGCTTCCTTACAATATGGCAGTCTCAGAAGAGTGGAACTTTATACTTAGAGTCTTGGTTCTCTAACTGCTGGTTCCAGGGAAAAAAGTAGAAGCTGCCTGGCCTTTTATGACCCAGATTCAGAAGTCATAAGCATCACTTCTGTCACACTCTATTGGTGGATGCAGTCAGAGGCCCACCTAGATTCAAGGGCAGGGGGACGCAGAATCCCATCTGCCAATAAGAAGAGCATCAAGGAATTTGGGGTCCATGAAAACATTACAACATCTCTCAGGCTCAGTTTCCTTATCCATAAAATAAACATAATTCCCATCATCTAATACTGTAGTGAGACTTGGATTGTGTACAGTGAAGTGCCTGACACCATCAGTAAGGGTCAACTTTTATTTTTGTTATAACACCAGCTGCCTGAGCAGCCACCAAGCATTTTCTGACAGTCTTTGCACTCTAGGCACGTGTGCCCAGCATCATGCTGCAGCCGGTGAGGGAGGCACAGAACCCATTCTCTGCTATCAGGCTGAGGAGATAAGATGCACACGTAAGGCAACAATCAAAAGCTCAAGGAAGTGGGAAACAGTCAGTATTGACAAGCTCAGTAAAGGGAGAGAGAAGCGTGAACCCATCTCGTCAGAGAAGACTGCAGAGGAAATGAAACTTGAATTGGATCTGGAAGGATTTAGGATAGACTGGAGGGAAAGACATGGGACTTCTGGGCAACAGAGATTGATCTGCAAGAAGACAGAGGCTTCTGGGAGAATAAAGACATTAGCCCTTTGTAAGCATGTTTACCTCATTTTAGTTTCTCTAATTGTGAAATAGGGATGCAAACAAGTGTCCCAATAGTGAAAAATCTACCTATTTGTTCATTTGTCCATCCTTTTAACCTATCTTCCCATCCATCAATTCATTCATCCATCTCTCTGTCCATCCTTCCATCCATCTATCCATCCATCCACCCAACAAACCCAGCCAAGACCAGCTCTAGAGACTAGGAATTCAAAGGTGAATAAGATTGCCTGTTTCCAGTAGTCCTCACCACTATCTACTGGGGGCCAAGGGTGGATATTTTGGTGCAAGGGTATTCTTCAGCTCCCCTCTTTACCTCTTGCTGTTATGAACCCCATGGATGGGTAGAACAGCCTTGACTTCTTACTCTATTTATAGTTGAGCTGATTAGCTCTACAGTCTGTATTCAGTAACTACTTCTGGTCCAGCAAATGGAGAAGGAGATATACAGATTGACTGAGTAGCTTCTAAAACTCACTTACTTTACTAGAGATTTGACATTCAATTTTTGTTTTGAATATAGTGAAGAAGGCATCATTAGCCTCATTTAACAGAGCAGTGAACAGAAACTTGAAGAGAGTAAGCAGTCTGACTAAGGACATTCAGGAGTAAGTGGTAAGGCTGGTATTTGAAACCAAGTGCGTCTGGCTGCTGAGCCCAGGCCCTTTCCTCTGAACGCCGTGGTGTCACGAGCCCTACAGTGCTGAGTTCATTCTTCAGATAATGACTAGAGGATTCAGGTCTTGTCTTTCCTGTATAGTTCTGATGTTTCTTACCCATCTTCAGGAGAAAATGGCTCCTGTTTGGTCATATTTCCCTTGAGTGTGAGCCTCTTGCTGTCAGAAACTAGTGCCTACTTCTTTCTTTTTTTCAATATTTATTTTTCCTTTTTTATTTGGCTGTGCTGGGTCTTCATTGCAGCACATGGTACCTTCAGTCTTTTAATTACAGCATATGGAATCTAGTTCCCTGACTAGGGATCAAAGCCAGGGCCCCTGCGCTGTGAGCTTGGAGTCTCAGCCACTGGACCACCAGGGAAGCCCCCCTAGTGCCTAGTTCTGGACCCCCACAACCCCAGCCCCCTCACACACAAGCAGTGGTAATTTGCTGGCAGGAGGATAGTCTCAAAATGTCATTTCATGAAACCATCCTCACTTTGAGCCCGTCTCCGCTGTGATCAATGACTTCTGTTTGTGTGATTTATTTGGGCAAGGTTGTGGAGCAGTGATAAATCCCAGACTATAGACAAAGCAGAACCTGTGAGTTCCTGGGGAATGAGCCTCTGGCTTCATTTGGTGCCCCTAATGGGCCACGGATGCCACCTGTGGCCAGGAACATGAAGAATGTCAGTCCGGAGCAGTTCTTGCTTTTTCCCACTGCAGCTTCTCCCTCACCAGAGTCTCAGGGCACAGTAGAGCCCTGTGTCCTACAGCCTCATTGGTGGACAGAAGAGTTCTTTGGCCTACCTAACTCCGTGGAAGAGCACCAAATATGTTTCCTAGTTTGTGGAAGGGTCCAGATGACTGCCTTTGATTGTGACAATCATCATTTAATATTCTGATGAAGCCACCAAATTCAATTGTTGGTTGTATTTTTCTAAGTGTAGTCACATATCTCTCAGCCATTCAAGCAGAAGCGTTCTTCTCATGGGACTTAACGAGATTCAGAAGGTGTCAAGGGGTCAGTAACAAGGTCAGACTGGGAGCTGTCTACCTATTAACCTTCCACTTTGGTAATCAAACAGCTATACCCAGCACACAAGGTGGGCCCTAGAACTTGTCACTATTAATACTGCCACTGAGGCAAGGTGGCTTGGGTTTTTCTAAGCTATTCCAAGGGCAATATCGTGCACACACACACAGGGGGCCAGGAAGGTGAGGTCCCTTTCCACACAGAAATCCTGCCCTGGACACCTGGTCTTTGCTTGTGTGGGAGGGATTTAGGATCAAGTCTTTGCCTGCCAGAGATGGGGGTGATTTAGGTGGGGGTGATTTAGGGTCGGCCTCCCTCACTGCAGGAGAGATTGGCCAGAAAGTGTGCCCTGTTAATCCAGAAGCACCCACCGGAAGGACCAAGCAGCCCCTCACTGGCTGCCTGCTCTGCTTGGCCAGCCTCACACACTGCTCTCTATTTCTCCACCACTCACATCCAGAATGAAGTGGTGGTTGTTTCTCCCTAGGGGTGATGGAGTGGAAGATGGTGGCTGGCAGCGGACACAAGGGTGAAGGCCACCGGGGTGGGGGGCTGGCTCTTGACAAAATAAGGGCTGCTCTGGCTGATGTCACTTGTGGGGCAATCTCTGAAGGCTTCAGCTCATGGAATCATGAGGTTTACATTCTCTGTCCTCTGCCCTGGTGTGAGTAAAGGACCATCCCTCCATTTTACAGATGAACCAGCTTAGGCAGGGAGGCCAAACTGTTCTGACTTCAAAGAATTGAGGAAAACGCATAGCTTCGAGGACCACTTCTGGGCTGGCGGCAAGAGCCCTGGACAGAATCATCCAGAATGAGCCCTGTTTATTCATTAAATTGCTTGTATTTGGGTCCTGATAGGATTTGGAAGCATATTCACTGTGAAATATGAGTGATTCCAACGCATTATTCTCACTCTTCCTGTAAATAAAAAATAAGTGCCAGAGAGCCATGTCAGGCTCCGTTGTTTGATCGCTTTTCTCTTGGTACTTAATTTTATTTCACAGCGTCAAGTAAGGGGGACTTAAGGGGGTGGGAAGGAAGAAGCTGACTTCTGTCAAAGTACAGTCTCATTGGTTAACACCTGAGGGGAAAATGTCTCAAAAGAATTTAATTCAAAAAATCCTTTAGGCACATAGAAGCTTCTTCCAACCAGTAAGAGTCAGACAGCTATGGAGAGAGAGACATCAATAAATAATCAGCCGGCTTAGACTTTTAAATGGGAATTCCAGCATCACCACCCAAAGGTAGATTGCATCTTTTCCACCAGCCTCAGAGCATAGCTTCATGCTTGTGAGGACTGGGGGACGTCACTTGCTACAGTTGCAATCTGGCCCTTCTTCCTAATAAGATGTACATCTCCTATTCTTGTATGTTTCCTTTATGCTTCGTAGATAATAGAGCATGTAGGAAATCTACAGTATCCTATTACCTATCTATCTATATCCTTAAATTCCCTGTATATTATGTAAGAAAAGGTGTCTGTCC
The DNA here is from genome assembly GCF_016772045.2 of Ovis aries. Classification (NCBI taxonomy): domain Eukaryota; kingdom Metazoa; phylum Chordata; class Mammalia; order Artiodactyla; family Bovidae; genus Ovis; species Ovis aries. The sequence goes on from NC_056076.1 coordinate 47,573,786, forward strand.
TCAGAAACCCCAGGAAGCATCTTTGTTACTCGGTTTCACCTTGTTCTCGGTTTAAGCCACGAGTCTCCTTAAACATCAGCCCTCCTGAACAGCTGGGGTGGGGACGGGGCTCTGGAGCAGGGAGGAGCGGTGCTCAGGTCCTGCCTGTCCCCTGAGCCGGGAGAAGTGCCCACTCAAGAATCCCAAACCTCCCCCCGAAATGATGCCCTGTTTCAAATCTGACTGGGGATATTTTTCTGCCCAGGCCCGGTTTACCGCATCCACATGCAGACCTGATATCGCAGCCAGAGTTGTGGGACGAGGGAGCAGGGCTCTCTCTGTGAGGGTCTGAGTCCCACATGGCTGGGCCATCATGGGTGTCATGGTCTGGGACACCCCAGGGGCCCCTTCACCTGCCCGTGGAGTGTGTTTCAAAGGTCATCGGGGACCAAGAGTCAGTACGCGCTGCAAACACTGTTTCTTCTTGCTTGTCATTTTCTCCCTGACTGTTGACACCCTCGCCCCTTTGAAAGCAAACTGACCTGTGGGTCTCCTTGCTGCAGAGGAGCCGTGGGCAGGGTCTGCTTCTCCTTCTGCAGAAACTCCCGCTGCCTGGGGGAATGCTAACCTCACTTCCTCTTCCCTGGGCCCCCTGGTGGTGGGGTGGGTGGTCGCTTCCTCTTCCCAGAACAGAACGAAAAGGCCAGATGGAGATAGGCGAGGTTTTTCTGAGGGCATCTGGCATGCCTGGTGCAGAGGTAAAAAGCCCTGAGGGTGGGGATTGAAGTCCAGGCGTTTGACTGCCTGGTTCCCTGGCCAGTAATTTCCAAGATTTAGTGCCCCCCTCCAACAACAACAACAAAATATAAAATACCTTTTAAGATTTTTAATTACATGTTGAAATAAAAATAGTTTGGATATCTTGAGTTAAATAAAATATAGTATTAAAATAAATTTCACTTGTTTTGTTTTACTTTTTAAAATGTAGATAGAAAATTTAAAATCGCATGTGTGACTTGCACTGTATTTCTACTGAGAGCATAGTATCATACCGGCCTTTTTATTATTCACAAAGAGATCTTTTCAAACTTCAGATTTCTACATTCAAAGCTAAATATCAATGTTTCTATACGATCATGCCAAAATAATTTTTGTAATGAAATACTCCACATACACACAGGGCATATGTAATGTATAGTGCGATTTAGACAACAGGAAATGATCATCTGGGCGGCCACCGTCCGGTTTAAGCAATAGAAATATCCCATGTCCTTTGTTTGACCACGTCTCTCTCTGTCCCTGATCAGAGTCAGTTGACCAATTAGGCAATGACTTTTATTAAATTTGCACTGCCCTTTAAGTTATTATTTTTATTTTGAGAAATTATTAGGAATTCAGAAAGCACCAAAAATAATCTAACAAACACCTGGGCCCAAAAATATCCTACAATGATTACTGTTCATATATATATATATATTTCTCACTTAAAAAAAATGGAAAAGGCATCACAGGTCAAGCCAGAGCTGTCTTTTCATTGCAGGCCACCTCTCTATAGTCCCAGGAGCCATGGTGATTGTTCTGTAACAAAGGTATTAGTGTATCTTCAAATGACAGCAGCAAGGTCCACCACTCAGCTGGTACCTACCCCCAGTGGGAGCAGATTCTCAGAAGGCATGTCCATCCAGGTCAGAAATAGGCAGATTTTATATTTTATTTATTTATAAATAATGATTGTATATATTTAAGGAGTGCAACATGATGTTTTGATATGCACATATAACACCCTCAGGCTAATTAGCATAGTCACCACCTCTTGGCATTTTTAAATTTTTTTGGAGTGAGAGCACCTGATGTCTACTCTTCTAGCAAATTCTCAGTATTAGGTACAGTATTATTAACTACAGTCTCCTTGCTGTACATTAGACTTCTAGATATTCATCCTACACAACTGCAACTTTCACCCTTCGACCAACATCTCCCATTTCCCCCATCTCTCTGGCCCTGGTAACCACGCTTCTAGTCCGCTCTGTGTGTTCCACTTTCTCAGCTTCTGCTCATAAGCGACATCATGCAGTAATTTTCTTTCTGTGTCTGGCCTATTTCACTTAACACAATGTAGTCTATGACAGTCAGTCAGTCAGCTCAGTCGCTCAGTCGTGTCCGACTCTTTGTGACCCCATGGACTGCAGCACGGCAGGCCTCCCTATCCATCACCAACTGCCAGAGTTTACTCAAATTCATGTCCATTGAGTCGTTAATGCCATCCAACCATCTCATCCTCTGTCGTCCCCTTCTCCTCCTGCCTTCAATCTTTCCCAGCATCAGAGTCTTTTCCAGTGAGTCAATTCTTCACATCAGGTGGCCAAAGTATTGAAGTTTCAGCTTCAGCATCAGTCCTTCCAATGAATATTGTTGTCACAAATGGTAGGATCTCTCTCTCTCTCTCTTTAAAGGCTGAATAATATTTCCGTGTGTGTGTGTGTGTGTGTGTGTGTGTGTGTGTGTGTGTGTTGTCTTCATTCATCTATTGACAGACCCTTGGGTTGGTTCCATATCTTGGTTATTGTGAATAATGCCACAAGGGACATGGGAGTATAGATATTTCTTTGTAGTGCTGAAGAAACTACCAGATTTTAAAAGCTGCTAGAATCTATCAGGACCTAATTTCTTTAAGGATCTTTTGACCCTTAGTCATGGACAGATCATTAGAAATCAGTTACAATGGAGCCCAGAGGGGCTAAATGGATGCTCCAAGGTCACCAGGTCACCAGGTATCAGACAATAGACAGGTACTTGGATCTCCCATCGAGCGATGATTTCACGATAGGCTCAGTTGTCACCCATTTGGATCATCTGAACCATAACTCTCTTCGTACTAGAATATCCAGCAGGGGTAGATGTAACTGGGGAATGGGCTTTTAGAAGCTGAAGATAAGGCAGAAAGTTTTTTCAGATGTGAGAAACGTTTCTTAAATATCTGGGTCTACTTCTGGCAGGAAAACTCCACTCTTGGTTTCACATGCTTTTCTTGGCTGACAAAGGGTTCTTCTGGTCATTTCTCGGAAGACAGAAGTGCTCATTACTCAAGCTGTCACTGGAGGTGAAGGGGATGGAGAATCCGGACCACATCTGAGCAATTCATTTTGGCCTTCTTTTTTTCTTTTTACTAGGTGTTTGATAACATTATTTTCTTGTGGTTTGTGTCAGACCTAAATTTGAGTGATGAAAAAAAAATTCTATCTACCAGGAATTGTGTTGGGTTCCAGTTAGTCGAGTTTTTACTGTGCTGATACTCACCAGTGGCCTGAGTCAGCCATGCAAGGAGACACCTGAGAATAAAAAGAAACTGTTTACCACATTCTTTCCCAGAACTAGACAACAGAAGTACCTGGTCCAGAGGTGGATTTGAACTACCCGAGGACTCAAGATGTGATGCTCAATTTGGCTGACAGTAAGAAGGCAGGATGCAAAGATGGGCTCGATAAAGGACAGAAATGGTGTGGACTTAACAGAAGCAGAAGATATTAAGAAGAGGTGGCAAGAATACACAGAAGAACTGTACAAAAAAGATCTTCATGACCGAGATAATCACGATGGTGTGATCACTCATCTAGAGCCAGACATCCTGGAATGTGAAGTCAAGTAGGCCTTAGAAAGCATCACTACGAACAAAGCTAGTGGAGGGGATGGAATTTCAGTTGAGCTATTTCAAATCCTGAAAGATGATGCTGTGAAAGTGCTGCACTCAATATGCCAAATTTGGAAAACTCAGCAGTGGCCACAGGACTGGAAAAGGTCAGTTTTCATTCCAATTTCAAAGAAAGGCAATGCCAAAGAATGCTCAAACTACCACACAAGTGCACTCATCTCACATGCTAATAAAGTAATGCTCAAAATTCTCCAAGCCAGGCTTCAACAATACATGAACCATGAACTTCCAGATGTTTAAGCTGGTTTTATAAAAGGCAGAGGAACCAGAAATCAAATTGCCAACATCTGCTGGATCATGGAAAAAGCAAGAGAGTTCCAGAAAAACATCTATTTCTGCTTTATTGACTATGCCAAAGCCTTTGACTGTGTGGATCACAATAAACTGTGGAAAATTCTGAAAGAGATGGGAATACAGACCACCTGACCTGCCTCTTAAGAAACCTATATGCAGGTCAGGAAGCAACAGTTAGAACTGGACATGGAACAACAGACTAGTTCCAAATAGGGAAAGGAGTATGTCAAGGCTGTATATTGTCACTCTGCTTATTTAACTTCTATGCAGAATACATCATGAGAAACGCTGGACTGGAAGAAACACAAGCTGGAATCAAGATTGCTGGGAGAAATATCAGTCACCTCAGATATGCAGATGACACCACCCTTATGGCAGAAAGTGAAGAGGAACTAAAAGCCTCTTGATGAAAGTAAAAGAGGAGAGCAAAAAAGTTGGCTTAAAGCTCAACATTCAGAAAACGAAGATCATGGCATCTGGTCCCATCACTTCATGGGAAATAGATGGGGAAACAGTGGAAACAGTGTCAGACTTTATTTTTGGGGGCTCCAAAATCAGTGCAGATGGTGACTGCAGCCATGAAATTAAAAGACGCTTACTTCTTGGAAGAAAAGTTATGACCAACCTAGATAGCATATTCAAAAGCAGAGATATTACTTTGCCAACTAAGGTCCATCTATCTAGTCAAGGCTATGGTTTTCCTGTGGTCATGTATGGATGTGAGAGTTGGACTGTGAAGAAGGCTGAGCGCCGAAGAATTGATGCTTTTGAACTGTGGTGTTGGAGAAGACTCTTGAGAGTCCCTTGGACTGCAAGGAGATCCAACCAGTCCATTCTGAAGGAGATCAACCCTGGGATTTCTTTGGAAGGAATGATGCTAAAGCTGAAACTGGAGTACTTTGGCCACCTCATGCGAAGAGTTGACTAATTGGAAAAGAGTCTGATGTTGGGAGGGATTGGGGGCAGGAGGAGAAGGGGACGACCGAGGATGAGATGGCTGGATCGCATCACTAACTCGACTGGATATGAGTCTGAGTGAACTGCGGGAGTTGGTGATGGACAGGGAGGCCGGGCGTGCTGCGATTCATGGGGTCGCAAAGAGTTGGACATGACTGAGTGACTGAACTGAACTGAACTGAACTGAAGAAGGCCAGTGATGGCTTCCTTGCCCCTCCAAAGTTCTGCAGTCCTTTTGTAGGTAAAGACCTTATTCTGAATGTTCACAAGGGCTTGCCTCATGGTTCAGATGGTGAAGAGTCCACCTGCAATGCAATAGACCTGAGTTTGATCCCTGGGTTGGGAAGATCCCCCGGAGAGGGGAATGGCTACCTACTCCACTCCAGTATTCTTGTCTGGGAAATCCCACGGACAGAGGAACCTGGTGCGCTGCAGTCCATGGGGTCGCAAAGAGTCAGACCCTATTGAGAGACTAACACATACTCGCTGCCAGCTCTGTCTCTTCAACAAGGCCATAAACTCCTTGAGATAGGGACTGGGACTGTTGGTACAGTTACCCATATCCACTTTGATACTCTGCACACAGGAGATGCTTGAAGATGTTTATGGAATTAAATAATAATAACAATGCAATTAAGATATATGGCCCTTGCTGCAGAAAACTCATTATCCCACGGTGGACTAGTTGGATGGTGGCAGTTCTCTTCTGTGCTTTGGCCAGAAGGATGCACTGTAACAGCGAAGGGGACCAGGCATCGGCAGTTGTTTGCCCAGGAGAACAGGCTGGGTGGAGGAGAGGGGAGGGAAGGGAGAAAGAACACGTGGGTTCTGCAGAAACCTCTAAACAATCAAAGCCACAATGCCTCCTTTTATAAACACACAGTGTGAGGCAGATGTTTACCTGGACAATCTGGAGAGAAAAAGCCAGCCAAAGCCAGAGAGATTCACGCTCCACAAACAAGGGATTTCCTGGGAGACGGAGCGGCAAGTAATGGGTTCTTCAAATTTCTCCTCCTGATAACTACATCACAGTCCAAGTCCGAGGAGAATCAGCCTTCCTATTGAAACCTTATTTAAATCCGGCTGTCTGTTTCAGGTGGGATTGCTGCTGTATTGGCTGGTGGAGGCTATTCTCTCAAACCTTTATGAGATGCTGGGAAGGAGAGGCAGCCTGTGTCCCTGTGGAAGGAGGGACCATCATGTGGGGAACTGTCTTCTTGAACGGCTTCAGGAATCAGCCTTTCCTGATCCCGGCTAGTGGCCATCACACGAGCAAAACTGTAGAGAAAGTCTTTGTCTTACTTTGTCTTACAAAATGTCTTACATTTGTACAGTGTGGATACTTTCCCAATCATCCACCACTGAATTACGTTAAAAAGCAATCATCTCAGCACCCTGATGTTCTTTGTAATGAAGCTGCTGTGTGTAGCCCTCCCTCACCATGTTCTCTCCCCAGATTCTTAGCAGGCAGAGCAAAGGTCCTGGGGCTAGAAGTTGAAGCTTTCAAGGGCTGGCCCCCACCTGGCCACAATTTCCTATGTGACATGGAAAAACTAACTCCCTTTTTCTGGGCTTTGATGTCCCCATCCCTCAGGAAGAGATGGAATTAGAGGAAGTGATCCCTGACACCAGGCAGCCCTGGAAGGCTGAGTGTGTGCTCTGGTCCAGGAGGGGGCCTGGACCTGTGTCCAGCTCTTTGTTCTGGGTCACTCTCTGACCAATAGCACTGTTTCTTCAGGAGGCAATACTGTGAGACCCTAAAACCAAGCCAAGTCTGCTGGCTCATTTTCCTCAACCTGTGGAAGTTAGGCATTCCCAAGTCAGTACGGCTGTATGGAACGAGCAAACCCCATGCAGTTTTTGCCTCCAGGCAGGAGCTGCCAACGGGGACCAGCTCTAGCCCAGTTCTAACCCAGACGTGGTGTCCAGGCTGCTCTTTGCATCCGCTCCACAGGCCTGCACATTCCCATCCAGGATGTATTGAGCAGTTATTATGTGACGGTGCTGAGCTCAGCAAGGGGAAGAGAGCCCCAGGCCAGGTCCTGGGCTTCACTGAGCTTACCGTCTCGTGGGGAAACAAGACTCTAACCCAAAGAGTCATCGCAGTAAAGGGGTCACACAATGTGATACAAAGTTGGGAGCCCAGGAAGGCAATTTTAAGAAAATCCCATGAAAAGTTGCAAGTATTTACCTCTCACCAGCTTTCTCTGAGGACTTCCCTGGTGGCTCAGACGGTAAAGAAACTGCCTGCCATGAGGGAGACCTGGGTTTCCATCCCTGGGTTGGGAAGATTCCCTGGAGGAGGGCATGGCAACCCGTTCCAGTATTCTTGCCTGGAGAATCCCTTGGACAGAGGAGCCTGGTGGGCTACAGTCCATGGGGTTGCAAGGAGTCAGATGCAACTGAGTGACTAAGCACAGCATAGCTTTTTCTGAAGGAGGGGCTGATGGAAAAGGCTAGGACCTCAACAGGAGTCTTTCCCAGAATCCAGTAGATTTTCCTTCATCACTCCCTGTGGTCCTTTCCACTTTCTTACCAGATCTGGAAGCATCCAAGACCCTGCCATGAGGGAGGTAAAGGCCTGGAGGAAACAGCAGTCGTCTCAATATTTCTGGTGTTTTCCTTGTGGTCAGAGGCCAAGTGTGGTGTGTGGTTGGGGTGGGAGGACTGGGGACCATGCACACTGCTTGGACCCTGGAGACTGTCTAGGGAAGATGGGGGGGATGGCTCTGCTCTGGGTGGGGCTGGACTATCAGGAGGGCGAGCAGTAACTGGCCCTAGGACAGAGCCCAATTTATTCACTGTCTGGGCTTGGTCCCAGTCAGTCCCTTGCTCAAGCCTGGTAAATCCTCCAGTCCTGTAGTCATTTTTATTAGCAATTGCCTTTTTTTTTCACCCTTTGAAAATGTGGTTCGACGAAAATGAAATTTCAGATGTGTGTGTCTCAGCATTGATTTTTCTATTTGTAATAACACACCCCGGCGTATCTCCTTTGATATCAAGAGGATAAAATGTCCCTAACACCATGCTCTCCATTCTGGGGTAATGGATAAAGCCTGTTTATGAGATGTCATTTATTCCACAATAGACAGTAAATAAAAGCCATTTCAAGCTTGGGTTAAATCAAAGCTTGTTCAGGATTTCAGCAGATTTGCAAATCACCTCGGGGACCTTCATCCGCTGCACTTGCTGTTTTCCTTCTCGCTATTGACTCTCTCCTGCTCTCGGCCGAGCCTCCCACTCTCCCCTGCTGCCCTGAGCCCTGGACTGATTTGGAAAGACAACTGGCCTGGCTAAGGACCAGACATGACATTAAAAGTTCCTTCCTTCCACTTGGGAAATAAAAGCTTTGAAAGGCAGTGAGAAATTGAGGTTACACCCACAAAAGCTGGAATGGTGAAGGGAAGGAAAAAAACATTTGCAGGAAAATAAGATGCAAACCTGAAACGGGGAAAGTATATGAGAGGCGGCAGCGGCTGGCTCCTTTCCGTCTTATGCACGTCATGTTTCTTTTACTACCAAAGGACCCTTGTGCTGGAGGGAAGGGGAGATAAGGAAGGGGATGCCGGGCCTCCAGCACCGTTGCCCTATCCAGCCCTTTGCCCTGCAACCTACCTCTCTAACCCCCAACTCTTATATATCATCCTGGTCTTTTGCATCCTTTGAGATCCAGCTGAAGTCTCAGCACCTTCAGAAAGCTCTCATCCTGTGTCCTCCTAAAGCTCACAACACATATTTTAGAATCTTTAACAAATCGTGTCTTATCTTAACTCCTGCTTATTTTGGAATGTGAGTGTTGGGGCCATAGTGTTAGTCATTCAGTCGTGTCTGACTCTTTGTGGTCCCATGGACTGTAGTCCGCTGGTCTTCTCTCTGTCCATGGAATTCTCCAGGGAAGAATACTGGAGTGGGTAGCCATTGGCTTCTCCAGGGGATCTTTCTGACCCAGAGACTGAACCTGGGTCTCCTGCATTGCAGGCAGATTCTTCACCATCTGAGCCATGTAACTGGCATGGATATCCCTTTGAGGTTTGCGACAGGTGTTTAAAGCTGAGTCTCTAGTCCAACTTTCTATCCATTGCAAAAATCGCCTCCAAAACCTCCCCAAAGACAGCCCACCCCTGTTTTCATGTCACCAGCAGGGACCACAGCCTCATTCTAGTGGTGGAGACTCTTGGTCTGGAGGTGTTTTCTTCTCTGAAGGGAAATTTATATCCTGAAGTTCCCACCCCTTCTTTGGATCCTAGCCCTGCTTTCCAGGGTGACTGTGAACAAGCATAATCCAACTTCTCCACAGGAGCATTTTCACAACTGAACTATCGGACCTCACCTAGTCTGGTTCTACCACATTCAAGCTAAAGACTTGAGTTGGTTTAAGTTTCTTGCTGACTATAAGACTCAATACCCCAACATTTAGTTAGCTGGTTTAGATTGAACAGCCATGCCAAAATGATGTGTTCAAACACTTGTCTAATGATATTTGGCTCATCATCCCTATGAAATATTTACTGAGTGGCAACAGCTTTGTAGAAAATACTACTCTAGGTCTGTGATCAATTGTATTGTACAAAATATTTGGTGTCCCTCCCTGCAAGCCCTGACTTAATTTTGGAGGACTCTATATCTTGCCCTGAGGGCCACGTGACCTGCTCTGGCTAATAAAATGTGAGCAAAAATGGTAGGGAGCAGATGATAGCTGACCATCCAGGGGTGGAATGTTTTATGAGAAAGGCACCCAGATCATCATAATTAGACTAAACTGATAAAGGAAGATCTTCTAGGAAATTTTAAGAAGTTGTGCATAGGCTGTGTGCTCATAGATAGTCTGTTTCAGGAGATTGCTGTCTCTGTCTGATGCTAGGTGAGCAGTAAAATAAGCAAAATCTCCAGGAACTTTAAGGAGGGAGAAAGGAGTATCCACTGGGGGATTCAGGGAAGGATGGGATTTTATTTCCATTGAGTCAATGGTTTGGAGATTGACTCACTAGGCAAGGTTTCACACCTTCACTTGCCTGTTGAAGGACAAGACTGCTGTCATCTCACATGGAGGAATTAGGAACACGGGGCGTTTCTCTCCTCAGGATGATCAAGTGAGACCACGCTCCGTCTGCTAGGCATCACACCAAGCTGTGGATGACTTTTAATCAGGTAACTTATGGGGAAATGAATGGTGATGATTTCGTCAAAGTCAGTTAAAAATCAAAATGGAGCAACTATGGTCCAGGCAGCCAAAACGGAGCCAGGTAGCCACTGTGGATGTGGTTTCAGAAACATTCCTGCATCATTGAGTACTTGAACTTTCAGAATTGTATCAAACACAAGGAATACTACTTGCCATCTGCAAACCAACCTCTGCTAGCCATTGCTGCTGCCACCTTGGAGTTTCAGAGTTCCCCTCCTTTGCAACTACAAAGTCATTTCAAATCCCAACCAATCCTTGTTTAATAAGCATCCTCATTTCTTGCCAGCTTCAGTGCTTATTCTTGACAAACAACTTGTCTAACCTTGTGGTTTGGGACCTTATAGGCCTCCTTCATTTTGAGGTCCAGCAGAACACAGTTCAAGTGTTTCTTACTCTGTGTCTCCAGACATGCAGATCTAATAATCCTTAAAATAAGTGATTCTTTATCTCAATCAGGCCTCAGTTTCTGAAACTTTAGTTCTCAATGGCGTCAAAGGTAAAGATCTTGGGAATATGTATGCCCTTTGTAGTATCTCTTATATCAAACCTTGGGAGTAACTATCTATGGAGGTCTGCATGCTGCGGCTGTTTAGTGCTGTCCGACTCTTTTATGACCCCACAGGTTGAAACCCACTAGGCTCCTCTGTCCATGGGATTTCCCAGGCAAGAATACTGGATTGAGTTGCCATTTCCATCTCCAGCAGATCTTCTTGGCCCAGGGGCCGAACCCAGGTCCCTTGTGCTGTAGGTGGTCTTCTGCATTGCAGGCAGATTCTTTACTGGCTGAGCCACCAGGAATAAAACCAGAGCTGATGGGGGGGCTTGGCTATGGGGGTCACCAGAAAGGTCCTCAACAACTTGAGCTTCTGCTGGCCCTTTGCTTCCTTCCCTCCTGGAGCAGCACTGTTCACCCGGCGTCCATCTCCTTCGGTCCCCTGGTACCTCAGATGGCAAAGAATCGGCCTTCAGTGCAGGAGGCTCGGGTTTGGTCCCTGGGTCAGAAAGATCCTCTGGAGGAGGGAATGACTACCCACTCCAGTATTCTTGCCTGGAGAATTCGATGGACAGAGGAACCTGGCGGGCTACAGTCCATTGGTTCGCAAAGTTGGGCACGACTGAACAACTAACACTTTCACTTTCAAGAGAGGTGTGGTTATCCCCATTGTACAGATACAAGCACTGAGTCTGAGAGAGGTTAAATACCTCACCTAGGTCATGCAGTCATGAAGCAGCCAACCCCGGACTGGAGCAGTGTCCCAGGAGAACCCAGGGCTTTGCCTTCACCATCCTCTGCTAGCTGGAGCAGTGCAGTTCTGCGCCAGTGCTCTGCGAGGTGACCTGCAGAGAGCCAGGCGAGGGGGGTCTTCCTGGGGGGCTGGGCTGCAGGGGCTGCAGCTTAGCCATGAGGCTGATTCCTGAAGAAGCTGCAGAATGGGGCAGTAGTGAAAGATTTCTGTAGAAATTAGAAAAGAAAAGGGGAGCAAGGGTGCAAGGGAGGAGGAGAGAAAGAGGTGGAGAGAGGAAGGGGAGTGGGGAGGCCAAGGAGAGAGGCAGCCCCCAGGTGCCCGGTCCCTTGAATGCGGGCTCTGTGCCTCTAATTTCTCACAAGTGGTGCCTGGGTTCACACTGTTACAGTTAAAGGGTGTCAGCAGTTTCATTAGAACCCAGGCTTTGATTTATAACCCTCCCTGCAAAATTGTGCTCCTGGCTGAAAGCTAGCATCAAGGTCTTGGCCAAAAGAGGCATTTCCCTAGAAGCCTTATGAGGCAGCATCCTGGAGGGAGAGCCCTCTCCAGAGTCCGGCTTTCCAGTCCAAGGAAAAGAGAAGGGACTTGTTTGGAATCTTAAAGAATCAGCTTCGATTTCAGAACAGGTGCTCCAAGGGTAAGCTGTTTTCTTCACCATAGGCACATGTAGATTTTTGTGAAAGGATGTGAAAACTGTTCATGGACACAGAGCTCTGGGGTCGTTCCATGTTGCAAACACCATTATAAATAATAATTAATAATAATGAAGCAGATAATTATTGTGGTGCTAATATTCCCTTGTGTGATGATGCTTTAATCTCCTCACACAGCTTCCCCATACATGGTCTCACTGAGTTGTCAGCTCTGAGAGTCAGGAAGCATAATTATCCCTATTTTGTAAATGACAAAACTGAGACCCTCAAAGACCTTAGAGGCTAAGTGCTATGCTTAGAGGGGGCAAGCACAGTTCCATGCCCCACCCCCACCCCCTACCCAACGCCAGCAAGTTATCTGAACCAAGACCTCAGTGAACGAAAAAAGCAAAGTCAGTCTGCGTCAACTGATTATTTTGAATTTTTTTCACTTTTGTTTTAGAAGAATATGCATCATTGGAAACAGGTCCCATTTTGAGCCACATGAGGCTTGAGAAAAATAAATGTGAAAATAAAAGTGCTATTTAATACACGCATCATTATTACTATTATTATTGCAAAAAGCCTATTTGGAACTGCCTAAAACCCTGAAAACTGATTAATATTTTAGAAAATCAGAAGGTATATTTTCTTCAAATATAAATTGCTCTCTCCCAAATGGTTGAATAATCATAGTCATTATGCTATCATCATCATCCTTTCGTTAATTTATTGTTTTGAACACAATTTTCTATGAATGAGCACACTTGCTGTTCAGTGTCCCCATTCAATGGATGAAGAAACAGAGGCTCAGACTCAGATTCCGTGCCCTCCTCGCTCCACCCCTCTGCCTCCCACCGCAGAGCTTTGCTGGATGAATGCTCTGAAGCCCCAGAATGCACTGGATCAGAGATGAGAAAATAGTTCACCAAGAGGGATGGCGCGAATGTGGTGGAGCAGTCTGGACAGACGTGTCGGTGACAGGTCCCCGCGTGTCTCAGCAGCACTTCGCTGCGCAGGGGTCCGAGGCCGTCCTGCTGGAGCCCGGTCCCATAAAGGGCTTGCCCCAGGGCCCGGGAGGCGGCCAGGGCTCCGTCCCTCCCACTGAGCAAGACTCCGGCTGTCACTGCGGTGTTATTTATGAGTCCCCCTTGACCAATGAGTGGCTTTGACGGGGCCCAGCCTGGGCCTGCTGTCTGGCCGCACTTGTCACACGTCATTAGATGTTTGGTTGCTGCTGACCCTTCTGCCATCTGGCTGAGTGGCCTCGGGGCGAGGGGGAGGCGGCCGCTCCCTTTGCAGCCCCTGTCTCTCTGCGTGTTCAGGAAATGGAGGCTTTCTGAGCTCTGGTGCTGAAGACATTGAGGGAGAGACAGAGCCCTGGAAAACCTTAGAGAGTGCTTAGAGAGGGGGGCTTTCCCGACTTGGCACTGCTGCCTTTTGGAGCCAAACAATTCTTTGTTGTGGGGACTATCCTCTGTGTCTTACCACGTCCAGCAGCATCCCTGACCTCTACTCTCTCCATGCCAGAGGCACTTGCCCCGCCACTATGACAACCCAAAATGACTCCAGGCTTTACTGAATTGTCGCCTGGAGGAGAAGGACAATCCCTCTGTCCCCTCTCCCCCACTGAAAGCTGCTGTAACTGCGAGATAAACTGGGTGGCGGGCAACTTCAGCCATGACTATGGCAGATCTGCCAGTCCCCCAGATGGTAACCACTTACTCAACAACATACACAGATCGCAGGTGTTTTATGAGCAATATTTTGCTTAATCTTTAAGACCATCCACCATGCGGCTGGAATTCCTGACCCCACCTTGTAGATGAAGACACTGCAGCTCAGAGAGGGGAAGTGATTTGCTCAAGGTCACTCAGCTAGAAAGTGGCAGAGCTGGGTTTGAAATCAGTTTGTCTGATGTCCGGGCTGGGATCTTAACCCCATGACTTTCTGTTTCCAGTGAAAGGGCTTGGAAAACCCAGCGTGGTGGCCCCTGAATACCTCTAGGACTGCACACCCTCGGCCAGGGCAAAGGAGGTTCATAACACGCCCTGCCACTGTTCCACTGCCCTGTGCAGGCTGACTTGTCTCCACAGAGCACCTTCCCCAGGTTCCGCATTTGGTGTCCTGGAGCCCGACCACCACACTGACACACAGAACCCAGGGTGTGTGTGTGTGGGCGGGACTTAGGACCCCTCTCAGGGATGGAGACATTGTGCAAAGACTCGGAAGGAGACAAACGGATTTCAGTCACATTACCACGTGGTGCAGAACTCTCAGTACTGCATTTTATTTATTTATTTATTTATTTATTGGCCATGCCGCACAGCTTGCGGGATCTTAAGTTCCCCGACCAGAGACTGAACCCAGGCTCACAGTAGTGAAAGCCCCGAATCCTCACTACTGGATCGCCAGGGAATTCCCATCAGACAGGGTATTTTACAACCTCTTAAATCACTGAACACACTTGTGAATTCAGTCACAGTAAAAAGTAAAATCAAACCAGTCAATCCTAAAGGAAATCAATCCTGAATATTCATTGGAAGGACTGATGCTAAAGTTGAAACTTCAATACTTTGGCCACCTGATGCGAAGAACTGACTCATTTGAAAAGATCCTGATGCTGGGAAAGATTGGCGGGAGGAGAAGCGGACAACAGAGGATGAGATGGTTGGATGGCATCACCGACTCTATGGATATGAGTTTGAGCAAGTTCCAGGAGATGGTGAAGGACAGGGAAGCCTGGCGTGCTGCAGTCCATGAAGTTGCAAAGAGTCAGACACAACTGAGTGACTGAACAACAACAAAAAGTAAAATATTTATATTAAAAAACAGGATCATGGCAAGTGATTGCCATTGTTATTTTAACAGGTATATGTTAAGTTTTTAGTTATAAATTACCTCAAACTCTCTAAGTAAGTGGTAACTTTCTGAACACCTTTTGCATTTGTGATGTGAAACAACCTGTCTGTTCCCAGAAGTGTGTCATGGATTCGGAGTAAGCAACAGATTACACACAAGCCAGTGAAACAGGGCTACCTCCCATACAAATTGCAAGACCGACCCTGAACTCTTCTCGACCCTTCCCTCAATTGTGTGTTCTGCTTACTGTCTCGCAGGCTGGGGGTGCATGTTGTGGCTAAAAGCCCGGTCCATGCGCTCACCCAGGTCTTTGGTCTTCTTCCTTTTAACACTCGTGGCTGGCTAAGTGTCAAGAGACCCCAGCAACTCTTGCCTCTCTGATTTTTGTTGAAGAGATCACCGCCTTTGTCAAATAGCTGATTCCTGCTTAACCTCCTTTCAGGACATGCAGACTTCATTTCATGACCACCTCTCTCTGCTGCAGAAATACAGGCCATGATCCTCATAAAAATGGGAGGGGCCAGGACCAGACAGGTTTTTCCTGGAGGGATACAAAGAAATGCAGGAAGCTGGCAGCCTTCACAGCTTTCCCCACACCAGACTATTCAAGAAAAGATTTTTTTAAATTTCAAATTTGAGGTGAAAATTGAATAATAAAATTAAAATATTAAAAATTTTGTAAATAGATAAATAAAAAAATAAAAATGCTGAGTGCACCTTCCAAAGCCAAATAGAAAGAACTAGTCAGGTAATCCTGGGATCCTGTGGGCTGGAGGATCAGGGCTGGAGGGAGAGAGCAGGGAGGATGCGGTATGTCACAGGATGGGGGCGTGGGAATGGGAGCCCACAGGTATGAATGGGGAATAGAAGGGCCAGCCAGGTTTCAGGGATGGTATTTGGCTGTTAGACTTGAACCCTGACCACCAGACGAGGTGGGGTGAATTCCACCTGTCTTTCATCTGTGAAAAGCAAAAGGTAGGCTTTTGAGAATCAGAAAGTTCTTTCAGTCCCTTCCCCTCCCATGCCTCTGCTTGCTGTCAATCCTCAAGTTGCTGCAACAGTCTAAGGGGCTTTTGGGTCAGCAAGTAAACACACAATGTAATTCAGTGGAATTTAGTGATTAGAAAATTGTACTGCTTTGAAAACATGGATGTTGTAGTATACTATGTTGTATACGAAACACATCTATCTCCACTGCCCCACTTATTTGGATGTGAAATGGCAAAGGATGTGTGTGAGTGCATATGGATGGGGTAGGAAGTGGGGTGGGGGGTAGCTGAGGTCCAGAGAGGTGACATCACCTGCCTGAGACTGCAAGGAGTCACCAGTGGGTCTCTGGGTCCTGCAATAGTTGTCTGTTACCAGAATGCTGGGCTCAGGAGGACAGCCCCAGGCTTTGTTGGAAAACACAATCCAGGAAGGGTCAGGCCCTGGCAACTGCCACCACCCACAGCCTTCAGCCCAGCCCCCTTGCAAGATAAAAACTATGGGCACCCCCAGCACCCCAGAGTGGGGTGGGCAGGGTGCGGGAACAGGAAGTGGTCACTAGGTCACCAGGGCTGAAACCCCATCCACAGGAGCAGGCCACATAAAAAGAGCCAGGGCTGCCAATTTCCATTTTCACTGGAGTGCCTGGCGCTTAGTAATCCAGGAGCTTTATTTAAAGGCTGACCTCCGACCGGGCCTGTCACTCCAGTGGTGGGCGCCTGATAGCCACTGGAAATCAATAGCCGGCATGAAGGTCACTTCCTAGAAAAACTGGGGCTATCAACGTGTCAGTTCCAATGAAAGATTATAACCAACCAGCAGAGAAGTTTATCTGTGGCTGAGAGCTCATCTCGGTGGGGTTTGTGTGCTCTACACAGGCATGTGTGAGGATCCATGTGCGAGTGGGCCTGTGTGAGTGCATATGTAAATATATGCTTTTATGAGACAAAGCACACGCATGCGTGAGAGAGTGTATGTGTATGTGCTTTTGTGTGTCTATAAGAATGGGCATCTGCATTTGTGTGTGCGTAGATGTGTGCTTGTATATACATGTGACAGTATGTCGTCAGGAGTTGTACAGATGTGCTTTGGGTATACGTGAATGTTTGTGTATATGTGTATATATGTTTGTGTATATGTGTACGTGGTGTGTGGACATGTTAAGCACGTGTGTGCCTGTATGTGCATGAATAAGGCACAGTTATGTGTGTGTGTGAACAGCCATATGTTTGGGTGTACGTGAGCAAAAGTGCATTTGATTGCATTCAGGCATCTTACCTTGGCCTGGAAGGCCTGGAATAAGCTGGGCCCTGTCCACCCTCCTGTTTCATCTTTAGTCCCTTCTCTTTCCACACTGGACCCTCCCTGGCCTCCGTTCACTTCCGTTGAGGATGCCCACCACTTGGCTCTTCGGGGCACTTGCTCTGCCCTCAGGAGCTTCCTCCCATCCCTCTTCCTGCACCTGGCTCTTCCCCACTCTTTAGTTCTCAATTTAAACACTAGCTCCTTAGAGATTCCTCTGTGGCAGCTCTAACTCCATGTGAGACTTTCAACACCTCGTTCAGTTCACTGTTTGCCGTCTGCCTCCTCCCAGGCCCTGCCTCCAGCTCTGTATGGCTGAGCCCTCACTGTCTCTAGGGTATCCAGCAAGTGTCTGACATATGCCAGAGGCTTACTCCTTGGCCTCTCTTCTGAGAAGGCGAATTCCACCTGCTGAGCAATTCCACATAGCCCTGTGACATTCCCCTTCTGGGCCTCAGTTTCCCCAGCTGTACATGGCAATCCCTGCCTTATCTACTGGGCAGACTCAGATGAAATAATGCAGTAGAAACGTCTTGGAAAGCACAAGCTGCCAGGAATATGTAACGTATTTTTGTTTGATTAAGGGCTTTTACTGGGGTCTTCCCTTGTAGCTCAGTTGGTAAAGAATCTGCCTGCAATGCAGGAGACCTGGGTTCAATTCCTAGGTTGGGAAGATCCCCTGGAAAAGGAAATAGTATTCTCACCTGGGGAATCCCATGGACAGAGGAACCTGGCAGGCTACAGTCCATGGGGTGGCAGAGTCGGACACAACTTAGCAACGGAATTACCACCATTACACCCAAAGAGATATACAGAGAAGGGTAGCAAAGATAAGCCAAAGAATTCCAAACCAAGATTCCAGAATGGCTTTCTCCAAGTCATTAATCCTTTTTAGATACACTCCCAAATCTAGAGGTCTCCCCAGCCCTTCATCAGGCAGCATCTCTATTTCCTGCCTGGATACCTATTTTCTGAAGGGTGTCTTAGTGTCCTTTCATGAACAGGTCCATTTGGGGAGGGAGAAATTATGCAAATGTATTTTCTTTTAAAGAAAAAAAAGTTATATAAAGAATGAATCAGTCTTACCCAAAGAGGATGGTTTGTTCCGGATGGTTACCATGGGAACCTGGAACAGGGTAGCAGGGCTGCTTGAGCTCCAGGACTGTTATGCAGCTCTGGAATCTGATTTAGGAGCTGCCCTCTTGTCTCTGCCCCACCACTGCTGAGCTGTGGGACCTTACATCATCATCGTCACCCTCCTTGGGTAGCAACTTCCTCTTCTATAACATTAAGGAATCTAAAATATGACAAGAGATTGCTGGTCTCCTCCTGCTTTGCATCTGTAAAATTTTAAGTCACGTCTCTTCTCTGGGTCTCAATTTTTCCATCTGTTAAGTGGGAGTTGTCTCTTGTAAATGGTTGACGGGAAGGGGTGGGAAATGAGAGTCAGATCAGATGTCAGCTCCAAGTCTTTCAGATCCCAGAATGGCATCTCCTTGCTCTTAAGAGAAAACCTTATACCATTCATCCCGAGAGGTGCAAATGTTAGGAATTTTTGTTCATTCATTCCACAAACCTGTAATCAGCAACAATAGCATGACAGGGCTGGGCATGACGGAAGGAGCTGAGGGTTTGGAGGTGATGAAAACCCGGCCTCTGCTTTCAGAAACTTTCCTATCTCCTGCAAGAGACAGACAGAGAGGGACAGACTTCAGGGCAGGGAGGGACTGGCTCTGACTGAGGTCAGTACTGAGTGAGTGGCAGCATTTCTGAATCTCTCCTTCGGTGCCATCCCTAGTGTGGCATGAAGAGGTGGCCTGCTCTTCCACCCCCAGTGCCATTCCAACTGTGTCTGAGAGTCCTGTGAAGGCCCTACAAAGACCCTTACCTGTGAGATGAGCACAATACTAGTGCTAATACATGGAATCACAGGGTTACTGCTGAAGGAACCTGTAGACTTCATTTGGGAGGACACTGGGGTCCAGCGCCGGGGAAAGGTCTCTCCCAAAGTCACTGCCCAGAACTCCTGGCTAATGAGCCATGGCTCTTCCCTCTGATCCATACTGTGAATTTGGTCTGCAAATTCCCCATTCCTAGTTCCACCGGGTGGGGAGCCAATGCCCCCGACTCTCTCTCTGACCTGGGATCATGGGCAGAAGCCCCCTCACAGTCACAGAGAGAGGTTAGTGGAAATGTGCTTTGCTCCTGGTCATAATCCGCTCCCTCTCCTGGGTGCGGCCTCTCTGTGCCCCCAGGACCCAGCATGGCCTGTCCTCATCCCAGGGTTGTCCCCCAGTCCAGCATTATGCCTCCTGTCTCTCACCCTCATTAACCAAAATCCCCTTCTCTAAGTGCATGGATGTTGAGCAACTGTCAGGGAGGAAATCTTTCTTATTCACAGTAAGATGTGAGTAAGTGACAAGCCACTCTCCAGTTCTACTTATATGGTCAAAGAGCATGCCTCGAGGTACAAAACACACATAATATCTTCCATTTCTTTGATCGTTCTAGTTTTAAATGTTTTACTCAAACCTGGACTTAGTCACTTAGCAGCTTTAACTTTATGAAAGTTGCTTAACCTCTTTGAGCCTCATTTACCTCCCTGGGAAAATCAAGATCATAATTAGACCCCAAAATATCAGGGGAGAATTAACTGAGCTCACAGCATTGTCTTCAACTGATTGTGTGCTACTAAATTGCTTCCATGATCCAGCGGATGTTGACAATTTGATCTCTGGTTCCTCTGCCTTTTCTAAAACCAGCTTGAACATCAGGGAGTTCACGGTTCACGTATCACTGAAGCCTGGCTTGGAGGATTTTGAGCATTCCTTTACTAGCATGTGAGATGAGTGCAATTGTGCGGTTGTTGGAGCATTCTTTTACATTGCCTTTCTTTGGGATTAGAATGAAAACTGACCTTTTCCAGTCCTGTGGCCACTGCTGAGTTTTCCAAATTTGCTGGCATATTGAGTGCAGCACTTTCACAGCATCATCTTTCAGGATTTGAAACAGCTCAACTGGAATTCCATCACATTCACTAGCTTTGTTCATAGTGATGCTTTTAAGGCCCACTTGACTTCACATTCCAAAATGTCTGGCTCTAGATTAGTGATCACATCATCATGATTATCTGGGTCATGAAGATCTTTTTTGTACAGTTCTTCTGTGTATTCTTGCCACCTCTTCTTAATATCTTCTGCTTCTGTTAGGTCCATACCATTTCTGTCCTTTATCGACCCCGTCTTTGCATGAAATGTTCCCTTGGAATCTCTGATTTTCTTAAAGAGATCTCTAGTCTTTCCCATTCTGTTGTTTTCCTCTATTTCTTTGCATTGATCGCTGAAGAAGGCTTTCTTATCTCTTCTTGCTATTCTTTGGAACTCTGCATTCAGATGCTTACATCTTTCCTTTTCTCCTTTGCTTTTCGCCTCTCTTCTTTTCACAGGTCAGGAAGCAACAGTTAGAACTGGACATGGAACAACAGACTGGTTCCAAATAGGAAAAGGAGTACGTCAAAGCTGTATATGGTCACCCTGCTTATTTAACTTCTATGCAGAGTACATCATGAGAAACGCTGGGCTGGAAGAAACACAAGCTGGAATCAAGATTGCCAAAAGAAATATCAATAACCTCAGATATGCAGATGACACCACCCTTATGGCAGAAAGTGAAGAGGAACTCAAAAGCCTCTTGATGAAAGTCAAAGAGGAGAGTGAAAAAGTTGGCTTGAAGCTCATCATTCAGAAAATGAAGATCATGGCATCCAGTCCTGTCACTTCATGGGAAATAGATGGGGAAACAGTGGAAACAGTGTCAGACTTTATTTTTGGGGGCTCCAAAATCACTGGAGATGGTGACTGCAGCCATGAAATTAAAAGATGCTTACTCCTTGGAAGAAAAGTTATGACCAACCTAGATAGCATATTCAAAAGCAGAGATATTACTTTGCCGACTAAGGTCCATCTAGTCAAGGCTATGGTTTTTCCTGTGGTCATGTATGGATGTGAGAGTTGGACTGTGAAGAAGGCTGAATGCCAAAGAATTGGTGCTTTTGAACTGTGGTGTTGGAGAAGACTCTTGAGAGTCCCTTGGACTGCAAGGAGATCCAACCAGTCCATTCTGAAAGAGATCAGCCCTGGGATTTCTTTGGAAGGAATGATGCTGAAGCTGAAGCTCCAGTACTTTGGCCACCTCATGTGAAGAGTTGACTCATTGGAGAAGACTCTGATGGTGGGAGGGATTGGGGGCAGGAGGAGAAGGGGACGACCCAGGATGAGATGGCTGGATGGCATCACGGACTCGATGGATGTGAGTCTGAGTGAACTCCAGGAGATGGTGATGGACAGGGAGGCCTGGCGTGCTGTGATTCATGGGGTCGCAAAGAGTTGGACACGACTGAGCGATTGAACTGACTGAACTGAAATTGCTTCAGTCATGTCTGACTCTTTGCTATCCCATGGACCACAGCCTGCCAAGCTTCTCTGTCCATGGGATTCTCCAGGCAAGAATACTACAATGGGATGCTATTCCCACCTCTAGGGGATCTTCCCAACCCAGGGATTGAACCTGTGTCTCTTACATCTCCTGCATAGGCAGGTGAGTTCTTTGCCACTAGCAAAGAACTAGTGATAAAAGGCACTTAAAAATAAATGCTAGTTCCTTTGAAAGAAGGAAATTGCCACCCATGGAGATTTCAGAACTGCTGAAGAGCACTGCTCAGTCGGAGGCAAGTGGGAACCAGGAACTCAGCCTGTGCTGGAGGAGCGGAAAAGCCCCTCCTTGCAGGGCAATGGCTTAGACCTCATCCAATGGCCTATGTGTGCAGTATGTGGTGCTGGGAAATCAGGCAGGAGGAAGAGATAGGGTGGCCACTTGGACATGGTCACAGAAAATCACTGCTCTGCATGTCTTTGGGAGTGGCAGCCTCTGTCACGGTGGCCAGGCTGGGAAGACCAGAGTGGCCCAAAGGGGCCCTTGGTGTGGATCCCTGCTATGGAGCGGCGAGAGGTGTGGAGTTGCTGATGGCAGGTCAGCTTGGCAGGGTCTCTTGGCCTCACCTCTCCTGGGGGCTCTGAGGGCCAGGCTTATGGAATGAGCTGGACCATCAGGATGTGTTCCTGCAGGTGGTGAGAGGTAACCAAGGTCCCCAGCATCTTCTGCCAGGCTCCAAACCTGGAGAGGCTGGAGGAGAAGGACAACTCACTCTTGAGGAGGAACCATCTCCTTCTAAGCCAAAAGGGAGTCTTGACACCACCTCGTACTAGCCTCTGTATTTAGGGTCTCTTTATTATGGCTGGCCTTTGAAGGCAATACTGCTGGGAACCTTCTGTAAAGCCAAGGTTCCTTTCATGGACTCAAAGTTTGTCTCTGCTTTTAAATACTAGACTTTTTAGTACTCTGCTGAAAATGGCACCTGTTGTTTTTTTTTAACGGAAATCTGGGTTGAGGACTCACAGCAGAAAAAGAAATTTTCTTCATTTAAAAAGTAAAACGCATCTATTGCAAAGGATACAGAAAATATAGGAAAGTAGAAATGTTAAAATCCTTCGTACTGCCACTGTCTCCAAACCGTGCTATGTAGGAGATTCCATGTATCTCTTACTAGTATTTTTCCACATCCATTTTTGCAGGTGTAATCACAGCTTGTTATTTGCTCTCTGTCTCCGCATGCATTAATGTTCTCCATATTATAATCTGTTTATACTCTTCCCTCAGCTATTCTTTTTTTGCACTGACATTTTACTATGAACATTTTCAAACATGCAGCAAAGATGAGCAATTCTACCGGCAACACTGTACATCATCATCTAGACTTGGCCATTATCATCTCTTCTTTCTGTGGCTATTCATCAAGGGCCCAGCAGAAGGTAGTCCCTTGTCAAGTGCAGGATTCCGGGAGTGGATAACACAAAAGTCCTCACCCTCAGAAATCAACGTATCTAGTGAGGAGGCTAATAGACCGCCTTTGTTAAAATGGAAAAATACATGGGTGGGTGAGGTCTGGGAGAAGGGCCATCTTAGACTGACAAGTGTTCACTGTGAGGCTTGGACACCTTTTTGCTGGCAGGTAAGTTTTCTTTCTCCTCCTATTGAAAGGATGCTGGGAAGAGCATTTTCCTACTATATGGTCTTGATTTTCACAATTTCTTTAAGGTAGTTTTTGTTCAGTCGCTCAGTGGTGTCCGATTCTTTGCGACCCCATGGACTGCAACGTGCCAGGCTTCCCTGTCCTTCACCGTCTCCTGGAGCTTGCTCAAACTCATGTCCATTGAGTTGGTGATGCCATCCAACCATTTCGTCCTCTGTCATCCCCTTCTCCTCCTGCCTTCAATCTTTCCTAGCAGTTTCTTTAAGATAGAGTCCCAAAATCATGTCAAAGGAAATGAACTCTTAAAACACCATCATTCATACTCTTTGCCAGGATATCTTCCAAAAGAGATTGGGCCAAAGTATTGGGTTCTACTCAAAAGGTGACTAGAGGAGGCTGCAGCCTTGCCTTTAGGCTTCCGACAACCAGGTCCTCTGTGCTAGAGCCTATTACCTGGGTGACCTTGGGGAAGTGACAGAAGCTCTGAGTCTCTCTTTTCTAATCTATAAAATGGGGCTAAATAGCACCCACCTTCTCAGAGTTTGGTGACGGTGAGTTGATTTGTGAGATGAGTTGATTTACAACAAGAGCTTAAAGCAGAGCTCAGGACAAAGGGATGCTCTCTTGGGACGGGCTGCTGTCGTCCTGCAGAGGACAGGGCTTTGCATTCAAAAGTTCTTCTTCCACGGCCATGGAACCTGCTTAAGAGGACCCACCTGCCTCCCTGACTTGGGAGAACTGCTTCCTATGAAACAGAAGTGGAACTCATATTATCGAAAGTGACGTCAATTCCCCCCGCCATGTGCAGAGGTGTCCCTAGGAGCACGCGGGGCACACATGCAGCTGGGCCGGGGCTGCAGAAGGCAGCACTGCAGCCGCCCGAGCCCCACACTCACATCCATCCTCCATCCCTACTCCTGCCCCCACCCCAGCTGTGGCGGGAACCGAGGGAAGGAAGGAGGAAAGAAAGGCAAGAGAGAAGGTTTACTGAATGTTTCCTTCATGCCAGACCCTGTAACATGTTTTCTGTTCCTGAATACTCTCCAAGATCCTATGGGGATGCTAGTAACAGATGAGGAAACTGAGACTCAGGATGGCAACTCGATAGCAAACTGTAGGATGCTCAGAAGGTGCTCCCCTATGCCGATAGGAGAGAAGGGGAAAAAGAAAGTGGCTTATCCTGCCCTGCAGGAAGCTATGTCACAACAGGACACTCAAAAACACAAGGGAGAGATGGAGAAACTGCTGGAGGAGACCCCACAGAGAAGAGACGCCAAAACCTGGGGTCCTTAAGCATTCAAAAGAGGATTGGCTGATCCAAATCCCCCAGACAGCCAAGGCTTGGACAAGTGCTAGAGCAAGAGGCTACTCTTGGGGAACTTTGGTGCTGAAAGCTCTGGATCCCCTGGGAATGTGGGGAGGAGGTGGGGGCTGAGAGACAATGTCTTGACCAACCCAGACTTTCCCGCAAGGAAAGCATCCGCAAGATGAGCAAGCACTGTGTTTCCTACCCTAGACAAGTTTATACCAATGCAACACTCAAGCAGGGCTTTACAAACCTTTCTAAACTGAGGCTTGGGCTAAGACACACATTTCACATTGTGATCCCACACACACACACACACATATTTCCTACAACCATACTTCTCTTCGCTTTGCATGGTGTCTTAGCATCTTCTACCCTGTTTGCTTCACTTCCTCCCCCCTCCCCTCCCCTGCCTTCCTGGTCGAAGCCCACTAAATTGTTTTTGCAACCTGCAGTTTGATGGAGAAAACAGGTGCAGCTGGGGGAGACTCGAGTGCTCTGCGATGCGTTGCAGATTGTGTGAGCTACGTGGAGAGGACACAGATTAGAGAGGCTGCAGCAACCTAGGAAGGCAATCTGCTGAGGACTCATCTAGAGCTGACTTGGAAGGGTGGCTGATTATGTGCCATTTAACAAACGTTTACGGATCTGCTATGTGCCAGGCTCAGTACTTGGCCCCAAGATACCAGCTGGGCGGGGGGGCATGAATTGGACATCCAAGCCTGGGGCGCATGAGTCAAAGTGTGGGGGCGGGGGTGCTGTGGGGTCTGGGGGCCAGTGGTTATGCCCATCGTGTGGGATGCGGGTGGCAAGGCTGCTTTCTAACAATCCCACCTGTTGTTCACACAGACCCAGGGCCTTTAGACGCAGACACATAACAGAACCATTTCTCTGCCACTCCCAGCAAAACGGGGAGGTGTCTGAAGTTGTTACATCTACTATACAGTGTTACCTGGGGACCCAGGGACTTGGCACAACAGCACCGATATAATGCAGAACGAGGCCCGGATGTTACATCTTCCAGCTCCAACACGTTCTAAACTCTTTCTAGACTTGAGATCCAGCCAGCCTGGTTTGAATCTTGGTGAGCTGTTTCACTTCCCGGGCCTCCATTTCCTTATTTGTGAAATAATAATAATAGAACCAACCACGGAAAGTTCTTGCGAGATTTGGTGAGTAAAATTTGTAAACCACTTAGGCTGGCGCCTGACGCTGAACAGTGCTGTGTTAAGTGTTACTGAAGAAGGATCTATTCAGGGCAGGGCAGGTGTGGGGGTGGAGAAGGAGGGACACCGAACATATAATTACACCAATAATTGTAATTGTGGTAAATAGTGAAGAGGAAAAGTACAGGATGTTATGAAACAAAAGAACAAGGGTCCCTAAGGTAATCTCAGAGATCAGAGGAGGCTTTCCAGAGGAAGCAGCATTTAAGCTGACTAAGGATGAGTGGGAGTGAGCCAGACTCGAAAGGCAGGCAGAGGGACCAGTGTCTTCAGGAGCCAGTTTCAGGAGATTCACAGTGTTCAGAGGAGTGTTTACTCCCTTCTGCTCCAGCAGCCAAATAAAAATGCCAGAAAGTTTCATCTCCCCATCCTATGTCTCTATTACCTAGACGGTGCTCACGCAGTGCGTGTTGAATCCATCACTTTCAGGACATGGGGAGAGATTCCCTGTAGCTCACATACATCCGTGGGATGCCCAGCACAGCAACAGGGGATGTTTGTAAACACAGAGGTGGATCCAGCTGGCGAGATGCTTAAGCATTGTCATCAGGCTAGTCGGGTCTGAAGGCAGGCCTTCAGCAAAGCAGTCAACGTTCTCGTTTACCTGAGGGAGGGGGAGCACCCCACCTCGTTTGCTCTGGACAGTCCCAGGTTTCTCCTGTGACACCAGCGGGATTGTTCATCGAGACTTCATTCCGTTCCCAACGTGCCCCAGTTTGGACGATACATTCTATGTGTGTCTCAACTCTGGGGCACGTAGAAATACAGCAGGAGCATGACTGATGTATCCAACGATGACATTTTGTAATCTGATCCTCCGTTTAAAGAGTTCTCAGTTCCTTGGGGTGTACAGCCTCTAAGTTACTGCCATAGTGTCCCTCCCTTTCCAGAGTTGTTCCAGCTCTTTCAAGGGCAACTCACACTTACTTACACCTTAGTACCCTTCAGCCTAGCTACAGGACTCTTCTTCTCCAGTACTCTACTCTTGGGCAGCAGGGTAGAGGAGGAAGAGGGCAGAGGGTGTTGTGGAGATCTGAGTAACTTAGCCATGGTTCTGCTGTGCCTGGGTGACCGGCCTTAGGCAGGTCATTCTGTCCAGACGTGGGGCTTCCCTTTGTTAACGGGGTAGTTAACACCCTGCCCTGTTCCCCTGTGTTGTGAGGTTGAGATGCTCCACACAAAGGCCGGGACGAAATGCTCCTCCGAGAGCGAAACCCTTGGCTAGAGTTTGGGATAACTAGCCCACTAATCAGGATGATAATAATGTTTTAAAACACCAGGACTGCCTCCTTGGGTGCTGTTCTCTGAGCTGGAGCCTGTACCTTCCTGCTCACCCCCAGGACCACCAGAGCCAGGATGAAGCCAAACTGTCAGCAAAGAAGAAGAGGCAACCCCATGTGCCCATAAAGCTGGGTGGTGCGGGCACCCAAGAAGATGTTACTTCAGAATCCTGGTTGCCTCTGACTTTTTTTTCTCTCCTTGGAAGCTGGAGATCCGCGTGCCAAGCCCTCCAAGCAGCCCCGACTTTCTGTGCAATAAAGCAGCAGTGAGAAAGGCTCAGAGTAATTAAGTGGCTGACGCACAGAAGAAGCCGTTACAAAGAATTGACTAAATTGCCCATTCATTAGCAGCTCGGCATGGAAGGAGAATTACAAATAGACGGCGGAGCCCGCAGTAATTCAATCTAACCTTGTACTTACAGAAAACAATGAGATAATGAACAGAAAAATTACCAGGCACATATTGTATTTTGTTAAAGGAGCGGGAGGGGGGCCGGGAGGTGGGGGGGGGGGGGGGGGGAGCGCAGGGACGGACTGGCGCACGCAATGCTAATGGCCTCGCTCAAGCTGAGCAAACGTTTCTCCAACACAATCATAGTTCTCAGTCTAAGGGCCTCTGGGGAGCTGAGATGAGGCAAGATCGCGAACAAAAAAATGTAATTTATAAGGCGTCTGTGGACTGGAATTTATCATCGGATCCGCTCGCCGCCGCTCAATTGATATGTAGTTGATTTCAAACAACACCCCCCGGGCGCCCAGAGGGAACATTTTTTAGATTTTACGCTTGGATATATCTGTTTAACTCACCATTTACCAAAACAACGGCTGATGACAGCACAAACCAGTCACTCTGGAGAAAACACGCGCACGCTCTCATACACACGCGGGCGCGCACACACACACACACACACACACACACACACACACACACACACAGAGGCATCCAAGAGCAGCGGCAGCCATAATAACAGCAGACAGACCTGCTCAGCCCAGAGAAGACTGCCTTGGATCTGGGAAGGGAGAAGGGAAGAAAACAATAAATTCAGAAGATGGAGCGTTTCTCTCAGGCTTCGCAGGACCAGCCACACGCAGTTGGTGTTTATAGCTCATGCACTGGTTTTCACGCCTGATACCTCCCAGGCTTTGGGGTTGAGCAGCTTGGAAAGCCTCGATACTGTTCCACCTCAGCTCTTTCAGGGTCTTGGGCACTACCAGTCCCTGTGGAGACAAGATCTGGCCTCACTTGGGACTCACAAGACCCTGGACTTCAATAGGTGGAAAAGAGTGGGGTTCCCATAGAGGGGTGTGGGGAGGGGAAAAAGAGGTTGCAGGCTGAAGCATGGCTGGCCTCTTCCTGGGGCTCCGGGGAGCCTCCAGAGGTAGTGTTGGCAAAGGACGGATTAGAAGGATGTGAATCAGTGACTCATCACTCTAAGAGGTGATTCACAGGCTGGGTCAAAAAGTCACCCTGTTCTGAGGACAACAGTGTGACTGTCCCTTTGTGCCCACATTGGGTACAGAAGGTAGTGTATCAGGTACATTTCTGGTGTTAAAAAAAATAACTCAGCATCACTTGTCAAAAACTGGAAGAAAATTTTTGTTCAAGACTGTGGCAATAGGCAAGAGAGACTAAGAGAGTGAAGTTGCCCAGTCGTGTCCGACTTTTTGCGACCCCATGGACTGTAGTCTGCCAGGCTCCTCTGTCCTTGGGATTTTCCAGGCAAGATTACTGGAGTGGGTTGCCATTTCCTTTTCCAGAGGATCTTCCCGACCCAGGAATTGAACCCCGGTCTCCTGCATTGCAAGCAGACTCTTTACCACAGCAACTCCAAAAAGCACAGGGGCCAGTGAAGATTTCCAGCTAGGGGAAGGGTGAGAATGGAGAGAGAACCTGACCGAAGAGTAACTGGTCAGGGATCAAGGGTGGAGGGGAGGTCCAGACAGACTGGCTCAGCAGGATTCTTGGGTAAAACTGGGCTCTGCAGACCAGGGACAAGAGCTGGAGGAGAAGAGGGCTCAAAGGAGCCTGACCGAAGTTTGGCCGAGGAGGGCGGTCGCTGGACCACAGCCAGGGAAGCTGTGCAGGTGACAAGTTAGCTACAGACTGAGGCCTCTTTTCCGAACGAGTGCCTGCACCTTAGACCAAGCACCTAGCGCAGCACTTAGTGAGAGAGGAGGGACAGCTGAGGCAGTTCCCACCGACAGAATCTGATCAACGCTGCAGCTGCCGGAGTGGGAACCTGCTCCCTGACCACACACCTTCCACCAAAACCAGCGGGTGCTCCGCAGCAGCTTCTGCCAAAGGATGCTTGTGACACCGGGCTATGTGGGTAGCTTTGCAACTTGTTACCGTGGAAGCTGGGGTGAGGGTCGGGTGGGGGGTGGTGCTCTCCCGGCTGTGACTGACTGGCCAGTAGGGGGCAGTCCAGCCCAATGGGAACAACACTGAAATGGACACCACCCCCTCACCTCTCAAATCTTGATTTTATTTCCATTTGACCCCTGCTTCACTGTGAGTCCCTCAGTTCATCATGACTTCCAGTCTCTGGGCCCTCTTCTGTGCATTTATAAAATAATCCCAATACCGCCTGATCGTACATCCACAGGGATGTTGTAAAATATCCAGGAAGTACTCACGCTAAGAGAGTCTGCATGAAAATGAACTGTATCAAAGATTAGACCAGAGTCTTGGACGAGTGGGCTTTCCAGGTGGCTCCGTGGTAAAGAATCCACCTACAATGCAGGAGACACAGTTTTGATCTCTGGGTCTGGAAGATCCCCTGGAGAAGGAAATGGCAACCCACACCAGTATTCTTGCCTGGAAAATCCCACGGACAGAGGAGCCTGTGGGTCTACTGTCCATGGGGTTGCAAAAGAGTCAGACATGATTTAGTGACTAAAACAACAACAACTTGGACCAGTAGTTCTCAAAATGTAGTCTGGGACCGGCAGCATCATCTGGGAACCTAGAAATGCAAACTCTCAGGACCCACCACGACCTAACCTACTGAGTTGGAAACTCTGAGCTCAGCAGCGGCGATCTATTTTAACAAGCTCTCCAGATTCTGCTGCATGCTCAGGTTTTAGAGCCACTGACCTAGGGAACACAAACTGTAACTTGATGAGAAGACAAAGGACAGCTAAGCAAAATGATCTGGGGGAATGGCAAATCTTTGTAGTCAATCAAAAGCTACTCCAGATATTATCGTTCACCCTATTAATGGCGTATTAATGTTTGCATTTGAACAGTGTTATCATGGGGTCGCAAAGAGTTGGATACACTGAGCGACTGAACTGAACTGAACTGAACTGATGGACATTTCAAAGCACTTTCCAGTACCCAGCTTCATTTGAGTCTTCTGGGTAGGCAGGACACATCATATTGTCCCAGGAAGCACAATGATTCAATGAAGGTTACTCAGTAACAGTCGTGGGTGTGGCAATGATGTGGCAGATAAACTCAGGACTTTTCATTAACCCACACTGCCTTTTCATCACAGCATCATGGACCTTGAAATCTAGAAGGAACTTTCTGGTTAGTTCATCTTTATATAGAAAATTTTCCATTTTCTCCCTTTCTTAAGTACACTCCCATTTATGACGATATTTCAGCTCACTAGTATCTGTGTGATTTCTCAACCCATGTGGAACTCCAGAGAGGTAGGAAAAGCAAGTGGACTTTATTCTTGATCCCAAGAAGACCTCAGACCCAGCAATATAGGTGGGTATTACTAAAGGTGCTATGTTATCTCCATGTCAGAAATGAGTAAGCCAAGAACCAGGGGTTGAAGAAATGTGCTTAAGGTTGCATGGCTGCTTAGAGACAGAACTGAGAGAAGCAGGAATCCTCACTTCTGGATGAAAGTACCTACGGGGAGGTGGAAAACAGCCTAGAAATTGCTACCTGCAAATTTTGTTAAGTATAGCCAGCAAGTGCCTAGAGGACTTTTGGTATTGACTCAATCTCTATCTATCTTTGTATCTCCCAGATACATGTCCACACGGCTGCTTGGGTTGTACTGCAAGAGTCATGGAATCTTAGAGAGCATATAACCAGTGGGCACTCAGAAATTCTTCCCTTACCTTCCTGGTGGGTCAGTCCACCTTTTCTTGACTAGCTGCTGTGCTGGGGACTCGCTGAAGTTCACAGTGGTTGGGAGGTGCTGCTTCAAGTCATCTGGTGAAGTTTTGGGGATGTTCTGCCAGTTACTCCCATCCTTCAGCTCTGCTCTAATGTGTTTCCTTCTTCCTGAAGCTCTTTGGGGGTGGGGAGTCCTCGGAAAGTGTCATCTTAAGTCGCCATGAGCTGACTCCCTGCCTACACTTTGAGAGGGAACCCAGGTTATTCCATGTCTGGAATTAGGAAATGGGTAGCAAGAGCCTGTGAGGAAAGAAGACTTGAGGTCAGGGTAGGTGGAACCTTCCCATGACTATCTGCTTGTGTATCCCAAGCCAGCAGCTCTCTGCACACCTCTCAGGAATGCCCACATCCCATCCCTAAAGCTCTCAATGAGGAATAGTGTTTCAGGAGGCTTGGAGAATCAATGACAAGATGTGAAGGACTCAACTCAAATCTACTTCAGAAGACACAGGAGCTCATCCTAAAGACCACTCTCATTTTCTTAAATGTTTAGTCAACGTTATAACCTCTATCTGCCCATCCTCGCAATGGGACCCACACAGACTCTATATAGCAACTGGTCTTTGGCAAGGGAAGCAGTTAGTAAAATTGTCAGGCCATTTCTAAGATCACGTTACCCATGAGAAGCCCAAACTAGCCCAGGTCTGTCTCAAAAAGGCTTATATACAGAATTAATTGGACTGCCTTTTTAAAGAAGCTCTTATCCCAGGCAAGGAATTATGACTTGCCATAACTGACAGGGAGTTAAAGACACTTTTTTGTTTATTTTTAAATCAAGAGAAGATAACCAGTCTCACTCCAACCCCTTCATCAACCAGCTTTCCTCACTCCCTCCATTTTGCACTCCGTCTGTTGAGTTAGACTGCAGAAGCCAGGAGACAGAAGGGCGTGTCTGAGCCCCCTACCCTGCACAACCTGAGCCCCTGAGAGGCAGGGTTGGATCACAGAAGGACAATACCGGGATGACTACACCAGCTAGCTTCATTTTCCAGGCTGAAGGAGCCTAGACTGTACATGAGGACCAGGTCCTACTTATACAGCGATGCCTCACATATTCAGTCTTTCCAAAGCTGGTGCAGCCCCACAAATGAGTTTGCTCAAAGGCTGATATTTCACCTCTGATATGTTTTAAAATAATCATGGCTAAATATCTTTTCAAAATGTATTACCCATTTTCTCATCCAGCAAATACTGTTTGCTAAGGATAATTTAATCATTTCTTACTGTAATTATCACCATTATGATCGTGCATTAAGGTGCTGGATAAGAAAAATGATATTGAGGTATCTGAGGTTGTTTATCCCTGCCCTGGCCCCAGATTGTTAACATTTTGGTTTTAGGGATCTGAATTTAGTGATTCTTTCTTTACTTTACTTTACTTACTTTCACCTGTTACTTTTTACTGTTATGAACAGATACAGTGAAACAAAAAGGGTATTTACCTAGTGCCTACTTTAGTGCTTGGGACATAGTAGGTGATCAGTAATTAGCTAATGAATAAGTGACTTACTTTCTAATAAATGGCTTTACTGCTTCCTAGTTGCATCACTTTGGGCCTGAGCCTGAGTTTCCAAGTCTGCAAAATGGGAATAATATTTACATCTTATTTTTCAGGACTCTTGCAAGGATCAAGTTTATTGAATAAAAGCATTGATATGAAGGTGTTTGTGGACAGTAACTTCAGCTTCCCCAGAGGCTCATCAGGTTAAGAATCTGCTTGCAACATAGGAGACACGGGAGATGCAGATTCCATCCCTGGGTTGGGAAGATCCCCTGAAGAAGGAAATGGCTACCCACTCCAGTATTCTTCCCTGGGAAATCCAATGGACAGAGGAGCCTGGAAGGCTATATCCCATGTGGTTGCAAAGAGGTGGACACACCTGAAGCTCCTGAGCACGCACTGAGCATGTGGACAGCATGTGGACAGTAAAGAGCTAAGCAGAGCCCCTGTCTCATGCCTAACAAGACTGTGATTTCATTATGTAGCACAGGTTTCTGGAGAGTGATCTGCTCCTCTGGGGGCTGGTCTGGTATCAGCCTTCATTGATCTAGGCTGGGATTAAGGTCTAGCT
Organism: Ovis aries; assembly: GCF_016772045.2. Classification (NCBI taxonomy): domain Eukaryota; kingdom Metazoa; phylum Chordata; class Mammalia; order Artiodactyla; family Bovidae; genus Ovis; species Ovis aries. The sequence continues at coordinate 47,607,050 of NC_056076.1, forward strand.
GGCTTCATTACGGATGTAATGTGTGTTGTGTGGTCCAATTCTCTCCCAAGCAGCTCACCTTGGCTGGTGACATGTATCCCCAACAACTCTTCCCCTTCCCCTGAGGTCTGATCTCACCTCACCACTGGTCCTTCTTTCCAGGTCCCCCAAGTGTCCCATCCTTTCAGTTTCACTGGATGCAAAGAACCCATCCAGGGCAAGGTGGCTGGAACTTCATCCGCAGTCCCTGGAGATCTGGAGTAGGATTGCTAAAACTAGAGATGTTTAAACGTCTTTCCTACTCAGAATTGACATGAATTTTGATCATGGACAGAGCATTTACTAGAAGTCTCTCAGTACCGTCAATTCCCCCAAAGAATGTTCAAGAGTAGGGAATGTATATTTTAAACAGGAAAATGAAATGCTTAACCATCCAAAGTGAGTAGCTAACAGTGAAATTTCCAGGAAGCATCAGCAGATAGAGAATATAGCCAATGGATGGACCAGACTCAAGAGCCAAGGATCTTGCCCATTAGTTCCTGAATCCCTCAGTGAAAGGGGCCTCTTATCTGGCCAGACCTTATGCACAAAGTTCTAGGAGCCCTGAGTTCCTACAGAATCACATACCAAATGCCCAGCCTGTCTAGCTCACCTGGATCTCAAAACAAGCTCAGATTCTTCCAGTTTGTGTTGAGTTCCCTGCTCACCCTAAGAAGCCAGTGCAAGAGGCTAATGCTAGTAGTCTGGGCACCTTATAACTAACTATGTTAAAGTCCTTATTGATGGTGTCTTCCAGGGGTCTGCAGGAAGATTCAGATGTTAGCTACAACCACTGCTGGCACGAACATCACCACCAAAACCACCATGACAAACTACTCAACCAACACCAACACCACAGTTGTCAACACTGACACAATTATTACTCACACTGCCAACACAATCATCAATGTTCTCAATATGGCTAACACAGCCATCAGCACCAACACTAATCCCACAGTCATTACCAGCATCACCACCAACACATCACACAGTCACTGACACCATCATCACTACCACCACAAGCTCCAGGACTGGGTTTGAATCAGAGCCCAGGCAGTTCCTAGATTTGTGACCTTCTGAAATTTATTTAAACTCTCTCGGTGTCCTGGTAACAGTAACTTCTGGAGTCATCAGAATTAGAAGCAACTCATGCCCAGTAGCATAGGCAGCTACCACAGATGTGGTTGTAACTGTTAGGAAGGTTGCATGGATCAAGAGAAGACAGAATTGTTTAACAGTTAATCGTTTCAGAGGAAAAGGGAAGTTCTCACCCCAGAGCTTGGAGGCTCTTGGCCAACTTGAGCAAAGAATGCATGCCCGGTGGGATCTGGCCCTTGGTCCTGCCCTGTCCCGCCAGAGTGCTGGCTCTATTGTTCCCTCTGTTGGTTCTGGTCCTCCAGCCCCGGGGACACACTGTTAGGGAAATAGTGAATTTGCTAGAGGAGATGCCTCAATTCTTCTTGCATCACTTGTTATAACGAATATGTACAAGATGACAGCCAGATCTACCCTGCCAAATTCCTGGAGCTCCGGGGCAGTTTGAACAGAAAGATGCCAAAAGCGAGAGTCCTGTCCAGCTTCCTCGAACTCTTGTATCATCTTGGGAACTTGCTGGACAACGCTGACCTGGGAGTGACGAGGCATGGTCAAGCACTATTGCTGAGTAGCGTTCTGCCCACCCTCCCCTCTCCTTATTCCCCCCTTCTCCCTCCTCCTCCTCCTCTCTTCCTTCCTGCCTTATCATTAGTTCGCAGACCACTGCTATGTCCACAGTGGCCTGTCCACATGCTCCCTCTCCACACATATGATGGCACCTCTGCCCCTCAGCCCACTCCCGCCCTCTGGGAGGGCACAGCTCTCAGCAGATGATCTGTTGTGACCTGCCGGAGGCACCACCCCGCATCTGTGCCAAACACCCTCTCCTCCCCCTCCCGGCGTGCCAGGCTTCTCTGACAAGGAAGGGTAAAGACCCTCCAGGGTTCTCAGGAACATCAATATGTTTTGTATTTAATGCGCTGGCTCTGTTACAGCAAATTAAAGCGAGGGGGCCTGGAAGAAGGGAATGCAGCCCGCCGCTCCTCCGTCCCTTGTTGGGCAGGAGGCTCTGGAAACGGCCCTCCAGTGCGGGAAGGGGTGCACATTACACCCCCCCTGCAGGAACAGAGCAGACATTAGACAAAGCCCTGAGCCTTAATGGGACGCATCCGGCAAACATCTGAGCTTGGGCCTTCAATCACAAACGCTGCAGGATTTAAAAATGAATAAACTTCACATTGTGTTTCTCTTATTTATCCTTTATGCAAATTGTCCCTGGGAGGACCCATTATGCTCTCTGCATGGGGACAGCAGAGGCCGGCTCCAGGCTTGGAGGACCACTTGCAAGCAATTCCTGGAACGCCAGGCCCGCCCTAGTGCTGTACAGAGGGAGAGAGAGTGATCATAAAAAGGAAATAAACAGATTCAGAATGGTTGGCTCAGGCAGAAAGCACAGGCGAGCGCACACACAATAACACGCCACGCACACAAGCACGCATGGACCACGTTCAAACCGCACTGCTGACATGAGCAAGGCCTCTGTGTGGACCACGGCCGTCATCTCCCCAGTAATTTGCTTCTCCTGCTGATGGGGGATGAGGGGCCTTTCGTGAGGCTGAGTGAAAAGGTGGATGGAACAGTGAGGGGCTTCAAAAGGGTGAAGTCCTGGTGATGTGCAGTGAGCCAGGCACTGCCCAAGAGCCACCCCAGCCCCTATGATGGCCCGTGGGGCCCGTGGGGAGCTTCTCGACTGGGGGGAGCCATGGCTCAGGGATTTGGGTCTCTGAGTCTGGATCAGGGGAGCCAAGAGTAATTGAAGTCAGGCCAGGACAGCCCTGGTCCAAAAGGAAGAGGGCTAAGCTCACGGACACCATAGGGCTCTTGGAAGGACATCAGAAAGAAATGAAGAAAACAGACCACAATGGAAGACACCCTTCACTCCCTGTTCTAATGGGAGCCTGCTCAGTCCGGGCCCCATTTTCAGGCATCTGTAAGTTGGAAAACTCATCCCACTGGCAGCTCCTGATCCAGGAAAGGCTGTAACAGTGCCTCCCCAGGGTCAGTCCTGTGGCCTCTGGGTCTAGATGGCCCAGAACTGGTGTCTGATGGATGCTTGTCCACTGAGTGAATGGCAGGTGAGCCCCGGACTCTCTAACGGTCAAGCCAGCCAAGGAAGCTGACTGTGGAAACAGTCTGCTGGTCCAGCATAAGGGGCTCCAAGCACTCAAGACAGCTCTGGAAACAGACAGTGTGAGCTGAGATGGGTCACCTGGTGCCCAGGGCCTCACCTGGCGGCGCTCCTCACATCTGCTGGGAGCACGTGGCTCTCGGGGTGGTTCTGTTCCTCCTCCTGCCTCTTCTGTCTGCTTCGAGCCTGGGGGGGCATCTTCTCCTCTTTAAGAGCGTTGTGTGCAGATGGCAGAACACCCCTCGCCGCCCCACCCCCCTCACTTCCCACCTTCGCTCTTTTCCACAAGCCATTGCTGTTCTCTGTCCTGGGGTCAGAAGAGCCATCATACTTTCAGGGTCCAAAATCAGAAAGCCACAAACTGCGTTTCCAATTTCTCCTGCTCTCCCGCCCCATCCCCATGCCCCCGCACCCCATTCTAAGTAGTTGCCAGATTCACCAATGCCTTTTCCACAGGGTCCCTGGGCTTATACTTTATCTTCCCATCCTCACTTCCGCTGCCCCTGTCAGCCCCTTGTCACCCACCCATCTCCACTCAGCTTGGCTCTGATGCCCCCTGCAGCCTGCCCCCAGCAGAGCTTCCTCACTGAGACCCTGCTTTGTCCATAAGACCCCTCCTCAGGGTCCACCTACCTGCGTGGGCTTATCACGCCCAGCCAGCATCTCTGCCTGCTTCTTGAGAGTCTTCATAATCCCCCGGCACAATCTACACAGACCAGATCCAAAACCAACCGCCTTACCAAAAATTAAATTCCTCTCTTCAGTCACTCAGGAAACATTTATTGGGGGATGCCCCTGGTGGCTCTGATGGTAAAGAATCTGACTGCAATGCAGGAGACCCAGGTTCTGTACCTGGATTGGGAAGATCCCCTGGAGAAGGGAATGGCTATCCACTCCAATATTCTTGCCTGGAGGATTCCACAGACAGAAGAGCCTGGTGGGCTACCGTCCATAGGTCACAAAGAGTCAGACATGACTGAGCAACTAACACTCTCCCTTTCTCACTGCATGCCAAGCTCTGTGTTTATCTGAAGAAATCCATAGATGAAAAAAGCACATTATGTCCTCCAAACGAGCATAAAAGGGGCTTCCCCTGGTGGTCCAGTGGTGAAGACTCTGTGCTTCCACTGCAGGGGGCACAGGTTCAGTCCCTGGTTGGGGAAACCAAGATCCCACATGCCATGTGGGATGGCCAAAAAGTGAATCAACTCTAATGAGATAACGTGAGCCTTTAAATTCTCAAGATGGTCGGAGCAGAGTTGAAAGAGAAAAAAAAAAAAAAGAAAAGGCAGATGGAGGGAAAAAATATCTCTCAGGTTAATACACCTTGAGGATAATGTCTTTTAAGTTATATATATATGACTTTGGGCTTCCCTGGTGGCTCAGAGGGTAAAGCGTCTGCCCGCAATGTGGGAGACCCAGGTTCGATTCTTGGGTCAGGAAGATCCCCTGGAGAAGGAAATGGCAATCCACTCCAGCACTCTTGCCTGGAAAATCCCATGGACAGAGGAGCCTGATAGGCTACAGTCCATGGGGTTGCAAAGAGTCAGAATTTCTTTTAAAGGCACAGTAGGATTTCCTATGACAGGGTGAAGGTACATTGAGACTAAAGTGAGCACAGATGAGAAGAAAAGGGAGACAGAGATTTAAATTCTTTTGACTTACCTGCTTTGTGACAGACACCACACTGAGAACTTTATAAATTAGTTTCATTGGTATAGAATTCCAGGAAGTTGGTGCTGAAAGGATTTGATAGTAGTAATAGTAGTATTCCTGGGTGATTATACAGTACAGGACAGCATCATAATTAAGATCTTGAGCTCTGGCACCAGATTGCTGGATTCAAGTCCCATTCTGTTCCTTGTTGGCATCGCTTCTCAGCCTTTTGGCTAAGATCAAGTGTCCCTTGTTGACTACGGGACTGTTAGAAATTGACCTAACTTCTGACTTATCATTCCCTGTTGGTTCAATAAGGATGTCAGCTGCACCTGACTCAGGGCTGTTGTGAGGTTCACGTGAGATATTATAAGTAAAGCACAGTGCCTGGCACAGAGCTAGTGTTAGTGTTCTAAGTGCTTTCAGCATCTAAATTCATTTAATCTTTACAATAATATTTTGAAGTATATATATGCCCATTTCACAGGTGGGGGAAACTAAGGGACAAAGAGCTTAATCAGCCTTTCCAAGCTTATACAGTTGATAAATGGAGGAACTACAACTTGAACCCAGGCAGTCTGCCTTCAAAGGCCACTGCTAAGTTCTCATGTAGGCAGGGGACATCCATAGAAGTACCAAAGGCTCTGGACATGGGCACCACTGTCTAAGAAAAGGTCTGATTTAATATTAGTCATATATTGGCTCTTATGGCAACCCACTCCAGTGTTCTTGCCTGGAGAATCCCAGGGATGGGGGAGCCTGGCGGGCTGCCGTCTATGGGGTTGCACAGAGTTGGACATGACTGAAGTGACTTAGCTTAGCTTATTTATTGAAATAATTATGAAAATGATACTAACAAAGATTTGGAAATCACTGATTTCAGTCTAGCTCACATTTCAGGCATGAATAGAGGTTGAGTGATGGGAAGTGGTTCACACCAGGTGGCAGATTTGTTATAGGACCATGATCATACAATCACTTCTGGTCTTTCCTCTGGGCCATCTCCACCCCAATAGCTTCAAGAGCTCTTAGGTTAAAAATCTCCCTAAATGTACAAAAAAAAATCCCCCAAAGAAAGACAGTGCCAAAGAATGTTCAAACTACCATATAATTGCACTCATTTCACATGCTAGCCAGGTAATGGTCAAAATCCTTCAAGCTAGGCTTCAGCAGTAAGTAAAACAAGAACTTCCAGATGTAAAGCTGGATTTGTAAAAGTCAGAGGAACCAGGGATCAAATTGTCAACATTCGTTGGACCACAGAGAAAGCAAGGGAATTCCAGAAAACATCAACTTCTGCTTCACTAACTACACTAAAGCCTTTGACTGTGTAGATCACAAACAAGTGTGGAAAATTCTTAGAGTTGGGAGTACCAGATCACATTACCTGCCTCCTGAGAAACCTGTATGCAGGTCGAGAAGCAACAGTTAAAGCTGGACATGGAACAACAGACTGGTTCAAAATTGGGAAAGGAGTACATCAAGGCTCTATGTTGTCACCCTGCTTATTTAGCTTGTATGCAGAATACATCATGTGAAATGCTGGGCTGAATGAATCACACACTGGAATCAAGGTTGCTGGGGGAAATATTAACAATCTCAGGTATGCAGATAATACCACTCTGATGGCAGAAACTGAAGAAGAACTATAAGAGCCTCTTGATAAGAGTGAAAGAGGAGAGTGAAAAAAACTGGCTTAAAACTCAGCACTCAGAAAACTAAGATCATGGCATCCAGTCCCATTTCTTCATGGCAAATAGATGGGAAGGAAATGGAAATAGTGACAGATTTTATTTTCTTGGGCTCCAAAATCACTGCAGACAGTGACTGCAGCCATGAAATTAAAAGGTACTTGCTCCTTGGAAGGAAAGCTATTACAAATCTAGACAGTTTCTAAAAAGCAGAAACACTGCTTTGCCAACAAAGGTCTGTATAGTCAAAGCTATGGTTTTTCCAGTAGTTGTGTATGAATGTGAGAATTGGACCATAAAGAAGGCTGAATGCCAAAGAATTGATGCTTTCAAATTCTGAAACTCTTAAGGGTCCCTTAGACAGCAAGGAGATCAAACCAGTCAATCCTAAAGGAAATCAACCCTGAATACTCATTGGAAGGACTGATGCTGAAGCTCCAACACTTTGGCCACCTGATGTGAAGAGCTGAATCATTGTAAAAGACCCTGATACTTAGAAAGATTGAGGGCAGAAGGAGAAGGAGGCAACAGAAGATGAGATGTTTGGATGGCATCACCGACTCTATGAACATAAGTTTGAGCAAACTCCAGGAGATAATGAAGGACAGTGAAGACTGTGGTGCTGCAGTCAATGTGGTTGAAAGACTTGGACACAACTTAGCAACTGAGCAAAAAATTGTACACGGCCACCAGAAATATTAGGGCCACAATGGGCAGGGCAGCTGTTGCTGCTACTTGGAAACCAGACCTCCCCCAGAGGAGTCAAGAGGAAGGCAAACGGAGGTGGACATGGAGTGAGCCTGCAGAGGCTGCCAAGGTGGCTGGGCCACCACTGGTTTGTCTATGCAAATTCAGGGGAGCAATTTGCATAGGGAAAATGTAATTACCCAAATTGGAAAAGGGCCAGGATCTCAAGGCCTGGACTGGGGAAGTGGTGGAGGATTCTTCAGAATATAAAAGCTGCCTCCTTCTTCTCTCCCAACTCCCAGTCCCTCCTGGGACAGGTCTGAGCAGCCTCTGAAATGAGAATATTCTGAGTGAGACCCTGTGGACTGGTCCCCACATCCCACTGCTGATAGCCTCAGGGCTGGGACAGCAGGAGCCTGGAGGATCTCTGTAGAGACAGGGGAGCTAGATTTCTCTGTCCTTATACTCCTGCCTCTGTTATTTTACAGTGATGGTATTGGAGCTGTCAACATGTTTGTTTTGTTTTGCTTTATAAGTCATTATACTGAAGACTCTCTGCTGCCTTCACTGGCAAGAGTTTTAAACAACTGACTTTGACCGAAAGAGAGAGTCAACAAACCCCAGTCCTGGAGGGCAGGCAGCAACCACCAGTGAAATAAATCTCTGGGAGAGGAACCTCACACTTCCCTGGACACATCCCTTTATCTTGAGGTTCCCATTCACAGATTGAGGGAGTTGAACATCATTATCCCCGCTAGTGCTCTACTCTTCCTGAGTGAAGAACACCTCCTGAGCATTCCCCATAGGACTCATGAACAGATGACCTACACAAACACCTGTACGCCACATGATGACCATCTCAGTCATACCTCCACCAGTAGAGATGAATTGGACATTCCAAGAAGCTGTAACCCAATCACTCTGTGCCAAAAGACACAGGAGTGCATTCATCTGCCTTCTTGTCCATCCCTCCACTCAGTCACTCCCTCCCTGGAGTAAGAAATTCAGTGAGCACACACTTGACTTATCGGGTATGGGTGAGGAGACATTGGCCAAGAAACTACAAATACAAATGTAATTAAGACCCACCTCTCCTGGAGTGTTCACCGTGAGTGGGGCCAGTGAGGTTTCCCACGGCTGCCATTAGCATAACATTCTTGCAGGTGTTGTCCTGGGGTAAGCCAGCCCCTAGCTATTCCTTTGCTGATGTGGGAGTATTTTGTTTAAGTATTTTGTTTTATCCTGTTTGATTTCCAAAGCCGGCACAGGCTCTTACCAGGAAACAGTGGGGAACTACTCCATGATGGAGAAGTGCTTTTGCTCAGGGCAAAATCTGCTACTTGGTGAACTCTGCCTTGCCTTCCTGTCAGTATGATTTGAGGAAACCATTAAGCGTTAACAATGCAGAAAATAAATCCCTATTAAAATATATGCACCTTAAAGGAGCCAAGTTCTCCACCCAACCTGTCCTCTCCATCTCCACTTGTCACTAGCCCGACTACCCTTCAAGGCCAAGTTGGAAGACCTCATATTCCAGCTGGGAACAATCTCTCAACCACTTGAAGGCATTTATTTATCAAACACCTATGCAGAATTTGATTTGGATCTTAACCAGATTGGATGGCAAGATGGGCTACACAGAATTGCTATCCACGGCCTTCAGCTTTGTTTTCCCATTTTATACTACCGTGCCCCATTCCTGCACATAGCAGGAGCTCCCTAAATGTTCGCTGACTGAATAAATGAGTTTGTTTGTTTGCAGAATCAGACAGCTTCTTTCCTGGTCCTGCCTTGAAATCCATAGCACTCAAAATCTCCACAATGGCCACCTCCTGAGCCCGCAGGAAAACTTGGCTGGCCCCAGCTCTTCTAGTCTGCTCTACTACTCAAAGATCCCAGGCCTCAGAAGGCCCTCCCTGGAGTCCTATCAAGGTGGCTAGTGCTCCCATTTGACCCCTACCTATATCTTATTGACCTCCAAGGTCAATTACCTACTGCTCTGCCATGTATTTGTCATCAGGTTATCATCTGTCTTTCTAGCCGGGGAATAAAGTCACTAAGAGATTTTATCTTACTGTCCTTTGTGGACAAAGAATGTTGCTTGCCATATCAGTAAACTAAGAATGTTGTAGCCATCAAGCCATTAGCCACTGAGGGGATTCAGGATGGAAAAAACAGGTTGCTGATCCTAGATAGTTAAATGACTATTAAATGAATGATTTCAATGAGTCCAGACCCTTGCATTTTCCTGTACACAGAAAGGTGCCAAATTCATTAACTTGGGATATCTGATTTTTCTTTAATTAACAGTAACATTTTGATGTTCCAACTACCTGGTTTTTGCTGCAAAAATGCCTACATATCCTGGCTCCTGTCTTAGCTCTTGGCACAGTCCCTCAGACCTATCTGAGAGGCGGTCTCACAGGGTGAAGTCTTCAGTGTGTCCACTGAATAAAACATAATTCTCAAATTTTAGGGTGTATATTTTTTTCAGTCAATACCCTTTTAGAGACTAGAATTGTGCCAAGAACAGATGGGTGCTCAACACACTATTGTCAATGAATTGACCATCACAGCTCACGATTTGGTCTAAACATCTTCACAACAGGTAGGCAGAGACTAACATTTTAGAGCTGAGATATTTCTTCAGTTACCCAAAGAAAAAAAGATATGGGACCAGGAAGGCATTGGGAGACATGCAGGAAGGCCTGCCACAAAGGTGTTTACAGAGGATTCCATTTCTCTTGGGTTAATCTATAGGGACGAGACCTGACCACGCCTCTGATCCTAGCAACCTCTAACCAGCTGTGGCTGCTTGAGCAAGTCATAACCTTGGCCTATTTTCTCTTATGTCATTCCTCCCTTTCACATTAAATACCAGGTTCTGTCTTAGTTCTTGGAAAAACAAAAACAAACCAGACACCATCCCAACCCTAATAAACAAGTTTCTAGTTAATGGCAAAGATATACGCTGAATCAGACAAATTACAGTGCGGTATGGTGCTGCATAAAACAATATATGGAAACTCTTTGAGATCACAGTCACTCCCTCCATCTGTGGTGGGAATTTAAGAAGTATTTCAAAATAGGTAGCATTGAACTTGAGGCAACTGAGGAAGGGCCTTCCAAGCAAAGAGTATGGCAAGTATACAGACATACCTGAGAGATATTGCAGGTTTGGTTCCAGACCATTTTTGATATTCAGTCACTAAGCTGTGTCCAACTCTTTGCAATCCCATGGACTGCAGCACACCAGGCTTCCCTGTCCTTCACTATCTCCCAAAGTTTTTTCAAACTCATGTCCTTGACTTGGTGATGCCATCCAACCTGACTCTTTGTGACCTCATGGATTGTAGCCCACCAGGCACCTCTGTCCATGGAATTCTCTAGGCAAAAATACTGGAGTAGGTAGTCATTCCCTTCTCCAGAGGATCTTCCCAACCTAGGGATCGAACCTGTGTCTCCTGCATTGCAAGAAGATTCTTTACTGTCTGAGCCACCAGGGAATGATTGCAAGCAAGCAAATATTGCAATAAAGAGAGTCACATTGAGTGTTTTTTGTTTCTCAGTGCATATAAAAGCAATGTTTATACTATACTGTAGTCTGTTACATGTGTGATAGCACTACGTATAAAAAATGTACATACTTTAAATAAAAAATGCTTTATTGCTAAAAGTGCTAACCATTATCTGAGCCTTTGGTGAGTCCAGGTAGTGACATCAAAAATCACTGATCACCACATCAAATATAATCATAAAGGAAAAGTTTGAAATACTATGGGAATAGACAAAATGTGACACAGGGGCTTGAAATGAGCAGATGGTGTTGGGAAAATGGTGACATTAGACTGCCTTGATGCTGGATTGTCACAAACCCTCAATTTATAAAAAACACAATATCTGCAAAGTGCAATATACAAGATAAACACCTGTGTTAATTTTCTATTGCTTCAGTAATAAGTGGCTATACATTCAGTGGTTTAAAACAATAGCAGACTTATTGTCTTACAATTCTGTAGGTCAGAAGTCTGATGTGGGTCTCACTGGACTGAAGTCAGGGTGTCTTCAGGGCTGTGATCTTTTCTGGAGGCTCTAAGGGAGGATATCTGGTAGCAGTCTGAATTACTTGACTCAAAGACCCTTCCTCCATCTTCAAAGACAGCAGCAATGGGTTGAGTTCCTCACAAACTACATCACTCTGACCTCCTAGTCTGCCTCCCTCTTCCAAATACAGGGACACTTGTGATTATATTGGACCTGCCCAGATAGTCCAGTCAATTTCCCTGTTGCATGGCCAACTGATTGGCAACCTTAATTCCATTTTGCCATGTAGAGTGACATATTCACAGATCCCAGGACTTAGAACACAAACATCATTAGAGGATTATTATTCTATCTGTCACAGAAGAAGCAAAGGTACAGAGATGTGTGAGGACCGGTTCTGTCTGGGGACAGAGAAGGGTTCAGAAGTCAGTTTGGAGTTGTTGATGGGGAAAGAATCAGATTATAAAGATCCCCATATACTGAGCACAGTATTTATTATTTTATCCACTGTAATTTTGAAGCAGGGAATGACCTCGTCTGTTATTGTCTGAATAGTAATGGGATGGCAAAACACTAGAGAGAAGGGAGATTGGTTAGGAAGCTCCTGGAGCAGTTCCCATGGGAGATAAAGTCTGAACTCAGGCAGCGGCAAGAGGATGAATAGAAGGGGGTGGGTTTGAAGCTATTTGAGGAATAACTGCCAGGATTTGAAGAATGCTAGCTGTGGAATATGACAAAGAGGCTGGGGCCAGGGATGGCTGAGGTGTCTAGCTTCTGGCCCCAGGTGGATGGTGGTTCAGTTAACTGAAATGGTAACTATAAAGTAGACTTTTAGATTCTGTGGGACATTCAGGTGAAGATATCCAGTAGGCAGGTCATAGCCTTAGGGAACAGAGAACCTCCCGTCCAGGTCACAAGAGCATGGTAAAGACTGATGAGAAAGCATTCCCACCAGTGCAAGAATGTGGGTAAACCTATCATCAGTCACCAGTTCATCATAGGCAAGGGCACACGTGGTCTCCTCTGAAGATAACCATTGTGAAGCTCATCAACCAATGTTTTACTGGTTTCTTCCCTGTGTGTGCACCAGTCTAGGTTCTACATGGAACCAAAGGTGTTCCTGCCCTTGAGAGGAACCAAGTATCACTGGGAGGACAGGGCACATAAGTCAGTAAGTCAAGAGAAATGTAATAACATAAACGCCCAGGAAGCTGTCAGTTTGGCCCAAGCCTGGCTATGGCGTAGATGCCTCCTTGCCTCTTATCCTTCACATCCAACGATCATCAAGCTCTTTTATCTTCTAAACACTTCTTGAGCCTGCTCTCCCTTCTGCTTTAAGCTCAAGCCTTTTTTATCCCTCATTTGAATTAGTGAAAAAAAAAAATCCTCCAAAGTAGACCCCTTGCCTCTAGCCTTGCTCCTCTCTCATTTGTCCCCTAATAACAGTTGAGAATGATTTTTCTAACTTCAATCTTAACAAGACTCAATTTGAAATAATTCAATTGAACATAGGGAGAAAAATTAAAATATACAAATAGGTTAGGTCTTTCTAAATAGGACATAAGACAGGCAATCCATAAAAGAAAAGAATGACAAATTTGAATACTCAAAATTAAAATTTCTGCTTGGGGAAAAAAGTCATAAAGTTAAAAGACAAACAACAAATTAAGGAAAAAATATTCACAATATAAATGACAAGACATGGAGAGCCTAACTATATAAATGGCATCTACAAATCAATAAAACAAAAGTGTAACTATCCAATAAAAAATTGGCAAGAGAATATGAACAAAAATGAAATATAGATGGCTTTCAAACATAAGAAAAGTAGCCCAAATTCACAATAAGAAGAACACCAATTTCCCTAAAATTAGATACTATCAGGTTTGCCAGGTTAAAAAGTTCAATAATACACTGCATTGATGAGTTTGAGGAAAGAGCCACTTCAAGCACTATTGGTGGGAAACTACTACCATTCAGAAGCCTTAAATATCTGTCAATTATTCAAATGCATATGTTCTTTGAAATAATACATCTACAAAATTATTCTATAAGCTCTGACAAAGTTTTGTTGCTGTTCAATCACTGTCACGTCCAACTCTTTGCAACCCCATGGATGGCAGCATGCCAGGCTCCGCTGTCCTCCACTATCTCCCAGAGTTTGCTCAAATACATACTTTCACTGAGTCAGTGATACCATCCAACCATCTCATCCTCTGTCGCCCCCTTCTCCTCCTGCCCTCAATCTTTCCCAGCATCAGGGTTTTTCCCAATGAATTGGCTGTTCATATCAGATGGCCAAAGTATTGGAGCTTCAGCTTCAACAACAGACCATCCAATGAATATTCAGGATTGATTTCCTTTAGAATTGAGCAGTTTGAGCTCCTTGCAGTTAAAGGGACTCTCAAGAGTCTTCTCCAGGACCACAATTCAAAAACATCAGTGCTTCAGTGCTCAGCCTTCTTTATGGTCCAACTCTCTATGGGATTTTCCAGGGAAGAACACTGGAGTACGTTGCTATTTTCTTCTCCAGGGGAACTTCCCAGCCCAGAAATTGAACCTGGGTCTCCTGCATTGGCAGGCAGATTCTTTACCACTGAGCCACCTGGGAAGCATATTCTGATAAAGTTACATAAGCGTATAAATACAAAACTGCATCTAAGAATATCCTAAATGTCTTCAACACAGAATTGCTTTAATAAATCATTGTGAGCGCATGATACAGAATGAAGCAGGAAAAAACAATGAAGCAATGCTGCATACTTAGTAAAGAGCAATCCTCAAGTTATAATAATCTCAATAAAGAAATATAAAGCATCAGCTATATGTCAGGGGCTAGTCTAGAAGCTTTATCTACTTATATATAGTTTTGTATTTATAGTATATTTATATATAAGCAACAGTCAGAACTGGACATGGAAAAACAGACTGGTTCCAAATAGGAAAAAGAGTACGTCAAGGCTGTATATTGTCACCCTGCTGATTTAACTTCTATGCAGAGTACATCATGAGAAACACTGGACTGGATGAAGCACAAGCTGGAATCAAGATTGCCGGGAGAAATATCAATCACCTCAGATATGCAGATGACACCACCCTTATGGCAGAAAGTGAAGAGGAACTAAAAGCCTCTTGATGAAAGTGAAAGAGGAGAGTGAAAAAGTTGGCTTAAAGCTCAATATTCAGAAAACGAAGATCATGGCATCCGGTCCCATCACTTCATGGGAAATAGATGGGGAAACAGTGGAAACAGTGTCAGACTTTATTTTTGGGGGCTCCAAAATCACTGGAGATGGTGACTGCAGCCATGAAATTAAAAGACACTTACTCCTTGGAAGAAAAGTTATGACCAACCTAGATAGCATATTCAAAAGCAGAGACATTACTTTGCCAACAAAGGTCTGTCTAGTCAAGGCTATGGTTTTTCCTGTGGTCATGTATGGATGTGAGAGTTGGACTGTGAAGAAGGCTGAGCGCCGAAGAATTGATGCTTTTGAACTGTGGTGTTGGAGAAGACTCTTGAGAGTCCCTTGGACTGCAAGGGGATCCAACCAATCCATTCTGAAGGAGATCAGCCCTGGGATTTCTTTGGAAGGAATGATGCTAAAGCTGAAACTCCAGTACTTTGGCCACCTCATGTGAAGAGTTGACTCAGTGGAAAAGACTCTGATGGTGGGAGGGATTGGGGGCAGGAGGAGAAGGGGATGACTGAGGATGAGATGGCTGGATGGCATCACTGACTCGATGGACGTGAGTCTGAGTGAACTCCGGGAGTTGGTGATGTACAGGGAGGCCTGGTGTGCTGCGATTCATGGGGTCGCAAAAAGTCAGACACGACTGAGCGACTGAACTGAACTGAACTATATATATATATATATATATATATATATATATATATATATATATATATGTGTGTGTGTGTGTGTGTGTATATATATATATATATATATATATTTAACTAATGTAATTCTTACAACAACCTAAAAGTTACTATTACTATTATCATTATTATGATCATTTTACAGATGAGGAAACTGGGGCACATTAGAATTAAATAATTTGTCCATTAGTTGCTCTGTCATGTCTGACTCTTTGTGAGCTCATGGACTGTAGCCCACCAGGATCCTTGGTCCATGGAATTCTCAAGGCAAGAATACAGGAGTGGGTTGCCATTCCCTTCTCCAGGGGATCTTCCTGACCCAGGAATTAAACCCAGTTCTCCTGCATTGCAGGCAGATTATATATATATATTTCTCTGCCTTTTTTCTTTTTCTTTGTGTTTTAATGTGAATATTTACATCTACTATATCTTCCAGTTTCTTAATTTTTCTCTTCAGTCAGTAAATATAATTTATTGAGTTCCTAATTAATGTGAGTTTTTCTCCAGTTTTGGAATTTCCATTTCTTTAATTCTCTATTAAAACTGCTAGCCTTTTCTTTTAACTCTTTGAACCCATTAATCATAGTGATTTTAATGTCCAAGTGATATCATTGTACTTCCTGGGTCTATTTCTAGTGTCTATTGTTCACCTTGGTTTTTCAGTTACGTCTGTCATCTTCCATACATGCTTATGTTTGATGAGCATAAGACTATATATGAAATATATGAAAATTATGGAGATACATGGGTCCTCTAGATGGTGTTGTTTTCTTCTAGAGAGGATTTACTTTTTCAGGGCTGCTAGGTAAGAAGCATAGCAATCTCAAATAAACTTTATTCCAATCAGAAAGTATGATAAATCAAGTTGTTCCTCAGTTTTTGTTAGAACTGGTATATTTGTGATTCATTCTTACTCCTAAGGTTTAGCCCTTTGGAGTCCTAACTCAAAGCCTGGGTATACATTGGGATCCTCTTTCTTAACAAGATCTGAACTTTCTTTTTTTTTTTTTCATAGTCCTATGAGTCTACTGAAAGCTCTGTTCAGCCTCTTGGATTCTGAGTCACGTCCTTAGAAACATTCATTAGCCCTGAGGTAGAAACTGGCTTCATCTATTAGCTTTACAGTCTTATTTCTCTGCTGTTCCCTTCTCCCCTAACTCTTGGCCTTGGAATTCCTCAGAACCTTGAAAACACTCCAGTACCTTCAAAGAGGTTTTCTGCTTTTTGTTAATTTTAATCCTTGATTTTTGTTATTTAAATATATATATACTTCCTTTGACTTTCCTGGTTGTTCTCAGAGAAAGGGTTGGTTGAAAACAACTCAGCAGTCAACCATTAAATACATTTTTAAGTGGAGGATAAAAAGAACAAAATAGAATTCAGTCAGGAACACTTCCCAACCCAGACAGTTCAATGGAGGAAACAGAGGAAAGTTATTTTAAGTGAGTTGAATGAACTGAAAGAGCAAACAGATGACCTGGAGATGAAGGACATCAGAGTTGGAGGAACAGAAGGACATGAAATCATTGAGGCTCAGAAACCACACTGCCTGTCCAGAGCTGGGACAATGGCCTGCCCAACGGAAGCTGGCACCACAGAGGCATAGGGGGCCAGGGGCCCTGCTCAGTGGGGAGGAGGCAGAGGGGAACCAGTACCCTGAATATCTCCTCCTCCTGCCTTTCAATTGCTTGCCAGTGACTCTTTTTTTGTGTGTGAATATATGAAAAAAATTAATCTGAAAGACAGTTGGTGCCAAGTAAACTCCCCTAGATATTTTGGGTCAACAGCATCTAGAAGCAAACAGCTTGGCAGAGAGAAAACAAGTTTCTTGGCAGAAGGGCATAGAGCTGGAGTGTTTGACAATTGGATGATAAAGTGAACTGACTAGGTCTAAAAAAATCAAGGGTTACAGGATGGTGACTTTTATTGAATACATGAGAAGTCTCTAGCTAAATCCAGTCCTTCATTTTGAGAGGACCCAGACTGAAACGTTTAAGGATGACATAGTTTTCTCTACTGTGATGAACAGCAATACCTAAATTGCTATGAATGAAATAGATAACTAAGGAGAATCCAGTGCCTCTTATTGACCAAACTTCACAAAAGGCAGTGGCCAGAGCAGCCCGAGAAAAACAGAGGAAGATGGTGTGAATCTGAGACCAAGTAGGCAAATGACAGGCCACCATGCCCATCTTGGAAAGACTCTTACCAGTAACAGTGGTTGCTTCTGGGGTGGGGCAGGATGGCAGACTGGTAGGCAGGGGAAATGGGATTGAGAGACACTTACCACATGCTTGCATTGCATATTAAAGGTAAACACATAACCATGAAAAGTCAAATCAAACCCTTCAGTGGCTCCCATCCGCCACAGCAGTGTGTCTCAAACTTTGGGGTGTGCTAAAATTACCCACCGTCCTGGAGAGAATGCAGATCCTGTGAACCAGTGGCTCTGGGTTGCCTCTCAGAAAACTGCATTTAAACAACCCTCTCAGGTGATGTGATTCTGATGTGGTTGGTCCACATCAGAGAAATGAGAAACAGCGCCAGCAGGACAGAATTCCAGCTCCTTCAGAATGCCCATGAGTCCTTCGTGACATGCAGGATCACTCCCTGTTTGAACCTTTCCATGCCAGCAAGGGCAGAGGCTGGCTGTCTCTTGTCTCCTGCCTCCTGTCCTTGGCCATCCCAGTTCTCCCTGTGTTTGGTTCTGATAATGATTTTGTCTGTCTGCTTTCTTCATTAGCACCCAAGGACGGAGGACTTTTCTTATTTATATGAAATCCTAGAAATGACTAGCATTGTACTTGGCACATAGGGCGTTCCCAATGTGTGTAGGTTATATGGACTGACTGACAGTTCTCAGAAAAGGAGGAATCTGGGTCTGCTGAGGTGCCCAGAAATGGTTTCCTCAGAGGAGAGGTTGCCTTAGACGACAGAGTGGAAGGGAAAATGCATTCCAGGCTGGGGAAAGGGAGTACACACAGGCACCAAAGGCACGCAGGCTCATTTCTATTAGTGAGCAACCCTGGTGATGAATATAAAGTGCTTCGGTATGTTTCTTTTTTTTTTAGACAAATTCCCTAAAACCACACTCGGTAGGTCGCGTATCCCCCCTATCTGGGGCCATAACTTCCCCAGATGTTAATGAGTACTTCCAGCATTGATCAAGGGGAGAGAGACCCCTACGGGTTTATAAAACATGCAGATGACTGGTTTTTAACGAATGCAAAATGTCAAACAAAAGCAGCAGCACAAGCCAGTTACTCATGCATAGTGAAGTTCCCAGGGAAAAAGGAGCAAATAAATACGAAAAAAAATACCTTGGCTGGAACCGTTCCTAATAGGCAATGGACAATTGGGAACAGCAGGGGGATGCAGGGACACGGGAGCAAATAGCAAATACATTTGGAAGATATCTGCACAAGTGAGATCAAGGCAGCACCAAATGGCCCTCCGGCTTTTGTTTCTCCGAGGAGACGGGGCCGTGTTCAGCATGCCCTGATATAAATGTATAGGGCGAAGCTTTTGTCTGTTGGGTGGGTGGGTGGGGGAGGTGATGAAACAGGAAGACTTGGGGGAACCTATAGCAAGAAGACAGCAATTCTAGACCTGGGGGTGTTCCAATGGGACTTTCATGTGTCTTGTTTGGAGCTAGAAGGCCGTTTGGACCTGGACTTTGCCTTCTTTGTATGTGGATAGGACTTGGCCTGACCCAGATCTTGTATTTTCACATAAACCAAATGTAAGCTTTTCACAATATTTC
This sequence comes from Ovis aries, assembly GCF_016772045.2. Taxonomy (NCBI): domain Eukaryota; kingdom Metazoa; phylum Chordata; class Mammalia; order Artiodactyla; family Bovidae; genus Ovis; species Ovis aries. The sequence continues at coordinate 47,626,012 of NC_056076.1, forward strand.
CAAATGTGATCCTACATATACAAAGTCATGGTATTTGTGTATGTAGGAGTGTGTATTCAAGGGGATAATCTATGACATGTAAACAGCTTTATAACCTTGTTTTAGCATGCCTTCATTTTTTTAATATACCCAGAGTTTCAAACCGAACGTAGCCTGGGCCTCTTTCAACCCTTCTCTGTCTGCTGGAGCAGCTTTCTGCTTGGGTGGTGCAGATGGCATGATCTCAGAAGCACTGGGAGGGCCCTCGACCCCCTCCAGCCCCTACAACCCTCATACACCTGCTTAATGATGCTTGGAATCCCTTTGTTAGGGTGCACTGTCTCCCAAACTAGGAAATGAGCCTTAAGTTGCAAACTCCCCAGGGAGAGAAGCCCCAAGCAGTTAGGTTCGCTTGGAGGTGTCAGTGGTATCTCCGAGCCTGCTCTGGGGAGCAGGTTTTCTTTTGGCCGCACTCCTCACACATTTCACCAAAGCGGCCCTCAAGTCAGTGGCAGGGAAGGTAGAGCCTGCCTGCAGGCTTCTGCAGGGAGGACACAATAGGTGGGAAATGTCTGTGAAGTCTCATGTTTTATCTTAAAACTTCCTGCTCAGGTTGAACTCATCCTCATAAACTCATGTTTCTTTGAATATGAACCGGTGTCTGTAGGGTACATGTTGATGCTCCCCCTAAATCTTCTAGTGAAGACTGATGTATTCACTGTCCAGCTGTCAGAAACATCAGCTGTTGACAGTTCACAGCTGTGTGGCTTGCTGAACACTGACCTAGACTGCAGGGACCTGCCATGCCCAAGGATATCCCCATCTCAAGGGGTGGTCCATTGCTAATGATGGGCTGATCGGAAATACAAAAGCCCAGCCCTCTTGCCTCAACTTGGGACAACTCTTTCAGAGGGTCAGCTGACACTTTCCTTCTTTGCCACCACCTTGAGCACCAGCTGCTCCCTTTAGGTGATCCTGCCTTCCTTACTTCTCCTGAGAGCATCCGCCAATCAGATACCAGCATGCCGCTCCCCATCTCAGTCAGGTTCCAGGGACCCCATCCTACGACAAGCCCACCAGCTGTAATCCTCAAGATCAGACCCCCAGATAGGGATTTGGAGGTGATCGGCTGGCAATGAGAACCCCCACCCCTGCTGGTCAATGGAGTACAGATATCCCTAGGCAGGCTGTGTGCTTAGTCGCTCTGTCGTGTCTGACTCTTTGCCACCCCATGCACTGTGGCCCACCAGGCTCCTTTGTCCATGGGGATTCTCCAGGCAAGAATACTGGAGTGGGTTTCCATGCCCTCCTCCAGGGAATCTTCCCAACCCAGGGATCGAACCCAGGTCTCCCACACTGCAGGCGGGTTCTTTGCCAACTGAGCCACCAGGGAGGCAGGGCAAACTGCTGAGACGTGTAACAGTGGTGAACTGGTACAGGATCCAACGTAAGAGGAAAGAGGGACCAGTGTAAGAGCTGGTGCTGGAGAAGGATGAGTAAGAGTAACAAGGACTACAGAAGAGGGTGTCTGTTGCTAAGAACCATTAGCCAATTGACGAGGCTCGGGGTGACTGGTCACCTATCCTAAGTGAAGTGTGAAGACCACGGGGCGTTGGCAGCATTAAGGAATCCACGAACTCCTGCAGCCAGAGCAGAGCTTATAGGCCCAGCCCTGAATTGTAAGAGTAGGTGAGCTTCAGAGAAGATGGAATGCTCAGCCCCACAAGCCTGCACCCTGGTCAGGGTCCCAAATCATAAGGAGTGGGACCCTGAGACCAGAACAAGGACATCCAGGTTGATGCCACTAAGAACCTTAAACTCACAGACTCCGCTGAACTGCAGGCCCTGCAGCAGTTTCTTACTTCCCTCCTTTCACAAAATCTGGGAGATAGTGGTTTTCTGCACCTGCTCAGGCTGAAGTTTCAAATGACACGGGTGTCCCCTGGGGCAATGACTGTCTTCATTAGGTATACCCTCCTCCCCTCCTGTAATCAGACCAGTCACAAGGGCCGCATCCTGACCCAGCCAGACGGAGTATATTCTGGACCTATGACGGCAGGAGATAGACAACCGTGCTAATAAATGCCGTCGAAAACGGAAAATACTGGGCCCTGGAGTGATGGGCAGTGGGCCACAGAGCTGGATGAAGGAGAGTTTATCAATAGGGGAATAATCTCCCATTTGTTATCCAGAAGTTAACACCCCAGCAAGAACCCAGGAGACAGTGCTCACAGGCAACCAGGATAGTTGTTGAAGCATAGAAAAAGTGATAGCCCACAGCTGGCTCTGCCAGAATTCCCGTGTCAGATGGTAGAGGAAGGGGTCAAAATACTCAGATAAATGAGAGTATATATTCATTCATTTGCTAGGGCTGCCATAGCAAAATATCAGACACCGGGTGGCTTACAACAGAAGCGTATTGTCTCACGGTTTAGAAGGTCCATAGTCTGAAATCAGCATCTTGGAGGGCCGTGCTCCCTCTGAAGGCTCCAGGGAGGGTCTGTCCCAGGCCCCTCTCGTGTTTCCACCAGTTCTCTAACTTGTGGCCACATAACTCCAGTCTTCACATGACTTTCTCCCTCTGTCTGTCCGTGTTCCTCTCTGCTCATGTCTGCCTCTAGGTCCAGATTTCTCGTCTTTATAAAGACACCAGTTGTATTGCATTAAGGTCCATCATAATGACCTCATCTCAATCTCATCTTCAAAGACCCCATTTGAAGGGTCTCCTTACGTCTCCTGCATTGGCAGGTGGGTTTGGGAAGGTAGCAAAAGGAAAAAGCTAATACTGACAAAGGGCTTCCCTTGTGGCTCAGTAGTAAAGAATCCACCTGGCAATGCAGGGGGCATGAGTTCGATCCCTGAGTGGGGAAGATCCCTTAGAGAAGGAAGTGGCTATCCACTCCTGTATTCTTGCGTGGGTAATCCCATGGACAGAGGAGCCTGGTGGGCTACAGTCCATGGAATTGAAAAAGAATCAGACATGACTTAGCAACAAAACACCACCAACAATACCAACAAACTCCAGGAAGATGTATACCACTTTTATCAGTGACATGACAGGCTCCATATGGGTCTATTGCCCCTCATTTTCGATGTTATAAAAATAAGGACCCTGGGCATCTTCAGGCTATGTATGTATCATGGGACAGCCATGTGGCTTAGACATTGCTTAACAAGTGTTGATGAAAAAAACTGATGTCAATTTAAGAAAGAAATGGAAATTTTTATTCGAGCCAAATTGAGGAGTATAACCTGGGGAGCAGTCTTTCAGAAAGCTCTAAGGATTACTCTGCCTGCTAGAAGTCAAGGCACAGGTACATGATTTTGAGACAGATGGTTTTACACTAAATGATGTTTTATTAACAGTTTACGTGATCCAGGTTTACACAAACAACACAGATGGTGGGTCATCGTGGTCTCCGACCAGATTAAGAAAGAAAGTTGTCTCCTAAGGAGGTCTGGTTAAAGCAGAAGCACAACTCACACGAATGAGGAGGATGGAGGCCCAAAGAGGCAAAGAGAAATGTTGTTTTAATTTGTCTCATCTTGCCATAAAATATGACTTTTATTTCATCACAAGGAAGAAAGGTTTAGAGGAAGGAGTTGGATGGAGTGACTTGGACCCTAGTTGACAAAAGAACATTTTCCTGAGAAAATACTACTGCACATATGCCTTCTTCCCTCTTTTGTTAGGTCTACGTGGACATGAAGGCCAGAGGGCTGGGACAGACAAGATGCCCGGGAGGAAAGCAGTGCAGGGCGTGAGGATGCTTGTCTGGGAGCAGCTGGATTAACAAGAAGAGAAAGTGAGGTCAGTGCTCAGGTAGAGAGAGCACTGCATTACAAAGGCTGTTGAGGTCAAAATGGGAGTGAAGAAGCACACTAAAGTGGCTTTTTTTTTTTTTTTCATTAGAAATTGTTGCAACTTGGTCCAGGCTTATAGAGCAGTTTCTGGTTTGGGGCTCACCACTTAGTGATTTCTTCCCTTGTAGCTCAATAGGTAAAGAATCTGCCTGCAATGCAGAAGACCTGGGTTCAATTCTTGGGTTGGGAAGGTCCCCTGGAGAAGGAAATGGCAACCCACTCCAGTATTCTTGCCTGGAAAATCCCATGGACACAGGAGCCTGGAAGGTTACAGTCTATGGGGTCACAAGGGTGGGACACGACTGAGCGACCAAGCACACACACACATTTAGTGATTATAAGCTCAAGGTTCCTAATGTCAAACAGTCCGTAGGTGGTTTTCAAGCCCTGCGCTCAAGGCACTAAGCACTTCATTGCCCTTACAGATGTCCCTGCCTTTCCTGAGCCCTCTGCTCTGCTTCACACAGGAGGGCATCCCTCTTCTGGGATGTTCCTTCTGCACTGGGGAATTGGTCAGAGCAAGCTCAAGACGAGACAAGGGGAAACAGGCTCAAGGGTCCAGCACCTGCAACCTGCCTGGTGTTGCCAAGGCTGGGATCTGCCCCAGGCCTGCTCTCCCTGTCATGTTTCACTCTGCTGCCTTGAGGGGGTCTGTTCCATCTCTGTCAGTCGACCATGTACATTTCTTAGCAGCAGAAAAGCTCCAGATGCAATTGGCAGACAGGGGCTGTGCAGCCTGCCTGAGGAAGCCGCAGGAAGTGGGCGAGGCCTGGCACGCAGCAATGTCCATCTTCTTCTGGTCATCCTTGCCTGGGCCACAGGTTCTAGTCCCCAGTGCAGTTAGGAGTGGTGGCCAGGTGATTGGTCCTGACCAGTGGAATGTGGCAGGAGGTGAAGGCGCCACTTCTATGATCGGCCCATTAGAACACCCCCATCCACATCCTCCTCCCCACCTCCATCCCCGCTCCAAGATTCTTGTTCAGTAGCCTGGAGACAGGTGGTGGATGACCTAGTGGAGGTTCTTATCCACGAGATGGAGGAATTAAAGTCCCTGAAGGACTGTTCTGCAGAGCAAAAAAATGTCCCTTCCCAACATTCCCCCCACCTGCTGACACCCTCTGACCAGAACAAATGAACTTATTATCTTAAGCCATTAACTTCTGTGCTTGTGAGACCTGTGAGCCAGCCTTGACTAGAGATGAAGCTAGAGGGAAAAGAGGGCAGGGCCGGTGTGCTTAGGGGGTTGAAATAGGTGATTAAGGAATTTGATATTTTCCTATGAGAAAAATGGGTCTTGAAGGTTTTCAAGCAAAGGAGAAACCTACTTGCCATCAAATCTCCACCTTGGCCTGGAGGGGGGATGAGAAGGAGCAAGGCTAGAGGCAAGAGGTGCTAGTGGGGAAATAGTGGGAAGCTAGAGCGGTCCTGTAGGGGAAGAGGAGCCCTGTTCCAAAGCTGAGGCAGGAGAAATGGGCTTGGAAGCAAGAAACCCAAGAGGTGAAGCAGGAAGGATCTGCAGGACCTGGGATCTGATGCGTGTAGCATCAAGGGAAGTTTGGGGGGCCTTGAGGAGGACTGAGCATCTCGGGAGAAGCCAGCTTGGGAAAAAGAGGATGACTTCATGTCTGAACAGATGGACTTGAGTGGGTCAGCTCCATGGGAGGAGATGTCCAGCTCCTATGGGGAATGTTACCGTGAAGCTGAGGACAGGGTCAGAAGTGACACTGTCTGAAATGGAGGCTTCTCTAAGACCCCTTAGAAGGAGACAAACTCCGAATATTCTGACTCCAGGCCCTGGCCTGCACTCCAGAGTAAATCCAACTTCATTGTTCAACATTCTCAGAGATAGAAATGTGCCAAAAGACAATCAGTGTTACCATGAAGATGTTTGATGGTGATCGTGGAAGTGGCTCTCATCCAACACTGAACAAAACCTGGGCTCAGTGTTCAAGTTTCCCACAGGAACAAGAGGCTGGAGGGGAGAGATTGGAGGGTAGACCCCTCCCAGCACGTAGTTACTGCAGGGTGGTGGCAGTTCACCAACAGAGGGGAACGTGATCCTGGCCCTGAGAAGAACAGAGAAGATTTCTCGATTCTGGATGAAGCAAGACATGAAAATGAAGCCCTGTGTAAGCCATTAGTGCTCTCACAGTGATAAAATAAAATAAAACTTTTAAAATAAATGAGGTGCTACTAAATAAACAAATCACTTGAAAATGTACCTGTGGGATAGCTAAGATAAATTAAAAAACAGATTAACGTAACATCTGTATATTAACATCAGCATAAAATGGAATGGTAATGGGGGGAGTGTGCGAGGTATTATAAAACAATAATCAGAAACATTATGTCAATTATTGAAAACTCCACCACTGGCTGAGAGGTGTTACTTAGTCTGCAGCACTTTTATTCCCCCAACTGGTTCTACAGGAAGGACCTATTCAATGCCTGATAAACGCCCTCAAATGCCATCACAGTATAATCCATCCTCAGGTATCCCACGGGTTTAGTTGATTCTTATCGCCATCGGTAATAATAGATCACATGATTGGTCAGCCATATCATGGTTAAATACCCATGTTCAACATGGCCAAAACCACTAGAAGGCAATATTCAATTTCTTGCAAGATTAATTGCAAAAGTAGCACTTAGCAATGTTACATCTGTAGACCAATGTTTTGAAAAATCTTTGAACCCACTTTCCCATCTAACCTCATGGGAGACCTGGGAAGTTGGAGAAAACAAGCATACAGAGACAGAGAAGCTCAGTGGTTGCCAGGTGGGGAGGGGTTGATTCCAAAGGGAAATTTTGGAGGTGTGAGGGACCTGGTCTGTATGTTGATTGTGGTTACCCAAACTCTAAGCATTTGTGAAAACTCAGAACTGTATATCAACAGAATCCATTTTACTTTATGCAAAGCAAAAACAAATAAAAATTTAATAGCACATGGAAATAAACTAACTTCTAACATTATTGAAATGTGCCAAATTAAAAAGCAAAAACAAACCAACAAACTGACCACACAGAAAGTCAGTGTTTATTAATGGTTGCTTGGGAGAACTATATATTACCTTCTTTAGCTCCACTAATTCCTTAGTTCATGACTAGTTAATCATATGACTAGAAAGATGAGCAGGTCCTGAAGGGATGGGGACAGTGTATAGATGAGGTTCAGTGGAGGCAGAGTAAAGGTGAGGCAGTCTGGAACAAAGAGCACTTCTATTTAGGAAAGACCTGGATATTTTCAACACTCTTGAGGATCTAGCATTTCATCTACTATTCCCTTCCAGATCCTGGGTTCCTTTTTTCCTTTTAAGCATTTGTCAAAAACAAAAGGACCCCAAAGACACGTTCACTGTTGATTCAAACAGCAGCACATTGTAGGTATTATTATTACCGTTTCACAGATAGGAAAACTAAAGCCAGAAAGACTGACAAGAATCAATGCCTCGAAGCTCATATGGGCTAATCTTTGCTGAGAACCTAGGCCACTAACACCAAAGTCCATGCAGCTGGAACAGGCAGGAGGCATTCCCAGAGTCCCGAAGAGCTCTTTCACTTTCCAGTTTCCCTGTTAATCGGGATAGCTGTGTGAACAGAACTGAACTTCTGAATTCAACAAGAAGCTGGGGATAGACTGTAAGAGAGGAAATTGGAGTCAGAGACCATCTTGGCTTTCTTTGAGTTGTTGTAGAGAATCATTCAGCCTTGGGCGGGCAGAGGTGGGAAATGGAGGGTCAGACAAAATACAAGGCACAGCTCACTCCTACCATTACATTGTTTCTATTTCCTCCTTCCCAGAGCCCTGCCTTCCTACTCAAGCGAAAATGAGAGTTAATGAAATGGCAAGAATTTAAGCTTCTGTGATTGACTAGCGGAGATGTCATTCGTCATCTCTAAAATGAAGCATACAAATTAGAAACATCCAGAACACAGGTATTCAGTCTCTGAAGACCCCCAAGTGGGCTGCATCTGACAAGCCTCTTAGGCCCCTCATTCACTCACTCATTTAGTTAGTCAGCCAGTGTTTTAGTTGATCCACCAGCAAACTTATTAAGTGCCCAATACATGCCACTCTTAGCCCAGAGAACCCTAGAAACCAGGCTCCACAATTAGTATTGGAGGGGATACACTGGCAGTGACTTAGGGCAGGATAAGCCAGTGACAACAGTTTATCACCTGCCTCCTTGGTTATTAATAAACTAGGTATTTCATGAAAAGGAATTCTAATTCTTACGTACCTCACAGACACATCAGGAGGATCAATTAGCTGATGTTCATTTGAGCCCAAACAAAGAAATGGAAAAATGAGAAGCTCTATAAATGAGCCTCTTCTTAACAATGCTCTCATCATCATCACCATCATCATTATTTCTGCTGAGTATACTGCTTCATAAAACTATTCCTGCATTTTCAATCAGGGGAGAATCAGCCTGAATAAAGCCTATAAATTAAGGAATTAGGAGTACTCCTCTAAGCGTGGGGAGTTTCTTGGTTAACCATCAAATCACCCCTAAAGTTTCACATTTCTGCCACTGAGTCTATTTGACCCTGAGAGCGGCCTAACATGAAAGTGAAATTTGAAATAAATTCTTGCAATCTACCCCCTTTCTTGTAATCCACCTCTAAATCTTCAAACAGCTACACTGATCCTACCTTTTCTCCTTCTATATCTTTACATTCTCCAGTCATTCATGAAATTTTCCACCAAAGCACCATCATCAGAGACTGCAGGTGAAATGGTCAAGGATTAGGTGAAAGTACCTATGCCCTCTGCCCTGCTGGCACAAATGTCAAAAGGCACCAAAAGTCTGCTCCAGGAAGATGTGGAGGGAAAAGGATGAGCCTGAGCGTAGTGATGGCAATGAGGCTGAATGACACCTGGGAGAGCTCTCCAAGGTACCACACAGTGGCTCGGCTGGGAACGTGCACTGGGCCACGAAGCCTGGGAAGAAGGCTGCAGGACGGTGGCCCTCAGGGGGAAAGATCTCGCTGTCCCTTTGCTCTGGGACAGTGACATCCCATAATAGTCACAGCCACAATGTGTCAAGAGGAGACCTGAGAGAGCACAAAGGGTTAGGTGAAGGAGTGATTGCCCAAGGACACATAAGATAGGACTCTGAAAGCGTTTCCAAGCCCCTCCTCTTCCAAGAAGCCCCTCCTGACTTGATTGCTCCCTCTTCTTCACACCTGCAGTTACTTATTCAGAGACTATCTTCCATTAAAGTTGGTAAGCTCCATAAGGGCAGGTATGGTGTCTATTGGTTTAGGAATAGACAAACCAGTGCCTGAAGTATGGAGTGACTCTGTGTATATGTGTGTGTCTTTTGCGTGTCTCTGAATGTGTGCAAAAGTGGTGCCTGTACCATCAACTTTCACGAGTTCATGCCTTGTCTCCTTTCTTGGAAAACACAGCAGCCTTCCCCGCTCCCTCCCTGTGTCCTCAGTACGACGTTTTGTTCAGAGTGATCATTTGCTCTGCACGTGACGACAATTTGTTGATTTCAAAAGAAGTTAAAGCAAAGCAGTGATAATCATACCTAAATCGGTCTAGTACTATTTAATTTTAAATGCCTTTGCATGAGTGAAAATTAATTGTTCATTTTTACCACATTGCACATTTCAAAGCTGTCTTAAATGCACATTAGTTAGCACATTAATTAAGTTGGCAGGCATTTTTGTCTCTTATAGGAAAACGGGAAGACAATGCACTTAGTGGAGAGGGACTTTTCATCAGGCCCAATTTGAGGAGGTCTGTCACTCCTCCTAACAGGGTACAAGAGAAAGACAGAGTTGAGATGGAATTTAAGCACGGCCACCTACTCGCTGGCTCCCTGAAGAAGCTTCAGAAACTCTATCTCAGATTCCTTATCCAGAAAAGTAGCATAATAATACCACTTTCCCACAGCTGGTGGTGAAAATGAGGCAGACAACCTGGGCTGGCCTAGCACACAGAAGCCATTCAGTAAACGTCAGCTCTCTTCTTGACTGGGAAAAGCTGCTTGGAAGAGCCAAGGCTTAAAACTCTTCTGAGTGCTGAGACCAGATCCAGACATTGGCCTAGTGTTTATTCCCCAGCTTGTAGATCCCCTCTGCCCAACTTCCTCCTCTTGGGAAAGTTAAACAACACCAAGGCCAGCTTCGTACCAACTTTCTGCAGCACACTGGCTTGTTCCCCCTCTGCCTTCCTGTTTCTCCCATTTAAAACTCTTGAAAAAAATAATCCCTCCATCTGTCTCTATTTATGTCTGTTTTTCTAAAATACCTCTTGTGAAATGCAAAGTTTTCATAACAGGAAAATGATCATTTGGTGGCTTACGGAGCCATAAAATCTAGTGGGAGGTTGCACAGACACCAAAATACCCGGCTCATTTGACTCTTATAGTGAAGAAACGAAATATTTAGTAAGCGAAAACTTCAGGAAATGTAAATTAGGTTTTCCCTTCCCTTCCTTCTCCGACAGAAATTAAACAACTTTTACACACCACGTAGTCTTCAGCTGAGGAAGCTAATGATGTCCCCGATGCCCTCTTCATCTGATCAAACTTTATTGTCTGTGTCATATTGCCAATTAAGCCATGGCTCTCTTATCGCACAAACTACCCAAGCCACCCTAAAGGTTAATTGAATCACGTACAGGCGACGCTCTGGTGGACAGAAGGCTTTAGAATTCCCTTCAGTAACTGGACCAGTTGGAAGAACAAATGAGAAAATACTGTGATTGCTGCGCAGCCAAAGTGGAAGCTCCTGGTAGAGAAGTGACGGAACCTGTCTTCTTGCCTCAGCCCCTGTGCCTCTCCTGTTCAGCTTTTTCCTGCCACTTTCAAGTTCGCAGAAGCCTCTTCCATTTCTACTCCTCTCTATGTAACATTGTTTTCTGCGAAAGACAGAAGTTGTTTGAGGCAGCTCCATCCTGGGGAATGGGTCTGACCCAGAGGGCCAGCTGTAGCCTGGCTTTCAGAGCAAGACTTCCACCAAAAAATTGCCACTTCCAATGCGCTTTCTTAAAATGAACATCATACCACATGGAGGATCGACTCTAAAAGAATGTATTTATGTGTTTGTGGACCTCCTTTAGGCTAGAAATTATGATCTGGATACAACAAATTGCGGTTTTCAGGATTTGCTGAATAAGTAACTAGATCATAGAATCACGGACTCTTGGAGCTGGGAAGGTCCTTAGAGATCTTTCACTCTGTTCTCGGACCTCAGATGAGGACTCTGGGGTCAGAGAGGAAGCATGGCTTTCCCAAGTGCATAAGGACATGAAGGAAAAGAAACTGTTATAGAAGCCAGGTCTCCTGAATGAGGTAAATTCTACAGACAGGACTAGATTGTTCAAGCCTTTTTGTGAATAAGCTTTAAGCTCAGTCACCTCGGGGACATCCATCTGTATATAAACGCTGACTGTACTATGGAGAACTTTATGAATTCATTGAATCAGACCCCTAAGGACCTCCCCTCAATGGCATCCTTAGTCCCCAGTAATGTCTTGTAAAACAATTTGCTCTTTTGGATTTTGTTCAGACTGCATTTCCCACAATTCATCTACATGGATAATGTCCAGTGGTTAACAAGACTGACAGTTTAGATGAGGCTTAAATTATGGCTGCTCTCAAGAAGACAGCTTTCTGGAGGGTGTGCCGAGAAAACTGTGGTAAGGAGATTCAAAATGGAGACTACATTATAGGCTCAGAGTCAGAGATCTCGGTGATGAATGGTCCTTAAAGGCTAGAGTGTGTTGCCATTTCCTTCTCCAGGGGATCTTCCTGACTCAGGGATCAAACTTGGGTCTCGCTCATTGCAGGCAGACTCTTAACTGTCTGAGCCATCAGGGAAGGCCCCTCAAAGGCCACCTTATCCAACTAACACCCAGCAGAGTTCCTGGGCCTCAGTGGATAACTGGTGAAAACAAACAAAAATGGATGGATAGATAGTTGAATGCATGTACATAAGTGTATATGTATGTATGGATGGTTGAGTCTCCCAATCCCCACCCTCCAAGGGCCAAAATGTGATTCGTTACTCTTCACAGTGGCATGAGATTACCAACTGGAGCTGGCCTGGACAACTTCAGTCAACTCTGACTGTTAGAAATCTCATCCTTACATGAAGCCCAACACTGTTAATGGCTTACAGTGTCTGAGGCATCATCTCTGCTTTGAAGGACAACCCAGAGTGAATATATCTCTCTTCCTTATCTTAAACATTAAAGTAGATGTCTACTAAGTGCCTGGCATATAGTAAGTGCTCAGTAAAAAAGTTAACGTTATTATCATTGTTATGAGACCCCTGATCCCAAAGTGCCCCAATATGGTAAAGTAAGCTCAGTCCCTGCTGACATTCTGCATAAGGTTTAGTTGCTAAATGGGCCAGCCCGAGCTGATATGGAGCGTAAAGACCACAGGCAGACACAAGGACCATTGTGTCAAGGCCCTGGAGCTCTACCACTTGGATCAGAATAGGAGTGTTCAAAACGGGGAGGGACAGGAATCCATGAAGTGAATATTCTGAAACTCTGTCTTGGATAAAGCATAGCTTTGAGCAGCAAATTTTAATAAGGTTGCCCAGTAAACATTGGAGTCTCTTCAGTTCAGTTCAGTCACTCAGTCGTGTCCGACTCTTTGTGACCCCATGGACTGCAGCACGTCAGGCTTCCCTGGATTCCCCAGATTCCCTGGAGTTTGCTCAGTTTCATGTCCATCGAGTCAACCTTCTCATCCTCTGTCGTCCCCTTCTCATCCTCTGTCGTCCCCTTCTCCTCCTGCCAGGAGGAGAGGAAAGCGGGATGAGAAGGCAGAGGAGAAGGGAGTCTCTTAAATCCATTTTAAGTGGGAGGCTCTATCAAAATGACTCTGACCATGTCTCAGTCCCAGAGTGGTTAGTCTTCTCTGGATGTGCTCTTGTTTGTCATTCTTCTTTTCAAAAGGACCAGGCCAAGATGCAAACTTCCTACACGGCCAACCTGGCCTCTTTGACAGAAATCACTGGCTGTTGACCGACATCCAGTGTCCCTGTTTTCTACTTAGGTTCACGGCTGACTCTGTTTCCCAACATTTTTCTGCAGTTAGGTATGGCCATATGGAAGTTTTATCCAATGAAATGTGATAGGATGTTGATATATTTCACTTCTAAGTTTTTAAGAAAAGAGATATCCTTTCTCTCCTCCATGCCTTCTGCTGTCAGCTGTTACAGATGATGACCTAAATTCTTAGGATTTGACAGGCTCTCAAGAGGAAAGACACCTGAATCCCTGAGTCACCATGTGAAGCAGAGCTGCCCAGTGGCCAGTAACATCAAACTTGCACTGTTACTTACCCAAGAATAAACTTTCATTACAGTTAATGCCTTGAAGTAGGTGCTGTCATCTTAAAACTCTGAAAATATGGCATTGCCTTAAGGGTCTGGGGATGAACACTACAGAAACAAACCCTGGAGGCAGGAAAGAGGAAGATCTGTGCTAAGCAGTTGCAAAATATATGCCAGAACTGTCACATTCAGTAACTTGGAAGTCAGATAAAGTGCTCATAAGATCTGCAGCAAGAAGGAAAGAACTTGAAAAAGAGCTCGAAGGATGGGCTTCGTATATCTAAGTAATAAAATAAAGGCATGAGTTCTGGCATTTAAGATCAGGGATGGAAGGGAATATAAGGAGCTCAGAAATCTGAGAGTTCACATTGTTTGAAAAAATCAACTGTTCCTGAACCAGAAACTGCAAGAGATGGGCTTCTGCCTTCCACGGAAGACTGTTGTTGAGATGTCTTTGATATAGCCCCCATTAATCTGGGAAAAAGAAGCACAGAAACAGGTCTAAGCACTCTCTCCAGTGTAGAAGTTTGGTTGAGATTCCTAGTCTGCAAAGCTGAATGGATGTAAGCAGACCATAAGTTTTTAAGCAAACAGTACTGTCACAAAAGCCACTGACTGCATGAATCCTATAACAGGATCTCCAAACTGGCATTATCAGAAAGAGAGCTATGAAAGTTGGGTAGCATCCAAGGGATGCATTCGTGCCATGCCCACTTCATGAGTGGTCATGGGGCATAATGGACAAGAAGGAAAATCTTAGAAAGCACAGTCAGAGACTATGGAGAACACAGGACAAAGAAGAAAAATCAACCCAGTCAGGGAAATTCCTACCAGAAAAGGCCCTTCTCCAGGCCCACCTCGTAGGACAACCCCCGACCCCACCCCGTTGCCATAGATGAGGGGCTGCCTGAGAAGCAGAATGCTGCCAATTTTCCCCTCGCAGAATGGAAGCTTCTATTGTGATCTGCCCTTTATTGTATATTGTGAGTTTGTAAGTGGGGAGCAGAGATGACTTGTCATCAGCCTAGAACAATCACATCTAGACATGTGGCACTATCCATCACACAAAGGTGCCAGTCTTCAGTCTAACTGGATAGGATTTGGGGTTGTCTCACCAGGAGAGGGTGGTGCTTATGTGTGGGAAAAAGAATATCCAAAGATAATTGGTGGCCAGAAAGGCAGACCGCTACCTAGCCTGGCCTCCACTGGGTCATACAAGGTCATTCTCCTTTGAACCTGTGCACATCTGTAAATCTTCCTGGACAAAGATGCAACACTTTCCATGTGATCTGACCGAGGCCCTGAACTTGCTGTTTCCACTCTTGCGGAAGCTCAGTGAAACTGCAGATGCGCACTGGCCTCCCTTCCTCTATTTGGAGATGATTTCCAGCCACAGAAATGATAAAGCCCGCCTACTTCCATGTCCCACCTAAGGCACCTGGGACATAGTTATGTCCACACCAGTTTAGGTCCCTTCCCCTTCCAGTGGATATGGAGGTCCAGTGGCTATACATCCTCATAAATACTTGATATTGTCAGTCTTTTTAATTTAGCTATTTATAGGTTCACAGTGATATCTTATGCTTTTAATTTGAATTTCTAAGTGACTTTTGACTCTTTTGGAAAAATCTCAGCCGACTTAAAAAACAAGAAAACTGAAGAAATTTGGTGACTTCGCCCCAGTCTGATAGGAATTCCCAAAGAAGATTCTTGTCACACAGAGCCAAGTCCACACAGTGGGAACATACATAAAGCCTTCCAATGGGCCACTTTGAAGAGCAACATCCATTTGAACTGCAGTATTTTGGATTAACTGTTTTAAAATTTTGGCTCTTGTTATTATTATATAGCAGAATCTCTGGCCATAGAACTTGGTGATTCCTAGCAGACTCTAGGGTCAGATGGCCTGAGTTCATGCCATACTTTGACCTCAGCTTCCTCATCTGTAAGAATTAAAGAATTAATAAATGTAAAAACTTAGAAAGTGCCTGGCATACATTAAGTATTGGGTTTAGATAAAACAGAAGCCCCAGAAATCAAATTGCCAACATCCATTGAATCATAGAGAAAGCAAGGATATTTCAGAAAAACATCTACTTCTGCTTCATTGACTACACTAAAACATTTGACTGTGTGGATCACAACAAACTGTGGAATATTCTTAATGAGATGGGAATACCAGACCAAATTACCTGTCTCCTGAAAAAACTGTATGCAGGACAAGAAGCAGCAGTTAAAACTGGACATGGAACAATGGACTGGTTCAAAATTGGTAAAGGAGTACATCAAGGCTGAATACTGTCACCCTGCTTACTTAACTTCTATGCAGAGGACATCATGTGAAATGCAAGGCTGGATAAAGGACAAGCTGGAATCAGCCAAGCCAGGAGAAAGATCAACAACTTTAGATATGCAAATGATACCACTCTAATGGCAGAAACTGAAGGGAAACTAAAGAGCCTCTTGATGAGCCTGAAAGAGGAGAGTGAAAAAGCTGGCTTAAAACACAACATTCAAAACACTAAGATCATGGCATTTGGTCCCATCACTTCATGGCAAATAGATGGGGAACAAGTGGAAAGAGTGGCAGGTTTTATTTTCTTGGGCTCAGAAATCACTGTGGACAGTGACTGCAGCACAAAACTAAAACATGCTTCCTCCTTGAAAGACGGAGAAGGCAATGGCACCCCACTCCAGTCCTCTTGCCTGGAAAATCCCATGGACGGAGGAGCCTGGTGGGCTGCAGTCCATGGGGTCGCTAGGAGTCGGACACGACTGAGTGACTTCGCTTTCACCTTTCACTTTCATTCATTGGAGAAGGAAATGGCAACCTACTCCAGTGTTCTTGCCTGGAGAATCCCAGAAACGGGACAGCCTGGTGGGCCGCCGTCTCTGGGGTCGCACAGAGTCGGACACGACTAAAGCGATATAGCAGCAGCAGCAGCAGCTCTTGAAAGAAAAGCTATGACAAACCTAGACAACATATTAAAAAGCAGAGGTATCAACAAAGGTGTGTACAGTCAAAGCTATGTTTTTTCCAGTAGTCATATATGGATGTGAGAGTTCAACCATAAAGAAGGCTGAGTGCCAAAGAATTGATGCTTTCAGACTATGGTGTTGGAGAAGACTCTTGAGAGTCCCTTGGACAGCCAGGAGATCAAACCAGTCAACCCTAAAGGAAATCAACCCTGAGTATTCATTGGAAGGACTGATGTTAAAGCTGAAGCTCCAATAGTTTGGCCAACTGCTTTGAAGAGCCAGCTCATTTGAAAAGACCCTGATGCTGGGAAAGATTGAAGGCAGGAGGAGAAGGGAGTGACAGAAGATGAGATGGTTAGATGGCATCATTGACATAATGGGAATGAGCCTAAGCAAACTCCAGCAGATAGTGAAGGAAGGGAGGTCTAGTGTGCTGCAGTCCATGGGGTCGCAAAGAGTCAGACATGACTTAACATCTGAACAGCAACTTCAACAGCAACAACAGTGGTGACAGTATCATTTATCCTCCAAACAGGATAGTTTTGAGGTTAATAAAAAGCGTTTCAATTAAGGCAGCAGGTAGAAACTGATTGTCCCAGATAAACCAGAATGTATAATCTCCCTAAAAAATGTGCCAGAATTTTAAGAATAAAATTCTTAAATATTTTATTTAATTAACGAATTGACCATATCCATATAAGAATAAATGTCATTATTCTTATTTCACATCTGGGAAAATCAGATTCATGAGAGGTTAATTAATTTGCCCCTCAAATCACATTGCTGTTGGTAAGCAGGAGAGCTGGGATTCAGACACAGGTTTCTGATTGCGAGGCATCTGCCCTCACCATTGACCTTTCTGCTGTCAAACCCTCAAGACATCTCCCCATATGAATATCTTCTGCTTCTTTGCTTCTCTTTCTTTTTAAAAAAAGTATTAATAAAATTTTTCAGGCCTCAAAAAGTTATAAGAGGTCATGAAGGCTCATACACCACCATCCAACTTGAAAATAAAACATGGCAAAACGATTTGCAATTCTCTGTATGTTGCTGTTTAACCTCATTTGCCTCTGTCCTCCAGAGAAGCAGGGCTTATCCTAAACTAGGCTTTATAATTCCCATGTGAATCTTTATACTATTAATGCATGTGCCCACAAGGGCATACATTTCAGTTCTGCAGGCTTTGAACTCGTATAAATGGCAATATGCTGTTCCAATCTCCTGCAACTCTTTTCCCTCACTCAGTAGCGGTAAAGCACTGGTTCACCTGTGTTTGGTGTCTTGTAGGATTTCACTAAGTGAATACACAGCAGTTTATTCCCTCTTGATGAATAATTAGACTTCTTACCTTTCACTATTATAACCCGTGCTCCCAGGAAGCTTCTAGTACATTTGACCTAACGTACAATCTGCACTAGGTTCTGTAGAGAGTAGACCTAGCAGTGGGGTTACTGGGTATAAATGTTCCCATATCTTCAGCTTTACTGGGTATTTCCAGATTATTCTCCAGAGTGCTGCTGGCAATTTACCCTCTCACTGTTGCAGCTGTTGCTGCTGCTGCTAAGTCGCTTCAGTCGTGTCCGACTCTGTGCGACCCCATAGACAGCAGCCCACCAGGCTCCGCCATCCCTGGGATTCTCCAGGCGAGAGTACTGGAGTAGGTTGCCATTGCCTTCTCCGCACTGTTGCAGAGAAGGAGCCAGTACTGGCTCCATGTTGGAAACTGTTTCTTTGATTTGTTTTTAATTTTTCTGTTATTATAATCATACATAATGGCTTGCTTCAAAGGACTCTGACCCTCTGCCCCACTGTTAAACTGAAGTGCCTGTGTTCAGAACCCTGTCCACCTGTAGATGGCAGGAAGAAAGAAATTAACACATCCCCTGCCTGAGGCTTGCCATTCTAGGAGATGTTTGCAAGATTGATGGCCTTTTAATTTGCTTCCTCACCTCCCCCCACCTCTGATCTATAAAAGAATCTGGCATCCAGACCCCTATAACATGGTTATTTTGAGGCACTAGCGTGCCATCTTCTCTGTCAGCTGCTTTCTGAATAAAGTCGTTTTCCTCACCTCAACACCTCATTTCTCAGATTCATTGGCCTATCGTGGGGCGAGCAGAGCAAGCTTGGACTCATTAATACCACTAGCCATGTATTAATGAGTTAGTATTGCTTCATATTCTCATCAAACACTGTGATGAGACTTCTCTGTTTCTGAAAAAGCATATTCTGAAAAATAATATTCTGAAATAGTGTCAAAATTGTTTTAATTTTAATTCCCAGCATTTCTCTGATTACTCTGATTACTAGAAAGATCAATTTTCTTTTCATAGGTTTCTTTCTCTATGTAGTAGCAACTTTCCCTTTCCATCTCACTGGAGTTCTAGCCTCCTGAGCTTGTCTTCTCTTAAGAAGGCTACCTTTGCAGGAGAAAGCCATTATTCATTCTCCCCTCCCCACTGCAAGAGTCATGTCCTCTTTCAGCTTAAGACTTGTATGTCATTGCTCTGGAGAAAGTGGCAAGAGATGATATAAATAACAGAGGGATTATGAATTTCCCATAATCTTGCAAAATTCTTACTTTCAAAATCTTTACCTCTGGAAAAAATTTCCCATCCTGAGGTCTTTAGACCAGGACTGCAGATGTACACATAAGAAGTCCTAAACTTCTCTAGGAGAAAAATGTAAATTCATATCTTCATTTTGTTCGTAAAATTGTATTAACATAAGAATTTTCTGGGCCAGTTTTTTAGTACTGCTATGTGATTAGAGTGCCTACCTTTCTGATTTTATAAATATCTTGGTGTCAAGTGAGACAGCTGAACAGATGTAGACCTACCATTAAGGTAATAAGGCTCAGAAAACATGGCTCTGTTACAGATACATAACAATGGCTTAACAAAAAAGACATTTACTCTCTTAGGTCAAACTGGAAATAGGTGGTTTCAGGGATGATTCAGAGATTCGAGGATATTGTCAAGGTTCCCTGTTTTTTCTTTCTTTCTGCTGTCTGGTGCATAGGGCTTTCCAAACCAGTTTTATTGCCTTATAGTCTCAAGAGAATTGCTCCAAGCCCCAGGAATCTCATCTTCATATACCAAATCAAAGGGCAAAAGCCAACATGGTGTTCATCAGGAGGAAAAGAGAAAACTGTTCCCGTCAAAGTCTTCCAAAAGTCTTCTCTTTATATTCAAACTGATTGCAAGACCACTCCTCACTGCAAGGGAAGCTAAGAAAGCAAATATCTAACATCCTAGCCTCTGTCATTAAAGGCAAGTATCTAACATCCTAGCTTCTGTCAGGAATTCCCTTGTGACTCAGCTGGTAAAGAATCTGCCTGCAATGTGGGAGACCTGGGCTCGGTCCCTGGGTTGGGAAGATCCCTAGAGAAGGGACAGGCTACCCACTCCAGTATTCTGGCCTAGAGATTTCCATGGACTGTATAGTCCATGGGGTCACAAAGAGTCAGACACGACTGAGCAACTTTCATTTTCATTTCAGCCTCTGTCAATCTTATAGAAAGAGAGGAGGATGGCTCTGGGTAGGTAAACTTGTATCAAGTTAAAGCTACATTCTGTCAACATACACTATGAAAACAAGTTTTGCAGTGAAACAAGTAGAGAAAACTGTGAACAGAATTCAGTCATTACTCAGGAATTGCTGCCACAGACAGTTCAGTACAGTTCAGTCACTCAGTCATGTTTGACTTTTTGCAATCCCATGGACTGTAGCATGCCAGGCTTCCCTGTCCATTACCAACTCCTGGAGCTTGCTCAAACTCATGTCCATCGAGTCATGATGCCATCCAACCATCTCATCCTCTGTCGTCCCCTTCTCCTCCTGCCTTCAATCTTTCCCAGCATCAGTGTCTTTTCTCAGTCGGTTCTTCGCATCAAGTGGCCAAAGTATTGGAGCTTCAACTTCAGCATCAATTCAAAACACCGTGCATACATTCAATTAAGCAGCATTGTCTCTTGTTTCTGTTCCCCGACCTGCACACACATTTACCCTTCGTAGCATATAAAATCTGGTATGCTTATGCAGTCCAAGTTTGTGCCTTGAATACTTTAAAAAAATATATTGTTACAGCATCTTTCCTCCTATCTTTCCTGAGGCCCCTCAGCTTAATTCCCTGAACTCTTCATCTCTGGTTTGTTATTGAACACAAACATGAACTTTCTTCCAGCAAACCTGGCTCTCACCTGGCTTTCAATTGCTTTTAAGGTATTTCTTCCTGAGGATTTCATAAATGGAAGTCCCAGGAAGACTGCATTTCATTACAAGAATAGGATTGCACAAAAGAAAGAGTATAAACTTTGGAGGCAAATAGAATTGCGTTAAAATTCTGGCTCCAATATTATAGACTTCAACAGAATAATAGGAAGATGTTAAGAGTAACTTGGTGCCAATAAATTCAACAGCTTAGACAGAATAGACAAATTATTTGAAAGACACAAATGATTAAAACTTACTGAAAAATAAAAATGAACTTACATACAGAACAGAAATAGGCCCACTGACATAGAAAACAAACTATGATCACCAAAAGGGAAAGGTAGGGAGGGATAAATTAGGAGTTTGAGATTAACATACACACACTACTGTATATAAAATAGATAACCAACAAGGACCTACTGTATAGCACAGGGAATTGTATTCAACTTTTTTAATAACCTATGAGGGAAAATAAATTGAGAAAAATAAATATGTATATCTGTATGTATGACTGAATCACTTTGGTGATTTGAGTCACTTTGGTGGTACCTGAAATTAACACAATACTGTAAATCAACTATATGTCAATAAAAAATTAAAAGTTGAAATTTTAAAAGCTCACTGTAGAAGAAATAGAAAATCTAAAAAATTCTTGTATCTATTAAAGAGATTGAGTTGCTAATATAAAAATAATAACTTTCTCACAAAGAAAATATCAGGAAGAAATAATACCAATCCTCCATAAACTCTTTCAGAAAATAAGGAGGAAAAACTACTTTCCAAATTATTTTATGAAGAGAGAATTATCCTGACACCAAACGCAAAGACATTACAAAAAAAGAGAATACAACAGGCAATACAATATCCCTCATGAACATAGTCATAAAAATCCTTAGCACACTATTAGTAAATTCCATACAATAGCATAAGACAAAAACCTTTTTAAAAAAAGGATAGGATAGTACATAAAGACCAAGTGGGATTTTTGCCAGAAATGTACAGTTATTTCAACATCCAAGCGCCAATCAATATAATTCATCGTATTAACAGAATAAAGACAGAATACCATATGCTTATCTAAGCAGATGTAGAAAATGTAGGAAATACATATGATAAAATTCAATTCCTCCATTCATGATTTGAAAAGAAAAAAACTCTTAGCAGACTAGAAATGAAAGGGAGATCCTTAATCTGATAAAGTATATCTATGAAAAATTTATAATTGACATCATACTTAACAGTAAAATATTGAATAGTTTTCTAATATTGTAAACATTGCAAGCAATCATTCACATCATCCCTAGTCAACACTATATTGGAGGTCTTGGCTAGTGCAATAAAGCAAGAAAAAGAAATAAAAGGGAGAGGGATCCAGAGAGCAGAGTAGGAAGACCCTGAACTTACTTCCTTCAACCGGCACACCAAATTACAAGTACACACAGGAAAACTATCTATGAAAATGACCTGCAGGCAAGTGGAAAACATTTTCTCAACTTAAAGATATAAAGAAAGAGCCACAGGTAGGAGGAGAGGAGATGCGATAGAGTCAGGACTCACATTCCCAAGTGAGCCTCACAAACAGGAGGGATATCATAAGTGCAGAGGTCCTTACTGAGGAGTGTGGGGTTCAAGCTCCATATTGAGCTCCCCATCCCAGGGATCTTGCACCAGGAAAACAAATCTTCAGAAAGTTTGAATTTGAGAGCCAGTGGTACTTACATTCAAGAAAGATATAGGAAACAGAAACCTCATTCTTAGAGTGCAAGCAAAATCTCATATGCTCTGATCCCAGTGAAGAGGCAGGAGTTTAAAAGACACCTGAGTAAGACCCATACAGGTTTCTCAGGAGACAAGTAAGATGGTCTGGTGATATTCCCATCTCTTTTAAGAATTTTCCACAGTTTGTTATGATCCACACAGTCAAAGGCTTTAGCATAGTCAATGAAACAGAGGTAGATGTTTCTCTGGAATTCCCTTGCTTTCTCTGTGATTCAGCAAATGTTGGCAATTTGATCTCTGGTTCCTCTGCTTTTTCTAGACCCAGCTTGAACATTTGGAAGTTCTTGGTTCACATAAAATGTTAAAGAAAACTTCTCTAAGTAGAAAAGAAAAGGCCACAACTAGAAATACAAAAGTTATGAAAGGAAAAATTTCACTGGTAAAAGCAAGTATATAGTAAAGGTAGTGAATCAACCAATTATAAAGTGAATGGGAAGATTAAAAGACAAAAGTGGCAAAGCCATCTATGTCTACAATATAAATAGTTATAGAATACTCAGAGATATAAAATACAATGTCAAAACATAAATCTGGGGAAGGGAGTAAAAATTAAGGATAAAAATCACACAATCATCTCAGTAGATGCAGGAAAAAATCTCTGACAAAATCCAACAAAATTCAATTTATGATAAAAACTCTCAACAAAATTGTTACAGAAGGGCAATACATAATAAAGGCCACATATGACAAAACCATAGCCAATATCATATCAATGGTGAAAAGCTGAAAGTATTTCCTCTAAGATTAGGAAAAAGACAAGAATATTCACTCTCACTACTTTTATTCAACATAGTATTGGAAGTCTTAATCCCAGCAATCAGACAAGAAAAAGAAATAAAAGGCATTCAAACTGCAAAGGAAAAAGTAAAGCTGTCACTGCTTACAGATGACACAATACTGTATACAGTAACTCTAAAGTTTCCTCTAAAAAACTCTATTAAAAGTAATAAATGAATTTATTAAAGTTTCCAGATATAAAATTTATATGCTGAAATCTGTTGCAATTCTATACACTAATAACAAGCTATCATAAAAAGAAATTAGGAAAACAAACTCCTTTAGAATTGCATCAAAAATAATAAAATGCTTAGAAATAAATCTAACCTAAGAGGGGAAAGACCTATACTCTGAAAGCTTGTAAGACACTGATGAAAGAAATTGAAGATGACAGAAACAAATGGAAAGATATACCATACTCATGGACTGGAAGAATTGATACAGATAGTCCCTTACATATGAATCCTCAAGTTGTGAACTTTCAAAAATGCAAACATATGTTTGCAGGTCATATGTTCGTAAGTTCATGTGTCTGGGGTGCATTTTAAAGTGCATACATCCTCTACAAGTGGTTGTGCTTTTGTGTACAAGTGGGAGCTAGATCTTCAAGAGAACGACTTCACTGAATTCCTTGCTGTGCAACACGTGGAGCTTACTAATGAAGACTTGATGAAATTGGAGGCCCAGAGAAGGGATGAAGAGAGACAAAAGGAAGAAGAAGTAACTAAAGAACCGAATAGATTCACGATGCAGGAAATGGCAAGGGGATTCTGTTTATTTGAGAAGGCGCTATTAGTGTTTTGAGGCTCAGGACCTGAATGTCGAATGGTATGAGAAGGTTGCAACAACAGCTTTTCAAAATGCAATTCAGTGCTACCGTGTCATCTAGGATGAGACACCATGGGATCTCTTTTTCAAGAGGATAGATAGAATCGAATCCAGCAAGGAACCAGAACCTGTGCCATCAACATCAGGCATAAGCAAACTTGCAGCTACTACTGCTGGCAATCTTTCAGCTCTACCATTTCGCACCTCCCCTCCCTCCTCCAGTCAGTAATTCTTCCTGCCTGTTCACTTGATGCCAGTTCTTGTATGCCAGCTGTGGTATGGTACTACTGTACTTTTCAAGGTACTGTACTGTTAGATTAAAAATGTTTTATTTTGTGTGTTTTTTTAATGTATTATTTGTGTGAAAATATTATAAACCTGCTATAGTACAGTGCTATATAGCTTATTGTGTTAGTTGGGTACCTAAGCTAACTTTGTTGGACTTACAAACAAATTGGACCATGAACACACTCTAGGAATGAAATGTGTTCGTACGTAGGGGACTTATTGTATTGTTAAAATGATCATACTCCCAAAGGCAATACACATATTCAGTGCAATCCCTATCAAAATACTAATGGCATTTTTCACAAAACTAGAATGAGCAACCCCAAAATTTGTATGAAACCACAAAAGACCCCAATAGCCAAAACAATCTTGAGAAAAAAGTTGGAGATATCATGGTCCCTGACTTCAGACCATGCTACAGAGCCACAGTAATCAAATCAGTATGGTACTGACACAAAAACAGAGAAATAGATTAATGGAACAAAAGGGAGAGATCAGAAATAAATCTGTGCTTGAATGAACAATTAATCTACAACGTAGGAGGCAAGAGTATACACTGGGGAGAAGACTTTCTTTAATACATGATGTTGGGAAAATTGGATAGCTATATGCAAAGGATTAAAACTGCACCATTTTTTCACATCATATAAAAAAAAAAAACTCAGTATGGATTCTGCACTTAAGTGTAAGACCTGAAATTTTAAAACTTCTAGAATAAAACACAGACAGTATACACTTTGACATCAATCTAAGCAATATTTTTTTAATCTATCAGGCAAAGGAAACAAAAAATAAAAAATGAAAATTGAACCAAATTGGACTAAATTGAACCAAAAAGCTTTTGCAAGGTAAAAGAAACCATCAACATAATAAAAAAGGCCATCTAATGAATGGGAGGGGATATTTGCAAATGACATATCCAAAGATGTTAATATCCAAAACATAAGAAGAATAACTCAATATAAAAAAATTTTAATGTACAGAGGACATAAGTAGATCTTTTCCAAAGAAGGCACACAGATGGTTAACAGATACATGAAAAGGTGCTCAAAATTGTTAATCATGAGGGAAATGCAAATCAAAACCACAATGAGATGTCACCTCTCACCTGTCAGAATGAGCACCATAAAAAGACAAGCAACAGGTGCTGCCTAAGATGTGAAGAGAAAGAGAACTCTTGTGTACTGTCTAGTGGGATTTAAATTGGCACAAACACTATGGAAAACAATATGGAGTTTCCTTAGAAATTAAAAATAGAACCACCATATGATTCAGCAATTTCATTTCTGAGTATTTACCCAAAGAAATCAAAAACACTAATTCAAAAAGATATATGCACCCCTACATTTACTGCAGAATTATTTACAACAGTCAAGATACTGAAGCAACCCAAGGGTCCATTCCATGAATAGATAAATGGGTTAAAAAAAACAGAATATCACTCAGACATAAAAAAAGAATGAAATCTTTTCACCTGAGACAACACAGATGGATCTAGAGGGTATTATGTTAAGTGAAATAAGTCAGACAGGAAAAATGGATATATTCCATATGATTACACTTATATGTGGAACCTAAAAACAAAAACAAGCAAACAAAGCAAAATGTAAAGAGACTCACAGATACAGAGAACAAATGAATGGTTGCCAGAGTGGAAGAGGTGGAGGAATGGGTAAAATCGGTAAAGGGAATTAAGATGTTACAAAATAAATTAGTCACAAGAATGTAATATACATTGATAATGCTCTAATAACTTTGTATGGGGGCAGACGGTTACTAGACTTATCACGGTGATCACTTTGTAATGTTTAAATGTTGAATCACTATGGGTATGCCTGAAACTAATGTAATATTATACATCAGCTATATTTCAAATTTAAAAAAGAAATAAAAGTTTGCTATGATTATGTAAATGTGATGGTGATCAATCTAAGTATGCTCTTTGGGACAGAGTGAGTGAATGCTTGATAAGAACTAACATCAATAAGCGATATCTGAAGACTCAAAGAAATAAATTTCTAATGGTTGGATTTCAGATATGACATGAAGTGTGGCAGATACTTTAAGGCAGGAATTCTTGGTCAGTCCTCCTCACAATAGCCATTTTTTCCTAATTTCTCCCAGATCTGGAATTTAAATGATATGATCTTATATTCTAAAGCAACTTGCTTTCATTTGACTCTTGAAACCATCTTTGGAAGTAGATCATGAACCATAAGATTCTAGAGTGTGGAGGAAGTGAAGAGACTTGCCCAGGGTCACACAGCTCGCCCAAGCCTAAAGCCCAATGATTGAAAGTAGCCCAACAGATCATCCAGGGAAGGCAAAGGAGAAGGATGGGGAGGGGAGGTCTATTTTTGCAGAACCTCAGAGGAATCACTGTTTAAAACACTCTACTTCAGAGATGAAGTGGCATGCCCAGGGTCATAAAGAAAATTAGCAGCAGATTAGACATTCCCTGAATCTCAGCCTGGGGTTTTCTTCCTGCGTCCCCTGGCTCACCCTCTCCCTTGGAAACAGTGATAGACCTGGTATTTTCTCTTGATCTCAAACAAGGCTGAGCTGCACAAGATGCTCTCCTCCCATGTATTTGTTCCCTTGCCTTTTCTGGCAGTGTGGTCCTGTCTCTTCTGTATACTCTTGCCAGGACAAATAGCTAGAAACAATGGAGGTCAGTGGCCTGTAGGCCCGGCTGTTGTGGCCAAGGACCATGCCCTACTTCTGGCTGCCAGGGAGCAGGAGGGACAGAGTAATTAATTTCTATGCATATCATTGCCAGGATCACTTACTGATCCGAGGAGGGAGATTAGAGATGTCACCCTGTAAATTGAGTCAGAGCCTTCACCTCGGTGCTTGGCTGGCAATTTTACACAGTGCTTGACACGGTAACAAACGCAGGGTACTAAAAGGCAGCAACTCCCCTGGGTGATGGACGGGGGGAATTGGCCCAATAAATTGTTCCCTGTAAAAAGCCATGTTTCCCTCATTAAAAGGCAGTGAATTCTCTATTGCTTTTCATTAGCTCTGGCCTTGCTAGACATGAGGTGTAATTGACAGTGTGGTTACAGGAGGTGGGCCCCGAGGTGAGGAAGACAAAGAAGCTGAAAAGAGATTCTTATTTATTAAGGTAGAGGTGACAGGCGACTGCTTAATAAGTTTTTGGCGAGGGGGGCAGGAGGTAGGAGAGTGATAGGAACCTCTGAGGGTTGCTCCAAGGGCATTGCACCCAGGAGAGTCAAGAGCCGGCCAGAAGAAGGGGCTGCCCTGCCAGGGCAGAGGCATACCAAGGAGCAGGTGGGTGGAGACCCCTCATGCTCTTCTGCCCAGCCTGGGGAGTCCCGAGCACTGGCCTGGGGCCTGGTCCTGGGTGAGTCACAGACTAGACCAGTCGGCAGTCTTGGTGTCGTCATCTGAAAAATGGGCAGAATGGGATCAAGTGAGAGATCCTGTCTGTGAAGGCAGTTGAGGGAAAAGTTGAAAATATAGACTTACCTCTGTTTTCTGCAACTGCCTCTCTTCTTAGCATAAGCAGGGACGCAACAGTTCTTTTTTCCTTCCATGGGTTTTAATTTGTCCCTTTCACTATCCATTGCGATGTTCACATGAAGGCCCCGGCAGCCTTCACCCTGTCTCTTCTCACATGTGGCCTTCATTCTTAGAGACTTTCCCTGTCTTCTGGCACAGCCTGAGGCTCCAGACTCATCTTACAGTATTCTCCTTCCCATACCCTTGAGCCTCCATGGAAGCTGCTGACTGAAAGTGAAAGTGAAGTCACTCAGTCCTGTCCAACTCTGTGCGACCTCATGGACTGTAGCCCACTAGGCTCCTCTGTCCATAGGGATTCTCCAGGCAAGAATACTGGAGTGGGTTGCCATGCCCTCCTCCAGGGGATCCTCCCAACCCAGGGATCGAACCCAGGTCTCCCACATTGTAGGCAGATTCTTTACCATCTGAAACACCAGGGAAGCCCTAAGCCCCTTTTAGTGGGGAGGGGCGGGGGGAAGCAAAACAAACTGAACAGGAGCTATTCTTCCATATACACACCGAGGAAACCAGAATTGAAAGAGACACATGTACCCCAATGTTCATCGCAGCACTGTTTATAATAGCCAGGACATGGAAACAACCTAGATGTCCATCAGCAGATGAATGGATAAGAAAGCTGTGGTACATATACACAATGGAGTATTACTCAGCCGTTAAAAAGAATTCATTTGAATCAGTTCTGATGAGATGGATGAAACTGGAGCCAATTATACAGAGTGAAGTAAGCCAGAAAGAAAAACACCAATACAGTATACTAACACATATATATGGAATTTAGGAAGATGGCAATGACGACCCTGTATGCAAGACAGGAAAAAAGACACAGATGTGTATAACGGACTTTTGGACTCAGAGGGAGAGGGAGAGGGTGGGATGATTTTGGAGAATGGGAATTCTAACATGTATACTATCATGTAAGAATTGAATCGCCAGTCCATGTCTGACGTAGGGTGCAGCATGTTTGGGGCTGGTGCATGGGGATGACCCAGAGAGATGTTGTGGGGAGGGAGGTGGGAGGGGGGGTCATGTTTGGGAACGCATGTAAGAATTAAAGATTTTTAAATTTAAAAAATAAAAAAATAAATTAAAAAAAAAAAGTGAGGTGCAGACCACCTATGTGGAATTTAGCCTAATGCACTTCAAGTGTATTAAAGGGCTGAAGGCAAAGTCATGAAGGGTTTTTGGCAAAGAGGGCTATGGGTGTGTAACAGGTCCTGCATCTTGTGGGAAAGACAGGAGGCAGCCTCCCCTTCACCTCTGGTCTATTGAGAGGGAACTTGGGAGAGACGCCAGAGAGCATGCTGGGTGTCCAGGAGCTGGAGGCAGTCTTGGCTGGCTGTGACAGGGCTGGAGGAATCGCAAAGCCAGCGGCTCTAGCTCCTGGCCTGAGGGAACAGGGGTGAGAAGGCCACCTTGCCGCACTGGCGCCCCCTTGAGGCAAAGCAAACCCAAAGAGGAGCTGGACCCTGGAGACTTGGTGCCTCCCGGAAGGTATTCATGGCTCACCTCACCACCTTCACCACCTCAGCAAATGCGCTACACTTTGCTGAAAGTGCCGTCAAGAGTTCCCTGTAGAAACCTTCAGGGAAGTGTCCCTGAGGAGAATAATCAGTTCAGAACTTCAGCCAACTCAGAGAAAGTCAGTATGAGTTACCAGTTTCCAGATGGGAGAAAATCAAAGTCAGGCTGGGTAAGACCCTCCCTTCTCTCTCCATTCTTATCAGGGATCGGTCCACACCTCTGGGGCCAGGGGCAGAGGCAGGGAGGAGAAATGGAGAAAAAGCTGATTCTAACCCACTCAGCCACCAGCCCCTCCGATCCAGGCTGCCAGAGAATATCCTAGGCTATGGGAGGGGCAAAGATTCACATTTAGACATTATCTTATCAGACATTTAATTACTAGGTTATTCCTCTGGCTGGATGGGCCTTGAAGAACATTCATTATCTGTGGGTCAAACAGACAAGCTATGGGTTTCCTCCAGGGGCAGCTGAGGCTCAAGACCCAAGGAGTAGGTTTGGTGGGCCTGTGATGGGGTGAAGGTGGGATGGAGAATATAATTGTTTCCTAACTGAACCTTAGTGAATTAGTTTTCCTTGGGCTGCTTTGTAAAGTACCACAGACTGGGTGGCTTAAACAAGAGAAATGTATTCTCTCACAATTCTAGAGGCTGTAATTTCAAAATCAAGGTGCTGGCAGGGCTGTGTTCTCTGAGAAGGTGCCAGCAAAGATCAGTTCTAGGCTTCTCTCCTAGCTTCTGGTCGTTGTCATTCAGCCACTGAGTCGTGTCCAACTCTTTGAGACCCCATGGACTGCAACACAACAGGCTTCCCTGTCCTTCACCAGTTCCTGGAACTTGCTCAAACTCATGTCCATTGCATCAGTGATGCCATCCAACCGTCTCATCCTCAGTTCAAACGCATCAATTCTATTGGTTTCTTTTTTCTTTGCATTGTTCACTTAGGAAGGCTTTCTTGTCTCTCCTTGCTATTCTTTGAAACTCTGAATTCAAATGGGTATCTCTTTATTTTTATCCTTTGCCTTTCACGTCTCTTGTTTTCTCAGTTATTTGTAAGGCCTCCTCAGACAACCATTTTGCCTTTTTTCATTTCTTTTTCTTAGGGATGGTTTTGATCACCCCCTCCCGTACAGTGTTATGAATCTCCATCCATAGTTCTTCAGGCACTCTGTCTATCAGATCTAATCCCTGGAATCTAGCTTCCAGTAGCCTTAGTTGTTCCTAGATGGCCACTTCTCCCCAAGTCTCTTCACCTTTGCTCTGTCTGTCTCTGTATCCAGATTTCCCCCTTTTTATAAGGATACTGGTTGTTTTGGATGAGGGTCTACCTTAATGACCTCATTTTAACTTGATCGTTGGCAGAGACCTTATCTCCAGATAAGATCACATTCAAGGTTAGGACTTCTACGTCTTTTGGGGGACACAACCCAACTCATAACACCTAGGATCCTTGCTTGTTTGATGAATCCTTCTTTCTGGAGCGCCCCTGTGTGTCAGATGCTGTGCTGAGCCCTGAGGACATTCAGTGGATCGCCTGGAGAGACCCACAGTTGGGGGGAGCACAGGACAATAGTGTCCACCCCGACAGAGGGGACCTCTCTTGCACCCGGAAAGGGATGTCTCTCTAGAGGAAGTCTTGAATTTCAAGTTAACAGCAGCTTGGCAGACTTGGGATGGGTGAGCCAGGCTAGGGGGAAGGGTTAGGGTGACCCAGTTTGCCCAGGACCAAGACAGTTCTTGAGATTTGGGATTTTCAGTGCCAAAGTCAGGAGCATCCCAGGCGAAACAGGAAGTCAGCCACCCTAGAAGGGGAGACACCTGACTGCACAGCAGAGACAGGCAATCAGACAGAGTGAAATCAAAGGTGAGACGCAGTAAAACTTGTGTGAAGGCTCTCTGTGCACTGCTGGCTGGAATGTCTTGGGAAGACTGCGATGGGGAAGTCGAGCTGAAGTTGAGCTCTAGAGGATGGATGGTTTGGACATGGGGGATAGCGCCTTTTCAAGTGGAAGAATCAGAGGAGCAAGGTACTCGGGAGAGGGAGTTGTACCTGCAAGGACTTCAGATGAAAGAGGAAGTACAGTTCCTGCCCCTGGAGCTTAGAAGCTTGTGGAAGGAAGACAGAATCATGTCCATGTGTAGAGGCACCGTGAGGAAGGCCAGTGGTCAAGCCAGACCAGCCAGCAGGGTCCCCAGGAAGCCAGACTTTCACAGGGAAAGGCTGGAAATGACAGGCCACCAAGGGAGCGGTCCTAACCTTCCCAGACTCCTCCTGGGGGAAACTCTGCTCATTCCAGGATTCTGACAAAGGTGGGTCTCAAGGGCTAAAAACACTTCGGCAAACAAGAAAGGCCCTTTTCTTCCCTTCCTTCCTACTGACTTCATTCATCTTTCCTTCAATCCATCCAATAAATACTAAAGTGCCCATTCCATTCCTTCCGTGTCCTGGAGGCGAGGTGGATGACCTTCACAACAGTGAGTGAAAAGAGAAATGGCCTCTATGCTCACGGAAACTACAGTTCAGAGGGAGGAGACAGACATTTATTAAATAGACAGGAAATAGCAACTAGGATCAGTGCAATGAAGATGAGAACCGAGGGTCCTCTGAGTGTCGTGACAGGTCTGAGATGACCTGGAAACCCAAACAGCAGGGAGAGGTCTGACCATTCACCAGAACTCCCCAGGGTGGCACGGAGGAGGAGCTCAATCAATGAAAAAATTAAGCAGTGAATCTGAGACCTGGTGAGGAGCTGAGAGAAGGTGCAGGATGGTAAGAACCCAGGTCTTGCCTGTTCGGGAAAAGAATTATGGTAGGTAAAACCTGAGGACTCTTGAGACAGAATAACCTGTAATTCATCAGATTTTTTTTCCTCATCAATTTGACCTGCTCCCACTTTGCTACCCAGAGAACTGGGTATCTGAATAAACTGAAGAAATTGTATCAAAGTTCTTTTCCCCATAGTAAAAGGCATGGTTCTTCCTACCTACATTCCTCCTTGAGTTTTTAACTCTCCCCCTTTCCTTCCTCTTTCTCCCCCTCAGGGATACTCAAGGAGGACCAGCCTAGATGCCTGGCACTCCACGCCTTGTTGTCCCCAGAAGAAATACTGGCAAAATGGGAGCCTTAAAATTAAATAGCATGGAGTGTCCAATAATTAATTTGATTTTATACCCATTGTTTATTTAATACAACTTTAAGACTACATTAAGAAGGCAGAACTGCGCAGCGTAGCATGAAAACGAGCTGGAAGCTTTCCAAGTGGAGGCCAGGAATTAGCAAACTGGTCAGACGTGCAGGATGGCTCCATGTAAGATGTAATCAAGAAGGCACACTTCTGATGTTTCTTCAGCAAGCGATAATATCCAAAAGCATTCAAAGTCCTGCTCCCCCGGCTGTAGAATGGCCTGGGGCCGCCCAACCAGAGCAAGTGGAGTTAGTATCAGCTATAGGTCTCCAAGGAGACTGTGCCGAGCATCTCCAAACCTCAGGATCCGTGCTGCTCCCCCTTGAAATGGTCCATTTTAAGTGTCAACTTGAGTGGACTGAGGGTGCCCGGGTATTGGTTAAACATTATCCTGGATGTGTCTGTGAGGGTGTTTACAGAGAGATTAGTGTTTGAATCAGAGGACTGAACGAAGTGGATTGCCCTCCTTAATGTGGGTGGTCCCCATCGAATCCACTGAGGGGCTGAATGGAATAAAAAGGTGGCAGAAGGAAGGACTCGCTCCAGTGTCAGCTTCCTGCTCTTGTTCCTCCTGCTTCTCAGAGCTTCAGACTTGAACAGGAATCTGTACCCCTGGCTGTTCACTCTCAGGCCTTCAAACGATATCCCTGGCTTTCCTGGGTCTCCAGCTTGCAGAAGGCAGATCATGAGACAGCTCAGCCTCCAAAATCACGTAAGCCAATTTCTTAGAGTAAATCTTTTTTTACTGGTTATGTTTCTCTGGAGAAGCCTGACTAATACACTCCCATTCAGATGCCATTTGCTTCAGATTGCTTCCTGCTGTCTGAAAGAAGGACCTTAAAAAGCCTCCCTGGGCTTGGTTTCCACCACCTTGAAAGGGAAATTGGATACATTAGGAGGTCTGGACATGAGAAGCGCAGCCACCCCAGTTAGCACAGGCTAACTGGACCTTGGTGCCTATTCCTGGCCCGTTGTCTGACACTCTCTTGTCTGCCTGGTTTTTGAGGCTTCCTTGGGTTTGACCATCTGCTAAGCTTACTGATCACTCTCTCACTTGAACTGTAAACAGAGCCTTTGCTTGCTTCCAGGACTTCTGGGAGTCTGACCACAAACCCAGGTCTTAGCTCCATCCTACCCGGTCTTCTTCAGATGTCCAATCACCATCTATTGGACCTTTCCTCGACCTCTGATGCCTGCTTGACCATTTTTGCCTACTATGGGTGTTAGCACTTGGCTTGGCTGCATGGAATCTGACTCACTGCCCAACCACCCAGTTCAAAGGCCTCAGCTCCACCTCTGCCCCCAGTCTCCAGCCTCTCCCTGCCCCATCTTGAGCTCATGTTCTGTCCTTTCACCTTCCCCCATCTCCTCTCTGCTGGTTCCTCCTCTGTTTTCACAACTCATGGCCCCTTGGACCTGCTGTGGTCAGCATGCGCCCGGAGCAGTCACACCTTTCTCCATCCTCTAACTGGGCCATTTGATGACATGTCTCCTTTCTTGCCACATTCAACCTCAAGCCAGGCTGTCTTCAGTCCAAATGCATTAACCAAGGAGTCCAGATGCCCTGGCCCAGGTTAGCCCAGCTGTTGGTGTCTGGAAGACCTTGGGGGTAATGGATCACACTTTATTCCTGAGGCTCAGTCGCATTTTGTGCCCCAGGTTGGGTAACTGGGCCCTTTTTTTATTCTCCTGACTCAGTCCCAATAACTGACCAGAACCTTAGTTTTTCTAGTCCTGCCTTGGCCCTACCAGCCCCACTCTGGGGCCTAGATCCTGCTGAAGGCTTACTTGGGGCCCTACCATTTGCCAACAGGGCTTCCTGCAGCTACATCTTCTGTTGCTGAGCAACCAGGTAAGACCCCTCCAGTACCCCATCCAGGCCTGGACTTCTCTGGCACAGACTAGCCTATGACTCTTCCATAGGCACTTTTGATGCTGCCTTCTTCACACTGGCTGCAATTGGTGCCATTCCCTGACTCAGAGTCCCTCTCCGGGATGGTGGGGTGGGGTGGTATGCCTCATTGTCCACAGGCTTGATTCAATCTTGACCACCAACCTGGCCACCAAAGTCAAACAGTCTTTTCTAACAACAAGTTTCTACCCCATCAACTAATAAGGCCCTAGCGTTGACCTAAACCAATGGAAAATATCATCGCAAACACCTGGTCAATTGATTTTTCTACCTGTGTTACAGAAAGCAATAGAAACTCACATATTGCCAAAGGCTAGATGGTGTGTTAAGGCCTCTGACTGCAAAAGAGTTAAAGGAAGGAAGGGAGAAATCAGTGCAAGCTGGATGAGACAGAGGCCGTTTAAGAGATCTTTGGGGTTTTCACTTGCTGTGCAATTAGAGACAGGAGACCTAGTCCATATTTTTTCACACCTAAAATAAGACTAACAATATTGACTCACACAAGGATATGAAACTAAAGGAATTTCATACAAGTTTATTTATCAATTCATCAATCATTTAAACATTTATTGAATGCCCTCTAGGTCTCAGGCAGGGTATTGGGCACGGGGGATATAAGATGAGTAAGACACAGTAGCTCAAAGAACTCAGCATCTAGAGAGGAAGAGAGCTACTTGAACAAACATTATTTGTATTCAGTGTTGTGATACAGACATGCCAGCAAGTAGTTGCAAGTGGGAGAGTGGGGAACAGAGATGAGACAGCAGGGCTTCCTGGAGGTGACAGTGATTAGCCAGAAGAAGAAGTGTGGGCACCTCCTGGGCTGTCCAGTGGTTAAGACTCCACACTTCTAATGCCTGAGGTGTGGGTTCAATCCCTAGTCAGGGAACTGAAATTTCACATGCTGTGTGGTACAGCAAAAATAAATAAATATTGGTTTAAAAATAATACATTGAAAATATTTTTTTAAAAAAGAATAAGTGTGGCTCCATCAGACAAAGGGGATAGAAGAGCTTTCCAGACAGAAAGAGCAGCATAAACAAAGATATGTGGTAGAAGATCAACTTGGGGAGCATGTGTGTGTGTGTGTGTGTGTGTGTGTGTGTGTGTGTGTGTGTGTGTGTTCAGGGACATGGGAGAACTAGAAACTGATCAAAGTTCTTAGAGCACAAGGCAGATCTCTAGAGGCTTAAATCCCATGTTAGGAAGCTGGAATATATCTACCTATAGGAAACAGGAAATCACTCAATATTTTAAACAGAGGAGAGGGAGAGTCGGATGTGGCACTAGAAGGCTCACGAGGCTAGAGAATGGAGGAACGGATTAGAGAAGAGCAAGCCTTGAAGCAAGAAGACTAGGACAAGGGCTTAGTTAGCAAGGATGCACATGACGGGTCATGAGGGTCTGGGGACGTGGTTATAGGCTAGACACTAACATGGGAAAGTGAAAGGATGAGAAATACAGGGAAGAGCACAGGAGCCATTTGGCACAGGGTGACAAAATTACCTTCACTGGAGCTGGTGTACCAGAGCTGAGAAAATCTATAAAGCAGCAGGAGGAATAAGAAATATTACCTTCAAAGAGCAAGAGTAAGACTTATAGCCAACTTAGAGCCAACCTCTCAACAGAAATCACGGAAGCCAGAAGACAGGGACTAATATATCCAAAGTCCTAAAGAAAACAACTGCCCCCATAAAATTCCTACAATAAATATATCCTTCAAAAGCAAAGATGGAAAGAATTTCTGCTTCCTGGTGGGATACAGTAGCTTAAGGCAGACCAGCATTCCTGCCAAGAACAAGTAGAAGAGCCAGATAAATAGAGAAATCATTCATTTGAAGTCATTGGAGGTCCATGAGGAAATGCGAACTGGAGGGACTGAGACTCTGGCGAGGAAGCAAACAGAGAGGTGAGCCGACTTCTGCAGCCATAAGGAGTCTGAGGATGGGGCTTTGCACCAATGAAAAGCTGTTGGGGACCAGAGAAACCAGCAGAGCTTCTGGTGGAAATTTGAGGATGCTGGATCTCACGGATTAGTTTTCTTTCAAGTAAATTCCTCTAACCAAGCACTGACTTGGCTTCCTTATCCTTATCATGATGCCAGATGTCATGGCCCAGGTAAGGATGGGGCGATTCTGTCCTCTGTCCTGGCCGCTTTCCATGGAGCTCAGATGGGTAACATTAGTCCTAGAAAGCCTGCAAGGTAGCAGAGCTATTCTGTTGAATGAGAAAGTGAGAGTCAGAGTCAAGATTGGGAGGCCAAGAGGAGAGTTCAGTGCAGAAATGGGCCGCACCTGGGCCAGTACTGGATGCCTTGATTAAGAGAAATCCAGAAACCTGAAACCACACTTGTTATTCCCAGACTGCACTTCTCTTGGCTTCCCTCTTAGGCATGAGAGTTTCCATTCTGTTTCTTCCTGCCTGGACTACCCTCCAAATGGCTCCACCCTTCTCTAGGTACCCATCATTTCTCCCATAGGCCCTACTTCCAACCTTAGGCCATCCGCATCCCACCCAGAGCCCTCTCTCTTCAACACCCTCAGACCACTTAACACTGGCCACAATCCCCCTCATATGGTGGCTATTCAAACCCTCCATGGACAGCTCCCAACTACTCTCTAGCCTTAGGTTCTTTGTTGCCCAGGAACTAACTGGCAGAGCCACCTCACTCTTGCTACCAAGCATCTAGGCTAAATAGTGCCCCCCAAAGATATCCAGGCTCTAATTTCTAGAACTTGCTCATGTTACCTTATATGACAAAATGCACTTTGTAGGTGTGATTAACGGTTTTTACCCTAAAGATGTTTAAGATGTGATTATCACAAATTTGGGGGCTTCAAACAACACAAATACATTATTACTTTGCCATGTTGTAGGTCAGAAAGTCAACATTCAGGTGTTTGCAGGGCTAAGTTCCATCTGGAGAATCTGTTTCCATGCTTTTCCCAGCTTCTAAAGGCCGCCTGCTTTCCTTGACTGGTGGCCCTAGCATTCAACCAGCAATATTGGCCCAAGTCCTTCTCAAGCGGCCATTTCTCTAGTTTTCCTTCTGATTCCCTCTTTCAC
The DNA here is from genome assembly GCF_016772045.2 of Ovis aries. Lineage (NCBI taxonomy): Eukaryota > Metazoa > Chordata > Mammalia > Artiodactyla > Bovidae > Ovis > Ovis aries. The sequence continues at coordinate 47,663,257 of NC_056076.1, forward strand.
TTTAAGGATCCTTGTGATTACACTGGGTTCAAAGAGATATCGTAGGATCTTCTCCCTGTCTTAAGGTCAGCTTTAGCAACCTTAATTCCCCTTTGCTTCCTAACTTTCACAGGTTCTGGGGATTAGAACACAGACATCTTGGGCCAGGGGGGCAGGGATTATTCTGACTACAACAGGAGATGACAAGAAGAACCTTCCAGGTGGGATGGAAAAGTATAAGTCAATGTCTGGAAGAAGGAATGTGTCATGTAGGTTTGAGGGACAATGAGGGGACTCGTGGGCAAAGAAACTAGGGTTCCAGGGGTGACTTGTGAGAATAAGACTAAAGAGTTAGTTTGGAGCTAGATGGTGGGTGAAAGGCTTTGAATGCCAGGATGGCGAAGAGCTTTGCTGTGCAAACAAGAGGGAACAGGGGATATCTTAATGGAAATGTGGTTTACCAGTTATTACCAGGATGTGGTAAGAGGTAAGACCACAGAGAGGATCTGGCATTCATTTCCTTGACCTTATTTCCATCATGATACCGAGAATTGAGGAGAAGGGGTGATCCTGGGCATCACATGGCATAGAGGTAGGAGTAATACGGCCAAAACAGCAGGACACGAAAACGGAGAGAAAGTGGAGAAAAGAGAAGGAGAGACGGGGTGGACAGGGCAGAGTTTAACCCCTTCACAACCTGCCCCCACCTTTTAATGCCCATTGAATAGGCCTGATTCTGTTTTGATAGAAAACACACCCAGCACATGGTTCAGAAGGCTATAGAATTGAGAGCTATTAAATACTAAAAAGACAAGGTGAGAAACAATTTGCAAAATCTCCTCTTTTTATAGACTGCAGCGATTGAGAAAAATTGAGTAAATTCCCCAGCTGCCTCAACTGCAGTCTGTTTCAAGATTCCATCAATTTTTTACGGTACAATCAATATTTATGAATCCCCAAAGAAATGTCTCAAAGAGAAACCCAGCGCAACATTTTCTCAGTGGTTTGCAGAGATGTAACAGGGGGACCTAAATAACTTTTAAAATAATCTCAATGACAATCAAAGACTCTTCCATAGCCAATATGGTTTAATGTCGGTGTTTATATTAGCGCTGTTCTGCCCAGGGTGGGGGTAGGGGAGGGAAAGCGCTTGGAGTTTAATCTGCCCAAAAGATGACACGTGGCAATAATAAGTCCACCATAATATGGTACTTAAAAATTCAAAGGAAGTGCTATATTAAAAAGTCCCTGGGTTTTTTTTTTTAATGCATTAAAATATCCTCCATTGGTTAAGCAATGGATTTTTTCAGTCAGCTGGAAAAAAAGATTTCTGGGGGAAAAAAAAAAAAAAAACAGACAAACAAATCCACACTGCTTTAATGGCTACTTTAGGTTTAATATCTAAACTTATTTAAATAACTCTGAGCCCTCCTGCTGAGAAATATTGAAACTAATGGATTCCTTTGTGCGTAATCTCCATTTAAATGTAGAGTTTAATTTCCCTTTCGGCTAAACCTGTGTGAAACTAGTCTAGAAATGTCCCTCTAAAAAAAGAGAAAGCCCCATATAGAATATTTAGGGGGATTCCTTTATTTTATTTAAAATTGGTTTTGGGCATTAAAAGTAAATAGCCAGCCAACAGTGAGCCCGCAGACCGCCTGAATCTATACCTGGGGCTCCAGAAGGTAGGGGTGGGGCAGGGCTGCAGGGGCCTGGGGCCCAGATGTCCACATGAGCAATGCGAACACCTTGGCCTGGCACCGACCAAGTGCCACCCGTGAGATATGCTTTCAGGGCCACCTGGCAGACGTTGGCACAGGGCCATCTGTGCCAACAGCATGCTGTCCGCATCCTTCCCATATTGAGAAAGCCAGAAATTCCCCTACTGGAGCTTCATCTCTGTGGCTAATGGCTTTGATTTCTGTTCCATGCAAATTGCCTCAGCCAGGGTCGCACTTCCCTTGCGGCTGAAGGCCATTTTGTGTGCATGAATATTCATAGCGTCCTGTGAGGTCAGAGTACAAGCCAGGACCAAGAAATTGATCTATGGTGCACTTTTATTCAACAGGTAGCAAAACCGTGGCCCAGAGAGAGTCAGGTCTCCCTGGTTAGTGTCGGAGGAGGAACAAGAGCCCAGGTGTTCTGATTTTCAAGCCACCAGTCTCCCTTTGCAGGGGTGCACTCTACATGGACAGACCCTGGGTGCCCATGTCTTCTACATCCTGGTGTTAATCCACGTGATTTTTCATCCTTGCCACATAACTGAGAATTTAAACAGCATGTGTGAATGTGTCTAAAATTGAGTGTAGGGGTTTATATCCAGTGTGTTTCTTATAACCACTCCAAGCTGTATGGCATGAGAACAGTAGAGTTCTCACCAAAGGATTCCTTTAGCCATCTTCTCTCAGTTGTATAAGCTAAAGCCAAGTTATAAAGATACAATTTATATATAACTCTTTTCATGGCACCCATGGAGAGGGCAATGGCACCCCGCTCCAGTACTCTTGCCTGGAAAATCCCATGGATGGAGGAGCCTGGTGGGCTGCAGTCCATGGGGTCGCTAAGAGTTGGACATGACTGAGCGACTTCACTTTCACTTTTCACTTTCATGCACTGGAGAAGGAAATGGCAACCCACTCCAGAGTTCTTGCCTGGAGAATCCCAGGGACGGGGGAGCCTGGTGGGCTGCCATCTCTGGGGTCGCACAGAGTCGGACACGACTGAAGCAACTTAGCAGCAGCCGCAACTGCGTAAAATAAGCTACACTGGCCAGGACAATTCATAGGCAAGGGCAGGTACTAATGGGTTAAATCTGAGAGCGAGAATGAGATGAAAGTCTTTAATACAACATCTCTGTGACTGAGAAGAGTCCTGTAACAGAAGCAAGTTTCCTGGATTCTGGTCCCAATTTCTTCTCTTAAGAGCTGTGAGAATGAGGCAGTCTTGCATGCCTGCTGAGCATCACTTGCCCCATCTTTCTAATGGGGATGATGAGAACAATAACTTAGCAGCCCAAAGGCAGGACCCTGGACCATATGATTTTGGGGGATTCTTCAAGCTATAGGATTTGATTATATTATATTATGACACTGCCAACAAGTATAAGACAAACAATGCTTGAGGTACACACACACACACACACACACACACACACACACACACACCAGCTCTGAAGTCAAAATCCACTTCTCAGACTTGCATAATATAGATGACTTAGAAAACATGAGGGTCAACCATGAAACACAGACTAAGGTGATTGTGCTGGTATACAGCTGTGTGTCTGTCCTGTCTCTTGGCCTCTGCAAGACCACTTGCAGAACATCCTTGTATATCAAATGGCTAGGCAGTGTGATCTGAGGGATACCAAGCTATAACAAACCTTTGTAATAAAAGCAAAGACATCACTTTGCCGACAAAGGTCCGCCGTCCATATAGTTAAAGCCTTGGCTTTTCCAGTAGTCATGTATGAAAGTGAGAGGTGGACCATAAAGAAAGCTGAGCATTCAAGAATTGATGCTTTTTAACTGTGGTGCTGGAGAAGACTCTTGAGAGTCCCTTGGACAACAAAGAGATCCAACCAGTCAATTCTAAAAGAAACCAATGCTGAATATTCATTGGAAGGACTGAGGCTGAAGCTACAACACTTTGGCCACCTCATGCAAAGAACTGACTGATTGGAAAAAAAAAAAACAACAACCCAATACTGGGAAAGATTGAGGGCAGAGGGAGAAGGGGACGACAAAGATTGGACATCATTGACTCAATGGACATAAGTCTGAGCAAACTCTGGGAGATAGTGAAGGACAGGGAAGCCTGGCATGCAGCAATTAATGGGGTCGCAAAGAGTCAGACACGACTGAGGGATTGAACAACAATGAAGTCCATGCTCTAAAAATATTATACCCAGCAGCCTGCATCAGGGATCACCATGCCTAGTCACTTCTGTCCTTGAAAACATTGAAAACTTCAGTTCAAATGCAGAATTAGACCAGGGGGAGACATTGCTGTTATTAGCCATTAACATGTTAGCTAGAAATCAATTCTTCCGTCACCTAACAGGGCTTTGAAGATTGCAGAAATTTACATCAGAAGAGAGGAAAGCATAGGACAGAGCTCAGCTACTGCCCAGGAAAGCAAAGGCTGGTCTAAATGACAGCTGGGGTCAGTGGAAGACAGGGCAGAGTGAGGAGGATGCTTGGCGGGGTGGAAAGAAAGCCTGAAGGTGAGCTACTCATGTCAAAGTGCCTGCGGGTACCACGACTGCCTGGGCACCATGCCCAACTGCTGTGCTGACTTCTGAGCAACAGAAGAAACAGCTCCTGCTCTTAAGGAACTTCGAGTCCAGCTGGGGAGACAAAACATTGCAGGATCCAGCAGGCAGCTAGAAGCAGACGGAGACTCAGAGCACTGTGGGGAATTACAGGAGACTTGGCTGCCTGGGCGGGTGGGAAAGTCTCCAGAGAGAAGAGGACAGCTGGAAAAAGGCCGTCAAGGACTGGTCAGAGGTGGGCAAGAGGAAAAGCCAGGGGGACAATGGAGATACCACCGAGCTCATGACATAGCACCACAAAGTGGCACCGGTCACAGGGCCCCACTTTGCGCTGAAGGGCTATATGGGTCATAGGTCAAGACTCAGACTCCACCCACGGGAGAAGAGTCCAAACCCTAGGCAAGGAGATGGGAAACATCTATCTGACCCAGCCTTCAGGGCCCATGACTGCGTCTAGTGCCAAGTGGTAGGACTCACTTGCCTGATGGGAGCGTGCTACAGGATATACGGAAAATGAGGGGGCTGCAGGAAAAGGGGAAGAACTGGAAGCGTCACTGCAACCTACCACTCATGGCTTATCCCCCTCAAAGCTATTACATGCTGCCCAGGGCTGTGTCCCGTTCATCTCTGTAAGCTAATCCTTACCACGGTGCCTGGTATAGAGGAAGTGGCTGAACTTGTTGATGTGTGTCCTCGGTAGAAATGCCAGCCAATCTCACTAAACGGCAAAGCAGAGTCAGGCTGAGTTCCTGTGTTTCAGCCCTGCCAGGGAACTGACTGATAACGGGCAATGATTCATCAGGAGGGCAGAACTGACTCAAATAAATTTCAAGATGCTACGCTTTCCTATGGCATCTCCATTCAGTGTGCCGCTAGCCTTCTGATGGTGCCGCTGGACCCTTCCTACAGGGTGTTCCTGCTGTGCCCGAACTGTGAACATTCCCCGCCAACCACATGCAGCTCTAGCCGGTTCCCACCTAGTTCTGTCAGACCCAAAATGACCAGTGTCTTTATTACAGAACTGCTGGTTCTCTAGGCACAAAATATTAAGGGAGCAATCTAATTAGCCTGTTTGTATATACTTGAACATTATTTTCTTGTCTTGGCAGCTCTGTGTTTACCCTCACCCCCCTCCACCTACCAGGCTGTGCCCACACCCATGCCCACCCTTTCCTGTTTCTGGTCCCCTGCTCCAGTCATTTCTGACCTCCTGAGGTGGACTTTTCTATTCCTCAGTTCAGTTCAGTTCAGTCGCCCAGTCATGTCCGACTCTTTGCAACCCCGTGAATCGCAGCACGCCAGGCCTCCCTGTCCATCACCAACTCCCAGAGTTCACTCAAATTCGCGTCCATCAAGTCAGTGATGCCATCCAGCCATCTCATCCTCGGTCGTCCCCTTCTCCTCCTGCCCCCAATCCCTCCCAGCATTAGAGTCTTTTCCAATGAGTCAACTCTTCGCATGAGGTGGCCAAAGTACTCCAGTTTCAGCTTTAGCATCATTCCTTCCAAAGAAATCCCAGGGCTGATCTCCTTCAGAATGGACTGGTTGGATCTTCTTGCAGTCCAAGGGACTCTCAAGAGTCTACTCCAACACCACAGTTCAAAAGCATCAATTCTTTGGCGTTCAGCCTTCTTCACAGTCCAACTCTCACATCCATACATGACCACAGGAAAAACCATAGCCTTGACTAGACGGACCTTTGTTGACAAAATAATGTCTCTGCTTTTCAATATGCTATCTAGGTTGGTCATAACTTTTCTTCCAAGGAGTAAGTGTCTTTTAATTTCATGGCTGCAGTCACCATCTACAGTGATTTTGGAGCCCAAAAAAATAAAGTCTGACACTGTTTCCACTGTTTCCCCATCTATTTCCCATGAAGTGATGGGACCAGATGCCATGATCTTCATTTTCTGAATACTGAGCTTTAAGCCAAATTTTTCACTCTCCTCTTTCACTTTCATCAAGAGGCTTTTTAGTTCCTCTTCACTTTCTGCCATAAGGGTGGTGTCATCTGCATATCTGAGGTTATTGATACTTCTCCCGGCAATCTTGATTCCAGCTTGTGTTTCTTCCAGTCCATCATTTCTCATGATGTACTCTGCATATAAGTTAAATAAGCAGGGTGACAATATACAACCTTGACGTACTTCTTTTCCTATTTGGAACCAGTCTGTTGTTCCATGTCCAGTTCTAACTGTTGCTTCCTGACCTGCATATAGGTTTCTCAAGAGGCAGGTCAGCTGGCCTGGTATTCCCATCTCTTTCAGAATTTTCCACAGTTTATTGTGATCCACAGAGTCAAAGGCTTTGGCATAGTCAATAAAGCAGAAATAGATGCTTTTCTGGAACTCTCCTGCTTTTTCGATGATCCAGCGGACGTTGGCAATTTGATCTCTGGTTCCTCTGCCTTTCTAAAACCAGCTTGAACATCTGGAATTTCACAGTTCACATATTACTGAAGCCTGGCTTGGAGACATTTGAGCATTCCTTTACTAGCTTGTGAGATGAGTACAATTGAGCGGTAGTTTGAGCATTCTTTGGCATTGCCTTGCTTTGGGATTGGAATGAAAACTGACCTTTTCCAGCCCTGTGGCCACTGCTGAGTTTTCCAAATTTGCTGGCATATTGAGTGCAGCACTTTCACAGCATCATCTTTCAGGATTTGAAATAGTTCAACTGGAATTCCATCACCTCTACTAGCTTTGTTCTTAGTGATGCTTTCTAAGGCCCACTTGACTTCACATTCCAGGATGTTTGGCTCTAGGTGAGTAATCACACCATTGTGATTATCTTGGTCATGAAGATCTTTTTTGTACAGTTCTTCTGTGTATTCTTGCCACCTCTCCTGAATATCTTCTGCTTCTGTTAGGTCTATACCATTTCTGTCCTTTATCAAGCCCATCTTTTCATGAAATGTTCCCTTGGTATCTCTAATTTTCTTGAAGAGATTTCTATTTCTACTTAGCCCTTAAGAGAGGAATTCTACATCTTTTTTTAACAATTGAAGTTTAATTTATAATATTGTGTTAGTTTCAAGTATATAGCAAAGTGATTCAGATATATATATATTTTCCATTATAGTTTATTGTAATATATTGAATACAATTCCCTATGCTATACAGTGGGCTTCCCAGGTGGTGCCGTGGTAAAGAATCCACCTGCCAAGGCAGGAGACACAAGAGACTCTGGTTCAATCCCTGGGTCAGGAAAATCCTCTAGAGTAGAAAGTGGCAACCCACGCCAGTATTCTTGCCTGGAAAATTCCGTGGACAGCGAGCCCTGGTGGGCTACCGTCCAGGGTGTTGCAAAGAGTTGGCCACTAGTGAGCAAGTGAGCACATCCACTATTCCGTAGGACCTTGTTGTCCATGTTGCATCCAGTAACTTGTGTCTGTGAATTCCAAACTCCTACTTTATCCCTCTGCATCCTTTCTCCTTTGGTAATGATAAGTTTGGAGATTCCTTAAAAAAACTAAAAATGGAGTTACCGTATGATCCAACAATCCCACTCCTGGGCATATATCTGGAGGAAACTCTAATTCAAAAAAGCACACACATCCCTATGTTCATAGCAGCACTATTCACAACAGCAAAGACATGGAAGCAACCTAGGTGTCCACTGACTGATGAATGGATAAAGAAAATGTGGTACATGTGTATCTTTTATTGATCCTCCAGCTTCCCCAGGGAATGGGGCTGGAAATTATCAAGGACAAATTAAAGGAGGGGCTTTAGCTCATATATACATGTTACCTTCAAGGAAGGTGGCCATCCAGTCTCTTTGTCACAAAGTAAGGTATTAGGAGAACTCCTACAGCTCAACAGTGGGTAACCCACCCTTACTACTCTAACCATAGCTGAGCTGATTCTGGTGCAGGCACAACCTGGAGCAACCACGTAAGACCAGGCATTTGGTAACCCTGGAGTAGACTGACATATTCTGCCATGTAGCATGCTGCAAATCAGCCCACCCAAATCTTCTTTTGGGGAAGAATGAATATTGACTGAACAAAGAGAAGCCAGATGGCAGAATGTGTGATTGCCTTCCTGAGGGATACTGAACTCCTTTTTCATTTCTCCACAAAACATGATGCACAACATCTATGTCTTAGAAGAGCTGCTGTGTCTTGGGAGAACTATGGCTACTAAGGACGTATCTGGAGGAATTCCACATTCCAAGATAGCCTTCAACACACAGCTCCAAAACACTCATCTCTTCCCTAGAAGCACTAAGGAATCTGATGGTAGAGAAAGGGAAGGGGTCACAAAATGTTGTCTCTACCCTAGATGTATATCCACCCACAGGTAATTTCATAAATCTGGTATTGACTAAATTAAAAAAAACAAAGCAGTTAATTCATTTCATTGATGTCACTGATTAGCTTACCATTGGTTCTTAATTATTGCAGTTCAGTAACAGTGCCTTCAGGTTAACTCGGTGTGAGTCTTATGTAATTGTAGCACCAAACTCCTCTCTGTAGTCTTCTGCTTTTCCAGCTGGTTGGCCAGAACCGACTGTAACACGGTCATCGCCCATAACACAGAGTACTCAGAGGGCACTCAAAATGAGGGTGAGTGGCTCATCTCGTTATCCTTGTTGATCTGGCCCAGAGTTAGAATCCCTGCTGGTGATATTACTTTTCAGTATATGGGGCCTGGGTTCATGCTGTTGGAATGTCTCTTAATTAAGGATCTTTTTTTGTCTTATGCATAAATTAATCAAGGTAATTATTGCAGCATTATTATTATTACATTATACTTATAGAGCACCTATCTCCAAGGTGCTTAAAGCAGTTTATAGATTTTTTTTAATCTAATGAACTCTAGCAGCCTCTAGGCAAGATGGAGAGCAGAGCAGGGATTATTAGAGCCACACTCTAGTTGGAGAAAATGGGTCAGGCCAGAAGTAGGGGTGGTTGCTGGTTGCTGCAAAAAATAACTCCCTTAGATTCGCTTATATGCACGTGTCCATGTTCCCCCTGTTGATGGAGGTATGGGGTGGGGGGACACCTGCTGTTGGCTGTGGTAGAAGGTGTTCCTTCTTTATCTGCAGAAGCTGTAGTCAGACAGCACCTCTGGAGCCCAGAGAGCTCAAACAGGCTTAGAAAGCAGACCAGAAATATTAGTTTCTCCTCCCCCTCTTCCCCCTTTTCCTTCCTGACCTTCCCTGACCTAGTGCTCCTTTGCAGAGCTGGAAGCAAAGGGTGCAAGGAGAGAGGAGAAGACTTCCTCCGCCCCTGGCATCGGCACACCTCCGTTTACTGTGGCCCTGACTTCAGTCATCATGATTTCACATCTTGCTCTGAGGAACCTAGTTCCTTGAGAATGGCAGAGAACTGGGATGGCACAGAGCAGAGCCTGAGGGCTCTGAGGGAGACCCAAGTGCTGATGAAGATGGGGTGGGGTGGGGCATTTCCAGTCCACTCGTCCCTGTCTAGGGGGCAGCATCGTGTAAGAGCCCTGAGCTAAAAGTTCCTGTATTCAGTACTGTGTGTATGTGTGTGTGTGTGTATGTGTGTGTGTACACGCACTACGTCACTTCAGTCGTGTCCGACTCTGTGCGACCCCATGGACCTCAGCCCACCAGGTTCCTCTGTCCATGGGATTCTCCAGGCAAAAATACTGGAGTGGGTTGCCATTTCCTTCTCCAGGATTCAGTACTGTAGATAATGGTAGCAACAAATAATATCAAGAAGGCAATCACGCAGATGTATTCCCAGGTACAGATAATAGGTTTCTCTCCTCTCTCACAAGATTACTGGGCCATGCTTGGCTGTCAGCATCCACTTTGTTTTAACCCAGCAGAATATAGTGGCTACTCATCAGAATGTAAGAAAATCATGGTGCCCGCAGGGTAAACAATCGGTAACTGACAATGAGCAAAGAGCATCTAGTGACGTATTCAGTAACTGTGGAGTCTCTGCCTCCAGGAGACCCTCATTCATTTCATTAAGCAGATGTAATTCACAGCAATCCACGTGTTCCCTTAACAGAGAAAATTTCTTCCCTTTCCTCTCCTCTGTCTGGCTTAGTCAAGACTCAAATCAGATAGCACTGGTTCATTTCACAATTATTTGTCACAGTAATCCATTTACCTTAAGGATCAGGCACTGTTCTGGGCACTGGGGTAGAGAAGTGATATAACAGATTTTTTAAAAAATCCTTGTTCTCACAGGGCAGGGAAGTAGGGAGGACAGAAAATAAGGAAAGAACAAATTATCCAACAAGTTAGAAAGCTATAAGTGCCATGGATAAACATTAAAGGAGGGAAAAGTTAATAGGGCATCCTGATCGATATTGTTGTTCAGTCTCTCAGTCATGTCTGACTCTGTGGCCCCATGGACTGCAGCACACCAGGCCTCCCTGTCCTTCACCATCTCCTGAAGCTTGCTCAAACTCATGTCCATTGAGTCAGTGATGCCATCCAACCATCTCATCCTCTGTCATCCCCTTCTCCTCCTGCCTTCAATCTTTCCTAACCTGATGGTCTTTTCCAATGAGTCAGTTCTTCACATCAAGTGGCCAAAGTATTGGAGTTTCAGCTTCAGCATCAGTCTTTCCAATGAATATTCAGGACTGAGTTCCCTTGGGATGGACTGGTTTGATCTCCTGGCAGTCCAAGGGGCTCTCAAAAGTCTTCTCCAATACCACAGTTGAACAATTTTAATAGGATATTTATTGAAGACTTCTGAGCAAAAATTTGAAGGAGATGGAAAAGTGAACCTTGCAGGTGTAAGAAAATATTGCAACTAAAGGGAACGGGAAGTGCAAGGCACCAAGACCAGAGGATGACTGACTCCTCCGAGGAAAAACAAGAAGTGGGGTGACTATCAAAATAAATGTTTAACAAGCATTGGCAAGGATATGGAGAAATTGGAATCCTTGTTTGTAGCTGGTGGGAACTTAAAATGGTACTGTTGCTGTGGAAAACATTTTGGCAGTTCCTCAAAATTTAAACATAAAATTACCATATGAACCATCAATTCTACTCCTAGAGACACACTCAAAGGAACTGAAAGCAGTAACTTGAACAGATACCTGTATGCCAATGTTTATTGGTGGAAACAACCCAAATGCCCATCAACAGATGAATTTTACGACAAATGTGGTCTATGCATATGGTGGAATATTATGCAACAGATCTCCATAAGGACCTTGGCTTGGACTCTAGGATGGTAATCATGTGGGGGAAGGGGAAGGAGCTGAGGAGTAACCCGGTTAGAACATTTTAGCAGGTTTCTATGTTAAGAGTCAAAAAAAGAGGAGCAAAGATGGAAGCAGAGAAACAAATAAAGAGGAGGCCATTGTCATGCTCTGGGTAAGAGATGGCATGGTTTGGTGGTGGCAATGGATGTGATAGGAAGAGATGATGTTCTAGATGTAATTTTCAAGTGAACATAAATATAGTTGCTGATGAATATTGGATATGAGAGAAAGAGAAGAGTTAAGATAGTCCAAAAGTTTTTTGACCTGAGCGACTGGAAGGATGGTGTTAGTTACCAGTAACTGAATAGAAAGAATATCATCCCGCTATGCTGCAGTCCATGGGGTTGCACAGAGTCGGACACTACTGAAGCGACTTAGCAGCAGCAGCAGCATACAGGTTGGGGGATCAGGGGATCAATAACTCATACAGGACATGGAAAGTTTGAAATGGAAACTTTCCAAGTAGAGATATCTAGAAGGTAGTTGAATATATAAACCTTGAATTGAGAGAGAAGTTCAGACTAGAGTTAAAATGTTTAGAGACCTCAGCATATAGTTAAGTCCACCAAAGGAGGGAGTGTAGATAGAGAACGAGAGCTCCAAGAACTGAGCCCCAGGGGGCCCAGGGTCAAGTGGTCAATGCGATGAGAAGGCAGAGACGCAGCAGTCAGTACAAAGGGAGAAAACAGAAGCATGGGGGCCCCTGGCAACCGAGAGTGGAAAGCATTTTTTGGAGAAAGTGTCACCAACTGTGTTCAATACTGCTGAGAGTTTGAATAAACGAGGACTGAGAACTGGCTATTAGATCTAGAAATATTATGACTTGACAAGAATAGTTTCAGTGGGAGGAGGAGGTAAAAGCCTCAGTGGGGCAAGTTCAAGTGAGAATGGAAGGGGAGGAATTGGAGACAGCAAGTAGAGAGAAGACTTTGGAAGAGTTTTGCTAAAAAGTGGGCCAGAGAAATGGGGCAGTAGATGGAGAAGTGGAGGGGCCTCATTCTTTCTGGTTTGTCCACTGCCCCTCTTTGAGTTCACAGTCCTACCTCCCCAAATAGACTGTGAGCTCCTTGAGGTCAGGAAGTGTATCTCATTGCTCACTGCGTCCCTATCAGCAAATGTTTGCTATATTGAAATACAGACTTGAGTATAGTCATCTTGATTTCCCAAGGAGTAAAATTTGGTGGGGAAACAGGGAATGTATAGCAAGCTGTCTGCTCTGTACTAAAGCCTGCACCATGTACCAACTCAGTTAACCCTCTCAACATCTTTATGAAATGTATTCTGTTGCTGACCCCATTTTCCAGATGAGAAAAATTAAAGGACTTAGAATTTAGGTTAATCGGTAAGACTATGGAGCATATGAGGAGCCATGTGGCTCTGAACCCTGTGCTGACACTGCGTCCTCCTCTTCTAAGAGTCTCGGGATTTTAGGAAAAGGCAACAAAACTTGCTTTTACTCCCATTTGATGGGCTGGTGTTCTCTGTGTAAGGATCCACTCAGCTGGAAGGAAAGAAGCAGTTCTTGGTTCCACCTTTGAAACTAAAGAACTATTCTTCAGGAGGTTGTACAGCCATCATGTGTGTCCTTAGACGAGTCATTAACACACAGCAGTGTACACTTTGGCTGCAGAGCGTGCACGCTCTAGTTGTGGCACCTGGGCTCCAGAGCACGAGGGCTCAGTAGCTGGTGTGCGGGCTCAGTTGCCCCACTGTTGTGGGATCCTAGTTCGCCAGCCAGGGATCAAGCCTGAGTCCCCCGCATTGGAAGGTGGGTTCTTAACCACTGGAGCACCGGGGAACTCCCACAGGTGCCGCTTTCTTGACTCCACCAAACTGCCCAAGGGCTTGCTTTGTGACCATGCCATCCTGGGATATTCTCACTTATCTTTCCAGGAGGCCCCCACTATGACCTGTAATCCCAAGGTAGGAAGTAGCTTACTCAGCCTTTACTTTTTCATGTGCCCATAGACATATACAGTCACGCTTCATTTCCTGCCTCTCTGGAAGGTGCTGATCCCAGGCAGGCACCAACATCTCTTTGGTTACATCCATCAAACGGAATCTTCCTAAAGCAGTTTAGGCCTCCCTGCCTTCTTTAGAGAGTAAACTGAGTGTGAGTTGGGCTTTTAATTCTGCGGTACCTGCAAATAGGCTTGAGAATGTGGAGTGCCCAGTGTGGACCTTCCGTGTGAATGCTCAATCAATACTGATGCAACAATAAGGCCAGAACACCATAGATTGTTCCTAACTTAGTGCCCCATTTTCTCACAGTTAGCATGTTTGGTCCTTAAATGTTATTTGAATGAAAGAATGAAGAGATGAATCTGTACTGAGCTGCAATGCACTAATTCCCTCAAAAGCTAAAAAGTCCTTAGGGCTCCTTGCCCATCTCTGCATACACACGCGCACCCTTCACTCTCCGTTCATTTCTGCTTTCTGAAGTCTCCAGTCCCTTCCCTCCTTCAGGGGTTCCATTGTCACGTTTCACTGTAGTCAGAGCCTACCTCTGGCAGCAGCTTCCCATCTCACTTCAGCAATTCTGATCTATTAATCATCCAAAGACCAGATAATTGATCTCTCTTCAGCAGTACCCAGGTAAAGGAAAGGTGCCTGAACTCTGAGATGGAGCCTCAGAAGCTCTCCTACTGATAAAATGCTTGAGTTTCTGTGTATCAATAGGTGAAACCTACTTTGGCTAGGACTTACCATTTACTTATTCATTAATTCAAAACATATTTGGTTCCAAACATTTGGGACCACTGGGTAGCCAAGTTTCAAAAAAAAAAAAAAAGAAATTTCACCTTAAAAGTGATGTAGGTGCTGTACTAGTCTAAAAACACCAGTATTGACATTTTTGCTGTGATATGAATGGATTTTAAGAGGCACTCTTAATTCAAGCCTTTGCTATTTTCAGTCCTAATGTCCAAATGGGGAGGTGGGAAAGATGATCATTTTTCAGCTCCAAAATTATAATTTATTGAGGTTTTTGGAATTTCTTTAATGCTAATAGCTTCTGAGGAGTAAATCGAACCTGCCCTTGGATTTTCCTCATCTGGTACATCAAGCAAGGACTGAGGCTTAATTAACATTTCTTGTATCGACACTTCTAATCAAGGCACACCACACGACTCAAGCCAACAGCATGCATTCTCCGTACACCAGTTGTTAACAAGGCCTAGGTTGGAGGACCTTCTTCCCCAGGTCTTTCAGCCTGAGCTTCTGATGGCATGTGTCCCCAGGTTACTGAGGAAGCCGGTCTCATCCCTTAGACTCAGCTGTCCTCTGCTTCGGGTCTGCTGGCCCTCTGTGACACCCTGATATCTAAATATATAAATGTGCAAAGACAGTTAACTAGGACTTATTTGTGCCTTGGGAATTAAAAAAAAAGTAATTAACTGGTATTTTTAACGCATTTTCTCTTTACAGGGTGATCTAGTTAAACGGTTCAGTTATAAGATCAGGGAATTTGGTACCTTTTGAAATAGCCCATCCAAAGTTACCTTAATGGGCTGGTAGCTTGAGCTTTGTCTCCTGGAGAAGCTAACGGGGAGAGCAGACGTGGTCCGAGGAGCAAGTGGAGACAGATCCAAGCACCCCCGGCACCAGAGGGTCGCAGTCAACATCCCTGTGGTCGAGCTAAAGGAAGCAATTCACTCCCTGAGCTCAAGAAGACATTTATAATAATATCATTGCAGACTGAGAAAATGCTTTCTTCCTATCACCAAAGTATTTACAATACTTACTGCCATATTTAAGAAACAGAATTCTCTCTAATCTCTTCAGACATCAAGCTGCAAATTCTACATTTGGATCTATTGATCAGAATACATTGTTAGCTTAGAGGTCAGAAAATTTGAGCTGTGGCTAATGTGTGCTGCCCACCAACATTTGCGGGGAAATGTGCATGTTAGCACCACCCTGGCAAAAAATAGAAAGCACTATGTCATAGAGACTGGCTACCAAAGGTGGTCCCCAGCGATCCTGCTTCCTGTATGCACACTCTCATGTAGTCGGCCCCCTCCTTTATGATACCAGGGGTTGGTCCTTACTACCAATAGAATATGGCAGAAGTGATGGTATGGAGCTCCTCCAGATTCGTTTATAAAAAACTCTGTAGCTTCTCTCTTGTGCTCTCTCTCTTCATCTCTATCTCTCCCTGTCTCTCTCCTCTCTGTCTCCTCCTGCCAACAATCATGTGAGTGAACTTAGATGTGAATCTTCTGGAGACTTCCCTGGTGGTCCAGTGATTAAGACTTTGCCTTCTAATGCAAGGGATGAGGGTTCAAACTCTAGTCGGGGAGCTAAGATGCCACATGCCCCAGGGCCAAAAAGCCAAAACATAAAACAGAAGCAATACTGTATCAAGTTCAATAAAAACTTTTAAAAATAGTCCAAACAAACAAAAAGTGAATCTTCCATCCTTGCCAAGCTTTCAGATGAAGGGGGCACCTCCACCAGCATCCTGACTGCAACCCCCCTGATCTAAAACCACCTGGGGAACCTGCTTCTAGATTTCCTGATCCTCAGAAACTGTGTGCTATTATAAATGCCTGTTATGTTAAGCCAGTACATCTGGGATATTGTCTTACACAGCAATATGTAAGTAATTCAAACTATGAAAATATGTCACACTCTCTGAATCAGAACACAATTGCATAGACATGGTATTAAGTGTAATGGTCCCCGTGGGTCATTTCTGCCCTCTTACAGCCCAGAGTGATAATACCCTTAAGGCCTCTACTTCCTTCCCCTCCCTGAAAATTTTGCTTAGGGCATGGCCTTCCACACAGCTTATCACAGCGCTTTGCTTTTCAGTGGCTTTATTTATGGGGTCCAGACAGTTTGGCAGCTTTGGAGATCAGTTCTCTGGACAGGAGAGACCCTGGGGCTTAAAGGACCTCTCACTTTCTAGCACATGGTGGTTGCTGGACCTTTGACTTTGTGCGCATGTGTATGAAGAATTATAATTGTTTGGGGCAATATGGGACAGAAACTGTTTACTAAAGAAGCGACAGTAACCAGGATCCCAACCCCACCCACTGCCCTCTCCTGCTGCTGTTTCAGGATCATATGTTGGTTCTGACACATGTGAAGCAACACCCCATAGATGGGGGAGGCAGTGCTCTGAAGATGGCAAACATCTCCTGGATACAGGAGACAAGGGATCTAAGACAGGGAAGTAGGTTTCAGGCAAGGACACAGGAGCATCAGCTGAAGTTCACGTGGGAAACAAAAGTCATTCCATTTGTATTAAGCAGAAAATTATTTAACATGAGAAACTGGTCTTTACAAAGTTAGTGGGAAGACTGAAGGAGTATGCTGCAGCCTGGCCCTCCAAGAATGACACTCTGAGCATGCACAACCAAGCCAAACTGACCAGATCACAAAAGGTGTGAATCGTGAGCCCCTCCAGGGGCCTATTGAATTGAAGAGCATCCTCCCACAGTGTGATCCAGAGACGAGCAGGACATTGCTGCTCTCATCACAGCTGCCCCTCAACACCCTCAGAACTAGTGTTTGTACCCAAAACTCTGCTGCAGAAACCCAAGGTGTTTACACCAAGCTTCTCAGTAGCACTAGCCAAATTCTCAGGAAAACTGCCCTGGCCTCATCTCTCCCATCTAAATCTTACACAAAGTATCTAGTATATCTAGTGGAAACAACTTAATTCTCTGCCAGAGCTTTAGCTGCAAGGAAGTTTTAAAAGTATGGTTTTACTAAAAACAGAGAGAGTTGCCATCAGTTCAGTTCAGTTCAGTTCAGTTCAATCGCTCAGTAGTGTCCGACTCTTTGCGACCCCATGCATCGCAGCACGCCAGGCCTCCCTGTCCATCACCAACTTCTGGAGTTGACTCAAACTCACGTCCATCAAGTCGGTGATGCCACCCAGCCATCTCATCCTCTGTTGTCCCCTTCTCCTCCTGCTCCCAATCCCTCCCAGCATCAGATTCTTTTCCAATGAGTCAACTCTTCGCGTGAGGTGGCCAAAGTACTGGAGTTTCAGCTTTAGCATCATTCCTTCCAAAGAACACCTAGGGCTGATCTCCTTTAGAATAGACTAATAATCTAATGATCTAGTAATCCCACTCCTGGGCACATATGCAGACACAACTATAATTCAAAGAAGGTACGTGCACCCCAATACTCATAGCAGCACTAGTCATGATAGCCAAGACATGGAAACAACCAAATGCCCATCAACGGGTGAATGGACAAAGAAGATGTTGTGCATTTATTCAACGGAATATTAGTCAGCCATTAAAAATGAATAAGTACTAAGTGAAGTCAGTCAGAAAGAGAAAGACAAATATCATATGATATCACTCATATGCAGAATCCAAAATACAACACAAATGAACACATGTTCTTGCCTAGAGAATCCCAGGGACAGGGGAGCCTCGTGGGCTGCCATCTATGGGGCTGCACAGAGTCGGACACGACTGAAGCAGCTTAGCAGCAGCAGCAGCACAAAACAAAAACAGACTCACAGACCCAGAGAGCAGACTTATGGTTGCCAAGGAGGAGGGGGAGGTGGGAGGGAAGGGCTGGGAATTTGGGATTAGAAGACACAAACTATTATATACAGGATGGGTGAACAACAAGGTCCTACTGTTTAGCACAGGGAACTGTATTCAGTATCCTGTGATAAACCCTAATAGAAAATAATATGAAAAAGAATATATGTATGTATAACTGAATTACTTCGCTATACAGCAGAAATTAAATACAACATTGCAAATCAACTATACTTTAATATAAACAATTTTTAAGTGTAGATTTTAGCTTTCCAAGACTCCAAAATTCAGATTGGCCCATTACAAGGGGATCCCAAGTGAAGATGAATGAGCCGAGCCTTTGTATCTACAAGATCTTATTTTGGTTTTCTTCTTTCCTTTTTGTTACCCATGTGCCTTTAATAAAGTTTCATCTAAATACTCCAACTGGACTCACCTGGAATTTAGAAAATATTTGTGTGACTGAACTAGGAGCAAAGCCTAAAAAGAGAAACAGGATGGTCGCAACAGTGACTACAGTGACAGCTTCTCAAAGGTGCTGAACAAGGGTGGCTACATGCATCTTGTAGAGACCCTTCCTCTATGCTCGTGGGGCTCCTGACAGCTGGAACTCCACCCCTCAGCCCTATTCTGATGTAGGAAGTTAAGTGAGTTTCTTAATATGGCTGAGCCCTAGCTGCCCTGTGCCCAGAGGTCCTGGACTGGACCAGGGTTGCTCTCCCGTTCTTTCCGCCTCCACTAGCCATGAGTCCAGGTTCTGTGCTTATCAGTGGAATAACCAGCTAGGGCTGGCAGGCACTGATGCCTCTTACCACCACCCTTGGTGCTGAATGGCCACGGCCAGGATTAGGGTGACCGAGTAAGGAGCCTAGGGCACAAGTTGACGGTGGAGCTCACTCTTAGGGTCCTGCAAAGGCTTACCTGGGATTTTCTTCAATTTGGCACCCCTGGTACCTCACTCTCCTCACACCAGACCCAGCCGATAAAGGGGTAACTGGAGACGTAGGGCTGCCATTTTGAATAAATAAAATAGGATCACAGAGAATGCGGTGTGAACTGAAGGGTGAAGGTCCTCTTGTCCAAACATTACTCCCATCTCCCCAGCTGCCACACTGCAGCACGAGCTGGCCACCCACTTGAGCTTGATGTGTTTGGCTAGTGCCAGCTCATGAGTCTTCAGCTCCCTATGAACACTGGCAGCCACCAGCCAGCACATGGTGAAGAGTAGTCATCTGAGGGGTGAGCAGCAGGGCAGCCTTGGGCTCCACAGGGGAGTCCTGTGGGGTAAGAGAGATTCTGAAAGGGGTCAAAGACCAAACATGATGCTTCACAGTTGGGGCCATGTCAATGGTCACCTCCCCTCAGTATGGGTTTCCCAGTGGATACATCCTGATCTAGGATGAAAGAGAAGAAGGCAGATCTCACACAGTCACCAGGAGGACTCCTGACCCCACATCACAGGCCAAGGCCAGTGGGCCCAGCAACCGACACTTTTCAGAGTTAATTTCACCCCTGCTACTCCCAATGGAGGAGAAGCCCTCTGGGGACAGGTCCTCACTCGGCTCTTTTAAGCTCTGTCTCCAAGGACAAAGTCAGTCCTCCACACTCAGAGCATGAAACAGAAAACCCCAGACTCCCTCCAATCCTCTCTGCAAAGACATCCACTGGTGTATAACATCAGTTTAAATAGGGGAAGGGAGAAGGGGAGAAAAGTTAATTTAAGGGGAAAATTATTTCTCTTCTCTGTTAATGGAACCTGTAAATTAGGGCATTTAATTACCTAAGACAATTTGTTCATTTTGGATGCTAATATTTACATTAACAACTGCTTTGAAAGCATGAAATCTGATGAATTGGCAAAACACTTTTACTTTTTCCCCAAATTAATCAAATAAGCTGTGATCAGGCTATTTATAAGTCTAGTTAAGTACATCTCCCTAGTGAGGGCTTTTTTTTTGTTTCTTCCCACCTCCTTCACATTTTTGAGCTCTCACAGATATTCAGCTTTTCACCTAGATACTTGCTACCAGAGGATCTCAGTGGGAAGGTGTTTGATCTATTTCTATATTTAATGACACATTTCATCATAGCAGAACAGAGCACTGTGCCACCTTTGTTGAAATTATATTTTCATGATGATCCCTTCCATTTGTATAACCCTGAGTGACTTCCAAGGGGCTCTTTTGGAGATGAGCTCACCTCCAATACCCTCTGACAAAAGACCCCCTTCAGATTCTGATACTGATGGCTGGTAATTTAATGGGCCATCCCCCTAAAAAAAAAAAAAAAAAACAGGTGAGAAAGGGAGGGGAAGAGGCAGATGGGTGGATCCAAGATGGACACCTGACACCATCTCCTCTGATGCTGGTCATTCTGGTCTTAGAAGAGCTTCTCACTCCAGCTATTGACCTTGATGCCAGCCTGCATTATTCTGACCACTACTCTGGCTCATTCAGTCCTCAAAAGATCCCCCTCCTCAGTCCAGCAGCACCAAGGGGGATGGCAGAGAATTTAGCCCCACTGTCCTCTTATCCGACTAGTTAGTTATTCTGCTCCTATAAACACTGAGCCTGAAATGGATCTTCCACCTGGGAGGAAGCTGGGGTGATCATCTGGTTCAGCCCATTGACGTTTGAGGACAAGGCAGCCAGAGCCGAAGATGTGAAGTCTGGAGGGGTGTCATGAAGGAGCATGGAAAGAATTCAATCTGGGCTTGGTGATAGAGCTCTTTGACCTTTACAACCCCTCCTCCAGCCCTAAGACGACTCATCTTGAGGCAAGACTGTTCATTGTTCTCCCTGGCCACCAGTACATGGATATAGGGAAAGACAACAGAGGTTGGCTTTGAGAGGAGACTGAATGTTAAGAGGGGTGATGAGGGATGGAAACAGGGTCACTAGAGTCTGATCTGGCCACATGGGATCTCAGTAAAATGTCCTCATTGATTAAAAATAAAAACAAACTGAAAAACCTCCCAATGATCAAAAACGCGCGAGATATACATGTACTGAGAACCTACTATGTACGTAGACTATTCTAGGTGTGAGTAAGGAGGTGAAGGAAGCAGGCACATGGCTTGCCCTTAAAACACGACAGTCCCCTTTGGGAGAAGAGAGAAGTGTGACAAGTTAGCTAACCAAGTAGGCCCAGACATGGCAAGAGGTACAGAGGGTACACTCTGGGCCAGGGGTCCAGGATGGATTGAGATTCCTTGGGGAAGCAGGTGAATAGTCAGGCTAGGCTGAGTTCTGCTGAGGTCACAAATGACCCTGAACTGTTTATGTCTCACCGTAGCAACAGTTTCTATCTGACTTGTTTCTCTCTCCATGTGGCCAGCTGCTCTGCTTCATGGCATCTCCATTCTGAAACCCAGGCTGGGGCAGCAGTCTCTGACCAGGACGTTTCTGTTCATGATGGCAGCTGGAAAGGAGAGAACTAGCTGATAAAGATTCTGCTTGGACATGATACTTGTCATGTCCATTCACGTTTCAAAAAGTTCTACGCTGAACAGCACTCCAGTCACATTATAACCAAAGCAAGCCACGTGGTCATGGCCACCATCAAATGGGACAGAGGGACACAGCCCCTCCCAGGGAAGCAGAAAGTATTTATGAATAATAATATAATCTCCTACAGCAGAGAAAGCTTCCTGGCAAGGAAACAATGGATGTGGGTCTTGAAAAACAAATACAATTTAAAGAAGAAGGAAAAGAAAACATTAATTCAGAAAGGCAGCATATTCTAAGTAAGAAGAGTGGGCTCAGGAGGCAGACTGCCCTGGATTAAGCTCTCTTCGCCTCTATTTTCTCATCAGTGATATAGTAATACTCTTAAGACGTATTTGATAGGATTGCTGTGAGGCTAAATGAATTTGAACAAATAAATTGAGGAGAAGGACCTAGAGTCCTGACTAAATATATACTAAATATGTATTAAATAAATATATTCTAACATATACTGAATATAAACTAAATAAGTAATATACTAAATATGCAAAAATATGTATTTATATACATATTAAATATATACTAGTATATAAATATATACTAAATAATATACTAAATAAATATACTAAAATATATACTAAATAATACTAAATACATATTAAATAAATTATTGTTATTATTATTTCTTATTTTATATTAGCCCAAAGGAATGAAAATTTAAGATGTGTTTGGAGAACAATGCAATGGAAAATATTTTTATAGATGTAAAAGAGTTATGGTAAGATGAGACTAGCAGACAAGCCTAAGAATAGGGTACAGTGGAGCCCAATTGTAAAGAACCATGGGTGCCAAGTAGGGAGGGCTGAACTTGATGGTCTATGAATGTACGCATTGAAGAGCCCTTCTCAGTGGTCACTTGGAAAAATTATGGTGGTTTCCATTAAAGCCAGACCAACCCTTCTGTGGCCACAAGGAAATGGCAATCTAAGACACAGTGGCATGGTGCCATACTGTGTCCCAGCTCGTTCTCAGTCTGACTGGGTAGCCCTGGACACTTTCCTTCGCATCTCAGAGTCCTAAATCTCCTCTCTGGTGAAAGGAGAGGTGGGCTTGAGGATCTGCAGGGACACTTCCAGTTCCCCATCAGCTGTCCCATCAGTCATCTGACCTTGATGCTCCACTCTTCCTCCCAATCCACTTTGGGCGTGGGGTTTTCAAATGTTCCCTAACAACTCAACCTTTCTCTACTCCCTCCCAACCCCAGACAACTCAGTCTTCTTGTTTCCCAGGAAACCCCATTTTGCCAAAGGCACCCAGAGCTCAAAGATGCAACCCAAGCAGTCCAAGTGAGCCACATCCCCTGTCTCCACCCAGCGGAGCACGGAGGAGCTGGCCGGTATTTAATTAGTTTGCAATATTACATATCTTTTAAATCTTTTAATCCATTTAATAAAAAAAGTTAAAACATACACACACAACTAACCAACTAACAATGGCCCCAATTTGTGTTTTGTCTGACGGGGAGTAATATTCATGTCTACATGAGGATGGCATGTAATTAACATGTCATAATCAAAATGACTAAGTTTGACACATTATAATCACTGCATGGAGATTATAGCATAGCCAGGGGCGATCCACACAGCCTATCTTAATATCATTTGCATAATGAAAGCATGGTGGCAGTAATAGCTTTTTTCTCTTGTTATCATAATTTCACCCAGGGCTGCAAGGGGCTCCCGCACTGTCAGATGTTGCCTGTTTAAAGTCATTGTGACTTGGAGGAAGGCAGCAAAAGTGACCCAGAGGCTTCCTCTTGGAACAATAGCTCGACGGCTGGCCTCTGATGAGCAGAGTGGGGTAATACAGAGGATGCGCCCCCAGAAAAGTCTCCTGTGAACCCATGCCCAGCAGACATCTGGACAATCTGCTCTCCCCAGGCCCCTTGCTTGCAGTGGGTTTGAGATAGCCTTCTGATGGACGGCAAGCACTGAAATCCTTAGACTCCAGGCAAATGTGACCAGATGTGCATGTCACCCAAAACAGATCCCTTGCTGGTTGACAGTTGCCTAAATGGGATGACTGGCCACTGGGGCCATGATGTCGACCATGGGGTCAAAGTCATGGATTGAAGAGTCATATAAGCCAACCAACCAGCCTCCCCCTCAAGGCCACAGACTACATCTTCTACCTGGGTGAATGTCTCATGGAACCAGGTGGCAGGAGAGAGTGAGGGGACATTCATTCACATGGTATCCTCTCTTCCCTTAATTTGCACAGGTCCCAGTTAAACCTACTATCCTTAACTTCCCAAAGCACTTTGAACAATGATTACAGTTTAATCTCAGAGACTCATATTCCTAAAGACAGGAATTTTTTTGATTAGAATCTAGATTTTTAAATCATAAACCCCCAAAATGTTAAAGCATAAAAAAACAAACACACTTACCTCTAACAAACAGAAAGAGGAAAATAGCAGCTTTCCAGTGGACAAACCTGGCAGATATCACCCCAACTGAGTGATGAAGGTTATCATCATCGGTGATAATCCATGTTGATATTATGTACCCCTGATGTCATACTATGAAAAGGGTGCTTCACCCCTGTGGCATTTTTCCCCAAACCCCAAACCCCAGGCTGATCATGAGAAAACAGAAAAATTCACATTGAGGGGCATTCCTCAAAATATATGACCAGAACCATTCAAAAGTATCAAGGTCATGGAGGGAAAACAGACAGGAATTGTCATAGAGCAGAGGACACCAAGAGGCAGAATGACTACATATACCTTAGTACCCTGATTGAGTCTGACATGCAAAAAAAAAAGCCATAAAAACTAGAGAGATTCAGATGAAGCCTATAGTTTATAATATCATACAAATATTAATTTCTCAGTTTTGATAAGTGTAGTATAGTTACATAAAATGTCAACATTAGGTCAACCTAGGATGAAAGGTATCAAGGAACTCTATGTACTCTCTTGGCAGCATTTTAAATTATTTAGACTTTATTAAAATAAAAAGTTTTAAAAATACATTTGCAAAAATTCTCAAAAAATTCTGAAACCACAGAATTCTCACAAGCTTTTGGCAAACAGCCACAGAATCCCATTGTTCTTCTGAACCTCAGTTGCCCATGATTTGGCAAATTCTGCTTTCTGTGCTGCAAAGATGCTTGTGATGCCAACTCTAAGTACGTCTTGGATTGTATATGAGAATGTGAGAAAGAATCTGGATCTATTATTGTCAACCACCCCAAAATATGGAGGTTTCTCTTTCCATGGAAGCCTGTTAACCAAACAGCAAACGATCTTGTTTCCCACCTGTCTTGCTGATGCAGTTCACAGCGCCAACTGTCTATCTCACCGCGCAATGTTCGCTGGACGCACGGTAGGCGAGGTGTGAGCCAAGACGTTGGAAGAAAGTGCAAGGAGCCGCAGGAACTGCGGACGCGCTTATTCTCTGCTGGCTAGCGCAGGAGCCATAGCAGCAGACATAACATAATGCAACAACCAGCACACAACCCTCAGGGCTTTTCCTGGTGGAGCTTATATATACTTACGGAAGGAAAGTAGCCCGTTGCCAAGTGAGTACCTCGTGATGCATGTGCGCAGAGCTATAAGCGATCTCAACTGTTACATAACCGTGCAATGTCATTGTTTACAGTAACGTGGGGCTAGAGGGCATGAGAGCGTGGGGTGAGAGAGCCTGACTGGTGCCATCTTGTTAATTTCCCCACACCACCTCGTCTGTTACGTCATAAAGCCACGATGAAGAAAGAGCCTTTAACAAGATATGGCAACAGAGCAGAAAGGCACTCTGGAGCTCATAGAGCTGAATCTCCAGTTTTGGATAAGGGTGTTCTTGACTGGAGAATCCCAGGGATGGGGGAGCCTGGTGGGCTGCCATCTATGGGGTCGCACAGAGTCGGACATGACTGAAGCGACTTAGCAGCAGCAGCAGCAGCAGCAACTGAAGCTTAGAGAGATCGGGCATTGCCTGGTGTCCCACAGCAGGTCAGCACAGAGCTGGCACCAGGATACAGCTTTTCAAATTCTCAGCCCAGAGGTCAGAGTAGAAGCTCATGTCCAGTCGTAAGGACTGCAAGGTGGTGTCCTGGCCACCCATCTGTCTCCCGAGAGGCAGGGACCAACAGCCCAGTCAGGAAGCCATCAGGACACCCATGCCAGTCTCCTTCCTTGCGCCCCGTGTGAGCCCTTGTCTACACTGACAGCCTCTTCCACTGGCTCCACTTTCCCTGGAATATGCAAGTGGATCCCCTGCACCCATCCAGAGATGTGCTTTCTGCATGTAGCTAGATGTTATTTGCATGGCCCCAGAGCTAAGAGCTTTGTTGCCAAGTCAGAGCTGTTTGTGCCCTGCCAACCCCCTTCTCTTATTTTCAGAGCTTGTCATTCACAGCTGCCTGCCAGTCATCCGGGTCCTGGAAAGGAAATGAGGCCGAGGAACTCAGGCACAGAGCCCCCCACTGCGAGGGAAATGTTGACTCACAGCCAATGCATTTTAACACAGGGAAACTCCCAGGAAAGCCAGAGGGCTATGCCTGGGCTCCTGAGAGCGCTGTTTTCCGTTCTTCTGCAGGCCTGGAATTAATGCCTTGGTTCCCTCCTGGGCCAGGAGACTGCAGGAACCTCCCCACTACGATGGACAGCCCTTCCACCAACCACCAACCACAGGACTGCTGCTCCCTGGTTAAATTTCACAAGTATCTTCTTAATCAGGAAGTCCTTAGAGTTGGCAATATTATTTGAAAATCATTAAGAAGGCCCCTCCCCTCAAAAATATCTCCCACCACCCTTTTTCCTGGTGCCTGAGATTCCTTCATTTGATGTGGGTTTCTCTGAGTTCAGAAGAGGTTTTGTTTTTTCATCTTCTCTCTAGCGTTGGTTGCAAGGGACAGAATCCTCTCAAATTTCCCTAAGTAAAACGGAGATGGAGCGCTAATTTCTGAAGGAGGCAGACACCAAGAGCTGCATGGCACCATAAAGACCACCACTTCCTCTCTAAGCTTTGCTAAACCCTAGACTAAACCGGTGCATCCTTTATTCATTCCTAGCTCTATTTAACTTCTTCTCACATACATTCATTAGTAAAGAACCCACCTATAATGTAGGAGACCCCAGTTCGATTCCTGGGTGGGGAAGATCCCCTGGAGAAAGGATAGGCTACCAACTATTCTTGGGCTTCCCTGGTGGCTCAGCTGGTAAAGAATCCTCCTGCCATGCAGGAGACCTGGGTTCGATCCCTGGGCTGGGAAGATCCCCTGGTGGAGGGAAAGGCTACCCACTCCAGTATTTTGGCCTGGAGAATTCCATGGGTGTGTGGGGTCACAAAGAGTTGGACACGACTGAGCAAATTTCACACATACCTTAACACAGCTAATAATTACTATACACTGATTCTTGGGAATATTCGCTTCTTTTCTCTCTTCCCAAGAGAATGTGGCCTCCCAAACGTCAGGGGTAGATGAGCTTTGGTCTGCCAGTGTGTTCTTGAAACTAGCCAGTAAGAAGCCCAACGAATATTGCAGAAAGAAGGACTGAATGAACAAGAGTTGGCAGGCTTCACAGAGACAGAGGAAGAACAGAAGTGACCAGGATCAATCATCTCCTGCCAGGATACACACAGCTAACATGAGATCGGGCCATGCAGCCCAGTGTGGCCACGTGGCCTGTTCTCTAGAGGCAGCTCCAATGAGTCACTCCATTCTCAGCATTGTGAGATGAAAAGCAATGTACTTAAAAAGCAAATTGAATTCTTCTATATTAGAATTGTTTTCAACTTTGATCATCATAAAGGTCAAATTCCCCACAAGGAAATTCTTCCTCTGATTAACGTTTGCAAAGGCATGCTAAACAAATGATCAGTAAATAGAGCCACCTTGGGAGAGAGAGCCCACGTGCCCTGAACTGCTATGGTGGTGGTTTAGTCCCTCAGTCATGTCCGACTCTTGTGACCCCATGGACTGTTGCCTGCCAGGCTCCTCTGTCCATGGGATTCTTCGGGCAAGAATACTGGAGTGGGTTGCCATTTCCTTCTCCAGGGGATTTTCCTGACCCCGGGATCAAACCCAGGTCTCCTGCATTGCAGGCAGATTGTTTACCGTCTGAGCTACAAAGTGCTATGAGATACACCCAAATGAAATCAAAGATTTGATGGTGTGGAGTCTTCCAATGGGTTTTACTTTTGTACTGTTTTTCCCCAAGACCTCTATCCTAACATCCACCACCTCTATCTAAGAACACGTCTCTCTATGAAAACAAGAAACATGGGCTTGAGTTAACTTGCAAGTAACGGAAAACCTGTTTAATGAGGCTTACACATCTGTGTTTATCTCACAAGAAGTCAAGCACAACTGCCTACCTAGCACGTGTGACAACTGCTACTGCTGTTGCTAAGTTGCTTCAGTCGTGTCCAACTCTGTGAGAACCCATGGACCGCAGCCCACCAGGCTCCTCCACCCATGGGATTTCCCAGGCAAGAGACTGGAGTGGGGTGCCATTGCCTTCTCTGGTGACAACTGCAATGAATCATTCTTTAAGTCTCCTCTTTATAACAAAATTGTCTACAAAGAAGCATATTTTGTTATGTATTTTTGATGAACATCATATTCAACATAGAAGTTAATTCAGGAAAACCCCAATATTTTGGTAACAGAATCATCTTGTTTTGCTTTGAGTGTGCTCTCTGTCTCCTTCAGTTCAGTTGCTCAGTCATGTCCGACTCTTTGCGACCCCTTGAATCGCAGCACACCAGGCCTCCCTGTCCATCACCAACTTCCGGAGTTCACTCAGACTCATGTCCATCGAGTCAGTGACGCCATTCAGCCATCTCATCCTCGGTCGTCCCCTTCTCCTCCTGCCCCCAATCCCTCCCACCATCAGAGTCTTTTCCAATGAGTCAACTCTTCACATGAGGTGGCCAAAGTACTGGAGCTTCAGCTTTAGCATCATTCCTTCCAAAGCAATCCCAGAGTTGATCTCCTTCAGAATGGACTGGTTGGATCTTCTTGCAGTCCAAGGGACTCTCAAGAGTCTTCTCCAACACCACAGTTCAAAAACATCAATTCTTCGGCACTCAGCCTTCTTCACAGTCCAACTCTCACATCCATACATGACCACAGGAAAAACCATAGCCTTGACTAGACGGACCTTAGTCGGCAAAGTAATGTCTCTGCTTTTCAATATACTATCTAGGTTGGTCATAACTTTTCTTCCAAGGAGTAAGTGTCTTTTAATTTCATGGCTGCAGTCACCATCTACAGTGATTTTGGAGCCCAGAAAAATAAAGTCTGACACTGTTTCCACTGTTTCCCCATCTATTTCCCATGAAGTGATGGGACCGGATGCCATGATCTTAGTTTTCTGAATATTGAGCTTTAAGCCAACTTTTTCGCTCTCCTCTTTCACTTTCATCAAGAGGCTTTTTAGTTCCTCTTCACTTTCTGCCATAAGGGTGGTGTCATCTGCATATCTGAGGTGATTGATAT
Source organism: Ovis aries (assembly GCF_016772045.2). Lineage (NCBI taxonomy): Eukaryota > Metazoa > Chordata > Mammalia > Artiodactyla > Bovidae > Ovis > Ovis aries. The sequence continues at coordinate 47,692,181 of NC_056076.1, forward strand.
TTCTCCCAGCAATTTTGATTTCAGCTTGTGTTTCTTCCAGTCCAGCGTTTCTCATGATGTACTCTGCATAGAAGTTAAATCAGCAGGGTGACAATATACAGCCTTGACGTACTCCTTTTCCTATTTGGAACCAGTCTGTTGTTCCATGTCCAGTTCTAACTGTTGCTTCCTGACCTGCATACAGATTTCTCAAGAGGCAGGTCAGGTAGTCTGGTATTCCCATCTCTTTCAGAATTCTCCACAGTTTACTGTGATCCACACAGTCAAAAGCTTTGGCATAGTCAAGAAAGCAGAAATAGATGTTTTTCTGGAACTCTCTTGATTTTTCCATGATCCAGCAGATGTTGGCAATTTGATTTCTGGTTCCTCTGCCTTTCTAAAACCAGCTTGAACATTAGGGAGTTCACGGTTCACGTATTGCTGAAGCCTGGCTTGGAGAATTTTGAGCATTACTTTACTAGCATGTGAGATGAGTACAATTGTGTGGTAGTTTGAGCATTCTTTGGCATTGCCTTTCTTTGGGATTGGAATGAAAATTGACCTTTTCCAGTCCTGTGGCCTCTGCTGAGTTTTCCAAATTTGCTGGCATATTGAGTGCAGCACTTTCACAGCATCATCTTTCAGGATTTGAAACAGCTCAACTTGAATTCCATCACCTCCACTAGCTTTGTTCACAGTGATGCTTTCTAAGGCCCACTTGACTTCACATTCCAAGATATCTGGCTCTAGATTAGTGATCACATCATCATGATTATCTGGGTCGTGAAGATCTTTTTTGTACAGTTCTTCCGTGTATTCTTGCCACCTTTTCTTAATATCTTCTGCTTCTGTTAGGTCCATACCATTTCTGTCCTTTATCGAGCCCATCTTTGCATGAAATGTTCCCTTGGTATCTCTAATTTTCTTAAAGAGAGCTCTAGTCTTTCCCATTCTGTTGTTTTCCTCTATTTCTTTGCATTGATCGCTGAGGAAGGCTTTCTTATCTCTCCTTGCTATTCTTTGGAACTCTGCATTCAGATGCTTATATCTTTCCTTTTCTCCTTTGCTTTTCACCTCTCTTCTTTTCACAGCTATTTGTAAGGCCTCCCCAGACAGCCATTTTGCTTGTTTACATTTCTTTTCCATGGGGATGGTCTTGATCCCTGTCGCCTGTACAATGTCAGGAACCTCATTCCATAGTTCATCAGGCACTCTATCAGATCTAGGCCCTTAAATCTATTTCTCACTTCCACTGTATAATCATAAGGGATTTGATTTAGGTCATATCTGAATGGTCTAGTGGTTTTCCCTACTCTTCAATTTAAGTCTGAATTTGGCAATAAGGAGTTCATGATCTGAGCCACAGTCAGCTCCTGGTCTTTTTTTTTGACTGTATAGAGCTTCTCCATCTTTGGCTGCAAAGAATATAATCAATCTGATTTCAGTGTTGACCATCTGGTGATGTCCATGTGTAGAGTCTTCTCTTTGTTGTTGGAAGAGGGCGTTTGCTATGACCAGTGCATTTTCTTGGCAAAACTCTATTAGTCTTTGCCCTGCTTCATTCTGCATTCCAAGGCCAAATTTGCCTGTTACTCCAGGTGTTTCTTGACTTCCTACTTTTGCATTCCAGTCCCCTATAATGAAAAGGACATCTTTTTTGGGTGTTAGTTCTAAAAGGTCTTGTAGGTCTTCATAAAACCGTTCAACTTCAGTTTCTTCAGCGTTACTGGTTGGGGCATAGACTTGGATAACTGTGACATTGAATGGTTTGCCTTGGAGACGAACAGAGATCATTCTGTCGTTTTTGAAATTGCATCCAAATACTGCATTTCAGACTCTCTTGTTGACCATGATGGCTACTCCATTTCTGTCTCCTAGCCTTGCACTTATCTGTGTTTAAACAGCAGATTCCAAGTAAAAAATGGCAGCACAATGATTGTAAAAGTAGAGAATCTGAGCTCGAGTTACTTCAGATCTTTCATTCTATATTCTATTCAGGTCAGTCACTTCTTCGTACTCTATTGTTTGCACCCCCATGCACTGCAGCACGCCAGGCCTTCCTGTCCATCACCAACTCCCAGAGCTTGCTCAAGCTCATGTCCATGGAGTCTGTGATGCCATCCTACCATCTCATCCTCTGTCGTCCCCTTCTCCTTTTGCCCTCAGTCTTTCCCAGCATCAGGTCTCCTCCAATGAGTCAGCTCTTCACATCAGGTGGCCAAAGTATTGGAGCTTCAGCTTCAGCATCAGTCTTTCCCATGAATATTCAGGACTGATTTCCTTTAGGATGGACTGGCTTGACCTACTTGCAGTCCAAGATACTCTCAAGAGCCTTCTCCAACACCACAGTTCAAAACCATCAATTCTTCAGTGCTCAGCTTTCTTTATGGCCCAACTCTCACATCCATACATGACTACTTTGAAAAAGAATTTCTAATTCTGTGTTTAAAATCTAAAATATGAAACAGGGTGACTGGAGTGATCATTGAAAAGCCCAGATGAATCTGAATCTAGGGGAAACCTTTCTAGTTTACTGTCTAAATGAACACATGTATTTCAGTCCATATGTATCCTGTAGTGACTGGCTGTAACTTACATATATATTATTAAAATGCCACAGTAACTGGAGCAATTGTCCAGAACTTAAATTAATAAAAGACTTCTTTGGGAGAAGAGGAGTATTTTGTCCATGACATTGTTTAGAACTGCTGACAGGAAAAGCAGACTGACTTCCAGTTGGTTTTATTATTGTTTTAAATTTTCTACAGACAATGCAGCCCCTTACTGCCTGCATGCTGTGTGGGTACCTTCCACCCTTGGTGACTCACTAGTCAGGAGGAATATTGCCCAGGGTTCAGCAATGCATTAAAAGACCAAGATTCTGCCTGAAGCTCTCCATCAGCCTTGACTTTTTGGCATTTACCTTCAAGCTTCTCCCTTCAGTCACCAAAAGGCAGCTGAACCTCCAACCACTAACTCCACAGTCCAGCTAGGACAAAGTAGAAAGCCATGGGGGTGCTGAGGTAAAGGAGAGTAACAGCCAGATTGGTCCCTTTTGGTAATTTTTTTAAATTACAAAGAGTAAAATACACTGTGTGGATCACAATAAACTGGAAAATTTTGAAAGAAATGGGAATACCAGACCACCTGACCTGCCTTCTGAGAAACCTGTATGCAGGTCAGGAAGCAACAGTTAGAACTGGACATGGAACAACAGACTGGTTCCAAATAGGAAAAGGAGTACGCCAAGGCTGTATATTGTCACCCTGCTTATTTAACTTCTATGCAGAGTACATCATGAGAAACGCTGGGCTGGAGGAAGCACAAGCTGGAATCAAGATTGCCAAAAGAAATATCAATCACCTCAGATATGCAGATGACATCACCCTTATGGCAGAAAGTGAAGAGGAACTAAAAAGCCTCTAAGAGGAAAGTGAAAGAGGAGAGTGAAAAGTTTGACTTAAAGCTCAACATTCAGAAAACTAAGATCATGGCATCCGGTCCCATCACTTCATGGGAAATAGATGGGGAAACAGTGGAAACAGTGTCAGACTTTATTTTTGGGGGCTCCAAAATCACTGCAGATGGTGACTGCAGCCATGAAATTAAAAGATGCTTACTCCTTGGAAGAAAAGTTATGACCAACCTAGATAGCATATTGAAAAGCAGAGATATTACTTTGCTGACTAAGGTCCGTCTAGTCAAGGCTATGATTTTTCCTGTGGTCATGTATGGATGTGAGAGTTGGACTGTGAAGAAAGCTGAATGCCGAAGAATTGATGCTTTTGAACTGTGGTGTTGGAGAAGACTCTTGAGAGTCCCTTGGACTGCAAGGAGATCCAACCTGTCCATTCTAAAGGAGATCGGTCCTGGATGTTCTTTGGAAGAAATGATGCTAAAGCTGAAACTGGAGTACTTTGGCCACCTCCCAGACTTTGATGGTGGGAGGGATTGGGGGCAGGAGGAGAAGGGGACGACAGAGGATGAGATGGCTGGATGGCATCACCGACTCGATGGATATGAGTCTGAGTGAACTCCAGGAGTTGGTGATGGACAGGGAGGCCTGGTGTGCTGCGATTCATGGGGTCGCAAAGAGTCAGACACGACTGAGCGACTGAACTGAACTGAACTGAACTGATAGTTGTGGTACGATTTTGTGAGTTTTGACAAATGCACTAAATGGTGCAGTCACCACCGCAATCAGGATACAGGACTTCATGCCCCAAGTTCCCTCCTGCTGCCCCTTAACAGTCACACCTCTGCCCCAGTCCTTTGCTGTCATTCAGTCGCTTGGTCGTGTCTGACTCTTCAACCCCACGGACTGCAGCAGGCCAGGCTTCCCTGTCCTTCACTATCTCCTGGAATTTGCTCAAACTCATGTCCAATGTATCAGTGATGCCATCCAACCATCATATCCTCTGTCACCCACTTCTCATCCTGCCCTCAATCTTTCCCATCATCAGGGTCTTTTACAATGAGTTGGCTCTTAACATCAGGAGGTCAAAGTATTGGAGCTTCAGCTTCAGCATAAGTCCTTCTAGTGAATATGCAGGGTTGATTTCCTTTAGGATTGACTGGTTTGATCTTGCAGTCCAAAAGACTCTCAAGAGTCTTCTCCAGCATCACAATTCAAAAGCATGAATTCTTCAGGGCTCAGCCTTCTTTATGGTCAAGCTCTTACATCCATACACGACTATTAGAAAAAACATAGCTTTGACTATACAGACCATTGTCGGTAAAGTGATGCCTCTGCTTTTTAAAACACTGCCTAGGTTTGTCATAGCTTTTCTTCCAAGGAACAAGTAAGTATCTTTTAATTTCATGGCTGCAGTCACCATCCACAATGATTTTGGAGCCCAAGAAAAAATCTGCTACTGTTTCCAATTTTTTCCCCATCTATTTTCCATGAAGTGATGGGTCTGGTGGCCATGATCTTAGTTTTTTGAATGTTGAGTTTTAACGCCAGCTTTCTCACTCTCCTCCTTCACCTTCATGAAGAGGCTCTTTAGTTCCTCTTCACTTTTCTGCCATTAGGGTGGTATCATCTGTGTATCTGAGGTTGTTGATATTTCTCCTGGCCCCAGCCATAAATCCAGAGAAATACAAATTTGTTCTCCTTCATGATAATTTTGCCATTTCTTGAGTGTCATGAATGCAGTCGAACAGCGGGAAACATTCAGAGTCTGGTTCCTCTCACCCAGTAGAATGCATTCAAGTTGCTGTACGTAATAGTTCATTCCTACTTGTATTTAATATTATTCCATTGTATGGACGGAGAAGGCGATGGCACCCACTCCAGTCCTCTTGCCTGGAAAATCCCATGGACGGAGGAGCCTGGTGGGCTGCAGTCCATGGGGTCGCTAAGAGTCAGACATGACTGAGCGACCTCACTTTCCCTTTTCACTTTCCTGCATTGGAGAAGGAAATGGCAACCCACTCCAGTGTTCTTGCCTGGAGAATCCCAGGGACGGGGGAGCCTGGTGAGCTGCTGTCTATGGGGTCACACAGATTCGGACACGACTGAAGCGACTTAGCAGCAGCAGCAGCAGCAGCAGCAGCAGCAGCAGCATTGTATGGATGAGCCATAGCTTGTTTATTCAAGCACCTGTTGAAAGATATTTGGGCCATTTCCAGTTTTTGGCAATCAGTAAGTCTGCTGTATACATTCACATGCAGACTTGTGTGTGAACAAACGTTTTCATTTCTCTGGGATAAATACCTATGAGTAGGATAGCTGAGTCATATGATTAGAGTATGTTTAATTTGATAAACTACCAAACTGTTTTCCAGAAAGACTGTGCCATTTTGTATCTCCATCAACAATGTGTGTGAATCCTAAATGCTCTGTATACTCACCAGCATTTGGAATATTGTCAGTATTTTGGTTTTATTTTTTATATACTTTAGTCATTCTAATGGATTCATAGTGTTATTTCATTGTGGTTTTAATTTGCATTTTGTTAATAACAAATGATGTTTAAGCATATTTTCACTGCATATCTTCTTTGGTGAAGGATCCATTCAAAACTTTTCTTATTTTTAATTAGGTTTTTTGTCTTATTATTGAATTTTGAGGTACTTCATATATTCTCTCAGATAAGTGATATGCAAATATCTTCTCTCAGTCTGCAACTTAAATTTTCATTCTCTTTCACAGAGCAAAACTTTTCATTATTGTACATCCAATTTACCAACTCCTCTTTTATGGATTGTACTTTTGGTGTTTAGCTGACTAACCCAAAATCACAAAGATTTTCTCCTATGTTTTCCTCTAAAAGTTTTATAGTTTTACATTTTACTTTTAGATCTATGATCTATTTTGACTTAATTTTTGTATAAGATCTGAGAGATCGGTCAAAGCTCAATTTTTTTGCATATGGATGCCCAATGTCCCATCATCATTCATTGGAAAGACTATTTTCAATTGAGTTACTTGTGGATCTGTGTCAAAAATCAATTGTTCCTATTTGTGTGGATTTATTTCTCCGCTTTCTTCTCTGTTCCATTGATCTATGTGTTTACTTTGACGCCAACACTACATTGCTGTGGTTACTGTACGTCTACAGTGTGTCTTACATGGAGATACTGTGAGTCCTCCAGCTTTCCTTTTTTTCAAAAATTGTTTTGGCTCCTGTAGTTCCTTTGAATGTCCACAAAAATTTCTCAATCAGCTGGGGAATGGCCACAAAACATTCTGCTAGTATTTTTATTGGCACTGTGTTATAACTACTTACTAAATTTGTGGAGAATTGATATTACAAACAATATTGAGTCTTCTAACCCATGAACTTGGATATCTCTCCAAATATTTAGACCTTTAATTTCTTTTATCAGAGTTTTCTGTTTTTGAGCACATTTTTTTTAGAATATCTTGCACATGTTTTGTTGGATTCTCATTCTATTTTCCAAGTTATTGTAAATTGTGCTCTAAAACTGGGGGGCAGGGGGGCATGGTTTCCAAGTGTTCATAACTATTATATAAAAACGTGCTTGGATTTTTTCGAGTACTGACTTTGTACTCTGCCACCTTGCTAATATCACCAGTTCTAGAAACTTTTTGTACATTCCTTGAGATTTTCTGTATAGACAATCACATCATCTGAAAATAGTGCCAGTCCTCTTTCTTCTTTGCCAGTCTATATGCATTTTATTTCTTTTTCTTGCCTTATAACACAGGATAAAAATTCCAGTACAATATTGCGGAAGGAGGACTGGTGAAAGTGAATATCACTGCCCTGTTCTTGATCCCAGTGGGAAACCATTCATCTTCCATCATTAAGTGTAATGTTAGTTCTAGTTTTGTTTGGATGAAAGAGGTCCTTTTCTATCACTAGTTTGCTGAAAGTCTTTATCATGAAGAAATGATGAAGTTTGTCAAATTTTTTTTTTGCATCTGTTGATACAATAATACAGTTTTTCATACTTAAGTCCGTTTGTATTATGGGTTATTTTGAGTGATTTTCTAATGTTAAACCAGTCTTGCATTTCCTGAATAAACCCCACCTGTTTATGATGTAACATTCTTTTACTATATTATCTGATTCAGTTAGCAGATATTATGATTTTTATGTTTTTGTTCATAGGAACATTTGTTTCTAGTTTTCTTATACTATTCTGAGTTTATCTAGCTCATGTTTACTAATTCTCTCCTCTGTCATATCCATTCTCCTATTAAGCCTCTCCAATGAATTTTCAAATATTAAAACTGTCATTTCTAAAATTTCTGTCTCTTTTTTACATGCTCTATTTCTTTGCTGACAAATTTTCTTCTCATTCTTTTTACTAGTGTTTGATCAGTTTTTGATCTAACTTCATGGAGCATGATTATAATCGTTGCTTTAAGCCTTTGATAATTCTACATCTGTATTATCTCAGGTTTGGTGTTTCTTTATTATGCTTTCCCTTGAGAACTGATTTTCCTTTTTTTTTTTTTTTTGTATATCAAGTAATTGTGTCCTAGATATCTAGAATATCATGAGACTTTTGGTCCCGTCAATATGCTTTGAAGAATGTTAGTGGTAATTTAACAGAAAATTAACCCAGCTAGGTTCCAAATGAAAGTCCTGACCTTCCTTCCTTGGTGTCCGGATCCAGTGTTAGTCTTCTTTTCTAGGCCTTTGTAGTGCTTAACTGGCCCATCTACTACAATCACTTATCAAAACCTTTATTTTGTTGCTTTGAGTCTGTTTCATACATGAACAACTCAAGGATGATTCCAAGGTTTCATACACATATTTAAAAGATCCCTTTTTAAAGTGTCTCCTCTTTATGATTTCCCTCTACTTTTAGGCTCTAAAGGTCCCTTTTCCCCAGCATTTTGGCTAGAAAGCCAGAGATTTAGCTATCACAGGCTTACTGTGAAAAATCCATCTTGGGATGAAGCGGCAAGAGGAAAGAGAAGGAAGAAAAATGGGCGTTGCTTCTCATGTACATTCTTCAGACTTTGGGAGTCCTTCTTCCAGTTTCTCTGGTCAGAAAGACAGATTTTCTCTGAGTTTTAGACGCATGTGAGGTTAGTCCGGTCATCATTTCTGATGCTGCTATGACAGGAGTGCATTTTGTGACAGGTTTGCCTTAGGGCAGGACCAGAAGATTAATGAGAGAAAGAAAAATAAACGGAAGCAACTACTACCACCTTTCTTTCTATCTTGCAGGATCATCCTTCCTAGTCCATCAGCTAGAAAGAAAGAATTTTTCTTGAAACTTTTTGTGTCTGTGCCACTTTAGGATTAGGGTTGTGCCAGAATATGCCAAGATCCTATGAGGGAGTAAAGGGTGGGGGGATTCAACATGATATGAATCATTCTTTGAGTTTTTATTTCCCTCTTCAGTTCACCTACTTTTATTATATTGTTTACTTTTCAGAGTCCTCATAGTTTTGTGTATTCTGTCCAGAGTTTTTTTTATTGTATTATGTGAGAGAGTAGAGTATGCTTACCCCATCTTAGTTGGATCCAGAAGTACCCAATCTGCTTCTTTGGAAAGGAAATGCAAGATGTTTCTTTTCTAGAAACTCAAGAGAACAAACAAAATCTCTTTAGCATGATTATGTCCCATGCCCCTGGCCACCCTTGGCTAACAGGAGGCTAGAGAAAGGGAAGTTGAAGTTGGATCAGCCAACAACAGAGCCAGTTCCACCCAGTAACGCCTGGTCCAAGTTGTTGTTCAGTCGCTCAGTCATGTCAGACTCTTTGAGATCCCCATGGCTGCAGCACTCCAGGCTCCCCTGTCCTTCATCATCTTCCTGAGTTTGCTCAAACTCATGTCCATCATGAGCCCATCAAACATGTCCAAACACCAAATTGGTATTTCCAGTTTGCCACTGGAGTGGGTTGCCATTTCCTCCTCCAGGGGATCTTCCTGACCCAGGGATTGAACCCGGGTCTCCTGCATTGCAGGCAGATTCTTTACCATCTGAGCCACCAGGGAAAGTTTCATTATTTTCTAGTTTGTGGTTTGATTTGTCCATCCCTCCCCAAAATGATATGCTATTAGAGATAAGGACTAACTGCAGTCTGGTTACTTGAAGGCTCTGTTTAGTGACATTTTATTGGTAAAATAATACTCAATATTGCAGACACCTATTAGATACTTTGGTTGGTTGGTTGGTTATAGGTATTTCTTGGAATAAAGAGATTTTTGTGCTTAGATAATTGAGGAGTTCCTCTACTGAAAGTACTCAGAATTTCCTTACTTGAAGTGTAGAGTGGGGCTGGAGGAAGGAGGAAGTTTTTTAGTTATGGATATTTGAGACTAAATAGACTTCCACCTGCCCATGGCCTTGTGCAGCCTTGAATGGCAGTGAGCAGAGAGCTTGGGGCTTCAGCTCATGAGAGCAGGGGGAACCTGGCAACCCTCTACTCTATCCCCAGCCCAGAGCCAGGGAGTAAGTCTACCTTCAGATATATTAGAGGTGGCCAATATTGGAACCCATTTCTGACACAGTTCCAGTTGGTGTGTGTGTCTTTTATACCATTGTTATGTTGTCAAAGTTGAGAGGACAGAGCAGACAGGAGCACACACACACACACACACACACACACACACAGTTGATGCTGATTAAAGGTTTATGAGAAGCAAGAAAATCTGATAGGATTTTGGGCAGAATCCTACCAGTTTTAAGTTTTCCATCCTTAAGCTGTTAAGTCCTCACAAGCCATTATTTTTGTCCTTGATGTAGAAGGGAGACTAAGTTGCGGAATGTAAATGGAAAGACCCAGAGTTTTGTGAGACGATTATCAGATTTGTATAAGATTTACTCTGCTCTTTAATAAAGATTATACTCACACACATACGCATGCACACTGCCATTCTACAACTGCAACACATAGATTACATTAGCAAATTCTACTTTCAAATGCGAACTGTGAGCAGAAGAGCTGGAGATCTCCACATTCGGGCAGACGAACTGGATGATCAGAGAAGAAGCTTCCAGGGGTCTTCTGGACCTCTCAGGGGCAGCCCTGCTCACAGAAAGTCAAACAGCTCTGTGTCTCCAAAGAGAAACTTTCCAGTTTGCCTAAAATTTCACTCTTAAGTGACGTTTCATTCATTTGTGTCTGGGACCTTTGGATCCTTCAGGTCAGTTCAGTTCAGTCGTTTAGTCGAGTCCAACTCTTTGCAGCCCCATGGACTGCAGCACACCAGGCTACCCTGTCCATTACCAATTCCCAGAGCTTTCTCAAACTCATGCCCAATGAGTTGATGATGCCATCCAATGATCTCATCCTCTGTCATCCCCTTCTCCTCTGGCCTTTAATCTTTCTCAGCATCAGGGTCTTTCCCAGTGAGTCAGTTCTTCACATTAGGAGGCAAAAGTATTGGAGCTTCAGCTTCAGCATCAGTCCTTCCAATGAATATTCAGGACTGATTTCCTTTAGGATGGACTGGTTGGATCTCCTTGCAGTCCAAGGGACTCTCAAGAGTCTTATTCAACACCGCAATTCAAAAGCATCAATTCTTCAGCACTCACTTTCTTTATGATGCAGCTCTCACATCCATACATGACTACTGGAAAAATCATAGCTTTGACTAGATGGACCTTTGTTGGCAAAGTAACGTCTCTGCTTTTTAATATGCTCTAGGTTGGTCATAGCTTTTCTTCCAAGGAGCAAGTGTCTTAATTTCATGGCTGGGTCCTTCAGAGCTACCTAAAAGGCAAACCCCCATGCAGAGTGTATTTCTGAGGACCAGCCTCAGGTGGCGGCAGTAGTTACCATATTTTAGCACTGGGTGTAGGTAATTGCTAAGTGCTGTCTCCTATCATCCAGCCCCTCCAGCTATAGCCCCAGTTTGCCAGTTCCCTTTTCCAGCAAACTTGTGGGCAAGCTAACTTGTCATCACTGTCACCACATGCTTACCTCAGGCTATGTCTGCAATCCACTTTGCTAGAGAGCCAGCAGCGCATCACCAAAACCGAAACTTCTCAGTGTCACCAAAAGCTTCCATGTTGCAATATACAAGGGTCAATTGTTCTGTCTCCTGTGCTTAACCTCCCTCCTGGACGTATTGCAGGAGGGAGATTTGGCTTTGGCTTCCACGGTGACACTGGTCCAGGATCTCCCCCGTCCTTGCTGGCTGCTCCTGCTCACAAGCTCACCCGCTCCCTTGCCCTTTGATCTCACTGCTAAGTGTTGCTGTAACCCAGGGTTCAGACTTGGGTTTCATTATTTTCTCCATCTATATATCCTCCCCAGGTAAAACTACATAGTCCTGTGGTTTCCATACCATCCATTTATAGATGCCCTCATCTATTTCTCCCATTCTAACTTCCCTCCTGAGCTCAGTCCAGTCTCAGGCTTCCAGCTGCCTGCCCGATGACCCCACATGGATTTATTACAGGCTTAAGGGACTTGCCCCAGGTCACACTGCCAGTAAATGGTAGGGGCAGAACCTGAGCTCAGATAGACCTGGTCTCAGTGCCTGCATTCTTAACCATTCCTGGGCTAGTACCCAAGCGTATGGCTGTAAATCCTCAGAAAGAAGAGCATCTCCATTCCAAAGATCTCCCAATGGCCTAGGACATAATTATTTCATCATTTCTCACTCCAGGGACCATGTCCCCTAAGCCTAACTCTGCAATTTCAAACAGGGAAGGTGGGCCAGAGGAAACGTGGCACCACCATAGAAATTCAGGTACGTCTTCCTGGAGCGTGAAATCCACTCAAAGATTAGCACAGAATGGTGAGGAGCAAGAGTAGAAGGAGAAATCATTTTCCTAGAAAATAAGATGGTTATATCTCGAGGAGCAAACAAGATCCATCTGTTCACAAGTTGAAAATGAGACTTCAAGGAGACCTTGGACCTGAAATGGGCAGCTTCGTCCTGCCCCTCCATCTGAAGGGTAAGTCTCAGGAGAACCAGTTACAGACCATTGGCAAGTGGGAAAGAAGGCACGCTCATGAGACTCACAATCTTGACCTCCACAGAGCTCGTCCCACTTGCAAGAAACTTGTTTCTGATTCCTTATCAGCCTTCTTCTAAACCAGCTGGACATCCAACAGCTCCCAAACAAACAAATGCACTTTGGAAAGGAGCTGATAAGCACAGAGACTCCTGCCAGGTCTCCGATGTCTTCAGCTGAACAGAATAAATCTAGAGAAAAAAAAAACAAACAGAATATTCCCCAAAAACTTTATACAGGAAGAAAATAGCCTCTCAGAGGTTCCCAGAGAAACAATGATTGTTTTCAAAACAAAGTTTGATTAGAAACTTTAGGAAGCTAAAGATAATTTTAAAAACCAGTGGAAGTGGTCTTCAGCTTAACAAATCAATGACAGAAATGCAAATCTGAGGTTAACTTGGCCAGAAGGATAAAACCTGGAGGCTGAATTCATTTTCTCACTCAGATGAAAATGGCAGCTTCTCTAGGTTGAATGCAGAAACATAAAGTCAAAGGCGCCAGAAAGTTTTGGAAAATGACAAGTTAAACCCTCACTAAATGATCCAGAGGCAACTTCAGATTCTCATTTCTGCCCCTACCTCTCTAAGTCTGAGGACTTTAACAAACACTTTCTAATCTTGCCTTGGTAACTCCAACCTGCCCAGGCTTTCCGTGAATAAGCACTTATTAAACCTACAGACACCCCTCCTCTGTCACCTCCCTCATCCTGAGTTTCCACTTAGCTCTCCTGTAGTCCACATCTCGTGGATGGTTTCTGATAATATCGGCTACCCTCCTGCATGGGTTATGCTGTGTTAGGGGTGGGAAGGTTTCTGATAGTATCGGCTACCCTCCTGCATGGGTTATGCTATGTTAGGGGTGGGATGGTTTCTGATAGTATCGGCTACCCTCCTGCATGGGTTATGCTGTGTTAGGGGTGGGATGGTTTCTGATAGTATCGGCTACCCTCCTCCATGGGTTATGCTGTGTTAGGGGTGGGATGGTTTCTGATAATATCGGCTACCCTCCTCCATGGGTTATGCTGTGTTAGGGGTGGGATTCTGCTATCAGTCATTCCGCATCTGAGTCTTCATTCCACAACTTACTATTTAGGTTGTTACAGAAGTAATTGCAGTTTTGGACCATGAATTTTAAACCATTGTAACTAGGTTCAAACACACTTTTAGTAATCAAAGTAGGAACCATTACAAGCAACACATTTTTGCCAATAAGAAATGTTTGTTTATTCCTGTAGTGTAAAAACCCATGCTTGGGGATTTGACGAACTCTTGGAAAGTATTTTCTGCTTCCTGTGGAAGCGTTTTGCCTGCAAAAAGTTGTCGAGATGCTTGAAGAAGTGGCAGCCAGTTGGCGAGAGATCAGGTGAATGTGGTTGTCATGGAGAAGAATTGGGTCCTTTCTGTTGACCAATGCTGGCTGCAGGCATTTCAGTTTTCAGTGCATCTCATCGGTTCGCTGAGCATACTTCCCAGATGTAATAATTTCACTGAGATTCAAAAACTGTCGCAGGTCAAACGGGCAGCCGACCACCAAACAGTGACCATGATCTTTTTCTGATGCAAGGTTGGCTTCGGGAAATGCTTTGGAGCTTCTTCTCAGTCCAACCACCAAGCTGGTCATCTCAGTCCAACCACTGGGCTGGTCAGTTGTCATATAAAATACGCTTTTCATTGCATGTCATAATCTGATCAAGAAATGGTTCACTGTTCTTGTGTAGAATAAAGAGAAAGCACTTTAAAATGACGACAATTTTTTTGATTTGCTGTCAGTTCATAAAGCACCCACATACTGTTTTTTCACTTTTTCAATTTGCTTCAAATGCCGAATGGCCGCAGAATGGTCGACACTGACTTCTTCAGCAACTTCTCGTGCAGTTGTAAGAGGATCAGCTTTGATGACTGCTCTCCATTGATCGTTGTCAACTTCTAATGACTAGCCACTATGCTCCTCAACTTCAAGGCACTCGTCCCCTTTGCAAAACTTCTTGAATCACCAGTGCACAGTACTTCATTAGTAGTTCCTGAGCCAAATGCATTGTTGATGTTGCAAGCTGTCTCTGTTATTTTATGACCCATTTTGAACTCGAACAAAAGAATTGTTGGGAATTTGGGTTTTGTCTCACATCATTTCTGTAGTCTAAAATAAATATAAAATAAACAGCAAGTAATAAGTCACTCGCAGAACAATATAAACCAAGACATGTCCATTAAAATGATGTATAGCATAACCACATTTATTTAAGAATGTATTCCATTATCAAACGGCAAAGTTTAACAATGCAAAACCATAATTACTTTTGCACCAGCCTATTACTGGGTCAGCTTGGACAAGTTATTTATTCACTGTGAGCCGCAATTTTCTCATCTGTAAAGTGGTGATAATAACGCTTCCTACCTGATGAGGTTGCTGAGAGGATGACCTGAGAGCAGGAAGTTATTAGCACAGTGTCTGGGGCACAGGAAGTATTCAATAAACAGATATCAGTATTGTCACTAGAGGTATCTGACCCAGTCATAGTAATCCTTTAATCCATGATGTTTCATTCATGCCTTAATATGTACAAACTGTTGGCCAGGAATCCTGAATGAAGTCTGTACACTTCGGGTCTCACCTGCACCCTTTTAGGTTGTTGGCATCCCTGCTGCTACTGCTGCTAAGTCACTTCAGTCGTGTCCGACTCTGTGTGACCCCATAGATGGCAGCCCACCAGGCTCCCCCATCCCTGGGATTCTCCAGGCAAGAACTCTGGAGTGGGTTGCCATTTCCTTCTCCAATGCATGAAAGTGAAAAGTGAAACTGAAGTCGTTCAGTCATGTCCAACTCTTAGCGACTCCATGGACTGCAGCCTACCAGGCTCCTCCATCCATGGGATTTTCCAGGCAAGAGTACTGGAGTGGGGTGCCATTGCCTTCTCCCGTTGGCATCCCTACCTCCCGCAAATTCCTGCTCACAGAGAAGGGTAGGTCCTTCTTTCAGAGACGTAGGAATTGTGACACTTTCAAAGAACCCACAGCTAGAAATTGGGGTCTCAGATTCTAGACCAGGTGGCGAATTATGGCCCAAGGGACAAATCCTTCCAACCACCCACTTCTGTAAGTAAAGTTTCACTGGAACGTTCACATCCAGTTGGCTATGGCTGCCACGAGGGCAGAACTGAATAGTCACTTCACAGACTGTATGACCTGCAAAGCCTAAAATGTTCAGGCTCTGGCCCTTTATGGACAAAACTTGCCAAGCCTGGCTCTAGACCCTCTTTCTCAGCTATAGCATCACACTCCTTGTGGAAGGCCCCTTCCTATGTCTTCTGGTATAGAAGTGGTTGCTGAGAAAGGCTTCTTACCCTCTGTGTAAAGAGATGATTGATGTATGTTGACAAGGACAGTTTGATCTGCCCCTCCACAATCCACCCCGTTTCTTGTCTAGACAGTTGATCTCAAGTTAGACTTATAGGACTGACTGACTGTGACCTCTTAGCTGCCTTTCCTTCACCAGAATCACCTGGGATGCTTGTTATATGAGCTGATTCCCAGTCCTGTCCCAGACTTTCAGAATCTAAACCCCCAAAGTGGGGCCTAGAAAACTCTGTTACAATGAAAACAATATAATATTCCCCCAAAGTATTAGTCTCTCAGTTGTGTCCGACTCTTTTCGACCCCTTGGACTTTAGCCCACCAGGTTCCTCTGTCCATGGGATTCTCCAGGCAAGAATACTGGAGTGGGGTGCCATTCTGCTCCCCAGGGGATCTTGCTGACCCAGGGATTGAACCCAGATCTCCCACCTTGTAGCAGATTCTTTACCATCTGAGTCATATGGTGGGTCTTAAATCCATTTAAGTTTGAAAATCTCTGTTCTTGAGTTCTGAGGTTACATATTATTCCAAAATAAATCTTTGTACAATTAGATATTCAAGAGATATCTGCTTGTTAAATTTTGAAAAAGCTATTACTGAGTATGTGCTTTTACAGTGGGTTGTGCAACCAGAGCTGGTAAATGGAGCCCACTTTGCCCCTTGACTTACATTATTATATCAGAGATGCTTTGTTTATGCTTTCATTGATTTACATGGTCAGTGGCTCCTAATCCTTCAGTTTTAGATTTTCTGTCTCCAAGACCTTAGTCAATTGCTGCTAATCTATAAAAACACTCATCTGAAAGGTTCTTCTGTACAATGAACAGTTCCCTTCCAACCTGTCACTTGAATTAAAGAGGTTTTTTCCTAGTTGGGGTCCCTAAAGGCACAAACTCCTTAAAACAATGACCCTTGATGATGAGGCTCTAAAATGAGACCTTCGGCCACATTTGAGTCCTCATTCAGCGCCCAGCCCCGCTTTGCTCAGAATCACCTCCCTCTTAGATCCAGAGACCCAGAAAGGGGATGTGACCTTAGCCAAGGTCACTTAAAGAATTTCAAATTCAGAACAAGAATAGAAGTCTAGGCACTTCTGGAGTTTGGTCCCCTTAGACACCCATATCAAGACTTCCTGAGAAGACTGTGTTCTCCAGAAAACCTTGTTAGTATGCTTGTAACATCAGACCACATGGCCTAGTGTTTAACTTGGAACTAATGGTCACATGGTTCTGGGCAAAGAAATTCTGAAATTTTTTTTTTTCTCTCTCTCTAACACACACACACACCTGTATTCACACTCAGCTTTACCTAAAAAAGAAAGAAAAGTGTTAGTCACTCTGTCCTGTCTGACTCTTTGCGACTCCATGGACTCTAGCCCACCGGGCTCCTCTGTCCATAGAATTACCTAAGACTGGCTGCTGTCTATGGGGTCGCACAGAGTCAGGCATGACTGAAGTGACTTAGCAGCAGCAGCAGTAGCAGCACCTTTTAGAAAGAAGAACCCATTTTTCTCCCAAGACCCATCCATCCGTTTGAGTTCTGGACACCTATTAGAACCATGTCTTATTTTTTCCATACTATGATGGCTTTCATATCTTATTTGGGGCTTTGCTGACTGCCCTTCTCCTTCCCAGCTAGGGTGAGCTAATTCCTAGAGATAATAAACAATCTATGAGCCCCTTTTCAAATACAAACAAGTCAGTCCAGAGTCTACACCCACAACCAGGCCACCAGCCTCCTTGTCCTAACTACCCTAGGGCCATATTCCAGGCAAATAGGGACAGTCTTCTACCCAGAATCAGCTGAAATTATTCAGACTAGTCAATCCAGAGCTTGTTACTGGCCTCACTGATTCCTTTCCACAAAAACCACCATAAAGGTGCACGTGTTCGCTTCACTCCTGCCTCCTCATTGAACCCGGTGCTTCCCTGTGTGCCCTCGATCTGGCCAAGGCCCTGTGTGACCCTCCTCTCAGGAACTGTGCAAAACCATATAACTTTGTTACATCTGCATTTGTTAAGTGGAACAGGATGATGAGTCCCTCAGTTCAACAATAGACCACAAGATAAATGAAAATAAGAAGCTTATTATTCACAGGTCCTGGAGGAAGTAACGTGGCACACTTCACACCCTTCAAGGAACCACATGGGGAAGTCAAGGCAGGGTGCAGGCAGAGAGAAAGGCAGACCCTGGAATTCGTATCTTTATTAGGGCCTGTGGATGGAGTGCCTTGGGGGTTCCTGGGCAAGGTCCAGCTTGGTCATTTCAAATCAGAAGAGTGGGGTTTGGTGAACTCTACAGCATCTTATCTAAGGGGTGCATGAGGCATACAGGCACCAGAGGCAGGGGAGAGTATTGGGAAAGTCATACCAGGAGCTCCCGTACACGGGAGCTTGTGACTTGTGACTCTGGGGCTGCTACCTCAGGCTGTGCTTACGTGAGGGGGCTGCTTCCAGGTTAGGGTCCCTGCAGGCGATTTGGCCAAATTGGATGTCAAGGCAGCAGTATTAGCTAAACTCTAGAATATAAAAAATTATATTTTCAATGACAATTGTCTCCTGATCTGTTGGCTTTACAGTACCTCAAATTCCTATGAATGTGCTACCTGAATATTTTAAAACAATGCCGTCTCTGCTCATTCACCAGACAGCTTCATCCATGAAGCATCTTCTCTCGGTGTATGCCATCCTCTCTTCCTCCACGGGTTCTTTCTCCTCAGGAATCAAACATGCTCGAGTTACTCCTGCGCGTTCAGGATGTGAAAACTCCTCCTCTCCCCTCTGCTGCTTTCCAATCGAGTTTCTCACAGGTCTGTGTGTGTTCTTCTTTCGCCCTCCATTCAGTCTCCCAGCCCCTCCAATCACCACCCTTCTGGAACCAATCTGGCAAAAGTCACCAATCCTTCATGACTAAACCACGGGGGCAGGTTTCCTCTTGCTAGACCAGCCTGCTGCGCTGGTTATCACCCGTCTCATGGTCCTCCAACTCCACTCTCTCACCCGTTCCCTCCTCCTCACTCCCCATAGCCATCTGCAGGGCCTCCTCCTCCTCCTCCTTGGAAACATCACTGTTCCCAGGACTCTTTGTTCAGCCTTCTCTCCTCTCAAATGCCCATAGACCATTTGGAAAACCCAAGGAGAGCTGAGGACCCTCTTCCCAGAAAAGTACACTGAACACATTCAAGCCATTTTAGTTCAGTCTCTCAGTTCAGGCTCTCAGTAATGTCTGACTCTTTGCGACCCCATGGACTGCAGCACGCCAGGACTCCCTGTCCGTCACCAACTCCCAAAGTTTACTCAAACTCATGTCCATTGAGTCAGCGATGCCATCCAACCATCTCATCCTCTGTCGCCCCCTTCTCCTCCCACCTTCAATCTTTCCCAACATCAGGGTCTTTTCTAATGAGTCAGTTCTTCACATCAGGTGGCCAAAGTATTGGAGTTTCAGCTTCAGCATCAGTCCTTCCAGTGGATATTCAGTATAGATTTCCTTTAGGATTGACTGGTTGGATCTCCTTGCTGTCCAGGGGACTCTCAAGAGTCTTCTCCAATGCCACAGTTCAAAAGCATCAATTCTTCGGCACTCAGCTTTCTTTATAGTCCAATTCTCACATCTGTACATGACTACTGGAAAAACCATAACCTTGACTAGACAGACCTTTGTTGGCAAAGTAATATCTCTGCTATTTAATATGCTGTCTAAGTTAGTCATAGCTTTTCTTCCAAGGAGCAAGCATCTTTTAATATCATGGCTGCAGTCACCATCTGCAGTGATTTTGGAGCCTAAGAAAATAAATTCAAGCAAATGTTTGCATAAATTCTGAAGGATTCATCAACTCCCTCAGGTTTATCCTTAGGCCTTTAGGGAATCAAGAACATCTTGTCTCTACATGCACCAGCCCTAATTCCTCTCTTAGTCTCTAGATGTGCATATCCTACAGTTTACTGGGTAGTGTCTCCCAGTTGGCCCATGGGCACCTAAATTTATAGCGCCCAAGGTTGAAGCTATCAGCCTCCCCACAAAACCTGCTTTCCTTCTAGGATCTTTCCTTGTAACAGTAGCATTACCTGTCATCCAAGACAAGCACATGGGATACTTAGAGGCAGAACTAAGAGAACACAGACACCTACTCGTGGAGGCTTAAAGGAGTAGGGTCCGTCAAGGGGAGGCGAGATGAATTCTGTTTAGGTAATATGGAGTTTGAGAGGCTCAAGGAAACTGCCGGTGGGAAGATCCAGAACTGGTTGTATAAACTGGGTCTGGGGCTCAGGAGAGTGACAGGAGCTGGAGATACAGATTCGGGTCATGAGGACACAAAGTTAAAGATGTACGTAGGCTCTCCCAGGCAGAGAACAGAGGAAAGGGCCGACTCATGGTGAGGACCGACACCCGAGCAGGGGAAGAGGAGTCAGAGGAGAGGAGAGGCTGGAGTGACAGGAAATCAAGAGAAATGAAGTCCTGGGAGCCAGGGAAGAGAGGGCTGCAGAAGGGGTCAGGGTCAGCAGGACCAGATGCTGCCAAGAGGTCAAGCAAGATGTGCTGAGAATGGGGCCACTGGATGTGTTCATAAGGAGGTCCCCTTACTCTTGGGAAAAGCAGTCCCAATGAGGTGAAAGGTGAACCGAAGAGTGAGTGGAAAATGAGGTTTCTTAGAAGTTGAATTCTGAAGAGAAGAGAAACACAGCAGACACTGGTGAGAGAAGTTGGGGGCATTGTGTTCAAGACAGGAGGCTGGGCAGATCTGAGGACGTGTGTTCTCCCTTATACAGCTGGGAAGTGCTAGAGGTTGGACACCCCACCTCTAACTTATCTTCAGAAGCATCTCCTTCATCTCCCTTTATTCTTATGGGGAAAAAAGCTAAAGCAGAAAAAAAAAATGTTTAGAAGTCATTCTTATCCGATGCTTTGTTTCTACAGATGAGAAAACTGGGTCCAGAGTGATTAAACAACTTGTTCAAGGTTTTGTAGCAAATTAGCTGTAGAACCCAGGACTTCTGACTTCCAGGTCAGACATTCTCTCTCCTTCTCTCTGTGCGTCCGAGACCCCCTTGCACGGGACTCCACAAGACCCGCCCCAGCCTGTCCAGCTGGGCCTTTGGCTTGTATGGCCATTCTCTAGCTGAATTCTTCCAGATGCTTACTCTGCATCCTGACCCCTCAAGGTCCTGTTCACTATAAAATTCATGAATTGTGCGTCAGTGGATCCCAGGGTCTGCTGCCTTCTAACTGCAACTTCCATGATTTCACCATTAACCTGATGGCTGTTTCTAAGGGTTGGGTGAAACAGACATTTAGGGGAAAGGAAGAGTCCCTTGGACTGCAAGGAGATCCAACCAGTCCATCCTAAAAGAGATCAGTCCTGGGTGTTCATTGGAAGGACTGATGCTGAAGCTGAAACTCCAATACTTTGACCACCTCATGAGAAGGGTTGACTCACTGGAAAAGACTCTGATGCTGGGAGGGATTGGGGGCAGGAGGAGAAGGGGACGACAGAGGATGAGATGGCTGGATGGCATCACTGACTCGATGGATGTGAGTTTGAGTGAACTCTGGGAGTTGGTGATGGACAGGGAGGCCTGGCGTGCTGCGATTCATGGGGTCGCAAAGAGCTGGACATGACTGAGCAACTGAACTGAACTGAAAGGCATTTTAGTCTTTCTTAAACCTGCTGGGAAGGGAGTGTGTGTGTGTGTGTGTGTGTGTGTCTGTCTGTCCATGTGCACACACAAGCATTTATGTACTGTGTTTGAAAAGAACAAGAGTGTTCAAAGCCACACCCCAAACAAGACTGTATATTTTGTCATTCAGAGAGCTTCCCTACCTGTGGCATGCACAAGCGCTTGCCACAACAGGTTTCAAAGCAGATGGGTATTTACTGCGCGCAAATGTTACATTGACTTTGGAATGTTCTCACACGAGCTCTTGTAGATTAATGAGCTCCTAATATTGTGAATAATCATTTTCCATAAATATGCATAGTCAGCTTTTAAAAGTGTCATGTGGGATAATTATTATTTGGGTGCTAATCGCTTGGGGAAAATATTTACTTGCATGTGAAACAGAACCTGTGTTTGTTTTGTTAAGTGCACTGCCTAGCAGCAAGCCCAGAGCAATTACCAGCCTGATTTAAAGGGACTTGGATGCCAGGGAGCCAGGATTGAGAGATGGATCTCTGCCAGTTATCTGAAGCCTTATCTAGCTTCAACACTTCATTCATGAGGACCTGTAAAGTGTTTGGCTACTGCTACTGCTACTGCTAAGTCACTTCAGTCATGTCCGACTCTGTGCGACCTCATAGAGGGCAGCCCACCAGGCTCCCCTTTTCCTGGGATTCTCCAGGCAAGTCATTTAATAAAAGTATGCTGAGAACCTGCTATGTATATATAACGTCTTTTAGAAAGAGCACCAACTTTGAAGCTACAGTGAGCTTAAATACTAGCGCTTCGTGACTTTGGGTTAGTTATTCAACTTCTCTGCTCGTCAATTTGCTTACCTGGAGAAAGGGGTAATATTTACCTCCTAAAGTTGATAGGAAGGATTGAATAACATACATAAAGCATCTAACACAAAGTCTAACATATGTCAGACCTTTAGCAAATGTTAGATCTTTCTCTCTTCTCACAACACACACCGTGGAAGACATGAGGATAATGAACACACAGCCCACCCACCCCCCCCCCCCCCCCCCCCCCCCCCCCCACCCCCATCCTCACCACCCCCTGGATCTTTCCAAGTCAAGTGCCTTTAGGACTGAATCCAAAGAGAGCTTGATGAAAGAGTCTCTACTGATTGGTAGAGGATATCATTACTTAGGGGAAAATCAAGGATGGGTTCCAGTCTCCCAGGGGGCCTAGCATTGCACATGGACAGAGGGTGTGGCATGACCTGGGGAGGCATCTCCATTACCCTCCTTCGCTGGTGCCTGAAAATCTTCCCTTTATACACTCATTTCTGTGAGACAGTACACTCTCCTTGCATACCTCCCAGTGGGTGAGACAGTAAGACCCCAACACTTCAAGATAAATCAATGCTTTCTGGTTATAGGGCAAAAGATAAAGGGGGCTGAGATTCATGAAAGGGAGCTTTAGAAGGCATTAAAGAAAGGAGGTGAGGGGAAGAAAGACTATCTCTCTATGTTGGCTGGTCCTACTTTTCCTTCTCTTCCTTCCTGGCCTGGAGTGGGAAGTCTCTGTCCTACAGACCACAGCAAACCCACCCTCTTCTTGTCTTGCTAACTTTGGGGCTTAACAAGCAAGCAAAAATAATACATGTCCGCACTCATCCTTTGGAAGTCTGTGATCGATAGCTTGTGCTCAGCCATGCTCAGGAAATGGAATAAGTAAGATTGCATGAGGTAGGCTTACCCGACCCAAGAAAATGAAGTACTCTGAAGAACATTAAAAGCCTTCATTTACCTGCAAAAATACGCACAGATGCTCATTCCAAATCATTCTGGATTTTGGAAGTTTGTTTTATGGAAAGCCCCCAAGGAATCTGGACACTTAATTATTTGAACTAATGTGTACTTGAAAATAGTCTTACTGAATTTTCCTCCAACTTGCTTTCTAATTTAAATTTTCCCTTATCCAGACCATTTTCTCCACTTGCCACGAAGGGATGAGAATTCCAGATAGAAAGCAGGATTGTGGGCCCAGCAATTCAGTCCCTTGGCCTCCATTCTCTTTCCTTTAAAGCAAGAGGTTTGGTGCGTTACTCAGGCTCTCTTGGTTACAAGAAAAGACCCCCTCAGTTCCCTCACACAAGAAAATGTTTTACTTCGGATTGAAGATGGTGGCCTGAGCAAATATATTCATTTTTCTGCCCTTTCAGAATTTTGGTGGAATTAAAGTACAGAACAACAAAAAGAAACAAACAATAACAGTGAAGAAACTGGTGGAGAGTTGTAGACGGAATGACAAATGAATGGGAGAGATTTCTAGAAGACAGAGGCAGATGGAAGCTTGTTGCTGGCACCCCACCTCTACATACTCCACATCTACATCCGTTTACCTCCCGAGTGTGGATGCCCAGCAAGCATCTCTATGGCAAAAAATGTACGGGCTCAGCTGATAAAGAAATGCAAATCAAAACCACAATGAGGTATCATCTCACAAGAGTTAGAATGGCTATCACCAAAAAGCCTACAAATAATAAATTCTGGGGAAAGTGTAAAGAAAAGGAGAACCTTCCTATGTTGATAATAAGAACATAAATTAGTATAGCTACTATGGAAAACAGTATTTAGTTTCCTTAAAAAACTAAAAATATAACTACCATATGATCCTGCAATCTCATTCCTAGGCATATATCCAAAACAGATGAAAACTCTATTTTGAAAAGGTACATGTACTCCAATGTTAGTAACAGCACTATTTATAAAAGCAAAGACACGGAAATAACCTAAGTGCTCATCCACAGACAGTTGGTTTAAGAGGATGTGGTATATATATATATATATATATATATATATATATATATGGAGAAAGAGAGAGAGAGAGAAATATTATTCAGCCATAAATTTAAAAAATAAAATTTTGTCATTTGTATGTCTATTTAGAGAGTTTCTCCGGTGGCTCAGATGGCAAAAAATACCTGTAATGAGGAAGATCTGAGTTTGAACCCTGGGTCAGAAAGTTCCCCTGGAGAAAGGAATGGCTATGCACTCTAGTATTCTTGCCTGGAGAATCCCATGGACAGAGAAGCCTGGCAGGCTATGGTCCATAGAGTCACAAAGAGTCAGCCACAACTGAAGCAACTAAAAATAAAAATATCACTTATATCTAGAATCTTTTTTAAAAAGATACAAATGAACATATTTACAAAACAGAAACAGTCACCCAGACAGAGAAAGAAAACTTATGGTTGCCAAAGGAGAAAAGGGTGGGATGCAATTAGATATATTTAACAAATTAGCAGGTACAAACTACTACACATATAAGAGATAAACAACAAAGGTTTACTGTACAGCACAGGGAATTATATTAAATTTCTTGAATAACATAAAATAATCTGAATATATATATATATATATATATATATAACTGAATCACTTTGCTGTACACCTGAAAATAACTCAATATTGTAAATCAACTGTACTTCAATTTTTTTTTTAATGTAGCAGCTCTTTTCTATGGGAATTGAATGAACTGGTAGGGAGCAACCAAGGTTCCAGGCAGACCTGTAGGGACCATAGGGTACGATCATTCTGCCACTATGTATGTGTCTGTGTGGTATCAAGGATTGGGTGCCCTGATTGATGTGCTCCAGCTCATGCCTTTTACATTAAAATGTGTTAGCCAAGCAGCCACACTGAGGAGCTTCAAGTCACATGTCTCTTTCAAGGGAGATGTTTTGAGGACAAGAGGAAAAGGCTTGCTCCCAGGAAAAGATTCTCAGACCAGTCTTCCTTCCATATGGACAACTGTCCGCAGTCACCCAGCCCATGGGAACAATCACCAGTGCAGAGGAAGAGACAAGCAGAAACAGTGACTCCCCAGGAAAACCACAAAGATTCAGAAAATTCTTAACCTTTTCAAGTTAAAAAGTCATGACAGAGATTTCAGAGCACATTTTATCGATTTAAAAAGAACAGAGTGCTATGAAATAGGAGGGTTTTTTAATCATAAAGAAACAAGCTCTTAGAAATGTACATTGTAATATTTCTTTTAAAAAAATAGAAAGATACACAAAAATAAAGTTAAGAAAATTTCTCAGAATATAGACCACCCTTAACCAAACTAGAGAAAGAGGAAATATGAGTGAAATGGTAAGAAATTTACCCGGAGAGACAACATTTGATTAGTAGGTTCCCAGAAAGACAGAACGGAGAATATGGAGGAAAAGAAATGATCAGAGAGACATAATACAAGATAAGTTCCAGAGCTGAAGCAGGAGACTGGTTTTCAGACCACAGGCTCCACACAATGAATGAAAAGGATCCCACCTAGATTCACCTTCCTGGAATTCCAGAACACCATAGACAAGAGAAGATCCTGAAAGCTGACAAAATAGAACAAGTGAAGGATGAAAGCTCAAGCACCTCTGTGCACTGAGAGACAATAGGGCGATGCTGCAAAGTCCGAAAGAAAATCGGTCAGAACCTGAAGCCCTGTACACAAACATCTATCAATCCATAGCAAGCAATAGAATAAAGACATTTTCAGCCAAGTAAGGACTGAGAAAGCCTACCTCCCAAATATTCTTTCTAAAGGGCTTACGCAAAAAAGAAAAGCTATAACTTGAAGACATATCCAACAGAAGAGTGAAACAAAACCAGAAAGAGAAAAAGGTAGGGTCCAGGAAAGACTGATTCTAACTCCTTAGATGATGGCTGAATATCAGCCAAGAGGACAAGTCTCACTCCAGCGCCAGCTTTCAGTTACGTGAAAGACTCAGTTGGATCTGCAGGGCAGGATGGAAATGTAAACATCCTTGATTCTGTGTTATTCAGGACAGTCTAATCACTTCATTAAACAACCATTAAATCTCAGCGACTTACCACCATGAATGTTGATTTCTTGCTCATTTCACAGTGATTGAGGTGAATGGTAATGAAGAAGTAGAAGTGGCTTTCTGCTCTATAAGTGATCCAAGAATCTGGGGTCCTTCCATCTAATAATGATACTTTCATTTTAAAGTCTCCAAGTCCTCCACCAAATTGTCCACACCATCCTGCAGACTAGAAAAGCGAATGTGTGGAGGCCCACACATGAATTTTCAGAGGCCAGACTCAGAAGAGGCATACACAGGCCATTATTCAGACTCAGCCACTTGGCTTCAGCAAACTGCAGGGAGGCTGGAAAATGCAATGCAGTTGTGTATCCACGAGGAAAAAGAAGTGGGCTTTGGTCTTACTTTGCCACGTGATACAAAAAGTACGAATGCCAGGGGAAGAAAATTGGAGGGGAGGGTAGAGGTCTAATTCCAGATCTTACAAAGTGAATAGTCAAGACTCTGATGAACATCAGAGAAACAAGAAACAGATGTTTAACTATATTATTTAAAGTTATAATGAGTGCTAATACTAGAACCAAGAATAGTCCTGTAACTTCAGATTATCTGTCAACAAAGGGTCTTGTTCTGGGTTACAGTGAACCCTCCAGATATGTCGATATCTTAACTCCTGGTATCTGTGACTATGACCTTGTTTGGAAGTGGGGTTTTTGCACATATAAAGTTAATATGAGATAGTAGGACCCAGTTCAACATGACTGGTGTGTGCTTATAAGAGAAGACAGAGACATATGGGAAAGCGATGGCCAGATGAAAATGGAGGCAGAGATTGGCGTGCTGGGTCTAAAAGCCAGAGGATGTCAGGGATTGCCACCCCACACCAAAGAAAGGATGCTCCCCTGCAGATTTCAGAGGGAGAATAGCCCTGCTGACACCTTGATGCTTTAGAACTGTGGTGCTGGAGAAGACTCTTGAGAATCCCTTGGACTGCAAGGAGATCCAACCAGTTCATCCTAAAGGAGATCAGTCCTGAGTGTTCATTGGAAGGACTGATGTTGAAGTTGAAACTCCAATATTTAGCCCACCTGATGCAAACAGTTGACTCATTTGAAAAGACTCTGATGCTGGGAAAGATTGAAGGCAGGAAGAGAAGGGGACGAGAGAGGATGAGATGGTTGGATGGCATCACTGACTCAATGGATATGAGTTTGGGTAAACTCCGGAAGTTGGTGATGGACAGGGAGGCCTGGCGTGCTGCAGTCCATGGGGTGGCAAAGAGTCGGACACGACTGAGCAACTGAACTGAACTGAACTGAACTGACACCTTGATTTCAAACTGCTGGCCCACAGAACTGGGAGATTATATGTTTCTGTTGTGTTAAGCTGCCCAGTTTGTGCAACTTTCTCAAGGCAGCCTCAGGACACTACTCCAGGCCCATTCTCACCTGCCTAGAGTTGAGGTAAGTTGGCAGGAATGGAGTCCAGAAAAGCTCCTGGTCTGGGTGGAACAGAATGGAGTCTTGGTTGGAGTCTTCAGGAGACATTTAATGGGGAATAGAGACCTAGCCAAGGAGAGATTTGAACTTGATCTTGCCCAGAGTGTAGAATCACCAGGAGGCTCTTCCCAAGGCAGACCTAGTATCTACCACAGTCCACACCTCTCCTTGCTGTTTCTGCAAGACTTGGGGAGTTCCCCTACCTGATCGCGACCTTAAAGGGGGTCTTGACATCAAAGACTGAAAAAGATGAAAGTTGACTCTTCTCTGGCATTCAACAGCCAGAATTACTAACTTCTAGAAAATAGAGGAGCCCCAGGGAAATCTAATAACAGCCCTACTTAAGAGCACACGACAATTATTACCTCCAACTGTGAGGGAGGCTGAGTAATTAAAAAGGGTTCTTTATTTTGATTAAAAAGATTCCTTTTAGTGTTTCTGAATCTTTAGTGAAAGCCCAGAACTCTATTTTTAGACACAAAACAAGCTACGTGGCCGGGGGCAGGGGTGTAATTTAAAACATGGGATGAGCGTTTGTAACCTGAAAAATGAGCACGCGCCCCCAGTGGCCCCCAGATCGAGCCCATCCCCACCCAATGGCTTTTAGAAGGCACAGCAGCATCGCAGCCCCAACCCCGCTGCCTGGATTAATAGGAGGCCCAAATTAATTGGTTTTAATCACTATAAATTTCCTTCCCAATAAAATTTCAAGAATTTCCAATCATGCTGATTTATATGTGTAATTAGAAATCCATTCACAGATGTCACACTGCTAGGTGGTGGGAAATATAAGCCCCGGCTTCACTCCAGCATGAGGCCTGAGCCGTGAAAAAAAAGAGCACTTGGCAGGACTGGGAGAAGGAAGCGTGCCCCTACCCTGCGAGCTCCATCCCCAAGGTCACACAGGGGCTGTTGACCACCAAGCATAGAGTTTTGCCTTCTCAGGCCCCTGTCCCTTTCTGCTCCAGAAACCCCAAGCCTAAGCTGGAGCAGACCGAGGGGTTTGGCAGGCACCAAACACAGGCAGACTGAAACTACACCACAGCACCCAGGCCTCCTCCTGTCCACAGTAGCAAGGAGCATAATAACCGTGGGATGACAGAGTCACAGGAAGAGGGGACTCAGCCTGCCAACTTCCCGCATCCATCAGGCAGATTATTGCCCTTGCAAACTGTCTACATTTCGGATGATCCAAAGGCAGGCTTTTCTGTACAAGAGGCCAAGGCACTGGCAACCCAATGTCATAGCAGGAAATAACAGAAAAGAGAGGACAGCAAAGGCCACATTTCAGGCCCTGAGAAGATTGCAGTTCAGCCACCGAAGGAGTTGCAATCCCTTCTGTACAGTGACTAGAAGGAACAGGAAAGTCTATGGATGCAGGAAGATGCCCAAAGAGTTCTAGGTCTAGACTTTAAAAATATCAATACCGCGCAGGGAGAAGAAAGGAAAGAAAGACAGAAACTGAGGTTCAGAGTGGCCGTGAGACTTGTCAAGGTCACTCAGCAAAGAAAAGGGCGGGGAAGGAAATTAACATTTATGCCAGGGCTTCCCTTGAGGCTCAGACAGTAGCGAATCTACCTGCAATGCAGGAGACCCGGTTTAATCTCTGGGTCAGAAAGATCCCCTGAAGAAGGGAAAGACAACCCACTCCAGTATTCTTGCCTGGAGAATTCCACGGACAGAGCAGCCTGGCAGGCTACAGTCCATGAGGTCACAAAGAGTCGGGCACAACTGAGCGACTCACACTTAACTATGATATGCCAGGCATTCTCTGTGGATTATCTTCACTAGAATTCCAGTGAATCCTAGAATCAGAAACTGACCAAAAAATGAGCCTCAGATAAATTATGTATTAAATCTTGTGCTTGTTATTGTTCAGTAGCCCAGTTGTGTCCAACTCTTCGTGACCCTATGGACTGCAGCACACCAGGCCTCCCTGTCATTTTGCTTACAACCACATAACTGGGAAAGATTGAAGGCAGGAGGAGAAGGGGATGACAGAGGACAAGATGGTTGGATGGCATCACTGACTCAACAGACTTGAGTTTGAGTAAACTCCGGGAGTTGGCAATAGACAGGGAGGCCTGGCGTGCTTCAGTCCATGAGGTTGCAAAGAGTTGGACACGACTGAGCGACTGAACTGAACTGAACTGAACATAACTGGTTGGAGGTAAAGCCATGTGGTCCCTCCTTTGAGAATAAGAGTACCAGCTCGGGTCCCAGCACCTGTCTCCCCAGCACTCAGCTATGTGAGCTGAGTCATGAAGGCGGTCAGTATGCTGGTTTATAAATGTGGGGAAAACGGAAAGACAAACACAGGACTGAACCTGGAGATACTGCATCAGCTTAGCTCTGAGTTTAGGGTCCAGGGGAAGGGGCGAGAAAGCACTGGGTGTTTTGAGTATGTCAGAAGACTCAAGGCTCTAAGTGGAAAGATGCGAAAGGCCATTCAGCAGGAGCTGGAGTGTTAGACCCTAGGAAGGTATGGCAAGATCAAGCGGTTAAATAGAAACCCCTTCCTCTTGCCGTTTCTGTGTCAACTGAGAGAGAATTCAGGCAGAGGAAATCCAAAACCACAGCATCTTTGGTGAAGTGGATTTGGAAATATGATCTGAACCACCAGCTCCCTGATTTTTGATACTTGAATTAGACAAGAATCCTCTCATCCTAGGGAAATCGATGGGACTTTCCCCACCCCAGGCTGGACCTGCCTCTGAAAACTGACCATGCAGGGCAAAGGGTGAGATCACACACACCAGGGCGTGGCAGAGCTGGGAAGAGAGCTGAGCCGGCCTCCTCCCGTGGAGGCCGCCCTCTCCAACATTCCAAACCCTGGGGGCACCTGTTCTCTGGGCCCAGGTAGGAACCCCAGAACGGCTCCCTTATATCACCTTGCTGACAAAGGTCCATCTGGTAAGCTATGATTTTTCCAATAGTCATGTACGGATGTGAGAGTTGGACCATAAAAAAGGCTGAGCACCGAAGAATTGATGCTTTCGAACTGTGGTGCTGGGGAATCCTCTTGAGTCCCTTGGACTGCAAGGAGATCAAACCAGTCAATTGTAAAGGGAATCAACCCTGAATATTCATGTGAAGGACTGATGCTGAAGCTGAAGATCCAGTGCTTTGGCCACCTGATGTGAAGGGCCCATTCATTAGAAAAGACTCCAATGCTGGGAAAGATTGAGTCTGGCAGGGACAGAAGAGGGTGACAGAGGATGAGATGGTTGAATGGCATCGTGGACTCATTGGACACGAGTCTGAGCAAACTCTGGGAGATAGTGAAGGACAGGGAAGCCTGGTGTGCTGTCGCTCATGGGGTCACAAAGAGTTGGACACAAATGAGTTACTGAACAATGACAACAGCTCGGTGCACAGCACGCTGACAAAAGGGAGGAGGGCAAAGGTGACACCAAGGTCAGACCTTGCCTCCTGCCTGGACCCAACCCAGTCTGCTGTCCATGCAGAGCCCCCCGGGGCTCTTCAGAGGCCTCAGAGCAGCTACCTGGGTGTCGGCATGCTAGCTCTGTACTATTCCCCACCCCCACCCTGCCCTAGACAACAGCAACACGCAGAATTATGGGCAACACTGCTCTGTCCTCGAAAGCGATTGGTCGGCTTGCCTGCTCAGCCCGCCTCCCCGGAAAGAGAGAAGATCATCTTTGCTTGGCCTGATCCTTTAATGCGCTTGAAAGCTGCTGCCCTGGTGTAAAGCAGACCCCCAGCCTCAAGCCAGGAATAGGTGGAGAGGTCTTAATGGGGAGATTAGTGTCTGCCTGGGCCATACCGGAGTGGGGTCCTAAAAGGAGATTTTAGAGGTTGGGCAATTTTTAAGGGCTTAAATGTTTGATAATGCAGGCTCAGTTGTGTTTATGCATGTTGGGCTTCAGCAGCAATGTACCATTCAGGGCATAATGGATGTTGTAAGATTTGATTTTAGTAGTTTAAAAATATCCAAGTAGTCTGCAGGTTAATGGCCACTGGACAGACTCATTAGTATATCAATAATCATTCGGCATTCTAAAATCCTTTTAATGCTCTGGGACAAGGAGCAGAGCTGAGGTAGGGGAATAAGATCATGGGGGAACTTGGGGGCCAGGTAAAGAAGTAAAGATGATGAATGACCTGGGACATGGTCTCTGCTACCCGCCGCAGCCTGGTTTAAACAATGCATCCAAAGGGGCCTCATTGTAACTGAAGGGGGAAGGGAGGTTTTTGGAAAAGCTCAAACAAAGTCTCCTGAAGCCTCTGACAGACCGCAGTTGAATCAGATTCTGCCTAAACCTCACTGAAGACAACCCATTCTCCACAACCTCATGGCTTACACATTCTCTCCTCTTCGCCTTGGCTTGGACCTTGCCTGGTGAAATCATGACCTCCCAGCAGCTGACTTCCCATCTATTCTTCAAGCCCCATCTCTGCCCAAGCCTTCCCCTGCTCCCTGAGCCACAGGCCATGTCTTATCTACTGAACCATGAGCTCCTGGAGAGGAGAGGTAACTGCCATGTGGTAGATACTCTGTTGAGATGATGGTTCTCAATCTCTGTTGTTGCTTTGGCCGCTGAAGCCCTTTGAGTGCTGGGCACAGCTCCAGACCACCACACACATGCACAGAAGCCCACAGAGAGATAAAGCAGCGCAGGGATTCAGGTGGTAGAGTCATGCACGGTCCCTTCCCAGAGCCCCAGGGGTTAACTTCTGGAGGGAGAAGGAAGGCTTTGCAGCCTGCAGGGTTAGTCGTGAAGCTCTGACATTTGAACTGGAGCTAGCGAGTTCCTGGAGCCAATGAGTTACACCCCGGGGAGAAGAGCATGTGGTCAGTTTCTGATTTTGCACTTTAGGGGGCACAGAATAGACTTCAGAAGGAAGGAGCTTTGAATAGCCTTGCAGAGAGAATACCCAATGGTCAAAGATGCTCTCAAATTCCCTTTGGAGGAAGACCCTCTCTCCATGGAGCACTGAGGGGTAAGAACCAGCAAGGTCTAGCTGTGGCCAGAAGGGACCCATTTCTTCCCCCTGACATCCTGCTCACTGCCACCAGGAGTGGCAGCCGGGCTGGGGTCGAAGCCCTCAGAGGACCTGGGTGGGCCATGGAGGAGAGGAGGGAGGTTGGGTGGGAGCAGGGTGGTGCTCAGGATGCTCTCAGAAGCCTCGGAGCACTAGGAAGAAGCCTTGTCTGTTTGGCCCCCACCATGGTGCCAGCTGGGTCATCACTGTGCTGGGAGGATGACCTCTGAGACCCGCCCTTACATCGCATCACCCATTCAGACAGCTCGCCCTGCTCCCTACTCCAGCACCACGGCAACCCCACTGGGCTCTCTGAGAGCTCACCTTCCTTCGGTTAGGAAACTGAGGCACTGACTGAGGGCAGAGAGCAGTCGGGAGGCAAACCTGCAGCCCCAGTATTGCTCTGAGGGAAACGGTGTGTTAGCTGGATGGCTTGATTTCCCCTCCTGTAAGCCTTGCCCCTTTTCTCCCTTAAAACCTGACCAAAACTTCCCCCGAGAAAACCGTCCCTGGTGGTTTTGCCCGGCCCTCACTGCTCCATCCATTCGCCTGCTCATTCAATCCTTCTTGGGCGCCTTCTGCATCCTTTTCAGCCCCTGTCTGCACTGTGCCCCCGTGAGTACTACTGCTTTTCCACCCATCTGAGTTCTGGTCCCCAGGTTTCTGGGGTGCCCTGGCCCCTCTTAGATTGTAAACTTCCTGGGGAGGCAGTCCCAGCTTCACGCACTGGCTTGGACACTAAGTTGTGTCTGACTCTGCAACCCCATGGACTGTAGCCTGCCAGGCTCCTCTGTCCATGGGATTCTCCAGGCAAGAATACTGGAGTGGGTTGCCATGCCCTCCTCCATGGCATCTTCCCAACTCAGGGATCAAACCTGGGTCTCCTGCACTGCAGGCAGATTCTTTACCAACTGAGCCACGAAGGAAGCCCTAATTGCATCTAAATTTCAGTTGATTAATTTTGAACACCTGCTACGTTATCAAGATAAAGAAACCACAAGGCCCTTCCATAAGGAACGCAGAGTCTGGTGGGGTAATGGAGACATGGAGTTATCCAGGAGAGGACTTCAGGGATGGGGAAGGGTGGCCACCAAGACAGGGACTCTCAGGGAGGCTCTCTGGAGGAGGGGACACCTGAGCTAAGTCTTCAAGGATGGATTGTGATTCCCCAGGAATAAGGGCTGGCATGGGGGGAGGGGCAGAGTATTTCCAGGCAGTGGAAGCAATACAGGAGCAAAGCCAGGAAGATGGAAACACCCTGGGCTCTTGGGGTCCACTGGCTGGGGTCTTCTAGGCAGAGAGTGGTGAGAGCTGAGATGAAGGTAGAAAGCAGGGTCATGTCTTTTCTCCACTCAGTTTGTCAGTTAATCTGCAAATATATACTGAGCCAGAAATCATTCTAGGTGTCAAGTATACAGCAGTGCCCAAAACAGATAGTGCCTGCTCTCTTGAAACCTTCATTCTTGTGGATGGAGGAAGTCTGTTAAAACACACACGCACGCAAATAAATACACGTCAGGGGGCAGCACATTTGAGATTCATCAGTGCAGGAGTCTTGTGGACGAGCATTTTCGGTGCAGCAGTCTGGTGTTCAGCCTGCTGTCCTCACCATACTGGTGAGACGGGGACACAGCCGGCCCTCTCCAACCAGAAGGTGCTCCTTGCTTTGGGGAAGCGGGAAAGGATTGCTACCTCCTTGTTTCCAACTGACACTGCACCTCTCTCTGAGCAGCTCGCACTGCAGTTCAGTTCAGTTCAATCACTCAGTCGTGTCCGACTCTTTGCAACCCCATGGGCTGCAGCACTCCAGGCTTCCCTGTCCATCACCAAGGAAAACTAATAAGGCCAGCCCTTTATGATTCCCCGACCTCCGATGACAAGAGGCAATTTGAAGTCAATAAAAGGTGTGCTGCACAAGGGTGTTTTATGGCTCATCAAACGGTAAAACCCTGGGGCCATGTGACCACAGTGCCAGAAAGGGGCCATGGCGTGGGTTCATCAGCCCTCTGTGTAGCAGGGCTTCCAAATTAAGACAGCAATTGATCAATTGCAAGAGGTGGGGAGCTCTATGGAGGCCCCCTGAGCATGCTGGCTGCTGGGCCCAAGCTTCGAGGGGCCCCCCAACAGACAGAACACTCCAGATATGATTATCAGAGCCCTTGGGAACTTCTCTCCATATCCTTGCCCCCAAAGCACCCTTCATCCTATCCTGGGGATGTTTAAAATCTCTTTCCCATGGACCCAGCTTTCCAACCACACTGAGGCCTGTGTCTTACGACAGTAGCTGCTTTTAGGTCAAAAACGTTCCCACCACCCACTGCCTCTATGACCTTTGGCAAACCAAAGGTTTGATCTTGTTGGATCTTGGTTTTCTCCTTTTAAAGCAGGGATAATGATGTCTAGATGACTGGCTTGTTTAGAAGGGCTAGCACTGAGAAAGTGCTCAAGACTGAAAAATCTGTTAGGAGAGAGGAACAACTTCTAAAAGAGAGAATTTAAGCCCTCACATCCATACCCGTGGTGCCAACAGCCCTCGGGACATTTTCTGAACCATCCACCCACCCATCCACCCATCCACCCACTCATCAATCCATTCATCCACCCATCCATCCATCCACCCACCCATCCATCCATTCACCCACCCATCCACCCACCCAACCATCCATTCACCCACCCATCCATCCATTCACCCACCCATCCACCCATCCACCCATCCACCCACCCATCCACCTATCCATCCATTCACCCACCCATCCACCCATCCACCCATCCACCCACCCATCCATCCATTCACCCACCCATCCATCCATTCACCCACCCATCCACCCATCCACCCACCCATCCATCCATTCACCCACCCATCCACCCATCCACCCACCCATCCATCCATTCACCCACCCATCCACCCATCCACCCACCCATCCATCCATTCACCCACCCATCCACCCATCCATCCATTCACCCACCCATCCACCCATCCACCCATCCACCCACCCATCCATTCACCCACCCATCCATCCACCCACCCATCCACCCACCCATCCATCCATTCACCCACCCATCCATCCATTCACCCACCCATCCACCCACCCATCCATCCATTCACCCACCCATCCACCCACCCATCCATCCATTCACCCACCCATCCATCCATCCACCCACCCACCCATCCATTCACCCACCCATCCATCCATCCACCCATCCACCCACCCATCCATCCATTCACCCACCCATCCACCCATCCACCCACCCAACCATCCATTCACCCACCCATCCACCCATCCACCCACCCATCCATCCATTCACCCACCCATCCACCCACCCATCCATCCATTCACCCACCCATCCACCCACCCAACCATCCATTCACTCACCCATCCATCCATTCACCCACCCATCCACCCATCCACCCACCCATCCATCCATTCACCCACCCATCCACCCATCCATCCATTCACCCACCCATCCACCCATCCACCCATCCACCCACCCATCCATTCACCCACCCATCCATCCACCCACCCATCCACCCACCCATCCATCCATTCACCCACCCATCCATCCATTCACCCACCCATCCACCCACCCATCCATCCATTCACCCACCCATCCACCCATCCACCCACCCAACCATCCATTCACCCACCCATCCACCCATCCACCCACCCATCCACCCATCCACCCACCCATCCATCCATTCACCCACCCATCCACCCACCCATCCATCCATTCACCCACCCATCCATCCATCCACCCACCCACCCATCCATTCACCCACCCATCCATCCATCCACCCATCCACCCACCCATCCACCCATCCACCCACCCATCCATCCATTCACCCACCCATCCACCCATCCACCCACCCAACCATCCATTCACCCACCCATCCATCCATTCACCCACCCATCCATCCATTCACCCACCCATCCATCCATTCACCCACCCATCCACCCACCCATCCATCCATTCACCCACCCATCCATCCATCCACCCACCCATCCATTCACCCACCCATCCATCCATCCACCCATCCACCCACCCATCCATCCATTCACCCACCCATCCATCCATTCACCCACCCATCCACCCATCCACCCACCCATCCACCCATTCACCCACCTATCCACCCATCCACCCACCCATCCATCCATCCACCCACCCATCCATCCATCCACCCATCCACCCACCCATCCATCCATTCACCCACCCATCCATCCATCCATCCATTCACCCACCCATCCATCCATTCACCCACCCATCCACCCATCCACCCATCCACCCACTCATCAATCCACCCATCCACCCATCCACCCATTCACCCATTCACCAAAATACATGGGGGCCCCCTCTGTGCCAGGCACTGTGCAGAAGCACAGAGCTGAGCTCGTGCCTGATGGAGCTGAAAGAGGACAGTGCTGTGAAGAAAGATAGAGCAGGGTCAGTACAGCATGATGAGGACATCCTGCTTTCAAGGACTTGCATGCTAATGACAAGAAATAGATAATGAGCTACAAGAAGATCAAATGTGTGTGTTGAGGGATGTAAATAGGGTGTCTTGACAGAAAATAGAATGGGAATGACACTTAGAAGGCAGTGACATTTACAGCGAATACCAGACTTTAAGAATGAGCCAGATACACAAACAGTCAAGGGACAGTTGCCCCAGGCAGTGGCAGTCCCCTGCAGTGGGAGACCTCACGGGTCAGAGGCACTGAGGAGGGTCCCGGATGTCTGGAGAGGATGAAGAATGGCCTGAGAAGGCTGTGTGGCCGTGGGAGGGAACCTGTCTTCGAGAATGACTGTTTGAGCCCAAACAGCACTCTGATCCCACCTGAGCTTTGCGGTATGTCAGTTCCTGCTGCTGCTGTAATAAACACCATGAACTCAGTGGTTTAAAACATCACCAATTTATTCTCTAGTAGTTCTGGAAGTCCGAAGCCCAAAATGAGTCTTAAAGGTTAAAATCAAAGTATCGGCATGGGTGGTTCCTTCTGGAAATGCCAGGGGAGAACTTCTTCCAGCTTCCAGAGGCTGCTAGTATTCCTTGGCTCCTGGTCACGTCCCTCCAATCCGTGCTTCCGCCATGACATTCTGCTCTGATTCTGGCCCTCTGCCTGCCTCTGACTGGGGCCCTTGTGATGGCCCTGGGCCCACCCAGATAATCCAGAATAATATCCCATCTAAAGAGCCTTAACTTCATCTTGTTGCAAAGCCCCTTCTGCCATGTAAGGTGACATATTCACAGGTTCTGGAAACAAAGACATGGACATCTTTGGAAGCCACTCTTCTTTCTACCAAGGTGGCCTGCAGGGGCTGACAAGGTTCTGCCAGTTCCTGAGCTCTCTGGGGAAAATTAGAGGGCTCATACTCCAAGTCAGATGTCCCTCATTTACTGGGGGTGTTGTTCCCACGTCGACTGAAGTCACCCGCTCAGCTGTGGAGCAAAGAATTCTCAGACTTAGACCTGCCATAGCCCCAACCTCCACACCACCCACCTTCACAGGCCCAGCAGTCTCCTTCTTCAAGGCCCCTCCTATCTCACAACAGAGGGAGACCCCCGCAGGCTGTCTGACCCCAATATTGTCTGGCACAGGCCTATAGGAGATTCCCCCAACTCCCCAGGGAACACGTCTGGCTCTGGCTCAGCGGCGGCCCTCTCACAGCCCAGCACCAAGCACAGCTCTTCTCAGGCCCCACCGAGCCACCTCACCCTCTACTCCTCACCCAGGTCTCACCTCCAGGCACCCTTCCTCACCATTTGCTTGTTTAATCCACAAAGGATGTTCAGCAGCAGGATGCAGGGACCGGGGCTCACAGAGGAGGACCTCCTCCTGCAGTGGGAGGACGATGTCGGGCAATTTTTCAGAAAAGGATGAGAGGGTGGCTATGGGAGTTCACAGGAAGTTCACGCAGCTGGACCAGGGACTGGGGGCATTTCAGGGCAAGAGGGCAGCTGGGATGAGGATGACTCCAGCCCTCAGTGACCCTCCCTGCTGACCACCCAGGTGGGCCCTTTGAAGGAGGGGTCTTGGCATCACTTCTACTGCACAGGACATGGTGCAGAGCAGGTGTCTGCCCAACCTCAGCACCTGTCTGCTCGGAGCCAGAAAGGTCTGGAAAGACAGATATAAAGAGGCAGAGGGGTGGGTAAGGAGCCAGTCAGCTTCCTCCCCTGGCTAAATTTGACTCCCTGCCCTGCCCTGTCCCATCCTCATTGATTTTGTAATCACCATTGCCCCTGGCTTCTTCTCATCCTACCTATGTAAACTGGGGCCAGGAGGCCTTGGTAGCTGCTCCATCAGGCATTAGGTACAGGCATCAGCTGCCTGGTGGCTCTATGGGGAATGCTAATGCACCTGCTCTTTCTGAAGCCAGTTCCCCTGGCCCTCCTCTACCACCTCCCTGACCCTACCCCCACACTGGGCTCCTGATGCTGAATGAGTACCTAGAGTGATGGACCTGTCTATCTCTCCTGCTCCCCACCTTGCAAAGGTTAGGACACATGTCCATTCAGCTGCCCCAGCCTTTCCCATGGGTGAGTTAGAATCAGTGGTGAGCTGGGAGGGAAAGCTCTGGTTTATAGTGTTTGCCAGTTTCCATGGTATAAATCCCCCCGTGCCTTGGCTGACTACAAGTTACCAGCTGACTAAATGCAGAGTTGGGAGGAGATGTCACGTGAACCAGCTCCAGCCCAGCCCTGAATGCACAGCCTCAAAGTGATCCAGCTGCCCCTACAGCCTGGTGGTTCTCTCCATCGGGGCACTTCTGTCCATGAAGGTGTGGCCCTCTCCCAAGCTCAGATGAGTCCACCTGATCTCAGGTTATCTGCCCCAACTCAACTATTTAATAGGTGGATGGATTTGGCCAAGTTTCTCAACCTTGTCAGGCCTCAGTTTCCTTATCAGTAAAATGTGGTTAAAATCACTCATCTCAGACACATGTGGGGGTTAAATGAGTACACAGTGCCTGCACAGTAAGCACTCAATAAATGTAGCCAGTATTGAGGCAGTAAGATCCATGAACAGGCTGCTGTTTGAGGATTTGACCAGCAAGGGCAGTGCCTGGCATAGACCCTGGTGGACTGTCCCTGTCCATATACCTCTTGAGATTATATCAGGGTGGTTTCTGTTTTATCATCAGAAAGATATTGCTGCTGGATGTCTACTGCTAGATGTCTAGAGTCTAATCTGTAAATGTGAAATATCAGCCCCCCAGTAAAGACTGTGTCTCTTATCCTTTGTGATTTCAAGGGCACCAAGATCTCCTGTCCCAAATAATAACTCACTGGCCCAATGACACTGAAAATTCCACCACGGCAGCGTCATTCTAATGCTGATCTGTTCCTGTACAGCTAAATTCCCTCGGGGTAGGTGAGCGTCATGATGAAAGCATTCGATCAGAGGTCCTGGGTCATCTAAGATGTGTGGGCCAGAGGACAGCAGCAGGTTCAGGGGACTGTGTACAGGAAAAAAGTGAGGCCAGGGAGGGGGGCCTCTGGGCCCATGTGACAGTGCCCCCCTTTCGCTCAGAAAAGACCAGCCCAAAGGGACGCACAGCTCCCGGCATCTCTTCTAATTTGGGGGAGATACTCAGTCCAGGGCGGTAGAGGACAGGGACTCTGAAGACAGGGAGACCCACACGGCTAGGAGCCAGGCCAAGGCCCACAGGGGCTGTGTCGGCATGCAGGTTTCATGTGATCCCTGAGGTGCAGAGGCTGAGAGTTTGCTAAGAATAAACAAGGTTACTTTGAATTTCTTCCACCCATTCCATCACTTCCTAGATCTTTCCAGTGACTTCTGTGGGGCTGAGGAGAGGTAAGAGGGGAGGAAGTGAAAGCTGAGAATGAAAGCATTGCTGAAGTAGCTTGGTTTGAAATAAAGACTCTTACCCACATAACATGTGAGTGGGGGAGTGACAAAGAGGAGGGGCCCTGAATTAGAGAAAACACTGGACGGAAGCAGGGGCGGGGGAGGGAGGAGGAAAGAAGGGTGAGAGTAGGGGAAAGAAGAGAAAAACAAAGGAAGCTACCGAACAAGCACAAGCGAATAAAGGAGAGAGAAGCAAAGGAAAGAGGCAGGAGAAGGGGCACAAAGCGGGAGAAGTGGGAAAGCGCGGGACGAAGGCAGAGGGAGGAAGGGGCGCCCGGGAGGGTGCGGGCAGTGGGGGGGAGGGGAGAAGGAGAGCGAGGACGGAAGACCTGGAGAGTCTTACATCTTGATCAAGGCATGACTGATAACGCTTCAGCGGACCATCCTTCAGCCCCCTTGTTTGATGACAAAGCTCATCCCCCATCCACCATCCATTATCGGCTCTCCCTCCCCGAGGCGAGAGCATCAATAATGCTGCCTCTTCGGGATCCTGTGCCTCCCGCGCGCGGCTCGCGGGCCGGGCCATCGCTGGTGGGCATTCCCGGGCAGCACATCGTTACCGCCCTCCCATGCTTCCCCAACCCGCCGGGCAGCTGACCACCTCCCCTCTTGCGGGGTAGGGGGAGCCTTCTTGGGAGGGCTGGGCCCCGACACGCCGACAGGCGGTCACAGTCTCTACTGTCGCCGGTGGATGACCCCTGACATCTTGGCACCAGGGCCTGATTTTTAAAAATGATTGTTTAGTCTTGTTTGCTTTTAATTAAGAGGGAGAGCGAACTTCCCCATTCTGGTTGGCTCTTCCAAGAGACCTAACAGTTTGAATTTGAATGCAAACATCTTCAAACATCTGTTGCCGTAATTTGGTTGGATTAACTGTCTAGTTTGTTGGGCCATCTGCTCTTCTCCCCAGATCCCCTCACCGCCTCTTCCCTGCCTGGACCAGCTGCCTCACCTGGCAGAAGAGGGTCCCAGAAGGTCATCCCAGGTCAAAGCCATGGGTCTTCTCCCAGAAAATCCTGGAGACAGGCGGGCGGCAGGAGCCCGTGTCAGCTCAGGGCATGAGAACATCTCCAGGGCAGAGTGGGTGTATGGAGGCAGGATCTGGGAGAGCCTCTCCTGGGTGGAGGCCCTTGTCACTTTGGCTTGACCCTGGGACAGAAGAAAAACCCTGGTTTTCCTTGGCTCACCCGCCTTTGTCTTGCTTCAGAGGCTCAGCTCATGGACGCTGGTGTTCCCCAGGGTGATGGCAGAGAATCCATCACTCAGCCGTGCCCAGGTAGGGCAGAGCAGAGGAATAAGCAGAAGAGAGCAGGTATTTGGAGCTTTGGACTGGCTCCACCTCCCCAACTTCCTCACCAAACCTGTCTTCCTCTCCCTCCTCCACGGGTCCCTTCACCCAGGTCACTATCCGCTTACTGACCCCTTGGCTGGACCTCACTCACTCACTCCACTTCACCGCCTCACTCACTCCATCTCCGCCCATCTTCCGATGTGCAACTCAGGGGCCTCCTCTCCCAAGGAGGCCCCAGAAACAATCCTATTTCAGACTCCTATGACATTTGTCAGTGACACAGGAGTGACATCTACTTCCTTATATTAATGAATTGTCTGTTTTCATCTGCTCACACACACACTTATGCAGTATGGTGGTTCTACTGGTAAAGAACCCACCTGCCAATGCGGGAGACATAGAGATGCATGTCCGATCCCTTCGGGAAGATCCCCTGAAGGAGGGCATGGCAACCCACTCTAGTATTCTTGTCGGGAGAATCTCATAGACAGAGGAGCCTGGTGGGCTACAGTCTGTGGGGTCGCAGAGAGCCGGACACAACTGCAGCAACTTAGCACGCAGCACATAGTTCAATGAATGAATGAATGAATGAAACCACCTGCTACCAGCATTATAACTAAGGCCCAGTACCCTTGCAAAAACCATGCGCAGGTTCAACATACAGATGTAAGACCTACAGCCCTTTAACACCGGGCACTGACTGTGGGGTGTGCAGGGGTTGGCAGATGCCACTGAGAAAGTGGTCCATTTCACTAGTAGCTGCGAACAAAGTCAGCCAGTTAATAGAAACTAATTTCTAATTGCTGCCATATAATAGATACACCTCCAACCAGCTGAGACCGCCAGATCCCATTCAAAGCCCTGCTTTCCGGCTTACACCTAAGCCTTTCATGTTTTATTAGAGCTCTACACATTTCATTTCCTTTTATGTGGGGAAGAAAATGGACCCTTGGTTCTAGCAGAGGACGTTCACAGGCATCTTTTACTTGTCGAAGGGCAGCTTTGTAGAAAACAAACCCCGGGCCTCAGATTTGTGAATCCAGATTCAGCAAAAGTAGCCAGGACAGTGGTCACTCTTTGTCCCCCAATATCATCCAGCCCAGTCACAATGGCACAGGGTCTGGCCCTGTGGACCCCTGCTCCCCAAGAGCACACCAACACACTCCGACATCTCAGCAGGGTGGGGAAATCAGCAAATAAGTCATACACCAGCTCTGCAGGGGGCCCCTGCCTCCCCCAATCCCTCCCAGCCTGGACATTGAACCCACGCATAGCTACAACAGCAAAACACCAGCTTTGTGACCCTCCAGCCTGCAGAGGCCTGTTACCATCGTCCTGCTAAAGCCGGTGCATTTGTCATGAAGGGGCCTCAGCTCCTGCGGGCCCCTGGGGTGGCAGGACCCCAACATTCACCTGTTCTCCTCCAGGTAGAGCAGCAT
The DNA here is from genome assembly GCF_016772045.2 of Ovis aries. Classification (NCBI taxonomy): domain Eukaryota; kingdom Metazoa; phylum Chordata; class Mammalia; order Artiodactyla; family Bovidae; genus Ovis; species Ovis aries. The sequence goes on from NC_056076.1 coordinate 47,735,469, forward strand.
GAGGGGCTTGGTTCTCCACTCCCCACCATGTCCCCCCATTCCTGTGGGACCAGAACCTGGCGGGGTACCCCAGGCCCAATTCCTCTCCTGCCACCCCAAACCCCAATCCTAGTCACAACCACCATCCAGGTTCCTGCCACTGATAGCTCATTCCCCAAAACCTGGCTTAAGAATCGCCTCCAATAAGAACCTTCTCCCACACCCTAGCCTCCATAAGCTGAGGGACACCAGCAAGCAGTTCCATGTGGCTGGTATCACCTATGACCAGTTTTAAGAGCCTCTGAAATTCACCCTTGACTCTCCTGTATGGTCCATCACCGTCCCGATCACACAGTCACCACATGGCCAAGGTGAGTTTTGACCCCAGTGTCAGAGTCTGGCCTCTTTCCACCTTGCCCTGAATACAAGGAGGGGGACGTCACAGGACTCTGTGATCAGCCCCGCTGACCTCCCTGTGGGCTCCCCAGACCTCACTGCTCCATGTCGGTGCCTCCAGAAGCTCTGAGAGTGGACAAAGCCGTGACCTTCCCCATCTAATAGGGTTGTGTTCCCATCAAGGGAAAATGAAGACCAGGACTTGTCTGAGAGAGCCTGCAAAAATAGCAGCTGCAACTAAAGCGTTTTAGAGACCGGGGACAAGCATGAGTGTAGGACCGGACCCAGATCAAGGCCAGCAGCACCACAGGTTGTAGGGAGAACCCAGAGAAGCCATGAGCTCTGGCCCCTCACTTCAGCCTGCACGAGCCTGCAGGAAGCAAAGTGGGTCCCATGGTCTGCCTGCTCAAAACCCTTCCAGGGGTCCCAGAGCTCTTACAATAAAGACCTAAACCCTGGATGGGCTGGCTCTGCCCCTCCAGCCTCCTCAGTGCACGAAATCTGACTCAGTGCACCCCAGCTCCTCCCACCCCAGCTCTGACCAGTTCTCAGATGCCCCACTCTCTGCTCCTGGGCACCTCCTTAGCTTTCACACTGCTCATCGCAGCTCTGGTCTGCATCCCTGGGGGAAGCCTTCTCTGAGCCCCAGAATAGATCTGGCCATTCCTTCTGTATCACCGGTCTCTTGGGACCTCCTGCTTCTCCCCTGTAACCATCACAACCACTCTAATCTGGCTTTGTTTTGTTTTGTTTTGTTTTTGGTTACTGGCTCAGTCCACCCTCCTATGGACTGTAAACCTCACGAGGTAAGGGCTGTATACTTCCCTCCTCATGTTACCTTCTGCATCTAGCGTAGTGCCTGACACGTGATGGATGCTCAAACGCTGTTTGTTGTCTGAGTGAGTGAATCTGAGGAGCCTCATTTAAAAAGGAAGGTTCTGGAACTGGTGAAAGATGGAGTGGGAGAGACCTGCCTGGCAAACTGGAGGGGTGGAGAGAGCATGACTTTGGAAATGTGCCCGTCCCCCCCTCATCCCCCATCACTCAGAATCTCTGACCTATTCCGGCCCTGCCCTACCTCTGCACACGTCTGTAGTTTACAGCCCTCATATCTGACAAAGCACCCTCATGTACAACACCCCGGTCCCACGGAGGCAGAGCTCGTCACATAGTCTCATATTTCAGATTAGAAAATGCAGGATTGGAGAGACTGACTGACAAACACAGTGAACACGGAGTTAAGCGGCTAAGTCAGGACCTCCCTGGAGGTCCAGTGGCTAAGACTCCCAATACAGGGGGCACAAGTTTGATCCCTGGTAGGGGAAGATCCTAAATGCTGCAAGATCAAAAACAAACAGAAAAAAAGTGGCAAAATCAGATACAGGCCGAGGGCTCTTCCCCACCCGTCTGGGCTGTTTCCATGAGCACCCAACATGGATGTGATTTAGACAAGTGTAGGTGTGAGGCGGGAAGCTGGAGCTTGGGACCAGGTCGTTCACAGAATCCTCCTGCATTCAGCTAAGTGGCTCACACACCCTCAAATGGCCTGGTGTCAAGTATAGAGCCTCAAAAAGGAGATGAAGAGGAGAAGGGGAGGTCTGCTTGCTCAGGGAAGGGAGGCATCCTAGAGATTCCCACTGTTTTTAAACAGACTTTCCACCAATCCCCTATCTGAAGCCTCATTCTTCAGTCTCACCTTTTGGGGTATTCTGGGTCTCTGCATGAGCCCCTCTGAGGTCCTTCTGGCCATGCTCACCTCTAGACCTTCTTCTCTGCAGACATCTAGGCTGTAACACCATCTACTCCTACATCTAAGGCGGGTGCCTTAGTCTGCTTCTTAACCCCCTGCTGCTGCTGCTAAGTCACCTCAGTCGTGTCCGATTCTGTGCGACCCCATAGATGGCAGCCCCCCAGACTCCCCCTTCCCTGGTTTCTCCAGGCAAGGACACTGGAATGGGATGCCATTTCCTTCTCCAATGCATGAAAGTAAAATGTGAAAGTGAAGTCGGTCAGTCGTGTCCAACTCTTCGCAACCCCATGGACTGCAGCCTACCAGGCTCCTCCGTCCATGGGATTCTCCAGGCAAGAGTACTGGAGTGGGGTGCCATCGCCTTCTCCGTCCCAACCCCCTACATATCATTAAACCCTCTGTGCACTATCATCCCATCTCCTGTTTTATGTGTAATTGTGTGACTTAACACACCTTTCTATATTTCTCTACTAACATTTAGTGAATATTTTAAGGTAGAAAAGATGAGTGTGATTTATTGGAAAAAATATTTATTGAATAAAGCCCAAAATGTAGATTCTAAGAGCTTCCACTCTAATTGATAACTAGTTGGTAACTGTCAAGCTATTATCACCATCAGTTCTATCCTATCATAACTCCAGCTTGTGAATGAATAATTCTGCCTGAAACATGACAAAAAGCAGAGGTTCCTGTAATACGGCCTTTCTTAGTTTACAGCTCTATCATTTTCCAAGAGTCTCCACCTTAAAAAATGTGAAGCCCTTTTATCCATCTCTCTATTATCCTGTTAGTGATCATATTGGGTAGAACAGTGGCAAGCCCTAAACCAGTGACTCGTGTCCTTACAAGAAGAACGAAAATTTGAACACATGAGATGATGGAGACAGAGATTGAAGGACTGCCAGGAATTGCCAGGAACCACCAGAAACTGAAAGAAGCAAGGAAGACCCTGCTCCAGAGCCTTCAGAGAGGGCACAGCCCTCCTCACCTCTTGATTTTGGACTTCCAGCCTCAGAATTGTGAAAGGATAAATTCCTATTGTTCTAAGGTACTTTGTTACCACAATCCTGGGAAATTCATACAGTGACCATGTGCATTTTTTCTTTGTTTTATCCCATTTTTTCATAATCATTATTGAACTCCTGCTGCTGCTAAGTCACTTCAGTCGTGTCCGACTCTGTGCGACCCCAGAGACGGCAGCCCACCGGGCTCCCCCATCCCTGGGATTCTCCAGACAATAACATTGGAGTAGGTTGCCATTTCCTTCTCCAATGCATGAAGTGAAAAGGAAAGTGAATTCGCTCAGTCCTGTCCGACCCTCAGCGACCCCATGGACTGCAACCTACCAGGCTCCTCCATCCGTGGGATTTTCCAGGCAAGACTACTGGAGTGGGGTGCCATTGCCTTCTCTGGTTGAACTCCTACTATGTGCAAAACATAAGGCCAGGCCCTAGGGAGGAAAAGATGACCAAGGTCAGTAAGTACAAATCAGTACCCCCAACAGGTTTAGGATTCAGCCTCACTAGAAGGTACATAGGAAAATGGCCCAAGTACAAAGCAGTGTGTAATAAGTCCCTCCAAGGGACAAAATATTTGCTAGGAGAGTTCAGAAGATAGAGGAGTCCGTCTAAGAAGAGGGTGATATCCTCAGACAAAGGGAGATTGAAGGGAGATCTTTAAGGATAGAATTGATTTTGCTGAGTAAAGCTGAGAAGGACATTCTACAGCTGCAGAAGCATTACATATGGGGAATATTTGGGGAATGGCCAGACTGGCTGCGGTGGTGAGTAGTGTCAGAGAAGGATGGACAGATGGACTAACCCTGGATCACAGGGCTAAGGATCAGGGCTGGCCCCTGTAGGCTGAGAGGCAGAAGGATGCTGAAAGGTTTTCCTGGTGGGATGACATCAAGCAAACTGTGTTTTAGGATGCTGACCCAGCAGCAGCCGTTATGGATGTTTTAAAGTCTTGTTGAAGAAACCAGTAGAAATGGCTGTAGTTATGCGTTAGAGCCACATGCCTCCATTCTACTGTTGGAGTAACCGGGCATGCAGTCCACTGGACTGCTCCTTTCCAGACAATTCTCACCCTGACTCTTAGCTGGGGACAGGCTGGGCAGGAAGCAGGACTCAGAATCCCGGGGTTCTGGGGCCCTATTGGAGATCAATCAAAACCAGGAGCAAAGAGCTCTGTGTCACTGTAAAAATGGGATTCCAGTGACCAAAATGCAATGTGTACCTCATTTGTACCTAGCACGTGGCTCCAGGGGAGCTGAAATGATGGACTTGAGAGAACGCGGTACACAGTCCTTCCAGGCACCAAGACAAACCCTGGGCAGCCCAGGAGCCCTCTCATCTGGCTTTTGCACAAGTTCAGCACTGGTGTTTAACTTTTTTCCCTTTTTTTTCTTGCTCCCTGTTATTTAAATGGTTTTAAACATGAAACTAGGCCAGGAAAAGGGGGTAGCATTGTTTTAATAATTAGCAATTACGATCGCTGCAATATTAATTGCATATTTCCATAGCAAACACTTCCCCAGAGGGCGGAAGGGAGTGGTGGTTAGAGACTGCCAGAGCCTAAAACTGGAATTCCTAAGAACAGAAAAAGAAGAGAAAATCAACTTCTTCCATTTAAGCAAATTACCACGGGGACCGCAGGCCCCTCTAATTAGCCCAGCTCGCGGTAGCTGTTGAGCAGGCGGGGGCAGAGGCTTGCTCGGTACCGCCGGGCCTGCTGGCACAGACCCTTTCCCCATGATTTCTTTTTGTCATTTGGGCAAGACAGCAGCTTATTTCCAGGGGGCTGTGGGCTGGGCTGGAAGACGACACTCCAGATCTCGGTACCCCAGACCCCCAGGCTGGGGCCAGGGGTTCAATTGTGCAAATCCTGACCCCAGAAGGGCAAAATGGGACAGGACCGTAGGCAATTCCACGTGGTGGCGCTTGGGGAAGGCCACCAGCAGGAAAGGACACCGAGCTGCCTTCTCAACAGTGTGACACAGATTAAGGGGTTCATGGTGGAATTGGGGGAATGAAAAAGCAGGAGTGGGGGAAGAACAGGAAGGAAGGAGGAGGAGAGAAGGGAGGGAAACCCAAGAGAAGGTACTGGCATAGAAGGAAGAAGCAAACAGAGGGAAAGACGGAACTGAACCAGCAAACAGAGGAAAGAGATCAGGGGGAAGAGTGTGGGGATTCAAAAGAAAAGGCCATGGCACCCTCAGGGCAAAGGAGAGACCAATCAGAGAGGACTTCTTGGAAGTGGAGTCCTTCGCGACTGCTTTGCACTCAGCCCAGGAAGGACTTATGAGAATAAGGTGCTCCCACTGTAGCCCCAGCTTCAAGGATGCTAACAGGTTCGCACAGGAGTCCCCAGATGGGTCCAGAAAAGCAGGATATTGGCAAAACCAATCACTCGGCAAAACCAACTCCCTGGGCACTGTCAGGGAAGGGAAGAGATAATAAGACAGTGACCTCAGAGTCCCAACAGTATCTTGTGTTTGCAGATCTCATGCCTGGCACAATATCTCATTTCTTCTTCCTAGCAACAAGTAAGACAGGAATTGTTGTACCCATTTTACAGGTGGGAAGACTGAGGAAACCTATTCAAGATCATATACAGACAGGTTGAACTCTTTCAGACACATCACCCTATCTCCCCAGTATCACCTTGCATTAGCCCCTGAGTCTTTGAAAACAAGTTTCCTAACAGAAGCAAGCCTGTCTGGCTGCATCTGTGCTGAGACCTTCTCACTGCATTTGGAAAAATCTCATCCACCCAGCTCCTGGTCAGCTTTCCAGGACACACTGGCTCCATTTTAAAGTCATTTGCTGAGCAAAACTTCCAAATTCCTGAATAGAGACATTATAGGGCAATAATTCTCATTGTAAAAAGGGTTCCCCCTAAGGTGCCTTTAAATGGGGGCGCTCCCCTGTGCATGGAAACGTTTGTTTACAGATCATCGACTCCTCAATGGAGAAGCTGGGAGGCTTGACAGAGAAAACTTACAAAATGTCTCTAGCTGCTTTCAGTGGAAAAAGATAAACAATGAAAATAAAGGGAATGCTGCTCGGAGAGAAGGGAATCCAATTGTGCAAGGATAATGAGGGGATCATACTTCACGCACACAAGCACCCATCATCTCCCACGCTCTCCACGCTTCCCACCCCCACCCCCACCCCATCCACACCCCTGGTCAGGACAGCCTAGGTGCTGCTATCATCTGATACAGGAGCAACCCCGTAAGGAAGGGCAGGTGAAGAAAATGAGGCCCAGAAGGTCCCAGTGCCTGTCTGAGATCCCTAGCTTGTACATGACTCCAAACCCCTCCCCACCTTTGATGTTTCTACGACTGCTTTATGCCCCCCTGCCCCACTGGTGATGAGGGAGGGATTCTTGCCCTAGGGTTGTGGAGATGGCCTGGCACACATCGCCCAACACTGGACAGGTGAGACAGGAAGCAATTTCTTAGTCTCAGATGCTCAAAGCCCAGAGGAGAAACCCAGGGTGCACCCCACTGAGCCTCGAAAGATCAGGGCTGGTGGGCACCAGGCTGCAGGAACAAGAGTGTCGGGCGGCCTCTGGTTCCCACTGGAAGGTGTGATTGGCTTGGTTGAATAATTCTGAGGCTGACAGAGGAACTTAAGTCCACTCACAGAAAAAGCAGAAACGGTGTGGGACACTGCTCCCCCACCGCAATGAGGGTCGTCTGGGCGGGGAGCCCTATGCCTGGGGGCAGAGTGGGGGAAGGGAACATACACCAAAGAATTTGAGGGACGCCAAGGTCACGGCCATCCGGGGAGCACATAGTATCAGACGCTAACCTCAGGTCTTACACTGCAGAGGTCCCCTTGCTGGAGAGGCCAGCTTTCTCAGTGAGCCCATTTCCAGTAACACGGCCACAGGCTCCTAAGAAACAATGCCAGCCAACAGCCAAACCAGGTCAGGAAGGGCCTGTCCTGAAGGAGGCCCCAGGGCCTGCCGCTACCCCGCCCCCTTCCCCCATTCTGGGCTGGGGTAGAGACTGGCTGGGCTTCCCTTGTGGCTCAGCTGGTAAAGAATCCGCCTAAAATGTGGGAGACCTGGGTTCGATCCCTACATTGGGAAGATCCCCTGGAGAAGGGAAAGACTCCCACTCCGGCATTCCGGCCTGGAGAAGTCCATAGACTGTATAGTCCATGGGGTCGCAAAGAGTAGGACACAACTGAGCGACTTTCACTTCACTAGAGACCGGCTGATCCAACTGCAGTTGAGAAAATGCACTCCCCCACCCTCCCCATTAACAAGTCTGTAAGGCTTTGTTCGCTCTGTGTGTGTACAAATATTACCTGCTGTATTTTTTTTTATCTTACTGACTTATCCCTGGGAATCTATCTCAAAGCCGCCTTTAGAAACTCCTAAGTAGGATGTAATGCGTGGATTTCCGCATCTGCTGCAATGTAGTTATTCCCCAGACTTTAGAAAGCGGGAGGACAGAGCCAAAGAAGAAACATGTTTAACCCAGCAGCAGCCTATGGCGCCTATGGCGGGGGAGTGAGGGGAAGGCGTGGGGGTGGGGAGGAGGGAAGGGACAGAGGGAGACCCAGAGTAGGGAGACCCGGAGCAGCTCCTGCGCATGCTTCTTCCAAGAATTTGCTGAATGCTCTCTGTCCACATCAACTTTATTTACCGTGGCCAGGAACACCAGGCACTGTGGGGGGAGGAAAGTGTGGAGTGGGGGTCCTCAGTCTCCAAGATCTAATGTCAGATGATCAATCTGAAGTGGAGCTGATATAATAATGATAGAAATAAAATGCACAATAAACGTATTGCTCTTGAACCATCCCGAAACCATCCCCTACCAGTGGTCCATGGAAAACTGTCTTCTATGAAACCAGTCCATGGTACCAAAAATGTTGGGGACAGCTGGTATCGAGGGAAGTCCAGAGGTAACTACCCTGTGCGTGTGTGCTAAATCACTTCCGTCGTGTCTGACTCTTTGTGACTCTATTGACCATAACCCACCAGGTTTCTCTGCCCATGGGATTCTCCAGGCAAGAATCCTGGAGTAGATGGCCATTTCCTCCTCCAAGGGATCTTCCCCACCCAGGGACTGAACCTGCGCCTCTTAATTCTGCCACAATGGGAGATGGGGTCTTTACCACTACTGCCACATGATGTCAAAAATGTTCTCAATACAATGTTTACAGAGTGAAGTAAGCCAGAAAGAAAAACACCAACACAGTATACTAACGCATATATATGGAATTTAGAAAGATGGTAATGATAACCCTGTATGCGAGATAGCAAAAGAGACACAGATGTATAGAACAGGCTTTTGGACTCTGTGGGAGAGGGAGAAGATGGGATGATTTGGGAGAATGGCATTAAAACATGTATAATATCATATATGAGATGATTCGCCAGTCCAGGTCTGATGCAGGGTGTAGGATGCTTGGGGCTGGTGCACTGGGATGACCCAGAGGGATGGTACGGGGAGGGAGGGGGGTTCAGGATGGGGACCATGTGTATACCTGTGGCGGATTCATGTTGATGTATGGCAAAAACAATACAATATTGTAAAGTAATTAGCCTCCAATTAAAATAAATAAATTTTAAAAATAAAAAATAATAAAGAGTATTTCAAAGAGAAGAACGCAAAACTTGTTTTATAATTATAACTAAGTAAGGGCAAAAATTAAATGATAACCTAGAAACATGAAAGCCCTTAGTAATAACTGTGTAGCGGATGGGACTGTTTGGTTTTTCCTTTTGAAAGTAAACAAGTTATAATAATAGTGTTTGGATAACTGTAATATTTTGGTGTAACTATAGTTTGGGGGTAACTGGTAAGAATCAGGAATGATAAAAGCATGTGTTATCACCCTCTGAGTACTAATGGTTCAGTTAAGATACAGCTTGAATCCATCACCAAAATACCTCTTCACTGAAGGAAGATGAAGAGGATGATGGCTTAGCTTGAAATTCAGGACTTTTCTGGAACCTGAGGCAGCTGCTGGACAGAGGAAGTGCTGGAGATAGACACAGACACACGGATCCTCCTCCAGCTCACCTTTTGACCAGGCCAGGTCTCCAGAGATGATGGCATTGTCCCTACTGTCTTCTTCCTTCGTGGAAGACCACCCCCACCCCATCATTAAAGAACCAGAACTTGCACCACTGAGCCTAAAGCACCCCAGGCAGGACCCTGCAGGAGGACCAACCAACTGCAACCAGGGGCCTCCCACGTGGCTCTGGGAACCCTGAGAGAAGGGAATAAGGCTCAAAATGCTCTCTGCTGAGCTCTGCCCTCTCAGCACGTCCACACCTTGTCACCACGCAGCGAGGTTTCCAGTGAACCCAGGATCGGGGAGAAGTGGCAGAAAGCTCCAGGGTCATCTCATCCCTGTTCTCACGCCTCTGTGATGCCACAGGGAGGGTTACCAACTGGAACTGGGCGGGAGCAAGGCCACGAGGACACGGCCCTGGGGTCCACAGAGCGTTGTGGCTCAGCAATCGAGCACAGATGTGGGGACAGGCCGGCCCCACAGCTCTAAGCTCTGAGGTCTCCTCCGGTTTCTCCTAAGTCTCCAGCCCAACTTCCATGACCCGATTCAACACCACTTCTCTGCCCGGCTCCCTTCCCCAAAGCCCACCACTTCCTGCCCCAGGGTTAGTAGGCACAAGCACATACTGGGGCTTCCCAGAAGGAGACCCTCCATGTTGCATCTGGGCAGAGTATTTTATCCTACATTACGTTATGTTATAGTCTCCAATAATATTATATTCCATGGTGTTATTATTAGCACCAATATTATCTCTATTAGCATTACTGTCGCTAGCACTATTATTATTTCTAATAGTATTCTCTTCAATATTACAATGCTCTCCATCATTATTTTTATTATGTCTAATATTATTATCACCTTCAATATTACAATTCTCTCCAATATTATTTTTATTATCTACAGTGAGTGGGGCAGTGGCCGTAATGAAAGATTTTTGGGTGTACATGGGCCGCAAAGGTCAGCCAAGGACAAGTCCATGCTTGAGGGGATGAGTGCATTTGGATGGACAGGTCAGAGGTCAGGGAAGGTCAAGGCTGAGTGAGGACTGTGAAGCCCCAAGCCATGGGCAGGAATCAGCAGTGTGGCTTGACAAGTACAGGGACTCTGGGCAGGAGGGCATTGCAGGGACGTGAGCAGGCCTGGCTGAGGGGACAGCTGAGGTCCATGGCTGTCATTACCACTTCTGGCCAATGCCAGTCCCCCTGTGAGCCCGGGAGACACTGTGCCATGGCGGAAAAGTGCTAGAGACGGGCAACTGCCTCAAACTGTTCCGGAATGAGAAAGAGTAGAAATAAGTAATGAACCGGCAAAATGCAAGATAAATTTTAGAAGACAAAAATGTTAGAGCTAGGAAGGAATATTGTGTGATTCCAGTTAAGGCTTGAGTCCACAGATAGAGATACCAAGTCTCACGAAGCTGCAGGATTTCCTAAGCGTCATAATGGATCCAGGATTCAAAATCAAGGTCTGTGAATCCCCAGACCGTGTCTGTCCATGCCCCTCGCTGCCCCTGGCATGGTCCCAGGTCCAAGGCATGCTGCTGTTTGCCACCCGTCTCCTCCAGAGGAATATGAGTCCCGTAAGAGCAGACATTGTGACAGTTTGTTCCTCCAGCATCTAGACCACTGCCTGGCACATAGCAGATGTTCCTCTAAAGGAACAGAATCCAGTGGGTGGAACAGAATGGAAAGAAGAGGTGAAATGGATGGACTGGAGGGAATGGAATGGAATAGAGTTAGTAAAGATGGAATGCGAAATCTGGAGTCCTGACCCCCACATAATTTACAGGCAACAAAGAAGCCCAAACCTCCTCTCTTCCATCCTTCCACTTGGGGGATATACCACTTCTGTCTCCAGCCAACCAATCTCTACCCCAAGCAAGGAAGGACAGGTTTTCTGGCACCGGTTGGGGTGCAAGGAAGAAGGAGCCAATCTCTTGCCTCGGGGCTGGAGGGCAGAGAACTGAAGTCCGTGTCCTCTATGAGAGCAGCTTTGGGACATGAAGAGCAGTTGGTTAACCACAGGTGGAGAGACGGACCCTGATCCAAGTTGGATCTTTCACCGAAGTAGCCCAGAGAGCCGAAGGAAGGCTCAGAAAGTGGAACTGAGGGCCCTCCCCTGAGCCTGTGATACAAAAGTTGTCACAGGTTTCCAGCCATCCTGGGAGAGACCTGCAGAGAGACCCACAGCAGGTTTAGGTGCGAGCTCTCCAGTTCACTAACCTCTATTTCAATCCCGCAATCCCACAATACCTACTAGACAGCCTGGGGGAAATCAGATCCTTGGGTTTGCACGTGATTCAGGTGAAGAGCGGAGACATTCACCGCAACCACAGTACAAGCCCTCAGCCTCCCTTGTGCCGGGAGCACACCTCCACAGCACCCACATGTTGGACCACTGTATTCTCCTGCCACTGGGGGTGGGATCTCTGACCGCTGCCGCTCCTGCCCCCATTACGATCTGCCCCAGTTCTGTCACCATTCACGAGCCGTTAAGCCTTTATTACTTTAAACCTGTTCCTGCTTGCAGACCCCAAGCTAGACAAGTCATTGACATGAGTCTTATCAGCGACACAATTCCATCAGAGCCTTTGAGGTTGAGATAGACATGAGCTCACTGTCTAGTCTTCCCGGTGCCCTGGTCTTAGGGCCGTAGTGGGGACTGCCTGTCCTGAATTCAGGAGTTTGTGTGTTCTCTGCTGTTTGCTATGGGCCTTGTCACATGTGTCCATCCATCTCTTCCTTACAACCACCTGCACCAGCACCCACCACCATCACCCCACTGAATGCCCAGCACCATCACACCACTCCCAAGCAATCCTATGATCTCACTGCTGTGTGCCCACTGGTCCCATCAGCCCTCCTTGGCTTCAGAGCATCTATCTGCCCGTGACTTGGCTACTGGCTTTCAGGTCCTTGTCCTTCCAGCCTTGCTCCCAGCCTCGTCTCAACTCCACCAGCTCTGACTCCCCAGCCAGTTGCCCACAGCCCACCATCCAATATGGCACCCCTCTCCGATCTACTCCTCACCCAGCCTGGGAACCAGAAACTAGCCCATCAACCTCCACTTGCTCTGGCAGGAGGGGTTGGGGGTGAGAGAAAAAGAGCCAGCAGAGCAACGGGCTACTGACTACAAATTCCATTTCCCCTCCCAGCTCTGGCTGTTTAAACAGCTAGGAGACAGGCTTTGTTGCCTACGTGTACACGTTAGCACACTGTCGTCTAGCCTGCTTATCTTCAGGAATTTGTTTCAAAGCCGCCTTTTGGAAACTCCTAAGTAGGATGTAATTCGGAGGATTTTATGTTCTGCTCACTGTCTGGTAAAGTAGTTTATTCCACAAACCCCTGGCAGATCAGAGAAAAAGAAGATGCACAGAAAGCAAGGCTGCTCTCTGCTCGCTGTCCTAGCCTCGGCTGCCTTGCCTAGGCAGCGTCTGTGTGAAGTTTCTTAATGTCTAAAGTTTATGTTTTCAACTCGGGTTGTTAGTATGAAAGAAACAGTCTGTAAATGGCATTTAAAAGCAAATTGGATTTTCTTCCCCCAGCTGATACAGCCCTCGGTTCTGCTTGCCAGAGGACGCAGTTTACTTCTCATCTGAAACAGCCATTTGTCATGTGCCAGAGGATCTGAAATAAAATTCCTTTGTGTACGACTGTCTAATAAAGAGGTTCTTAACGTTAATAATTTACTCTAAATGCCGTTCACACTTTGTCTCCCTCATACCTTCAATCTGAGTCATGGAAGCTGGAGGGTGTACGAGGATTTCTGAAGATCCCGAAGATGTGTTCTGGAATAACATTCACACCAAACACCCACCTTCTTGCTATGCGAGACCAGTGACTCCATTTGCAGATGTTAATGTGGGTCAGGAAAGCTTCTCCCGTGGTGGGGAGGAAGCCTAAACCCTTGGGATGCAGGAAGGGAGAGAGCAGGAGCCTGGTCTGGAACAGCAGATGGAAGGGCAGGAGAGAGGCTCCTGGACACTGGACACTCAGCAGCGTTTACTGGGGCACGTCAGTGCGAGGCACTCTGCTTACCAGCGGAGCCACAGGCTCCAAAAGATGCTTCACCTTCCAGGCCTTTCTGGAATGAGATGGGGAACAAATCAATCGAGTAATTGACAAATGTAGGCAGACCTGTTCAACTTTGTAAACACAGTGTATACATCGCCTATCTGGCCCTCCCCACCCCCCATGGATCCCTTTCCCCTGGCTGCTGGGACACATTCCCTTCAGTGGGTGTCCTGCTTTGGGGGGCTATAAATGATCAGACAACAAATGGTTCCGGAGTCTGGGAAGTCCAAGACCAAGGTGTCGGCAGATCCAGTGTCTGGTGATAGCCTGCTTCCTGGCTCAAGGGCATCCTCTCATCACATCCTCACAGGGTAAGAGCAGAGAGATAGACAGCAAGTGCTCACATGTCTCCTTATGAGGGCTCTTATGCCATCCACAAGGACTCCATCCTCATGACCTTGGTGGTGGTTTAGTCGCTAAGTCGTGTCCGACTCTGCGACCCCATGGACTATAGCTCACCAGGGTCCTCTGTCCATGGGATTTCCCAGGCAAGAACACTAGAGTGAGTTGCCATTTCCTGCTCCAGGGGATCTTCCTGACTCAGAGATCGAACCTGTGTCTTCTGCATGGTAGACAGTCTCCTGCATTGCAGGCAGATGCTTTACTGCTGAGCCACCTGGGAAGCCCCCTCATGAACTTATCATCTCCAAAAGGTCCACCCCTTAATACTAATACTAACACTATCACAATGAATTTTGGGGACCCAGGCATTCAGGCCATAACAATTCAAAGTTAAGGACTTACCTTTTTGTCCCTGCATCCCCAAGGTCTAGCACAGTGCTTGTGAAGTAGTTGTTGAGCAGACGGAAGGCCCAGCACCTGCTCTCAAGTCTAGTGCAGGATGCAGAAACCAATGGGAGATCACAGAGCAGGAGCTCAGGCTAAGGAGGCTGCAGGGATAAGTGACCCCAGACCTCAGGTGCTTCCAGCAGCAAAGATTTCCCCCTACAGTCAAGAGCATTGCAGGTTGGCTATGACCTTCACATCAGCACCAAGGAGGAAGAAGCAGATGCCATCCCAGAAAAGGAGGCCCCATGCCAGGGGGAAGAGAAATAGCAGAGTAACACGAGGGTTTGGGAAGCCTCTGCTCTGAAGTGACCCATGTCACTCCTACCTGCCTTTCATTGTCCCAGGTCTGACCCGGCCTGCCACCAGACAACCAGGAATGTCCTTCTCCCCAGGAAGGCTTGGGAAGGAGAGAGCAAACATCCAACCACAGTAGGAACCACCTTAGACACTGTGACAGCAAGACACTGGGGGCCTTAGTGATCCATCAGGGGCATAGCACTTCAGCTAAGTGGAGTATAAGAGCCCAGAGGAGTGTCCTTGAGTGACGACTGCTTTTGCTGGGTCCTGACCACAGGGAGTTGTCCCCAAGAGGCCACGTGGAGACCTATGCAAGTTCCATGCTTCCAAGGATGGAAGAAGCAGCATCTTCTGGACCCAGTCAGATGCTGGGGAGTCACTGGTTCATTCCAGCCCAAGGGTGCCCAGTCTCAGAGGATGGCAGGCCTTTGTCACATGGCACTCACATTCTCAATGTGAGGCTCAATGCTCACATCCCTCTCCCGGGGGTTGGGAGGGGACAGCCAAGGCTGGGGTCCAGCAGGGGGGCAGAGACACAGACCCTCTGCGTGACCTGCCGGGAGACCACAGTTGTGCTCCTCCCAGGCAAGCGTTATCAGTCACACCAGACACCTCCATGCCCTCTTCTAAGGAGAACTGGCCAGTGTGGAGCCCCTGCTGCCCATACTGCCCGCTCTGTGCCGTGGGACCCCTACTCCTGCCTGATGGGACCAGTGGGCGTCACCCTTCCCGAGGGCAGACATGTCTTTGTGGGGACAGTGACCTGTGAAGACCTGGTGTGAGATGAGAGGGACCCGCTGTTAGGGTTTTGAACCAGAGACTAGTGAGAAGTGGCCCGTGAGGGAGGTGGAGCGAGGAAGACTCACACTAAGCTGGCAGGATGAGGGAGCGCCATGCTGTCGGTGGAGGGAGACGACTGGAGAGGGTTCAGAGACGCAGAGAGAGAGAGACCGGAGACCACCCCTGCCTGGGCTGTGACAGATTTCAGTTCCCAATCCGGTTCAAACGTGACTCAACAAAGACCTTTTGCTCCTGGGTCAGGCTCTGCCTCTTCCAACCAAAAGAATCTAGCGTGGATATACCCACCACACATCAGGGTGTGAATCAGCTGGGCGTGGCACCGAGAAGCATAAGAGGTGCCAGCTGACATATGACTTTTCCAGAACAGATGAAACCAGGGAGGGAGGGGGCCCTTTCAGTTCAGTGCAGTTCAGTTCAGTCGCTCAGTCGTGTCCAAATCTGCGACCCCATGAATCGCAGCACACCAGGCCTCCCTGTCCATCACCAACTCCTGGAGTTCACTCAGACTCACATCCATCGAGTCAGTGACGCCATCCAGCCATCTCATCCTCTGTCGTCCCCTTCTCCTCCTGCCCCCAATCCCTTCCAGCATCAGAGTTTTTTCCAATGAGTCAGCTCTTCTCATGAGGTGGCCAAAGTACTGGAGTTTCAGCTTTAGCAAGAAGAAAATTGAAAACTTTGACATACATGCAGAATACAATGGCGCCCTTTATAAATCTAAAGATACATAAGTAAGGGACATTAAAGTGGACCGTTAAATTTTATTAACAAAATAGCCACTTTATTTATGTGTTTATAACCTACTGTAGACATGAAAAAGCTGAGGCTGGCAGTGGGACTATTAATGTGGATACTTTTGCCCAAACAATAGTTTATTTTTCTATCTTCCTTTTGTCGTAATTAGGTCCATTTTTAGTTCCTACTCTTACTTATTTGTATCAGTCTTTGTTTTCCATCAATCTTGAAAAAGGATTGTCTATTATAATGGCCTTTAAAAAAGAAAATAAGCTTTTGGTTTTATGAATTAACTGTTTTTTTTTTGTTTTCTATTCAATTCATTTGAGCTTTCATGTTTATTAATTCTTTCTGTTTATTGTCTTTGGTTTTCTATTGTTACTCTCTATTGAGTTTCTTGAGTTGAAATCTCAAGTTATTTATTTTCAGACTTGGTGTTTTCTAATTAATGGATCTAAGGCTTTAAATTATCTTCTGAATACCCACACTTGGTGTGTTTTGATATATTATGTTCTTGTATTTATTCTAATAATGTGTGATTCTCCTTGTGATCAACTCTTTAACATGACAATTATTTAGAGGACTCCATTATTTAAATGTCAGATGCACAGATTTTATTTTTGCCATCCCTTTGCATTGCATTATGGTTAGTGAATATGACCTTTAGGTATCGTAGTCCTATTTTAAAATGTATTGACATTTTACTTGTGACCTAACACACGGCCAATTATGTGACTGTTTCATATATGTTTGGAAGGGGTTTGCATCCTGTTTGTTCAGTCCACAGCCTACATCTTATATTTCATCAGCCTTGCTAATCATGTTAGTTGTTTCCTCTACACCTTTACTTGGTTATCCTATTGCTCTAGCTTATAGTCTCTGTGATGCTGTATCATCTATTTCTCCCAGTGGCAGTGGTTTAGCGGCTAAGTCATGTCCACCTCTTGCGATCCCATGGACTGTAGCCCGCCAGGCTCCTTTGTCCATGGGATTCTCCAGGCAACAATACTGGAATGGGTTGCCATGCCCTCCTCCAGGGAATCTTCCCAACCCAGGGATCAAACCTGGGTCTCCTGCATTGCAGGCAGATGATTTACCAACTGAGCTGTGAGGGAAGCCCATTTCTCCTAGTAGTAGTATCAATTTTTGCTTTATTTATTTTTAATCTTTTTTGTTATGTGCATGATGGTTCATGATTGTTTGATATCATCTTAATAGGGAGTTCCTTTCAACAATATAAAACATGTCTCTTTATTTTGTTTGCTATTAATATTGCTTTTCCTGTTTCCATTCTATGAGACTTCCTTGATACACATCTTCACATCTTTCCTTTTGTTTTTAATGTTTCCATTAGCTTCATATGTGTATCTTTCTGGAAAAATTTATGAAACTGGATTTTTAAACAATCAATTTGAGAGTTTAACTCATTCACAAGTATTATGATTGCTGATATATTTAGAGCTATTTATATAATGCCTCTATGCATATTCTATTTATCATGCTTCTCATTTGGTTTGTACCTATTTTTCTGCTTTTGGTAATTTGAGCAATCTTCATTTGATTCTATTTTTTCTAATATGTTTAAAGTTATACTGTTTCTAATTTTCTAGTGCTTATCCTTAGCATTCTGTCAGCAATACCTTGCATTTACATAATACTTACGAATGTTCAGTATCTATATTCACCCCTAACTCAAACTAAGAACAAATTAACTGCCTCCCCCTCTGTTCTTCCCTCATCATCTCCACCCTATATTCCATGTTTGATAGTATGCGAAATTTTTGTTCTGGTTTTTACTTTTTAAGCATTTTTTAGAATAAGCCACAAGTTTTACTAGTTTCTTTTCACTTTTTTGTGTCTTCCCTATAGATTCATTATTTGGTATTTGGTTGCATGTGTGATATTCACTAATGGGGACCCATCTCAATTTTATTCAGATACATTTTGAGGAAAAACAATTACATGCTCTCATCCTACACACAATGAGAGTTATTTGAGAGGGTTTAGAAAGCGATTCCATGAAGGAAAATATATTATTTTGTCCACTCTATCATCTAGGAAAGTTTGGCATTGTTTCACAAAAAGTTCACAAAACCATTAAAATGTATATTTCTTTCAGATAAAAGAAAGTCCACAGGGAATCAGTCCAGGTCTAGCGTGCCTACTGCATGGTGTCAGGAACTTAGCCTTTTTCTGTCATCGTTTCACAGAACATGGCCTCTGTTCCCAAAACTACCTCCTGGTTCAATATGGCTGCTGGGACTCCAACCATCACCTCTCCATCAAGGCAGCAGGAAAGAAGGCAGATAATGAAGGGTACCCCATCCTTTCAAGGAGACTTCCCAGAATATAATAACTCTATTTATAAGTTATGCCTAGCTGCCAAGGAGGTTAAGAAATGAGGATGACTATGTGCCTACATTAGGGCATATCAAGTGAAATTTAAGAATAGTAGGAATCAA
Organism: Ovis aries; assembly: GCF_016772045.2. NCBI lineage: Eukaryota > Metazoa > Chordata > Mammalia > Artiodactyla > Bovidae > Ovis > Ovis aries. The sequence goes on from NC_056076.1 coordinate 47,753,794, forward strand.
TAGAAGGTCCTAAAATGTTGCAGAGAATAGAATAAGATCACATTAAAAATAAAGGGTCACATTCAAGTGACTTGGAATTAAATATCTACAACAATACTGGAAGTTAAAAGAAACAGAAGTAATACCTTTAAAAGCCTGTGGGGATGAGTACCTATCATATAACACTGAGAACTATATTCAATGTCTTCTGATAACCTATAATGGAAAAGACTCTGAGAAGAATATATACACATATCACGCGTGTGCTAAGTCATTTAAATCGTGTCCAACTCTTTGGACACTCTTACAGACCCTATGGACTGTAGCCCACCAGTCTTCTCTGTCCATGGGATACTCCAGGCGAGAATGCTGGAGTGGGTTGCCATGCCCTATGTATATATATCTAAATCTCTTTGCTGAAACTAACAGAACATTGTATATCAATTACAATTTTTTTAAAAATCTGTGAGAAAATGCTCTTCAACTGAGAATTCTTTATCCTATCATACCCTCCAGTGAGAGGTTTTGTTGGTTTGTTTTTTTTTTTAATCTTTCATAGGAGGCTACTGAATGATGGAGTTCACCAAAATGAAGAAGTAAACCAAGGAAAAGAAAGACATGGGATCCACGAAACAGGAACCCGACCAAGTAAAGAAATGAAAAAAACTTTCAGGGTAATAGCTGATACAATAGTCAGCACATTTTAACATTACTAAGAAGAGATTTTCATGCTTGTAGGAGAATTTTAATATGGGTTAACAATTTTGTGCTAACAGGTATATAAAACTAAGGAAATAGAAATGAAAACCAGCATGAATCCGGAGGGAAGAAAAAAAGAATTATAATCAAAACACACCACATGTCTTAGCTGTGAATAATATTATATAGTCATATTAACTAAGTATCCAATAGTGATTTTCACCAAAACTTGTGATAGAACTATATTCGAGGATAGGGGAAGGATAAGTGTACGTGTTTGTGAGGGAGGAAATATGCAGAGAGAGCTAAAAGCTAACATTCCATAGTCAAAAGTCAACAGATAATTCCTAAAACTGAGAAATCATGAAATAGCTGCATATACAAGAAACTGAGAAATATAGACGTAAATAGCAGAAGAAATAGCCAGAACTATTGAGAGTTTTGTTGTGAAGAGTAAGAATTTATAATGGAGAGAGGCAGAGTAGCAAAGTGGCCTTTTATTCCCAGTAATACTTTTTGTCTATATAAATATAACAATATAAATCAAATATATTTAGATAAATATATTAACACCAGGCAATTTGGGGTTACTTTCCCTTGGTTGGCAGGGGAGGTAATGGGGAAAGGAAGGCATCTTACACACTAGCCAAATACAATAATTCTTCCAAAGAAGAATTGGAAGGCTGGTAAATGTTCTGAGTCCGTACTTGTCTGATATGGCTTCATTTTACCTCACACTTGAATGATAATTTATGTTCAAAGCCATTTCCCCTCAGAGCTTGGAAAATATTGCTTCATTATTTTCTTATATCCAATTTTGCTGATGAGCAGTATGGGATCAATCCAGTTCTTATTCCTACGTGTAGTGAGTTGAATAGTGTCCCCCCAACCCCACAAAAAAAAACATGTCCATGTCGTAACCCCCAGCACCTGTGAACATGGCCTTCTTTGGAAAAACAATGCGTGCAGATACAATTAAGAATCTTGAGATCTTTCACGATAGACCTACCCAGAGACCAGCATCCTTACAAGAAGGAAAAAGAACACAGAGAAGGCAGCCATGTGAAGATGGGAGCCGAGGCTGGAGGGAGGCAGCCGCAAGCCGAGAATGCCAAGGGTCTCCAGGAGCCGTGAGAGCCAGCAGACACATGGACGGGATTCTCCCACAGAAACCCCAAAAGGAACCAAGGCTGCCAACACCTTGCTTCCCGACTTCTGAACTCCAGAACTGTGATCGTTACGGTTCATTACAACTGTGATGTTCTAAGCCATCCAGGGTGTCACACTTTGTTATAGCAGCCCTTAGAAACTCATAGACATCATGTCATTCTTTTCCTCTCTAGGCTTTGAGGACTTCCCCTGCATCTTCAGTGTTCTAAAATCTCACTGTAACATGGCTATGTTTGTGGCATTTAACATTGTGCTGGCCATGCAACAGCCCTTTAAATCTTTGGGCTTGTGTCTTTCTTTGGTTCTAGAAAGTATTCCTTCCATAGAATTGCCTCTCCGTCATTATGCCTACTTTTTCCTTTTGGTCCTCCTCACTTACGTGTTGTCTGTGTTGATGAGCTTTTCTCTCATACTTTCTGTCTCCTTACCTTTCGTACTGCATCCCTGGAGAAACACTTGCCTTGATGTTTCAGCAGTTTTTCTTCCTTCTTTTGTTTTCATTTTGCACCTCTGTCCAACAATTCTGAGATTTTAAAAATTTCAACCAACAAAATTTTAATGTCCATGATCTCTAGTTTTTTGATTATATAAATCCAGAAGCCCTACATGTTTTAGATAATATTTTTGGTGGGAAGAAAGTTACATGCATCCTCAAAATGCCTTCACCTGGTGCCTTCTTTGCATACATGCTAAGTTGTTTCAGCCATGTCCGACTCTGTAGACCTCCAGGCTCCTCTGTCCATGAGATTCTCCAGGCAAGAATACTGAAGTGGATTGCCATGCCCTCCTCCAGGGGATCTTCCCAATCCAGGGACTGAACCCACATCTCTTACAACTCTTGGATTGGTGGGTGAGTTCTTTATCACTAGCGCCACCTGGGAAGCCCAGTACCTTCTTTAGACCTTAGTCTAGAACTTATCTTCTGATTCTGATATTTGCTGCTGATTCTGATATTTAATTGCATCCTTGCAAGGATCCAGGGAATTTGCTGAGCACTTAATTGTCTTATTGAATATCCACAGCAACCCGTAGGATGTAAATATTAATAACCCCATTTAATAGATATTCAAGCTAAGGCAGGTAAGAGTTACTTGCCTCTGATCTTAACAGAGCTAGCCAGCAGTCAGATGGAATTTGAATCTAGGTATGGCTGACTCCAGAATCCAAGCCCTCTTAAATTATGTTTCAGATGTCACGTCCCATTTCTAGATATCAGTTTGGCATTTGTTAAAGGAGATTAGTGTAGAGCAGTAGTCCCAGCTGGGCCTCTCGCAGGTGCTCACAGAAGCCTGGAGAGGGACACACTGGAGGCATGGTCTTGGGTCCCTGGGAATTGGGGTGGGGTGAAGAGGCGGGTGGGGTACCCAACATGCTCAGGGTCAGAGGCAGAAGCTGGAGTACCCCCCTCTCCTGTCTGAACCACTCGCCAGGCAGGCACAGGGAAAGCACTAAAAGGCAGAGCACGAAGACTGAGAGCAGAATGGGGAGCGGGTGGCAGCCCCCTGAGGCCTGAGCAACCCCAGAGCTGGAGCCCCCGGGGGCAGCCCTGTTCTTAACCTTCTGGCATCTGGAGATTTGTTTAAAATGACTGGCCTGCCCCCTCTTCCAGCCCCACTAGAGAATCTTGATCTTATTCAAATGAATGAAACATGGAAAGAGAGTGGGAAGAAGGGAAGGCCCTTTGGAACACATCCACAGCCCGGTTCAACCATACAGCAGTGGGGAGGTGAGCCAGTCCGAATATCTCCTCCATCCCCCTTTACTAGTGAGGAGCCAAGGCCAGAAGGAGGGACACCAAGGCTCACCAGGTCCCCTTCGGGCTCCACCCCGAATCAAATCCCTAGGAGGGTGCCTTCGCTGTAGTGGGTATCCCTCTGCGCAGAGACAAATGGGGGAGTGAAATCTCAGCTTATCAGACCCTGTTTTTCAAACTCAAGTCCCATTTCCCTATTGACCCACAGGAACATCTTGGAGATCGTTAATCTTCATTTCTGATTGATTTTCTATCAATATTTCCCTGCCTCCCCCCACCCCAGCCTTTCCATCAAGTGGTTAATGAGCTGTAAACAACACTTGGATGTGGGAGGTGGGTGGTTTTCCAAGAAGTCTTTTGAATAGTGGCTCAACCTTGGCGACTCAAACACACAAGCGGCACCCTCTGGTTCTCCTATAGGTGGGTGGGCGTGTTTAGCTTTTCTCACTGGGGCGTCCCCAAGACTAATGAAGCGAGGACAGTCCCTCCCCTTCCTGGGGAGGGAGTTAAGTGGCAACTACCCAAGTTGAAAGCAGTGCATTGAACAAGCCAAAACCTCTCTCCTAGGCCTCTCACCTTCCCATAGCTGCTTCTCCCACTTACGGGCTCCAGAAGAAGCAACTACACAGAAAGTGGCCGAATCCAGGAGTACAGGGTAGGCAAGTTTGCCTCCTGGCACCCAGGGTTAGCTGGGATTGAGCACAGAAGGAGGAGGAGGGCACGACAGAAGATGAGATGATTGGATGGCATCACCGACAGGATGGACATGAGTTTGAGCAAGCTCCGCAAGTTGGCGATGGACAGGGAAGCCTGGTGTGCTGCAGTCCACGGGGTCGCAAAGAGTCAGACGCAACTGTGCAACGGAACTAAACTGAACTGACTGAGCCCAGAAAGTTCCAACCTGCTCTTTCCCAGGGTTGGGGAGACTTGGGTGGGGCATCTCGGGGGTGTCCCAGGTACCAGAGGTTGAAGACGAGCCTGACTCCACAATCTGGCCTCGGGGCACCCTGAGGATGTCACTCAAGACCACTCACCTGGGGAGGGGGTCTCAGATTTCTCCCCCATCAGATGTGGTGAATCATTCCTTCCCTGCTTACCTCCCACGTGTGTTCTGGGCACCCTGGAACAGAAGGTTTGGGAGACGTCTAGAGGAGTTACAGATGTCAGAGAGGTGACTGTCCTTCCCTCGGCCACGGGGGTCCCCATCTGTCCACCCCACCCGCCAAAGCCCAGGAGTTTTTCCGCAGCCTGCCTGAACGTTAACACGCAGGGAAAACTTCAAGGAAAACATACAGCTGATAAAAATTTAATGCTATATGTAACAAAGCAGAATGAATATTTAATCCGTGCTTTTATGCGAAACCACATAACCAACCGGCCCCACGCGGCGGCGAGGGCGGCGCGGCCCCTCCCGGCTCGCGGCGCCCCGCGCCGGCAGCGAAGCAGTTAAGCTGCTGGCAACAAGCAGCTCCTAATAAACACTCGGCTAATTCTGTAGGAAAAGCACTAATTAGAAAAGCAATAATAATCGGTGTAATTGCTCTAAATTACCCTCCTAACAGAGAAACTGCGCTCGGAGCCGGGAACGCAGCTGCCGCCGCCCAGCCCAGCCCCGCGCCCGGCGCCGGCACTCGCGGCCCCACGCCGTGCTGCCCCCTGGTGGCCGCCGCGCGCCGCGCCAGCCAGGCCTGGAGGCACCGCCCCCGCCAACCCCGGCGCTCGGGCGCCCCCTGGTGTCCGCGTCGCCGCGCGGCCCTGCGTGCTTGGGGCAGGGAGCCCGGGAACCGGAAGAGCGCTTCTGCTTCTACTTTCTCGGCTCTCCGCTTTCGCCTTAGGGAACCAGCGTCACAAGGGCCTCGCTCGAGGAAGAAGAGAATGAGGTCAAAATGATATTGGAATGAGGGGGCCTCTGAAGAGACCTCAGGATGGTGTGGAATTGGGGGAGTGGGGTTGGAACAGACAAGTTCTGAGAATGGGGACCTTCCTCAAAGTGGGAGCGCAGGATTCCAGGGGAGAGGGCAGGACAGCCTGTGAGAGCCCGGCCTCCCTGGAGCCATCGGCGAACCCTGGATGGGAGGGCCGGCTTTTTGATCCGGCCTGAAATGAGCAGGGTGCGGCGGGGTCCTTCTGGTGGGTTTATGGAGCCCTGACAGGTTTGCCTCAGAAATCATGCCGCTCCCTGAGTGAAGCGCTCCCGGGGTCAGCCATGGTTTTCCGGAGTGAGGTGGGGCCCCGGCCTGTGTGTCTCTCCCAGCCCTCCTCAGACCAAAGCCCGTGCCCTGTCCTGTGGTCAGGCTCTCTGCTCAGTCCCCTCTTGGTCCCGCTCCCCACACTCTGGGGGCTGCCGGGCGGCAGGCTTACGTCAGTGATGCTCCACGAACACGCCGGAAGCCAGCATGGAGGGGAACAGAGCACCCTCTGGGTATAAACCTGTGACCGAAGGTGCCTGCAAGAAGCAGGGGCCTCCGGAGCTTAGGGGACAAGCACGCTGCTGGCTAGGGGTCAGGGAAGACCTCGGGAGGAGGCCCCGGTCGTTTGGATGGATTCTGGCACCGGCCTCCCCTCAGCACGGGGACTGCAGGGGTATGCACCAAAGAAGCCCAAGCACTGCTCCGCTGGCCCCCAGCCCTCATCACCAGAGCCCACCCCACCGTCTTCTGTTTTTAAAGCGAGCCAAGGGGGAAGATTGAAAGTGGGAGGCGAAGGGGACGACAGAGGATGAGATGGCTGGATGGCATCACCGACTCAATGGACATGAGTTTGAGCGGACTCCGGGAGTTGCTGATGGACAGGGAGGCCTGCGTGCTGCGGTCCCTGGGGTCGCAGAGCCGGCCACGACTGAGCGACTGTGCTGAACTGAAGGGCGAGGCAGGGTGAAGGGGGCCGCCCCTCCCGCCTCACAGCTGCCCCCACAGCGGTCTCCGCTCGACCTCTAGTCCCTGAGGCTCTTGCCCCTCCTGCCTCCTCCCCGCCAGCTTGGCACCCGCAGGAGTTCGGTCTCAAAGGAAACCTGAGGACCAAGGAGTGAGGGGGCCCGCCTGCCGACCTCCACTCACCATCTCACCTCCAGGCCTCACCCCCGCCGTTCTCCGCTCCTCTGTCCAGCGAACTCCTCCCTGTCCCTGTCTCACTGGGACAGTTCCCACCCCAGGAAGCCTCCTCTCCGTGCTGCAGGCAGAGGCGGTCTGACGCCCTCCCCACAGCTCCCAGCTGACTTCATGTAGCACTCATCCCGTCCTCATCTGTCTCTTTGTCCCTCCTGCAGGAGCCACAGGCTACAGGAGAGCCCCGGGCTGTCTCTCACCCCCCGGACCTGGCCTCATTCTGTCCATGTGCTGATTTTACAGATGAGCAAACTGAGGCTCCAAGCCAACAGCTAGAAATAGCCAGTGAGTCAGAGCCAGAGGAGAAACCTGGGTTCCCCCGCTGGCTCTGTGGCTTCCTCTCTCAAAAGGCGTCACCACCTAAGGTCCAGGGCAGGCTGGGGGGCAGCCAGGCGGCCACATCTCCATGGAAGATTGCTGAGAAGGGCCCCCGATGAGGGACCCCTGGATACATATGCACACACTCATATACAGAGGTACACAGAAACACACACACAGATACACTGACACACATACACACAGATATACACAGGCACACACACAGATACACAGACACACATACACAGACACTGAGATACACACAGGCACACATATACAGATACACACAGAGATACACACACAGAGACACAGACACACATACACAGATACACACAGACATATACACAGACACACAGACACATACACAGATGGACACTGAGATACACACACACACAGATACACACACACAGGCACACATATACAGATACACACAGAGATACACACAGAGACACAGACACATACAGAGACACACATACACACAGATACATACAGGCATACATACAGATATACACAGGCACACACACAGATACACAGACACACACATACTCACATACAACAGGCACACATATACACAAAGACACACAGACACACAGAGACACACACACAGGCCCACATACACACACAGAGATACACAGACACACACAGGCAGTGACATTTCCAAGGAGGTCTGTGGGCACAGCTCACCTCTGGACCATTGCAGAAGCCTCCAATTGCCAGCCCCCCCATCTGCGCCCGCTCTGCTAGCACACCCTCCACAGAGCAGCCAGTGTCCTGGTAAAGCGGGAGTCACATCATGTCATTCCTCACTCAAAATCCCGTTGGCCCTTCTCGTTCAGAGTTAAAGCCCAAGTCCTTCCTTCCAATGACCCCGAAGGTGCTGCATGCTCAGACCTCAACCTCTTCCTTGCAGCTTTGTTCCTGCACAGAGTGCAGGAAGCTGGCCTGCTTGATATTCACAGACGAGACACACAGTCCTACCTGGGCCCTCCCTCTGCCCCCAGTGCCCTTTCCCCCGATAGCCACGTGGCTGACTCCATCCCAGCTTTTCGATGGCATCTGCCCCTCAGAGGGGCCTGTCCTTACCACTGTGTCTAAAAGAACATCCTCATCACGCCTCATCCACTTACCCATCTTGGTTTCCTTCACAGGACTTTGTCATTTGACATGAAAAAAAAAGGGGGGGGGGAAATGAAAGTTGCTCAGCTGTCAGACTCTTTGCAACCCCATGAACTGTAGCCCGCCAGGTTCCTCTGTCCATGGAATTCTCTAGGCAAGAACACTGGAGTGGGTAGCCATTCCCTTCTCCAGGGCATCTTCCCGACCCAGGGATCAAACCCAGGTCTCCTGCGTTGCAGGCGGATTCTTCACCGTCTGAGCTACCAATACACATCTACTTATTTTTGTCTCCCCACTGGACTGCAGGAGCCATAAAAGCAGGCCTTTTGTCTTTTGTTCACCCATGTATCCTCACATCTGAAATAGTCCCGGTCATAAAAGGTGAGTTTGGTTAATGCTTAATAAATGCTCAGTAAATTAAACAGTCATAAAATCACAATGAAATGAATTTCTAATGGTGGAATTTCAAACAGTACATGAATTGCTATTGGACACAGCACAGTAAGAGGCATAGAGGAGGTACTAGAAACAATTTGCAGAATGATGGGCCTTCTTGATGTTCCTGTAAGTGCCCTTTGTGTGCATCTTAAGGCAAGTGGTTGGCTTACCCCCTCGTCATCAGGAAAGTATTCAACGTATTGTACAATTACCATTTTTTGTTATTAGATGATTCGTTTGGTTGTCTGATCCTGACGGTGAGTTCCTATGGGCTCTTCTCTGTTTTCTTTCCCATGTGAGGTTCAAGGAAGCACACACAGTTGAACCATCCCTCTCCCCAGTGGTCTCCCCTGACTTAAGGGGCCTACCCCAATTGTTCTTGGACCAGTCAAATGGAAAATTCAATTTCCAGCTAATTAACCCTGAATTTGGTGACCCTCCTCGCGTTATGGGACTGCCCCACTCCCAAGAGAGGCAGGCTTCCCACCCACACGTGGCCAACATTTGACACTACCTCTTCGGGGAGGGAGACAAAAGCCCCCAGCCCTGCCATTGTCTGTGCTCGGGGTTCACGGGCAGGCAGACACAAAAGCCTGATGAATTCTTCATGACCCTCTGAAAAGGCGGTTCCCCCAGACCCCTCCTGTCACTGGCCTACAGGTGAGCCCCTGAATGGAGGACATTATCTCCTGAACCAACCAGTTTCTTTTCTTGAGTGTGAGCAGGACTCCCTGAATCTCCTCTCCTTGGTGATGCCAACCCTGCAGTTTGACTGAAACCAGAGTCCCCACCATCAGGTCAAGGCAAGGTCACATCAGCTGCCAAAGGAACTCCCTTCCATACCAGCGCACCAGAGGATGACTGAAGCTTCTGGGGTTCACACGGTGAGACCCTGGTTCTTGGCAGGGCTGTTCCCTCCCCCGCTACAGAAAGGGTCTCTAGAAAGAAATCTGCCTCTCCTTCCACAGAAAGTCCTGGGGAGGAGGCACCCCCACCCCGCCAGGAGTCCTGCAGGACTGGGCCTGAACTGAATGGGCAGCACTCTGACTTGGCGCCCTCTGCTGGTGGATCCCAGGCTGTGCAAGGACTGCAGGTTTCAGGCCCTGTCCTGACTCTTGAGTGTCCAATCCACACGGTCTTCTGACCTCAGGTTTCTCCCTCACCTAAGAAGATCCTTGAAGAAAAGAGGCAGCGGTTCTCTGGCCACGTCCCTTCTCCAGAAATAAGTGACGGGAGGAAAGATGAGGCCTAGGGGCGGGGCTGGATTTGAATTAATGAGCTATGTACTTTCCTTACCCTCCAACCCACAGCATTTGATGCTGCAGCCAATTTAACTTAGCCATGGGATAATTTGTCATGAGGTTGTTAGGATGGCAAAGCTGGGGTGGGGAGAGGAAGGTGGAGCAAGGTAGAGCCAGGCAGAACAGGAGACTTTCCCAAGTCCCCCCTAGAAATTCTCTGAGGGGAGTTCATTCCACGTGCCAACAGCCTGAGGGTGAGAGTGTGGAAAGGGCAGAGCTGCACAGGATCAGAGAGGGGGGCAAGGCTCCATGCATCAGAGTGCCCCGGCCAGCCAGAGGGAGCCTTCCCTCTCCTCTGAGGGCAGGAGTCTGTGTGTTACTCTCCAAGGACTGGGGCCCACATAGAGTTACTGGATGTGTATAATCTAGGGGTTGACGATTAGATGGATTGATTGCCTGGATCCAGGGATCAGTGAGTGAGCTGCACCCAAAGCTTCTATGCCTCTCACAGCGAGAGAACCTGAGCATCTGGCCTCGTTTCTGTTCCAGCCTCGTGCTTCCCTCAGAGGGAAACTCATCGATCACAGGTCCTGCTCTGCCCAGGGAGCTGCCGCAGTTTCCCCTGTTGTCCCAAGGAAATTGTCAATAATACTCCCTTTTACTCGGAAGACTGTCCTGGTGTGGACAGTACACCGCATGGTCACCAACAGAAGAGGAGGCAGGAGAGATGCAGTCATCGCCCACAGCTCATCCATGGTCGTGCTCAGGTCTCCGGAAGTCCTAGGTTCTTCCCACTAAACTGAACCATCCAAGCACCAAGGCCTGACTCTCAGCATCACAGAATCAGAACTCACCTGCCCTCTAGGACATTCCTCCTCCAGGAAGCCCTCCCTGCCAGGGCAGCCCGCAGGAACCTGCCCACATCTGAGTTTCACCATCCCAACCCTGGGCACTGACTGTGTTTCTCCACCAAAACATGACTGGGACAGAGTGGAGAGTTTGCTCTGGAGGGGTGTAGGAGAGGAGTTGAGAAGGGCAGCAGGGGCCAGACAGCCAGGATCTAGGATCAACCACTGTACATTTCTCTCCTGGGACCTGACACTCAACAGTATCCTGAAAGCCCAGCTGAAAAGACAAGGATTCCCACATCTGTGGGTGCAATGCTAAGTCGCTTCAGTTGTGTCCGACTCTGTGCAACCCCTTGGGCTCTAGTCTGCCAAGCTCCTCTGTCCATGAGATTCTCCTGGCAGGAATACTGGAATGGGTTGCCATGCCCTCCTCCAGGAGATCTTCCCAACCCAAGGATCGAACCGGCATTTCTTATGTCTCCTGCATTGGCAGTCGGGTTCTTTACCACTAGCGCCACCTGGGACTGTCCTGGGATTCGCAGGTTGATTGGGCCTTTTGCATTCCGTGGCCCTGCGGGCGGAAGGTGGGCGGGGAAGGCAGAGGGGTGGGGGTGGCAGGCCGTCACTCTTAGGAGTGCTCTACATCGCTTTTCTGACAACATGCGGCCCTGCCTTGTTTCCCCCCCTCTGGTCATCCCCTCCTTCTGACTACCTCCTTTCTGGTGGGTAACATCAAACACAAGATAGGTGATGAATTTTCTCTCCTCCCCTCTCTTCTCAGAAGGTTTGGAGTCGCCCTCCTCACCTGACCCAACCTTTCCACTTCTGAACTTTCCCACTGCCATGCGTTGCAGGAAGCTTGCCTCTTGCAAGCTGAACTGGCCTCTGCCGCCCTGCCGTCCACTCTCTGGAATGTAGCACCACCTAGTGGCAGCCTGTGGCCTGACAATGCTATGGTGAAAATTTCCAAGTCAACAAGTCTTCATGGAAAGTCGACCTTATAAAGGCGTTATGCCAGGCCATCAGGGGCGGGCAAAGGATCAAAAAGAAAAGCAAAGACACACAAATAAACACACACCCAACCTGTGCTCCCTGTACCTGAGGGGGCCTGCCTCGCGGGGAGGAACTGAGCCTAACAAAGGTGCAGTAGAGGCAGTACAACGTGATGGTTCTGAGGGCCAGCTTCTGAACCAGGCCTCTGGGGCTCAGAGCGCGGCTCCAGCACGCACTGCTTAGCCCTTGCCCCGACTTCCTCTTCTGTAGCACGAGAACAATAAAAATCTCTCTCAAAGGGACGCTGTAAAGATGAAGCGAGTGGAAGGATGAGAGCACTTAACACAGTGCTTGGCAGACAGTACATGACTTTTTAAGTGGATGCTATTATTATTGAGATGATAAAATGAGTAATTCAGGCTAAATGTTGTAAGAATTCAGGGAAAGGTCAACCCAGTTAAGAACTGGAATTATGACAGAAAATTAATGGACAAGATAGAGCATTGAATTTGCCTGCAGGAAGCGCAGGGCCTGGGGCCATGGGCAAGTGGGTTAACCTCTTTTGGCTTCATCTTTAAGTGGGAATAAGACAAGTTCCTGGATGTAGAGAACGCAGACAATCCTTGGGGTAACATCCTTCAACCATTAACATATATGGCACCGCTAGTGTGTGCCAGGCTTTGGGAGTTCAGAAATGAAGACAGTCGCTGGCTTCACAGTCACAGTCTGGTTCGTGTCACAGAGAGAAGAGGTGGTGGGCTTCCTTGCGCCACCCTCTTACCCCAACCCAAGACCTTCACCAAACTCCAAAGGCCAGGGTGGGGGCCCTCTGTCAGGGCTCTGCCCTCAGCAGGCGACACCTCCAGGGTCCCAGCCCCCAGAAGGGGCCAGGTGTTGGCGGAAATCAGATGGCAGCTCATCACCAGGTCGCAGACCCGGTGCCTCCCTCCCAGGGTGCTCCCCTGCAGGGCCTCCCCAGCCTGGCACCCTCCCCCTCCCCGCTCTGGTCCAGAAACTGCCTGAAATGTAAAGCTCCAACTTGTTCACCAATGGGCCAGGCACAGCATTCAGCGCCTGGGATACTCGGTGTTCAAAAAGTTGTCATGTGGATGAATGAATGAATGACTGCTTTAAGAAAATAACTCACTGCAGGACCCTGTCTTCCACAGCTATTCCAGCCCTTAGAGTCTTCATCTAGAAAGCAAGGTCCACTCAGAAACCGTGTTTCATCACTAGCCCCCAACTGCATACTTTTACTATGCTCTGCTAATCACTTCCCCTTGGGTCCCCCAAGTTAGATAATAAGTTTTCTTTGATAGGGAGGAGCTTTTCCTTATATGCCGAATTTACAGTTCATGGATTTTCCACCGTGACTGCACCATTCCTGAATTCCATGCTAACTTTATTTTTCAGAGTTTGTGTCAGAAGAGAATAAAGTTGGTGGTTTGTTGAGTCAGGGTTCTTTCTCCAGACCTCCTGACCTCCTTTCACAATGACAGGTCCAGTGATATTGAAAAGACCTGATAATTTTAGAATGATGAGCAAAAACTAAATAAATAAAATACTAAATATATGTTTGATGGGCTTTATATTCAGAATATTAACAGTATAAGTACAATGTGGTAAAGAACAGTTTCCAGTAATTCAAGGGAAAGGCAAGAATGCTTTTATTGTTCAATAAGGTAAAGATAAGATTTAGGACTTCAGACAAAAGAACAAAAACATATTTTAAAATTTTAAAATAAAAACTCTAGAAATGAAAAGTAAAATAGCTCAAATTAAGAATTTAATGGATGAGTTTAACAACTGACTGATAAAGGTAAAAGAAGAATTAGTTAAAAGAAACAAAGGTCAAAAAAATTCATCAGAAGAAATCACAGAGAGACAAAAAGGATGAGATACACATAAGAGTGTTAGAGAAATAAGGAATACGATGAGAAAGTCAACCACACGTGCAAGTAGAATCCCTGAGGAAAGAGAACAGTAGAGAAGCAATATTTGAAATCTCAGATGACTGAGATTTTTCAAAAACTGATGAAAGATTTAAAGCCACATAGTAAAACTGATTAAAAAAGCAAAGCAAAACCAAAGATAAAATCTTTAAAAGGAGCCAGAAAGAAGAGGAGGATTATCTTCGAAGGGACCTGTTGATAGAAAGATGGCAGTCAGAAGACAATAGGAAGATACCTACGAAGTGCTGAAAGAAAGAGCTGCAAGTCTAGAATTCTGTGCCCAGAAAAATATCCTTCAGGGATTAAAGTGAAATATTATTTTTTATTTCATATATTCTGACATTTAAATGGAAAGGCAAATGACCTAGAACTGCTAAATCAATTTTTTTTAAAGAATAAAATGGAAGTAATTACTTTAGCCAATGTAAGGTTTACTATATTTCTACAGTAATCAAGAAAGGGTGGTATTAGCGGAGGGATAGATGCACAGATTAATGGAACACAACAGGGAACCCAGTATGCCCAACTGACTTTTAACAAATATGTCAAATGGAGAAAGGATGGTCTTTTAAACACATGGTGCTTAAACAATTGGACATCCATAGGCCACACACATACAAACAAAAGAGAACCTCAAACTAAACCTCATACTTCATATACAAATTAATTTTAAATGGATTGTGGACTTAGATATAAGATATAAAACTCTTATGGGAAAACACAGGAGAAGATCTTCAGGACCTTGGATTAGGAGAAGAGTTCTTAGACATGACATCAAAGCAGGCTTCATAATAGAAAAAAGTTGATAAGCTGGACTTCATCAAAATTAAAACTTTTGCTATGTGAAAGACTCAGTTAAGAGGCTGAAAGATATGTGTCAAGCTGAGAGAAAATATTTGCAAACCACATATCTGACAAAAGATGTGCAAAAACTCTCAAAATTCAGCATTAGGATGGGCAAAATGAGTGAAGGGAATCAAAAGGCCCAAACTTCTAGTTATAAAATAAATAAGTCATAGGGATGTAATATTCAGCATGGTGCCCATAGTTAATGATATTGTATTGCGTATTGGAAAGTTGCTAAGAGAGTAGATCTTAAAATTTCTCATCACAAGAGAAAAACTGACTAGCTTTATTTGAGTGGTCATTTTCTGGTGCCAGGAACTCCATTCATGGCTAGATACTCAAGAAAAGTAGAAACACATAGTAGATTTATGAAAACACCTGTATAAGAATTTTCCTTTTTCTATTCATTTTCTGTGCTGAAGACTGGAAATAACCTGTATTTTCATCAGTGGAAAATGGATAGAAAAACTGTGGCATATTCATACAATGAAATATTATTCAGCAAAACAAAAGGAAGAAATACATAATAGCCCGGATGAATCTCAAAACAGACAGGCTGTGTGAAAAAACAGACACAGAAGAACAGGCACTAGGTGACATTGTTTATATAAAATTGCAGAACAGACACAATTAGGTGTTGGTGATAGATACTGAAACAGCAGTTGCCTTGAGCAGAGAGGGAGAGGGATGGAGGTGGATTGACCGGAAAGGAATATGAAGACTAAATTGAGATGGTGGAAATGTTCTGTCTCTTAATTGCATTCCTAGTCTTATGGGGGTCTACTTTTGCCCAGACTGATCAAACTACACTGAAAGCCTGTACAATTTATTGTATGTAAATTATAACTCAATTTTGAAAAGAAAACCAAATTATGCTGAGTATGTTTCTAACCACAATTAAATTAAGCTAGGAATTAATAATAAAAATTATAACTGAAAAGTCCCCATGTGAATGGAAATTAAAGAAATACATTTCTAAAACACCCGTGAGTTCAAGACAATAATTACAATGGAAACTTGATAATATTTTGAATTGCATGCTAGTAAAATGCTTAACACCAGAACTTGCTGGGTACTGCTAAAACCCCAGAGGGAGATTTAATAGGTTTATATGCATATATAACCACCAAAAAGAGAAAAAAGCTAAAGCAAAATCTGAGCTTCCCAGGTACCTCAGATGGTAAAGTGTCTGCCTGCAATGGGGAGACCCGGGTTCGATCCTTGGGTCAGGAAGATCCCCTGGAGAAGGAAATGGCAACCCACTCCAGCATTCTTGCCTAGAAAATTCCATGGACAGAGGAGCCTGGTAGGCTACAGTCCATAGGGTTGCAAAGAGTCAGACACGACCGAGTGACTTCACTTTCACTTTCTTTCACTTTCAAAGGAAAATCTATCTCAAAACTTTAGAAAAGCAATAACAAAGAAAATCCAAAAACAAGAATTAGAGTTTAATAATAAAAGAGCAGAAATCAATTTAATAAAAATCATATTCAGTATAGATGATACAACTAAAAATTGGTTCTTTAGAAAGAAAAAATTAAATTGATAATCCTCCGGTGAGACTAATTAAGAAAAAAAGAGAGAAGGACCAAACAACCAATATAAAGAATAAATATATTGCTACACATGCCATTGTCGTTGTTCAGTCACCCAGTCGCGTCTGATTTTTTGTGACCCTGTGGACTGCAGCACGGCAGGCCTGCCTGTCCCTCATCATCTCCCAGAGTTTGTCTAAGTTCATGTCCATTGCATCAGTGATGCCATACAGCCATCTCATCCTCTGACATCCCCTTCTCCTGCCATCAATCTTTCCCAGCATCAGGGTCTTTTCCAATGAGTCAGCTGTTCACACCAGGTAACCAAAATACTATACCTCAGCTTCAGCATCTGTCCTTCCAATGAGTATTCAGGGTTGATTTCTTTTAAGATTGACTGGTTTGATGCCCTTGTTGTCCAAGGGACTTTCATAAGTCTTCCCAGCACTGCATTTCAAAGACATCAATTCTTTGGCATCCTGCCTTCTTTACAGTCCAGTTCAGTTCAGTTGAGTTCAGTCGCTCAGTTATGTCCAAATCTGCAACCTCATGAATCACAGCATGCTAGGCCTCCCTGTCCATCACCAACTCCCAGAGTTCACTCAAACTTACGTTCATCGTGTCGGTGATGCCATCCAGCTATCTCATCCTCTGTTGTCCCCTTCTCCTCCTGCCCCTAATCCCTCCCAGCATTAGAGTCTTTTCCAATGAGTCAACTCTTGGCATGAGGTGGCCAAAGTACTGGAGTTTCAGCTTTAGCATCATTCCTTCCAAAAGAACACCCAGGGCTGATCTCCTTTAGAATGGACTGGTTGGATCTCTTTGCAGTCCAAGGGACTCTCAAGAGTCTTCTCCAACACCACAGTTCAAAAGCATCAATTCTTCAGCGCTCAGCTTTCGTCACAGTCCAACTCTCACATCCATACATGACCACTGGAAAACCATAGCCTTGACTAGACAGACCTTTGTCGGAAAAGCAATGTCTCTGCTTTTGAATATGCTATCTAGGTTGGTCATAACTTTCCTTACAAGAAGCAAGCGCCTTTTAATTTCATGGCTGCAGTCACCATCTGCAGTGATTTTGGAGCCCCCCAAAATAAAGTCTGACACTGTTTCCACTGTTTCCCCATCTATTTCCCATGAAGTGATGGGACCAGATGCCATGATCTTCGTTTTCTGAATGTTGAGCTTTAAGCCAACCTTTTCACTCTCCTCTTTCACTTTCCTCAAGAGGCTCTTTAGTTCTTCTTCACTTTCTGCCATAAGGATGGTGTCATCTGCATATCTGAGGTGACTGAGATTTCTCCCAGCAATCTTGATTCCAGCCTGTGCTTCTTCCAGCCCAGCATTTCTCATGATGTACTTTGCATATAAGTTAAATAAGCAGGGTGACAATATACAGCCTTGACGTACTCCCTTTCCTATTTGGAACCAGTCTGTTGTTCCATGTCCAGTTCTAACTGTTGCTTCCTGACCTGCATATAGGTTTCTCAAGAGGCAGGTCAGCTGGTCTGGTATTCTCATCTCTTGAAGAATTTTCCATAGTTTATTGTGATCCACACAGTCAAAGGCTTTGGCATAGTCAAGAAAGCAGAAATAGATGTTTTTCTGGAACTCTCTTGCCTTTTTGATGATCTGGCAGATGTTGGCAATTTGATCTCTGTCTCAATTCCTGATCTCAATTTCCTCTGCCTTTTCTAAAACCAGCTTGAACATCTGGAAGTTCACGGCTCACGCATTGCTGAAGCCTGGCTTGGAGAATTTTGAGCATTACTTTACTAGCATGTGAGATGAGTGTAATTGTGCGGTAGTTTGAACATTCTTTGGCATTGCCTTTCTTTGGGACTGGAATGAAAACTGACCTTTTCCAGTCCTGTGGCCACTGCTGAGTTTTCCAAATTCTCTGGCATATTGAGTGCAGCACTTTCATAGCATCATCTTTCAGGATTTGAAATAGCTCAACTGGAATTCCATCACTCTACTAGCTTTGTTCGTAATGATGCTTTCTAAGGCCCACTTGACTTCACATTCCAGGATGTCTGGCTCTAGGTGAGTGATCATACCTTCGTGATTAGAAACATGTATATTACCATATGTAAAATAAATGATTAGTGCAAGTTTGATGCATGAAGCAGGACACTCAAAGCCGGTGCTCTAGGACAACCCAGAGGGATTGGATGGGGAGGGAGGTGGGAGGAGGGTCAGGATGGGGGGGACACAGGTATGCCAGTGGCTGATTCATGTTGATGTATTGCAAAAACCATCACAATATTATAAAGTAATTAGCCTCCAATTAAAATAAATAAATCAATTTTTTTTAAAGTGATAGGACTACTCAGATTTCCTATTTCTTCCTGAGTCAGTCTAAAACTGTATGGAAATTTAGTAGGAGTTACTGGGAATTTATTTCCTGTAAACTTTAAATATATTGACACAAAGTTTTTCAGTATACTCTTTTCACCTTTTTTATATGGGTAGGATGTGTAGACGATTGCTTCTTGGCAGGAAAGCTATAACAAACCTAGACAGTGTTTTGAAAAGCAGAGATATCACTCTGTTGACAAAGGACCACAGAGTCAAGGCTATGGTTTTGCCAATGGCCATGTACATTTGTGAGAGCTGGACTGTCTCACTAGCGTCATCTCACACACTAGTAAAGTAATGCTCAAAATTCTCCAAGCCAGGCTTCAGCAATGCATGAACCGTGAACTTCCAGATGTCCAAGCTGGTTTTAGAGAAGGCAGAGGAAATTGAGATCAAGAATTGAGACAGAGATCAAATTGCCAACATCTGCCGGATCATCAAAAAAGCAAGAGAATTCCAGAAAAACATCTATTTCTGCTTTCTTGACTATGCCAAAGCCTTTGACTGTGTGGATCACAATAGACTATGGAAAATTCTTCAAGAGATGAGAATACCAGACCAGCTGACCTGCCTCTTGAGAAACCTATATGCAGGTCAGGAAGCAACAGTTAGAACTGGACATGGGACAACAGACTGGTTCCAAATAGGAAAGGGATTACGTCAAGGCTGTATATTGTCACCCTGCTTATTTAACTTATATGCAAAGTACATCATGAGAAATGCTGGGCTGGAAGAAGCACAGGCTGGAATCAAGATTGCTGGGAGAAATCTCAATCACCTCAGATATGCAGATGACACCACCCTTATGGCAGAAAGTGAAGAAGAACTAAAGAGCCTCTTGAGGAAAGTGAAAGAGGAGAGTGAAAAGGTTGGCTTAAAGCTCAACATTCAGAAAACGAAGATCATGGCATCCGGTCCCATCACTTCATGGGAAATAGATGGGGAAACAGTGGAAACAGTGTCAGACTTTATTTTGGGGGGCTCCAAAATCACTGCAGATGGTGACTGCAGCCATGAAATTAAAAGACGCTTACTCCTTGGAAGAAAAGTTATGACCAACCTAGATAACATATTCAAAAGCAGAGATATTATTTTGCCGACTAAGGTCTGTCTAGTCAAGGCTATGGTTTTTCCAGTGGTGGTGTATGGATGTGAGAGTTGGACTGTGAAGAAGGCTGAGCGCCAAAAAATTGATGCTTTTGAACTGTGGTGTTGGAGAAGACTCTTGAGAGTCCCTTGGACTGCAAGGAGATCCAAGCAGTCCATTCTAAAGGAGATCAGCCCTGGGTGTTCTTTGGAAGGAATGATGCTAAAGCCGAAACTCCAGTACTTTGGCCACCTCATGCGAAGAGTTGACTCATTGGAAAAGACTCTGATGCTGGGAGGGATTAAGGGCAGGAGGAAAAGGGGACGACAGAGGATGAGATAGCTGGATGGTCTCACCGACACGATGGACGTAAGTTTGAGTGAACTCTGGGAGTTGGTGATGGACAGGGAGGCCTAGCGTGCTGTGATTCATGGGGTCACAGAGTCGGACATGACTGAGCGACTGAACTGATGCTATTCTCTCAAATCATCCCACCCTTGCCTTCTCCCACAGAGTCCAAAAGTCTGTTCTTTACATCTGTGTCTATTTTGCTGTCTTGCACGTAGGGTTGTCGTTACTGTCTTTCTAAATTCCTATATATCCATTAATATACTGTATTGGTGTTTCTCTTTCTGACTAATTTCACTCTGTCTAATAGGTTCCAGTTTCATCCATCTTATTAGAACTGATTCCTATCACTTTTATAATAACTAAACCTATAATTTAAAACTTTCACACAAAGAAAATATCAGGTTCAAATAGCTTTACCAGCAAATGTAGATAAAACATTAGAAAAATTATACATATGTATATATATGTACTAATTTTCTATTACTGAATAACAAATTACCACAAACATATCAACTTAGCACCCATTCATGATCTCACAGTTTCCATGGGTCAGGCATTCCGTCACATACTAACTGGGTTCTAGATCAAGGTCTCACAAGACTGCAGTCTAGGTATCAGGAAATGCGGCCTCATCATATGCTTGACTGGGTATAATAGGCTGCTGGGCTCCTTTGGGTTGTCAACAGAATTTACCTCCTCAAAGCTGTAGAACTGAGATCCCATTGTTCTACTGTCTTTCAGCATTTAGAGGTTTCCCACCACGCCCTGCCACACGACCCTATCTGTCGATGTGAACACATATGTTTCTTTGCCTCTTCAAGACTGGAAGGAAGCTCTTTCTCTTCAGTGTGCTAAGACAGAGTCCTACGTTACGAAACATACTCATGGGAATTACATGCCGTCATTTTTGCCATATTCTTTGGATTAGAAACAAATCACAAGTCCCACTCATACTCTGAGAGGATTATACAGGAATATGGGTCACTGGGATGTATCTTCCACAGTAAGTCAGACAGGAAGTGATTGGGATTAAATCTATGGACCTTGAATAGGAGAGTAAATATACTGATTAGCTTTTATTTTTTTTTAGATTAAGGATGCTTATCAAGGTTTCTAGGGTAACCACTAGAAGGCTAGGACTAAGATATATATCTCCAAACTAGTGGGACATAGGGGATGGTAGCCCTCAGTACACAAGAAAACAAGAAAGAGGAAAAAAGAAATGAAGAAAATTGGGGAAGTAGAAAATGCAAAATAAGGTAATATAAATAAATCCACACTTATCAGTAATTATAATAATGTTAATTAATTAACTTATGTATTAAAAACATTCATAAAACTGAATTTTTATATAATCTAGCTATAAGCTATCTATGGGCTTCCCATGTGGCCCAGTGGTAGAGAATCTGGCTGCTGATGCAGGACACCAGAGTTCGATCCCTGGGTCGGGGATATCCCCTGGAGAAGGAAGAGGCAACCCACTCCAGTATTCTTGCCTGGGAAATCCCATGGACGGAGGAGCCGCCTGGCGGGCTACAGTCCGTGGGGTCACAAAAATGTCAGACATACTTAGCAACTAAACAACAAAGTTATCTACAAGAGACATTCCTAAAACATAAAGACAGAAGAAGTCTGAAACTTAAAAGATGAGAAATATATGAATTTATATACCATCAAACTATTATTCAGAAGAAAAGAGAATGTATAAATATATTGTGATTTGGTCATACAGTGGAATACCATCCAACACTGCAAATGAGTAAACCACAGCTGCATTTACCAACATGGACAAAGGCTCCAGAAATGTTAAGTAAAAAAACAAAAGTCAAGTCATAAAAAAAGTGTGCAAATTTTTTAAATATTCAAAACTAAATTGTATATTATTTCTGATAAATACATATGTGATAAATTATAAAGGGAAAAAGGAAACTATAAACCTAAATTTTCCCTGGAGAGGAGAAAGGAATTTGGAAGGCATACACGGAAGTTTTAAAGATATTACAATGGAAAATTGGTGGTATTTTGAATAAAATAATAAGTGCAATATGTAAAAATAATTTCTTAACCTTGCTGCACAGTAGATATAGATTCATTTTACTTTTACTTTGTATATCTTTTATATGTTCATATGTATATTCTTTGAAATGAATTTAAAATCCAATAGCTATTTAAAATTTACTGAAAACTTCATAGCTAACTGTTTCCTTGACCTAAAGAAAAAGTCCAGCAATGGCACCATGAGAAGAGAGGATTTCCCCTGGAATAGCCATGAACTTAATAAGCATTAACTTGTAGCAGCCAGCAAGGTCTTATCTTCACTGACACAACCCAGCAAAGGTACAGAACTGCTCGTGACCAGTAACCTATATTGCAACCAGGAGACCTACTCTTGCCAGGGACTTAAGGCAAGACCAAGGGATCCTTGCTTCTTTTTGTCATTTCAGTGACCCTGACAGATATCAGCCCCACTCTAGTCACCTCAGAATTCTTGTCCAGGTAGGAAACTTCCCCGTAATCCTATATAATACTGTATGATTGAATCACTTTCTCATAAAATGGGCTTCCCAGGTGGCTCAGATGGTAAAGAATCCACCTGCAATGCAGGAGACCCAGGTTCGATCTCTAGGTCAGGAAGATCCCCTGCAAGAGGTAATGGTTACCCACTCCAGTATTCTTATCTGGAGAATTCCATGAACAGAGGAGTCTGGTGGGCTACAGTCTATGGGGTCACAAAGAGTCAGACACGACTGAGCAAATAATACTACTGCTCATTAATATCTTTTTTATAACACCTCCTATGCGCCACACTACGAACTAACTGCTAGGGATACCAACAGACTATCACAGTATCGTGGAACCCACACGGTCCCACCCTCAGACACTCAGAGCCTAAGAGGGCTGCAGACAAGCAAATGGGCACATGCAATAGAGAAGGTCAAGTGCAAAGAGGAAGTGAACCCTGTGCATGAGAAGAGAAGATGGAAGGTCTCCAGTGGGCAAAGGAAATGGCCTCTGAGCTGAGAAGGCGGAGGACTCTGTGACGCCTTCCTCCCAACTCCGACTTGACTTAGCTTCAGTAACATTTCACAGGATTCAGCCTTTCCTGGCTCCTATCGTATTCTCATAATATATTCAAGCTGGGGTGATAAGCCCTGTTGTTGTAGGATTGTCCTACACCAGGTAGGATTATTCCTTGCTTTGGATTGTCCTAAAGCAGCCACCTTCCAGCTTCAGAAAGGACCAGTTTTCTGCTCTGCCCTGGCCAAGGCCCCTAGCAGTGGATCTGGTCCTACTGACTGGCTGCCTGGAAAAAGAACAGAAGAAAGAAGAACACAGGACTCTTGGCCTTTCCGACCTGAATATCCTTCATCAGAAACATGCAAAGCCAGTCCAGGCTCCTGGCCTTAATCAACCCAGGCTGTGGGGACCAAGAGAGGAGTCAGGGATACTGAGAAGACGGAGTGTTCATCTCCACCAGGGAAACTGGCTCCACAACTGTCTCTGTGGTCTTTGTGTGGTCTCTAGCAAATCATGTCACCTCTCGGGGCCTCAGTTTCTGCATCTTTGAATTGAATGTAAACAGTGCCTGCCTCTCAGGATAGAAGTGGAGTGAAACAATTAGTTCAAGGAAGTCCCCTGAAAGATGCAGAGCTCAGCCTTTATTCCAAAGTCAGGGTCAGGGTTGCTCAACCCTTCCATCCCCGCTTAAGCCTGGAACTCCTGCCCTCCCATCCAAGGCCTCTCTTGGCACACCCTCTCACCCGACCAGACCCATGCTCACTTGGTTCCTGAGTCTGGACTCCCAGGATGCCTCCCAAGGGGGTGCAGAGGAAGCTGAGCGCAGAGCAGGTGGGTGGCGAGGAGATGATCCGATCACCCAGGCCTTTCCTTCCAGCTTTGGACCACCGCTGTTCTCAGCCCTCTGAAGGGGAAGGCAGATGCACTCAGATTCCAAAACCTCGTTTCCCGACCCTCTCCTAGGACTTGTCCAGCTGGAAGTCAGCCCAGGGACTTTCCCATTGCCCAAAGGATGCTATGCACCCCAGCACCACCAGGTGGCCTCAGGGAATCAGACCCTGCCTGTATCTCCACTCCTGGGTCTCTTGAGACAACTTACTATTTCAAAATTGCAGACGCCTCAGGCAGAAGGGACCTCAAGAGTGGGAATTCAGGCCAGGCTTCTCAACTTCTTAAAGAAACTGATGAAAACCACTGACCAGTCCCCAGGAAAATTCCCCAGCATGTATACACAGTATCCTCGTACAACTTCAGAACAACCTTGGACACCCCTTCCCCTGCACCTCCCACCAAACACCACCATGGAGCCTGCAGAATTTCTCTCAACTCAGCCTAGGAGGCCCTGCCCCGATCACGGCCACATCCCTTGTTGTCTGGATGACAAGTGAGTCCCACTGCCTCCTCTCCCAGAGATCAAACCCCATGCCCATGTGCATCCTTTTGAAACCTGGGTAAACTGGTCCACTATGGAAACTGAAATGAAAGTCACCAAAGCTTAGCCTATTTGAAAGGAGGAGTTTAGAAAAATGAAGAGGGATTTTAGGGGTTTGGGGAATTATGGACTAATTGACTGTCCAGGAGCCCCAGGCATGAAAAGTGTTTTAATCAGAAACTGACACTCCTTTTCCCAAGAGAAACCATGGATTCACTGCCACCTGCATATTAGAGCACAGAGATAGGGGGTCGATGGGAGAGGGAGGAGGAGAAGGCCACGGGGGAGACGCCCCCTTCCTGAGACCCTGGGGTGTCAGGGAACGAGTGCATTTCGGAGAACAGGCCCTCACCATGTCAGATCCGCACAGACACACCACCATCCCAGGTTGGCTGGTTTATCCCTAATAAAACTGTAAACTGACTAAGAGTCTAGGAGAAGGAAAAAGGCAAAACAAAAACTTAAACATTGGGAAGAAGGTGGATGACAGAAGTGAAGGCGGGCAGAAACAGTTCCCAGTCACTTCCCCTCCTTCTCCTCGGCACCTTCCACAGCAGGTAACCTGGTCCAGGAGTCAGCTCGTGAGCAAGCAGGCCCTTGGGGCTGCGGCGTGTCAGGGACCCGGTCCCTGTCCTTCCAGAGCTCCCAGCAGAGTGGGGAAATCAGACACTAACAAAGAAAGAGTGTGGCGTGGCAGTGGCCGAGTGAGTGTCACGCCAGAGGAAGGAAGCCTTCCCCACTTGGAGTGCCGGTGAGCCCTCCTGTGGGATGGGACTTGAAGAAAGAAGGTGCAGAGAGGGCGGTAGGTGAGACTAGGAAACGGCGGCGCAGAGGCTGGAAGACAGGAGGTGCAAGTGAGTACTGACGCGCCAGGAAGCAACGGACAGGACCCAGAACACTTTCCACGTTACCAGCCGCCTTTGGCATCTTTCTGCCATAGAACCTTGACTGTACTCTGGTCTACATCTTTCACTCTCCCCATCCCCCTGCCACCAATACCCCTCGCAAAGCGTGTGTTTGGAACTCACTGGAGGACGGAAGCCCGCCCACTTCACGTTCACTCTGTAAGCGTCTCACATGCGTTCACCACGTGCTCAGCACCACTGGGGGCGCTGTTCCAGCACCAGACACACCGCAGGGCAAAGGGAAACAGCGCGGTGCCTCTTCTGTTCTTGGCAGAGAGCGTCTTAGAGTTGGATCTTTGTTCCCAGATCCCCTCGGGTTCCCACCCTCTGCAGTCTGTTATTAGCTGAAGGAAGGAACCGCTGGGTCCAGCCTGAGTCAAAGTGCTCACCGCTGGGCCTGTCAGTAGCTGAGGTCAGAATGAGACCACGAGTCCTAACACAACTTCATGGATGGAGTTGAGGAGAAGTTCAGAGCAGACGGCAGTCTGACCAGTGTCCAATGTGAGGCCTCCGGGAGCTAGTCTAACCTTCCATGTTTCTGTGAAATAATTGCACCCATAATTAATCCCAGTTGGGACACAGAGGCCAAGAAATATGATGCTCTGGGGACATATAAGGGGGATCCAGAAGAAAGGGGAGGAAGAAAGGCTTCTTTGAGGAAGTGATGTTTAAGCCGAGATCAGAGGGGGAGAGTAGGAGGAAGCAGGTGGAGAAAAGGGGAAGGACAGAGCATTTGGGGAGAGGGAGTAGCAAGGGTGAGGCTGGCCCCATAAACAATAGTCATCAGTCTGCACCATTTCAGAGGTGCCCTCCAGGCTACTGAAGACATTAGGGGCCAGGTGGAAACACTACCACCTTGGAAGAGGTGGGCAGATACCTGCCCTGCCAAACCCCAGGGAGACATCCACTATTCGTGGAGTGTTCCCCAGTGTGGGTAGCAGGTGACAGAACTCGCATGGGTTAAGAGAAAGATATGGTTTATGCTATTTAGAACTGCCAAAACCCCCAGAATAATAGTTCTGAAGAGCAGTTCTAGGGCAGGAGTTGCAGTCCTGGTTGTACAACTGAATCACCTGAGACACTCAGAAAAACACTTGTTTTTCCAGACCAAGCATATCACGGTAGCTGAGCACAGCACTTTGTCATGGGGACTTTGAAAAGTTTCTGCATGCATGCGTGCTCAGTCATGTCTGACACCTTGCGACCCCACGGACTATAGCCGTCCAGGCTCCTCTGTCCATGGAATTTCCCAAGCAAGAATACTGGAATGGGTTGCTATTTCCTTCTCTAGGGAATCTTCCCGACCCAGCAATCAAACTTGCATTTCTTGCATCTCCTGCATTGGCAGGCAGATTCTTTACCACTGCACCACGTGGGAAGCCCTTGAAAAGCTCCTAAAAGGTTTTGATTTTTAACGAGCAGCCAGGGTTGAGAATCACTATCCTAGCGCAATCCTATTT
This sequence comes from Ovis aries, assembly GCF_016772045.2. Classification (NCBI taxonomy): domain Eukaryota; kingdom Metazoa; phylum Chordata; class Mammalia; order Artiodactyla; family Bovidae; genus Ovis; species Ovis aries. The sequence goes on from NC_056076.1 coordinate 47,780,403, forward strand.
TTAAAAACAAATAGAATAACTAAGACCCTTCTACACAATTATTTATCTTAGAAATGTACCCACACTTCTAAGTTCACATTGCCACTGCTAAGTCGCATCAGTCGTGTACGACTCTGTGCAACCCCATAGACGGCAGACCACGAGGCTCCCCCATCCCTGGGATTCTCTAGGCAAGAACACTGGAGGGGGTTGCCATTTCCTTCTCCAATGCATGAAAGTGAAAAATGAAAGTGAAGTTGCTCAGTCGTGTCCAACTCTTCGGGACCCCATGGACTGTAGCCTACCAGGCTCCTCTGTCCTTGGGATTTTCCAGGCAAGAGTTCACATTACACAGATGTAGAGAGTGAAGATGCGGTAGAGGTCATAGAAATCTCATGTTTAAAATAGGGTTGAACTTCAGGGAAAGTGGGTCCTACTTTCTCTTGCTTAGTCCAGGAAAATAGTATATTAAAAGTTGATCTATAAGGTTTATCATTTAAAAGAAAATAGTGTTATGGATTACCACAAGCAAAAGAATGAAGTTAAATCCTTTCTTTACACATACACCAAAATTCACTCAAAATGGATCAAAGATGGATTTGATCAAAATGGATCAAATGTTTTGCAAGAGCAAAAACAATAAAATGCTTAAAGACAAAAAACATAGGAGTAAATCTTCATGGCCTTGGGGTCTTGGGCTGAACAAAACTTTCTTAGCTATGACACCAAAAGCACAAGTAACAAAAGAAAATATTGATTAAATAGACTTCATCTAAATTACTAACTTTGCAATGCAAACAATGCCATTGAAAAAATGGAAAAAGCACTCACAGAATAGGAGAGAATATTTGTAAATGGCATATATGATGAGGCACTTGTGTCCAGAATATATAGAGAACACTTACAACTCAACAATTAAAAGATAAATAACCCAAATAAAAAGTGAGCAAGGGATGTGACTAGACATTTCTTCAGAGATTTATAATAGCCAATAAGAACATGAAAAGATGCTCAACATCACCAACCATCAGGAAGATGCAAATAAAAGCCAAAATGAAATACCACTTCACACCTACAAGTATGGCTAGAATCGTAACGACAGAGGATGTGGCAAAGATGTGCAGAAATTGGAGCCTTCATACATTGCTAGTTGGAATGTAAAATGGTGCAGCTGCTCTGGGAGGCAATTTATCAGCTTCTCAAAATGCTAAACACAGCGTTACTTACCATATGACCCAGCCATTCCACTCATGTAGATCCAAGAGAAATGAAAGCATATGACCGCATAAAAACCAGTATGTGAAAGTTTACATCAGCATATTTGTAATAGCCAAAATTACAAACAATCTGAAGGAGCATCAACTGATGAACGGTTAAGTAAAATGAGGTATATCGAGGCAAGGAAACATTATCCAGCCATTAACAGGAATGAATGATACCTGCTCCAAACATGAATGAATCATGAAATCATTTTGCTCAGTGAAAGAAGCCAATTACAAAAATCCACATATTGTATGATTTCATTTATACGAAATGTCTAGAACAGGCAAATCTGTTTGAGATAGAAAGTATATGGGTGGCAACCTGTGGCTGAGAGGTTGGAGGGAGATGGAGAGTGACAGCCAGCGGATACAAGATTTCTTTCGGAGGATATGAAAATGTCCTAAAATTGACTATGGTCATAGTTGCACAACTCTGAGTATACTAAAAAACACTGAGTTGTACAATTTAAGCAAGTGAATTGTGTGGTATGTAAATTATATCTCAGTAAATCTCTTTTTTTTAAAAACAGCATTAATCCTCACTTCCTTATTCTGGGTGGACTGGGTCGCTGCTTTCTTACGTCGTGTGCTTTCCACCCCTTTACTCTTTCTGTATTCTTATCCCACTCGTCTGTCTGATTTATGCCTCTTATCCCAGGTCTGCTCTCTCTCTGTTTTTCTGTCTCTCCTCCCTCTCTTATCCCTCCCCTGCTTCATTTCTCACTCCCCAAGAATTCCAGAAAATTCTCAGAAGCACTGCTTTTGCAGGTTTGCTCATGCAGAGAGTCAATAAGTCACCAAGCTGGTGGCTTTCCAGTGAGTCAACCAGCTTCACAATTTTCCCCTTGTCACAATTATGAATGACCTCAGTATACTTTGCACATCACATGGATCATGTCTTCAAAGGAAAAACAAAGAAGGGGACCAAGTCCGGGGAGCTTCCTATGTCAGATAGAGCCTCTGGCCACACTGATTCCCTGGAAGTGGAACAGTTCAGGAAACAGGCTTTTCTGAAATCTCTTGGCCAGTTACCCCAACCTCTAAAGGGAACCAAGGAGAGTAAGGCAAAGCATGACAGAGGGGACACCTGAAAAAAAAAAAAACAGGAAGGCTGAGTTCCCCAAGCGTGAAGATCGCATTTTCAAAAAACGGCTTTGGCGATAATTCTGATCCTGCCGGCTTGTCCAAATTCTTGGCCAATCTTCTTATAGAAGATAGGGTCTAATTCCCCTCCTTTTCTTCACTTTAGAATCTTTCTTCTAATGAATGGAATCCAGAGGAAGTGATGCTGTTTGATTTCTGAGGCTGGGTTAGAAAATGTGATGTCTTCCGCCTCTCTCTCCCTCTCACTCTCTTGGAAGCCCAGGCCTCATAGAAAGGCCACACATGTGTTTCAGTCAACAACCAGCTAGAGTCTCAATCCAGAGCCAGCATCAAGAAGGGTGGGAGGGAGGGAGGAAGGAGCCTTCAACATGCTTTCAGTTCCCAGCGTCCACACCCAACCAGCTGACAAGTTGAAGAGGGATGAGCTATCTCCAAGTCCTCCCCATACTGCAGATTCCTGAGATATTAGTGATCTATTACTGCACAACAAATTACCCCATAACGCTGTGGCTTGAAACCCTTATTTTCCCACAGCGTCTGTAGATCAGGGGTTTGGGCATGGCTTGGCTGAGTTCTCTGTGTCAGAGTCTTTCAAGGGCTGTGATCAAGACGTCGGCTGGGACTTTAGTCATCACGAGGTGCCACTGGGGAGGCTACACCTCCAAGCTCGTGCAGGGGGCTTGCTAGCAAGACTTGGTTCCTTGAAGCCTATGGAGTTATTGCCTTCAGTTCCTGGACAGGTGGGCTTCACGTCATGTGGTGGCTTACTTCCTGCAAGCCAGGAAGGCAACAGAGTGAAAATGGAGCAAGCAACATCACAAGTAACCTCCCATCATCCTTGCCATATTCTGTTTATTAGACGCAAGCCATAGCAGAAGAGGCTTTCACACTAAGCGAAATTAACATTTGTTATTTTAATCCACTGGGCCTTGGGATGGTTTGTTACACAGTGTTAGGTAACTAGAAAACACCAACACACAGGGAGAAGGGAGAACTGAGTAGGAAAACTGTATTTATTGAATATTTGCTGTGTATCGGGATCACTTGGCAAGACTGAGGCTTAGACAGGTTCAGGGAGTTGCCAAAGCTATTAATGGCATAAGGAGGATGAAACCAATTCTTTTAGACTCCACAACCTTTTCACTTTTCCACTGCACTTCTTGTCCTTTGAAGAGAAACTATCTCAAACCGTTTGAATATCAAATAGTGTTTTACTGATGGCTTTCATGTTTTCCAAATTCCTAAATTTAACCAGCAGAGACTATTTCTAGGGATACTTCCCCTCTCCCACTCCTTCAATTCTCAATTATGAAGAACTTTTCCTGTTAATCTGTATTTTCCTCAAATTCTGTATTTTATAAAGCTGGCAAGACCAGCCCTCCAACCTTAGCTAGATTTTCCTCCATAAAAACAAGCTTTCTGGAATACTATTGCTTGCCCATGGTGAGGACATAGATTCCAGGAAGTTGCTTTTAATGCTAAAAAAAGAACATGAGGCAGACATCTGCTTGAACAGAGAAGAATGTAAAATCCAACTGCTCCCACGGCTGGTGTCTCTGTCAGCACCCACAACCCCCTCCAGTCCCGCAAGAGGGGCTTCAGGCTGAACGCATAAAAACTGCGTGCTCACTGATTCAGGGACCCAGGATCGGAGGGAGGCAGACTTTTCACTGCAAACCTTTTTGCATAGTATCTGAAATATATAGTGTGCATGTAAATTACCTTTAAAAAAAAAACTGCTTAAAAATTAATCTCAGATGAGAGATTTCTGTTAAGAGAAATGGAGGTATTTATCAGGATGGATTCAGTGATCACTGTACCCTCTCCCAGGGGCTGCTTCTGGGCCACCCCATGTGTGATTAAGACCATCCTGAAAGCTTCCAAAGTGAGCTCAGGCCTGGGAACTCAGCAGAGATGGGAAGAGCATAGAGATGTTCTCGTCAGGGCCTCCTGCCTGTTGGGGAGACAAGGAAGGTTTTTCCAAAAGCAGTGTTGCATTAAGGGGGACCTCTCCCAGGGCCAGAGAGTGGACTCTTGTCTAACACTTGGAAATGAATCATCTGAGGAAACACTCGAGTTAATAAAGCACAAGACTTTATTGGGAAGGGACAGCTGGGCAGAGAGCTAGAGGGTAAGGGAGCCCAGGAGAACTGCTCTGCCACGTGGCTCGCAGTCTCGGGTTTTGCGGAGATGGGATTACTTTCCAGGTTGTCTTTGGCCAGTTATTCTGACTCAGGGCTCTTCTTGGTGGCTCACACACTGCTCAGCCAAGATGGATGCCAGCAAGAAGGATTCTGGGAGCTGGTAGGACATGTGGTGCCTCCTTTTGACCTTTCCCAAATTCTTTCAGCTGATGGTGGCTTGTTAGGTCCATGTTCTTTACTAAGACCTCCTGTCATAAAATAACACAGGCAAACGGTTACTATGGTGCCTGGCCTGGGTGGGTGGTTTCAGTCAGTATGTTTCTCCTAAGAGTAGCAGATAATGCACAGCCATACCCTAGATGCTCAGGGGTTGAATGGTAATCTACGAGATGAGTCAGATGAAAGGATGGTCCCATTCTTTTGCAGTCTAAGTCATAATGACATTAATGATACTGAGAATTACTATTGTGAGTGCTTAGTCCATTAACATTTAATTAAAGTAATGATATGATAGGAATTAGACCTACCATTTTAGTATTTGTTATCTGTTTCTTGGTTTTCTGTTCCTCTCTTCCCCTCTCCCTCCTAGTTTAGACTATTTAAAATACATTTTAGAATTATTTTATGTACATATTGGCCTTTTAACTAGAACTATTTACATCATTTTTAAAGGTTACACTGGTAATTACACTGTACATCCTTGATTTTTCACACTGTTAATATTGTACCATTTCATATAAAAATGTAGAAAATTTGCAGTTGTATTGTTCCATTTATCCCTCATACTACTCCACCCACAGCACTTTTCACTGTTACTGCCATGTGCCTAACAACTACATACACTGTCATCTGTAAGCAATATTATAATTTCTTTTTAAAGAGTCATAAGTATTTCAAAGAAATGGAGAGAAAACAGTTTTACATATTACCCAGATATTTACCATTGCTAATGTTATTTAATCCTTCCAGGCAGTTAAAGTTTCCCTCTGGTATAGTTTCCGTTCAGCCTAAAGAAATTGCTTTGTCTTTCTTCCAATGAAGCTCTGGAGTAATGTAAAAGAACCTCTACTTTGCCTTCTATTTTACAGGATATATTTACTGGATATAGAATTTTGAGCTGACAGTTCTTTCTCTTGACACTTTAAAGATGTTTCCCCACTATTTTTTAGCCTCCATGTTTTCTCTTAAAAACTTGGTGGATGTTAAAATTATTGTTGTCCAGTATGCCATGTGGTGTTGTCCTCTGGCTTCTTTCGAATTTCTCTTTATGTCTAGTTTTAACTCTAACAAACCTCAATGTGATATTCTTTGCCTTTGTCCTACGTGGGCTACTCTAGAGTAAATCTCCAAATTTCTGTCTTTTACTAAATATAGAAAAATTTCAGTCATTATTTCTTCAAATGTTTTTTTGAAATATTCTTTGTTTCTTCTTCCTCTGAGACATTTATACAAGAATTTTTGATATTGCCGTAGAGGTCCTGGAGACTTTGTTCATGTTTTAAAATCCTTTTTTTTTTTTTCTCTCTTTCTTCTCCAGATTGTATAATTTTCTTTTGGTATACCTTTACATTCACTGACTTTTTTCTGTCATCTCTATTTATATTAGTCCTGAGAGTTAGATTTCTCATTATTGGAAAATGAAGTTACAAATAAGCAAGAGAGGAAGGCTGAAATGAACAGGTTGATTTCTGTCACACTGAATTAGTGTTGGACATCAGTAGAAATTCATTTATTAGGATGATGGGAAAGAGAGAGAAATAGATGTATTCACAAAAGTTAGTGTACATACATACATTCCCAAATCTATTCACTGACTTAGAAACAATGACATCCTCATAGCAAGGAGTACACCTCGTGTCCAGATCTTGGTTTGAAAGGAACAGGACCTCTTGGAGAAATGGTTCATTCCAGGGGCTAGGGCAGAGGAAATAAAAGATGAACTTCTGAGCATCTTGTGAAATAAGGAAGTGCTCAAAAAAAAAAAATTATGGGGCCTTCCCCAAAGACACAAGACCCTGGAAGGGCTCCTAATACATTAGTTTTGAATTATATCCCAAATAACAAAATAAATATGCTTTGTCCCATAGTAATATAAATCAATTGCTGACTAAATAAATGGGTGGAGGATGAGACAATTTCTCCCTCCTAAGAATTCCAACTAATCAGTGTAGAACAAAAGAAGAAAACGGAAAACCACCATGAGACATTACATTAATAACGGTTGCAGGCAAGATTCAGCAACGAACACTGAAAAACATGGATGAAGGTTTAAGAAAGCACAGGGTGTGCCTTCAAAATATCTTCTTCAAATATTTATTAATTCCTGTAGTGGAATATGTTCACAGATTCTTAAACACTTCTCCCGCCAGGAAGGGGACTTTAATTTTTCTCTCTCTGAGTGTGGGCTGGATGTAGATTCTCAGTTAACAAACAGTTTAAAATGAGAAAAAGACTAACAGTGTAGTGGAGAAACCTTCAGGCACCCCTAGAACAAACTGCTCAAAGTCAACACCACCAGTAACAAGACACATTGACACCAGGTACCTCTGAAATGATACAGTGAGGACATGTCACCTCGGTAGCAGTCCTCCCCAAGTTGTTGTTTAGTTGCTGTCACGCCTGACTCTTTTGCAACCTCATTGACTGTAGCCCACCAGGCTCCTCTGTCGATGGGATTTCCCAGGTAAGAATACTGGAGTGGGATGCCATTTCCTTCTCCAAGGGATCTTCCCAACCCAGGGATCAAACTTGTATCGCCTACATTGGCAGGCAGATTTTTTACCACTGAGCCACCGGGGAAGCCCCAGGACTCCCTAGGATCTAATCCTGAGAAAGCTTTAGACTAATCCAAATTGCAGGAAATTCTGCAAAATATCAGACCAGTACTCCTACACAGTGTCAAGGTCATGAAAGACAAGGAGAGAGTAGGAGTCTATCACAGATTGGAGGTAACTGAGATAAATGTGAAGATTAATGCAATGCGGCGTCTTGAACTGGATCCTAGAACAGAAAAGGAGTGTTAGTAGAAAAATTGAGAAAAACCTTCCCTTTAAAATGTATAATTTCTTGAACATCAGGACAGAATTATTCAACTCCCAAGGCCTTAATGTAAAGCTTTCAACACTGACTTCTTGAGGTGTTCAAGTCAGACATACCAATAATAATAACAGCACCATTTATTGCATCTTAATGGAGGCCAGATACTCAGCTCAGGATTTTACATATGGTGTGCCATTTAATCCTCCAAACAACATCATCAACAACATCATCAACTCCATTTTACAGGTGAGATGTTGAGCACAAAGCAGAATAGTAATTTGCCCAAGGTCACACAGCTAGTAATTGCAGGAACCAAGACGTGAACTCAAGGAGTTTGGCTTCAGCCCTCAGACGCTTTAACTACTATGCTTGGTCTGTGGGAGTGTTTACTAAATTAGTGCCTTGAGGAATTAGGAAACTCCATTACAGGGATAGTGTGAATCATCCAAATAAGAACCATAAAATACTGGAGGAAGAAATGTTTATATAATTCTTTCTGAAGCAGCAAAATCTATACCCTTGTTTTCCAAGCTTCAGTCTTCTTCCAGCCAGCTCCCCGATTTCTGCCATGGCTGACATAACCTGTGCTCTTAGTCACTTAATCTCTTTTAAATCGACTCAATTGTTTTTGCTTAAGTAAATGATTCGAAAAGGAAAGTGACCTCATGTCACTATTGTAAATGGAAAAGCAGCATCATTTACCTTAAGTAAATGGTAACCTAAAAATAAATACCATAGAAACAAAACAATGTCGATAGATTACAGTTAGATACTGGCACTAGCCAAGGCCCTGAGCCTGAATGAGTTGTGTTCTCTCTTTGCTAAAACAAGGAAGATTTACCGAATGTTGGAGACCTGTCCTTGGCAGACCAGCGCCAAAAGGTAAGCAGAATCACCAAAAGAAGTCTTCTTTGTCATTTTGGAATTCAGTGACAGAAACCCCACAGAAACTTAAACAAAGTAGAAACTATTGCTGTCTCACACAAAAGCCCCCAGCGGGGAGGACTGGCCAGCACGGCACCCAACAGCGCTGAGAAGAGGCACATGCCACTTGGTGGTCCCATCAGGGCAGCCTGCACGACCACGTCAAGGACCAAGATTGCTGCTGCAATACCAGCCATCATTTCTGCTCTCCGGGGAACAACAAGAAGGAAAAGGGAATACCTCTTCTCTTTGAGAATACGTCTCCACTTTCGCTTGCATCTCATTGGCTAGAACTTATTTACATAGACTGGGAGACAGGGAAATGTAGTTTTGATTTTGGGCAGCCAAGTATCTAACTTCAAAAAAAGGAAGGGGGAATTTTATTATTAGAGGAAAAGGGGGAAATGGATAGAGAGTAGCAATGTCTGTGGTTTTATGATTCTCCATGCCCCACCTATCTTCTTCCAGGACTCCTCTTAGGAGAATCACCTAAGTGATTCCAAGCCCAGGCCTTCAGCTGACCTCTCCACTTGCTTCTGAGGTTGACCTTGACCCTGCTGCTCCTCTGCCCATCTTCTGAGCTAAGGAAACTACTTCTCTCCCCCTACTAAGGTTACACTTATTAGGCCCCTTAAAGCTGCCTTGCCTCTGAGCCCATCTCTCACAGGTCCCTATGCTAAGTGGGCTGTGAGATGAGCACTGCTCAGGGAGTCATCAGACCTGGCTGCCCCTCTCTGGCTGTGCGGCCATCCCTGATTCACTCCCAGAAACTCTTCATCCCTGAATGTGACACTGCAGAGCCGGAGGCAGAGGCCCTGGCTGTGGGCTGGAAGAATCCATGGCCCCAGACTGAGCTGTGGGCTCTGATAACTCTGCCCTGAAACTTGAGGAGTTTCATACCTTATAGGAAAGTTACACCACATCCAACACAAAGACACACACAAAAGGCCTTCTCAACACGAAGACAGAGACAGAACTTGCCAAGGATGGTGTTGGCAACCATTAGGAAGCTGGAGATGGAAATCCTCTTATATCAAATGACCTTCAATTATAGTCTGAAGAGGAAAGATGTGACCTGACCAGGGAAAGGAGGGAAGTTATGGGCATTGCCATTGACGGCCTCAGAGATGAGTCACAGATGCTGGGGTTACCATCCACCTGGACCACTGAGACCAGGACCACCACTCTAGGCAGAAGTAGATCATAGGGTTTTAGAGCAGGAGGCCATCTGAAGATCCCCTGGCCCTATAAGTCTCCACATTTTCAAAATCAAAGACATTTTTAAAAAAGTATCAACCCAACAGACTTTCGTTTCAATAGTTCCATGACAATTAAGTTGTACAAATTAATAATTAAATCACATTTCTTGTATTTTGTACCTAAGACCCATATCTGCTGGTCAGAGGGCCTGGTGAGCATGGGCAAAATGATAAGACCAAGCTGAGCTTTCAGATGCTTGACGTTTGCCTCCCACACAGGCTCAGGCTGGAGGAAAACCCATCGCTTTAGGTGGGAGGTTGAAAAACACCAGGAAAGAACTGGTAAGTCAACCCCACTCTTGGCATCTTTGCTGGTCTCCAGGCTCCTACCAGGTTGGAAAGAGCTAAACTTCACAGTCAATCTCCTCAACTTACTGGTGGGAAAACTGAGCCCAGGAGGGGAAATGGCTCAGCCAAAGTCACCCAGTTATGGATGGTGAGCCATGTCACACGCCTCCTGACTCATGACCACTGTCCTGCCGACTTCTACACCCTCCCAATTGCTCAATCCCCAAACTCCAGCCAACAGTCTCAGAGCACGGTGTGGGAACCAGCTTAGCAGAGTCATGGGGAAGAGAGGGGTTGCTCCCCAAAAAAGGTGAATCATCCACACCCAAGTGTACAAAGTAGCAGGGACGCCTGGATGAGAAAGCCAAGCCTGCGCCAGAATGCCACGGGTGCCATAAACAAAGCAGCCGAACATGCCAGACTCGTTGTGATTACCCAGCAGGCTGCCGGGGTGTCTGAAGGCTGCAGTCTGTGACGGGTCCCAGGCCATTCACCTGGCTTCTTAGATGATCCTGTGCCAGCGATAAGAGAAAGCATTGTTCTCCCCAAACACTATCCAGATGTAACTCATGAACAGACCACCCAGAAAGTAGTTGTAACCTGTCATGCTTAATAGGAGAATAAATTGCGATATGTTTTTATTCCCAGGGCCTGATGAAGTCACTGAGTCTCTCAGATAAAGTGTCAAACCAGCCTGTGGCACCAGCTGAGAAACCAAGCATTAGCCCAGTTTTCTTAGTAGCCGTGCGACCTTGAGCTGGTTCTCGGGGGTCCTCGGTGCCTCAATCACACGTGGGAAGATTTGTCCCTGTAGTGGTTTGCTAGGACTGCCAAGACAAAGTAACCACCGATGGGGATTTAAACAACAGGAATGCATGCTCTGTTTGTTCTGGAGGCTGAACGTCCAAGGTCAAGGTATCGACAGAGTCAGTTCACTTTAAGGGCTGTGCGACAGTTTCTGTTCCTTGCCTCTCCCCTAGCTTCTGGCGGTTTGCTGGCAAATTTTGATGTTTCTCCCCTTGTACGTGCATCGCTCTGATCTCCGCCTTCATCTTCACATGGCATTCCTGGTGTTGTGTGTGTGTGTGTGTGTGTGAATCTGTCTCCAGTTTCTTTTTTTTTTTGTAAGAGCATTGGTCATTTGTATGAGGAGTCCACCCTAGTGACCTCAACCTAAATCATTACATCTGTAATGACCCCATTTCCAAAGGAGGTCATGTTTGGTAGTGCCGGGAAGTAGGACTTCAACATATGAATTAGGGGAGGACCCGACCCAATCCAGAACCGTCCACAGCCCTCCATCTCAGCACCGACTGCAAGGGTCACAGAAGGCCTCGCATGTGAAAGTACCTAGAGGCAGATAAGGCCAACAGGATGGAAAAGTCTGTGTGGTCCCTTCGGGCTGTGGGGGCCACTGAGATGTGGCTGTAGCTCTGAGAAGCAGAAACCTGGATGTGCAAGGGTTTCCTGGCTACTCTGGACAACTCGGCAGACAGGCTGGTAGCCATGTTTCCATAAAGGCTGGGAATAAAAAGGCAAACCCAGGCAAGCGTTTTCACAGAGGCAGGGCCTCATGGTTGGTCTGTGACTGAGGAACCTTTGGTTTCTTTTCTGCTCCGTCCGAGGGTCTGCTGCCATCAACAGCAAATTTGCTTTAAGTGGGACTGATTTGATACCCCACCTCTCCTCCATCCCACTCGTGTTAGAACTGAAACAGAAAGGACTGAGGCTAAAATAACTCAATCCCCCGCGTGGTTTGGGGTGAGCGGACAGAGGGTTGCCATTTCCTATTGCTGTGTATAAATAAGCACTGATCACTCTGTAGAAAGCAGCCGATTTCCACACAAGACGAGGGTCACCAGCCCCTCTGAGCTGCCCCTGCTCACCTTGCCAGCTGCCTGGGCCACCCTCTCCTCCACCCATGCTCCCTCCATCCTATGGCACAAAGAATTGGAGTAATTCATCCAAGGCCCCTCAGGTAAGTGGCAGAAACAGGATTCAGACCCAGCCAGTCTGGCTCCGAAACCCCATAATTCCTTATGTCAGACTGAAGCTGGACCACTACCCAGACCAAAGGCTCAGATGCACGATGTGGTATTGGCTCTGGAGACAAGCTTGGCCTGGGGGACGAGTAGAATTTTCCACATTGTGCTTTAGAGTTTTTCACCTAAGCGTCTTGAAGAAGGGAGGCCAGTGGTGGATGCAAAGGCTGGACCATCTGGAGTGAGAGGGAGCCTTCATATCCCCTTCCCTTGGGGAGGCCTAAGTAGTTGTTTTCATTAATTGATTGAACCTATTGGAAAACATTTCAAGCATACAGACAAGGGTAGAGTATCAAAATGTATATACTATTTGGCTTTATCAAATTTAACACTAAGCTGTTTTTGCTTCAGATGTTTTGCTTTTAAGAAATAAAACAAGAGATGAGTTGCAGTTTCCTGCACATTTTTCCCCTTTCTTCGGAAGAAACCACCATCATACGGTTGTGCTATCACTCCCATGAGCATTTTGTGCTCTTAATACCCACGTATGCATCCATACACATCTAACGGTACTGATTCGCAGGTCCTAAACCTTTTTGCCAGTGAAATCATACTGGACATTCCTTACTCACTTCTTTCCTCTCCACCATTTGCCTTTGCTCGTATCATGTTGATCCCTGTGGCTGCAAATCATTCATTTTAACTTCTATAAAAATAGGCCACAATTTTAAAAATTAATTTTCTGGTTGCTTTGCCTTTTTTTTTTTAATATTAGGAATAACCTTGTAAGAAGATTCTTGTACCAACGAGGCTCCCACACTCTTCTGAAGCATAATCTTAGAAGCAGGGTGCCTGAGTCATGGGGAAGGAGCATCGTCAAGTCTTCAGACAGTCACTAGACTTCCCTCCAAAGTGGTTCTACCGATGGATCCTCCCACCTGCAGAACTTTGAACTCTCCACATAGGTGCCTACACTTGGTATCATCAGCCTTTAAATTTTTTGCCAAGCAAAATGAAATGCTGTCTCCCTGAGATTTTAATTTGCATTTTCTTTTACTCGCAGTGAGATGCAGCGTCCTTTCATGGCGTTATTTTATGGGCATGAGTCTTTGGGTGTCTCCCCTAGTGAGCTTCAAAGGGCGAGTGCAGAGTAGCCAGAGCTTAGATCTCGGGCCTGGTGTTCGTTAACTCCAGAAGCTCTCCTAACTCCTGGGTAAGAAATTCACTGCTGCCTAAATAGCCTGGAGGGCCTTGTGAAGGGGGGAGGGAGAGAGTAGCGGGAGAAGTGGCCTGTTTTACCGTATCCATCCACTAAACAACCGAAGTCCAGCACAGCACCCTGGTTGGTGGCCTAGTGCATGACTGCCACAGGCCAGTCCAGGATGGCAGGTGCCCTCTTCTCTGCAGAAGCCTTCTGGGGAGGATGTGAGCAAGGGAAAAGGTAAGATCAACTGCCCTCGTAAACCACAAGGTCATATTGTACAGCATGGGAACTGTCCTGACCATTCTAACCATAATAGAAAAGAACATAAGGAAGGGACTCAGAGGGCAAGGCTGAAATGAGTGAAAGTCACTCAGTCATGTCTGACCCTTTGCGACCCCAGGGACTGTAGCCCGCCAGGCTCCGTGGTCCATGGAATTCTCCAGGCCAGAATGCTGGAGTGGGTAGCTGATCCCAAGGCTGATGAATGTTTAATTTTGTCCCATAGATTTGGCAACACACAGGTCCTTGGAGAGCTCCACAAGGCAGTGTCAAGAGAGCGTGTTCAGGTTCAGGGTCAGAAACCCGCCCGGAGTGAGCTGAGGGAGCCAAAGGGCGTGCAGACGCATCTCTTGACAAGCTCAACTGCAAATGAGAGCAGAAGGGCAAGGAGTTGAGGAAAGGTTTTCTTTCACAAAGAGACAAAGCGTTTAGATCCAAGAGAAAGAGATGCAAGGACGGGGCTGTGAACCACTAGAGTGAGGCTTCGGGCAAGCCACCATCCACCGTCACAGGAGGTGGGGGAGGTCGTGTAGATGAGGCTGGAAGGCTTGGAAGCCAGTGCCCACCTGATGGCTGTTTTGCCCTCTCCTTGGGGCAGGATGCTTGGTTATCAGACGCTCAGGTAAGGGGTCACATAGGAAAGTTGAGACTGAAGCCAGCTTGAAACAGTCGTGGAGAATGGGAGGGTGAGCTTGTTGAAGACTTCCACCTTCCTGCCACCACTTTGCGAACGCCTGTTCTAATTCAGCTGTCCTGACTGTGCTTGGATGCGCAGGAGGGCCACGGATGAGGAAGCCGTGAAGTAAGGCAACCCTGCGCTCAAATTGGAACTCCCCGAGACACTGAAGAGAGGGGAGAACTATCTCCCTCAGAGCTGCAGGCCACCTCTGAATAAGAGGCAGGGTCAGGACTCGAAGCAAGGACCCAGGAGTGGCCAGTGTTTCTGCGTGAAGATGCTTTCATGCCGTAGGGAAGACATGGAGGGGTCAAGGACCAGTGATGACAGGCTTGATTCGATAGTTCAGGGGTTTGCTTTCTCTTGATTCCACCAGTAAACATTTTTACTGTGTTCTTTTTCCATCAACTGAGTTACTAACACTTATCTCCTGTTTTCTCTTTATTGCTTAAAAAATTAATGTTGAAAAAAATAATAAAGAAAGAAAGAAAAAAGAAAAAAATTAATGTTGACTTAAATATTTTCACTGCCTCTCCTTTTAAAGGTTTTTCATCCCCTCACTGACTGTCTGGCTAGAGGGAGCAGCAGTTTTACATTTTTTTCTTTTTCATCCCCATTTAACAGACAAAGAAGCTGGGGACCCTGCAGAAGATGTGATTTGCAAAGACTACCCATCTTGTGAAAGGCAGGGTTTCAACTAAAGGCATTCATCTCTGGCTCGCAGGGTTGGGGTCCGAGTGATGAGGGGCTGGGAGTTCTAGCAGACAGGACACCAGGGTGAGAGCCCTCTCCAGGGAGCTCCGGCGACTCCTTGGGCGCCCCCTCCTGGTGGTCGGAGTATGAGCAGGATATCTTCTCCAAAGGGGGCGGCCCTCTCAGGGCAGAAAGCTATGGAAAGCACCTCTGATGCCAGAGAAAACCAGAGGCCTGCCAAGCTCAGCCTCTGCTTAGACGGCACCAGGCCAGAACAGAACTTGGCTTTCACTGAGCCATGAGCAAAGAGCCAAAGAAAACAATGAGGGGACCCACAGCCCCTAGAAGCCAGCCCCCTGCCCCCAGCCCCTCTGCAGACAAGCTGTAGTGACTCACTCCTCCGCAGGGAGCGGCCTGGGAGGAAACAGTCCAAGAGCGCATGGGAGAAACTCTATGGATGGACGTCAAGCAGGTCCTGGTCTCCAGGAAGGAAAAACACCACTGAAATCACCACAGTTGGCAACGGTGCTGCTCTCCAGGGTCCCGGGGTGTCTGGTGAGTGGCGTGCAGGAAGGACAGGGAGAGAGTGGGGCCCAGCTCAGCCACACCCAGGAGCCAGCTTCCCGGCCACAGCTGGACAAAGGGTCTGCTGCGACAAGCCTGGGATCGTGGACCGCCAGCCACCACAGGGCCAGGCGTGATTAAGATGCTATGGAGAGAATCATTTGGATTTTGCCTGCCCCAGGCTAACATTTTTAAGGACCATTATTTTGAACTTCTTACCAAAAGAAGAGTCCGAGGCCTGATTCTCCCCTGTACGAAATGCCATCTTTGCAGCAAATAACAACAACAAAAAAAGATAATGAATCAAACAAGGAAACAATGCGGATATTCAAACCCACGCTTTCTTATTGCTAGAACCCACCGAGCTTCAACCCCTGATGCTCAGAATGTTACCTAAACACATGCTTTTGCTTCTCGGTGTTGGCACAGTTAGGAAAGGAGAATGATCGTGCTGGCGGGCCAGGCTCCCTCGAAGCTCCCAGGTGGTCAGCGTCCAGCTTGAGAGAGGGGCGTCCAGGGATGGAGTTCTTGGGATGCAGGGCACTTGGCTCTGCTTTTACTGGGGCACCTGGGGACCGACTCTCTACAGTGTCCAGCACAGGTCCAGAAATTCACTCTTTACTTCCTTGGTCCATGCATTCATTCACCTGCCATCCTACAGGCATGTGCCAATGGCCCTCTTGCACCTGATACAGAGTTGGGCTCCTGGGTGGATTCAGAGAGCAAAGAGATGGTCTCCGCATTGAGTAACTGCAACGTGATGCAAAACAGGCTGCAGAGCTGTGCTGTGGGGACACACGCGCATCTCGAGCTCCTGGCCTCCGGCTCCTCTGCCGGGACACCTGCTACCTCACTTCCTTCGGGTCTCTGCTCACACTCCTCTGTCCCGGAGGTCTTCCGCCATCACACGCCATCACTCCCTGTCTCCTGACCCAGCTTTATCATGGCACTTACTCTTCCTGACCGCGCATGTATTGATGGTCTTGCCCAGAGTGTCAGCTTCATCGAGGCAGAGACCTTGTTCTGCTCTCTTTCGAGTTCTCAGCTCCTATACAGGGCTTCTCACCGACACTGAGAAGTAAATGTTGTGAGAAGAAAGAGCAGGAGGGACGGACACTGCTGTGACTCACCAACCGTGGCACATGTGAGAGGGCTTCCAGGTGGAGGTGTCCTAGGACCGGGACTTACAGTAGGATTTGCCTAGGGTGGAAAAGAGAGGACCAGACAGCCAAGCAAAGGAAGTGGTACCTACAGGACTAAGGAGGTTGGAAGGAGGCGAGGCTGGGGGCAGGTGGGAATACGGCTGAAGGCCCTTGAGGCCGAAAAGGGGTCATGGCCTCGTCTCTGAGCTGTTGGGAATGATCCAGAGTGATTAAGCAGAGGACAAGAAAGGGATGGGTGTGCTGGGGTGGGGAGAGACGGAAGGAGGCCTGTTGGCCAGGAAGCACTTGATTTCGCAGTTTTCAGGTGGTGCCAGCAGGGAGGCAAGTTCTGGGGAGGGGATAGGGGGTCCCCAAGTGCAGCCCAGGTGGGGCCTGGAGGGCTTCATGGAGGAGGTAAGCCAGGTACAGGGCTCTGGAGCCCACACCAGATGGTAGGGCGGCCGGAAGGGGGAAGAGAGCAGGGCAGGGCACCAGGCCAGCTCCCCACGGCTGACATGCCCACTCCTCCCACCTCTGCCTTCCCCTGATCACCAACATGTTCACCCCAAACAGTCAGCATGGACTGAGGCTAACTATCCAGCCAGGAAACGCCTGCGTGGACAAGGCCATGCCTCCCGACAGCCCCAGCCCCGCCCGGGCGGCCTTGAGTGTTCCCTACCCGCTCTCCTCGTCTGGTGCCAGCCCAAGGCCAGGGACTCGCCCCAGACACAACTCGGCCCTCACCCTGCTCTGGACCTTCTTAGCTCCACCCTGACCCTCCACAACCCTGGCCCCCTCCACATGACTGACCCTCCCCACCCTCAGAGGAGGCTTGCGGTTTCAGTCTCTCTAGGACCAGCAGGGCCTGAGCAAGAAGGGATCAGGGCTGGGCCCCTCCTGCTTCTGCCCTTCAAAGGCCTCCCTTGGCTCCATCTCCCTCTCTGCCCTTCCTTCCACCTGCACACAGGGAAGGAGGGCAAGGGACACCCACACAGGGCCCCCTGGTGACCCACCAACAAGCCCACGCCCGGCCTTGAGGAGGGAGACAAAGCCCGAAAATTAGCACGTCCAGCGATGCCACCCACCTCGCTCGGGGCCGGGGGAGACACTTTATACTTACACAGCACTGCTCCTTATAGCTCCAAAGTCACTTTTTGGTGCAAAAACATAAAAAATGTATTATGTATGACTTGGTATCACATTTGATATATTTAGATAATTTTTCAGAAATGAAAACTAGCAAAACCTCTCTGGGAAAAGAAATTCCCATTCCCGCACCCCCCCTCCCCCAACCACCACCAACACCAAGTTTCCAGGTTATTTTTGGGCCTTCCTGGCTCTTCTCTGGGGAGAGGAGGAGTTGGAGACACCACCACCACCCCCCACAACCCGGGAGCCCACCCCTGGGAGAGAGGAGCGTGCAGCTAGCTCTTCCCGGGTGTGTGGCCCCACCAGGGATGTCAAATTGATTAACTTCATCATGGTAGTGAGCTCCCTAATGTTTTTCTTTGCAGTATCTCGGCTCTAAACGATCGTGACCCAAGGCAATTTACAGTTACTTCCATTTTTTTTAATGAAGTCTGATTTAATAGTCGGAATGGTTAATGGCCTCGTCTGTCACACATAATAAAACAGAGCCTAATTGTATTTTAAAAAGGCCCTTTTGGTATGAACAGAAGCAACAACTTGATTGCCTTGTGAGAGAGGGCTTTGCTGTGCGCTAAGATGGCTTCCCAAGGGCGCCACTTTCTCCCTGGGTCACTGTTTCACCCTCCCCCACAGTTCTTTCTTCTAAAAAGGAATTCCTAATTCCCCAGCCAGTTAAAACCCTTGGCCATCCTGCCAGCTTCCTCAGGCTGCCCCATCCACAGGCTTCCAGGGTTTTATACACCCCTGCATAATTACAGCCCTTCAGGCCCTCCCCTTAGAAGCAAATGGCCCAACACCCGTTTTACAGCTGGGAAAACTGAGACTGGCTCGCCCTACTATCCCAGAGCCCCAGGGCGGTGAGTCAGGGCCTCTCTGGTCTGTCACCAGCTCCCACCACTGACCCTCCCCATTCAGACAGATAGCCCATGCCTGCTCCTCCCCTGTGACCAAACAAGGCCCCTCTGTGCAGGCCAGAGCCCTAGCCTCTCAGAGTCACCGTGCCCAGTGGGGAAACTGAAGCAGGGACGAGTGATTCACCCAAGAGCCCAAGGCTTGTTCAAAGGGACCTGAGATCAAATTTTGGTCCTTGAGCAAATAACATGCTTGCCGTCTATAAAGTAAGAAAGTTTGGGAAATCCTGCAGAAACCTGGCTGTGGCCACTCCTCCACCCCTGCCCCCCAAGTCTCCCGGTCTTCTGTCCTCAGCAGCCTGCGTTCAGGGCCCTGCCTCCCTCAGCCTCAGCGCTCCCTGAGCGAGCCAACGCCGGAGCCTTTGGCGAGGTTTACCAGTTGGCCCAGCAGGTGTCCCAGGGAGGCCAGGCAGCTCAGCTGACACCATATTGAATGCACAGTAACCCTCCCCCTGGGAGTGAGGGATAGCTAAGACAGGACCGTGGACTTGGTGCTGTGAGCCATGTGACCTTGAATGTGAACTCCCTCTGTGAAACACAGTCACACCTGTCTCGCCCTCTCCTTGACAACCTCTGGCTCTGGGGGCAGCTCCACAGCCCTGCCTTCAGTGGGCTCTTTGTTGAGGGCAGGTGGGGGTGCCAGTTAGGCCCATAGCACCCCTGTGGGCTGGAGAGAGGCCAGAGTCCCATAGATGAAGTGTCTGGCGAAG
The DNA here is from genome assembly GCF_016772045.2 of Ovis aries. Classification (NCBI taxonomy): domain Eukaryota; kingdom Metazoa; phylum Chordata; class Mammalia; order Artiodactyla; family Bovidae; genus Ovis; species Ovis aries. The sequence continues at coordinate 47,799,712 of NC_056076.1, forward strand.
GGAGCGGCTTGAACCAGTCAGAGTGTGCACCCTGCAGGCTTGGGAAACAAGGCCTGTCTGGACACTCCTGCCCTCATCCTGGAGCTTCTTTCAAGTGCCCAAGGCTGAGCAGAGGCCGAGGAGCAAAGAGCCTGTGGGCTCTTGTCTTGGGCTGGAGGCAGGATGGGTAAGCTGGGAGATGTAACTGCCGCTGCCCCCTCTGAGCAGGGCGCGGGCTGGGGCCTGTCTGGCTTCTCTGAGAAGGGGAAGGAAGTTGTGGGAATGGGGACCCTTCTAGCCCCTCTCGGTAAAATATGGGGAGAGGTGGGCTTAGAGTCGAAGGACCAGGCTCCAGCCTGCCCAGCCTCCAAACTGTATGGTTTGGACCCTGCTCCTGTCTGGAATGGATAGGTGGTGATCGTCAGGACCTAAGGCTGTGGGCAGACCACGCAGGACCGTCCTCACCCACGCATGTGGAGAATCCGCGGAAAGCAGAAGTCCTCCCCTCCCAAAGGGCAAAATGCGAAAGGAACCTGTGTTCTCATACTCGCTGTCTCCCTCCTGTCAGCTTCAATCTGAAAAGGACAAAACAAAAGTCGATACCTAGACTAGACGTGGCAGAGGCTCTGCTGGAACAAAAAATGAAAATGAGCCCTCGCGTAGAGGAAGCTCAGGGCTCCCACCATTGCCAGAGCTGCACCTGGACATGGGGCACCTCCTCCTCAGGGATTCGAGGAGGGGCTGTGGCCACTCTCTCACAAATATCAGGGAGGAGCCTTGGGGTGAATCTAGCATCTCTCTTATCTCCCTCGTCATCCAGCTCAGGCTCCATTAAACACACCCTCAACTCCTGCCTTCCCTCTCTCAGGCCTCCCTAACAAAACCCCAAGGCTGGTTAAACCAAGAGTCTGTCCTCCTTGGACCTGCACTCAGGTAAGATAATATAGTTGGAGAAAAGCAAGCTGTATCAGCCAGCATAGGTCATTTGTTGATCAACTGCTAAGTCATGTCTGACTCTTGGTGATCCCATGAACTGCAGCACGCCAGGCTTCCCTGTCCTTCACCATTCCCAGAGCTTGCTCAAATTCATGTCCACTGAGTCAGTAATGCCATCCAACCATCTCATCCTCTGTTACCCCTTCTCCTCTTGCCCTCAGCGTAAGTTATGCCCCAATAACAACAACCCCAGGTCTCAGGGCCGACAGAGAGCAGCTTCACTGCAAGTCGATGTGGCTCTGATCGCTAGCAGGAGGTGACACCATCATTCCCATTCCATGCTCCCTGAAATTTGTTCGCAAGGACAACACTTTTCCTTTGTTCTCCTCCTACTTCACTGGTCTTTTCCTGTTAATCTCCTTGTCTGTGCTGTGCTAAGTTGCTTCAGTAGTGTCCGACTCTCGCTACCTCATGGACTGTACTCCACCAGACTCCTCTGCCCCTGGGATTCTCCAGGCAAGAATACTGGAGTGGGTTGTCATGCTCTTCTCCAGGGGATCTTCTCGACCCAGGGAGCAAACCCATGTCTCTTACGTCTCCTGCATTGGCAGGTGTGTTCTTTACCCCTAATCGGAAGTTTAAGATGAGTTGAGTCTCCTTACTAGGAGGTTTGCTGTGGGTGTCTTTAACTCATCTTTCTGACCCTTAAACTTTGGAGAATCCAAGGATTAATCCTCATACTCCCTTACTGCCCACACCCACTTCCTCAGTGGGCTCGTCAGGCACAAGCATTGAGCATCACCTTTGCCAATATCTCCTCCACTTACCTCTTTGCCCAGTCATCACCACTAAATTTCAGATTTGTACATCGAGCTGCCAAATCAACAGCTCCACTTGGACAAGTGAAAGACGTTCAAAACTAAACTCTTGATTTTAACCCCCGAACCTACTACTCCTGACCCCTGGTCTCCCATCCTAGTTATTGGCAACTCCATTCTTCAAGTCATTCAAGTCAAAAACCTCCAGGATGTCTTGACTCCACATCCAACTCATCAGCAAACTGTTTGCCCTGTCTTCAAAATACACACAGCATCTGAAATTTTCTCATCACTTCTACCACCCTGATTCAAAACAACCAACCTCTCTCTCCTGGACTGGTTACTGCAAGAGCCCTTTAACTGAGTTCTCTGCACCTGGCCTTGCCCTTCTTCAGGATAGAGTGATTCTTTAAGTTAAATCAGGGCACTCCTCTTCTCAAAATCCTCCAAGGGCATCCTTTGCAGAGTGAAATCCGGTGTGCTCACCACAGCCTGCGAAGACCTGTGTGACCCGGCCCATTGCAGCTACCTCCGTGTCGTCACCTCCCACCGTGCCTGTGTCCCCAGACTCACCAAGCAACTTCCACATCCCTTTGTACTGGCTCTTCCCTCCTCCTGGAATGTATTTCTCCTAGAGACCCACATGGCTTGCTTCCAGGGGTCTCTCCTTAAATGTGACTTTATTAGGGAGGTCTTCCCTTACCTTCTATACAAAATAGGATCCTCACAATTTCAGACACTTTATATTCCCCTGTCCAGCTTGATTGATTTTCATATTATTTGTCATCATGGCCCTTTTCTGTCTCTCTCCCCAAAATAGAATGTAAATACCAAAGAGAAGTGATTTTATTTGCTTTGTTCATTGGTGTAGCTCCAGCCCCTAGAGCAGTGCCCGGCATGAAGCAGGCACCCAATAAATATTGTTATTTGTTAAATGAATGAGTGTGTGAATGAATTAATGGGAGAGAGAGCAGAGTGCAGTGGCAGGAAGTCACTTACTCCCTTGCAACACAGGGCTATTTTAGGCGTCTATTTTGTGAGACATTGAGCTTCTTCACTATTTAGTCTAGTTTCAATTGAGTTTCTGTTCTTTTCAGCCAAGGATATCCTAGATGAATCACTGCCATTCAGGCCAATTGGCAGGGAGCAAGGGTGCACGGGCCCCAGCAGGAGACTGCTGCCAGCCATCCTTCTGTGGCAGCATGGGGTCAGGGAGCTGCCCCTTCTAATACGCTTCCTGGGCCTCGCCCCTAGCTTCTCATCTGATGTGGTGGGACAGTGCCTCAGAACATGCCACCAAGCTGGCTGTGCACCGCAAAACCTATAGCCACCCAGGTCTCTGGGTCCCTGGGTAAGAAGCTTGCAGATAGGGGAAAGGTTATAATAGAACTCTGGTACTTTTCCTTGCACACCTATGAACAGCCTCCTCAGCCCTTGCCCATGCTATTACAGGGACGAGGTCAGTGCCAGTCTTCCCTGGGGAAAGATGGAAGCACCAGGCAGCAGCAGGCCACTGCTATGAGCCAAGAATGCTATGTGCTTCTTACCTAGAAAGGAGTCTGCCACAGTGTGCTGGCTGTCTCCTAACACCTATCCCTCTTTTTTTTTTTCTGTTGTTAAACTTCAACTCACCCTGATTAGGCTTCACCCCCATCACTTCATCAATTAGCTCCTGTCACCATCACCAGTGACCTCCAGGATGCAAACCTGGGGATGACTTCTTGGTCCTCGTTCACCTTGACCTCTCAGCATCAGCAGTGTGAGATGGTCTGACCCTTCCTCAAAGCACTGCCCCCACTTGGTTTTCTTTCTCCTCTAGCTGTTCGCCCTCCATCTGGCTGTTGGCTCCTCCTCACTTTTCTGATCTCTTGATATAGGAGTATTGAGAAGTACTGCTGTCTCTTCATAACCACTTCCTTGAAGCTCTCATCCCATGACTTCGTATTAACTCACTGCTATGGATTGAATGCCAACCTAGATAGCATATTCAAGAGCATAGACATTACTTTGCCGACTAAGGTCCGTCTAGTCAAGGCTATGGTTTTTCCTGTGGTCATGTATGGATGTGAGAGTTGGACTGTGAAGAACTGATGCTTTTGAACTGTGGTGTTGGAGAAGACTCTTGAGAGTCCCTTGGACTGCAAGGAGATCCAACCAGTCCATTCTGAAAGAGATCAACCCTGGGATTTCTTTGGAGGGAATGATGCTGAAGCTGAAACTCCAGTACTTTGTCCACCTCATGTGAAGAGCTGACTCATTGGAAAAGACTCTGATGCTGGGAGGGATTGGGGGCAGTAGGAGAAAGGGACGACCGAGGATGAGATGGCTGGATGGCATCACGGACTCGATGGACATGAGTCTGAGTGAACTCTGGCAGATGGTGATGAACAGGGAGGCCTGGCATGCTGCGATTCATGGGGTTGCAAAGAGTCGGACACGACTGAGTGACTGAACTGAACTGAACTGATGGATTGAATGTATGTGTTCTCCCCAAATTCACATGTTGAAACCCCCAATGTGATGGTATCTGGAGGCTGGGCCTTTGGGAGGTGATTAGGTGGAGCCCTCATGATGGGATTAGTGCCTTATAAGAGGATGAAGAGACCAGAGCCAGCTTTCACTCTGCCTTTTGAGGACAGGACAAGAAGGTGGCCATCTGCAGGCCAGGAAGAGAGCCCTCACTAGATCCTAACCCTGCTGGCACCTTGACCTTGGAGTTTCCAGCCTCTGGAACTGTGGCAAATAAATTTCCGTTGTTTAAACCACCCCCACTATGGCATTTTGTTATTGCAGCTCAAGCTGACTGAGACACTCATATATTTACCACTTCCAATCCTTTTCTACTGGTATCATTTCCCTTCAGCCTGAAGAGCTTCCTTGAACATCTTTTCTGGTATGGGTCTGCAGAAACAAATTCTCTAGGCTTTTGTTTTTCTGAAAATGTCTTTATTTCACTTTCATTTGTTTTTGAGATATATTTGTATGATATAGAATTCCATGTTGACATATCTTTTATCTTTCAATGACACTTCAAAGATTTATTCATTGTCTTTTAACTTTTATTTTTTTGATGAGTCTGCCATCATTCTCACTGTTTTGCCCCTATGTGTAACATGTCTTTTTCCTCTTGCTGTTTTTAATACTTTTTTCTTTATCTTTGATATGTTGTTTTAACAGTTAAACTATGTGTAATTAGTATTGGTTTTCTTTGTATCCATCTGGCTTAGGATTCACTGATATTTCTAGATCTGTGAGTTGCTGTTTTTGAGGAAACTTGGAAAGCTTTGGCTAATATTTCTTCAAATAAATATTTTTTCTGTTCCATTCTTTCTCTTTTCCTTCTAGAATTCCAGTTACATGCAGCCCACACTTTTTTATACAAGTCACTGAGGCTCTGTCCTTTTCTTCCCCCAGTAGCTTTTCTTCTGGGTGTTTTGTTTAGATGATGATTTGTCTTCAAGTTCACTGATAACAGTCTTTGGTTGTAACCAATCCTCTGAATTTTTTATTGCTTATATTGTACAATCCAGTTCTCTGGTTACAACGTAATTCTTTTTTAGTGTTTCCATATTTCTCCTGAAATTTCTTATCTCTTTACCAGTTAATTCATTACTCCTATTGACTCTTCAAAAGACTTATCAAATTTATTTTAGAGTTCCTGTATGCTGATGGCAACATATCTGTTATCTGTGTCTGCTTCTGTTTGATTTCTCTTTGACTATGGGCTACATCAGCCCTGGGATTTCTTTGGAAGGAATGATGCTAAAGCTGAAACTCCAGTACTTTGGCCACCTCATGCGAAGAGTTGACTCATTGGAAAAGACTCTGATGCTGGGAGGGATTGGGGGCAGGAGGAGAAGGGGACGACAGAGGATGAGATGGCTGGATGGCATCACGGACTCAATGGACGTGAGTCTGAATGAACTCTGGGAGATGGTGATGGACAGGGAGGCCTGGCGTGCTGCCATTCATGGGGTCGGAAAGAGTCGGAGATGACTGAGCAACTGAACTGAACTGAACTGATGAGCTACATCTTCTTGTTTATTTGAATTTTTTGTAATTTTGGCCTATATATAGGCTATTGTAGGTGATTTTTTATAGAGACCCTAAATTCTGTTATCTTCCTCTGAAGAGTATTATGTGCTGTTCTAACTGTTGAATAACTGATAGATCATCTTTATCCTGAGATGGCTTAATTTTACATTCTGTTATGGTGAGTCTCTTTCAGTTTTGCCCTTAATCGTAGAGTGAATCCCTTAGTCTTGGGGTATATCTTAACTACTGGAGTCTGGGCTCTCTGGAATTTCAAAGGGAACCCTGAGATCAAGCCCCTCTACATTCGGTGGGACGCTGCAACCTCTGCTGAGTTCTATCAGTTTTCCAGTCATTGTTTTCCTCTGGGCATCTTGGAGTTTTGACCCCCGCATGCTTACCTAAGGAGTCAGGCAGGGATTTGAGAAGAGCTCGTACACAGATTATGGGACTCCCTGCTCTGTGACTTCTTTCCACCTCAATTGCCAGCTTCTCTAGAAACTTCAGCCCAGTATGACTGCTAATGGCTGCTTTAGTTCTTTTCACTATATAGTGCATGGGCCAGGGAGTACCCTCAGGAAAATAACCTGTATAAACATGGTTCTCATGAAGCATGATTCCCTTCTCTCAAGGGCTGAATCTCCTCTAGTATCTGTCTGTTTTAGGTCACTCTCCCATGCCCCCAGAGTTTATAATTATTGTCAGCAAAAGAGTTAGTCTGATGCAAGCTACTCTGTGGTTATCAGAGGCTGAAGCTTTATTCTTTTGGTTTTAGACACTCCATCATCATACAACTCCTGAATTTATGGCTATAGGCTCAGTCTCTCCCTGGTATCCAGACTTGTATATCCAATATCTTCTGAATTGGCAAGTAGGCCTTTCAAACTACGCATAAGCAGAAGTAATCCTTTGATCATTTCCCCTGCAAGATTTCTCCCCTGCAGTCACCCCCATCTCAGTAAATGGTACCTCTGTCCTTCACGCAAGCTTGGAACACATCCTTGGCCCTCCTTTTCCCTTACATCTCACAGCTAATCCATCAGCAAAGCCTTACGCATATCCAGAATGAAGTAATACCTCTGATATTTGCATAAAAGTAAAATGATAGGAGTGTAATGAAATAAGATCAGCCATGAGGTGATAATTGTAGCAGCTGGGTGCAGGTAATGATTATTTGTTATCCTGGTCTCTCTGTTTTTATAAATATTTGAAAAGAATACACACAGACACAAAATCAAACCACTTCTCACCACTTCCATTATTACCATCCTGTTCCAAGTCATCACCACTACCTGGATTATCGCACACGGTTTCTATTCCTTACCTCTGTACAGGGATACTACTCTCACTTCAAAATCTATTAACCCATTAATTGCTTTCCAGTATATTCACTGAAGACCAGCTTAAAACCCTAAGACCTCAGGATAGTCAACAAGGCTCATTGTTATATCCATCTTCATCTTACTCAATTCTCTACCATTTGATCATAATTACTTTGTAGAATGTCCTCAATTTTGCTTTTTCTGAAGCTTCATCATGATTTGATTCAGGTTATATATTTGGTAGGAAACCCACTCAAATCAATAATCACTTTTTAAAAATCTTTTTTTAAATTTTTAACGTTTTTGGCTGTGCTGGGTTTTTTTTTTTTTTTTTTTCATTATGGCTAGCAGGCTTCTCTTGTTATAGTATTCAAGCTAGTTGCCCTGCAGCATGTGGGATCTTAGTTCCCCATCCAGGGATCGAACCTGTGTCCCCTCCGTTGGAAGGCGAATTCTTAACTGCTAGACCATGAGGGAAGTCCCCACCAACCACTTTTAAAGAAGGCTTCCACCAAGCCTCTCCACTGTAAAGATACCATTTTCCTTCCTGTAACTGATAAATAATCTGTGCAAATATGCCAACCCCTGATTAACTTTCGCTCAATGGTTTTAGTGCCCAATGATGGTCCTTATGATTCAGTCATTACTCTGATGGTTACATAATGGTGATTTTCAGCATTTACTGACTGGTATTGTCTGTAAGTGCGTGCTCTCCCCTCTCAGGGTGGGTGCTTTCCTGGCTGCTGCCCTTAGCGCTGGCTTCCATGAAGTCTGAGGTGGTAAGTTTTGGTCAGAAACTGAAACAATGTAAGAAAAGTGAACTAGCAACTCCAGGGATAAGAACAGGGTCAGCAAAGGAACAGACAGCACCTCCAGCGGGAGGTGCCCCACGCCTGGTGCACCTGAGAAAGAGTGAGAGGGCCTGCAAGACTAGAGCAGAGTGGATGGAAGGAGACAGGTGGGAGATAAAGTCAGAGCAGTAGCAGGGCCAAAGCTTGAGCCCCACTGGGCCATGCTCCAGGAGCTGGGATTCTAAGACCCAAGGAAAAACTGTGATCATCTGGCGCATAGGAGGGCCATAATCTGATTGACCTTTTTAGAAGATCAAGTCCTCTTACTATTTTTTTCACCTTTCAGATGGAAAAGGCTGAACAAGTTTGATTAATACATTGGGTTGATAAGGGCATGTGGCAAAAGAAATATTCTCATTCATAACCTGTGGTAGTACACACTGATAAAAATTTCATGGAAGGTAAGTGCAATAACTCAAAATTATAAATGGAATTTGATTCAGCAAGTCTACCACTGAGAATGTGTCCTACAGATATACTTGTGGGTGTATAAAATGACATAGGTTACTCATCGTAACATAGTACATAAGAGTAAAACACCGGCAACAATCTAAGAATCGCCAGCGGCCATTAAATATGGTACAGTATCCAGAAGAGTAGATGCAAAAACAGAAATGAGAGTGTACTTTGCTGACTAACATGGAATATTTCCAAGCAAGTATAACTGACAAGATTAAGTTACAAAACATTTAAAATGTAAACTCTAGATGGTCATGAACTATATCTTGGAAGGATATAAAAGAAGCTGATAACATTGATTACCTCTTAGGAAGAAGAAAGTAACTTTCACATCCACCCTGTTAGGCTTCTTCAATTTTATACTTTATCAGTTCTGCTTCCTGTTCAATGAGAAGATAAAACTAAGAAGACCACTCCAGCTTCTATGTGGAGAAGTGCAGAAACTGATAGGCCAGCTGGGGCTGGGGGCCGTGTGGTCCTTCACAGAGAACTGATGGTGCCTGAGCCCATCGGGTCATGGGTGAACTGGTGTGCCTTTCACAGCCATTAGAGCCCCTTCTTCCCTGGAAACTCCGGGTGTTACTGTCTCTCAGAGCCTGTTTCTGAAAAAAGGAATCATCCCAATAGAATCTCCTTGTTGGGCCCAGAGGAGAGAAGGGCCTTGCCCAGACCACAGAACTAGCTGGTGATGAGTTGATAGGAGATCTTAGGTCTTTTGAATCCCAACCCAGTGCTGACTCATTTCTAATTACTAGAGTCTTGAAACCAAAGCCCACTTGCCTCCTGTCCCACTTCCCAAGCCTCCGCCTTTTCCACACCCTCCCTGCGAACCCACAGGCATCACAGGTCCTATGGCTTCTGCAGTCTCTTCTCTCTCTAGCCTTCCTTCTTGCCAACTGCCCACCCCTGCCTCGGACCTCAGTTATCCTCCCCTCCTCCTCTCCAGGAGACCTTCCACTACACACACACACATACACCTGCACACAGGGCTGAACTCTTTTAAAGACCACCACTGAAGTTTCTACACCCAAGAGACCTCCCAGGATGAGCCATCAGACCCCTGGCTTCTCTCCCATGCACCCACCAGCCTCCTCTTCCTCCCATCAGGCTCCAAACTTGCCCATCCTATATTCCCACCTCTTTGAGTCCTTTTGGCTAACCAATGTAATTAATTTCAATTCTACCTTCCACTCGCAATAGAGCGTTTCTCCTATCAGTGCCCTGAGTCAGAGGCATAAGGGGCAGACGTTTCAGGTGGCTTGCATTCAGATCCACCAAAAACAGAGCTAGGGCACGCCCTATCACACCCCCCATGCCACCCCCCTCACCCCCCCCACATGTCAGAATGGGACCCAGGCCCCTAAACCCTGTGCCAGCTTTATATTCCTCATTCTACTCATTTAGTCTAACATTTAAAGTCAGAAGTCAATGGATTAATCCCACCCTGGTTTATAAATATCTGCATGTGGACTAGAGACTCTGGGAGCCACTGAAGAGAATAACTAATTCTTCAGTTAGGGAATGACAGTCACTTGGCAGCAGACTGGGGTGTTTTTCCGGAATAGGCTTTCACCTAATTCCAAAGATATTAAACACAAGGTCTCTCCATTCTTTTCCTGGAATGTGGTTGGGCTTGAGGGGTCTATGGCTTGGGTACAGTTTTGTACTCCGGAAGCCTTTCTGTACAGACCCTGTCTTGCTCATGCATGGTGACACTTTGGCCCTGTGACACCACATGCAACCATGAAGAAAACGGAGCAGACAGGCTTCAGCGTAAGCAAGTAAAAAGCAAGTAAAAGCCACAGACCTCAAGGTGGAAATAAGTTTTCCATGGGCTCAGAGGGACCCTGACCTGGGCGCTAATGCCATCTTCCCTTGTCCAGTGTGTTTACACAGCAAGGCCACAGTGATGTAACAAATGCTTTATTGACGATTCAACACACACACTGTGCCATTCCCTGATCTGTTTAATGTGCTGTCCTTCATTAGCAACGTGTGTTTCAGGGTGCTGTGCAAAATCACAACCAGCTCGGGGCACTAACGTGACATTTCCATCCAGCTGTCACCACGCAGCTGGGGTAAGTGGGCTCACACAGTTTGTCTCTCTGGCTTTCAGTGGGTCAGTATGTGACTACAGCATGTGCAGAAGAGGTCATCTCAAGGGGGCTCAATCAGGATAAGCAAATAAATGAATGAATTTATCTACATTTTAACCTTTACAGCCCCTCCCTACCTTGCCGAGTGCTTTTGCAGTTTGTTACCCTTGGCGATCCTCTCCTGTCGGTTACAGCCTGGCAAGAGGACCTAAGATTCACACAGACAGGGCCCTGAAGACATGGAAGAGCGTCAGGGATCCCAAAGGGCTCCTCTTTTTATTTATTTGGCTGCACCAGGTCCTAGTTGTGGCATGAGGGATCTAGTTCCCTGACCAGGGATTGAACCCAAGCTCCCTGTATTGGGAGTCTTAGCCATTGGCTCATCAGAGAAGTCCCCCAAAGGGCTCTTTTGTCTGAAAAGACTAGGAACCATGAGGGTATGTGCTATACTCCCCTTCTACATCTGAGGGCACAGCTCTATAGAGACATGAATTAGAAGACAGAGCCCGTGCCCTCATGGAGCCCTGGGGATATGACTGTAAAATACAGAAGTCTGCCCTTATCCATGGGGGATTCTTTCCAAGAGTCCTACTGGGTGCCTGAACAATGGATAGTGCCAAATCCTACATACAAACATACCCATGATGAAGTTTGATTTATGAATTAGGCACAGTAAGAGAGTTGCTAGCATCACTACTCTTGTACCTTGGGACCAATAACTAAAATAAGTGTTACTTGAACTGCTATATAGCCCTGCTTTTTGAAGCAATTCACCTGATAACCTAACTGGCCACTAAGTCAATAAACAACGGGGTATACTGGACAAAAACTAAACTAAAGAGCCTCTTGATGAAAGTGAAAGAAGAGAGTGAAAAGCCTGGCTTAAAATTCAACATTCAAAAAAATCAGATCATGTCATCTGGTCCCATCACTTCCCATTGGTCCCAAACAATGGAAAGTGACAGACTGTATTTTCTTGGGCTCCAAAATCCCTGCAGATGGTGACTGCTGCCATGGAACTGAAAGATGCTTGATCCTTGGGAGAAAAGCTATGACAAACCTAGATAGCCTATTAAAAAGCAGAGACATTATTTTACCAACAAAGGTCTATATAGTCAAAGCTATGGTTTTTCCAGTAGTCATGTATGTATGTGAGAGTTGGACCATAAAGAAAGCTGAGCACTGAAGAATTGATGCTTTTGAGCTATGGTGTTGGAGAAGACTCTTGAGAGTCCCTTGGACTGCAAGGAGAGCAGCAAACCAGTCCATCCCAAAGGAAATCAGTCTTGACTATTCATTGGCAGGACTGATGCTGAAGCTGAAGCTCCAATACTTTGGCCACCTGATGAGAAGAGCTGGCTCATTGGAAAAGACCCTGATGCTCGGACAGATAGAAGGCAGGAGGAGAAGAGGACGACAGGGGATGAGATGGTTGGATGGCATCACCGACTAGATGGACATAAGTCTGAGCAAGCTCCAGGAGTTGGTGATGGACAGGGAAGCCTGGTGTGCTGCAGTCCATGGGGTCACAAAGAGTCAGACATGGCTGAGCGACTGAACTGAACATTAGACAAAGGAATGGTTTCATATCCCAGGTAGGATGGAGTAGAATGGTGTGAGATTTCATCAAGCTACTCAAAACATGTGCAATTTAAAACTTCCGAATTGCTTATTTCCAGATTTTCCATTTAATATTTTTGGACCACCATTGATACGGTTAGCTGAAATCATAGTAAGCGAAACTGCACAAAAGGGAGGATGACTGTACCACAAGCATTCTTAAATCAGTGGGTCTGTTATGTTCCAATGAGAGATGCCCTTCAAAGTCAAGAGGGGCACGGCAGTGTCAGGGCTTAGAGCTCAAGCTCTGCTCCTCAAGCCCTGGACTCAAATCCCACCCCACCACTCATCAGTCAAGGGGCCTGGGCAAGATCCCAACCTGTGTGGTTTTCAGTTTCCCCATCTGTGAAGTGAGGATGTTACCAGGCGTGTCGCAAGGATTCAGGGAGATAATGTACATAAAGCCTTTAGTGCAGTTCCTGACACACCAGCTGCACACCTAAGACCATACGCCTCTGTGAGCCTGGCTTTGCTGGAAATATTTCTGGACTCTAAGAATTTATATCAGGGCTTCCCTGATGGCTCAGTGGTGGGTGAAGAATCCACCTGCTCATGCAGGAGACATGGCCTTGACCTCTGGTCCAGGAGGATCCCACATGCTGAGGAGCAACAAAGGCCGTGGGCCGTAACTGCTGAGTCTGTGCTCTAGGACCCACGTTCCACAACAAGAGGAGCCCCTGGGATGAGAATCCTGCCCGCCACAGGGAGAGTAAGGAACCTCCACTCGCTGCAACTAGAGAAAAGCCTGCTCGGCGACGAAAATACAGAGATAAAACAAAGCTCTGACAAAAATAAATAAATTAATTAATTAACAACAATAATTGATATTGGGGGTAATTTACAAATGACAGAGAAAAGAAGGCCTATGGCTTTAGTTCTACTTCTGCCTTTATTGCTAACAACGAACAGCCCCTTACGTGGTCATCAACTGCGTCATTTGGGCTGTTTCCAACAATGAGCCCTCTCCTAGTCAAGTACTACTGAAGGTGTCACAGGCAGAGCTCAAGGGTGGATTCTCAGTCAAGCCTTCAGCAACAGCATCACAGGAGTCAGTCTGTCCTCTGGATCTTTGTCGTTGGTGGTGGCCAGCAGGGAGGGAGAAGCTCTGTGTTGCCATGGAAACAGGCAGTCTCTACACTGCAGGTCAGGCCTGCAGATTCTCTAGTCACCCCCACCCCCTTCCTTTTATTCAGTTCCCTAAAGCACGTGGTGGATGTCAGTGGGTGGTAAAGGGAAGTCAGTTATCCTGGCTAGAAGCAGGCAGGGTCAGGGGATAGGGGTAGGGGGATGACACCCTTCAGTTTGGAAACTGAACTAGGGGGAGGTTCAAGAAACCCGCAGGGGGCGGTTAAAGTAGGCGAGTCGGTCTAGACACGTGCTGTCATGAAGAACAGCCCACCCCTCGCCCCCCTTCTCGGGGGCTGAAGAGGAGCCAGAACCAGAAAGACAATTAAGCACTCTTTTGACTGTGTGCCAGGTCTCCCAGACCTCCAGGTCCAGGTCAGAGCTCAAAAACAGGGCCGTGACTCCAGTCTTTTAAGAGCTTTGTTGGATGACATCCAAGGTTCAGCCTCGTCTGTCTGCAACTCTCTTTAAATCTTCTGAGGCTTCCCCACACAGAGCACTCCCCCGCCCCCTCCTCACCTGATGACTAAGTAGTGAGGGAGAGGTCATGTGTTCCTACCACGTACCTGTTATTTGGGTGGAGAGTTCTTCTTCATTCTCAGCCCCGAAGAACAAGCTACCTACTTCCTTTCACTTCTTGGTCTGAGACATATTTGGATATGGAGTGCTGTGGACTTGCTACAGAAAACATTTTAAGAGGAGACTAGGTACAATTTTGGGGTGTTTTTTTAGGTATAATGTTTTTAATCAATTCTTTTTTTATTGAAGGATAGTTGATTTACAGCGTTGTGTTAATTTCCACGGTACAGAAGAGTGACTCAGTTATACACATACATACATTCTTTGTCATTCTTTTCCATTATCATTTATCCCAGGATGCTGAATATAATTCCCTGTGCTATACAGGAGGACCTTGGTGCTTATCCGTTCTGTACGTAATCATTTGCATCTACTAACCCCAAACTCTCAGTCCGCTCTCTCCCTACTCCTCCCCTTGGCAACCACAAGTCTGCTCTCTATGTCTGAGTCTAATGATTTAAATGCATGATAGATTTCTTCCCCATTTGCCAAAAGCCATCCTAAAGAGGGCTGATAAAAGTCTGCTAAATGCTGGTAATTATATAGTGGAAACACATACCCTTGCAGACATGAAGTCAGAGGGCTCCTACCATCCTGGCTGCCTAGACCAGTTCATCAGAGCACAGTCACTGAGGAGCCCCTGCCAAACACCACAGCCAGATATTGCAGGGCCTTGGAATGGCTTCTCATCCTAGGAAGAAGTAACCTGATGCCGGAATTCGAGGAACCCAGCAAATTCCAAATCGTGCACATGTGAAAAGAAACGAAACGGCCACCATCAAGTCATTTCCCAGTTCTAGGCCCTCCTGGGTTTTCTCTTTGCCCACTCCTGCTCTCTACCACTCACCCCCTGCTCCTCCTTCCTCCACGCTCGCCATCCCCACTGCGCCTCTGCTCAGGCTTTGTTCTCAAAGGCAGTGCGGCCCGCCCTCCCCTCCCCACCTTGGCCCTCCCTCAGCGCTCCTCCTAGGATCCCGAGGCATTTTGTGCCTCAGACTGCTTTTGATCTGATCCCACACTGCTTTATGATCGGAGCAGGCTACATCCACGACAGCATCTCAAGTTCTCCCAAACAGGTAGAGTGGTTCTGCAATATCCGCAGAAACCAGTGTTTCAAAAGACTGGTTGATCAAGCACCCTGTGTGATGTAGAAATGTAAATAGAAATAGCCCCAGGCATCCTCAAGCGCAACTAACTGGCTGAACCCTCCCTCTGGCACCACCTTCTCGATTCAGCACCCTCCTCCTTCCCTTCATTCCAGGGGTGCTGCTCCTGGTTTTCTCATGTTGAAACAACTTCTATGTTCTCCAAAGATATAATTATCGACCTGGAGGTTTTTCTGTGGGAGTGAGCACCACTGTCCCCTCAAGGTTTGGAGTGCCCTGGGATGTTCCTTAGGACCACACTGCAATATCTGCAGCTTCCACTGAGAGCAATCTAACTCCTATTCCCCAGCCCTGAATAGAAGGTAAGGACTAAGCCAGGTTCACTTGGTTTCCAGGGGAAGGATGAGAACCACAAGGCTCATGGCCCCTGTTGCTTTGTAAAAGGCTGCCCTGGAACCCAGAGACGCGCCTTAGCACCTGCAGGCACCATTCACTTCCATGAACTGGGTTGGACTGACCTTCAATCCCACCTCTCACCCTGCTCCTACCCCAAACTCACTCTCATTTCACGGCTTGCCAGAACCTGGAGTCACCAAGAAGAAAATGAGAACAGCTGATCAAGAGGGAACCCCGTGGAAGGCAAAAAAAAAAAAAAAAAACCCAAAAACCAAAAAACAAAAAAAAGTGGTAGAGGAAAGAAGCATACTAAGCATTTTGAGGAAAACAACTTAAAAATTAACAAGCTCTCAAGAAAGAAAGGCATCACGAGAGGATCAATCAGGAGAGTTTTTGTGAGCCCCTGTCAGTTGATCAAGAAACATTTATTGCATGCCCACTAGGCATAAAGGCACTGCTGGAAATGTTGAAGTGGACACAATGATGTAAGATAGATCTTTTAAAAATGTATGGGAAAAACTGATTTTAGCCTCTTACCTCAAGGAGCTTACAACCTAAGTGGTACTGATCGAATCTAAACATATTCTTCCCAAAGGCCCTGGTCCCATTAAACTGACTATCGAGGTTCCTTTCACGTGCGGCCATGTCACCCCATGAGCTCCCATGTGAGTTCTCGGGCATCTACATTCCCATGAGGTTCCAAGCGCTGCTGCCAGTTGTTGCCATGGTGGGAGGGAATTTTCAGTCACGGTGGTTAGGGAAGACTTCACACAGGAGAGCGAATTTAAACTGGGTCAAGAAGAGTGGATAAATCTGGAAGCGCAGAGAGAAGGCTGGAGAGCTTTCCAAGGCAGAAAGGAGCTCACGATTTAGCAAGGAAGTTAAGTGTACCTAGGCCTAATTATAACATGATAAATGCTCTCCTACCAGTAGAGACACATGACAAGGGGAATGCTTAGAAGGACAAGGAAGTTTGTCCTTTTAAGGACAAATGAATAAAGAGAGGCCCATGGTGGAGGTGAGATGTGAACTAGACTTTGAGGGATGACTAGTGTTATATCAGATTGAAAAGGGAAGGACATTCAAGATACTAGGACCAGACAGGCAAACACGGAAGCCAGGAAGAGCAAGCCTGGGGTGAGAACGTCTATGTAGAGCCAACACTTTGCTGATATTAAAGAATCCATCTTCCTCCTGCCGTCTTCCACTAAAGCTGGGCCTTGATGCTTAATAATGGCAGGACAGAAAAGGATATATACTAGATTAGTAGTAGCATAACTGTGACTTTTAGTCCTTTTTATTATTTTGCTGTTCTCCACCGTCTCTAGGATGAAGATAAGGAGTCTTGACTGTCAGGTTTTATTGAGAATGAAAAAGGAGATCTTAATTCCAAGAGTTCCATTCACATACCAAAAGCAAAGCTTGGACAACTGAACGCGGAGTTTTCTCTAGAACAGAGATAGGGGGAACTTGGGATATGCAGTGAGGAGAGTCATTTCATTAGGGAGAAAGTGGAATGACTCCTAGGCAGGGACAGAGGAGGAGTCAGAAAGGAAGAGTAGGTTGTAAAGAAATAAGAATGTCAGGAACTTCATCTTCCTTCCTCTCAGAGTCAAAACTCGTGTGTGTGTGGAGGACGCAGGGTGAGGATGGAGAGTGAGACAGAAATAGCATGATGGGTAAGAGGACTGCTTTCCTAGGCATAACCTGGTGAGCCACTCAGAGAAGTCCTTCTTATGACTCAGAGGCACATATGCAACACAGCACAGCTTGGAGGCACTAGCTCGGGACTGGCAGAGGGAACTGACCAGATCGTCTGATAATAGTCTGTTGGCTCCCCAAACTTGAGCAAGATGTTCAGGACATCCCAAAGTTCCAATCTCCTCCTTTCCCAAGAGTCAACCAGATGAATCATCCTAAAGCTGGAAAATGAAGGCTGCTGAACAATGGAGACCTTGAAACCAAAAGCAATGGCAGACTGCAGTCATCAGCAGGATATACCAACACATGAACAAAAGCCACGGAGTCACTCACATGCACCAGCAGAATCAGTAAGGGCAATAGCCACTGAACATACAGCAGGATGGATCACCGGCAGCAAGCCTGCCCAAAGAGCTGAGCACAAGCACTGGAGGGCCGCTTCCCCTGTCACCCAGAGAGGACTTCTACTCCCCCACCTGCTAAAGCCAACTCCAGGAGGAAAATTGGAAGATGCCTTGAAAAACGGAGCATTTATTCCAAAGAGGCAATTAGATGCTCGAGAATGAGAGAATGAGTTATCTTTGATTGGCAAGTGTAAGGTCATTTCCCACTTCCCACACCCTCCTAAATAAAGCTAGATGGGGCTCATGAGGAATTTTAAATTAATGATATGAAATGAAGAAAGTGCGACTTTCTTTTGCACGGTCTGAGATGGTGTGTGGGAGGTGGGAAAAGAGCATAGCATGGACAGGGCAAGTCTGAAAGCCCACAGGGAACGCACTCTAAAGCCGGGGTTTGCTCTCTGACCATCACTTCGGACTTTCTAAAATGCAGCTCCCACGCTCCTTTCCAGACCTGCTAAGTCAAGATTCCTCAGGGGAGGCCAGGGAAGCTGCATTTTAAAAGCTCTCCTTGTGACTCCATTTGAGAAACTGGTCATCGAAACCCTGATATTAATTTAAGAATTAGCCTTGGACAGGACACAGCTTCCTCCCAGTCAAAGGGAAAAGACCAGTGCAGCATCCAAGGGAAGTGGAACAGAAAGGTGACTTCAGTAAGAGGGTAGGATGGACAGTCAAGGGTGGCTGGTACAAACAAATCTCAACACACGTGGCTGGGAACAGCGGGACAGTCCTAACAGGGTTGCAAGGACGTCTGTCTGCATTTCCTGTTGTCTTTCAGCGTGGGAGTTACTGAATACGTACAGGATATAGGAAGGGGCAAATGGTGACTGAGAATTGAAAATCTGAGAAGGAATGACTGGTTGGAAGCCCTCTAGAGAAGCCACACAGAACCACCTGGGCTCGGAGTCCATGGCTTAGTCTTGACAAAAGACAAGTATTCCTCTGCCATTGGACTGAGGAGGGGAGGGGAAGGAACTGGTGGTGAAGAGAAGGAAAATTCGTGGAGCGTCACGTGGTACTAGCAGGGGGGACACCCAAGGGACAGTTAAAGACACCTCTCAGCGTGGGGCCTCTCAGAACCTGGAGATAAGATCAACTTTCCTTGCAAATTTTAGCTCCTAGTCCATGTTTAGCAAAGACAAAAATACCAAAGGCTTTTTTCAGGGTGGGCTGTGGAAGTGGATTGGAATGGAAGGAAATTTTTTTTTTTTTTTCTAAACCATATCTATGTATTGTTCAGAAGTTTTGATTTCTTTTCATGAAAAAAAAAAATCCTTATATAAGTGTGTAGCTTTAAAAAAAAAAAAACCAAAGCATATTGTGACAGTTTTGGATTGTATGTAAAGTATATACTTTTGGATAATACATTTTTAAGTTGGAAAATAAGACAGAACTTCACCTAATAACTGCCTAAATGATTTACCAAAACATGAACAAGAAAGTAACCACAAATGGCTTAATGTAATATTACTAATAGATTAGCGTGGCATGTTTAATATGTAAGTCCAAAACATTTTCTATGTTCATTATATCTGAACACAATACTAGTTGATCAACAAAATTCCTTGGTTCCACTGCACACTTTTATTTCAGGATGCTTGCAACAGACATGACAAAGAAATGTTTGGTTCTAAATACACTAACCAAAGTAAACAGTCAAGGTGAGGCACATAAAAAAATCATGCATGAAATGTCTAAAATCTGTCCAACAGCAAATTTTTGTGTTGCTCAAAGCAAGTTAAAAAAATACATGTCAATTATGGCTTGCTTAATGCATTTTAGAGATTTTTTCTTACGATTTGTAATAGCTTCCTCTAACTAAATGTGTTGCTGGAGATGCTTCAAACATTTCCTGTTAAAAATACATATATCCAAAGTAAGGAGGAGAGGAAAAACATGACACCATGCAGTGGTTTTTTCTCTGGTTGGGTGATTTTTTTTTTTGCTGGTGTTTTTATGTTTTACAAAAATAATGGGTATTTTATAAAGTTAAATAAAAGGAGTTCCATCTCTATGCTCCCAATAAAAGTCCACAAAATATTTTCGTGTATTTACATGAATGTGATCATCAATAGTAGTAGTGACCATTAAAGGGGAGTGTGGGGAGCTCGTTCAAACTTACGCTGGAAGAGAAATACCCAGTCTTCTGAGATACCTGGTAAGGAAACACTGGGCACACAAAGCTGAAGGGCTAAAAAGTCAACTCCACTTTTAGGGACTACCAAGTTGGGCCATATCACAGGGAAATGCTCCTAAACAGCAGAGATTGACTCTCCATACAACTGTAATATTTGTAATCAAGAGGACACAGATAATTGTGGTGTTTCCTTTTTTAAAAATGTGTCAGAGTTACCACATACTGTGACCCGTCGTTCTTACTGGTGAAGCTTCCCTAAAGCATGCCAGGTCTCCAGAAAGGGTCAGTGTGAGGTACAAGAGGCGATCGGCTCCTTTGACCATTAGAAGTCCCAGAAAGGCTTTGAAGTGGCGTGAATCATGTAACATTCTGTCACGTGATGATGGCCAGGGACAACTGCAATTAAGAACCTAGAGTAGACAGGAAGTGCATGGCTTTGGTTTTAACTCACCTTCACGGTATCAGAAGAGGTGTCTACTGAATGCTGCATGGATTGAATACACTTGAGCTGAGCAGATCCCAGCGTGGGACCTTCACCTCCTACTTCTTTCTCACTGGCAAGTAAGTACAAAGCCTGGGCATGCTGCGTGGATGGCCTCCGGCGCCGATTCGCACCTCCTGGCACCTTCCGCCTCCACTATTTCACTGTGGCGCCTTTCCATGCTGAGCTGAGTCGGGGGCTCCCTCCTGGGGAAGTCGGCAGGGAGGCAGGAGACCTGAAAGTGGCTTGTGGGGCTGAGCCCCCCTGCCATTCCCCCTCCTGCACCCTCAAGAAAACACGCCTGAGGCGGCCGCAGGAGGATGACACGCAGAGAAGGGCTGAGTCAAGTCCACCTCCCTAGTGAGCCAGGCAAACCTGGAACTACGCAGAGACGCCCCGTCTAAATCGCTGACCTAATTTGTACGCTGCGTGTTTATAATTGCATGCCACTGGGCTTTTATGGCTGTTGTGCATTACTTCTGCAGCAATGGAGAATTGCTCCCGTGACTCGACATCTCTCGGTACGGGATCTCTGGCAGCTTTTCTGAAACAGGTTTGGTGGCAAAGACCTTCTTCCCTGCTACCACCTCCTCAGACTCCGTCGACTGTGGATTCAGTCCTCCAGCACTGAGCTCCTCTTCTGGGTGATCCTCCCAACTACCCTGAACAGCAACTTCCTAATTTTGGAGGTCTGACAGAAAGGAGGAACTTGAAGCAAACTGATGAACTTATCTAGTTACCACAAATCGGCAGAATCAAGGCCCAAACCCAAGACCTCTGATTCTGAGTTCACTTGTATTTTCCATTACATCAGAAATGATAACCAAGGCTTACGAGCAGAATGTTATTCTGTCCAAAGTGATTCAAGACAGAAAAAGTTTGTTTAAAAAGGCAACTGCGTTTTATTTCATTATTCAAGATAACTGAAGTAGTTGACCATTACAGGGCTGTTTTCTCCAGCATTCCACCCTTAGCACCTTGTTGCTTAAATGTCTTTTAAAACATTGCTATTCAGTTGAGAAACAGCCAGACAAGCAAAAGAGACTGAATTATATAAATCTCCATTTCTCAGTTGTATCTTAGATTTTATCTTCAATACTCCTCTTCAGCCAATCACTAATTATATAAATTGTAAATGTGAAGGTTAGTTGTTCCTTGGTGGCAATACCACCACCAGAGTGAAATACCAGTGAAAATATAAATTAAGAGTATATATGAAATATGTACCCATTTTAAAGGTGATCTTCTGAAAGATGTAATAACAAACCAGACTCTCAGACATCTCTCCCTTTTGTGATTTTGGCTCTTACAAAACTTAGAAACAAATCAATCAAATATTCTAAGATAAGGCAGTTTTCTAGGGTTACTTTACAGTTTATAAGGGTGGGCTGGAAATAGGGGGAAGCAGCACAGAGAATTAAGTAACATTTTGGTGAATGAAAGTCACAGCCGATATTATATAGATATTACTGGAAATTTTACTTCTAATTTAGTTTAGCTTGATTTTACTAATATATTTGATTTTATACTTAGGTTAAGTTTAAGCACCTAGATACTGGAATGATAAAAGACAAGAAAACAGCTGCTTAGTTAAAAAGTAGTTAAACTTTTAGAGGACATTTTGTCAGTGGTTGTTGCTTTAGAATTTAAAAATTGAATTTAACTTTGCATCATGCTTCCTTTATACATATAACTTGGAGCAGAAAATTCCCCCTTTAACAACTTCAGAACAAAGCAAGAAACCACAGTGGTTTGCAGGCCACTAATTCTGTTACAGATGAAAGCATTCAATTATCTCTATAAAATTCAATTCCTTAGAAAATGTGTTTGTGATTGACTAAGTACATTTTTTAAATGTGGTAATACCACATGCTATTATTCACGATCTTGATTTAAAAGTTGGAATGAAGTAGCTTGTGGTTCTTGCGTAAAACAGACTATTTTTTTCAATGTAAAAATATTTTCAATACATTATCTTACAGAAAAACCTGAAAGAACTTTTGGGCCAACCCAATAAAAAGGCAACCTAGAATACTTTTGATTCCAGATGTTAAGCTGGGCGTGTGAAAATTATTTTTTTCCACTGCAGCCCAAACATACTTCAAAAATGAAAAGTTTCAAAGTGAGTCATCGATTATATTAAAGTCTTATTTACATGGCATTTATATTTTAAATACTGTGATCAAATACTGCCAAGAAGAAATTAATATCACTTAAGAGTCAAGATCTCTCATGAAAAAAACCCTTAAACAAGATTTAAAATCAGAGTTAATTCTAAGCTCAAGATGGGTGGTCTCAATGGAATCGCTGTTGGGCAGTAGCTAAGGCCTCTCTGCTGAGTACCACTTCTCACCATGAAAGTCTGCATAAAATACATACACAAAATTCTGCATAAAATCTCAGAGGGCTCTCTATAATCCTCTCCAGCTGTGAGCAAAATGTTAAATTCCACTTCACACACACATGTATATGTACGTGTCTAAGTTCCCCCTGCCCCAAACAAGCACTCCACCCTGGGCTGGGGCTATGGCTGGTGTTCTCACGCCCTCCAGCCAGCCAGCTCAGTAGCACAATCGCTATACAGACTGAGACCCCAAGGTGTAGAGCTAGCTATGGCTTTTACCTCCTGGCTATCTAGGTTCTATTATTAGGTGTGGGCTTCGCAGTAGCACCTACCCAGCTTGTGGTTGTCAGCTTCCTGCTAACCACACACAGGAGCTCAGTAGTTGTCCAGCTTTCATGCACATTCAGATTCACAAGCTTGGTTCCAAGATCTCATTTTGACTGGCCCCAAAAGTCCTCTCCATCTCTTTGTGATACTCTCTCTTTCCTAATGGCAACCCACTCCAGTACTCTTGCCTGGAAAATCCCAGGGACAGAGAAGCCTGGTAGACTACAGTCCATGGGATCTCAAAGAGTCGGATATGACTGAGCAACTTCTCTTTCAAACTACTTTTTAAGCAACCTTATTAGGTATTAATAGATGCAAAGGCAGCCAACAAAACAATTGAAGATTGTAAAAATCTATGGCAGATATGTATCCCAAACTCCATTTATTCTGAAACAATAAGCTTGGACTGGGACACAGTAATTTACTCTGTATTCTCTTGCACCTTCCCAAAGATCCTGTGGTCTTATCACAAAGTTGCTACCCATAAGTCTGATTCAATGTTCTTGCCCTCAGTTAATGTGGTTGACTTTAAGAATGCAAACTAGCATCTCAGTATCTATTCACTGCAGCAGCAAACAGCTTTTGTGTATGCGGTTTTATTTTGGATTCCTACATTGGCAAACTTCTAATTTTTAGGTTGGGCTTATCTTGTATTTGGAGAAGGAAATGGCAGCCCACTCCAGTATTCTTGCCTGGAAAATCCCATGGATCACGGAGCCTGGTAAGCTGCCATCCATGGGGTCGCAAAGAGTCGGACACGACTAAGTGACTTCACTTCACTCACTTCCACTGTCTTGTTATTACTTTGATGAAAAGGATGAGAGTGTGTTAAAAAGAAGCTAGACAACTACATGGTACAAATATATTCTTGAGCAGACGAATGTGGTCTTCACCCTAGTTCTTGGGCACACCTGATGCCGAACAGGAGTGCACCGAAATACATTTGTTCGATATTAGTAGGCATGCTTCCCACACTGGGACTTTCGATCTATTTTGAAGCAAGTAGGATAAAAGCATTTGCCAAATGCAGAGAAAGTATGCAAACAATACTTCTCTCCTACTCTTCGGCCCGCTGAATACATGCAATTATGGACACAGGGGTTTGTCCTAAAAATCTCATGGTGCAGATAACCAGTATCGCTATCAGTAGGTTAACACGCAGGGATGTTCCCAGGGTGAAGTGACGACGGGAAAAGGATCTGTTCTAGTCATCTGTCAACTGAAGTCATGCTGAAAATCAATGGCTCCTTTTAGATTAATAGAGCTGTATGGTGTAGCAATTTAGGCAGGATTTAAGTAGGTTTCCTACCAATACAGAACTGTTAACAAAATCAAGCTAGTCTCTGGGCTGTTCGGTACCAAGTAGCATAGCGCATTTTAGCTTTTGAAGTCCTTTTTGATGCATCCTTAAGTAAGTGTCTTAAATGGTCTGAAGTAAACAGCCTGCTAACGACGATTCAGAAGTATTGATTCATCCCAGGAAGGCAAGGCACAGAGAGTCTGGTTGATATAAAAAGTTTCTCAATTATTTCATAAGAATGATACAATTCTGAGTATGTATTATGTATTATTTTTCAATGAAGTCTTTTAAAAATACCAATTGCTTTTTTTGCTAAGAGTACATTTTGAGAGTTACTGTGAATTTCACCTTCTATTCTCTTTCTCACTGAACAATCATGTGTATCAGATCGTTAGTTTGCCACAGGAAAGCTCTGAAATAAACTAAAATGCCTAATCAGCTAGCTCTGTTAGGTATGTGCTGTGTGCGTGTATACCAAGCAGTGTGTATCTGTCTGCCAGGGGAGTGGGATAAACTTTTCATATAACACCAAACTTAAAAAGAGGCACTCAATAGCATAATTCCATTATGTGAAATACACACAACAAAACTTTCTGTTTCCATATAATTTAGAGTGTGGTCAGCAAAATATAATCCCCTCTTAAAAAAATGAGTTTAAATTAAGATCAATAAAAACAATAAAAAAATTAGTCCCATAATAACATGGTTAACAACTCAAATGGCTTTTTTTTTTAATGCTAGGAAAAATGTTCACCTTTCAATGGTGACAGTACTGTTAACACAGGTAGAGAGCCAACAAGGTAAAAAGTGGAAGCACATACAGACACACACAAATATATAAAATTTGACCAGAAATCACAGGACATTTAAGCAATGTTTTCTTAAGTAGAACTATTTTTTTTTGTACTTTAAATAGACTAAAGTATTTGGTGTGGGTGGAGGGAAGGAAATCAGTATTTCACAACTTTAACTTGAAAACCAGCTGAAATAAAGCCTCAGCTCATTGTTTAATTTTTTAAAAACGGCACCACATCATACTTCTGACAATCATAGGATTAAAGCTTACAAAGAACACATCTACTGTCTACATCACAGTGCACAGAGAGGAAGCAGTCTGCGGACTACCACAGGGGAACAAGAACAGAGTCTGCACCCTTCATATTGCATCACAAAATCAACGCCGTCTTAGAGGAACCTTGCCTCCCATGGTCGGTGTCGTAGCTGGTAAGCACCTGAGGGCTAGGAGGCTATCAGAACTGAAGGTGCTGCTCAGTGTGGATCAGGACATCGGTTCCTTGATCTGCCATTGGCTGATGCATTTAGTAACCACAATATGACATTCACTGAGAATAAACATAATAATGCCACATTCTGGCTTCTTGAGCAGGACAGTCTGCGGAATGCAGTAGAAGGCTGTATCCTTCCTCGAGAGAAAAAATCCACGCTCCTCAGTTTTATCATGAGAATTTAAATTTCAGATATAATAATTTAACCCCATAAAGACATGATCTGTACTTACATATACACACAGGTTCTGAAGAACTTCACTGTCTAGATGCCTCTTCTGTTTCATTCAACCACCGGGTATCTTCCCTGGATTACTGTTAGTCTCACTACCAAGAGCAC
This sequence comes from Ovis aries, assembly GCF_016772045.2. NCBI lineage: Eukaryota > Metazoa > Chordata > Mammalia > Artiodactyla > Bovidae > Ovis > Ovis aries. The sequence goes on from NC_056076.1 coordinate 47,825,351, forward strand.
ATTGGTGCCATTAGCTATTATTTGCCATAAATCTCACATTCCATCTACAATAATAAGTGATCAGAGGACACGTGCCGTATGGCAGTGGAACTTAATTGAAACTAGTATAATGTTTAAGGTGAGGTTAAGTCACAAGAACAGCCAGGGCTATCAGCTCCTCCTTGCTGTGTGGGCCTGGGCTTTCCTGGTTTAGCTCTCACAAGTTTTGCATCCAAGGGTCCCAGGCATAAACCACGGTCCTAGGCATGCCAGCGCAGGTTGCCACCCTAAAGAGCACTCCTCACTCCTCCCTTAGGATCAATAGAGGAAAGGTAAGAATCTTCAAGAGCATATAGGGCTACTTAAGAGGGAATCAGCTCAAAAATCTTTTTAGGACACCTGTTAATTGCTAGTTCCTAGAAGTCCACAAATATCTTACTTTAAGAACAGGTTGATCAAACTTAAGCAAACTGGTGAGCATGAAACAGTTCATCCTTGAAGCCTGTTTTCACATAAATCCTCTATAGGTTCTTCAGGTTTTGTCCAGTAATATAGTATTTTACTGTATCTTTTTGAGATTTTTCAGAGCTAAATGAATAATCCAGTTTTATATCTTTTCATATTTTTTTTTATGTGAAAATACTCTTTGCCAACTATTTCCCACATTCGGGCTTCATATGTTAACAAGAAGACTGCCAACTGGAGCCATTTCCCTCAGATTATAAAGGCCCAGAATTATGTTACTTTTAACTGTGCTCTACCAGAAGGTCTGGCCTTGGGGAGAGACGGCAAAAAAAATATTCTCAGATATGCACATTTTTATTTTGCCTACAACGCTGTGATCTAGCTCAACAACTGCACAACTACTTTCATCTTAATCTTTATAGTTTTTCTTGTTTTGCTGCCTTGTATTACAGAAATGGTTAGTGTCACAGTTTCACTATCAGTAATAAAAAGACATAAATATTTATGCCTTGAAGGCCCAGGGTCAAAACAGCAAAAATGAAGCCTGAGGTAAAGCTGGTCTAAGAAATGACCATTTTGGGTTCTACATTTTGCCAAAAAAATAGGGTATTTTTTAAAAATGTAAAATCCATGCATGTTACCTACATGCTATGTATGAGATAATTCTTTCTCCTGATTTAATCTGTGTACACACTAGTTACATAAAACCGACAAATGACTACATTCTTAATGCAGGTACATACATTCATCAGAAAAGGACCCTAATCTTTTTCACCAACAATTTTTTTTGTTTGAACAATCCAAGAATGTGAATAAAGAAAGTGACATACAAGTTATCATCTTAGGAATTACTGAGAAAGGAAAATCTCTTTGGAAGAAAAAGACTTTAGGAAGACTTCTATGCGGAGAACCAACTTTATGCCACAGCGCTGTAAACGGCAGGACTTAATACAGAACCAGAAACACAGCAAGTTACCTAGAGACTAACACCGAAAAACAGCCAAAAGCTTTAAAGCCACAGGGAGAAAAAAAACAGTCAAGTGTGAAATGAAAAATATATAATAGTTAAGTATTTTTACAATTCTAAAACTTCACTTCTGTCCTTAAATCAATATATTATGAATTTCACGGTTCAATAAATAAGCATCTTTAATCAGAAGAGGAAGTAACACCTTTCCCAGCAGCCCCCCCCCCCCTCCCTCCAACCTTGCAAAAGAGCAGACTGGATATTCTGGAGAGAGTAAGAGGGTTTTTTGTTTTGTTTTTTAAAAAGAGGGTAGAAGAATATAATCAGGGGTGGGGGGAGAAACATCTAAAAGTCCTTTGTGTGGAGTTAATGAATACTCACTTCCTTCATCAGCGGCATTATTCTTTCAAAGGGCCCTTACATCTCAACCAACGGTGAAAATCTGGGTCTATTGTGGATCTCATGGCAGCAAACCAACAGACACTGAGGTTAACGCAGGCTAATAATACACGCTGGTCAGATCCTCTGCAAATCAGAAATGACCCAGAGAATCTTGGAAAATTCATTTCTGTTGAGCACAGCTAAGAAAGTCATCTTTAGGCTATCCTTAATTACAGGAAAACTTGCCTTGGTAGTGGTATTTCCCAGGTTATGTAAAGCAGCAGTCTTATGCCAGGGGGAAAGGGCAGGGGCAGGGGGCACACAACCTAACATTATTATTTTAAAAAAATTTTATGTTATCTGGTCAGCACCTTTCACAGAGACCACTCAAGAGCTTTTTCGTGATGTCAGTTTCAGTTCTGATTCTTAGTTGTCAAGCTGCCTAAAAAAGGCATACTAACAGAACCACCAAATTAGGACCCTGGCAGAATAAAAAATTTACCCTGATGGTCTATCCATGAAAGGAAGATGTCTGCAAGCCAACTTAGGAATCTTTTACTGAGATCTAACAAATAAAATCATTGAATATTGTTAAAATGTGTGCAAACAACCCCTACTGTTTTTTATATGAGTGTATATGTATATATAAATCCATACATACACATTATATAATTTATTTCCTACTAAAAAGACTTAAGGCAGTTATGCTATATATAAAGTTAGCTATAATATCCAAGAGAAAACAGTTCCTACCGAAAAAATTATGTGAACACATCAGACAACTTATCATAAAAGCAATCATGAGGCTATCTGTATCCAGTATAGCTCACATTTCCTGGTCGAGGCTCCCAACACAGGAATTCCACTCCCAAGATAAAATTTGCCCCTTGATCCCCACACACAAAAGGTAGTCTGAACAGACAAAATATTTATAAAAACCTTGAAATGGAAGATATTAAAAAGAACTCAACAGAATTCTGACAACCTCTGGACACCACACTCTATCGTTATTACTCTTGATTGTACTAAACACAACTCAATATGCTCCAAGATGGAAGCTGGGATGGTATTATGGGGAAATTACTGGCTGCAACTGCTGGAAAAGTTCATAATCCTAAACACGATTTAAACAAAATGCGATGATTCATGCTATCTGATCGTCACACACATACACACACACGTTTAACTGGGCAGAATTTCTGAACCACTTATAAGTGACGTAACTAATCTGAACATTAACCTTCTCGGTGAAAAAAGTTAGGACCCTGGGTATGAACAGCACCATCCTTTTTGGTCTTTAGTAAACTTCAAAGGAGAGAAACACTCTGATGTATGCAGATAAAACATGGTTGGAAAGGAAGGGGGCAACCAGCAAAACCACTAGGGATTCGTGCTGTCAAGAGAAGGAAGAAAGAAAGAAATTCAGCTGATGAATATAAAGGGCTCAGTAAAACAGAGTTCATGAAGGAAAGAAAATAGGCAGTTATTTGTTATGTCTAAACCTCAACGTGTTGCACCAGAGTGAGAGACAAGATCATGGGTTGCTTATGTTCACAGACTACTTAATTATCTAAAGAGATACTGGGGCAATGGTGGAGGGGCAGCAATCTGTGAATCAGAACCATTCAGCTATGAAAGTCAAGACTGTACATAAAGACAGATGTTAGGAACAGTGAGGATTGTCTTACGTTATATTACATCCCACCATCAACCAGATTAGGAAGGTGCTGATTATTGAACAAATGCTCAAAGTATTTAATTATTTTTTTAAAAAAGATGTTAAAGATATATCTGGACAGTGTTTGGAAGAGGTAGAGAAACCAACTGGGTACACATACTCTTTGATTTGATTTGAACTAGAAAGAGACTAGACTGATTGTTTTTCACCTTCAAAATCTTAGTCTTGATGAAACTGACAATAAAGGCACAAATAAAGTGAAATTGAAATAATTTTAACAAAGAAGAAAATCTGGCAATGTCTAAAGAACAGATGAAGTAAGCAAAAACCTTAAATATGATTTAAGGTTTAAAAAAAACCTTAAGATATTAACAACTTGCAAGTATATACTCAGAATACAGAATAAGAATACAGAACAAGAATATTTAGGTTTCAAGAAAAATTAGGCAGGTCTTCTTCTGACAAAGTGACAGGTCCTGTGGGAGAAAGTAATCCCACAAGACTAAGAGTCAGTACCAAATCCCAGTCATCTTACCACTCAACATCTATCACACTGGCTGGGTAAAGAACAGGCATCAGTAAGTGTTCATTGAATGAAGGTATATCATAACGTGCAATTACACTTAGTTAGTATGGTGTAGTTCAAACCCAGTCAGGAAAGTCAACCTTTTTTTAAGCAGTGAAACTTTTAAAAAAAGAAATCTATGTAGAACTCCAATACAGAATAAAAATGAAGCTGCCACTGGCCAGCCAGGCCGAAGCCAGTGGGAATAAACTAGCCTCCAATTCCCTAAACCAGCCCTAAGATGTATGTAATCCAGTGTGAAAACCACCATTTATTTTGAAAATGTGATAGAAGGCATGATCCTTCAGTTCTCATGTTGTTAAACTGAGGACATTACCAGCACTGTGTAGAAGAAATTCTAAATGATGCTAATTTAAATAAAGAAAAAATTCTACAAAGAGGAGATTGTATCAATTAGAAAAATGAAAACAAACCCTGTAAAGGGGAAAAAAAAAAAAAATCAGCAAAAATTAGGCCACAGTGGACAAAACAAAAAGTAAAACCAGCATCTCATTAAAAAGCAAATTAAGACCACTGAACATATTCATACAAATGTAACCACCACTACCACCACCACCACCACCACCACCACCGAGTCAACTGCTTGACTGGCCTAACTACTGAATACAATAGGTGCTTCCAAAGAGCTGAGTCCCAGCTTCATACTGTGTGTAAGAATCCCACCATAACTGCAGAGATGTGACCCATTACTGAAACGCTATAGACGGTACTGCTTTGCTTAACCTATCAATGCAAGAGTACCAGCCAGGACTTTCTACCATTTTGAGTTGTTCTTTGACCCCAGATAAGGAGCAGTATTCCCTAACATCACACGACTTCTCAAGTACAAAGGACAGGGCCTCCACACTTTCAACAGGTCTGACGGTGGTGATACCTGGGACTTTTATACCATCCACAAGGCGGGCTGTACAAGTAGTAATCAGTGGGCAGCAGGACGCCTGGAAGCAGGCAGCCAGCTGCTACAGTCGTGAAAATCTGCCCAAGGCAGAATTAAAGAAAGGGTTGCTCCATTAAATGGCAGTGACCTGGCGCAAACTTTTTATAGTAAGGACTTGAGGAAGAGGAAATACTAACAAGAATGACACATGAAGCAGTCCATTATAAAATAAGGCCACCTTCAACTATTATAAATTGTAGAACCAATCTGATCCTCAAGTTTGGATCTGTGAAGAGGTTTTTGTATAAAGCATAAACACCTAATAAATGATGAGTTTCCTTTAAAATATGCCTTTGCATTTGATGCCATTTTCTTTGCCAAGAATGCCTATTTTTCCCGGGCTCTCCACATGGCTTGCTCCTTTCTCATGTGTTAGCTCAATCATCACTACTTTACAGAAGCTTTCCCTCTGCTTTGCTCTATCACAGTACCCTGTTTATCTCCTTCATAGACAAATATGCTAATTAAGTGTTAGAGTAACTGCTATCTTGGCAAAGGCAAGGGCCATAGCTGTCTTGTTCACCTTTACCCAAAGGCTAAGAAAGTTCCTGGCACATGTAACAGGTGAACAATAAATATCTGTAGAACGAAAACTCACTCTACCACGTTCACATGAACATATACATGCCTACACAAACACAGGAAAACGGGGAACATCCGACAGAAGACAATCGTGTGTGGAAAGTACTGAAAACATCCCCTGTACATACAGGTGAATATGGTTATAAAACACAAGTACCAACCAAAGATAATCTGTCTTTAAAAATATGAAAACTTACTAGAAAGGGACCAGGAGTGGTTACTGGCTGTTTCTACTGAGATGCAAACAAGAAAAGTTTAAACTGGAATGAGTTAATAAACTAAGTAAAATAAGGATTATCTGCTGTAGAATGACTTCCAACAGAGCTTTTGACACCTCTGGTCACGCCTGTCCCTGCAGAGCATGAAGTATGGAGGCTTCTAACCGTCACCACATATTCAGGATTAGTTAAGAACAGCTCAGACCACAGGTATCCATAAGATAAAAAACTTGCTAAACGCCTTCTCCCCCAAATTTTACAATTCAGAATTCACAATTACGTAAAATAACACAGATTCTATAAATTTAATACAACATACCTTAAAAGCAGATGGCCCCTATCTGCTGATCAGACCTCAGCACTGCTTTTCTAGGTATTCTGCAGAAGCAATTACATTTACAAAAGGTCCACTTCATAACACAATCTGGTAATTAAATCCAATGAAATTCAACTCAAAAGAGGTTTGCTACTGAAATATTTGAAAGTATCTTTTAAAAAGGGGGTTTATATTTTTAGACTGAATTTTCAGAAAGGATAAATATATTGAAATAATTGCAGTATATCCCTGAAAATAATTATACTGCCACCTGTGCACTTTTTATGAGGTGTAAAGATAAATCAAAAGACTGCCAGGTTATACAAGCCTCTTATTAACTGTTGAAACTGAAATTTGGTGTAAGACAAAAGGGACTTACTCCATATGAATTATCATTGTACCGAGAATTAACTGGTGCTGGCAGTATCAGTACAACCATTGATGGTGATGGATGTCATGCTACACTGTTTTGATGGAAAAGTAGAAATGGAGGAGAGGTTTAGAAAGATTTCCATAAAGTTTCCTTATAATGAGATTTAGCAGTAAGTAAACAAACACAGAAAGAATGAATATTTAAGACCCACTGAACACATTAAGGTCAAGGATTTCAAAAGTTAATCCACTTTTCTTCCCCCAAGAGTTTATTTTTGGTAAAAGGCAGAAAAATTAGTTTTTCTACAAGGGAAATCTGCTTCTAAATGATAATTTGAAAATCTTGATATATATTATATATTAAAAAAGACACACAAAAATAACAAAAAAGTGGGAATAACAGATTAGGTACTGTAACTTTATAAAGGCTTGCCTAAATCAAGAAGCAGCACACACACACCTAATTTATGCAAACTAAAAATGTATATAAACAGCACAATACTGTGATACTGGATCATGATACATTACCTGTACACATAACTACTACTGTTATTAATAAACCTTTGGGACACTCAGTTTTATGCCCAACAAGACATCAGAAAGTCTTTAAAATCTTCTCTTCCTCCTTTACGGGAGAGTATTTCTAGACATTAATTTTCCCATCTAATATTCGAACATAGGAAACCAATTCCACAAGGTGCTTTAATTGATGAGACCTCAAGTGCTGTTTTCTCTTGAATTTTTGGATAGTAAACAGTCCACGGGGACCACACACAAATACTATGACAGAAGAGTTGGTACATTAAGTCTTTTGATGGGACTTGATTGGTGATGAAGCTTTATGACATGCTTGAGCAACGCACTGAAGGGGATCCCATCTGAGTTAATACTTTGTCCAACCACTGTAGAGGTCCATTCAGATGAAGTTCAATCCAGCAAGGAGTGCTTGTTACCGTCTGCCTTCTGTTTAAAAGAATGAAAGAAAATAATTACGAAACCAAAAGAATAACAGGGATATGGAAGAACTAAGATAAATCAATAGGTTGTATATACGAAAACCTAGATTCCTTTTTGAACGAGTATTAAGTTTGGACATCTATTATTTTGAAAACTGTTTAATCCTTTAAGTCTAACAAAGTACTTATAATGCTATAAATAATCACTGCCAGGGCAAGAGACATAAACCAGCACTGTCCCAAGCAAATCAGAATATATATAGTCACTTTACTTATTAATCATCCGAAGAATAGAAAATACTCAAATAGAAAATGAAGTCCAAATGGAACAGAGTTCAGACTTAAAGTATATCAAAACAAAAATTCTGACCCAAGCTTACCACAGAATGTTCAAAGCTGGGGTTCAATGTCCCCTGACAAAACAACCAACCAACATCCCTTTTAGCAAAATCATGCAGGTTTTTAGTAAGAAATACCTCTAGTACTTCAACTAAACAAGCTATCCTATAAAAATCACAAACTGTTCAAGAACATCCTGTCACTTCCCCATACAGATTTTAGTTATTTATTATATACAGTAAGTCAGTAAGTCTGTTTGCTTCAACATGACAACCCTGCAAACGTGAGGAAAGGCCACGATCAACTCTTCGCCTCCAAGCGACACATGCTCAGCATAACCTAGAACTACCACTGTATTTCAGAGGATGTGGTTTTCCGCAGCAGGTGGTAGTGGTGCCCTGCGACTCCCTTCAGATTCTCAGTGTTCTCCAGCCCACTTCCAACTGTAGGTATCTGCATTTCTGTGCCTGCGAACCTCTGCTCTGTCCATATATGGAACAGACCAGAGTGCCAGTGAATTAACATCTCCAGGAACAGACCTCAACTAATGACACAGGAATTGGCATTTAAATGCCCAGTTTCCTTTCCCTCCAAGTGGGGCAATTCTGAGTGTCCTTTACTCTTTCCCCAAAGTTTTCCTAAGAGAACAGCTCTAGTGGCCCACCCACTAGAGGAGGAGGCTTAAGAACGGTGTGAGTCGTGTCCCCTCCCCCGCCTCTCTTCCTTACTCCCTCCTTCCTTGGCAGGGCTCCCTCCATTTCCTGGGTAAACTTCCAGCAGGCAGACCCTTGTCTCAGGGTCTGCTCTTATCTGTGCCCCTGCCTGATTATTCACTTCAGTTGTAACTCACTTGACTGAGACATGAATTCTTTACACATCTGTATTCCCCCTTACTATGTCTTCTGATTTTTATGCTGGGAATCAAGCTGGCACTTAAAGAAACTGAAAAATAGTTTAGAAATCCAAACATCAAATCTATCTCCTCAGCACCTCTGTCATTAAGGATGAAAGGTTCCACAGTTCACAGATATATGAGTATCTAAGTTTTTTGATCTGTAAATGTTAAAGGAAACTTTATTATCCAAAGTAGATATACCTGAACTCCACTATCCATGAATACATACTGTATATTACTGCTTCTTGTGTAGATTTTATATTATCTCTGGGTTAAAGAACAGCAGAGACCACAGTGAATGAAAGACAGTATCTCTTTCCACCAATCAACACTCGTCTTAACAGGAGACCCATAGATATACATGGAATTCTCCCTGACCTATGTAACTCATGTTTGATGCCACTCCATTTCTGCCATGCTTCACATTATAATCTTTCGAAGGAGAAAAAAAGAGTCTGACCTAATAAATTGGTATCAGACAGTACTATCTGAATCTAATTTTAATATCAACTCAATCCAAGTTCAAAGGGAAAAAGAAACTCAGCATTGTTTAAAGTTATCCAATCTCAAAGGGGAAATGATTAAAACAAAAGAGAGCTACAGCAAAGTCAAAAAATGAATTCTTGCACTAATATAACTTGGACAAAACAGTGACAAGTCTCACTTTAGATACAAATACATAACACATTGTGTATTTTTATAGAAGTAGTCAAACCAGTAGAACTCAAATCTCATCATCACAAAAGTCATACACCTCAAAATTTAAGACAGGGGATCAAGTTCAAATGAAATAAAAATTCTAAGAAGAGCACAAACTGCTTAATGAAACAGGAGTATTATTACTATACCATATGAGTATCTTCTTAAGCAGACATTCAGACTGTAAGTAATGTGAACTGGAAAAAGGCTAAGATTTTGTTTATAGTTTTATTCATGATTATGCTGATGAACTATTCCCTTTCTTTGATGTGGAATCCAATCAACTGTTTAATCTAGCAACAGCCTAATTGATCTTACTCCCTGATGACACATTGGTTCTGATAAAACTCACTTATGTAACTGCTACTACTATCCTTAGAGAAGAGTCAAGGAGAGCTTTCCTCAGGTCCCGTCTCTACCACTGAGAACGTGTCCTTGGGCAAACTATTAAATCTCACCTAAGCCTATTTCCAAATAAATATTGAGTTTGGACCTTTTTTTTTTTTTAAACTTTACAAAGACTGCAACCTTATAAAGAAAGAATAAAAACAGCAACAGTAATTCTTAGCCATGCTGAGAGGCATGAGATACTGCATTTAAAACACAGCACAGTGCCTGGTACCTAAATACCCCCTTCTATTACTGAATAACATTCAACCTTTTAACCTTATATTGAAGTCATCTCAACTTCTTTGTCCAGTCCTATCCTTCTTTACTTTCTATACTCTAGTCAAACTGAACTGTATTCTACTGCCAGGATCATCACTTTCCACCCCTGTACACCTATGACTACTGAAATCCTAGACACCTTTTAGAACCCAGACTCTGGGCCATCTCTACCTCTCCCGGCCCCAGGAAAACAGCTCTCCTTCCATGAACTGATAACCCTTCCAATATGCCATTTATGGTATTTAACACTCTGCATTCTGTTACAATGCTTGTCCATAATGTTTTAATTCTATGTTCTATAGTGCCAGCACAGGAATTTGTACTAGTTTTGAATCTAGAGGCCTCCAATTTTCTTTTGTTATTTTACATAAAAATTTGCTCTCTATAAACTTCAATGAAAATACGGATAAACTTCAGAAGATTCAAGGAGTGGAAGAAAAAGAATTACACTAGAAATTTTAGAGTTGAATGTGTATTTCATACCGGTATTCTGCTCCCCACCCTTTCACAAAACTCATTCTTATGGTGCACATTCTAGTTAGCTGATACACGGCTTCAAAACCCTGATTAACGGACTGAGCCAGCAGAGCAGCAAATTCCTGGTTGTTGAAGATCTTCAGATTACAGCCTATGATCGAAAAAAAAATATAAAAACATTATGTACAAAGAAGATAGTATCAGAGAATCATTTTGAAAGAGCTACAGATACTAGAATGGTGGTGGTGGTGCAGTTGCTAAGTCGTGAAACCCCTTGGACCCTAGCCAGCCAGGCTCTTCTGTCCATGGGATTTTGCAGGCCAGAATACTGGAGTGGGTTGCCATTTCCTTCTCCAACAGACATTTGAATATGAGCATGCAAATCATCTCCTGATTCTAAAAATTAATAGCAAAGAAAAACTCAGCAAGTTGACATGATAGGCTCATTCACATTGCTGCATCCATACCTGGTGGAATTTTACACACGGTTGCAGGGTGCCAGCCGTATCTCTGATTACAGTTGGGGCTCTGCACAAAGATTGCACTATCACTTAGGCACTCGGCAAAAACTTCCCCACCTATGTAATATAAGCGCACTCCTCTTCCTGAAACGAAACAGACATGGAATTAGTTTTACAATATTTACTACTTCAACATCATTTCTGAAGGATTCTTGGAGGAAAAAGTAAAATGGTATAAAGTATCTTGATGATCTCTCTCACAGCTATGCTTTTCTGAAATCTAACTTTGAAACATACTATTGTATATTTTTCCAAGTATTTTTTCAACAATGATTTTATTGATTCGTAAAGATAATACATGCTCATTAAAAGTGCTTAATGTAGAAAAGTGGGTAAGCAAAATAGAGAATTCCAAACAAATCATATTTTTGAATAAAGCAATTTAATTCATTTGAAGGAATTAACTAATGTTAGATTAACATGCCTTCATTATGGTACACAGTTTTCCTTTTCAAAGAATTCACTATGCTTAAGAAAAAAAAAATAAAAATTATCACCTGCCCCTTTTGAAACTATTTATTATCGTGGTAACCAGATCTCTACTTACAAAAGCAGAATGAGGTAAGAAAAAATTATATCGGGAGATTTTAAAATACCTCTTTCAGAATTTGACAAATCAACATTCTCGTCCCTGGTATGTTTATCTTCCCAATTATTCAGTCAAACACTAAGTAGTGCTTAAAGGAATTTTTCAGATGTACAGTTCTTAAATCAGCTGACCCCAAGAAACAAAGACTGTCTTCGGTGGGCCTGACTTAATCAGGTGACAAACCTTAAAGGGGCTGGGCTGGTCCTGGCGAGAATGCCTCAAAGTGTGAGGGAGCAGAACTGAACAGAGTCGTCACTGCTGACTGAAGATGGAGCAGGGCATGCAGGTGGCCTCTAGTTGCTGAGAGTAGCCTCTAGGGGACAGTCTGTAGGAAATGAGGATCTCAGTGCTACAACTTCAAGGAAGTGGACCCTGTAGTAATCACCTGTGAGCTTGGAAGGGGACCTCAAGCTTCAGATGAGGTAGGGTGAAAAGGCAGGGTAAACCTACTTATTTAGAAGTAAATATGGTAATGTTAAAGTCCTGTTAAATTTCTATGCAGAGCCCTAATGAGAACATAGAAAAATCAGAACTATTTTAGTTAAAGAAGGGTGGATATTCAGAGGCCTTCGTCACCTACAAGACATCTGAGTACCTCAATGAGATTATATAAAATCTATACATCAAGCAATATTTGAGAAATTTCACACAGAGCCAACTAACATCTCCGAAATCACTAGCACTTTGTAATATCACACTGACTCTTTAGTGATCAGCATTACTTCTCATAGGAGGTAATGGTTAATTAAATGAAAACAGAAGCACACTATTATTAAAAGAAGTTTCTTTAAGGTGATGAGAATTATGTTCGGTTATTTTAGTAGCACTCAAACTATTTTTTCCCTCATTGTCAAAAACCAAAACCAAACAAACAAAAAACCCCAATGACCCAAAATGTTGCTATTCATGTCTTAAATATATGCAAACTTACCATATTATGTGTTAAAACTAAAGATTCAAAAAAATTAATTCATTTGAAAATCAAAATAGTACACTTACTACATATTAACATAAACAAGTTTATAAAAAGTTATTTCCCAAGTAAGGAAAAAATTAGTGAGAAGAGTTTTATATCTTTGCAAACTTTAATGTCTGGCTTAAGACAGAAGAATTCTCATCAGAGTCTATGTTTAACTTCCTGCAAAATCGCAAGCCTTGTAAGCTCTGGAATACTTCACTGTCGAGTCACAAGAGAGTGAAAATGGCAAACGGCATCTTAGTACCATTACGAAAACAGCTTTCACCTCATAAACTCTCTGAGAGGGTACCTGGGACCACCACATTCTAAGATCCTCTGAATTATTTCTGAACAAGTTAATGGTGGTTTTTGTTTTAGATATCTTGCTTTAGATTAATAGTGTGCAGATCTAATATATGAATTCACTGAAGCAGAGAAAAAACTAGGAGATGTAAACAAACTGAAAAAAATTCATGATTTGCTAAAATTACAACCCTAAAATCTGAACATGACAATTTTATGACTGGTAGAGGCTCAGCAAAGGCATTTTAACACATATTTACTGATGGACTTCCCAGTGTCGAGGGTGCCAAATAAAGAGGAACTGAAGATAAAAGTTCGCAGAGAGAGGAAGGATCACCAGGATCACGACTGAAGGAGGTGAAGCTGTGCAGCGTGACTGCACTTAGGCTGACAGGGAGAAGGCGGCTTTCTTGCACACAATCTCTTGATGTGGTAAACCACACAGTGCTCACGTTATGAGTGAATGGCATTGGTTTTTCACACAAGGAAAATAAACATACCTATATGTCTTCTTGTCATTTCTACCGTAGCATTTCTGTTTACGTTGGAGAGTAAACCTAGGCAGAACCTCTCAGAATTTGATGGATCTGTGAAGCCGTCTACGGTGAGTGAGGGCTGTGAGGCATGGAAGGTCTCTCCAACCCTCTGGTTTAATTCATAATATGCTATTGAACACCAAAATGCAGGCTCTGAGTAAGTAACTGGCTGCAAGTCTGGCAGAAGAGAAAAACAAACCCATAAAAGAAATGTTGTGTGAACAATTCAAGCCATGTCAAGCCAAGAATAGATTGAATATCATTATCTTTACGTGTTCTATGCCAGCCTATACTGGCAATAGCCCAGGAAACAGACTTAACATCTACATCACGAACCCCAGATTCCAAAGATCACAGCAGATTTTCAATTTCTCAAATTTCCCCTATCTCCTTAAGTCATCCAAATCTTCAAACATCTTTTTTAGACTTTATGGTGCATTACTTGTTCTATTAGTAATTCTACCCCAATTGCACCACATGTAAAATAAGTCAATTTGCATTATACAATTAATTTTGGGTAGGATCAAGTAGAACAAAGCTAAAGCAAGGATTAATACATCAACAGCCAAGGATTAAAAAACAAAACCAAACCTGTCATGACAGGATACAAAACATGACATTTGTCAATTTTAACATGAGATTCTCACTGAGTTACCCTAATTACAAAAAGAGAAAGCCTGCATATACACAAGGAACAAAAAGTAATACGACACAAAGGATGCAAGTGGAAACACAGTATAAAGCAAAAGAATCTACATTATTTCATGGGAAAACAAGGACCATATATATTTCAGTGCTGTAATTTTGATTAAAATGCATAAGGAATACCACAGAAAAAAACACGACAATTTTGCAGAATAAATTCCAACGTGTAGAAACTAAAGAGAAATTGTGAAACTGTATAAAATGAAGACCAAGGTGCATATACACACACAAACATACAGATGCACATGTATCAACACGAATACACACACATTAGCAATCACACGTATGTATCTCCCATATCACTATTACAAAATATAATAGGAACTAAATATACCCATAAAGTCTAGCCATATAGGACATAAAATTCCTCATGAATAATGGATATGATTTCCATGAATAAAAATTAACTTCTTATGTTCATTATGTGCCAGGAGAAAGGTGTTTTAGTAATATTGAGGCACATTATCAATGTCATTTTTAAAAAAGCACTAATTTGAACAATCACCTGTTACTCACTGAGCTCTCCTTCTCCTATATACGGAAAATAATTACCAGAAAGGACATTTAAATTAAAAGGTGGAAGAGTATTTGTAAGTATTTGCAACTTACCCAAACTATGATTAACAGGGGAAAGAGTAGTAGGAGATAATTCTGCTGGAGATCCTGAAACAAAAGGATTCAATTTTAAAATAGCTTATGAAAGTTAAGTATTTTCAAAACCTGTGACCAGATAATAAAATTTATTGTATCTAGCTGTATTAATAATCATAAACAATAACACAGATAATTTGCCAAGAATTCAAATGCTTAATGGGATGTTTAATTTCAGGAACTTCAATATATAAAAGAGAGAAAAAAGTCCTGGTTTCAAGTTACCCTCTTGAAAGGCATCCAATGTTGCCAGTTCTTGGTGTACCTTTCCAGAAATATTCTGCAAACCATACAGGCAAATATATTTCTGTGCCTCCTGCTTTTTATGTATAAATGGTAAACACAATTCTGAACATTGCTTTTGTATTCAGTTCAGTCGCTCAGTCGTATCTGACTCTTTGCTACCCTAAGAATCGCAGCATGCCAGGCCTCCCCTTACACTATGGTATATTATGATCCCATGTTGACAGGTGTTCAGGTTATTCTCAATCTTTTGCTTTT
Source organism: Ovis aries (assembly GCF_016772045.2). Classification (NCBI taxonomy): domain Eukaryota; kingdom Metazoa; phylum Chordata; class Mammalia; order Artiodactyla; family Bovidae; genus Ovis; species Ovis aries. Next base: position 47,840,631 of record NC_056076.1, read on the forward strand.
AAAAACCAAGATTCCAGTGAGTTACTAATCTTGCACATTTTGCATAATCTGAATTGTATCTGAAGGATAGACTCTAAAAGGGAAATTGCCAAATCAAAGGACTCTCCATCTGTAACTTGGATAAATTTTGCCAAAATTGTCATCTTCAAAGGTTGTATCAGTTTACACTCCCAGTCACAAAATAGTGAGGGGAGGCTCATGTGTTATTGCTGATAAATGAGAACAAGGTCTCAACAAGTATAGTTTTAATTTGCATTTCCCTTATAAATGACACCCAGCAGCTTGATATTTGTTTATATTTTATTTCCTTCCTGTAAATAGTCTGTTCTTTTCTTTTGCTCAATTTTCTATTGTGGTGTTGATCACTTTTCTCACTGATTTACAGAAGGCTCTTTATGTTTTAGCAATTAGTCCCTTCATGGTATGGGATGCAAATACTTATTCATCTGTCTTATTTTTCAGCCCAATTTTGATTAAACAGAATTTAAAAACTTCTATGTGACATGATTAATCAATCATTTGGGGGTATGTGACAGTTTGATAAAAGTGGTGATAGGGGAAATTCTTTTCTTACTCTTAACTTTAAAGAAATACTTCTAGTATATGCCCATTAAGTATGATGCTGGCTTTGAGGATGAGAGATAAAATTCTTTATTTAGAAATTTTACATAAATAACCATTCTTAAGCAGTAAAGATCTGCAGATTTATGTTATAAGCATGAATGTTATGCTGCCTCATAAAGTCAAGCTAGAAGCTTTACGTCTTTTCTGTGTTCTGTAACAGTTTACGTAGTACTGGAATAACATATGCTTTAATAGTTTGGTAGAACTCCTGTGTGAGATCACTTACAGTTAATAATTTTCTAGGGTTTATTCTAAGACATTACTCTATTTCTTCTACAAAAGAGGACTGTTAAGACAGCTCTACTCTCTGGAGTCAGTTTTGGTAAACTATATTTTCTCACAAAAAGTATTTGTTTCTTCCAGTTTGAGGTAAACTGGTTAAATCTAATCAAGAAAATAAGGAAGGAAGGGGCACAAACACAAAAAGTTAACAAAAAGGAGCACCACAGACAGAAGAAAGAGTGAGATGTCACTTCACTCAATTTCAGGCAAATTTTGAACGATGTTTGCCGTAAACTGTTGTTAAATAATCATAACTTTGTTTTCTCATCATTATCCTCTACATATGTTGAGAATGTTACCCGAAAAAGCAAGACCTGCAGCTCCCCAGTTTTAAAATTATAGCAATGGCATAGATGTAGAGTAAGGCCAGAAGCCCCCTGGTGTGCCCCTCCCACTCCACACCCCGACCATGAACGAAAACACCAGGCAACATGGGAAAAACGGCAGCCCCCACGTAAACAAACGAATCACAAAATAAAGAATAGGTGATAATTTTTGAGAAGCCAGAACAGCCTTCTATAACAAAGTTCTTGTGTTCTTTTTTTGTTCCTCAGTTTGAAAAATCTGTTGGCAAGTCATAACAGGTACAGCTATGAAAGGTCAAAATATATTTAGAACAATGAACTAAAACCCACTGCTGTTTCCTGAAGCTAAGATAAAATAAACAGAGCCACTATTAGAAATGGAGGAAACGGCCCAATTTTTCACATCTTTTAACTGCTTACTCTCTCTATTAAATACTTATTAGAAATGACCAGCAGTCATGATTTTTTAATTCTGACTGAGTCTAGTCGTATGTGATCAAAGTTAGAACTGAAGATTACAAAAAGTTGGTTATAATCACATACAAAATTTTTAGAAGTTAAATTAAGATAAAAATGTATTAGGTAGCAGAAGTTTTTAGAAACTAAAAAAAAAAAAAAGAGGGAGCCAGGTTAAATTATGATTAATCTGTTAGTTGTTCATATATATATGCTACTACTTAAGTCTGGGACTCGCAGTTATGAGAAGCAATAACTTCACTATTTAAAGCTAGTTTCTATTACTTGAAGCTAAAACATCTAGAGAAATCCCTGTACACACAAGTTTGCATATATTTATAGGATACATTTTTCAACAAGGAAATGCTGAGCAAAAGGAATGTGAGGTTAAATTTTTATAAGTACCAAAGTACCCTCCCAGGATGTTTAGTCCCACCAACAGTTTATGAGCATTTCTTCACTCTATGTCACTACCTTTTGACATATGACAATTTGAAAGATTTAAATGGGGCAACTCCTACATTTAAAATTTTTATTTATTTTTATTTTGCTATAAATAGTGCACTCATGTCCTTTATGTCCATTTATCTATTAAGCACTGTCTTTAACCTCTTGATTTGTGGTTTTAAATCTAGAAATCAATTATGAGACTTCTTATACATATTTCCCCCAAGTTTTTTGGTTTTATCTTTCAAAATCAAAAAAATTTTAATAATATTATTTTTTAGATCAGTTTTAGCTTTACAGTAAAATTGAGCATTAATAATATACAAGGCTTCCCATTTACCCACAAATGTACAACCTCCCCTGTCATCAGTGTCTCGCATCACAATGTACATTTACTACAACTGAGGAACCTACATAGACATTATCACTCAAAGTCCATAATTTATATTAGGGTTCATCTTTGGCTGCTGTACATTCTATAAATTTTGACAAATGTACAATGACATGTATTCACCATTATAGTAGTAGCATACTGAATACTTATACTGCCCTAAAAATCTTTGTGTATTAATCCCTCCCTCCCCTTAAATCCCTAGCAATCACTGATCTTTTTACTGTTTCTATAGCTGTCTGTGTTTTTTCCCAGAAAGTCATACAGCTGGAATCATACAGGTATGTCCTTTAGTTCATTTGTAATATGCATTTAAGGTTCCATGTATTTTCATGCCTTTATTTGGCAGATTTCTTTTTAGCACTGAGTAACATTGTCTGGATGTGCCATAGTTCATTTACTCATTCACTTACTGAAGGACACCTTAGTTGCTTCTAAATTTTGGCAATTAATGAATAAAGCCACTATAAATATCCAAGTGCTAGTTTCTGGGTGTACGAAACGTAAACTTTCAACTTTAGGTGACTCCCGAGGGGCATGACTGCTGACTGTACGCTAAGGATGTGCAGCCCTGTCAGCAGCTGCCAACCTGTCTCTCAGAGTGGCCATGCCATTCACTCTGCATTCCCCTCAGCGACGAATCAGAGTCCCTACCGCTCCACTTCCCTGCCAGAATTCAGATTCTGGTCACTCTAAAGGTATGGAGCGGTAATGTTCTGAATGTCATTTACTTAAGTTTATCAATCCTTTCTTCTGTGGTTTTATATCTTGCATAATTCTTGCTCAGATTATTTTAAAACTTCAAGTTCTCTCCAAATGGGACTCATTTTGATATGACTTACATATTTAGTATCTATTTTGTTACTTTTTGAGAAATATTAAAATTAGTTTGAATTTCTTGAGCAAAATTAATGGCAAAGAAATGTATATTTTACTTTAAGTTTCAGTATACAAACTAACCATAAATTATTATCTTTCCAATAAAAAAATACTTATTCTTCCAAAAGGCATATATGGGAAGACAGAAAAGTTAAAGGCCTTAAAATAATTTCATTTTATCATCTTTAAATTCAAATGACAAAAAACAGTCCCAAAGAACTAAAATTATCTATGATTTTGTTTTTATACCAAAAAAGGCTTAAACATATGCTTTAAAAAAACTCATTTACTGAATACAGAGACCAATCACATTCACAAACCTTTCAAAAAACTGATCATCATGCTGGTTTACTCCTTCCACCATATCCCTACCTGATCACCAACCAAGTCCTACCTCAGCAAATACTGCAAAAGCAGGCATTTTTCTCCATCTCTTCTGAAACAAGCCAGAGGAAGCCTAGTGCAATAGTGTAGTAGTCAGGAACAGAATTTCTAGAATCTGAGATCCTAGGTGCAAATTCCTCTGTCTCTTTCTATCTATCCTTCTATGACATTCATTGTGGTACTGCTTTTTATGAATTAAAATACCTGCTTTTAATTTTTCATAATGAATATCCACTTGTTGAATAATTCAAAATGCTGCATCAGAAGTTTAATCTGTAAAACACTGTCGAACTTTTAACACAGAACGGTAAAAATTTGAGATTAAGCAAAAATAAGATATAGGAACTATGTAAATCCAGTTTAAAAAATACATACTTCCTTTATGTTTCTTTATTATGTTCTATGTATTTCCAAGTTTTCTATAAGCATGAACTGTGTTCAAAATGAGAATACAGTTGCTCTTCTTTTGTTTCTATTAGTAACTTGTACAGGGTTACCCTTATGGAAAAACCCTTACTCCTACAATAAGAATCAGAAACACTTAAAAATTGTATTTTTACTAAAAGTGACCCCAAAACTACAGATTCATTTAAATTGTAAGTCATTTACTGAAAGGGATGAGCTCTTCCTACATTAAGTAGGGAGTGGTAACCATTTTCATTGCTGGGAGTATCTGCCAAGTTAGCACACACAGGACTGTTTTTGCCAAAGGACAAACCAGCTAAAAATTTAATGGCCACACACAGGCAACTGGAATCTGAGAAGCTCAAGCACAGATACAGTCCTCTTCATTTGCCAATTCTAACTCCCATATCTGACTTGTTGAAGGCAGGTGAAAATTCCGAGTAAAACCTCACCTTCTATCAGACTAGAAATGAGGGAAAGCGTTCATAGTCTATGAGGTTGGAATGTGGACGTCCCATCTGGGTCCCTGATACATGCAATAAAGATATGAAAACAAGCAAGATCTCTGAACCAATGAAAGCTTGGGTTCATCATTTATACACAACGTTGATGGATGCTTATGTTTATATGAGACACATTCTATAACAAGAGTCACTTCATCAGAAGGATGTAATTCGAAATGTGTACCATTTAATAAGAGACTCAAAATACATGAAGCAAAAACTGACAGGACTAAAACGAGAAAGAGATAAACCCAAAGTCACATTTAGAGACAAGTCAGAGTTAAGATTTAAGCAGTATCAGCAATGACCTCAACCAAAAATGACATCTAGAGTAACACTACAACTGCACAAAATTCTTTTCAGCTGTAAATGGAACTGTAAATCAAAGTATGCCACACTGCGGCATAAAATAATTCTCAGTCAATTTCAGAGGCCTGAGATCATACACGATATATATGAAACATAATGGAATTAAGTTAGAAATCAATAAACTGTCTAGAAAGCCCCTACACTTCTAAAAAATCATGGCTCAAAGAAATAAAAAAGGAATTAGAAAATACTTAAATGATAACAACAAATGATAATGAAAAATAACATTAAAATTTGTGGTATGAAGCTAAAATAAGGGTTGGAAGGCAATTTTCAGTTTTAAAAGCTTACATTAGAAAAGAATCAATGGGAAAAAAATAGAAAAGAATCAACGATCTAAATTTAAACCACAATGCTCTAAAAAGACCAAATTTAATGCAAAGTTAAGTAGAAAAAAATAACGAAGAATAGAAACAAATCAAGTAGTAAAAAGAGAAACACAATAGAAAAATTTAAGAAGCCCCAAACTGGATACTTAAAAATATTAACTGATAAAGCCCCTGCAAGACTTATCAAGAAGAAAAAAAATAAATTATCAGTATTATAAGTAAAATATGGTACATCAAGATTTGCATGATCTTACAGACATCAAGGGGATAACAAAACATTAGAAATGACTTTATAGCAATAAAATTTACCAGTCAGATGAAATGAACAATTATCTTTTAAGACACAAGCTACCAAACTTACATAAAAAACAGAAAATAGAGAATCTAAACAACTTTCAATTTAAAAAACCCTTCCCTTTAAGAGATGGTTTCTCTAGTAGGAGCTATCAGTAGTTAAGGAAGAAATAATAACAATCCTATGCAAAATTTTTTCAGAAAATAGTAGAAAATCTCATCCAATTTCGAGTCCATTACTGATACTGAAGCTACAGAAAAACATTATATGAAAACTAAAGACCAAAATCTCTTATAAATATAGACTTGAAAATCCTTTAAAAGAATTATCAAATCAAACCCATAAAAACTTTTATTAAAGTACAATTTATTATAACCAAATAAGGTCAAAATTGGTTTGTTATCAGAAAAATCACTTTATGAAACTCACTTCAAAAAGGAATAAAACTGCATGATCCTCTCAGGAGATGCAGAAAAAGTATGGACAAAATTTCACGGCCATTCATTACAAACATTCAAAGCACCAGGAACAGAAAGAAACATCCTCAATCTGATACTCCATTAAAAATCCATAATTAACATCTCACTTATTCGGGAATTATTAAATGTATTTGCCCTATGATCAAGAACAATGTAAAAATATCCATTCTTAGTATTTTTATTCAACAGTTTACTGTAGGTCTTAGCCAGGACAGAAAAAGAAAAAAGCATAAAAATGAGAAAGCAAGAAGTAAAACTGTTTTCAGAAAATCTTAGGAATCTACAGAATACTAGATACGAAAAGTGACTTTAGCAAAGTTCAGGGAAAAAAATCAACAGACAATAATCAAATTTTACTCTATATTCTAGGAATAAACAATTGAAAAATAAAATTGAAAAATAAGTTTATAGTAACAGTAAAAGGTTAAAACAGTGAAGCATGCATCTCATAACAGCTATACATCTATGCTAAAAGCTATAAAACACTGCAGACATGGCACACCCAGTAAGACCATTACTCTAAAGTTCACAAACCTGACTCTCTTTTCCTGGCAAATTACTTTCCTATTTTGAGAAGATCCTAATCATGACAATGAACTGCTCCTGCTCTGAGATCTCACTTCCCTCAATTTACTTCTCATCTCCATGCAGTCAACTTTCTTCTCTTTCTTGTTGATTCATCTTATTTATATTTTCTCTAAATACACTCATACAGTATTTACTATGAGTTAGGTACATCAGAATCCCAGGGACGGGGGAGCCTGGTGGGCTGCTGTCTATGGAGTCGCACAGAGTCGGACACGACTGAAGCCATTTAGCAGCAGCAGCAGCTACTGTTATAGCCCTATGTGAAATGAAGTGGCTCAGTTGTGCCCAGCTCTTTGCGACCCCATGGACAGTAGCCTGCACCTAGCTTCTCCATCCTTGGGATTTTCTAGGCAAGAGTACTGGAGTGGGTTGCCATTTCCTTCTCCAGGGAAGGGATCGAACCCAGGTCTCCAGCATTGTAGACAGACGCTTTACCGTCTGAACCACCGGGGAAGTCCCACAGTTATGAGTTAGGTACTATACTACCCCTAGCTTACAGATAAGGAAACTGCATGCCATTATCAAGCTAGCACAGAGCAGAGGGACAATTCAAGTCCAGGTAGTCTAGTTCAGAGGCCAATCATGCTATCCAGCAGCCATGCATCTGGTTAGAGACCCTGTCTTCTGAGTAGAGCACGTGAACCTTATCTAGGGGTACACCAAATGACCAGGTTCCAAGAAGAGAAGGTTAGAACTAAACCAAACCTGTATTTCTTATGATGTTCATTCAGCCTGAGCCCTAATGTCCACAGGGTTTAAAGAATGAAGGCTTGACTTTGTCCACTGGCTTTTTTAAAAAAAATTTTATTTATTCTGGCCCGGAGGCTTGCAGGATCTTAGTTCTCCCAAGAGAGATTAAACCTGTGCCCTCTGAAGTGCAAGCACAGAGTCCTAACCACTGGACCACCAGGGAATGCCCCCTCTGGTTACCCTTTTAAAAACTATTAACTCCTTCTATCCCAGAAGGGTTTCAAAGATTAATTTAATCATGTCTTCCCTCAGGAAAAGTATGGACCAGAGTTTAAAGAGAGGTCAATTTTGTTCTAAATTGGGATCCTGCAGCAGTCAGAAAATTCTTGTCATTGCGCTAAGAGAATAGACAGCAGGTAGAAGACTAGTATTAAAGCTACTTTTTTTTTTTTAGCATCTCAAATATTCACACTGTCACTGTCCTTACAGTAAATACTTTTAAAAGTGTCATTTTGAAAAAGACAGTAACATTTCCCTCCACTGAAACAGAATTAGAAATGTCAGGTTATGTTCAAAGCTAGCCCCAAAACAATGAATTCATTTTGATTCAGCTTATTCTGCACCCCCCCACCCCCGCTGGATTTTGATCCATTACCATAACTAGTGATTACTGTTGTTCAGTTGCTAAGTCATGTCCGACTCTTTGGGCTCCCATGGACTGCAGCATGCCAGGCTTCCCTGTCCTTCATTATCACCCAGAGTTTGCTCAAAGGCATGTCCATTGAGTCGGTGGTGACATCTAACCATCCCATCTGTCTGCCACCCCATTCTCCTTTTGCCATCAATTTTTCTCAGCATTAGGGTCTTTTCCAATGAGTTGGCTCTTCCCATCAGGTGGCCAAAGTACTAGAGCTTCAGCAGCAGTCCTTCCAATGAATATTCAAGGTTGATAACATTTAGGACTGACTGGATTGATCTCCTTGCTGTTCAAGATACTCTCAAGCGTCTTCTCCAGCACCACAGTTTGAAAGTGTCAGTTCTTTGGCTCAATCTTCTTTATGGTCCAACTCTCACATCTGTACATGACTACTAGAAAAACCATAGCTTTGACTATACAGACCTTTGTCGTATAGTCACGTCTGTATGACATGACTACAGATGTCTCTGCTATCTCTGTATACTCTGTCTAGGTTTGTCACAGCTTTCCTTCCAAGGCAATCATCTTTTAATCGCATGGCTGCAGTCACTGTCCACAGTGATTTTGGAGCCCAAGAAAATAAAGTCTGTTTCCATTATTTCCCCATCTATATGCCATGAAGTGATGGGACCACATGCCATAATCTGAATTTTCTGAAAGCTGAGTTTTAACTGAGCTTTTTCACTCCCCCCTTTCACCTTTATCAAGAGGCCCTTTAGTTCTTCCTCACTTTCTGTCATTAGTGGTTTCATCTGCATATCTGAGGCTGTTGATATTCCTCCCAGCAATCTTAATTCCGGCCTCTGATTCATCCAGTCCGGCTTTTCACATGATGTATGTAAGTTAAACAAAGAGTGACAATATACAGCCTTGACACAGTCCTTTCCCAATTTTGAACTGGTCCGTTTCCAACTGTTGCTTCTTGATCTGCATACAGGTTTCTCAGGAGACAGGTAAGGTGGTCTGATAAGAGATCAGTTTGTTGTGATCCACACAGTTCAAGGTTTTCTTACAGTCTTATAGTTAGGGACGTCCTTGGCATAGACCAGCTTGTTGGAGGGCAAGTCCTTGCCCAACTTGTGCTTGGATGTGGAGCAAAAGTTCATGAAGGCCTGGGCCACCACCAATAGGCAGTGGCTACCACCATCACAACGGCTATCCGTGAACCTGGTCTTGGTCAAACACAAAGTGTGTGTTCTTGATCACATTCATTGAGAAGCACAGGACAGCTGCGAGCAGGTGGGCGCATGGTCAGCCGGGCATCAGCAGCCCTTGGGACATGGGGAGAGGGGCTGGCCTGCGGCCTCCCCATCCTCCCAGCTCTGGCCTACACGGTGACCATGGATTTCCATGCAGCTGGGGAGACAGGTCCAGAGAGTCAGGCAGTGAGTGAGGCCTGTTCCTGCTGCACCCTTGCCCCACAGTCCTAAGATGAGGTGTGCATACTCAGAGGTGCTCTCTCGTGGGGTCACCCATGGGCATGGCCATGGTCCTCCAACCCTGAGCACTTGCTCAGGACTAGGTTGGCTCCAGGAGACGCAGCCCTGCAGACAGCTGATCTCTGACCCCAAACACCACCTGCACGATAGCCATCAGATGGGTTACAACCACCTCTAGCCACATGTCACTGTTTAAATCAAATAAAGATAAAAACACAGGTTCTTGGCTGCACCAATTACGTCAAGTACTCCTAGCAGCATGTGGCCACGTGGACAGCACACACCTAGAACCTTCCACCATTCCAGAGAGGTCCCTGGACTGTGGCCCACCAGGCTCCTCTGTCAATGGGATTTTCCAGACAAGAAAACTAGTATGGGGTGCCATTTCCTTCTCTAAGGGATCTTCCAGACCCAGGGATGGAACTCAGGTCTCCCACACTGCAGGTGGATTTATTACTGACTCAGCCACCAGGGATGTGCCTAACCAGTGATTATATTCATCTTATTGCTCCTCTCATGTTTCACCTATAGGATCCAACGGGCACAAACTGGAATCCTTATGGCCTTTTGTGCCTGGCTTCTTTCACCTAATATAATGCTTTCAAAGTTCACCCATGTTGTAGCATGCACCAGTATTTCATTCCTTTATGTGGTTGGATAATATTCCCAAGTATGGATATAACTCATTTAATTTATCCATTAACCATCTGATAGACAATCTGGGTCATTTCTACTTTCAGACTACTATGAATAATGCTTACATTTATGTGCAAGTTTAGTTTGGAAATGCTTTCAATTTTCTCGAGTGAAACTGCTGGGTCTTATTGTTATTCTATATTAAACTCTGAAGAACAGCAAATCTTTCCAAGGTAACTGAACCATTTTACATTCCCACTAGCAATGTATGAAGACTCTTAACCTCTCCAATCTTCATCAAGACTTCTTATTCTTCTGATTATGGCGCTTCCCTGGTGGCTCAGTGGTAAAGAATCTGCCTGCAATGCAGGAGACCTGGGTTTGATCCCTGGGTCAGGAAGATTCCTTGGAGAAGGAAATGGCAACCCACTCCAGGATTCTTGTCTGGGAAATCTCATGGACACAGGAGCCTGGCAGCTGCAGTCCATGGGTTCACAAAGAGTTGGACTTTTTTATTACAGCCATTCTAGAGGGTGTGAAGTGATATGCCATGATTTTATTTGCATTTTCCCTGATGACTAATGATGTCATCAGAGTATATTTTTATGGTATTCATGTCTAAGTGTCACAGAAGCAACTGTCCATCACAGGACAAAAAGGAACATGTCTGATTTAGGAATACAGTTCTGTGAGGTCCACTGGCTAGGGCTCTGTGCTGAGGGTAGGGAATGAAGAACCCCATAAGTCATTCAGCCAAAATTAAAAAAGAAAAAGATTCACAACATGCTATATCAAATGACCATCATCTACTTTTCTTTGTTATTTACTATTCTGAAAAGCTATAAAGTATGATTAGCTATAGCAGAAGCTTCTTTACTTGGAAATCAAAATAATGAAAGAATTTAAGCAACAGAATTATTATAAAGCCAACCACCCAAGCCCCTGCCATTTAGAAAACCACTTGCTGCTGCTACTGTTGCTGCTAAGTCGCTTCAGTCGTGTCCAACTCTGTGTGACTCCATGGACGGCAGCCCACCAGGCTCCCCCGTCCCTGGGATTCTCCAGGCAAGAACACTGGAGTCGGTTGCCATTTCCTTCTCCAATACATGAAAGTGAAAAGTGAAAGGGAAGTCGCTCAGTCGTGTCCGACTCTTAGCGACCCCATGGACTGGAGCCCACCAGGCTCCTCCATCCATGGGATTTTCCAGGCAAGAGTACTGGAGTGGGGTGCCATTGCCTTCTCCGAGAAAACCACTTAGATTATCATAAATACAGAATGCCTTAGTATACACTGTGTAGAAAAGCTATGCTGTAACTTGGCAGGTTGTGATATTAAGGTGTCCAATCCTTAAGATACAACCAGGATGGAATAGATCAAGATATACAATTACAGGTACATCACAGCTACTTCACTGGTAACCTACTAGTTATGATGGGTTATACACATTCTGTTATATAACAACTTCTCTATGTGTGTAACATTTATTACATGTCAAAATTTTTTCTTCATTGTGTTTAAAGTTGACAGTGAAGTATTAGAAACTGAAGTAGGTCGAGTACAATATACAAGGTACTTTATGTAAGCAATCTACTATAAATCAGCACTATTAAGTTGGAAGAGCGCTAAAAAGCTGATCCCCATATCTTATTTCCAAGTTCCTCTGAAAACCTGTTATTCAGTTAATTAGTCTTTCATTACAAAGACATTTATTTATAAAGTCCCTAGAACTTTCAACAGAACCACAAAACACTTGAAAAATATCTGAGTGTTCCCTGATTTTTATTTAACTCTAATAAGAGAAAATCTTAACAATTATTCTGCAGAGTAGTACGTGTTAATCTTTCACTGACAAAGAGGGTCACCCTCTCTGACTGCTCAAATATGATTAAATCAAAATAAAAGATTCCATTTTTTTTTGATAGGTGTCCCAACTTTTCTAAATATATGGGTTAGTAATAATTTCAGTGAATTTCAAACATGACAAAATTGTGTATTTAATTACTGAGTAACTTTGAAAGTTTTTTTTACCTGTGTCCATGCTTTGGTTCAGCTGCTGATCGCTTGTTTCTCCATCTTCACTGATATATCCAGGAGGTGGCGTTTCTACAAAAGTTTGGAACAAATCAAGTACAGCTTCAATTTAATCTCAATGCCTTTTCTCCCAGCTACCATAGATAACCAACAAATCACTCCAAATAACATATAGTGTTACATAACATCACTATAAAAATAGTATTGGATACTGAGGGCTTATGATTCAGGTTCTGACCCAAACCTTATAGGTGAATCCTTAAAACCCACTTGTAACACAACTGAGCTCTCTGTGCACATTGTCTTAGCTATTATTTACATAGCTGGCTCATTCTCATTTGTGTATTTCTGGGGCAAGAGCCAAGAATATAACTTCAAAGATGCCTCAGTTCTTAATCAGTATGTTTAAAAGAAATTAGTAATCAAAGAGAATTTTTTAACTAATGGCCATCATAAATGGTACTTAGACATACAACACAGGCACACAGGTTTCAGGATTACAAAGTAATAACAGGCTGACATACTACACTAGGTTCTATAGGGCAAAATATGGTAATATAGTTCAGGAATGGTCTAGCCTGAATTCTACCTAAAAAGTAGATTGCTTGAGTGATTTCTAAACAGTAAATCCTGAATGCTTGAGGCAGAAAATTAAATTCAAATAAGACTGCTGCTACACAAAACTGAGGTCAATTACTTTCTGAAAATACATAAGACTCTGTCATTTCCAAAATGGTTTATGAACAAAATATTTATATTCAGAAAGTACTTGAATATCTGAATACGCTTCATGTAAAATAAAAAATTTATACAATTTTACCAATCACAATTCCAAGCAGGAAACAGAAGTTTAGGTGATGCAGGGTAAAGGTCTCCTTCATGAACTCTTGACAATCTCTCTTCAATAAGTTAATTTTAAGTTTTAACTTAAGTATCAAACTTTTCATTTTAAATGTCAGTGCCCCCCAATTTTTAATATGAGAATAAAATAAATTCCTTCATAGCAATACTCGAACAACAAAGAATATAAAAATAAGAATATATTCAGTTATGTGCTATTTTAAAAGTTAAATAAAATTAAAAAGAGCTAAGCTTTGCCAGTTTAACCACCAGGTCTCAAAGGTGTAAACGGAAAAATACTGAACTGGTAAATATGCTATTCTTTTTCATTTTTCTCCATTATTATTTATATATAAAGTAGTAGACAACAAAGGTATAATACTAGTGTCTTGGAGGAAATGTTACAATTTCTTTCGCAGTGGAATAAAAAGTGAACACCAAGGCACTGTCCGGAAAAGCAGGTTAAGTATAATCTACACGTGATTTTCCACTTTGTAAAAGACCCAAATTTAAACAAAGATGATGGAAAATCAGCCCAAATATCTCCACAGGTAAAAGTCAAACATTTTGATTAACATCTTTCTACATAATCACTGGGTAGGTGTCTTACAAGAGCAAATGCTTACACCTCAGTTTCCTAAGGATTGCTGAATTATACTAAATTCTACATCAGATTTAAGGACTCCCTCAATCCAACACACTACTCACAAATGTAACTACTTCCAGTCAAATTCCTCTCCCTACAAAATGCCTTGTGTTCACCTTGCTTCCACTTGTCCTAGCCCCTATTTTCCACAACAAACTCTCTGCCCTGTACTAACTCCTCAAAATGTTTGTTTCCTAATAAAAGCAGCTTTAAATCTTATTTTGGAATAAATACTAATAAAATAAAAAAGCATTAAGATAGTCAGAAAACACTTTTTAACCTTAAAATTAGCTGTTTTTAAAAAGTCTTTACCTCCAATGAACAAGCATTATTTCCACGATGAGACACATTAAGACAATTTTTTCACTATAGCTGAAACTTGAAGTTCCTTACACATTTTCAGTGGTATAAATAAAACATAAAAGTGGAATAGATAAATACTACACACGGAGAAAAAAATTAAAACACCAAAAAATCCAATGTACAGCTAAATACTCATGCTTATACCTTTAGTTTGTACTGGACATATAAAGTAATAGAGCAGAATTTGAGAATCATGTAATTCATTTTATTTTTCAGCATTACTGAGTCCCAGATGAAACAGAACTAAAATAGAAGTTTCCTCATTTTTCAGTACAACATATATGTTGCTATGTCTGCAGAACTAAAATTTTTAAAAAGCCAAACCATAACTTATTAATTTATTAATAGATGAATGTTTATGAACAAAATTTGTATCTATCTCACAGTTTAGGAGACTCAGAAGGCAAAAATACCTGGGATATAATTACTCTGTGGCTCAATTCCTGCTGGGAAGTTAGTGTTTTCTGGAATGGAGTGGGTATAGTCATCCAGGGGGGGCAGTTCTGTTAGGATCTCAGTGTGCCGGGGCACCAACACCGGGGGCAAAACTGAAAGAGGGAGAAATCCAAGTTAATGGCAGAGCAGATGAGGGCGGACCCTTTTATTAAAAGCTTCCACACACAAAAGGATTAGCCCGATTAATTTCTGAAGTTTAGGATCAACTTATTTGGCTACTGAGAAACTGACAAACCTGATTATGATTTTAATTTACCACGAAGTCCACAATCTAAATCTCCAAGTTCTGACTTATCTCGTACTTCTGGGGAAAGTGTGATCCTGATCGTATTACATGACCACAGAAGTTCATAAATCCTCACTGGAAAGGTTGCAAAAAAATTTGTGAAATCAAGCTTTCCCCCCCTAAATATAGCTGCATTCTAGTAAATTTCAAGTACTAAGTAAACTAAGTCCTGCTCTGAGTTTTACTAAACTGCTTAGTTACAAATGGTTATCATTAAAACACATCAAAAAACCAAAGAGAGAAATGACTTAAAACAGTTAATGCAGCAGACAGGTAATGAGACTTATTCAGTTCTAAGCAGACTGTGTGTCTATAGGATTAGAATTTCCTAGATATGTACTTTGATGTGAAATGTTATTTCAAGAAACTAACATATCTTTCCCTCTAAGATACATTTTTCCATAATATATAATCAACATTTTTTTAGTATTTTTAATTACTGCCAAAAAATATACTGAATTCAAGGCAACTTTAATGAGAGTTTTATGCTCCCCTGGTAGCTCAGATGGTAAAGAATCCACCTGCAATGCGGGAGACCTGGGTCTGATCCCTGGGTCAGGAAGAAAAGGGAATGACAACCCACTCCAATATTCTTGCCTGGAGAATGCCACCAACAGAGAAGCTTGGTGAGCTACAGTCCATGGGGAAGCAAAGAGTCGGACACAGCTGAGCAACTAACGCTTTCACTTTTCACTATTAGAGTTTTATAGTAAAGTTTCCTGGGTCAATTAGGTGTAAGAGTACCTAATATACTTAAATTCAAGCATTTAACTAAAACGAGGGGAAAAACTAATTTTCCTACCTGGTGTCTCAACTCTCTGGTAGTGGTAAGGGTTTACACATACTTCATCCTTTTTAAGATTAAAAGCATATTCGCAGTTTTCAATTGCTTTGAGTTCATGATGACTGTGAAGATCAGGCCAGCGCCATAATCGGCAATATATTACATGAGGCAGTCCTTTTCGATGGGACACCTGAAGACGACCATCTAGAGACCTGTTGGGAAGCAAGGGGAGAAGAAAGATGGGAACTTTAAAAAAAATAAACATACTCAATTGGGCTAAACTAGTACATTAAGAGCATAAAAAAAGGAATGACAGACATTTAGTTAGTTTTAGTGAGTACAAGGAAGGAAAAGGTACTATCTAATGGATCTGATATAAAGGTAAGCAGCAGCACTAGGGTATTTTTCTTATAAACATGCTACACAAATGACTCAAACGTCAATCAATGAACAGGTAGCCGCTTGGAGGAAAAATGTTTTGTTTTTTTAAAGTCTCATACAGCTACACTTGAAAAATGTTATCAACTTCTATCTTTAGTGACTCAAACTCTTACTCAGGGAGGCTTAGGGCATTACTTCTGTAGGTGACTGAACTATCAAAAAAAGGAACTAGTGTGAAGAATGACAAATACCAACAATGATGTAAAAGTAACTTACTAAAACTAACGTGACTCATTACCCAGTTGTGACTGTTTTGAGTACTGAGGTATATTTTCTATAGCTCACACATAAATGCAGATGGTGATGAAAATGATGAGATGAAATGGACAAATACCAATATACTCAAAAAGAGAATAAGGTGATTAAAAAAAAAATAACCAAAACGAGTCAGCCTACCATTAATTGTGACATAAGGGGTTCAGTAAATAACCATGTACTTATTAGTATAAAGATGAGATTTAGATGACAGCAAGAAATTTAGCAAAAACTGGTTATGTATCTACTGAAAAATTAGGCCAACAACAGATTATAATCTACCCTCACACTAAAATGAGAATATAGTTATTGAAGCTTCTATTCTTTAGGGGATGCAGTAATTTAAAGAAGATTCAAAACTAGAATTTCATTGATCAACACGTCAGCGGAAACATTTAATATATTTTTAGTAGTGGCAAGCAGTTATTTTAAATGCCATGCCTTATTTTACATTAAGGAAACATCCTAGGCAAAATTATACTAAGCAACCCACTTTAGGTCTTCCAAAACACCCTCCCTCCCACAAGATCTCTAGGATTCCATAGAGGGCAGAATATTCACCTGGTTTGTTCAGAGAAGCTGTAAAGGCCTGTTGTATCCCACTGATCTATCGTATTTGGTGTACTCAGTCCCCAAATTTCAGAGCAAGTGCTGTGCATAAATTGAAAAACAAAAAATTGATGTGAACATGGAAGCATGGTTATTCAAATTACCATGATGTAAAACATGGAAAATGTACAGAATACTTCCTTCACCCAGAAAATATACACTGCTTCACTTTTACACGGGCATTTAGTGCTGATTTCTATATTTTCTATATGAAGGAAGCCAATAAAATGGAACATGTGACTCCAGATAAGTCATGATTATGTTTTTAAAATGTGAACACCAATGCTCTCTAGCTTAATGAAATCATACCTGTGCCTTTTCCAATTTCCTCTGCTCACAACAGAGGCTCCTATGCCATTAAGTCTTACTAACAGTGCTTCATTTTATAATCCAGTTTAAAAAAAAATCTAAAAATGGATGTCAACTGGTATTTTTAACATAGATAAAATTTCAATTGAAACAGACATATATCCAGTTAAAATTTCAAGCTTATTTAAGATACATACATATTCAGTTTCACTGAAAATTATTATTGCTCTTATTACTACAAAGGACAAGGAAATGGATTTTGAAGTCATCCTAGCATAGCACACTACCTGAAAATTTTTAAGAAATTGCTACAAGGATTAAAGATATGTGAAAGTACAAAATTTGTAAAAGACACTATGACTATGACAAAGTTGCTGTATCTAGTTTTTAACCTGAAAGACATACACCGGAAAGATTTTTTGAAAAATCTGATTTGAAATTTCAAAAACCAAAATTTTTCTTCCCCATTTCTTTCAAGAACAAGGACAGCCCAGATAAAAGTCTGCCTATTTTCCCTGCCACCACTTCATCTGTGTGAGAAGAGGGGAAAAGAAGAGCTTAATAAACAGTCTGGAATCGAACTACTGACTGCCAAAGGGATCTCAGGTAGCAAGTCGTATTTTTTTAAAAAACGAGAGTCAAAAAACAATTTCTGAAACTCCATTCCAACTTCTTACCTGTTACAAAATCATCAAAACTTAAAAGGAAGAGAAAGAAACAACTCAAAACAACTTTTGAGCATCCTTTGCTAAGAAGCTCACTCACTCAGCATTTCAAAGGTCAATGTGAAAAGCGCTGCCTTCCTGAGGCTGGGCAACTCGTCCAGTCTGGTGGGGCTGCTCAGGGCCTCCTGCAGGGTTACTGAGCTGCACTCGGGGTGGCTTTGCAAAATGCATTTTCAGACACTTTGGAGCAGCTTGTTGAGACATTTTTACAGATTCTCTTGGATTTTTCAGGCTTCACAAGTCTAACTTCCACTTCTCAGACTACAAAAGTCAGAAAAGGCCAAACTGGAGGCTAATTCAGACCTTTTCTTTTCTCCCAAAGGTGCGCTGACTGAAAAACCATGACACAAATGGTTCTTTTATATAAGATACTTATCAAATATCTACTGGAAACATATAGCACCAAGTGATTTAAAACACAATGAAACCAACCCAATTCTGGAGTTTCATGAATCTGAATTCAAACCTCTGAAGGAACAGTATACATCTTCCTCTTCTCTCTTTAAAAACAGTTGAAGGAAAATGACTGAGAAGAGTACATAATGTGGCTATTCTGCTCTTGAGGCTAAAATAAATATTTCATTCAAGAAACTCTGGAGCTGACATGAGAAGCAGAAATGTAACAGGGCATGAAGAGCTTAAGTTGTGCTTTATTCAAGCCCTGAAATTTATCAGAGAACAATGAACAGTAGCTGTTAAAAGCATGCAATCAATCTAGAGGCAGACAGAACTACATCCCAACTCTTAACTCAGCTACTTTTCCACTGCCATCACAGGGTATTTAAGCCTCAGTTCTATTGACCATTGTAATCTCTCTCATGCAAATTGGAAGGTTTATTCAAAAATAAGGAATTTGCTTCTATCAAGTAAAATTTTTCCTCATTTATATATGAAAATTTTCTTAAAGAATCAATTTATATCAAAATATACAAAATACCTAGGATAAATGTAATTATAAATGTGTCAAAACTATAAAAATAAATGTTTTAATTATTACTAAAGAACACAAAAATCAACCAAAGAGAAAAACATACCTCTTCCTAAATAGGACGCTAACATGATAGCAATATCATTTCTGCCAAATTTCTATATTTGATGGACTCAACAAAAATTAAAAAAAACAATTTTAAGACTCAAAATTGCCCAAAATATAACATATCAAAAAAAATTACAAGAATGACCAAGAAAATGCCCATGAAGAAGCAACTGGCTCTACTAGTTCCTGAAACACATAATCTTCAACAGTGGAAACTGTATGAAATTAATAAAGGAATACACAAACACAACAGAACAGAGGTTCTGCCAGTAGAACAGCCTCAATCAGGCAAACCTTCCTGTGGATAAATGATAGCCTTTAAACAAAATAGAATAAAATTGACTACTGGAAAACAAAACCAATTATTTGATAACAGTGGAGAGACACAAAAAACAGACACAAACTGAAGGAAAGTCAACCTCTATAAGGGGCTACTACACCAGGTGAGAGATGCATCTGAGTGGCTCTGCATCTTAAGGCACCCCACAGTGGAAGCCACCCAGGGGAACTAGACCTGAAGCAAAAAACAGCGCTTTTAACGACCTGCAGGATCAGAGGGTGGATCTGGGGCTACCGGAAAGGCTGGAAAAAGAAGAGGGAAATCCCATAATGAAGGAAAGAAGCCACAAAGGGGGAAGGAAAAAAAAACCAAAACACATCAAACCAGGAGTGTGAATTCTGGCCAGACCCTAAACTGTCCCTGTGGGAGAGGCTCTGGAGGCCTGTTCAAAACCAGCACTTGAAAGTCTGAAAGAACTAAGCTCAGATTTCAGCTACTCCTTTCCTCAGAAGCAGTTTGCACTTTAAGGTCACCCAAAACTATTTGTAAGAACAAAAATCAACACTTTTCAGAGAAAGATAAGAGAATTTAGTCTCTATGATATTTTGTCCCAAATATCCAATATAAAAATCACAAAATACTAAGCATGTGAAGAAATAAGAAACTGTTACCCTCTGGTTAAAAGAAAAAAGAGCCATTAGAAACAGACCACTAAGATGAACTAACAGACAAGAATCTTGAAGTAACCGCTATGAGCACATTCATGGACTTAATGAACCAATAGGGATCTCAGGGAAATTATAAAAACAAACGAAAACTCTAGAACTGAAAACTACAAAATCAGAAATTAAAAATTAACCTGATGGTGGGAGAAGACAGAAGAGTCAGTGAATTTAAAGATGAATCAACAGACGTTATCTAATTAAAATGAAACAAAAGACTGAATAACAAAAGTCTCAGTAGCATGTGCAGTCCCCAAAAGAGGACAATTAAGAACAGACAAAAATATTTGCAATAATAATAATAGCTGAAACTCTTCAACTTCAGTGAAAAACTAAACTTATACTTCCCAGAAACTCAGTGAATAATAAGCAGTTTAAAAATAACACCCATGAAACAACCAAAAACACACTAGGGCATATCACTGTCAAACTGCTAAAAACAAACGCTGAAAAGAAAATCTTTAAGCTGGTGAGAACTATGAAAACTTTCCACAAAGGACTCCATCCAAACCTCTGCAGCAGAAGACTTGACCAAACTCTAACATGGCTTCTAGAAACCTAAGGCCTCGTCGTGCGACACAGACCCTTTGGAGTTCCGGTCTGGAAATGCTCAAGACTGCCAAAAGAATTTACCATTTGTCCCAGCCAATACTGATAGATAGGTTTCTGACCTCCTTTTCCTGAGGAGCATCTACTTTAAAAAGCCTACAATTGTAAATCCTTCCTGTCTCTTTGAAATGTATATATGACTCCTACAACTCAGGAGGGGAGGACCTGAAAACCATTCCTTTGAAATGTAACTGATCATCAGGAAAAAAGGGCATCTGTCTGCCTCCCAGTCTGCCCTCTAAGGAAAGGCAGAACCCTAACTTCTGATAAATGCTTTTCGCCAAACACAGATGGCCTAAATCAGTGACATGGACCAAACCTCTAGCTCACTTGCTGTATATAATTGTTCACTTCTCTGACTATGTTGCAGACCCCACCCTTGACCCCCATGCTACTCGTTATTCCAGTCACCTCTGTGCAAATTGGAATTGGGCTCACATCTTGCCACTGTGATGGCAATAGTTACTGAATAAAATTTGCTTTTTATCACCTTTAACCAACGACACGTAGCTTTTAACTTTGACAGCTGCCTAACCACAACAATTCAGACGTGGAGAGGCATAATAACAATTTCTCATTAGAAACAATGGAAGCCTGCAGGTTAATGGAATAGCAGCTTTAAAGAGCACCAAGGGAAAAAAAACCCTCAACCTAAAATCCATAATCAACAAAATTCAGGATAAAGAGAAATGACAACAGATGTTAAGTTAAATCACAGGGGAAATTTTTAAAAAACTAGAAAGTATAGGTATGTAAGCAAATATAAAAAAACAGTATTCATTTCAGCTCTTCATTTCTACAGAAAGATTATGACCAACAACAGAAAAAAACCCTGTAACTAAAGGTATGTGGGTGTAATTTAAATGACAAGGGCAGCAGAGGAAACAAGAGGCTTTTTAGAATCACTACACTATTGCAAAGCTAAAAATACATACTATCACTGGGAAAGGAACCCCCTCCTCAAACAGCCAAGAGATATAATTAAAGTGCATATAGAAAACTATTAATAAAACAAAATACTAAAAATTATGTCCAAAGGAAAGAAAAAACAAGTAACAGATAATAACTGAAAACAAAGTAAAGTGTAAAGAGTAAAACAAAGAGTAGGCCCAACCCTATCAGTGTTAACATTATACATAAATACACCATATATTCCAATTAAGAAAGACTTGTCAGAATGAATACAGTATGCAAAATGTCTACCAAAAAGGGTATACTTTAAATATAATATATAGATGGGCTGAAAATACACGAGTGGAAATATAGTTCATATAAGCAGTGAGTTTAATAAAGCATAGTACCAGAAATAGAAAGACTCATGTCTAAAAATATTACCAGAGATAAACAGACATATTTCATTGAGAGGGCCAATTCATCAGAAGACCTGTATGCATTTCAAAATACATGAAGTTAAAAACTGACATATCTAAAGAAAGAAATGAACAAATCAGTCATCAGAGTTATCTCACTAACTCTTAGGACAGTCAGACTATAAAAAAAAAATCTATATACCATAATAAGAGCTGTACAATACTATCAACCACTATCTAACTGACATTTATAGAATCTGCTTCAAGTATACATAGAATATTTAACAAAGAGAGCAAAACAGTGCCTGACAATCAGCGGGTGGGTGGGTAAGTGCCTGGTTGTTTAGACGAGGTTAGAAAATTGCCTAAATTTTTCTAGAAATGCTAATTTCTTCCCAGAAATGGCTTTCAATTTACATCACTATAAAAAACCAGACCAAACTTAGGACAATTTTCTCTTTCCTTCTAGTCTTTATGTATGTGGACATGTAGTTCAAGACCTCCCAAGAGGACTCCCTCAGTTTCCATCATCATGTATTTTGAAAAGAATGGCATGTAATGACAAGTCATCCACAGACCCTATGGTATGTTGTTGTTGAGTCACTAAGTCGTGTCCGACTCTTTTGTGACCCCATGGACTGCAGCCTGCCAGGCTTCTCCGTCCATGGGATTTTCCAGGCAAGAATACTGGAGTGGATTGCCATGCCCTCCTCCAGGAAATCTTCCCAACCCAGGGGAACTCTTGTCTCTGAAGTCTCCTGCATTAGCAAGTGGGTTCTCTACCGCTGAAGCCACATGGGAAGCCCGAGGCAAAAGATCTTCAAAGGCAAAATATCTGGAAAAAGAAGAATTACTGATACAACATGGATCAATCTCAGAAATATCTGACTCAGAGAAGCTGAACATGAAAGCCTAGATTCTGAATGATTCGATAAATTCGACAAAAATCCCAACAGCAGTTGCCTCTGGAGGGAAAGAGAACGAAGAACTTCCTGAGTGACTGAATGAAACCTTCTTTATCTTGATATACTGTAGTGATAGACAGGGAGGCCTGACGTGCTGCAGTCCACGGGGTCGCAAAGAGTTGGACATGACTGAGCAAGCGAACTGACTGACTCTATGTGCATCTGTCAAATCAAAACCTACTGAGCATGGTGATTTGCGCACTTTATGATCTGAAAATTTTATGGAAAAATACAAGCGGGGGGGATTAAAACACTGAAATAATAAAAATGGAAAGTAGCAACAAAAAAATTATATATTAATCTAGTATATAATAAAGTTCCCTATTAATTGACAAAGAAAGAGCTAGCAAACAAAATATTAAGTTGAAAAAATGTACAGTATTTTTAAGCTACTCTGTGTAAAAAAAAAGGACAGTAAAAATATCTTCCAGTATCTGCGCAAGTGTACAGGAAAGACACACACAGACACACACACACACACACACACACACACACACACAGAGTGAACCAGAGTTACTTGAGGTGGGGAGAGGGAGGGGAAGAGAAAAATTTTCAATGTTTGTTCATTCTGTTTTTACATATGCATGCGTATATATGTGTACACATAAAATATATACAGATTTTAAAACTATGCCAATGTATTGCCTTTTACCAAAATTAAATCAAACAAAAGAATACTGCCACAGAATTAAACGTAAGTCAAGCTGTCTTGACATTTCTATTAAAAGATATGCTTCTAACCTTAGATAACTAAGAAGAAGAAGTACAGATTGTTATTTTCTATTCTGTGCCATTTCAGCTCACTTAGGGCATCAGTATAGGAGATAACAAATGCCAGTCTGAGGCCTGTTTACTCTAGCAAAATGTCCTCTCTATCTAACATGAGCCTTTGATACCCATTTTCTTCCACATGCATTTATGTCAATGGCCTGCACCTAGCCCTCTTTTAACTTGACTACTAATTCTTTAGGTATGCCTAGCAAAACAGGTCAATTTTTAAGACCTAGAAGTCTAGGGGATTTAAATCAGGCAGTTTTAATTACTTCCTCTTCTTTAAAGAGTCTTTCAACCCAAAGTTTTTATTTATGAACAAAATTAACCCCATAAGACCTTGAGCTTCCAAAGGTCTTTGTATACCTACCACACAGCAGGCAAGGTAGCTGGTGACTAAATTAGTATTTTTATAGCATAAAGACTGAATCAGAATGTTCCTGGGCACATTAAATCATAATACTTTAAACAACAGTGAGGAAAATGGCTCTCTCAGGTTTTCAGTTTGTTAACAAGGAGTGGCAAGTTACAACTGCAAATATGGACAGTTCCTAAAAGATATTAAAAGAAGTAAATGCAGGAAAAATGTCAGAAAAACAGCACTGATTACAACTACTTTATAAAACTTTTGTACGTTCTCTATTTCAATAAATCCAAAATGCACTATTATACTAAATAAGAAAACACTTCTAATTTTATTTATATGATGTGTCCCAAAGTGAAGAAATGTACATCTGGAAACCAGTGAAATAAGTAATAACAATTACTTTTATAAGTCAGCCAGGCCATATGCCAGGCATAATTGAGACTTTAAATATATTATGGACCTCATAAGAACCTGCAAGCTACTTACTATCTCACTTTAAATTTAAGGTAACTGAGCCTCAGAGGGACAGTAAAACAATCTCCTAACAAGCGGCAGGGCCAAGATTCCAGCCCACTCTTGTCCAACACTTTCCACTTCACCAAGAGCTTTCTGAGTTTGTTTTCACAGCACCTCTGTCAGCATTTCGTGACTGAAAACTGGGGATCCCTGGGCACCTCAAATATAGTACTGTCGGGAGTCTGCAATAATTTTTTAAGTTGTATTTTCATCCCGAGTAAACTGTAACAGAAGCCTTCTAGATGCATGTTCAGGATAACCTGGTAAACACACCTTCTAGAGGCGTGCTCGTGATAACCTGGTAAACACCAGTCTCACTCTGCGGCATCATCTCAGTGCCTCAGTTTGGATCAGGGTTTGACAATCACCTCAGCACCAAAGGTAAGCAGAGAGACTGACTTAACGTGTGAGTGACGAGACCACACCAAAAAGGCCAAATGGTATTAGGATGTGCTAAATAAACTATGCTTCCTAGCACTCTTAGAGAAAAGAGGTACAGAATTTAGCAATACAGGGCAGATGATAATATGCTGACCTTAAAAGAACCTTAGTCATTCAGCACCACAATCACAATGGAAACAAAAAATCAGTATTAACGAATCATTAACTTGATGCTAGAATTTTCTCAGTTACAGACTTCAGTATAAATTAGCCTTCTGATAATCATAAACCTTCACTAAGTTATGTTTCTACACATTTAAACAACATTAAGAAGTCCACAGGAAGTGTCTACATACCACTTGAAAGTGAAACATACAGCAACGCTTCACTGCTACAAGGAAGAGAAAGATGGGCCTGAAAACATTAAACGGATAAAAGTACTTGATAGGAGAAATCCATATGTTCCAAAGAAGGTATTACACTTTATTAGTTACAAAATAAACTGTAGTAATAGCACTGTCCCATATACATTAGCTCAACGTTTCCTAAATTTGACTGACTTTCAGTTCAGTTCAGTTCGGTGACTTTAGGACAGTCTAAATACTCAAAAGTTTAAAAAATTTTGCATGCTAATTGGTTAAAAACAAAAACTGGTCTCAGATAAATTCAGCCTGGTCAAAATTTGACACAGTTCACCAGTGCAATTAGCATACAATAATATGCTGAAATAAGACATAACAGCCCAAGCCTAAGTCATTTACAAAGCTGTCCTCGCACAGATTCAATCAGATGAGCAAGCATGTCCATATCAGAATCTCATGCAAAGTCCTGCAGACCTTGTACTAGAGATTTCTTCACAACAAACCTCATTATGTTTGACTAATTCATTATTTTTCATGACTTTCTTGCCTAAAGAGTTTATTTCTTCTACAAATCAAAAGGAGTAAGGATCTAGACAGTCATGAGGAAACCCATATATACAACGCTGAACACTGAGTAAAATTAACAGAATGGCATCAACAAAAGAAACTTTTCTGGAGGCTCCAGTTCGATTACTGATGTACTCATGAGATACGAGGGGTTTCCCAGGTGGCACAGTGGTAAAGAATCCACCTCACAACACAGGAGACACAGCAGACGCTGGTTCGATCCCTGGCTTGGGAAGATTCCCCCAGAGCAGGAAATCGCAACCCACTCCAGTATTCTTGCTTGGAAAATTCCATGGACAGAGAAACTAGTGGGCTAGTCCACAGGGTCACAAAGGGTCTGACCTGACTCTCAGCATGCATGCAGATACATGAACTTGTATGAAATAATTTGCATCGACCCACCTAAAACTATTTCTACTTACAACAAAGGAGTCCTTCCATTCTGTATGTGACTAGCAAGGCTAAAAGTTGTTATCAGCTCTGGAATCAAGAGCTGATAACTGTAGTAAAAAAATAAATTCTGGTCTCTATAATTCTGCATACTGTATGTGTCTATATACTTTACTTTATCACCATTATACAGCTGAGGCGTGGGAATAGAAAACAGGAAAATGCCTACCTCCAGATAGTTTTTAACCTTCCCTCCATCACCAAGAAAGGAGCTTTAGGAACAACCTTGTTCTTAACAATTAGCAAAGGAACAATTAAGAAATTTTCATTGGCTACAGAAAACTTAAGGAAAAACTGCCAACATTTATTTTAAACATTTGTTATGTACCTGGCACTATTCCTCATATGTATTACATAATTTATACTCATACCAACCCTATAAAGTGAATTAACATGAACATTGTTTTCATATAAAAAAATGAATGTCAGCAATTAAAATATCTCAAAAGGTCACAAAGCTACTGAGGTAACAGCCAGGATTTGTATCTACTTCTGGATGGCTTAAGACCTAAATTTTTCAAGGTGTACCTTTGCAGAATGATGGTTCAAAATCTGTAGTTTTAAGCTTTTATATGAATATGTATTAACCCTATTTTCTCGTTTTCTGTATCCTTGACATGCTGGCATCTGGAGCTTTGATTTCAGAGAGACTACCCCCCTCCCACGTCTAGAGACAGCAAGGGACTCCGTTGAGAGCTCATCTTTCAAACACAAACCAACAGATTCAGAGCTCACACCTCGATTATTAATCAAACTCTGACACACCAAGCTAACATTCTTCCTGCCCTAAATCAACTTAGGGGTATGTACTAGACATCTAGGAACCACCTCTATAGCCCAGAGACTGACCAAAATTACTAAAACTACCTAACCCTAAATGTAACTCAGCATGTCCGTCCCTCACTGTCATTCCTTCCCTGGAAAACTGCAATGAAAGCTCGGAGCCACGCTGTCCTTGCCCCAGGATCTACTTAATCCATCTTATTTTTGATGCATTCAAAATTAAGTTGTAGGTACTTTAAATCTAGACACTGAAAGCATACGTATATAGTTAACTAGAGTTCACTGTTCACTTTCTCAAAGGTAACATTTACACAGAGCCAAACAGACCTTAATGGCACCATTTTGTTAAGTTTAAATTTTATCAAATATGTAAATTGGGTAACTCCGTATCCTGACAAGAAGTCCCCTCCTACCCCTTTCTCAGTCAATCCCTGTCATCCCCTCCCACCCCCAAAGGCAATCTTTTTCCCCCTGTGATGGTGGCTGTGCCGTGGTATTTCATAGTGGTTTCACAAAGTGCGTTTTCCCAATGACTAACAATACCACACACTTTCTATTTGCTCAGCGGGTCCTTTCCATATCTTCTTTTGTGATGCATCCAAATCCTTTGTCCATCTTTAAAATAGGCAATTTCCTTCTCACTGCCGAATTAAATACTTTATAAAGTGTGGATACAATCCTCGTTAGAAACACGTTCTGCAAATATTTTCTTCCACTCAACTTGTTTATTCATTTAATGGTTTTTGATGAAATGCTTTTTAATATTGATGGAAGTTTAACTGAATGTCCTCTTATTGCTTTCCATATCCTTTAAGATAAAAAAAACCACACACCTTGCCTACATCCAGGTCACAAACAGCTTAGAAAAGGAGAGAAACCCAAAGGAGAAAGGGAAAGGTACACCAACTGAATCAGAGCTCCAGAGAACAGCAAGGAGAGATAATAAAGCCTTCATATGTGAAAAATGCAAAGAAACAGAGGAAAACAATAGAATGGGAAGGACTATAGAGATCTCTTCAAGAAAATTGGAGGTATCAAAGAAACACTTCATGCAAGGATAGATACAATAAAGGACAGAAATGGGAAGCACATAACAAAAGCAGAAGGTAGTAAAAAGAGGTGCCAAGAATACACAGAACTATACAAAAAAGGTCTTAAGGACCTCGATAACCACGATGGCGTGGTCATTCACTAGAGCCAGACATCCTGGAGTATGAAGTCACTGGGTTTTAGGAAGCATTACTAGAAACAAAGCTAGTGGAGGTAAGAGAATTCCAGCTGAGCTATTTCAAATCCTAAAAGATGATGCTGTTAAAAAGCTGCATTCAGTACGTAAGCAAATTTGGAAAACTCAGCAGTGGCCACAGGACTGGAAAAGGTCAGCTTTCATTTCAATCCCAAAGAAGGGCAACGCTAAACATTGTTCAAACTACTATACGATTGTGCTCATTCCACATGCTAGCACAGTAATGCTCAAAATTCTTCAGGTTAGGCTTCAACAGTACGTTAACTGAGAACTTTCAAGATGCACAAGCTTAGAAAACGCAGAAGAACTAAACTGCCAATATCCACTGGATCACAGAAAAAGCAAGGGAATTCCAGAAAATTATCTACTTCTGCTTCACTGACTTAGCAAAAAACCTTTGTGTGG
Organism: Ovis aries; assembly: GCF_016772045.2. Taxonomy (NCBI): domain Eukaryota; kingdom Metazoa; phylum Chordata; class Mammalia; order Artiodactyla; family Bovidae; genus Ovis; species Ovis aries. Next base: position 47,869,345 of record NC_056076.1, read on the forward strand.
ATCACAAGAAAGTGGAAAATTCTTAGAGATGGGAATACCAGACCACCTTACCTGTCTCCTGAGAAACCTATATCCAAGTCAAGAAGCAACAGCTAGAACTGGACATGGAACAACTGGTTCAAAATTGAGAAAGGAGTTTGTCAGTGTTGTATATTGTCACTCTGCTTATTTAACTTATGCAGAGTACACCATGCAAAATGCTGGGCTGGATGAATCACAAGCTGGAATCAAGATTGTGGGGAGAGAAATATCAACAACCTCAGATACACAGATGATAACCATTCTATTGGCAGAAAGTGAAGAGGAACTAAAGAGCCTCTTGATGAAGGTGCAAGAACAGAGTGAAAAAGTGGGCTTAAAACTCAACATTCAAAATACTAAGATCATGGCATCCAGTCCCATCACTTCATGGCAAATAGATGGGGAGAAAGTGGAAACAGTGACATTTTATTTTCTTGGGCTCCAAAATCACTGCTGATGGTGACTGCCTGCAGCAATGAAATTTAAAAGATGCTTGCTCCTTGGAAGGAAAGCTGTAACAAACCCTTGTGTGTTTAGTCGCTTCAGTCATGTCCAACTCTTTGTGACCCTACAGACTGCAGCCCACCAAGCTCCTCAGTCCATGGGATTCTCCAGGCAAGAATACCGGAGTGGGCTGCCATTTCCTCCTCCAGGGGATCTTCCTGACCCAGGAACTGAACCAACCTTTCTTATGTCTCTTGCACTGGCAGGCGGGTTCTTTACCACCAGAAAGGTTCTGAGAAGCCCTAGACAAACCTAGACAGTGTATTAAGAAGCAGAGACATCATTTTGCTGACAAAGGTCCAGACAGTCAAAGCTACGGTTTTTCCAGTAGTCATGCACAGATGTGAGAGTTAGATCATAAAGAAGGTTGATAGCCGAAAAATTGATGCTTTTGAACTGTGGTGCTGGAGAAGACTCTTCAGAGTTCGGTGGATGGCAAGGAGATCAAACCAGTCAATCCTAAAGGAAATCAACCCTGAATAATCATTGCAAGGACTGTTACTGAGGCTGACTTGGCCACCTGATGGGAAGAGCCGACTCACTAGAAAAGACCCTGATGCTGGGAAAGATTGAAGGCAGGAGGAGAAGGGGGGGATGACAGAGGACGAGATGGCTGGATGGCATCATTGACACAATGGACATGAGTTTGAGCAAGCTCCAGGTGATAGTGAAGGACAGGGAAGGCTGTGTGCTGCATTCCAAGAGGTCACAAAGAGTCAGACATGACTTAACAACTGAACAAACATGATTCAATTTCTTCACAACAACAAGGTCACAAATGTATTTTCCCAACAAGCTTGATAGTTTTAGCTTTTAGATGAGAACTCTGATTCATTTACAATTAATTTTTTTGAATGGTGTAAGGTGGGACCAAGGTTCCTTCATCCACATGGACAGTCCAATTCTCCCAATATTATTTGCTGAAAAACTTTCCTGTCTCTACTGGATTGCTTTGGCAAACCTGTCAAAAATCAAATAACCATTTGTTGGTTGTTCAGTTGCTAAGCCCTGACTGACTCCTGGCAACCCCACTGACTGCAACACGCTAGGCCCCTCTGTCCTCCACTTTCTCCTGGAGTTTGCTCAAATTCATGTCCATTGAGTCAGTGATGCTCTAATCATCTCGTTCTCTGCTGCCCCCTTCTCCTTTTGCCTTCAATCTTCCCGAGCATCAGGGTCTGGCTCTTCCCATCAGGTGGCCCCAATAACCAAGAACCCACATCTCTTACAGTTTTACAGAACCATCTATTTTAACATTCTCTATTTTATCCTACTTATCTGTTTTTATGACAGAATCACAATGTATTATTATTGTAGCTTCACACAAAGTCAGATAATTTAAGTCCTCAAACACTGTTGATCTTTTTCAAAATTGCTTTGGATATTCTAGGTCCTATGTATTTCCATGTAAATTTTAGGCTAAGTGTGTATATTCTATGAAAAACAAATACATATATTTTTAGGGTTTGATGGAGATTGATTTGATTCAAATTAAACTGAAAGAGAACTTAACACTACTGAGTGCTTCAATAGACAAATATATGTCAGTTTACTGCGTGACAGTTAAACAGGAAGGTTGTCTCAGAGGTGTCTCCATCGGTTTCCTCCTGAGAAAAGGTCCCATTTTCTTTGTTTCTCAGAGGTTGAGTAACTTAAAAGACTGTATGTTGGACACTGAACATTACATGATGGAGATGCTAGATTCCTCCAAGTGTTAACTGGTTTTGTTTTGGCATGTAATTAACTTGTTTGTACTCAAACTGCAAACTCTTAAGTCTTCAAGCAATTTCAATCAGTTTTTACCTTCAGCCAGACTGCACTACCCTACCCTACACACTGAGTTTAAGGATGAGCCTAGTGATTTCGGCAGAGTTTTTTAAAGGAAAACTTGGGGCTTCCCTTCAGTGGCTCTCTCCATATTAGAATTCTCTTGTCATTCATCAGCAACTCTGGTTGTCCTCAATCCCGATCTCTGGTTTTTCAGGCCAGAAAAGGTGAAATTCATATTGAAATTTTAGCTACTCTATCCATTCTGCATGGATAAAAGCAATAAAAACAGAAAATTTGCCTGTCACTTCCATCCAAGGGTCAAATCTCCTTCAAAATGTCTATTCTGTTTACTCTGTAGTGCCTTATTTTTCTTTTTATTCTGAGCAGAGTTGATAAGGTTTATCTGAGGGAGTGCGAGTCTGATAAAAAGAATTATTTATGTGAGAAGAATTCTCTATTTATTTAGTCCTTAATCTTTAAGATTTTGAAATTTTAATATACAGATCTTGTCTTTAAAAAAATATTCTTAGATATTTTAATTGTATGATGCTATTTATAGAATTGTTTTAATATTAATTCCACTTGTTTGCTGTTCATGTATTGAGTATTTAAAGAAAATACAACTCATCTTGTAAAATGCAGCCTTGCTAAATTTACTCATTTGCTTTAGTGACTGTTTTTGTAGATCCCTTGTTTCTTACATAATCACATCATCTACAAATATAAGCGATTTGACCCATTCTTTGAGCTCTTTATCCCTCTTACATCTCATTTCCCTGCCCCACTGCACTGCCTAGGTCCTCAACTATTGATAAAATAATGAACTGAAGAAGACATAAGAATGGATATCCTTGTGCTCTTAGAGAAAACATATTATTTTGTAAGTATAATCTTAAGCTGTCAGTTTTTCAAATGTGCTTTATCAGACTGAGGAAATGTCTTTACATTTCTCATTAGCTGGGAGTGTTTGTCATGAATGGATGATGAATTTTTATCAAATGCTTCTAACCAAGTACAGTGATCACACTGCTTTCCCACTTTGTTAGTGCTCTGAATTACACTGATTAATTTTTGAATATTATAAACTACCCTTTCACTGTTGAGCTAAATCTCACTCAGTTATGATGTGCTCTTTGTATATTGCTGGAAGATACGTGTTAATTTTTTATACCTTTGCTAATGACTAATATTAATCTGTAAATTTTCTCCTTTTTGTGCCATCTTTGTCAGGTTTTGCTATCGGGGTTACAATGACCTCATAAAATAACTGTTTTTCTGAGTTTCTGTGAAATTGATGTTATTTCTTGCACAAATGTTTTAAATTTACCAGTAAAACCATCTGGACCTGGACTTTTCTTTGTGAGAGACATTTTGATTATGAGTTCAGTTTCTTTTTCATTGATATAGGGCTATCCAAATTTTCCACTTCTTCCTGCACCAGCCATAGTAACTATGTTCTAAAATTTGGCCATCACACATTACTGGCATAAAGTTGTTGAAAATATATTCATAGTATGCTTCTAATGTCTGTAGGATCTAGCATAATATTATCTCTATCATTTCATACATAGCTAGTTCACGGCTATGGGCTCTTTCACTCTTATGTCCATCAGTATCATAGCAGAATTTATCAGTTCTACTGATCTTCCTAAAGAATCAGCTTTCGGATTTATTATCTCTATTGTCTCTTTTCTAATCACTGATTTCCTGCTATTTTTATCTTCCTTCTACTTACTATTTTCTTTGAACTTTTCTCATTTCCTAGGTGACATCTTAGATAACTTTTCTAATATAATTATCTAAAGCTATAAATTTCCCTGTTCAGTTCAGTTCAGTTCAGTCGCTCAGTCATGTCCGACTCTTTGCAACCCCATGAATCACAGCACGCCAGGCCTCCCTGTCCATCACCAACTCCAGGAGTTTACTCAGACTCATGTCCATCAAGCCGGTGATGCCATCCAGCCATCTCATCCTTGGTCGTCCCCTTCTCCTCCTGCCCCCAATCTCTCCCCAGCATCAGAGTCTTTTCCAATGAGTCAACTCTTCGCATGAGGTGGCCAAAGTACGGGAGTTTCAGCTTTAGCATCATTCCTTCCAAAGAACACCCAGGGCTGATCTCCTTCAGAATGGACTGGTTGGATCTTCTTGCAGTCCAGGGGACTCTCAAGAGTCTTCTCCAACACCACAGTTCAAAAGCATCAATTCTTCAACGCTCAGCCTTCTTCACAGTCCAACTTTCACATCCATACATGACCACTGGAAAAACCATAGCCTTGACTAGACGGACCTTAGTTGGCAAAGTAATGTCTCTGCTTTTGAATATACTATCTAGGTTGGTCATAACTTTTCTTCCAAGGAGTAAGCATCTTTTAATTTCATGGCTGCAGTCACCATCTGCAGTGATTTTGGAGCCCAAAAAAACCAAGTGTGACACCGTTTCTACGGTTTCCCCATCTATTTCCCATGAAGTGATGGGACCAGATGCCATGATCTTTGTTTTCTGAATCTTGAGCTTTAAGCCAACTTTTTCACTCTCCTCTTTCACTTTCATCAAGAGGCTTTTTAGCTCCTCTTCACTTTCTGCCATAAGGGTGGTGTCATCTGCATATCTGAGGTGATTGAGATTTCTCCTGACAATCTTGATTCCAGCTTGTGTTTCTTCCAGTCCAGCATTTCACATGATGTACTCTGCATATAAGTTAAATAAGCAGGGTGACAATATACAGCCTTGATGTACTCTTTTTCCTATTTGGAACCAGTCTGTTGTTCCATGTCCAGTTCTAACTGTTGCCTCCTTACCTGCATACAGATTTTTCAAGAGGCAGGTCAGGTGGTCTGGTATTCCCATCTCTTGAAGAATTGTCCACAGTTTATTGTGATCCACACAGTCAAAGGCTTTGGCATAGTCAATAGAGCAGAAATAGATGTTTTTCTGGAACTCTCTTGCTTTTTCCATGATCCAGCAGATGTTGGTAATTTGATCTCTGGTTCCTCTGCCTTTTCTAAAACCAGCTTGAACATCTGGAAGTTCATGGTTCACATATTGCTGAAGCCTGGCTTGGAGAATTTTGAGCATTACTTTACTAGCATGTGAGATGAGTGCAATTGTGCGGTAGTTTGAGCATTCTTTGGCATTGCCTTTCTTTGGGATTGGAATGAAAATTGACCTTTTCCAGTCCTGTGGCCACTGCTGAGTTTTCCAAATTTGCTGGCATATTGAGTGCAGCACTTTCACAGCATCATCTTTCGGGATTTGAAATAGCTCAACTGGAATTCCATCAGCTCCACTAGCTTTGTTCACAGTGATGCTTTCTAAGGCCCACTTGACTTCACATTCGGGAAGATGTCTGACTCTAGATGAGTGATCACATCATCATGATTATCTGGGTCGTGAAGATCTTTTTTGTACAGTTCTTCTGGGTATTCTTGCCACCTCTTCTTAATATCTTCTGCTTCTGTTAGGTCCAGACCATTTCTGTCCTTTATCGAGCCCATCTTTGCATGAAATGTTCCCTTGGTATCTCTAATTTTCTTGAAGAGATCTCTAGTCTTTCCCATTCTGTTCTTTTCTTCTATTTCTTTGCAATGATCACTGAAGAAGGCTTTCTTATCTTCTTGCTATTCTTTGGAACTCTGCATTGTTTTATCTACATCCCACTTATTTTACATAGTGTAATCTGATTATCCTTTAGTTCTGATACATATTCTAATTTTGCTCACAGTTTTCTTCTGAATAACCCATGGGTCAAAGAATTATGATAATTTCCATTTTTTAATACATATCTTATTGATTTCTAATTTTGTTCTGTTCTTGGCAGAGAACATACTCTGTTGACTTTTAATCTTTTAAAATTTACTGAACCCTGCTAATAGTCTTTCCTGGTGAGGGTACCATGAGTACTTGAAAAGACTTACTACACCGATTTAGATCTACTTTTCTATAAATATCAAAACAGTAACGTAATTTAGATCTTCCATGTCTTTCCTCACTTTTTTGGTCTTATTTAACTCTTTATAGCCACAAACCTGTGATTCTGATACATTAATTCTATCAAGTTTTACTCATATATTTTTAAAGTTTTATTAACTAGATACATGTTTATTGCTATGGCTTCTCAGAGATGTCATTTTATCATCTTCTGGCCCCACTGCTTCTACAGAAGGTCACATGTCCTTGTTTCCTGGTATGTAACACGTCTCACTGTTCACTGGCTGCTTCCACGATTTTCTCTTTCATGGGTTTGACTGTGACGCACTTGGTGTAGTTTACGTTCATTTACCCCTATTGAGTTTAATGAGGAATCTGACTCTATTTTGATGTGCAGAGTTTCAAGTTCCCCCATGTCTTCAACCCTCTGCCTCAAATGTGAGCAAACTGCTAACGAAATCCTTGTGGCTGGTGGGAATTTTAAACCAAGAAAGTTTGGGTACACACAGGAACACAAGAATTATCAATCCAGCCCCACGACTCCCATTGCTTCTTTCTCAAGTAATTTTTGGACCAGTCTGGAAGCCTGTCTTGCTTTTCCCAAAAGCTTTATCTTATGAGCAATAATCTTTTTCATTCCCTTTTAATATACGTTTGGCTTCATCAGTCTCACATCAAAATCAAGTTTGGGGAGGGATTCATCCCATGTACAGTTCACACAGATCAAGCACATCGGGCACAGCACTAACTTGTTACATATACTAGATCACTTAATCTCCCAACAACCCACAAATAAGGCAGTTAACCCACTTGACAAATGAGATCATCAAAACACAGAGATAAAGTGACATGTCTAAGGTTGTACAGCTAGCATGGGGTGGGGACAGAGGCTGCATTCTTAATTACCAACTCTATTCTGCCTCTTACACAGTTCAATAAAAATAAAAATATGGCAAGATAAAATTAAACCAATAACTTTGGTATAGCATTTTAGATAAGTAAAGCATTACAGAATGTACTTAACTATAAAACTAGAGCAGTCACTATAAGAGTTAATTTCTCAGGAAAAAAACATTCTTTGGACAATGAAATTAGTCGAGTCACTCCTAAATTAAAACAGGAGGAGACAACAGAATTTCCAGAGTCCAGTAAGATAAAAGGGATACTTTTATTCTTCTTGGTTTGAAACAGCTCTTCTTAGAAGCAGAAGAAAGGACCAAGAAATGACTGAAAAAGTTACTGACCTTTCTCTTTAAATGTTATGTTGAAAATACTACTTTGATATCTTGCTAGGTGCTTCTACTGCCTTTGAAAAATAGCAAAATATCCCCCACAAAAATAAAATAGTCCCTATCATTGAAAAGATTTAAATATCAATTCTAAAAATAGTTGCTCAAAATATTTCAAGTTCTTCCAAAAAAACAGAAAATTTTACTTAAAAAAAAAAAAGCCAGCACCAAAGTAGGCTCAAGGACATTTATTTTAATAATAGAGCTGATGGATTTTTAAAATTTATTTTAATATATATTCTGTTTTTAACAATTTAAAAAAAAGTATCCTAAAAAACAAGAAATCCTAACAAAATATAACTATGTGGTCATTTCAATATATTAAATGCATACAAATTAAAACAAGAATTGCACAACAGAATAGAGTTCTGTAAAAAACTCAACTTATTAATCACACATTTTTATGATGCTGTATTTGGCTGTAAAGAAATGATTTTTTAATTTGACAATTTTAACATTAGCATCCTAGAAGATAAAAATTAACTCACATTTGTATACCACTTTGAAGCTGACTGGGATTTTACATGTAGAGGTTAAAATGTTTTACATAATGCAAATTATATAAGCAATTACATAAAAATTATGGGAAAATTACTGTAAGTTAATTACTTTTCACTATAAATTTCTCTTCACTATCTAACTCTGAACTTTTATATCATCCTTAACAAAAATACAGCCTCCCTTAACTTCTTCTCCCCCACTAGCCTAGCAAACTTAAGGTAAACCAAGTTACAGAAAAATTATATCCTCTTAATACATAAAAAGCCATAAACATAAGCAAGGTTCATAAAAAAGTCTGGGATGAGGGAGATAATCAAGAATTTTACATATTTTAGTTCTAATTTAAGCATTATTCATGATAAGTTTCATATGAGTCTCAAGACAACCAATTCACATTGTTTATAATAACCCAAAAGCAAAGCTAAAATAATACTGGATTTTGAGAACAGAGATTGAACAGTTCAAGGGGGGGAGGGAAATGTGATGGTAATAAAAGAAGACTCTATTGTAATAAAATAGTTCCTGGGGAAAAAGCATCATTGGATAATTTAACAGGTATACAGTCAGATTTTTTGTTAAAAAAAAAATTTGTTAAAAAGCTATGCAATTCATGTAGACATATGTAACATTCCTCCATTCTCCCCATTCAGCTTGCTTGTCCCCAGTGTCACTAAATGTGGGTTCCCTAGTTTTCAAGAGGAGAATATAGACAGTTTTTTGAAAAGCTTTTCAGTATTCCCATATCATTATCCTCAAGCAAGCTCTTTTTCAAACTGTTTTCCTCATTTCTGCATAAAATCTCAAAAAGATCACATGGCTGTTCTAGTACACAATATATATAAATATATAAAGTATATATATATAGTATATAAATAAATATATATATATAATTAACAAAGATCTCTTTGAAAAAATTTATTTTACTACTCTGATCTAAATCGAAACTTTTATTCTCTCATTCAATTTTGCTAACTTCAACTCTTCCAGAACGAGGAGGGAAGAGCCCTATAAGGTCAGAAGCCCAAATGCTACCTTTTTCCTGCAGTTAGTTCCTACTGCAAGAGTTTCTCTGGCTGTCCGGCTTGGGTCACTTTGACTCTCCAAGTTGAGCCTCTTGATCTTTTCAAGGTAAGTCAACTTCAACTACCTTAGAAAAGTCCACCTGTCCCGTGGGAAACTTCCACTGATACAGAGCAGCTCAACTGCTCTCTTACTTTTATTTTTAGGCTTTTTCAGGTGACAATCAAGTACCAGTCTATTTATCTCCCATACCTCAATTCAAACTGAGGAGGTCCCTGACACCCCTCAATCTGGATAAAAGGAGAAGGGAAATGCCAGAGCAAAAACCTACTCTCTCCAAGTTTTCATATGGGATCTCCCTCACGAACTCTTTATCATGGCGAGGAGGTCAGTGATAAGTTAAACCTAACAATACTTGTCTCAGCTAATCTTTCCTGCAATTCCTGCATAAATGGTATAGCACCTCAATTCTGACTGTAGGTTACTTGTAACCAGGTCTCAGATTTGGGGGTCTCTGAATATATATAAGAAGTCTCACTTTAACTAGCTGTTACAATTTTACTTCCAGGTAAGATATAAGCAGGTCATACACAGCAAGCTAATGTTCCCTGTTGCAAAAACTCGAGGGAAAAAAGTAACAAAAAAAAATTTATTCAAAGACAACAGTGAGCACAGTGAGCAATTAAAGCAATGAGATCCAAATGAACAAAGACTGAGAGAAGAGAAGACATCTATTCTGGTGAATAGAAAACTGTCTGTGCCATTTCCTCCCCTGGAATCACTTGTACATTCCAGGTACAAGCTGAGCACCAGGTTCAGTCTGGGAAAAGAAACTCTAATGAAGAAAATAAACATGGTCAAACTTGTGACAATCACAAGATTCTCCTCCCTCAAAGATGTCTGCCTTATTTTAAAAATGCAACCATCAGGATCAAGCACCAAACTCAAATTATGGAAGAAGAGTTGATATGAATCTCCCACAATGCTAACGATGGAAATAAATAAATAAAAGGCATGTGCCAGCACAGACTAAAACAAATTAAAATGGCAACCAAGCCTCAGCCCAGATCAGCCACTGAGATTAAAGTGATCAGCCTGTCTACCTAAGAAAAAGTTAATTACTCTTTGGGGAAGGCATCATTTGTAGCATCTAAAAACATGGCTATAATTTTTTAGATGTGTATTATTTTAGCTAGGTTGATTCTAGGCTGTTAAGTGAATTCTTCAAAGCAAAATACATTACATGAATGGGACAAGAAAAGTAAGGATGATGTTTACTGTAATGAGTGTTAAATTTAAATAGATAATAATAAATCTGGGAATAGTTCTGTAATTTTATAAAGGAGCCTAGGTTCTAGGGCAGGTATGTTTTCTCTGATAAGGTAAATGATAAAAATGCCCCATGGAAGAATGTATTATATACATAAAAGGACTTTGAATACCAGGATCCTAACTACCTCAGAAAAAATCAAAATGTAAATGTAGGCATCAGATAAAGGTTAAGGGTCTTAGCAACATGTCTTTCAAACTGTGTTTCACAGGAGCCTAATGAAGTGTTCACCAAAAGTGCTTTCACAACTTATACACAGTTCATACAGCAAATGACAAGTTGGATGCTGAGGCTGATAAGTCTCAAAGTTCTAGTTTGCATTTATACATTGTTTCACTGTTTTGACTAATTGATTTTATAAATAGTTATATTAAATCATGATAGTTATCTGGTAAAAGCATTTACTAAGCAAAGACAGACAATTATAATTCAATATGAGTTTTAGGAGAAAACCTGGAAGGAAAATGAAGACATGGAATACCTGGGAACATTTCAAATAAATCATATTCATGACTATAGTGCTTTACAGCTTATAAACCAATGGTTATAGTATTTCAAAAGACCCCAAAAGAGTACTGTGAAAGAACTCAAGATAGTACTGACCCCTTTCACAGATGAAGAAATAGTAAAAAATACAGTTACATGCCTCAGGATTCTCATTCATCAGTACTGAAGAAAGCTTACAAGTCATCAAACTTCAAATTCAGAGTTCTTTCTGTCATAGTACTCCATATATATTATCTCACACACACATTGATGTATGAGGGAGGAACAATCATTCTTAGTTTCTTCTGAAATAAAAAAGCACTAATTTAAGGAGAACCGAAGGATACTATACTTCAGTTTCTAAAGACTTTTCTTTAATTCTTTCTGGGTTATCCAGAGAAGCAAAAGAGTAGGAATATGAAAATAAAAATAAAAGCTGACAATCTGCATAAAGTTTACTTCAATTACTCTGATGTTTTAAAAATCTGGAAGATGGAAAACAAAATCCAAATGTCTGTGACGGTATTAATAAGATACTCAGTATCCTGGAAGGATATATAAGATAATAGTAATACAACTGGGTGAGGATACGGGGGATGACGGGAGGCAGAGGGAGGAATTTTCCCACTGTATAATCTATGTTTGAATTTGGAATCATGTACAACACATACTACTTTATCTTTTTAAGGAACATTCTTTTTAAAGGAAAAAATATAAACACATGTATTAGAATGTTAAGAAAATGAAAATATTGTTTCCCTGTAACAGGAAAGTTGACTTCAAGGGTTTTAAAAAATATATAAGAATAGTCTACGTATTGCCAAAAAGTTCTTTTTAAACATTTAATTGTGCTGACTCAAAAGTAAAACATACCTTCATAGATAAATATTAGGGAAATATTATAGGACATTTCTCTTTTTAGGTAATCCATAAGTAATCACTATTAACAATTTGGCATTACTTCTTCTAAAGTTTCAAGATTAAACATTAACATTTTTATGCTTTACCAACTTCAGAAAATTCCTATTCCTAATTTGTTAACATGAGCACTGGATTTTATAAAAAGCCCTTTCTAGATCCATTAAGATCAGAGCTTTCATAAATATGAATATGCAGTGCCTCATATTAATGGACCCCCAACAGGTCAATCATACTAGCATTCCTGCAGTAAACCTTACCTACTCATGATTTGGTGGTTTTGTTTTTATAATTTGAGCTTTTTTATTTATAATTTTTGCATCTATTTTTACGAGTAAAATTGGTATAAACTTTACTTTGCTATTCAATTTTACTTTACCATTCAATTCTGGTATAAAATGAGTTATGTAAGTTTCCTTTATAGTTAAGGAAACTATGGGTTATGATTGGATTCACCTAATTCTTTGCTATTAAAAACAATGCTGAAATGAACACCAGAAATCTTTGACCATATTCCTGACTGTTTCTTTAGGATGAACCATCAAAATGTCATAAATGGTCAAACACAAAGTATCACCTTAGGAAAGTCCTTATAATTTATGTTTACAAAAAAAAAATTCTGTATTCCTGCTTATTTATGTACAACAACCATTATCAAATTAGCATTCAGACCTCACAGTCTCTTGTTTTTAACTTTACAAGCTCTCCATCTCCACTGCTGTTTGGATTTTGTTTTTCTGTAGATAATATGCACTGAAAGCCGATTTTTCTTCTTTTGACTGATTCGTTACCTAAACATCAACTGCCATTCTGATTTCTGACTGAGTTGTCTCGAGATGGAAAAGCTTCATGAACCTTTATCCATACTATTCAGCTCACTGTAGCTTAGTAGGTTAAGTTTTACCCATGAATCACTTGGTCACCACATACAACAGTAGGAAGGAAGCAGGGACACAAACGTGCAGCTACAGTGCTCCCTTTCTTCAGAGACAAAGCGACGAAGGCAGAGCTAATTATATGAGATGGGTGGGAGGGACACAGCGTCAGGTCTATGTTCCTACCCACAGTTCACTCTAACAGCAGCAGACGGAGGTGGAGGGCAAGAAACGGTGGACAGTCAATGAGACACTGACCATTTAAGAATATTTGCCATTTTAAAAATTAAGTAATTTATGCTTCAAGTTCATCAATACATGATGAAAACATCCAGGCATCAATACCTAAAGGTATTTTATTAACAACTCACTTGGAATTTAAGCTAACAGACTTACAGTAAACCCATTTTGCATTACATCTTAAATAATTTTGCTTAAGCTGTGGTTTGGATCCCTCCACAATGGGCCCTTTCTGCACCCACTCTCCCTGTTTTACAGTTGATACCATGACGAGCTGACCAAATGTTTAAGGATATTTAGTAGTTAAGAAATGACTAATAATCTGATACAATTCTCAACTATTAACAAGAAAGCAAACTTCAAAAAATATATGGTTCCAAACAGTACAAGAAACAAATTTTTCGATAGATAACAGCCAATATTAAATCTACATTTCTTGCAATATAAAAAAAAAAAAAAAACAAACCCACCAAATTAGACAAGCAAGTTTCTAAGCTTCATGGAACTTTTATTAAAGAGTGAAAAACAAGATACTGGAAACGCAACACTTCACTTTCATTGATCGGGTAAAAGTGTTAGGGAAAAAAAATCTTTAAAGAAAAAGAATGTAAAAAAAAAATCTCTAAAACTAGTGTGTAAAATGAAAAATGGACAAGAAGGAAAAGAAATCTGACTAAGGGGACTTCCACAGTTTAAATACAAAGTCTATACATTTCAATCAAGAGGCTGCTACCTACTGAATCTCCTTAAGAGGCAGGACTGCACAACTCTCCTTGCAGCTCCGCTCCGTCAACACTTCACTGCACTGGCAGCAGAGCCTTAAATGAAGCGGTGCAGAACCACGGCCCCATGTCTTCCTGGACCGGACCACACTGCTCCCTTGGATGAGGAGGAAACATACTATCCAGTCTCCCACCTCCACTCCTGACAGTCTCACAGCCCTTTTCCTCACTTCTTTGCCTGAGACTCTCTGATGTCTCCGCCCTCACCCATGCAGCGCTTCTTCACTACCACGCAGCCTCTGAGGCGGGCCGTCCCCCATCTCCTCCCCTACACTCGCAGGACCCCGGTCAGCGGCCCTTCCCACCGCCACACTACAGCACCACTCTGGGTGAATCAAGCTTCTCCTAACTAAATTCCTCCTTGACATCCATCCAACTCGGCCACCAATCTTTCTTCAGGAGGAAAATTTTCACAAGCTGCAGAATAGGGAAGGCTTCCCACTTTGGACACAACTCCCTGAGCATACATCTTTCAGAATGCCTACTGTATGTTATAAAACTATCTTTCCTATTTTTTCAAGTTTACCTCCCTTACTAGGAAGTAAGCAACTCAACAACAAAGACTATATGTTGATATTAACAACTGTTTACTGAATTGAAATGCCAGGCATCTATAAACATTTCTAAAATGAAAGAATAAACCAGGAAAAGTGACTCTTACTTAAGAAATACATGAAACAAGCAAGGTAAAAGAAATGGATAATTAATCTACCAAACAAGGCAGGAAACATTCTGTTAGTATTTGCAAGTAGATAGGCTGGTGTTACTAGGCTCTATTATCAACAAGCATCCACAGTGTATTTCCCAAAACTCATTAGAAACATGTCAAGTAGAATGGTTTCACATGCCATATGCTAGCCTATGTGTATGACACTGCAAACAATCATTTTAGAAAATGCAATAAACTGACACTCCCTCAAACTCTATAATGTGCACAATTATAGCAGTACAAATTAAAACCACTTGCTACTTTATTTTAAAAAACACTGCTTCTGAGAGTGGCACTACTCTGAAAATGATTAAACGTACACTAATAAAACTTCAACCTCGTAGGTAACACATCCTTCTAATACAAGAGGCAGGTCTTCAAGACAGGTTCTGACCAACCATGACACACAGGAAGCTGTCTTACATATGGTTCTTTGTTAGAAGTAATGTTATAACTCAAATAAAAACTATACAGAATTCATCACAATGTGAGCTGTCTCTGTTAACTCCTTACTTGAAGTTTTGACCAAAGGAGGAGAAAACGGTCAGCCACTACTGTGCTAATGATAGAAAATCTTTGACTCTTTATTCAAATTCGATCACAGAAACTACAAAAGTATACAATGAAGCATTTAGGCAATGAAGGTAAACGAAGGCAGTGAAGATAAAAATACAGTCTAAGTATTTTATTTTGCTTGATTAAACCTTCTCATTGTTCAAGAAAATGATTTATAAAATAAGTCTTAATGAGTCAAACAAAATTAATGTGATAGGTTAAGAACAGCTATCTTATTTTAATAATCACTACTGATTTGAAAGTAAAAAAATTTCAGTAACGTTCCCTTAGATTCCTTTAAGCAACTTTCAACAGTAAGGCCCTCAAATTTCTTATCTAACAACACTTACCTTGGTATGGTAACACATTTAGTATTACAATTCTGAGTGGTGATGGCTTTCTCAAGCTCATCTAATCGTCCTGTTTTCTTCAGCTTCTTCACCAAACTTTTAACTGCTTTCTCACACCACTTTTCTTCCTGTCCATTCTGCTCTCCTCCACCAGCTCCTCCAGATCCACCAGCTGACTTCTTCCATCCCAACAGTCTCTTCACAACTGGTGGAGTGAATGGCAAGATGGACGACATGTTCTTACCAAAAGCGGTGGTCCACTCTAAGAAAATATCCTCCTTAATCTAACCTAGAAGAGACACCAAAAGAATAGTTTAGAGGCTAACTTTACGATCAACCACTAGTTTCAGCACAATACCAAAAGGCAATTACAAGATGAAAGAGAAATTCAAAATATTATTTTCATAAGAGATGTTCAAAAGTTATCTTTTTCATCCTTGAAAATATCTTTACTAATTTAAATGAACTGTGAAAAAAACAAATTCTTCTAAAAACAAGACAATGTTACAAGCGGATAAATATAATACTTTTGCAAGTAAAATCTCATATCTTTATCAACACTGGACAAGTTTCTCATTACCCATACTACTTTATTTTTAATTTTAATAGGATCAATAAAATATTTCACCAAAAGTTTTCCTCACCTTTTGGCATTTCAATCTGTTCTCAAAACTCGTTAACAAAAGATACTTTTTAATTTACAAGCCCAACAACCCCAAAGTTTTAAACTTTCATAGCTAATTATCATAAAGGAAAATCTAAAGTTATAACAAAGGAAAAGGCATCAAGTGTGAAGTAAACAAGAAGGAAGAAATAAAAGTAAAAAGAGTCTGTGAAGAAAAGACTTGGTTCACTTTTACTATCCCCCGAGAAGACTTTTAATTAAGCTTCTTTTAAAAAAATGTTCATTTTTATCTAAGTAACAACACGTATAGGGAATAAAGTCAAATACAGCTCCTTTTCTTACACCAAGGTACAAATTCCTTAAAATCTTTTAAATTTATTTTTGCTATTTATACCTCAGTAATGATAGCCCTTGAAATATCAAGTTTAGATATACTTATCGACTTTTCTACAAGAAAATCAGGATTTACACCACAACCACTTGCTTTCTTCCAGCTTTAAAAATAACTATCTCCCAACTGTAGTTTTGCACCTGATGACATCAGTAGTAAACTACTGTATCATCACGTGCTCCTCTCTGTGCAACTCTCTTCCCTGCAGCTAACCCTGTTAGTGTTTCATTTACCCAGTTTTCTAAGCAGCTACTGCCAATTCTTCCCACACTCTCCACAAGCCTTTCAATTACAATTTAATGTCAATGGCTTTAATCTCAAAGTACGAGATAAGATAATTTGCCACTTGAGGACAGAACTGCAGAGTTCAGATTTGAGAAGAATGGAAAATATTTCAAAATCTAGCTCTGAGAATTCAGTAGAAAATCCAACTACAGCAAAGTGAAATAACAAACTTTATCAGGTATTTGCTAGATTATATACCAGAAAGTATTCCATAAAGGAGTTCCACTTCTAATTAGGATGTAAAAGATCACAACAGATCATTACTTTCACCTTAACAATCAAAACAAGACAGGAAAGATATAAAATCATGGTTTTTCTGAACCCATCAGGAAGTTTAAGATGCAAAGTAACCTGAGTGGAACTAAATTCCAAAAAGTGTTGAGTCTTCATAGAAAAAGGAACCCAAAGATGGTCTCTTTCCTGGTAGAGCAGCTATGGAGGAATAATCCCACCACAGTGAGAATAAGCAGAAATCAACCTAAATTTTAACACATTTCAACACTAACATTTAAGCAGACAAGATATATTAGAATTCCAAGGATTCCACAGAACAAGTCTGCACTACTCAACCACTCAATCCCACAGACCTGCGCCAAGTGTTGGCCAAAATGTGCCAAAGGGTAGAGGACAAGGCTGGAAAGCTAAGATAACCCAAGAAGCTAAAGGTCTTCTTCAAATGCCTTGCAAAGGAAAGTTAAGAGAAAGTAATCCAAGAGATTCCAGACACTTGAGCTGCCTAGGCTGAGGTGGGACAGGAGAGCTGAGACAAAAACTTCTATAGAGATACTCTGTAAACTGAACTACCAAGGCTAGGGTAAGAAAGGATTGCTGAGAGAAAGCACTGGAAGATACAAGAGCCTGAGGGCAGCACTCCAGAATCACAAAAACCCAGAGAAAAACAGAGAAATCACCCACAGTTCAGAAAGCTGATGGCTCAGATACAAAGTACAGGGAAAGAACTAAAATTACAATAAGACAACAAATCTTGTAGAATGTGAAGTCTTAACCCTACTCTTAAAACACTTGAGCTAATCAAGCTAAAGTTGCAAACAAGCCGAGAACTAGGTCAACTACACACACATCTTATCACTTAGCCTCGCAAGAAATGATGGGCCATTGCACTGATTTTACAAACATTCAGCATTCACTCAAAAATTACAAGACAGAGAGAGGAGCAAACCACAGTCAGAATAGGATAGTATTCATATAATCAGATCAGAGGGTCTAGATTTGGAGATTACCAGACATACTTTTAACTATGATGAAAACTGATGGAAGAGATAGACAGCATGAATAACCAAACAGAGATTTTCATCACAGACACTGAAGCTATAAAAAAAGATCACAGGGAAATGTGAGAAATGAAAAATACAATATCAGAAATTAAAGATCTCTTTAGATGGATTTAGAAACAGACAAAAATAAGCAGTGAATTTGAAGACAGGCCAAATTAAAGTGCTCAGATTTAAACACGAAGAGAAAAAAAAAGTGTGGAAAAAAATCCCAGAACATCCAACATCAAATGTGAACTTGGGTTTGAGTGGAGTATAACTGGGGTCCCAGGAGATAAATGGGGCAGAAAAAGCATAAGAAGAGGTAATGGTCAAGAACACTGCCAAATTGATATCAGACATCAACCCATAGATGCAAAGGAAACAGCTAACAGTCAATCTGCTGAATATTTCAACCTACTGAATATTAAAGATAAAAGTAAAGATAACGGAGAGCTCCTTCCCGTTAAGCGGCCATCTCACATGAAACAAAGCCTTCAGCCAGGACAGTAGATGCAGGAAAGCCTCCCACTTCCCAGGCCCAAGGGAAGAGCCCTGCCTCAGAGGGAGGAGCAGAACCCGATCTAGGAGGGTGGGGGTAGCAAAACCTACTTGCGCACCTGCCACATGACAAGCTGCTCACGTGTAGCATCCCTACCGTCTACTCCTAGAGGAAGGCAGGAAATAGCTCCACCAGCAGCAGCAGACAAACGTGCCCTGATGCTGAAGAATGAGCACAAAGAAAAGCTATCTGAAAACGCTTCCTAAGACCTACCTGACTTCACACTCAGCATGCCTGGCTCTAGATGAGTGACCACATCGTCGTGGTTATCCAGGTCATTAAGACTTTTAAAATATAGTCTTTCTGTGTATCTTTGCCACCTCTTCTGCTTCTGCTAGGTCCTTACAATTTCTATCCTTTATCATGCCCATCCTTACATGAAATGTTCCCTTGGTATCTCCAATTTTCTTTGAGAGATTTCTAGTGCTTCCCATTCTGTTGCTTTCCTGTACTTCTTCGCATTGTTCACTTAAGAAGGCTTTCTTATCTCTCCTTACTATTCTCTGGAACTCTGCATTCAGTTAGTATCTTTCCCCTTCTCCCTTGCCTTTTGCTTCTCTTCTTTCCTAAGCTATTTAGAAAGCCTCCTCAGACATCACTTCATGGCAAATAGATGGGAAAACAATGGAAACAGTGACAGACTTCATTTTCTTGGGCTCCAAAATCACTGCAGATGGTGACTGTAGCCATGAAATTAAGACACTTGCTCCCTGGAAGAAAAGCTACGACAAACCTAGACAACGTATTAAAAAGCAGAAATCACTTTGCCGACAAAGGTCCGGATAGTCAAAGTTATGGTTTTTCCAGCAGTCATGTATGGGTGTGAGAGTAGGACCATAAAGGCCGCTGAACGCCAAAGAATGATGCGTTTGAACTGTGGTGTTGGAGAAGACTCCCGAGAGTTATTTGGACAGCAAGGAGATCAAACAAGTCAATCATAAAGGAAATCAACCCTGAATATTCACTGAAGGACTGATGTTGAAGATGAAGCTCCAATACTTTGGGCCAGCTGATGCGAACAGTCAACTCATTAGAAAAGACCCTGATGCTGGGAAAGACTGAAGGCAAGAAGAGAAGGGGACAACAGAGGATGAGATGGTTGGATGGCATCACCAACTCAACGGACATGAGTCTGAGCAAGCTCTGGGAGATGGTGAAGAACAGGGAAGGCAGGCGTGCTGCAGTCCACGGGGTTGTAGAGAGTCTGACACGACTGAACAACCAAACAACAACTTCAGACAACCGCTCTGCCTGCTTGCAGTTCTTCTCCTTTGAAATGGTTTTGGTCACCACTTCCTGTACAATGTTACCAATCTCCGTAACACTGTAGTTCTTCAGATCTAATCCCTTATATCTATTTGTCACCTCCACTGTATAACTGTAAGGGATTTGATGAAGCTCATACCTGATTGATGCTGTGGTCACCCACCTAGAGCCAGACATTCTGGAGGGTGAAATCATTGGGCCTTTAGGAAGCATTACTACAAATAAAGCTAGTGGAAGTGATGGAATTCCAGCTGAGCTATTTAAAATCTTAAAAGATGATATGCTGTTAGAGTGCTGCACTTGATATGTCAGCAAATTTGGAAAACTCAGCAGTGGCCACAGGACTGGAAAAGGTCAGTTTTCATTCCAATTCCAAAGAAGAGCAATACCAAACAGTGTTCAAACTACCATACAACTGTGCTCATTTCACATGCTAGCACGGTTATGCTCAAAATCCTTCAAAGCTAGGCTTCAACAGTATGTGAACCAAGAAGCTCCAGATGTACAAGCTGGATTTAGAAAACACAGAGAAGCCAGAGATAAATTGCCAACATACACTGGATCATAGAGAAATCAAGGAAATTTCAGGAAAACATCTACTTCTGCTTCACTGACACTAAAGCCTTTGATTGTGTGGATCACAACAAACTGTGGAAAATTCTTAAAGAGATGGGAATACCAAACCACCTTACCTGTCTCCTGAGAAACCTAAATACATGTCAAAAAGCAACGGTTAGAACTGGACAAGGAACAACAGACTGGTTCAAAATTCGAAAAGGAGTTTGACAAGGCTATCTATTGCCACCCTGCTTATTTAAGTTCTATATAGAGTGTATCACGTGAAATGCTGGGCTGGATGACTCACAAGCTGGAATCAAGACTGCTGGGAGAAATACCAACAACCTCAGAGAGTGGATGACACCACTCTAATGGCGTGAAGTGAGGAGGAACTAAAGAGCCTCTTGATGAAGGTGAAAGAAGGAGAGTGAAAAAGCTGGCTTAAAACTCAACATGCAGACAACTACGGTCATGGGAACCGGTCCAATCACTTCATGGCGAATAAATGGGGAAAAGTAGAAACAGTGGCAATTTTTCCAAGGGGCAAAACTGGTTTACTGCTGCTAAGTCGCCTCAGTCGTGTCTGACTTTGTGCGACCCCATGAACGGCAGCCCACCAGGCTCCCCCGTCCCTGGGATTCTCCTGGCAAGAACACTGGAGTGGGTTGCCATTTCCTTCTCCAATGCATGAAAGTGAAAAGTGAAAGTGAAGTCGCTCAGTCGTGTCTGACTCTTCGTGACCCCATGGACTGCCGCCCACCAGGCTCCTCCGTCCATGGGACTTTCCAGGCAAGAGTATTGGAGTGGGGTGCATGTTTACCAGTTTAAAAGAAAAAAAAAAAATCAAGCACCTCATTTACAGTATACAAGAAAAATCCTTATGATTCTCTTAACTGATGCAGGAAAAGAGAAGCACACAACAATGCTAATCTAACATCTATTGTTTAGTCACTACGCCGTGTGTGACCCTTTCGTGAACCCATGGACTATAGCCCACCAAGCTGCTCTATCCATGGGATTTCCCAGGAGAGAATACTGGAGTGGGTTGCCATTTCCTTCCCAGCAATCTTCCTGATTCAGGGATGGAACCTGAATCTCCCGCACTGGCAGGCCAGTTCTTTACCACTGAGCCACCATGGAAGCAATTTAGTATCTATCCATGATCAAAAACTCTTAAAGAGAATTAGAAACAGAGACGAACAAGAAGTTCTTTATTCTGGAAAAGGATAACTGAAAAACTACAGTTGGCAACATATCTAATGATGAAACAACATTAAGTCTCTTTCCCTTATGACTGAGGATAAGACAAGGATGCCCACAGCCACCATTCTATTCAATAACGCACTGGACATTCCAGCCACTGCAATAAGGCAAGAAAGAAGTAAAACACATAAAGACTGGAAAGAAAGAAGTATATTCTCTGGTGATATGGTGGTTTCTATTGGAAACTGCATAAAAATCTATAAGAACACAGGTAAAATTAGCAAGTGAGCCAGTAAGGTTTTATGATAGAAGGTCAACATATAAAACTAACTGTATCTCTACGTACAAGCAAAGAACAAATGGAAAAGGAAATTTAAAGAAATACAATACATAACTGCAACAACAAAAAACCTGTAGGTCCATCTAAATAAAGATACTCAGGACCTTTCTACTAAGAAATGCAAAATATTGCTAAGGTAAATGAGAGAAGACTGAAATGAATCGAGACCATGTTTATAAAGAGGAAGACTCAATATTATTTAAATGTCTATTCTCCCCAGTTTGACATAAATGCAGGCCCTGTTGAAATTTCAGCAGGATTTTTTTTTTTTTAAGAAATCAATATGCTGATGCTAAAATTCCCATGGAAACAGGAGATCTAGAACAGTAAAACCAATCTTGAAAAATGAATGATTTTGGAGGACTTATAACACCTTATTTCAAGACTTAGTAATCAAGATCATAGAGTAGGCATAAGAAAAATAAACAGTGAAATACAAGAGTTCAGAAATAGACACACACATATACAGTCAACTCATCTGCTACCAAGTGAAGCGAAAGCCACTCAATTGTGTCTGACTCTTTGCAACCCCATGGACTATACTATACTGGAATTCTCCAGGCCAGAATACTGAAGTGGGTAGCCTTTCTCTCCTCCAGGAGATCTTCCCAACCCAGGGATTGAACCCAGGTCTTCAGCATTGCAGGTAGATTCTTCACCAGCTGAGCCACAAGGGAACCCCAGTAGTGGAGTGGACAGCCAATCCCTTCTCCAGCAGTTCTTTCTGACCCAGGAATCGAACCAGGGTGTCCTGATTGTAGGTGGATTCTTTACCAACTGAGCTATCAGGGAAGCCCTTGCTACCAAGATTTCCAAGGCACCAAGTCAATCTATTTTCAACATTTTTTCAACAACATGGAAAACAGTAAGCCTCAATCACGATCTTATACCATCCTCAATGGGAAAGGAAAATCTTATCTCCAGAGGGAAACAAAAAAATACTTTTATGTCCTTAAGATATAAAGAGCACTAACCATAAAAGAACTATAACACAAACCTCATCAAAACTTAAAATGTTTGCTTACCTAAAGACACCTTTAAAAAATGAGTAAGTCACAGATTAGAGAAAAAATGTTATAAATATATATGGCAAAGGACTACTATTCAGAATATATAAAGAACTGAAAGTCAAAGAAAAACGTGAACTCTGTTTTTAAAAAAATAGGCAAAAGAGAAATTTCAGATATTTCATGAAGAGGATACAGGAGTGCAATAAGCACATTAGGAGATGCTTAATATCAACATTCTTCAGAAAAATACAAGTTAAAATCGCAATGCATTTCACATCTAAAATGGTTTTAAAATATTCTGACACCACCAAATGCTGGTGAAGACATAGAATCTACTAGTTTGCTATTGCTGCTATAACACATTATCACAAACTCAGTGCCTTAGAACAATACAGAGTTACCGACATAAGTCTCAATAAATTAAAGAAAGTCAAAGCATCGTCAGGATCGGTTCCCTCCGAAGAGTCTAAGAGGAGACTTCGCTTCCCTCCCCTCAGCTCCTGCAGGCCTCCTGCACCCCTTGGCTTTGCCCCATTCCTCCATCTTCGAAGCACATCACTTCCATCTCTGCCTCCACTGTCACACCGCCTCCGCTTTCTATAACCAAACGTCCTCCCACCCTCCTGTTAGGAAACCTGTGATTACATTTAGGGTTCATCCAGGCATTTCCCCAAAACCTCCACAGCTCAAGATCCTGAACCACACCTGGCAAGTCCCTTTTGCCATATCAAGTAATATTCACTGGTTCTGGAGATTAGAACATGGGTGTCTTTGGGGACCATTACTCGGCCTCACATGTGTACCAGAATGCTCACACCCTATTGATATGAGTGTAAAATGGTTCTGCACCTTTGGAAGACTGGCAAGCTCCTACAAAGTTCAACATACATCTACCCTATATCAAAATAATTTCACTCCTAGACATATGTTCAAGAAAAATGAAAACTTAGGTTCACAAAAAGAAACTTGTACAAGAATGTTCACAGCAGCCATATTCACAATGGCCCAAAACTGGAAATGGCCCAAATACCAAGAAAACAGGGGGAAAAAAATTTTAATTGCCGTATGTTCGCACAATGGAATACTGCTCAGCAACAAAAATGAGTGAACTATGTATATACTTCACAACACAGATGAATCTCAAAACGATCATGTTAGGGAAAAATGATAAAGTTATTACTTAAGAACAAAACATACAAAATATATACTGATTCCACTTATGACTTCTAACAAACAGGGAAACTAATGTAGCGACAAAAGTCAAAATAACTATCTCAGGAAAAGGCAGGAACACACAGAGGAATGCTTGGCCAGAGGCACAAACACCTTTCTGGCGTGACAAAATTGTTTTCTATCTTTTTTTGAGTAGTAATTCCATGTGAGTACACAATTACCAAAACTCACAGACTGAAAATTTAAGGTTTGGGCATTTGTCACGTGTAAATTACAGCTCAAAAAAATTAAAAAGCACCTAAACAAATACACTAAGAAGTTCCAAATAAGCAAAATTAAAAAGGTTTCTTAACTAAAAAAGTTACCAAACCTTCAATATGCCAACTCATACTGAAGTTTCAGAAGGGAGGCGGTGGCAGCTGGCCAACAATGTATGTAAGCCTGCACGTGTCTGCCCACAACCCGGAGGTGAGCCTCTACAAGCACTTCTAGGTGTACGTTGGGGAACAGGGACAGGTGTGGTGGGAGGCGGGGTTGTTATCTAAGAACAAAAACTGAGAGCCCAAATGACATCCAATCACAGACTTAACTGGGGCAGTGGTGGCAAGGCTGCTGTACAACGAGAATACGCTTACTATTCAATAAGCAAGCGTAACTCTCAAAAAAGGACTCTGAATTCTCGAAAGGTCATTCTCAAAAATGATCTTCCAGCTAAAGATACTGAGGCCTTGGTATAGTTTGCTAGAAAATAATGGTCACAACCTAATTATCAATAATTATAATCATGTTCATTCCCCTCAAAAGGAAAAAACAACAGGTCCCCAACCTAATTCAGGAGCCTGTCCCAAGGATCCCAAATATCATAGATTTACTTGGCCATAGTAACTTTTTTATAGGGACATCTCTGGAATTCCACATAGCAACACTGTCCTGACATCCTTGATAGCCCAACTGTGATTTAGATGCTAAAAATTTGAAAGGAGTCAAAAAATAAGATTATGTGACTTCCTTTAAAGTTTTCCCACTGTGAGGGAAGTAAAGAACAATGAGAATTGCACAGCAGATAGCACATTAAGCTGTCTAGAGTGACAGACGCTGTAAAAATGCACACAAATAAACATACATAAAAATGCTATATATTATAGTATACTAAATATTATAATCGAAAATACTATAGTATATAAAACTACAACCTGACAAAATAAAGCAGACACATAAAACTTCACCAAACACATGTAGACATTTACAAACCAACGCAGACATTTGCAACTAACAGGCAGCAAAAAGCGTATCTGGCTACGTTTTAAACTCTGCTGAGCTCCTCCTGTGTGTCCCAAAGCATGCTCTAGTGGAGCCAGCTGCATGAGCCTCAATACCATGTGACAGTCCTATCCGAGCGCTGAGAACACGCTTATTAATTCAACCTCTGGAAGGGAGACGTATCACAAAAGCAACAACAAAGCAGAAGTGTGATGAGAGAGAGAGAACGAACAGCAGGCAGAAAGTTCAGTATGTTTGAGAGACAGGAAACGTTTTAGGAGTTACAAAAAAAGAAAAATAAATGCAGGTATTGCTGGAACACAGAGTACAAGGAAGCAACAAGGTAGCAGAGAGGGAAAAGCGAGGCCGGTCCAATTTAAAACACTGAAGACAGAAGTTACCGCTAATATTAAGAGCATTACTTCAGTGATTGCACAAACAATTCACATGTGTTACTGGCCAAGTGGCTATAGACAGTTTAGGGAAAAGGAGGATTTGAAGATAATGGTCACTAACCAGTGTAAACTAAGCAGCACGGAATGGTGCATTAATCACTATTCAGAACACAGAAACAGAAGCCAATCTGAAAACAGGTTACAGGGTCAGTACTAATACACGGCCTTACTCGTGTTCATCACATGACCAGGGGCAACAGAAAACACAGCAGAGGCCCAGCAGAGGGTAGTCAGCGGAGGAGAGTGCACACCCAGGCAAGGCCGAGCATGCAGCCCTGCGGAGAAGGCTCGCGTTCAGAGGACTCTCCAGGCGCCGGACAAGCGCCACACCCATTTTATCCTTAGAACAAAACTTACTCCTAAGTTAGAGGAAAGAGCCCTGTTCCTTGCGAAAAACTGCCAAAACAAGCAAATACAACAAGATGCTATCTAAAAGTGCCTATACCTTTAGTTCAATTAATTCAGCCCATGAGAATTGCAGCTAGGAAAATGAATAAAAATCAAACATTTATATTACCAGCAAAATGAAAGGGATTCCCAGTGTCAGGAAGAACCTGAGTAAAAACAGGGTCTCTGTTTCACTTTTGTTAGGAAAAATGTTTATTGTGAGTTAAGATGTATTCTTAGGGATTTGAAAACTTTCTATAAAGTCTTTTATAAAAACTTTTTTCTTCATGGAAATGAAACATGGAAAGTTTAAACCTATTCTGGGTCATCTGAGTGACCTCATGACCTAGTACGGCCATGATCTCAGTGTCCCATGTCTTAGAAAGAGCAGTTATGATCACTTCGGAACTACGTGATCACTTAAAGTTACCAGTCTTAACTTGTCATGTCTTAGTAATCATGGCTGGTTAACTCCTGGCTAATTATCTCTGGAGAATTTTTCAGTTATGCAATAAAATAATTTTTGCAGTAATGCTAATTAGTTGGGCATTTTAAATAGCTAAGTTATCATATATTTGGCCAAAAGTTTTGAAATGTAAACAGACTGAGTTTAGGTTTTTATAAGGTATCGATTTCTGCATGTTCCAACTTGAGGACAAAATAGAGTAAGAAAACAAGAAAATTAATTTATGATTAAGTTATCAAAATATGAATGAACCTTTTATATCATACAGATTTTCTTCAATAGTGTGGTAGCAAGCTCTGTACTCAAGTCAGAAATGTTTTTCTCAACATCTGCAAAAATTGAAAAGTTCAGATACTAACCCTGCTCCTAATTCCAGCTGTGGTAAACACACTGCAAATTTCAACAGAATAGGAAATCTTCACTTCACAGCCAAAGATGAAAGCTTATCAAATGATGTTTTAGTACAATTACGATTTCAAGATTACTCACTGGAAAGTTTCAGTTAAGAGGTCTGATTATCCCGAACTAGCAAATAAAGCCCTCAAGTTATTAATAACTGTAAAACAGTTCTGCAAATGGCATTCCTTACATTTCAATTTGCTATTCTTTGTATACTGTTTTTTATTCTGATAAAAAACCCTATCAACTGAATGTGTATTACAAAAAAAAAACCCTCCAAATCCTAGAATTTTTTTTTCATTTCCTTACATTGTCTTTTAGCATACAAATTTATACTTAAATCAAAATACCTTATGATACAATTTTGTTAATTTCTAAAGAGATCTCTTTCTGCATTCAAATGTAGTAGCAAACATTTACTAACTGCTTACTCAATGACACAACACATTAGTCTTAACAGGTAAGCATTAACTCATTTAATTCTCTTTAAGAATTCAGTGGGGTGGGTACTGTTATTTACAAATGAGGAATCTGAGACACAGGTACCTTGATTTTTTTAAAGATATTGCTCCTTCTAGATATTCATATAGTTTACATTTGTTTTTCACATTTAGGATTTAACTTATCAGGAATTTCCATTTAAGGGGTGAGAGGGCAATCTCAGTATCTCCTTTAAGGATGCCTATCTTACCAGCGTGTGTGTGCACGCTTAGTCTCTCAGTTGTGTCCAACTCTTCTCAACTCTTCTGGACTTAAGTTAGCCCGCCAGGCTCCTCTGTCCAAGCGATTTCCCAGGTAAGAATACTGGAGTGGGCTGTCATTTCCTCCTCCAGGGG
Source organism: Ovis aries (assembly GCF_016772045.2). Taxonomy (NCBI): domain Eukaryota; kingdom Metazoa; phylum Chordata; class Mammalia; order Artiodactyla; family Bovidae; genus Ovis; species Ovis aries. The sequence continues at coordinate 47,897,110 of NC_056076.1, forward strand.
ATCTTACTGACCCAGGGATGGAAACTGGATCTCCTGTACTGCAGGCAGATTCATGACCACTGAGCCACCTGGGAAGCCCATTTTATTAGCACCACTTATTAGTTTATCTTTTCTTTACTAATTCAAAATGCCACTCCTGTCACATACCAAAGCCCTGTAAATAAATGTCTCACTGGGGACTTCATATTCCGCCCCCTGGCGTGCTTATTCATACCTACGCTACTGCTACTGCTTTCAGGCAAGTTGCGATATTTGAGAAGCGAGTCCTCCCTCACTCCTTTTTTAATTTGGATGTTACTTCTAATTTGATGGACTTCCCTGGTGGCTCAGTAGTAAAGAACTGGCCTGCCAATGAAGGCGGCTCGGGTTCGATCCCTGGGTTGGGAAGATCTCCTGGAGAAGAAAAAGCTCCCCGCTGCAGTATTCCTCCTGGGAAATCCCCTGGACAGAGGAGGCCGGTGGGCTACACCCACGAGGCTGCAAGAATTGGATGCACCTTAGTGACTTCGCTTCTCCAGTGGCTCAGCTGGTAAAGAATCTGCTTGTAATGTGGGAAACCTGGGTTTGATCCCTGCGTTCGGAGGATCCCCTTGAGGAGGGAACAGCTACCCACTCCAGTATTCTGGCCTGGGGAATTCCACGGATGGTATATAGTTCATGGGGTCACAAAGAGTCGGACACGACTGAGCGACTTTTAATTTCACTTTAATGACTAACAATGACTTTTAATTTGATGTTGTCAGATTCCACCAAAACCCTATAGAACTTTGGAAGTGCAATGAATTTGTAATTTATGACACTGTATTACTTATGAAAAATGAGATATTTCCACTTATTTTGGACTTAATACCCATCAGTAAGTTGTCTAATTTTCTGCATTAAAGGTGTTACACATCTCATTAAATTTATTTTTTCCTCCAGTTATCTTGAATTTTATTGTGGCTAGAGTTTTTTTTAATAAGTATTTCAGTCATACAAAAATATATATTGAAATACCCTTGGATCTCCCATCCAGCTCTGTCAACTCTTAGCATTTTGTAGTATATGATTAGATATGAGACATGACAGATGGATTCAGCTAAAGTCCCCTATGAACACCTTTATTATCCCACTGTCCTTCCTCTTGCTTCTCAAGAGACAGCCATGATTTTGACTTTCCCCAATGGTCATTAAGAGGTTTTGATACACGTGGTATCCGTAACAATAAAGTTTTGCACACTTCTATAAATTTGTGTCAAACTCTGACACTGCTCATGTCGCTGCATTTCTTTCATGCCGATAGATACATAAATAATCTTCAACTCTAGGGCATTCATTTTAGCTGTCATACAGCATTCCACTGTATGACTCCAACACAGTTCCGTGTCTAGTCTCCTTCTAAAGAGGAGGTTGTTTCCAATTATCCATTCTTACAAGCTCCCATCAGTAGTCTGGCACATAACTTCTCATTCATAAGGAGAGCTCTTTAAGGACAGAAACTTCTGAACTTTCTGATCAAAAAAGAAACCCCACAGCGAGAAAAACGATTTTTCACTGCAGCGCCCCCCCACACACACTTAAAACAGGCATTTTATTATGTTATCCTCTGCCATCTCTCTAAATTGAGGGTTGTGAACTACTAATAACTATGAAATCAACTTAGTTGATCCCGAGCAGTAGCTTTTTTAAAAAAACAGAAAAGAAAAAAATAAACAGAATACAGTAGAAAATAGATCACACTCAATTCCAAAAATTTTAATTCAGCCTGTGTCTCATATAATATCAATATATTTCCCACCATGGAAACATATGGAAAACAAGGCCTTAGGACATATACCAACAAGTAGAAATGCTGCCCGGCAGGACATGCACATATACATCTTTACCAAGTACTAACAACATGATTACACTAATTGTCATTCCCACCAGGGAAAAATGAGTTCCTATTTTATCCACTATCATCAACACATTATTTGGTCCCTCAAACTTTCATCAAAAGCATGACTGCAACAGAGAGGAGGGCTGTCAACACTTAGCATTTCCCCAATTACAAAAAAATTTGAGAATATTTTCATGTTTACTGATTTTTCAGGATCCTGCTCCTTTGAATCATTTGTTCACATTCACCATCTTTTACTTGTCCCCGAGCTTAGTCACTCAGTCGAGTCCAACCCTTTGCAACTCCATGGACTGTAGCTCACCAGGCTCCTCTGTTCATAGAATTCTCCAGGCAAGAATTCTGGAGTGGGTTGTCATTTCCTTCTGCAGGGGAACTTCCTAACCCAGGAATTGAATCAGGGTCTCCTGCATTGCAAGCTGATTCTTTACCAGCTGAGCTACCTGGGAACTCTTCATATAATCATCTTTTGTTAATTACACAAGCCACATATATCTTCACCTAGCAAGTGATTTTTAATGGCCTTTTTAAAATGAAGTATTTCACTTTAAAGTGCTCAAATTTATCAGTATTTTAAGTTATGTATACACTTATACCTTCTTGGATCTTTCCATATGCTGTCACCTTTTAAAAGTCAAATTGCAAAGTTTTGCTGTTCTATTTGGCTGCAATCTATTTTGGTGTGTGATGCAGGGCAGGTATCTTCTCCCCAACAGAAATAATCAAGTACACCAGTACCATATACTGAATCACTTCCCTAGTGATTACAAACGCTACTGTGTTTCTAGGCTTTTTTTTCTTTCCTTCCATTAGTCTATATCTGAAACAAATACCATCATGTCTTAACCATTAAAGCTACAGAATTATGTCTTGGTATCGGACAAAATGAATTCTCTTTCACCTTTCTGCGATTTTACTTGGAATGACACAACTTACAAATAAGTAGAGGAAAATTGATTTTTATGATACTGTATCTTCTATTCATAAACACAAGTATATTTTCTTATAATTGAATATTATATGGGTCTTTAAATTTTTTCCATTAAGGTCCCACATGTTTTTATTTTTTCCTAGGTATTTTGTAGTTTGTGTTGCCATTTTAAAGGGTGTCTTTTTTAAATTCAGATTTTGCTTGTTGCTGGCATTGGTTTTTGAGCCTTGAACGACAACATTAGAGATGCTGAGCCTCCACGCATTTGAAAATTCACATGTCACTTTACAGTTAGCCCTCTATATCACAGTTCTACATTTGAAGATTCAATCGTGAATGGGGTAGTTACATAGTTACTGGGGGGAAAAAAAAACAAACACAGAAGTGGACAGGCACGGTTCAAGTGTCAACTGTATTAACTTAAAAAAAAAATCAACTTTATTGAGGCAATGCTTACATACAATAAAATGCACAAGATGTTAAATATATAATTCAGTGAGTCCTGATAAATATATACCTCCATATAACCACCATCCCTGTCAAGATACAGAATATTTTCACTGTCTCAGAAAGTTTCCTTGGATCCCTTCTGAGTCAATATACCCTTCATATTCCTGATTTATATCAAAGCAATTTTCATCTGTTACAGAAATTCACAAAGTTGTAATCATGCCACAGGTACACTTCTATTTTTTTTTTTAACAAAGACCATTTACTCAAATTATCAAGTTCCCTTATATTCCTAATTTTCTAAGAAGTTTTGTTAAGAATAAGTACTAAATTTTATCATCTGCTTTCCTCCACCCATTGAGATTATCATAGAGCTTTTTCCTCTTTTGATGTGTTAATGTGATGAATTTCATTTATAGGTTTTCTAATGTTTAATCATTTTTACGTTTTGAGACAAACCCTAGTTAATCACAGTGGCTTTTTTCTTATGAGCAAATACTAACATCTTATCTAAAATTTCATTGCTGTGCTTATTATTGAGGTATAGCCTGTATGTTTCCCTTCTGATACTACATCTGTCCTGACGGCTCGTGGTACTAAGATTATAGTAGCCCAGCAAAATGATTTTTTCTCATATATTCATTCACTGCATCTCTTCTCCTATCAGGACTCAGACCACGTAACATTTTACATGACACTGGAATTACTGGTTCTTCCTAAGTTTCGTAGAACTTGCCTATCTGGGATTTTCATTTGGGGTTTGGATTTTTTGAAATTTTTATTTAATTTCATTTCTTTGTATTTTCTAACTATGAATTAAGATTTTAAAATTATAATCAGGTTTCCTATCCTTAAGCCACTTTTGGTAATTTATTTTGCTAGAGATTTCCATTCAACCTGTTTTCCAATCTAAAGGCAAAAAGCTGTTCACATGTCTCAGTTTTGAAACCACAGTTTGTCTGCAGTCCTATCCCTGTTTCATTTCTAATGTATTTGTGCTCTTTTTCTCCTCTATCCATCTCAGCTAACTTAGTCTTTTCAATTTAGCACCTCAGGTTTCAGTTCAGTTCAGTCGCTCAGTCATGTCCGACTCTTTGCAACCCCATGAATCGCAGCACGCCAGGCCTCCCTGTCCATCACCAACTCCCGCAGTTCACTCAGACTCACGTCCATCGAGTCAGAGATGCCATCCAGCCATCTCATCCTCTGTCGTCCCTTTCTCCTCCTGTCTCCAATCCCTCCCAGCATCAGTCTTTTCCAATGAGTCAACTCTTCGCATGAGGTGGCCAAAGTACTGGAGTTGCAGCTTTAGCATCATTCCTTCCAAAGAAATCCCTGCGTTGATCTCCTTTAGAATGGACTGGTTGGATCTCCTTGCAGGCCAAGGGACTCTCAAGAGTCTTCTCCAACACCACAGTTCAAAAGCATCAATTCTTCGGCACTCAGGTTTCTTCGTAGTCCAACTCTCACATCCATACATGACCACTGCAAAAACCATAGCCTTGACTAGATGGACCTTTGTTGACAAAGTAATAGCTCTGCTTTCCAATATGCTATCTAGGGTGGTCATAACTTTTCTTCCAAGGAGTAAGCATCTTTTAATTTCACGGCTGCAATCACCATCTGCAGTGATTTTGGAGCCCAAAAAAATTAAGTCTGACACTGTTTACACTGTTTTCCCATCTATTTCCCATGAAGTGATGGGACCAGATGCCATGATCTTCGTTTTCTGAATGTTGAGCTTTAAGTCAACTTTTTCACCCTCCTCTTTCACTTTCATCAAGAGGCTTTTAGTTCCTCTTCACTTTCTGCCATAAGGGTGGTGTCACCTGCATATCTGAGGTGATTGATATTTCTCCCAGCAATCGGATTGCAGCTTCTGCTTCTTCCAGCCCAGCGTTTCTCATGATATACTCTGCATAGAAGTTAAATAAGCAGGGTGACAACAGACAGCCTTGAGATACTCCTTTACCTATTTGGAACCAGTCTGTTGTTCCATGTCCAGTTCTAACTCTTGCTTCCTGACCTGTATATAGGTTTCTCAAGAGGCAGGTCAGGTGCTCTAGGATTCCCATCTCAGAATTTTCCACAGTTTATTGTGATCCACACATACAAAGGCTTTGGCACAGTCAAGAAAGCAGAAATAGATGTTTTTCTGGAACTCTCTTGCTTTTTCCATGATCCAGAGGATGTTGGCAATTTGATCTCCGGTTCCTCTGCCTTTTCTAAAACCAGCTTGAACATCTGGAAGTTCACAGTTCATGTATTACTGAAGCCTGGCTTGGAGAATTTTGAGCATTACTTTACTAGCATGTGAGATGAGTGCAACTGTGCGGTAGTTTGAGCATTCTTTGACATTGCCTTTCTTTGGGACTGGAATGAAAACTGACCTTTTCCAGTCCTGTGGCCTCTGCTGAGTTTTCCAAATTTGCTGGCATATTGAGTGCAGCACTTTCACAGCATCATCTTTCGGGATTTGAAATAGCTCAACTGGAATTCCATCACCTCCACTAGCTTTGTTCGTAGCGATGCTTTCTAAGGCCCACTTGACTTCACATTCCAGGATGTCTGGCTCTAGGTGAGTGATCACACCATCGTGATTATCTGGGTCGTGAAGGTCTTTTTTGTACAGTTCTTCTATGTATTCTTGCCACCTCTTCTTAATATCTTCTGCTTCTGTTAGGTCCAGACCATTTCTGTCCTTTATCGAGCCCATCTTTGCATGAAATGTTCCCTTGGTGTCTCTAATTTTCTTGAAGAGATCTCTAGTCTTTCCCATTCTGTTCTTTGCCTCTATTTCTTTGCACCGATCGCTGAGGAAGGCTTTCTTATCTCTTCTTTCTATTCTTTGGAACTCTGCATTCAGATGCTTGTATCTTTCATTTTCTCCTTTGCTTTTCGCCTCTCTTCTCTTCACAGCTATTTGTAAGGCCTCCTCAGACAGCCATTTTGCTTTTTTGCATTTCTTTTCCATGGAGATGGTCTTGATCCTTGTCTCCTGTACAATGTCAGGAACCTCCGTCCATAATTCATCAGGTACTATCTATCAGATCTAGGCCCTTAAATCTATTTCTCACTTCCACTGTATAATCATAAAGGTTTAGTCATTTCAATTATATTTTTCCCCCATTAATATTCCTCAACTTTATTTCCTTCCTTTCTCTAACTCACTACATTGTATAGTTAATGCATTTATTTTTCTTTACTAAACATTCTTAATTCTTCAGTAAACATTTAAAGTTCTAAATTTCCCAGGTAGGCAAATGAGCTTTTGTTGTAACCCAGTTTTGATAAGCAGTATTTTCATCATCCTAAACACTTCTCAATTTTATGATTCATCCTTAAACTGAGAAATGTTTTCCAGCACACCACTATGGATTTGGGAGCTGGCGCTATCCTCCTGTGATGTTTCTAACTTGACCATACTAGGGTCCCAAATATGACTTGCAGGGTACAAATTCCTAGGAATTTGTCAACATTTGCTTTGAGGCTTGATACATAACCAAGTTTTATAAAATTCCACAGGTATCAGAAAAGAATATATTGTCTGTAACTACTACATGCTTGCTAACTGCACATTTCCAATCCTGTATAACCTTATTTTTTATCTATCTTTTCTTAAATTATTGGGATGTATATTAGAATCTCCTAGTATGATTATTACACATTTATTTATCCTTGTAATTCTGCCAGTGTTACTGTATAGATTGCTACAGACTGTCCCTAGCATACCCACCTTGCCCTGCACCCAAATTCTTATATACTGTGAAGTTGCTCAGCCGTGTCCAACTCTTTGCGACCCCATGGACTGTAGCCTACCAGGCTCCTCCATTCATGGGATTTTCCAGGCAAGAATACTGGAATGGGTTGCCATTTCCTTCTCCAGGAGATCTTCCCAACCAAGGGATTGAACCTGGTCTCCCACATTGTAAGCAGCCGCTTTTACCATCTAAGCCACCAGGGAAGCCATCAAATTCTAGGATTATGTAGTTTTAAAGTAAAGAAATGAAAAAAGTTGTGCTAGGCATAATCCCCATTCGGGCTGCTATAATGGCATTCTGTAGACTGGGTGCCTTATTAAACAGTGGAAATCTATTTCTTACAATTCTGGAGGCTGGGAATTTCAAGTTCAAGGTGCCATCAGATTTGGTGTATGGTATGTGCTCACTTCCTACTTCATAGACAGCTGTCTTTTTGCGGTAACCTCATACAGCAGAAGGGGGCAAGGGAATTCCCTGGGGTCTCTCTTAAAAGGGCATTAATCCCATTAAGGAGGGCTCCACTCTCATGATCTAATCACTTCCCAAAGGCCCCATCCCCAGATAACATCACACTGGGAATGAGATTTCCAGATAATGCCTAGCACAACTTTTTGCATTTCTTTACTTTAAAACTACGTCATCCTAGTTTTAAGTGTTTCTACTAATAAGAAGCATTTAATTAAACTTTTTTCTAAGTTTCCATTGTCCTTTAACTAGTAAGCTTAATGTGAACTTATGTACTGGTTTATGGAGATACTGAAGCTAACTTTCTATCATCTTGTTTTGTTTTCTAATTCCTAAGGAGTTTCTTCGATTCTTTTTTCCCCTTTCCTGGCTTCTGCTTGAATGATCACATATTCATCATTTCAACCCCTTCATCCCCACTGATTTGGAGTTACACATTCTATTTCAATTCTTTCAGGAGACACTCCTTAAATTTTTCATGGAAAACTTTAATCAGTGGCTGTAGGTGAAGACAGCAAACAAAAACCAAAATAAAATACAAATGAAGGAATTTCAAAAGAAAAGACAATCTCATGAGGATAGGTGAAGAGTAAGAAGAAAAGCAAAATTTTGATAACTGGAAAATGGATGGATGAGTAATAACTGTGAACAGATTTCAGAAACTACTACTAACTCTAAGCTACCTGTAGAGAACCATTCTATTTACAGAGCAGAATTCTCCAAAGGTTAAGTTGTGGACACCACCAGGAATAGCAGGAGCTGAGGACTGGGAGGGGGGAAGGAGATAAAAGAGACAGGATTGAGTGAGAGCTATCTGAGAAGCAATCACCTACTCCCCCGCTCCCCCCGCTGGGTAACTGCCCCTTTCCCTCTGCAGAAGACTAAACCTTTATTCTTGGCAGAGAGGAAATCAGTCTACCTGGACTGGAGAACAGTCTGGTCCTGTTAGGAGAAGAGATGGAGTAAATGAACACAAGGCATGCTAAATGCAGACACTCCCCAGCCCTTTCCTTCATTGAGTTCTGGTTCCCAAAAATACTAGAAGCCAGACCTTTACTCATTTAGTCAGAACAAGACTCCTCTCTGGGGTACCTGACCAACCTAGGAGGAAAAACATACAGACACTGAAATCAAGACTTTACCAACAAACAGTCCACCCAGATTATTCTTCAATGAAACTGAAAGGAGACTACCCATATGCATAGTTTCCAATCAGCTTTTCAGACCCCTACTTTCTTAAGGATTACTTAGATTATTTGAGGGAAAATGAAGCAAAAACAGAAAAATGCAGCTTTAAGTTTATATAGAGAAAGAAAACACTATCAAAATCACCACTACACCCAGAGAAATGAGAGACTATAGCAACCCTGACCAAGAGTAGCATGTTTTACAGAGGAAACAAGCTTCACAAAGGGAACCATTCAAACAGTAACAGAGAGCTCTTGGACTGCTCAATGTTCAAACATCAGAGATGACAATGGAAGGAGGGGGAATTATCAAAGCAATCAAGAAGTATCCCCTGAACTGAAAGATGGGAGCTTCCTGATTGAAAAGGTCCATTAAGACCCCAGGCCAATGGATCAAACATGCCCACAGAAAAGCTGGTGGCTGTAAAACTTCTGAATGCTGAGGACACAAACGAAGAGCCAAAAGTTCCCAGATATAAATTTTTTTAAAGGTCATATAGAAAAGAATCAGAATGGATTTGATTTTCGGAACAGTAAAACTAAGTGAGGCCAACAGAGCGATGCTCTTGTAATTCTGAAACACAATTATTTTCAACCAAGAATTCTATTGGCCAGGATTGAATAAGGGTATTTTCAGACATACAATATCTCCAAATATTTTCCATATACATTCTCTCTCAAGGAAAGTCCTGAAGGAAAGGATATGTTTTGTAAAAAGAAGGGAAGGCAAAAGAATAAGAAATCTAGCAAAGGAGAAAGGCTAAGGAACCCCAGGAGCGCGGAGGGGGATCCCAGAACAACTGCTGCACACCAGTGTCAGCAACCAGTGCAGAGTGGAACGGGTTCAAACAGCATGCAGCAAGAATGATACCAGGCTTCTCTCCAAAGTGGACCAACATTGTAAAAGTTAATGGAAGCATTAACTGCCACTGATGAGACCCACTAAATGTTCAGAGTGAATGTGACAATAAATAACCACCGGGTCTGTTTTAACTAACATCCAGATTTCTGATCCCATAGATTAGAATGCAAAGGAAAAAAACCTGCCTGTTAAGAGGAACTCTCATACGTTCAGACGTTTACATATATATGGAATTTTAGACCCAGTGCCACTCAACAAAAACAGGATACAAACCACACATGTATTTGTAAACTTTCTATTAGCTACATTTTTTTAAAAAGTAAAAATAGTTGAAAGTAATCATAGTTAAAAGTAATCCGCCAACAGTCAGACTCGACTGAGCAACTGAACTGAACTGAATCATTTTAATAATGCAATCAGTTCAGTCCAGTCACTCAGTCATGTCCGACTCTTTGCGACCCCATGGACTGCAGCATGTACTAATTCATCCTACCATATCCAAAAAGGGTTTTCCCAGGCGGTTCAGTGGTAAAGAACCCGCCTGCCAATGCCGGAAACAGAGAGACAAGGGTTCGATCCCTGGGTTGGGAAGATCCCTTGTAGTAGGAAATGGCAACCCACTGCAATAAGCTTGCCTGGAGAATTCCATGGACAGGGGGCCAGGTGGGCTGCAATCCACGGGGTCACAAACAGTTGGACACGACTCAGCATACACACAAACATCTAAAATATTATCTCAGTGTGTAATCAGTATTGAAGATGAAAATACTTTATTTACAGTATTTTTTTTTTTACATAAGTATTATATATCCAGTGTGTTTTATACATGCAGTCCATCTCAGTCTGGACTAGCTACATTTCAGGTGTTCAAGGACCACATACAGCTCGTGGCTATCTACTGAACAGAGCAGCTCTAGAAGGATACAGAACTGGATAGTAGGAGGTAAGAGATCTGAGGGAGAGTTACTTTTCATCATTTACTATTTTGTTCCTTTTGAATCTGGCATCATGTGCTCTTATTATTCAAAAAATGAATAAAGTACATTTCCTAAAATATATTATAAATGTAGATATCCTCTGACCTACTTATAGAAATCTCTTCTATGGATGTATATAATGATGCAGAAACAGTTATTTGTTGCAGCACTATTTTTAACACAAGACTGGAAATAAACACCCATCAACAGAGGACTGATTAAATACATTATAGACACACATACAAAAAATACTGTGCAACCAAAAGAAAGCTAAGAAGTATTTATTATATACTGACAAGGAATAACCTACAGGATGCATTATTAAGCAAAATACAGGACCACTTTTTGTACTAAAAAGTAACGAATGCACAAAGTTGCTCATATATGCAACTTTTAGAACAATGCGTAACACTTTCAGAACAATACAAGAAAACCTCATAATGCTACTTGCCTTTAGAAAGGCAACTGAGTAAGGCCTAGCAAGAGACTTTGCAGTGTGTATCTTTTGAATTTCAAGTTTGAATACAATAATGTATTACCTACTTAAAAAGCCCACTATTCAAAAAAACCCCCAAACCCACTATTCTACATCTAACTAGTGTCTGCTTTTTATTTACCATGCTTGGCATTCATGGGATACAAAGACTAGTGTTTTTCTAGTTTTTCCATAGAGAAGTTTGAAGCTTGTTTTTCTCAGAGCCCACAGAAGTTTCAATGATACTGGAACAGATGTGTATATATATGTGTGCATTTTAGTGTACAGTTTCCAGAATTTTATCTCCTTTTCCCAAATGGCCACAGAAGCCCAGCCCCAGCTACTGGATTATTTATCTAACAAATTCCCCAAGGCTTTTCCTTGATACTAACTGATTTTCTAAGCTTCTGATACCTGGAGACTTTTTTCTCCCTTGCTGCCCTCTCTAGATCAGCTATATATATATACATAGCTGATAAAACAAAAAACGTTGTGCATTTTATTCCATATTTGAAGGAAAAGGAAAGGGCCTAATCTATGTCTCTTTGTATGGTTTTAAGAAATCTAGATAATACACAGTCAATGATGGCAAACACTGAAGCAGTATGATAATGGATAAAGACTGCTAACCTCGGCAGTTCAGAATTCAGTGATGACTTGTTTACGGACAGCAGGAAGGCGATATGGAAATAGGTGACAAAACCCCACAAAATTCAAGTCTCAAACAAAGAAAGTCATTCAGTGCTGAAAGTGACTGTGGATGCCAAACATCTTCAAACGGCAAATATGAAATATTCCCCCAACACCTATACATTTATTTCAGAAGAAAATCAAGCTAGACATTTCAACATAAAATACGTGAAATGTGATGGTGCTGCCTCAAAAAGAACACCTAAGTTCCTGCTGAAATAATAAAAAATCACTGTGAGTTTTCTGGCAATCCACATTCAAACATGTATCACACAAGATAGGGAAAAAAGCAAGATGTATTAATGACCTGGATTTTTACAACTGTTTTAGTCAAAGAAACCAGGACAACAGAAAGCATTAATGAACACACACACATAAAAGCCAGTTTTAAAAAAAACATTTCTCAATTCTCACTGTAACTGTCTTATTCCCAAAGTTGTACACTAGTAAGGAAAGGCACTGCCAACTGGAAACCCAAGTTGGCCCCATGGAAAGCAATGGGTAATATGCCTTTTAAACAAAAGCAAAGAGAAACATCCATGTGTTCAATTTCATGGACTGTTAAAACCTAATGTCAGAGTTTGAATTTAACCCTAAAAAGCAGGTCATTAGTTGAGAGAAAGTCCACATTAAAGGAGGACTGCTGAGCAAAGAGTCTATCTGTTCCTCAGTTCAGCTACTTTCCTTTCACTTTTAACAAGTTGTGTGGAATCCATAGGCCTATATTCAGCTTATAAACATAAAATTACATACTCGTTTATCATCCCCGGATTGTAAAAAAGGATGCAATTATTGAGACTACACAAGCTCAGACTCAAATCAGCACAAATATTCAGTACTCCAACCTCTCAAATTCCCAGAGTCTGTACTGACCTTCTGCTGAAGCAACAACTTACGCTCACATCAACTGGGTGCAAGTCCTCAGAGCGTAAAAGTCCGACTAAAACAAAGACTAGAGAATGCCCAACAGAACTTTAAAGTTAACTAAAATTAAATTCAATACTCATTTCCTCAGTTACAGTAGCCATATTTCAAGTGCTAAATAGTCACATGTAGCTGGTGTCCACTATATTGAATGGTGTGGGTCTACGCCAAAGATCCTTCTCTACAATCTATTATTCCTCTAGAGCTTCAAAGGCTTCCGGGGGTGGGTTGGGGGGGCGAGGTAAAAGAATGACAGGAAAACTGCACAGGCAGGACTTCAGTAACTGCCACTTGGCTTACATTCTGAGATTCTGCATAATGTTGCTGTTGCTGGCAGGAGCCTTCCTTCTGGCTGCTGCTGGGTGCACATAGGTCCATGTGAGGTTTAAAAAGTGGTTTTGAGCAAAAACGACCAAGGCACAAACCTCAGGCCAAAGCAGGACCCTCCTGATACTTAAAACATTACACAAAAAGTTTAACTGGTCAGCTCACCTGAACTACAGCCTAACCACCTGTTTATAAAGTAAAAACATGGTCTAAACAAGGAAGATTTGCATTCACTGCCATAGATAGAGCAACTCTATAGTCAACAAAAAAGTTTCCATAGCTCATTCAAATCAAGGGAGAAAGCCCATGTGCCCAGCTTCCACTGCACAATTTATCAGGAGTTCATTCTGTGAACTTTGAACACCAGATTCACCACCTCACATTTTGTAATGAAGGGTGTGATTAAACTGGAGCATTTCTTTAATATTTACAAATCCTTAACCATTATCTCTTTACAGAATTTTTGGAAAAAGCTGAACTAACATATGCAAATGTACTTTATCTTAAACAGGCAAACTACAAGATCACAGACTTAGTACACTATGTCCTCAGATGGAGTTTTTGAATTGAAAGACTCAAGGTAATAAATGTGATGAACTTGCAGCGGCTCCTCCCAGTATTCTTCCTTACTAGCTGAATACTTTAAACCTGAAGCTAGACCTACCCCTCAGAGAGAAGGTGGGAAAGGGCACTAGATTGTTTAAGGAAATGCAGCTTTTCAGATGCAAACTGGACATGGGTACTGAACAGACCAAAACTAAAGTCTGCACTCACATTCCATTGTTCCAAAGTGATCCCAAGATTTTGAAAAAATTACAGAACTATCTGGAAGAGTTAGTGACAATTTCATAGTAAACTTTTAGTGAGAATGAATCACTTTAGGATTTGTTTTCTTAAAAGCACAAACCTAAAGACACATCTAAATGAGCAGGTATCTGTTCTCTATCAGTGTGGCTCACTTATAATCCAAAAGCAATCCGTACACTCTAGAATGTACGGCAAGTGTGTAAGCCACAATCATATTAACTACCTTAATACTTCTGGCTAACTAGCCAAACCAGAGGCAGGGTCCAAACCCATCTGACTTGGCAAAGTTACATTCTTCCTATATGAACCTACTGAAATTGAAACTCAGAGCTATCCTTGAGATATCTACCTGTAATCAGTATTGAAGTATGTCCTAATTGAACAGATCACAATTATACTCATCTGGAGAAATGATCAAAATTAAATCAGAGATAAGCAATAAGCCTCAAACTGCATTTTTAAACAAACAGGGCTGGATTACTTTTGTACTACTAGTTTTTTTTAAAGTCCTTCCCCCCCCCCCCCCCCACCAAATAGCTAAGGCTATAATCACAAGGTCACCAATTAATATTAATATTTGATGGAGTAGATGGTTTAGAAAGTACAACCTGGAGATAGGAAGGAGGAAGATCCAAAAAAGTTATCAAGGCTAATATTGAACAGAAGTCGTAAGAGGCATGAAGCCCTCAACAGACAAACCAGCCAACTGTCCACACTAGTTCTAGAAATCACTAGCATACTTACTTTATCTTAAAACCCAAGTGAACAACTGTACAGGACACCCCCGCAGACTGACAAACAGAACGACTTCCTCTGAAGAACAGGCGTGGGCGCTGTACCATTCAGATCACCTTTCTTTACTACTGGCCTTGCATGAAGGATTTTTCAGTCTGGAATCTAGGCCCCCAGAATGGCAAAACTAAAGAGCAGCTTGGTCACAGTAGGTACTGTGGATCTTTCACGAAATACATCATTAGAATCACGTTCTACTCCTTTAAGAACATGTGTTAATCATCCTGAATGACGATCTAAAGTATATTATGTCGATTACCACGCTCTTTAAATAGATTTTCCCAAATATGATTTAAGCTAATTGATGAACATTCATTACTATGCTTTCAGGTCTGGTCCTGCACTGAATGGTTCCAGACCTGCTAGCTAGGCTCTGAGTATTTGCTTCTGTGTCTTGTAGATTATCTCCATTATCCTCACCAAGCTGCTATCTGTTTTATCTTACACTGGACAGTAGGCTAACAGTTCCCCATCCTCCTAGTCCACTCCCCATTAGACTGGCCTCAACCTCCCACATTACCCACAATCTATTTGTCTCTAATCTTCTGTGGGTTAGAAGTATGAGAACTTTGCTTGTTAGAAACATACGAAATAAATGCCAACAGGATCTAATTAAGGGTAGCGATGACTCTCCCGTGACTAGGGCTATAACGTGTGGACTCGGGACAACCTGGCTACCCTTGGCCTTCCTGCTTAGTGTCTGTTTCTCATATGCATGTTATCACAGGTCAAGGAGAAGAGGGTAGGAGAGTCGTCTGAACCAGAAAGAAAACAAGTGAAAACTACAACCAGAAGAGAACAAGATATCTGAGAAGACCCTTATATCTTCTCAGGCACTGTTTTAGATACCTTCATACCCTCATCACAGTCATTTACTCTTTCTGATAACCTTAAGAAGTAGGTACTATCAGCTCCATTTTCAGTCAGAAAACCAAGGCTCAGGAGTTAAAGTAATTTGTCCATAAAACCGAGAAACTGACTCTCTAAGCCTTGGTCTCTCTGACTCCGAAACCCAGGGCCTTTCCACTACGCAAGATTGCAGCCCAATGCTTGGTCTTGGTTAGCTAAGTTTTTATACTTTATTTCTGGCTCTTTCATTGGAGCCTGACCAGTTCAGGGTTGCTTTCTTTCCCTAACCATCTTCTACAAAGTGAAGCAAAAGTCGCTCAATTGTGTCCGACTCTGTGACCCCACATGGAATTCTCCAGGTCAGAACGCTGGAGTGGGAAGCCTTTCCTTCTCCAGGAAATCTTCCCGACCCAGGAATCAAACTGAAGTCTCCAGCATTGTAGGTGGATTCTTTACCAACTGTGCTATCAGGGAAGATATAAATGGCAACGAATAATCAAACCAAGGCCAAATTAGGCTAGCTCTTCAAGTGTTCACCAGCTCAGCAACAAATATTAATTTCTGAAAGACTGGTCATACCTTCAATTTGTAGTGATTGTGTAAAACTGGTGACAAGTTCCCTCTTTCCAAAAAAACTACATGATCTGTTTCCAGAAACGATGAGCGTGAACATGTGACCCCTTCCCCAGTGCTGTGCTCTATGCTCAAAAGCAAGCGGTGCAAGCATACTTCAGGAAGTGGCTCAGTCTTGTATTACAATCTCCCTCAATTTGTATCAATACGTTAACATGATTTTCTAAACACCGGAGGACAGGGCAAGGAGAAATGAAGACTTCCCACTTCTCGAATTCCATTAAGGAACAGGGTATACTTGTTCCCTGTTACTTTATTGCCTAGTTCAGGGCTTGACACACAGCAAAACATCATTTTACTGTTTAATAAATGAGTAAATGTTACCTGTTCAATAAATATAAGTTACTTGTTGAATAAATGCATAACCTTGCCTGGACTGGTTTTGAAATCTTTTTAGTTCACATTTTCTTGACATACCTTTGTGATACTTAGTGGAAAACATCTACAGATAAAAATGGCTCCTCTACTCCCATCAAAAGACATGCCCCTCTCCAGCCTCTAAAAATGACTCTTGTCCCAAGAATATGAATAAGGCTCCATCTGCCAGACTGCACTAAATACAGATTTTATATGCATTACAGAAACACCTGTATAAAAAAGCTGCTACAAAAAACGAGGCCTCAGAAGTCCTAAAGTACAAAACCAAACAAGAATAAGGAGTGCTTTCGGACCTTTAAAAAAGCCACAGTTGAAAATATCTGCAAAATAACTTCTTTGCAGGTCTTTGATCAGGTTATGCAGCTGAACTCTTCTGTCACTCAGATTTTCCCTCAATGTGAAGTAACAAGATTTCAGCAACACGTTTGAGGTATTTACAGTATGAAAATGAAAAGGGGACCTTTTGCCATCTTGAAGTAGAAACCACCTTTGTTCTTACTAAAGAGAATTTCTGCTGAAATATACAAAACTATCCCCAAATTCCTACTTAAGAGTTAAAGCACATACCAAGCCTGACAAGCCACAAACAACAGGAAATTACTCTGCACAGTTTCTTGCAAACTATTATTTCATGAACCTTACAGATGTGTGTGCAGAGATTTGACCATTTATGACTAGATACAGGTAAGTTACAACTTTAAAAAGCCAAACTTTGCTGAACACTTAGAATGTGAAATCACTAGAAGGTATAGCTACAAAGTATAAAAACCAAGTTCTAACAGCACTTTCATACTAAAAAAAAAAAAGCCCAGAATGGATGTTTCCGAACACCTTACATTAATTAAAATAGACCAATGAACTACTTCAAACTCAACTTTAACATTAAGGGTTTAAGTGGGCACTCATCTTAGAAATGCCAATAGATTTGAACTGTTCTTATTTACTACAACAACTAATTTTACAGCAGAAAAAAAACTTAAGAAACTTTAAAAATAAAATCAGTGTTGGTCTCTGACTTTGATATAAATGTTTGCTAAATGAACTTCTGGTGGAGAAAATTCTATCAATATCTTGTATGGTACTTTTTTTTAAGGCAAATAAAAAAACATCTTCAAACTATGACACATTTATGAGGCCCACTTTACATTATTTCTTTCATCTCTAGAATATTTGCTTCATTTACTTGTTCACAACTTCCCAAATTTAACTATTTACCTTACACACCCCCTAACCCTAACTTTTTTAAGGGATCAAAACTAGAACAGCTAATGTATTATCAAAATAATAGAGTGTATTATCTATTTGTCTCAAGGAAAGCACCCTTACAATCAGTGGTGAAGGTTCAATTCATATGAAACCAGAAGATGGAATTTTTGAAAAGATGCAATTACTCCAAGCAAGTTCGCGAGATCATTTATTTATTCACAACAAATTTAGCTGTGTCGTGCTAAAACACCACAATTTAGGAAACCCCAAACTGTAACAAACATGACAAGACTGATGGAAAAATGCTACCTCATTTTCGTTTTACCTGGAAACGTCTCTTTTTAAATAAAGGGTTAGTTGACAACAAACCGGCAGTATTTAGCTTTTTTAAGGGTCAAGAGGAAGGAATAACAAAACCAACCTAACTACTGTTTTTTTCTTTTGTTCAGGATCAAAAGGAAACCATTAACCACGAAAGGATTAAGTAAGTAGAAAACAAAAGTACTCAATCTAAGGGCAGTATTCCCCAGGAGAGAAGAAAACAATTAAAGCTGCAGGATTTGAAAACCAAGTTTGAAATACGTTGAAATCAATTAGCTTGCTCTCTAAAGGCGTGTGATTAAAAAAAAAAAACTAAAACTAATAGGCTCCGCTCACAAGAGCAACTTTCACAAGCTAGTGGAGAAGTTATGTGGACGGAGTACCAGCAGTGTGCGTGTTTGTGTGAGAGCACACGCTCGCGATTCTGAACCCCGAGACCAGAATGGTTAACAAAGGTTACAGCACCAGGGAAGTGGGGGGGGGGGGAGTGGAAGCAAAGTCTCGCATGCTCCTAACTCGGGCTTCCCAACAAGTCCCCGAAACCAGAGCCTCGTCCCTGCGGGATTTGAAAATCACCACCACAAACTACCGAGGGTGACCGCCACGGAGGAGGAGGGGACGGGCCGGGCCACACAGCCGGCCCCCGCCCCGGGCCGCGCGCGCGGGCGGGCGGGCGAGCGGGCGGGTGGCTCCCAGCGCCGACCCCCGTCCCCCCGGCCGCCCCGCCCCGCACTCCCGCACCCCGCGAGCCGCCAGGCGCCTCGCCACACCCCGGCCCCTCGGCCCGGCCAGGTGACGCGGCCGGCCCGCCTCACCGACCCCGAGCCCCACAGAGACACACCCCGGCCCCGAGGCCCCGCCGGGCGCCGCGGCGTTACCTGGACCGAGGCTCCGGGTCCCGCCCCGTCAAGAGTCCGGGGGGGTCCGGGACCTTTGTTCCTTCCTCTTCCGAAAGGGATGGAGGGGCCGGGAGGGGAGAGGGGAATGGGCCGACTGGAGGCGGAACTGAAAACACTCTGGCGGCCGCCCCGCCCCCCCAGCCGGAGCCCGGCCGGCGGCCCCGGCGCGCGGGGAGGGGACGGGAGAGGGGGCGGCGCGGGCCCGGCCGCCGCCCGCGGGGAGGAGGGGATGGGGACGCGCGTCCCGCCGCCGCCACCGCCGCCCCTCCTCCCCTCGGGCGCGCGCCCGCCCGCCTCGCCCCCACCCGGGCGGCCCCCGACGGCCGAGCCGTCCTCCCCCGCCGCGCCCGCCGGCCCCACCTCCGCTTCCGCCCTGCGCCCTTCGCCGCCGGCCGCAGCGGCGCGGCGCACCCACCTCCGGGCGGCTCGCTCGGCGCTCGCTGGCTGGTGGCTGGGAGCTGCTCCTCCGCCGCCGCCGCCGCCGCCGCCGCCGCGGCCGCGCGGTAGCCCCGCCTCCCACCCCGGGCCGCGAGCCCCGCCGATTCGCCGGCGCAGCCCCGGGGGGCTGGCACCCTGCCGCCCGCTGATTGGCGCCCCCGGACGCCCGTTAGGGGCGCGAGGTACGCTGGCCGAGCGCGCGGCCTTGGGGGCGCGCGCGGAAGACCCGGGCAGCGAAGAAAGAGAAGGGGTTAGGCCCGAGCGCCCGTGTTAGGGCCAGGGCGCGAGCTGTGGGCTCTGAGAGGCGCGGGCCGCTACCTCTCCCCACCTCCTTTCCCTCCGGCCTCCCCGCCCTCCCGGCCGGACCGGCGGCGCACGCAGCCAATCAGCGCGCTGGCTGCTCGGGGTGTGAGCCGCGCGTCGGGGGCCTCGAATCGGAAGGGAGACGTCGCTCTCTGATTGGTCCCGCCTCCCCCGTAGAGCGTGAGGCGAGGCGCGGCCGGGCGGGCGGCGGAGGACTTAGGCGGGGTGGGATGCCCGCGGTTTCGGTTGGCTTCTTCTCTGGCGCGCTCGCACGGGAAACTCTGGGAAAGGGAGTGGGGGGCGGGGAGGGGAGGCGCGTAACCTGCCGTGAGGGCGACCACCTTTCCGTCCTGATCGCGGCTGGTCCTCCGTCCCCGTCTCTGGCCGGCACCACTGGGTGGGGCCTGTCGGAAGCCGCCGCCCGGCCCACCTTCTCTGTAGTCAAGCCTGGAGTGGAGGCGTGCTTATCCTCGGGGTGGGAGGCCCCGACGGTGGGCGAGCTAAGGGGCCGAAGAGGGGTGTGCCAAAGCCTGCGTCCTGGACCCACGCGTGGGGCACCCTGTGCGAATGAGTGGGCGCGGCCCTCGTGGTGGTAAACGGGGGCGGGGTCCGAGATGTAAATAAGCCCGGGGCCGAGCTCTTTGCTTGGGCTGTAGGGTCTGGTGGGGAGGCGGGGGCGGGGGGGGGGGGGGTGGTCACAGGTATTTTTGTTGAACGGAAACTTGGTCCTGTCTTCGTGAAAAAATGGTGCTCGTTTTGCGTGTTCTGAATGCTCCTTGTGAAGTCTAGAACGCAAGTGCCTGGCACGATATCCCACAATTGCTGAGTTATTTGCCCCGTTCTTCATTTCTGCACTGCTCAGGCGCTGTTCTTAGACCCCATCCTCGCACGTCTGCACTGCAAAGCCTCTAAGCTGCTAGAAACTTTGGTCGCCTTTTCCTTGCAGACCCCGAGCCTCTGCCTGAAATCTTGAACCCAGCCAGTCATATTAAGCGATTATCAAGCATGTACGATGTTAGGCAGAGAACACCATAGAACTTCAAGTTGAGAAGAAATTCGGGTCTCACATAGGTCGTTGGTGGCAGAGATTAGACCTGTAACATGGTTTTCTTGGTTCTTGTCTGGCACTCACATGTACACTACTTCGTGAATTTAACAGAGGACTCGAGGCAGAGCAGCACTGGCAATACAAATCAGCAAGCAGGAAGTACCAGATGACCATTTCAAATAGTAAGGCTTTCTGAAATACATTCTTTTCAGAAATGAAGGCTTCTCTTAGGAGGATACCTAATGCTGAACCTGGAGAGAGATTTGGTCATCCTCTGAGTGTTACAGATTTTCCAAATATCCTTTTTTTAAAAAATCTCCATTTCTACTATCTCTCTCCTCGAACATGGAAGTGCTTTTCTCATCAAGTTCGTGATGAAGAGCATGAACCCTGGAGTTGGGCAAATTGTAGTTTTGAATGCAGCTGTGCTTCAAATCTGTGACCTTTGGCAAGTAAAATTCTCCTGCAATAATAGCTGCTTAACTATAGTTTTGTGAGGGAGGTGGGAGGGGGGTTCAGGATGGGGAACACCCATGGGGTACACCCATGGCTGATTCATGTCAATGTATGGCAAAAACCACTACAATATTGTAATTAGCCTCCAATTAAATAAATATAGTTGTGTGACGATTAAAGAAAGTAGTAAATATGAAAGTGAATAGCACATGGTTTTGAAGTTCGAAGAAAACCAATAATCGTTATCATTTCTTCCCTTCTGTTGCCTGCAGGCACATAGCTCAAGATGAACCCACTCAGCAGAAATCTTACCTTCAAAAGTTTACCTCCAGGATGGCGGCAGTAAATTTAGAGGCAGTTATACTCACCTCTTTTCTAAAAACAGCTTGTGAAGGAGAGCTAGGAAGCCAAGTGGTGGAGCTGTTCCACCTCTTAAGACTTCCCTTTCCACTTCCCAGAGCCACCAAGGAGGATGTTCTAGGGCAAAGGCTTATTTGATGTAGAAGCAGGAAGGCTGTTTAAGGTTTGTGGTCCTTCTTCCTACTAACAGACCACCAGTTTTTGTATGAAATAGCCTATAAAAATCTACCTGCGTCACACAAGTATTTTCTCCTATGTGACCAGGGTGTGCACTTGGGTGTCCATGTGAGTGAGGACAAGTGGGAGCAGATCTGACTGGAATTCCAGAAGAATCTGTTCCCAGTGTGAGAGGTAGGTACTTTGAGAGGCACATTAATTCAATGGATAATATACTTGAGGTCTAAGACCATCTCTCCAAAGTGTCAGACTTTGGATCGCTAACTCTTCCATTTAGGAAGCTTTCCAGGATTTGTATGATCAAGGAAAGGGGAGGAGGGGCAATCTGGCTACCAATGCAGTCCCAAAAGGCTTAGGAAAGGAGCATGCCTTCTGCCCCTCAGCTAGAAATGCATCTGAGCCGCAGTGGATCAAGATAGAAACTGAAGGCAGCTGGGAACAGGGATCGCCATGGCAGCAATCAACTTAGAAATTCATTAGGATACCTCAAGATCTATCAGTAGGCCCCAATTATATAAGTTATATTTAAAATCTTATGTTTATATGAATAGACACCTTGTTTAACACTTTATTAGGCATGATACTAAAAAATCAAAGAATCTATTTAAAAGTAGTAAAATGTTTCAGAAAGGCACATAAGGAAAATGGTAACAGCGTTTGCTTCTAGAAGGAGCACCTTGAAGTCCTGAGTGGAAAACTTTTATCATTAATTCTTTTGTAGCTTGAGTTTTAATAATATATATGTGTGTGTATAATCTCCACGTATTTATTTTTCAAAGGCTAGAACTCACATTCCTTCTCCTTTCTGCTAAATCTGTTAAACTCTTTCTTGTTACTCCAGCCCAAAAGATATCACTCACATATGAATTTTCTCTCATGGTTAGAAAGATTTACATACCATGACTTTGCTTTGATTAATGTCTTGATCTATTAGTTTAGTCTTGAGTAGTTTTTTAACTTCTCATGTGTGTGTTTTGTCTCGCCATTTAGATTGTGAATTCCTGAAGGACAAGGACAGTAAGCATCTTGTTCTCAGTTGTTTCCCCACAATCTGAGATAAAATACCACATAATTGAAGAAATATGAAATAACAGCATTTGTATAGCAGGAAAAGGCTGTATGTGTGTCAGAGGTCTCCATGCATTCTACACAGCTTTGCCCCTTCCAGTTTGTATTTGCCCTGAATAAAACCTTTGAGTATCTTGTGAACATCCAATCTCTATATGTGCTCATCCTCATGGAACGAAGTTGTGGTATTACATCTCAAAGATTCAGTTATTTGTAACTGAAAGGATACTGATTAATGAGATGACCTAAGCAAAAGTTGTAAAGAACAAATGTGTGGGGTTATTTTTGCTGTAAATGAAGAAACCCAATACCAACTGAATTTTTATCTCAACACAATGAAATTTCATGTTTTAAATAAAGTTATGTTGAAGATGTGTACACCTGCCTCTACAAACACACATTCACATGCTAATTTTTACTAAAAATAAAAAATATGTAATATCTGATAGGAAATGCTGGAGAATAAAGCATATACAAGAAAAAAGAATTTCAGCAAGTATTTATCAGATATCTCTTATATGCTTATCATAAAAGCATCGGTTCTTCATGGCAGAGAATTCTCATTCTATGGCAAAAATCACTCAAGAAAGTAAAACATACAAGTGGTTTTTTCACTTAAAGAAAATGAGACTGGAAGATAAATGGCTGTGGTTGAAAGAGATACATTTGGAGAAAAGTTATATTTATCATCATTATCCAGGCATCTGATAATATTTCTATCTGTACATTTGAAAGCATAAAGAATCACTGGATAATTTATCGTGAGATAGCTAATCCAATGATTGTTCAAATATTACTTGGAAAATTACAATTCCAGTGAAATGAGCATTCCCGTAAAGGACTTTAAATGTTATCTGAGATCTCTGTATTTGAAATAAACTGAACAGGGGCCACTGTCTAAATCCTAGAAGGACAATGGACAAATTATTTAAAGTTCTATTGTGAGAGGGATAATTTGGTAGTCAGATATCAACAATAGGGCCTTATGCCTTGATTATAATTGTCTGTGTGTGACAATATTGACTGAGCCAGGCTGCTGCTAGGCAGGATAAGTGTATGAAGGTATAATACACTTAGAAAATTTCAAGCTTATTAGCATAATTGTTCTGATGAAGACTGAAGAGCTTACTTAACTGACTGGAGTAGACAATAGATGCATAATCAGTGTCCTAATGATTGAATTAATGAGCCCCCATTGTTTGTCCTTCCTGTAAGCAGTCCTCGGCTATGAAAAAGACATTTTGCTAAAAGAGTCTGACAATTGTGTTAGCTGATGAGCGGCCAGAATGTAATTAATGATGGAAGAGAGCTGATTACTATTGGGTCCTAAGGACTTCAACGGTGGATTTCAAGGGGTGAATTACATAGCTACGGAGAAGTTTCCTATCAGCTCCCCCTTATGGAACCTGATCAAAGCTCTTATTTGCAGCTAAGGAAACTGAAGCCCGGGCTTTTCCAAAGTCCTGTGACCTGTTCAGGGGCTATACATACAGTGCCTCTGCTGCTCGGGCACTGCCTGCCGACTTTGACCTACCCCTGGTCTACGCCCTCCCCTATGCCTTTGCTACCCTCTTCAGTCTCGCTTTTACTGTCTGTGCACATGTCCTAACCAAACTTCACAGTGAAAATAGGGCAGGTTTCTCCTCCACACCTGAACTCCAACACTAGGCAAATATGTCTGTCTCCAAATCTATTCTCCAGACATTTCCTATGGAAAACCTACTCTTCCATCCGTGGAAAAAGCTTCTAGTTATTCTCTGTTCTAGATTAGAATCAACCCTTCTACACATACACACACTCACACACACACACACCAGTGACACTGCCATTTCACCTTTAAACTTTTTTTTTTTTCAGAACTCTTATCATTATCTGGAATTATATCTATTTATTTCTTTACTGATTTATCATTTGTCACTTCTCCCTGCTGAATGTAAGCTCTGTAAAAGCAAGAAACTTTGCTTTATTCACCAGAGTATCCCCTACTCAAGCATGCCTATTTCGTTCACCATATTGTCCCTAATTCAAGCATACCTGGAGGTACTCAATACATATTTTTGAATGGATGGATAATGTTCCCTCAAACTCAAAGCATGTGAACAGTGAACTCATTATCTTCTGTTTTCCTCTCTGGGTGTTTCTATCCCAGTTCCCTAGAAAGCAGAGCCTGAATCAAGGATGCTGACGCTTTCTTTAGGAGATATTATCCCAGGTCAGGGACAGGGAAAAGGCAAGAAATAATGGAGAGCAACGTATAGCAATGCATGACTGTGCTGAACACTGCTTCATAGCAAGCCTTGACAAGCGCAACCACTTGGCCAGACGAACAACATGGAGCACTCATGCCTTGGAACATCTGAGGAAGAAAGGAATTTTATCTTGTCTCTAGTCGCCCACTGGTTGCAGCTTGCGCCACAGGGGGCTAACTTTCCCATACATCCCAGGTGTGTGATCTATATCCTTTGATAGCCACTCAGAAAGCAGGTCCCTGCCCTGGAGGCCAGAAGTGGTAGGAAAAAACTTGGTATGTGGCTGGTCTGCCTTAGGCTGTCAAATCATGAGGGACTTAACTAAGTCACTCATGGAAGCAGCTAGGACAGAGCAAGAGGCCCAGAAAATCTGAGATGTCACATGAATGGGGCCTGCTGTAGAGCAGTTGTTACCACAACAGGCATAAGAGTAGGTCGGCTTCCTTCACTGCATTATAGCAGCAGCCACCCACAATAAGAGAGAAATATTTGTTGAAGGAATGCGTGTGTAAATGGCATTGCCATCTCTGACTAATGTAAGCCAGAACCTTGGAATTGTCTGTGATCTTTTTCTTCTTGCCTATATATCTAATTGACACAAATTCCTCTATCTCCTTAATACATCTCTGATCCAATACCTCTTGTCCAAGGTCACTGCCTTGATTCAGACCTTCAGCATCTTTCATTGAAATTCTTGCTATAGCTCCTTAACCGCTCTTCACATCTTTAGTCTTCCTCTCCAATTCAGTCTCCTTCCTGCTGCCAGAAATTTTTTTTATAGTGTATTTTCTGAATGCAAATCTGATCTATCCTGATTAAATTGATAGTTTTTTTTTGTTTTTAAGATAGAATCAAGTCTCTTTCAGTTCAGTTCAGTTGCTCAGTCGTGTCCTACTCTTTGCGACCCCATGAATCGCAGCACGCCAGGTCTCCCTGTCCATCACCAACTCCCGGAGTTCACTCAGATTCACGTCCATCGAGTCAGTGATGCCATCCAGCCATCTCATCCTCTGTCGTCCCCTTCTCCTCCTGCCCTCAATCCTTCCCAGCATCAGAGTCTTTTCCAATGAGTCAACTCTTTGCATGAGGTGGCCAAAGTACTGGAGTTTCAGCTTTCGCATCATTCCTTCCAAAGAAATCGCAGGGCTGATCTCCTTCAGAATGGACTGGTTGGATCTCCTTGCAGTCCAAGGGACTCTCAAGACTCTTCTCCAACACCACAGTTCAAAAGCATCAATTCTTCGGCGTTCAGCTTTCTTCACAGTCCAACTCTCACATCCATACATGACCACAGGAAAAACCATAGCCTTGACTAGACGGACCTTAGTCGGCAAAGTAATGTCTCTGCTTTTGAATATGTTATCTAGGTTGGTCATAACTTTTCTTCCAAGGAGTAAGCCTCTTTTAATTTCATGGCTGCAGTCACCATCTGCAGTGATTTTGGAGCCCAAAAAAATAAAGTCTGACACTGTTTCCCCATCTATTTCCCATGAAGTGATGGGACCAGATGCCATGATCTTTAGCATAACCCAAAAGATCCTTCATGATCTGTCCTAGGCTACTCTCTTTAGCTTTACGCCTCAGCCCTCCCCACCCTGCCCTTGTAGCCCAGCCAGGCGGAATTCCTGGTGTTTTTCCCCACACCATACTCTTCCGCCTCGGGGCCTACATTGTGCTCTTTGTTCTGCCTGCAATGCTTTTGTGCCTGATGAACCTCTTGTTGTTTAGTCGCTAGTCACTAAGTTGTGTCTGACTCTTTGCAACCCCATGGACTGTGGCCCGCCAGGCTCCTTTCTCCATGGGATTTCCAGGCAAGAGTACTGGAGTGGGTTGTTATTTCCTTCTGCAGGGTGTCTACCCGACCCAGGAATCGAACCCACGTCTCCTGCACTGGCAGGTGGATTCTTGACCACTGAGTCACCTGGGAGCCCTGATGAACCTCTACTCGTACTTCAAAACACTGTTTCCATGTAACCCCAGTTCATCCATTGATGATCCCTCCAGCCACCCACTCATCCATCCAGGGTTCATTGTAAACAGGTTTCTTAGTTGCAAGCAGCAGAAGCTGGTATTTGCTGAATTAAGAGAAAGGGAGTTCATGGAAGGATACTGGGTGACTGACAATTGCTGGGAAGTCTCCAGAAACAGTCTCAGACAGTAAGCAAGAACAAGGAAGTCTGGGCAGCAGCTAGGATCACAACCAGTACTGTGGTACAATGCTTCAAAGGAGGTGACCACCACCATTCAAAATAGGATACTGCAGCTTATACTTGCAGTTCAACAGCACTGGACACAGGTACCATCCATCACTGGCACTATCAGCACTCTTGGTCCTGAAGGCAGATGTCACTGCAGTGCCTGCCTGTTATTGCCGCCAGAATGGATTCTCCACCAAACCTACTTTGTATTACTTGGGCTCTCTCTTTGAAGTCTGTGGCAGACCCATTAGGTTTACTAAGCTTAACGCATATTCCTTGCTCTAATTGAAGGCAGCTCTGGGAATGTAAAGAGGTGACGTTTTTGGACATCTGTGTTGTAAATGGGATCTGCTTCTCTCCAGTAATCTTTAGATTACCCCCCCAAAAAGGAAAGAGGATCAGATTTTGGGAAACCCCAAATGACAAATGTTCTCAAATTCTGTCAACATATAAATTGACATCTGCCTGTATTAGGTTCTCTTGGAGGGATACTGGGATACAAAATTGACTGAGGTGATTACAGCCACTGGACTGTATGGTCAAAACGAAAATAACAAGTGTTAGCAAGGATGTAAAGAAATCAATGGGAGGAATGTAAAATGGTGGGCTTTGGAAAACTCTGGCAATTCCTCAAAAGATCATACAGAGTAACCATGTGCTTAGTCTCTCAGTCGTGTCCAACTCTTTGAGACCCCATGGACTGTAGCCCACCAGGCTCCTCTGCCCATGGGGATTCTCCAGGGAAGAACACTTTAGTGGCTTGCCATGCCCTCCTCCAAGAATCTTCCCATCCCAGGGACTGGACTCAGGTCTCCTGCACTGCAGGTGGGCTCTTTACCATCTGAGCCACCCAACAATTCTACTCTTAGGTATATATCCAAGAGAAATGGCAACATATGCTCACTTAAAAACACACACACATGTTCGTAGCAGCATATTTCAGTTCATAGTTCAGTCGCTCAGTCGTGTCCGACTCTTTGCTACCCCATGAATCGCAGCACGCCAGGCCTCCCTGTCCATCACCAACTCCCACAGTTCACTCAGACTCACGTCCATCGAGTCGGTGATGCCATCCAGCCATCTCATTCTCTGTCATCCCCTTCTCCTCCTACCCCGAATCCCTCCCAGCATCAGAGTCTTTTCCAATGAGTCAACTCTTCGCATGAGGTGGCCAAAGTAATGGAGGTTCAGCTTTAGCATCATTCCTTCCAAAGAAATCCCAGGGCTGATCTCCTTCAGAATGGACTGGTTGGATCTCCTTGCAGTCCAAGGGACCCTCAAGGGTCTTCTCCAACACCACAGTTCAAAAGCATCAATTCTTTGGTGCTCAGCTTTCTTCGCAGCATATTTATAAGTGCCAAAAAGTGGAAACAAACACTCATCAGCTGATGAGTGGATAAAGTGTGGAGTATCCACACAGTGTAATATTATTTGGTGGTGAAAAGGAATGAAGTCTGAAGCACGCTACCACATGGATGAACCTTGAAAACACTGTGCTAAGAGAAAGAAGCTAGTCACAGAGGACTACATACTGTATGATTCCACTTATATGAAACAGCCAGCATAGGCAATTCTATAAGGATAGAAAATAGATTTATGGTTGGCCAGGTCCAAGAGCAAAGAGGGATGAGATAAGGAGTAACTGCTAGAGTTAGATTTTTATCCCCAGCTAGAGTTTCTTGCTGGGGATAAACATGTTCTAAAATAGATTGTGGTATTAATTGTACAAATCTGTGAATATACTAAAAATTATGGAATTGTATACTCTTAACTGGGCTTCCCAGGTGGCACTAGTGGTAAAGAACCCGCCTGCCAATGCAGGAGATTTAACAGCCATGGATTTGATCCCTGGGTCGGGAAGATTCCCCTGCAGGAGGGCATGGCAGCCCACTCCAGTATTCTTGCCTGGAGAATCCCAAGGGCAGAGGAGCCTGGCGGGCTACAGTAAATCGGGTCGCAGAGTCAAATACAACTGAAAGGACTTAGCACGCATGCATACTTTAAGTTGGTGCAGGTGTGGTCTGTGGCTATTTTTTTTTTTTAATGAATAAGATAGAAAGCTCTCTCCTCAAGGAGCTGACATGCTTGTGGGACAGCAAACAAGCAGGTAACATACAACTTAAGCTAAATGGTCAGCCTCTTCCTCATTCCTACCTCTTCTTTCTTTATTCCTCAAAAGGGAATAGATCCCTCCCCCTCCCCTTCACAACACTTATACTTTTTAAAATCATCTTTCTCTGAAAAATAAGATCCTTGAGGTAGGGTGTGTGCCTTTGAACTATGAGTCAACAGAACTAGACGCAGTGCCTGGCATGCAGTAGGCTTATAATAATTGTCTGTTCACTGGCGAATAAATGACCGAGCCAGGACTAGAAGGTGGGTGTCCTGAGTCCCAGGTCAGCACTCCTTCCAGCCACAACAGTGTCTGAAATGAAGACTCCTCAAATTGGACAGCTAGCTGAGAGAGGTCTACACAGAAGCAATGGTGCTTTTACAAGGTGTCAGTCTCCAGGTACATGTTTACATTTTACGCTCGAAGCGTAATTGTGCTGTTTCCTCCCTCATTCCGCATGTCCTTTGAATAATCTTTCTACTCACCTCATTTACAGCTTTCTCCCTAGAGTTCATCACACTATAGCAGCTTGGCTGGCATCTTTAGCATCTTGTAATCCTGAATACTCAACAGTGAGTGGGGCTCCCTGGACTATGCACGCAGGAGTTCAAAAGCCCAGATTTTGTTTTTTTAATTATTATTTACTTATTTCCAGCTGCAGTGGATCTTCGTTGCTGCCGGTGGGCTTTCTCAAGTTGCAGTGCACAGGCTTCTCATTGTGGTGGCTTCTCTCATTGTGGAGCACAGGCTCCGAAGTTGTGGCACACAGGCTTAGTTGCCCCATGGCATGTGAGATCTTCCTGGACCAGGAATCGAACCCGTGTCCCCTGCATTGGCAGGCTGATTCCTAACCACTGGACCACCAGGGAAGCCCTGAGGCCCAGATTTTAGAGATTTGGTTTTTCACTTATCAAGAAGCACCAAATAAAACTCTTACAGGTAAGGATTATCTTTAAAAATTATTTTTTTCACAGCCTAGTGAGATACGATTTTGCAATGAATGTTCTCTACTTCTTTTCAAAAACAGCTTTTTTTCGGAGATATAATTCACATACTATGCAACTTGCCCATTTAAACTATACAGTTCAATGGTTTTTAGTATGTTCACAGAGCTATGCAGTGATCATCACAACAAAAGTTTAGAACATTTTGTCACCCCCCCAAAATCAACCTCATACCATTGCGTTCACTTCCCTTTCTCTTTGCCTGCCCCAGCCCCAGCCAACCACTAATCTAGTTTTTTGCTTGTGTAAATTTGCCTATTATGGATGTCTCATGTAAACGGACTGGCTTCTTTCACTTAGTACAATGTTTTCAAAGTCCATCCATGTGGTAGCACGTCTCAGAACTTCATTCTTTTTCACAGCCAGATGATATTCCGTTGTATGTGTATGTCACACTTGTTTATTCATTCAGAAGTTGATGAGCATTTGAATTGTTTCTGCATCTGAGCTTTCATGAATAATGCTGCTTTGAGCATTCTCATACGATTTTTATACTACTGCATAGATCCTAACTTTATTCTCAAATTTCCTCTCCCTTTCTGATCAGCTCTAAATATGCTGCCCATCAGTTTACAAGATTCTGCCAGGCTTTTTATAAAGAATCATTCATGGATATTGAAAGCTTGGCAAACATACAGCCTTGCTGCTTTTGGAGTTGGCTGCCAATATATAAAGTATTTCATTGAAACAATTATCTCTCAAATGACATTTTGTGACTTCTGTTTGGAGATGCCAAGAAGCCAAGTTTTCCTTTCATTCAACAGAGCTGTGTGTTCCTGGAGAATCTCCCCTGTATTAAGGATTGTGCACTTTGCTGGGAAGAGAAGGGACAGGGCACAGTCCTTGCCCTACAAGATCCTTTATTCTGTTAGAGGAGGCAGCTTGCTGGGTTTGGTCAGGGTAGGCTTCCCAGAAGAAGAAGCAACTATAGCCAAGATGGTACCACCAGAAGTTAACCAGACAAAGAGTCAAGACAGCAAAGGAAAGCGGGTGTGCAGAGGTCCAGATGTGAGAGGAACATGTCTGGATGGGAAGGAGGAAGGAAAAGAGAGAGAGGAGAGGACATGAGGAGGTGGGGAAAGAGATGAAACTGGACAAGACTACCAAGTAAAGAGAAGATCACTGCCTGAAGGGTTAACAATTTAGCAGAAATGAGCAGCCACAGAATGGTTGACTCATAAAACAAACAAACAAACAGACATGAGAACTTGTTGGAAAACATACGCTATGAAAAAGAAATCACGATTTGTTATTTTTCAATCCTCTTATTAGGAGCAAACATATTTCCTTTTAATCAAAAGATCCAAATTTGGTATCAACTTGTAATACTAGTAATGTTTTAAACCACTGTATTTGATCATTTAATAAATATGAACTTAGACCCTCCTATATAGAATAGACGACTCACTTCTCTGAGGCTATAAAATGTTTCTTAATGCTTGGATTTTCACTTCCAGGGATTAAATGGTAAATCAAGTAAGACATGAAGAAAGTGAAAGGACTGCAAAAATATTTTATATATTATATGTATTGAATGAATTACTTAGAAAAACAGCACTATAAAATAATTCAGAGTCTGGGCACTAATCTTTCTCCTTAGCACAATTATAATTAATGCAATTTAAAAAAAAGAGCCTACACCAAGAGGCCTTCAACTAAGAGTCTTTTAAATATTTTTGCTTTGGAAATCTTTCTGTTCTCTATTTCAGTTCAGGGTAGAACAATGGGAGTGTAATAAATACACATTTATTAGACATTATGAGCAAAGCACCATTCTGTGGGCTGTGAGGATAGGAAGGGTACAAAGGATGAAAGGGTACAAAGCATGGCAGGT
Source organism: Ovis aries (assembly GCF_016772045.2). Classification (NCBI taxonomy): domain Eukaryota; kingdom Metazoa; phylum Chordata; class Mammalia; order Artiodactyla; family Bovidae; genus Ovis; species Ovis aries. The sequence goes on from NC_056076.1 coordinate 47,929,168, forward strand.
GTGGTTCCTCCTCCCTGTGAACTTCAACTGAGAACAAGGGAGCTCAGGACAGGGGAGACAGCAAGTGTTTATTGCTAGTCCTATCACTGCATGGCTCCTAAAGCTCACTTTATCTCCATTAATTTTCAAATGACCCCAGAAATACAAAATTTTTCTTCTAAACAGCAAAGTTTCCAAAGAGGTAAAATAGCTTGCCGAAGATCAATAAGCTACAGTGGACATTTCCAGTTGAGCTAAAACCCAGGAAGTGTGTACCAAGTGCAGACATCTGGGCAACCTTCTTGTTCTGCTGAGCCAGAACGAGGCGGGTTCTCTCGTAATTGACCTTTAGGGGTCTTGTTTGCATATCTACTCTTTGTGGAAGGCAAGGAAAGGATGTTCTGAGACCTGGAGATTGGACCTGGGCAGCCACCAGGGAAATGTGAGTGTGTTTCTGCAAGGTGTTGATTCTACTTCCAGGTCTAGGAGGAAGAACAGGGGCAGGCATGTTGCTGCTCACGCCTGGATCACCCCAACACATTCTATCTAAATCTCCTTGGACTCCCAAGATGTGACTGTATCCTTGGGTGCAGGGAACTCAAGGAGTGGAGCCAGGGAGCCCAGAGAGGTCAAGAGTTGCAGCTGGGAGCAGGATGCTTTCACCTGGATACAGCAGGAATGTAGCCCAAAGGCACCAAAGCCACAAGGCTATGTGGTCAGTGGGCTGCATTTCAGAAGGACTAGAGATGGAAGTGTTCCCAGCAAGAAGACTGGGATACAGTCAGGCTTACTGGTGCAGGGGGTTTCTGCTACAGTGTTTTAGCGTGGCCTTGCCTGGAATGGACTTCCCTTGTGGCTCAGTTGGTAAAGAATCTGCCTGCAATGCTGGAGACCTGGTTTCAGTCCCTGGTTTGGGAAGATCCCCTGGAGAATGCAAAAGCTACCCACTCCAGTATTCTGACCTAGAGAATTCCATGGACAGTATAGTCCATGAGGTCGCAAAGAGTCGGACATGACTGAGCAAATTTTACTTGCCTGGAATGGAGGAGTTCTTCCCTAGAATGGAGAGCATCTTGTCCTAACATATTTACTAAGCATATGCTGTGTGTCAGACACTGTTCTAGACACTGTGCTAAGTCGCTTCAGTCGTGTCTGACTCTGCAACCCTATGGACTGGAGCCTGTCAGGCTCCTCTGTCCATGGGATTCTCCAGGCAAGAAGACTGGAGTGGGTTTCCATGCCCTCCTCCAGGGGATCTCCCAACCTAGGGATTGAACCCACATCTCCTGTGGCTCCTACATTGGAGGTGGATTTTTTTTACCACTGAGCCACCGGAGAAGCCCATTCTAGACCCTAGAACACAGCAAACAGTATTAAAAAAAAAATCTCTATCCTCTTGGGGTACTGTATTCGAATTGAGGGGGCAGGGGGTAGAACATAAGAAAAATGGGTAGTAAATATCTGGGCGTTAACTTTGGAGGAGAGAGATAAAGCAGGAAGGAGAATAGGACATGCTGGGGTAGGGGGAGAGGGCAGCTTGCAGTTCTCAGTAACACAGAAGCTGAGACCTGCTGGAGGTGAAGGAGCCAGCCGAGTCGACATGTGGGGAGGAGATCCTCAGGCAGCAGGGAGTGAGGGCAGTGGGCCCGGGGCAGGCGCAGGCCAGGTGGGCCAGTTAAGGCACAAGGAGGGGCAGAGTGAGCAAGGAGGAGAGTGGGGAAGGGGCGGGGTGGGGCTGTGGGTAGGGGCCATTTTAGGGACTGTGCCTCTAAATAAGGCACAGAAGAAGATGAAGATCCTCGGCATATTCACCTTTGAGGTTGCAGGGGTGGAATAAAGAGATAGGTGGATTGGCCAGAGTTGGGCTTTTGCCATCCCTAAATAAAGAATTGGGAGCAGACAAAGGAATGAGGGGGCTTCTCAGGTGGTGCTAGTGGTAAAGAACTCACCTGCCCAAGCGGGAGACATAAGAGATGTGAATTCAATCCCTGGGTCGGGAAGGTGCCCTGGAGGAGGGCATGGCAACTCACTCTAGTATTCTTACCTGGAGAATCCCATGGACAGAGGAGCCTGACGGGCTACAGTTCATAGGATGGCAAAGAGCCAGACACAACTGAAGCGACTCAGCGCTCATGCAGGCAAAGGAATGAGGAGTAATTACAGTGATGAATTATTCCACTTACCATTGTTGTGGAACCAGCTACCTTAAAATACAGAAGCAACCACAGATCTGTGTGTCAGGAATTGGGGTAGGACACAGTGGGGATGGCTTTTCTGCATTTGATGACGTCTGGGGTCTCACCTGGGAAACCCGAAGGTTGGAGGGCAGGCCGACACGGTTCATGCTGCCATGGGTGGACACGGCTCATGCTGGTGGCTGGCCAGCACCCCTGCACACGGTCTCTCCCTGCAGCCCAGCTTCCTCACAGCCCAGAGGCAGCCAAAATGGCCTAAATGGCCACTCAGGGCTCCTAAGGCGAGTGTCCTGAGAGAAAGTGGAAGCTGCCAGTGTCTTAATGGGCACAATGTCACCTCACCATGTCCTACTGGTCAAGTAGTCACAGAGCCCAGATTCAAGGAAAGGGGACATAGGTTCCATCCCTTGATGGGAGAAGTGGCAAAGAAGAATCATGTTTAAAGTACAGGACCAGCTGAACTTGTTTAAAGAGAGAGTGTGGTTAAAGGGCAAGAAAAGGCCATAGCAACATTCTTAGAGTGAACTCTGTCATTTGGAAGTAAGAAATATGAGGAGAATCCGGCCAAGGAGAATCTAATGGTAGTGGGAAAACCGAGAGAATGTGATGATTGTTTCAAGAAAAGGGAAATGATCCACTGTGTGTGGCATTGCTATTAATAACAGGTCAGAAAGATAAGCCTGAGAAATGCCCTTGGGCATGGCAAAGTGGAGGATGTTGATATCATGACAATGACAGGCTTAGTGAACCCATGGGGATGAAAGTCTGATTGGAATGGGTTAAAGATAGAATGGGGGAGAGAAAGTAAGGACAGCAAAGATAAGACATGTCTTTTGAGTTATTTTGTAAAAAGTAATAGAAAAATGGGACAGACTAGTAAGGGGGATTTAATGGTACAGGATAGGGAGGACAGTGGTGGGAATGACGTCCTTAAGTTGGCGAGAGTGGATGGGACCTGGTGTAGAGTGGACGGTTTCATGTACAGCATGGATAGTCCACCTGATGCATACTTTCTCCATGGGGATGAACACTGGTTCTTACTCTTTTTGTGTATAGACTTCAGATATACATATAGTATAGAAACAGACATACAGAGTATCTATAGGACTAATATTTCATGGGAGGGGGCACAGTTAGGGAAGACTATATCTAAAAAGACTCTTTAAGGAGTGTGGTAATGAAAAGAAGGGTTGAGAAATACTGCTGCTACTGCTGCTACTAGTCTATTATAACCGAAAAGAAGGCAAGACATATGTATAGATAGTAGGTATTTGGGTGCTGTGGTAGGGAAGGTGGAAGCTCACTTCTGATAACATCTATTTCCTTAATGAAATAGGAACAAGAAGAATCAAATGTTAGGAGATAAAAGGGAGTTCTGTAGGTTTGACAGGAGATGAAAAAGTTTGAAATTTATGTTTTGGTGGTTAGGATTGGGAATTAACTAAGGGCTCACTTAATGCCAGTGAACATTTTAAAATGAGACCCATTGGCACATTTGTATGCGTTTTTCCAACCACATTTAGCTGCTCAGTTTAATCAGAGGTTGGGGAGGGGCCTAGCCAAAAGAAGGACTCTACCTGTCATCATTGTCCCACCCACTCTCAGTGGTCCCCATCACCATGAATGTTGCTGGGTTTCACACCAAGCACCTGCAACTCTCCATCTGACAACTTCCTGTTGGCCTGTGATCCAGGCAGGCCAGGAGTGCTGGGAAGCCAGTGCCCTCAGGAGTAATCTTCAGCCAGTGATGGATGGGATGCTCCCATTTCCTTGCCCGTGGGTATGGCAGGGAAGGAATAACCTGATAAGTGTTTGCATACCTGCTCAAAAAACACCCTTTATTCACTTCCTTCCCTTTCACGTCTGACTTTCATATATCCCTACCAATGCTTTCTGGGATCACTTCCCAAATATACTGCCTGCACTCAAATTCTTATCTGAGAGTCATCTTCTGAGGGAACCAAACAGGACAATGATGAATCATAGCTTTTAGGCCAGGAAATGAGATAATTAAGTACATGATGGAAGGCGTGGGGGATAAAAGGGTTGAAAGACAGTAAAAGGTGATAGGACCAGCAGGTCTGAGGAGCCAATGAGATTAAAGATTTGGAGTTAGGTTCCAGACATAGTGATTAGAGAGTAGGACACTTGAAACTGAGATTATGAAGTTATTGGTGAAGACAGAGTTTAAGGTATGACCTTGGGGATGTGTGACTTGGTGGGGTGGAGAGTGAGATCGTTGCAGGTAAAGGATCAAGGAACTGAGAGGCCAAAGACTAGGCAAAAACACGTAGGGAAGAATGATTATCTTTTATTTGACTTCTGCCTCTCCCATAGAGTTGTTCTGAAGAGTAAATAATATAATCTGCCTAAAGGTGTTAGTATAGGGTTTGGCACGTAGTTAGTGCTTAATAAATGTCTGTAGAGACCCACAGATGAGCACATGATGTAAACCACACCAGTCAGTCCTTCCCAAGGGTTGCTAAAACTCAGCCCATTGAGGAAGCACTGTCTTTCCTCTTTGGTTATGAGGCTGGAAGTTTGCAGCTATCTAAGATAGAGAATCTGCCTGCAGTGCAGGAGACCCAGGTTCAGTCCCTCAGTTGGGAAGATCCTTGGAGAAGGAAATGGCAACCCACTCCAGTATTCTTGTCTGGGAAATCCCATGGACAGAGTAGTCTGGTGGGCTACAGTCTGCTGCTGCTGTTGCTGCTAAGTCGCTTCAGTCGTGCCCAACTCTGTGTGACCCCATAGATGGCAGCCCACCAGGCTACCCCATCCCTGGGAGTCTCCAGGCAGGGACACTGGAGTGAGGCTACAGTCTATGGGGCTGCAAAGAGTCGGACATGACTGAGTGCCTAACACAACAACCTTCAGACTTCCCAGGTGGCACGAGTAAAGAACCTGCCTGCCAATGGAAGAGACAAAAGAGATATGGGTTGGATCCCTGGGTTCGAACCCTGGGAAGATTCCCTGGAGGAGAGCACGGCAATCCATTCCAATATTCTTGCCTGGAAAATCCCATGGGCAAAGGAGCCTGGTGGGCTACAGCCCATAGGGTCACAAAGAGTCAGACACGACTGAAGTGACTCAGCATACATCCACACGTGCATGGCAACCTACACTGCCCCACAGAGAGAGAGAAAGATTTAGGGCAACACAAAGACAGAAGCAGAGAGAACATGGAGAGAGGATCCTAGCAGTGAGATTCCCAACAGTCAGTTCTCTCTGTAACCAGATCTACCCTCCCTCATTTACAATGATTGCTTGATTTCAATAAAACTTTTGTAAAACTTTTCATTTTGTTTGGCTTGAGCTAGTTTGAGTGGAATTTCTATCATTTGCAACAATAATAAAAAGAATAAAAGAATAAATGAATTTGCCTCTAGCTTTATGTTAGCCTGAGTGATCAAACCCATGGTGGAGATCTTTCAGAGCCCCAGAGAGGAGGAAGTATGGTGAGATTCGAAGAGCATTTGACGAAGATTCATTCCTGAGTTTGTCTTAGCTCTGCGATTTGCTCACTAAGTGAACACTATACCTGGAGATTTCACTGGGAGACCCAGCCTTCCTCACTTAGGTTCAGCAAAGTCTTTGTCTGCATCATCTACTTCAGCTCACATAGTAGATGAAGCACACAGGAGAGATTTGTTTTAGAATTCGGTGCCAGAAAAAAGCTTTACTTCTCTCAAAGAATTGGCAAGGGTTTTCTTCATGGAAAGGGAGAACCACATAATCAATTGTATTTGTTCACTTTGGCTTTTCTGGAAGCTCAGAGTACAGCTCAACATGGAGGACCTTATACTCTGCATATGTGAATATGTGAATTTCATATTTTCCTCCTAGTCTTAGTATTCTATTCTTCACATGTGGCACTAGTGATTAAAAAAAAAAAATCTCTTCTTCTAATGCAGGAGACATAAGAGATGTGAATTCAGTCCCTGGGTCAGGAAGATCCCCTGGAGGAGAGCATGGCAACTCACTCCAGTACTCTTGCCTGGAGAATCCCTCGGACAGAGGAGCCTAGTGGGCTGTGGTCCATTAGGTCACAAGACTTGGACACAACTGAAGCATCCCAAGATGGGCAGGTCATGGTGGAGAGGTCTGACAGAATGTAGTCCACTGGAGAAGGGAATGGCAAACCACTTCAGTATTTTTGCCTTGAGAACCCCACAAACAGTAGGAAAAGTCAAAATGATAGGATACTGAAAGAGGAACTCCCCAGGTCAGTAGGTGCCCAATATGCTATGGGAGATCAGTGGAGAAATAACTCCAGAAAGAATGAAGGGATGGATCCAAAACAAAAACAATACCCAGCTGTGGATGTGACTGGTGATAGAAGCAAGGTCCGATGCTGTAAAGAGCAATATTGCATAGGAACCTGGAATGTCAGGTCCACGAATCAAGGCAAATTGGAAGTGGTCAAACAAGAGATGGCAAGAGTGAACGTCGACATTCTAGGAATCAACAAACTAAAATGGACTGGAATGGGTGAATTTAACTCAGATGACCATTATATCTAACCATCATGTTCAACAAAAGAGTCCGAAATGCAGTACTTGGATGCAATCTCAAAAATGACAGAATGATCTCTGTTCATTTCCAAGGCAAACCATTCAATATCACAGTTATCCAAGTCTATGCCCCAACCAGTAATGCTGAAGAAACTGAAGTTGAACGGTTCTATGAAGACCTACAAGACCTTTTAGAACTAACATCCAAAAAAGATGTCCTTTTCATTATAGGAGACTGGAATGCAACAGTAGGAAGTCAAGAAACACCTGGAGTAACAAGCAAATTTGGCCTTGGAATGTGGAATGAAGCAGGGCAAAGATTAATAGAGTTTTGCCAAGAAAATGCACTGGTCATAGCAAACGCCCTCTTTCCAACAACAAAGAGAAGACTCTACACGTGGACATCACCAGATGGTCAACACCGAAATCAGATTGATTATATTCTTTGCAGCCAAAGATGGAGAAGCTCTATACAGTCAACAAAAACAAGACCAGGAGCTGACTGTGCCTCAGATCATGAACTCTTTATTACCAAATTCAGACTCAAATTGAAGAAAGTAGGGAAAACCGCTAGACCATTCAGGTATGACCTAAATCAAATCCCTTATGGTTATACAGTGGAAGTGAGAAATAGATTTAAGGGACTAGATCTGATAGACAGAGAGCCTGATGAACTATGGAATGAGGTTCATGACATTGTACAGGAGACAGGAATCAAGACCATCCCCATGGAAAAGAAATGCAAAAAGGCAAAATGGCTGTCTGGGGAGGCCTTACAAATAGCTGTGAAGAGAAGAGAGGCAAAAAGCAAAGGAGAAAAGGAAAGATATAAGCATCTGAATGCAGATTTCCAGAGAATAGAAAGAAGAGATAAGAAAGCCTTCCTCAGCGATCAATGCAAAGAAATAGAGGAAAAGAACAGAATGGGAAAGACTAGAGATCTCTTCAAGGAAATTAGAGACACCAAGGGAACATTTCATGCAAAGATGGGCTCAATAAAGGACAGAAATGGTCTGGACCTAACAGAAGCAGAAGATATTAAGAAGAGGTGGCAAGAATACATGGAAGAACTGTACAAAAAAGATCTTCACGACCCAGATAATCACGATGGTATGATCACTCACCTAGAGCCAGACATCCTGGAGTGTGAAGTCAAGTGGGCCTTAGAAAGCATCACTATGAACAAAGCTAGTGGAGGTGATGGAATTCCAATTGAGCTATTTCAAATCCTGAGAGATGATGGTGTCAAAGTGCTGCACTCAATATGCCAGCAAATTTGGAAAACTCAGCAGTGGCCACAGGACTGGAAAAGGTCAATTTTCATTCCAATCCCAAAGAAAGGCAATGCCAAAGAATGCTCAAACTACCGCACAATTGCACTCATCTCACATGCTAGTAAAGTAATGCTCAAAATTCTCCAAGCCAGGCAATACGTGAACCGTGAACTTCCTGATGCTCAAGCTGGTTTTAGAAAAGGCAGAGGAACCAGAGATCAAATTGCCAACATCTGCTGGATCATGGAAAAAGCAAGAGAGTTCCAGAAAAACATCTATTTCTGCTTTATTGACTATGCCAAAGCCTTTGACTGTGTAGATCACAATAAACTGTGGACAATTCTTCAAGAGATGGGAATACCAGACCACCTGACCTGCCTCTTGAGAAATCTGTATGCAGGTCAGAAAGCAACAGTTAGAACTGGACATGGAACAACAGACTGTTTTCAAACAGGAAAAGGAGTCCGTCAAGGCTGTCTGTTGTCACCCTGCTTATTTAACTTCTATGCAGAGTACATCATGAGAAACGCTGGACTGGAAGAAACACAAGCTGGAATCAAGATTGCCGGGAGAAATATCAATCACCTCAGATATGCAGATGACGTCACCCTTATGGCAGAAAGTGAAGAGGAACTAAAAAGCCTCTTGATGAAAGTGAAAGTGGAAAGCGAAAAAGTTGGCTTAGAGCTCAACATTCAGAAAACGAAGATCATGGCATCCGGTCCCATCACTTCATGGGAAATGGATGGGGAAACAGTGGAAACAGTGTCAGACTTTATTTTTTGGGGCTCCAAAATCACTGTAGATGGTGACTGCAGCCATGAAATTAAAAGACACTTACTCCTTGGAAGGAAAGTTATGACCAACCTAGATAGCATATTCAAATGTAGAGACATTACTTTGCCGACTAAGGTCCGTCTAGTCAAGGCTATGGTTTTTCCAGTAGTCATGTATGGATGTGAGAGTTGGACTGTCAAGAAGGCTGAGCACCACAGAATTGATGCTTTTGAACTGTGGTGTTGGAGAAGACTCTTGACAGTACCTTGGACTACAAGCAGATCCAACCAGTCCATTCTAAAGGAGATCAGCCCTGGGATTTCTTTGGAAGGAATGATGTTAAAGCTGAAACTCCAATACTTTGGCCACCTCAAGCAAAGAGTTGACTCATTGGAAAAGACTCTGATGCTGGGAGGGATTGGGGGCAGGAGGAGAAGGGGACGACCAAGGATGAGATGGCTGGATGGCATCACCGGCTTGATGGACATGAGTCTGAGTAAACTCCTGGAGTTGGTGATGGACAGGGAGGCCTGGAGTGCTGTGATTCATGGGGTTGCAAAGAGTCAGACACGACTGAGCGACTGAACTGAAGTGACTTAGCATGCACACAATCTTAATATTCAATTCTAGTCTATTTTTCTTAAAGCAAATTTATATTTTACTCTTTTATGTGTGTTATATAAAAATTCCTCAAATTATTTATGGAATAAAGCATAAATAGATAAGTGCACACACTAGTGTTCAATCTGAGGAATGTTCCTTTCCCCTTTACTATAAAATGATTGAGTTAAAATTTTCAGTAGAGATGGCAAATTCTCAAGCCTCCATTTTACTCCAAATTATAGCAGTCATAGATGGCTGTAAAAATGAAATGAAAACAACACAACCAGGTTCAAAACAAGATAAAAATATCCATTACCCAGAAACAAAATTATCAAGAAATTAAAAGGGCTGAAGCCACAGTTTGCTGGGCTTTGGGTCTAGAGGCAGCAGTCATGGCTAGAAATTCCACTTCTGCAGAATCAGTTCAGTTCAGTTCAGTTCAGTTGCTCAGTCATGTCCGACTCTTTGCAATCCCATGAATCACAGCATGCCAGGCCTCCCTGTCCATCACCAACTCCTGGAGTTCACTCAGACTCATGTCCATCAAGTCAGTGATGCCATCCAGCCATCTCATCCTCTGTCGTCCCTTTCTCCTCCTGCCCTCAATCCCTCCCAGCATCAGGGTCTTGTCCACTGAGTCAACTCTTCGCATGAGGTGGCCAAAGTACTGGAGTTGCAGCTTTAGCATCATTCCTTCCAAAGAAATCCCAGGGCTGATCTCCTTTAGAATGGACTGGTTGGATCTCCTTGAAGTCCAAGGGACTCTCAAGAGTCTTCTCCAACACCACCCTTCAAAAGCATCAATTCTTCGGCACTCAGCTTTCTTCACAGTCCAACTTTCACATCCATACATGACCACTGCAAAAACCATAGCCTTGACTAGACGGACCTTAGTCGGCAAAGTAATGTCTCTGCTTTTGAATATGCTATCTAGGTTAATCATAAAGGACCAAATGTGCTGCACATGCAAAGGAGTATTGCAGCCAGCAGCACTTACCTGACCAGGAAGGAAAGCTGAAGAAGAAAACTGTTGTTGATCAATGTGTGAGCTTACAGTTTTTATAGAGGCAGGAGGGAAGTCTAGGGAGGTAGGAAACAGACACACAGGCCCACAGCCAGGAACAAAAACAAGCAGCTCACTGGCCTGGTGACTGGATCTGAAGCATCCTCAGTAATGTTATAGGGCAGAATCCCCAACTGCATATATATATATGTATATATGTGTGTGTGTGTGTGTGTATATATATATATATATATATATATATATATATATATATATATATATGGTGTTCAGTCCCTCAGTCATGTCTGACTGTTTGCAACCCTGTAGACTGGAGCCCACAAGACTCTTCTGCCCATGAGGTTTGGGGATTTTACAGGCAAGAATCCCAGAGTGGATTTCCACTTCCCCTTCCAGGAGATCTTACCAACCCAGGGATCAAACCCATGCCTCCTGCATCTCCTGCATTGGTAGGTGGATTCTTTATCCTTGAGCCACCTCAGAAGCCCCTGTGTATATATATATATAAGACCAACATTTCTAAGACCTAGATTGAGACACTGGGTTGAAGGTGGGGGAAAACATAAGAACCAACCACAAACCTGCTAAATAGGAAAGAGAGAAAGAAAAACAAATATCCCTCTCAAAATGAATTTCCAAACTAAAATAACTGCAAAGCATTTGAAGACATTTAAGGCTAAGAAGACTATAATCATAATCAGTAATGAAAATACAAATTTGTTCCATTAGAAATGCATTTTAGAGGCTGTTCTGAAGACTTAAACATAAGTATTTCAACATGCTAAAATCACATCCATAATAAAAAAAGATAGGAAAACAAACAAGCAAAAGTAAGAACAGTTATATGTGGCCAAAAAACTGATTCAAAATTTGAAATAAAAATACAGATTTTGAAATTAAAAACCTCATAAGCAACTGAGTACTTTTTAAGAACAAATTAGTAAATTTGATGACAGTATCACAAAATTTCTCAGAATGCAGCACAGAACAGATAAAAAGTTTTAAAGAAGGGTTAAGAAATGTGGAGAATAAATTGAGAAACTACACAATACATCTAATAAAAGTTCCAGAAGAGAAGAATACAGGGAATGAAGGAGAAACAGTAAGAAGTGGTAACTGAGAAATTACCAAAATTAAGACATGATACAAGTTCTTGGTCTACAAGAATGGAATACCAAGGAAGAGAAAGAAAATTAAATCCACACTTAGATACTTTAAAGTAGAACGGCAACAGCAACCCACTCCAGTCCTCTTGCCTGGAAAATCCCATGGACAGAGGAGCCTGTTGGACTGCAGTCCATGGGGTCGCGAAGAGTCGGACATGACTGAGCGACTTGACTTTCCCTTTTCACTTTCATGCATTGGAGAAGGAAATGGCAACCTACTCCAGTGTTCTTGCCTGGAGAATCCCAGGGATGGCGGAGCCTGATGGGCTGCTGTCTATGGGGTCTCACAGAGTTGGACACGACTGAAGTGACTTAGCAGCAGCAGCAAACTATTAAATGAAAAAAATTTTAATTGTTTCAGATAAAAAGAGATCACCTAAAAACAAATGACTACTAGAGGTTTCTGGCACCCCACTCCAGTACTCTTGCCTGGAAACGCCATGGACGGAGGAGCCTAGTGGGCTGCAGTCCATGGGGTCGCTGAGAGTTGGACATGACTCAGCGACTTCCCTTTCACTTTTCACTTTCATGCACTGGAGAAGGAAATGGCAACCCACTCCAGTGTTCTTGCCTGGAGAATCCCAGGGACGGCGGGACCTGGTGGGCTGCCGTCTATGGGGTCCCACAGAGTTGGACATGACTGAAGTGACTTAGCAGCAGAAGCAGCAGCAGAGATTTCTTATTGGCAACAATACAGGACAAAAAACAATGGAATAATATCTTCAAAATGCAAAAAACTATATTTGGTGAGCCTGAATTTTATACCTAGACAAACTGTCATTCAAGATGCAGCAAAATATAGACACATCCACGTAATCTAAGAGACTTTACTACCTATAAATCCTCACTAAAGGAGAATATATAAACTTTTAAATTTAAGAAAGTAAAAAGTTGAGGAAAAGAAAGAAAAAAGGAAGAAAATATTCAAAGAAAGTATAGCAAAGCCTTGAAATATCAGCATACCTCAAATGGTATGTGATGGATTCAGTTCCAAACCATTACAAAAAGAGGGAGATCACAATTGAGGCACACAAATTTTTTTGTTTCCCAGTGCATATAAAGTTCATGTTTGTGCTATACTGTAGTCTGTTATGTGTGCCATAGCATTATATCTAAAAATAATAATATACATACCTTAGTTTAAACATCCATTACTGCTAAAAAAAAAAAAAGGCTAACCTTCATCTGAGCCTTTAATGAGTGTCAGTAGTAACATCAAAACCCCTGATCACAGATCACTGTAGCAAATATAATAATAACAAAAACGTTTGAAATACTGCGAGAATTCCTAAGATGCGGCACAGACACGAAGTGAGCAAATGTGGGTGGGAAAATGGCACTGAAAGACTTGCTAATAGAACTGCTCTATAAGGGCTGCCACAAACTTCACTTTGTGAAAAATGCAATATCTGCAAAGCACAATAAAATGACATGCCATAGAGTGAAGTATGCCTGTACAAGGAGAAATGGTGAGTGCAGAATGAGAATGTATGTTTCCATAAATTTCACTAGCACTGACTGTAACAAGAATAAAAAATGATGATACATATACAAAGGGAGGCTAAATTAATTAGAAGATTGTGGACACAGTGTGCAATAGCGAAAGTGTATTCATGTTATCATTTTTAAAGAACGGTATAAATATTTAAAAATTAGTTAAATATGTACAAATTAAATATTTAAAATGATCACTTTCAAGAATAAAAATAGTATCTCTAGCTTCTCAAAAAGGGGATTTAAGAATAGAAATATAGAAAATTTTATCTATATACAAAAGTGGAATGGAGATGAAGAAGCAAAGAAGAATATAGTAAATAGAAAACAAATTAAGATGGTAGAAACAAATATGTTAACAATTTTAATATATAGAAAAGAATCAAATTCACATAATAAAAAACAGATTATCAGATTGGATTTTAAGAATTCATCTATATGTCGCTCATAAGACACATCTACACGAAACCATATAAAAAATGTTAATAAAAGAATGGAAAAAATATATACCATGCTAATACTATCCAAAAGAAAATAAGGACAATAGCAATAACACCAAACAAAATTTACAGCATAAACCCCACATAGGGATAATGGGTATAAAGGTAAAGTTAGTTACTCAGTATTATTTAACTCTTTGTGACCCCATGGACTGTAGCCTGCCAAGCTTCTTTGTCCACGGAATTCTCTAGGCAAAGAATACCGAAGTGGGTATCCATTCCCTTCTCCAGGGGATCTTCCCGACCCAGGGATCGAACCTGGGTCTCTTACATTGCAGACAGATTCTTTACCATCTGAGCCATCAGCAAAGACATATAACAATAAAAGTAATGATCTTAAAAGGGTATACAATATTCATAAACATATGTTTACTAATCATGTAGCTTTTAACTACACAAAATAAAAAGGGATACATTTATAGGGAGAAATGGACAAATCTGGCACCCCAATGTAGAACATTAACCTGCCTCTTTTAGAAATTCCTATATCAAGTAGACAGAAATTACACAGTTTATGGAAAGTTTGAATAACAATAGTAAGAACTAAGACCCATGGATCATTTAGAAAACCCTGCTGGTTGGAGGAGGGCTAACAGGCTCATTGGGAGAAGATTAGAGCAAAAACTCACAGGCTTGAGCCCTGTATCAAGAGAGCATCTGCAACCAGCAAGCGCAGGCCTACATATCTTGAATTCAAGGGCAGGGTCCCAGAGGAGCACAGTGTAGGACAGGGACTTGGGGGAAGAGGGTAGAGGGAAAGGTCAAGACATGGCCTCTACCTTGACTGGGCCACTTTGAGCAAATCACTTTGATTTATCTGCTTCAGTTCTACAAAACAGAGATAATAATTAAGACATATATCTCTGGATTTTGTAATGAGAATCAAGTCAATGTGCTAAAAAGAAATTAAAGTGGCTGGCATATATTGAGTGCCTGCTATATGCAAAACATGATAATAGTTGTAAAAATTATAAAGGCAATGACATAGAACCTGCCTTTAAAACTGTTCAGTTCAGTTCAGTTCAGTTCAGTCGCTCAGTCATGTCCGACTCTTTGTGACCCCATGAATCACAGCACGCCAGGCCTCCCTGTCCATCACCAACTCCTGGAGTTCACTCAAACTCATGTCCATCAAGCCGGTGATGCCATCCAGCCATCTCATCCTCGGTCGTCCCCCTCTCCTCCTACCCCCAATCCCTCCCAGTATCAGAGTCTTTTCCAATGAGTCAACTCATTGCATGAGGTGGCCAAAGTACTGGAGTTTCAGCTTCAACATCAGTCCTTCTGGAGAAGACCCAGGACTGATCTCCTTTAGAATGGACTGGTTGGATCTTCTTGCAGTCCAAGGGGCTCTCAAGAGTCTTCTCCAATACCACAGTTCAAAAGCATCAATTCTTCTGTAAGATGATGTTGTCCAGCAACAATTTACCAGGGATTTTGCTTCATCACTTAGCCAGACAAGATCATGCTTTGGTATCAGACACACTCAGCTCCACAACTTTCTGTCCATGTGCCTTTTTCCCTCCTCTGTCAAATGGAGATGATGATAATGCTTATCAGATTGGATTTGGGGGAGAATTAATTGGAATAACACAGTAAGCATATTTTTGGACACATCAAAATATTCAGTAAATAGCTATTAATATTACTTGTAGGATTCAGTAAATAATTATTGCCATTTATAATGTTAATAAGATTAAAATGTGAAAAATAAGGTAATTAGGATAAATGAAGTTGAAGAAACAAAAAGAATTTAGTTGGAAAATGTACTTCGTCAATGTACCCAAGTCCAGAATGACAGAAGAAACAATATGAGTTGGAACTAGAAAAGTATTTATCTCCCCTTAGTCTAACACTTTTTATGTGATATAGGATTATGAAATTTAACCAGTCATTGTTTTTAATTCCCCCATAACAATGGCCACATCACAGTTATTTTCTAAGAGCCAACTGATAGAAGTACAAAAGCCTATGATTAGGGATCTTACTAGGATTGCAAAATCAGTAAGAAGAACCTGTCATTTTCTGATGAGGGAAGTGATGTTACCGAATAATGCCTGAAGAGTAATCTTAATTTTCTAGCACATATTATTGCATTTCCTACGTTACTGACACTTTCACGTTGTTAATTTTGCTCCTGTGGCTTTACAACACCTTCTGAAAGAGGTCTGGGCACATAGCATTTTCCCTGTGTGAAGAAGAGATGGAGGTAGAGAGTCGAAGTACCATCCTAAGGTAACTACCTAGTTAGAATTTTATATGATAGTTTAAAACCAAAGAAAATAAGTCAATCAATCCAATGAAGATGTTGCCTGCTTACACTAACTATCTAAAAGATGAACTGATGTATATATTCTTTTAACAAATGATAGTTGCCTTGGGTCTGGGAACATATGAAGCCTCAGTCATTGTCCTATCAGAGAAAAAGACCTAGAAATACTTCCACAGGAGAGAGAAAAGGTACAATAGACTCACAACACTGCTCTCGTGGTATAGCGAACAATGAACATCAGTATTTGCCTGCCCATAACAGTCCTTTCCAAACGACTCCTCTTCCACTTAAGAAGATCCCGCAAAGGCTGCCATGTTCTTAGATTACCTCAATCCTGTGGCCACAGTTGATTGGCCTGGAGGTGAAGAATATCTGACTTCATCTGTGGCAATCAGAACCCTACCTAGGACCACTACCAGCCCATATGGCAACTTTGTGGGAATTAGAAAAGACGTCCCTTCCTCAGAACTCTTTTTATGGCCATCTGTGATGAAACTGAGAGAAGGAAATGGCAACCCACTCCGGGATTCTTGCCTAAAGAATCCCGTGGACAGAGGAGCCTGGTGGGCTGCTGTCCGTAGGGTTGCACAGAGTCAGACACGACTGAAGTGACTTAGCAAGCATGCATGTGAGGAAATTATTGAAATCTACAATGCTTACACTATGAACAGTGCCCCTGAGTTTGTGCAGTGACTTTCTCCAGCAGGATTTTTGAACTTCAAACTAAAAACAATATGACAGGCAATGTCTTTGATGATAACATTCAGGAGCCAAGGACAGTCATCCACTCTGACACATGGAGAAGGCTGGCCTGCAGTGAGACAGAATGAAGTCAGTTGGTGGAAAGAAGCCAAATACAGAAGAGAGGGAGGTGCTTCTGGTCATTTTGGGGCCACGATTCCAATTATTCCTGGAGGCTCCACTGCCTCCCTGCCTTTCCCATTGTTTGGATGTTCAGCTCTTTCTATTCTTCCACAACCAAAACATTCTTCTTTTCTGTTTACACAAGATCAAATGGAATTTTTTGTTACTTGCAACTAATGCAGCTGTGAGTTTAATTCCACTAATTTCCACATCCCTCAATTTTAAAAGCTGATGCGGGAGGACACATTCGCTTTAATCTCAACTTGATCAAGTACGATTTTTACACAAAGGGAAATGGCTCTGTCTCTATCTATTCCAACCCAGTAAGTAGTTTCTCATTCTATGTCCATGCCTAAAAAGAAAATTACATGTTGGCTGCCCACTTTAATTGTTTGTAATCACTGAAATTTGCAATCCTATCCTGTGGTGTGTTCTGAGACCTCTCCTCATGGGGCAGTCTTTCAGTGTGTTCTGTTGGCAGTCTCTGTAGCAATTAGAAAATTGGGAAATGTATGAAATCCAGAGGGATATCAATTTTGGCATTTCTTTTCTTCAAACAACGTTGTTGTTAGATATGTGTGGAGCCCTAAAAAAATTAAATGCAACCATGGGTTTTGCTACTGACGAATAGAGCTCATCTTGTTCCATGAATTCTTTGTTACCCCACTGGTGAATTCAAATCTCTTAGGCTGGTGCAAAAGTAATTGCGGTCTTGCATTGTTGAACTTTGCCATTTGATTAATATTGGAATACATTCTTAAATACAAGTGGTTGTGTTATACATCATTTTAATGCTCATTTCTTGCTTTGTGTTTTTTTTTTTTGCTAATGATTTATTACTTGCCGTGTATTTTATATTTATTTTAGACTATAGAAATGATGTTAGACAAAAAGCAAATTCAAACGATTTTCTTATTTGAGTTCCAAATGGGTCATAAAGCAGTAGAGACAATTCACAACATCAATAATGCGGTTAGCCCAGGACCTGCTTACGAGTGTATGGGTGCAGTGGTCATTCAAGAATTTTTGCAAAAGAGACAAGAGCCTTGAAGATGAGGAGCAAAGTGGCCAGCCGTTGGAAATTGACAACGACCAGGTGAGAGGATCACCGAAGCTGATCTTACAACTGCGTGCTGAAGAATTCAGCATCGACCATTCGTTAGTCATTCAGCATTTGAACCAAATTGGAAACATGAAAAAGCACAGTAAGTGGGTGCCTCATGAGCTGACAGAAAAAAAAACAAACAAAAAACTATCGTTTTGAAGTGTCATCTTCTCTTATTCTATGCAACGACAACAAACCATTTCTCTATTGGATTGTGACGTGTGACAAAAAGTGGATTTTATACAACAACTGGTGTTGACCAGCTTAGTGATTGGTCTGAGAAGAAGCGCCAAAGCACTTCCTAAGCCAAAGTTGCACCAAAAAAAAAGTCATGGTCACTGTTGGTGGTTGCATAATCAACGCTTCAAAAGTTGAGTGCATCGGACTGTGAAGCTTTTCCTCAGCCACCATATTCACCCGTTATTGTTATTCAGCTGTGTCTGACTGTTGGACTGCAGAACTCTAGGCTTCCCTTTCCTTCACTATCTCCTGGAGTTTGCTCAAACTCATGTCCATTGAGTCAATGATGCCATCCAACTGTCTCATCCTCAACTTTGTTTAGAGGTCAGTATCTTTATTAGACCATCTTCCCCCCAAGGGTACATGACTCTTTCTTATGCTTCTCTTTGTCAGATTGGATTTTAATTTATACTTACAGTCAACAATGCAAGGCAGGAAGATTGAATCTTTCGCGTGCATGCGAAAACACATCTGGGCTTCCCTGGTGGCTCAGCAGTAGGAAATCTGCCTGCCAATGCAAGAGACCCAGGTTTGATCCCTGGGTTGGGAAGATCCCCTGGAGAAGAGAAAGGCTCCCCACTCCAGTTTTCTTGCCAGGGAAATCCCACGGGCAGAGGAGCCTGGCAGGCTATACAGTCCATGGGGTTGCAAAAGAGTCGGACACGATTTGGTGAATAAACAACAACAACAAATACACATATCTAATTAAATGAAACTATAAATCATAAGACTAATTTTAAAACAAACATAGAAATGAGGTCCATTCTTCTGCCCATCTTCAATGTGCTTCAAATGTGTATTTTCTCTTTGGAATAGGAAGGAGTTATTTGGAACCATGTTATCTGGCAAATCAAGCCACACTATGCAATTTCAGGTTTGAGAAAAGCATTATTAAGTTATAAGACTGATTTTCTATGTGGCTCAAAAGCTGCTTCCCAAAAAAATTTCCAAATGAAATCAGCAAAAAACTTTCCGGCAGTGGAAGCATCCTTAAAATAGTTACGTAATCTTCTAAAGAGATTACTCAGAAGGGGAACCACTCATTTGGATAGAAAAGGATGTATATGCTTGCCATTTAAAAGAAGTTAAGAGATAAAAAAGCATAAACAAATGCATTTGCAACAAATACAGCAACAAATATATTTATGTTTCTAGAATATTCACCAAAGGATTCTGGAAAAATTGGCTATCTATAGATAATCAAATTAGACCTTCACCTTACGCTATAGCCTAAAATAAATTCCCAATATATCAAAGTGAAAAAAGTAAAAGTCATATGAATTTTAGTGATTAAAAATGTGAATGAAATATAAGCGTATATTTTAAATGGTTTTGGGACAGATTTTCTAAGCATAAAATTATGAAAGAAATGTAAATGCAAGAATGATATATCTGTTTACATAAAACATAAGACCAAAAAACATTTTATAGGAACACTGTACCTTACAGAGTGAAGTAAGTCAGAAAGAAAGAAACAAATATCATATATTAACACATATATGTGGAATCTAGAAAAACGTACAGATGAACCTATTTGCAGAGCAGGAATAGACATGCAGGCATAGAAAATGGACACGTAGGCACAAGAGGGGGTCAAGAGGGATGAAATGGGGGATTGGGATTGACATATGTGCCCTGCCATGTGTAAAACAGACAGCTAGTGGGAACCTGCTGTACAGCACAGGAAACTCAGCTCTGTATTCTGCGGTGACCTAGATGAGTGAGATGGGGAGTGGGGTGGGAGAGAAGTCCGAGAGGGAGGGGACATTTGTGCACATATTGCTGATTCACTTGTACAGCACTATGAAGCAACTATACTCTAAATTTTGAAAAAGAGAGAGAAACATTGTGCATTAGATAAAGCAAAGATTCAATACTCTTAATACAATATAGAGCAAAAAAAATTTTTTTTAATTTATATAAACATGAGATGTTTTTTAAAATGTTCAGTTTTACCAGGCACCAAAAACATTGCACATTAAAAGTTTTGTAACTGGAGTAATATTTCTAAGTATCTGACTGATGTGGGGCTTTGGATGGGTTTTTTGTTTGTTTTGCTTTGCTTGCTGCTGCTGCTGCTGCTGCTAAGTCGCTTTGCTTAATAGTTCTTAATTTTGCTTAATGAACACTTGCTGTTCTCCAGCCTATGAAATCCATCTGTGTTGAGTTAAGGGAAAGGAGAAGAGCTGCGAGAGTGGGAGGCAGGTAGTGTTCTTACCATAAGAAAAAGGAAGAGTTAATAATTTGCTTTCAATACCAAAATAGGTTTGTACAGCATGGTAAAAGTCTTGAGAGACAGACTTTGTCAGGAAAAACAGGATTTGTAAATTCCTGTAGCTCCTATTTAACCAGACTAGGGACTAACCCAGGAGGACTCAGAGCATGCAGTCTACTCCCGTGTGGAAGGAAAAAACTTCCGTCTCTGCCCATGATGGCTAAACGCCAAGACAGGTTGACTTCGGGAGAAGGATATAATATTGAGGCAGCAGGGAGAACAAAGACAGATCTTTCCTGCTCAAATGAAGAGAACACCAGAGAAAGATTGATTTTTTTTCCTTACCACTTATGCCAGGCATATACTTAAGAACATCCAAATAAATTTTAGGGAGCCCAAGGCCACTGGGGCTAGCAGTTTCCTTGCCCAGATGTGACACAGAAAAACCTTACCTATGGCAAGCCCACAGAGAGGCTGAACAGGGGGTGCGCAGTTAGACAAACTGCACGCTCCTGGTTGTCCATGGCCAGCTTGCAGCAAGCAAAGGATTCATGCGAAGCCACGTGCCTTGGTAGAGAGTGCAACAAGGCTGACAGGGTCAGAGGACCACAGAAGCAAGCTCCAAAACCCCAGCAGTGGATGGATGCTAGAACATCATCCCAAGAGGCCAGGTGGGGACAGGTGTCCTTCAGCAGTACCAGGTTCAGGTAACGGATCATTCCAGTGTCCGAAAAGTTGTTGCCTTATGGGGAACTGGTTTCTGAAAAGTCTGAATTTGTACATCAAAAATACGTGTTTAACCAGAGGACCCGGGAATACTGTTCACAGGCAAGCGTAAGGGCTCCCACCGTCCAGAGGGGAGGCGCTCACAAGGAATACCAGAGTGTTTTCAAAGCACAATGAAACTACGCTTCTAACATGCACAAATGTGACTTGAGTAATTGACCCTCCTGTTAACATGATATCTTTTTTTTTTCTTTCTTGAATTTTATTTTTTTATGTTGTACATTTTGGTACTGTCTTTCTTTTTTCTTTTTTTTTTTTTCTGAAAATTCCATGAGCAGAGGAGCCTGGCAGGCTACAGCCCATGGGGTCACAGAGTCAGATGTGACTGAGCGACTGAGTGCATGAACATTGTCCTTTTTTTAAAAAAAAAAGAAAAAAAAACCATGCATTGCCTTTGAAATCAATGAATACAATAAACATTTTAAAGATATGCTTTTATTTTAAACAAGAGAGGAATCTAACAGAATGAAAGAGAAAGCAGAAGAAAATCTAAGCTGATGTTTTAGCTAAAATTAATTTCTCTGAAGTTATGTACAATTGGCTCTGCGCATCCCACATTCACAGGGCGTTGAATCCACCAATGTGGAACCCGAAGATATGGAAGTCCCACTGTCCCCACACCTTGTATTAATATATATGGGACTCGAACATCTGTGGATTTGGCTATCTGGAACCAGTCCCCCATGGATACCAAAGGGTGACTGTATACAATAAAAATTCAAAGGTTAACAAAATTGCTTTCCTTAATTTAGACACACCTTACTTCATATATATCTCTTTAAAAATTTTTTAAGATGAAAATGAGCCATCTCCTGCACTGACTTTCATCATCTGTATTGGGGAAGTCTGGTATATCCCTGCCTAATTAAGCGTATGCTTACTGGGATTAGCGCTGGAGAAGAGATTTACCACCTAGCGAGGTTCGCGAGGCTCCCGGTACCATCTGTGCAGTGACCGGTTCCTGGAGGAGAGCGGGACAGAGATCTGGTGACTCACTGGACCCGGTAAAGATGCTGTCGAGACTCACAGAAAACAGGATATGGTAATTCTCTCGAGGCTTAGCCCAGCTCTGCTGTGGTTTCCTTGATATGCTCTCTGATTTCCCGAGACCAGACTTCGGTTTTTATTGCTCTTGCGGTGGGTTTTCCACACACACCCTGGTTCAGAGCAAATGACGTAATGAACTCATGAGCTCCTTGCTTTTCCAGGAGGCCGAGAGGAACACGTGCCCAAGGTCATATGTCAGCCAGTGGCAGAGTGAGGACCCCACCTGGTTGTCCTGACTGCTCATCCGGGAGTACCAGAGTTTGAGGAGAATGCTCACGATCAAGGCTAGACCACTTGTTTACTTATCGAGGTTCATGAAATCCTTTACATTTTTATGATCCACCTGAGGGCGGCTTAAATTCAGACTCATCTAGCTCTCACTTGGAATTTTCCACAGATGATTTCTAAACTTGGGCAGGGATGAATTATATTTAAATATGAACCATTCACCCCCCTGGGACCTTCAAAGATTCCCTTTTCAGAGCTTCCTGCACCTGCCGCTAACTGGGTTTTCTCAGTAAAGCAGCCAAAGTTCATCATTATTATTATCATTTTGATAGGTAATACCAGCATACTGTGCGTGCTGTCTCTTCAGTCATGTCCGACTCCTTGCACACCCATGGACTGTAGCCCACCTGGCTCCTCTGTCCATGGGATTCTCCAGGCAAGAATACTAGAGTGGGTTGCCAAGCCCGCCCCCAAGGGATCTTCTCAACTCAGGGACTGAACTCACATCACCTTTGTCTCCTACATTGGCAAGCAGGTTCTTTACCACTAGAGCCACCTGGGAAGCCCAATACAAGCACACTGAACAGAAGTAACCTTCCCCCACCAAATTCCAGTGGAAAGTCATTCTCTTTCACACACTCAACCACTCAGTTTTCCTGAGACACAACTGCTGTTATAAGATTTTTGGATATCTTCACAGAGTTGTTCCATGAATATAGAGTTATTCCATGAATACACAAGTGTATGTATACATATATATATATATACTGTTGCCTCTTGCTTTCTTTTTTATACTTAATATTTCTTGACTGGTGTTCCATGTTAGCATATATGTAGCAAGGCAGCTCTTTATTTTCAATGCCAAATATACCTAGCGCTTAAAGATTTACCTCTAAAACTGTGATATTCTGTGTTCATTTACATTCAACCAAAACTTTTCTTTCTATTCCTTTCAAGACTAGAATTGAGAAGATTTTTAAACAATAAATGGTCAGAAGATATGAGGTAAATTTCTATAGTACCGAGCCATAGAATCTAATACCTCAGTGCTGGAAGGGACCTCAAAAGTCCTATGGTGTGATGTTTTGCCAGTAAAAGACTTCCTTCCCTGGTCCTCCTGATAGTGTCACACAACTTCTCCCTGGGGTAACCTCCACGGGCAGCCCATTTCCTCCCCAGATAAGCCGTTCTACCTCCAGAGAATCTAAGGGCGTCTTACATCAAGGTGAAACTTGACTTCCTAGTGGTCCTTTCAGGAATATGATGACTGCTGCCCTGGCACCTCCAAACTTACCTTCAGACTGCTCTTCTTTGGGATCTTCCACTCCTAAGGACCACCCTCCTCCTTGGCAGGCACCTTGCTCCCATTTGTCCGAAAAGGAGGCAATTAGACCAGGGCAGGGCTGCAAAGTGGAGGCCAACACAGACCAAAGGCACACAGTTGTGCCTAGGGACAAAAGGATATCACTTGTGATCTTGCTCACCTTTTCCGAATATTTCCCTTCTTTCCCTGTAAACATTCTGAACAAATGATATCCCATGGGTTGAGTAGCCATGTTTTCTAGTACATGCATCAGCCACCAGCCAAATGTTTGCCTGCTCTGCAGGGAAGACCATCCCATGAGCAGCAGGCTCAGAAAGGAGTGGGCGCAAGCATAGGCAGGCTGGTACTCTGCCCAAGGGCTCCCTCTGGTTCTTGGAAGTTTAGGGAGAAGTGTGGCCACCATTTGGAGTTGTGCTGTTCTTTGCAGACTATGAAGTGAACTTGGGAAGAGCTAAAGTGATGTTTATCCACATTCGTCTTTGAGTCATAGGAATATCAGTAACACAGTCCCTGATTTGGCTTCCCTGGTGGCTCAGAGGTTAAAGTTTCTGCCTGCAATGCGGGAGACCTGGGTTTGATCCCTGGGTCGGGAAGATCCTCTGGAGAAGAAAATGGCAACCCACTCCAGTATTCTTGCCTGGAGAATCCCATGGATGGAGGAGCTTGGTGGGCTATAGTCCATGGGGTCGCAAAGAATCGGACAAGACTGAGCGGCTTCACTTTCACTTCACTTCATCTAGTTAACAGTTATTGTTTGAAAGTGAAATGTACTAATCATGATAGATGAGAATAACCAACTACAGAAGTCTCTCCACCTAGCAATAGCTGTCTATATTTATGTCTATATGGTATTTCATATACATTATATAAATACATAAATATATAATTTTATGGGCTTCTCAGGTGGCTCGGTGGTAAAGAATCTACCTGCCAATGCAGGAGATGTGAGTTTGATCCCTCGGATGGGAAGATCCCCTGGAGTAGGAAATGGCAACCCACTCCAGTATTAGTGCCTGGGAAATTCCATGGACGGAGGAGCTTGGCACGCTACAGTCCACAAGCTCACAAATGCGTGTTTGTACATGCTAAGTCATTTCAGTTGTGTCCAACTCTGTGCAACCCCATGGACTGTAGTCTGCCAGGATCCTCTGTCCATGGGATTCTCTAGGCAAAGAATAAATAATGTAATATATTCATTTATAGCTAAATAATTATTTAGATGACAAGGGATACACCTGCATCAGGCCTGCCCAGTAGATAGCCTTACACTCAGATCGTAGCGTGAGGAAGGCCATAGACCAGGCAGCCCCGAGGGGCTCTGCATGAACAAAGACTAGGGGACCAGAGTTAAGTGATATGCACACAGCCAGACAAAAAGGGGCACGAGGGGATTCATCTGAACCACCACTCTGGAAAAAGCACACTAATCTAAGCAAGAGTGCTCTCATTTTAGTGCTGGGCTCATTAAACTATCTTCTGTCTGTGGATTTGATTTCCCAGTTACCTGGATACGAGGTAAAGGGGGCCAAGAAGAACAGACATAATTCCGAGTGTGCTGATCCAAGAAAAGGCATATTTCCCACTAAGTCAATAAGCACATGGGTTTCTGGGTCTAACTTTATTAATCTGGAGAGCAGTGTGGTTCCTGAGCACCTGGCCAACTATAGATAAAATGGAAACAAACTGTGATACCACCAGGATAAGACTGTCTGGTGAGACCCTATCTGGGGGCCAGCTGTTACTCTCTTTCAAGGCAACATACGTCCTCCTCTAGGGGGCCCATTTCTCAGCTCCTAGATAACTCTCTGGCTTCTGATTCTCATTCTTTCTTTCCACACAGCCATCATCCCAGTAGCTTTCAACATTCATGTCAACCACATGATGAATGTGTTGACTTCTGCCTCCTCGACTCCGCACAGAGCTGCCCTGACACCCTCACCATCTCACTCAGGGCTTGGCTTTGCTGAACTTGTCCTTAGAAGGCCCTCTCTGCATGCGGCTCATTCTACAACCGCCAGCAAATGACCCTCTTTGGTGCAAACCCCTGGCCTCTGAGATGCTACACTTTTTTGATTCTTGGCTATCCGACTTTTCTTTACTTTCTCTGGTTTTCTTTCTTTCTTTTCCCTTTTGATTTAGGCTGCACTGCATCTTCACTGTGCTGTGCAGGCTTCTTTAGCTGCAGTGCAAGAGTTTAGTTGCCCTGCAGCATGGAGGGGTTCTTAGCTCCCTGACCAAGGATTAAGCCCATGTCCCCTGCATTGGAAGGTGGATTCTTAACCATTGTACCACCAGGGAAATCCATCTCCTTGGTTTTCTAATCTGCTATATCGGCTAGCGATGGCATGTAGCCTCACATGAGAGTAACCTTACTACAGTGACATTAAGGAAAGAAGGGTTGTTTTTCTTGTATCACGACAAAGGCAGAGGCAAATATTCCAGGATGGATGCAGCTGCCCTGCAGGGTCCCCACTCTCCCAAGCGACTTCTTTCTGTTCTCCCATCCTTAGCACGTAACTTTCGTCTTCTTGATTAGCCATGGGTACCTGATGGCTGCTGTCTCTTGCCTCTTGTCCTCTGTCCAGGCAGAATAGAGAGAACGGAAGCCTGGCTCACGCTGCAGCCGAGGCTGGAAGATGCCAGAACGACTGCAGCCCTGCTGGACTCCTCCTTCTTCCTTAGCGGTCTCACCGATACACAGTCTGCAGGGTCCCGCTGTCCTCAGTCTCCTCCTCCAGATCTAGGGAGCCCTGGATGCCAGCAGCACAACCTCGTCGAGGGACTAGGAGGGTAAAACTGGGTACCACGTGTTTAAAGAGCTCAGCGCGGAGCCTGTCATGGTGAGCACCCTGTTCACGCTCGGCCAAGACTTCTGCCTCTGCCTTGCCATTCCCCCCTTAGCTCTGTCCACTCCACATCCTATTCTCTGGACCTTCGTCCTCCCTGGGTTCCTAGGAGGACTCGTGCAAGGCGATGGGTGTGGAGTGCAAGGACAGCAGCAATCAGGGGGGCAGATGGGGTGACTTGGGTCAGGAGGTCCCTGCAGTGGCCTCCGAGTGCCTCTCTGCTGCTGATCCCGGCCCGACTCACCCACGAAGTCCTCTCTCTCGAGGGCTCTACACCTTCCCAGTCCCCTGTCTTCTCTTCTGTCCTGAGGAAGAATTCTAAGACTCTCGAGAAGACAAGAGATTTCAGAGGTCATCTTATCCAACATCCTCCAGGGCAGGCTTGGATTTCCCAACAGCTCCTTGTGCACATAGGATGGGGTGCTTGCTACCTCTGGAGGCCCCTGTTTTGTTTGGGAGACAGTGCTGGGAATGTGAGGGTGTTGAGCTGAATCTGTAACTTCTGTCCTCTGGTTCTACCTGTGGGCTCTCCCTGGAGCCTCTTCGGGTCCCTGCAGAGAGATACACTAGTTCCTGTTACCACCCTCTCCCCATCGTGGGCCCTACAGCCTCCCTCCCTCTGGCCTTTGGTCCTCTTCTTGTAGTTCCCAGTCCGGGTTCCTGGGGGAACCGCAGTGGAGCGAGAGCTTTGCCATGGCCCCAGGTCCCAGGGTGACCCTTGAACGTCTCTTTTTTTTTTTCACATAAAAGTTGTTACTGGCTTATACTTTCAAGTTGAATAAAAGGCATCAAATACTGGACAAAAGAAAGAAAAAGGAAGCTGTGAAGAAGAAAGCCTGTCATATAGATGAGGGGGAAATAAAACCTTTCAGAAATCCCCAACACACTTCCACATAGGTCTCATAGCTAGAAACTGTCAACATGTTTGCCCCTGTGAGGGAGCAGGAAATGTATTTTGGGGGCAGACACAATGTTGCTCGGGGTCAGGCCTTAAAGAAAATCAGACGGACCCTGCGTAGGCAGCTATCACATTTTGTTTATCTGTTCATTAGCTGGTGGGCCTGTAAGCTGTTTCCACGCTGGGGCTCTTATGAATAATGTCCACTGCTGTGAACATTCACATGCAGGTTTTTATGTGAACATATGTTTTCGTTTCTCTTGGGTCCTCCATGACTTTCTTCTAAAATAGAGATTAGCAAATTTTTCCAGCAAAGGATCAGATAGTAAATATTTTAGGCTTTGTGGGATAATCTCTATAGAAGTGACTCAAATTTGCCATTGTAGTGAAAACACACACACACACACACACACAGATAATATGCAAACAGATAGGAATGGCTGTGTTCCAAAAAGACTTTATTTATGGACACTAAAATTTGAATTTCCCATAATTTTCACATCATGAAATAGTATTCATCATTTAATATTTTTCCCCCAACCACTTAAAGCATAAGAACCGTTCTCAACTCACAAACTATACAGAAAGAGAGGCAGGCTGGATTTGATCCATGGGTCATATTTTCCCAGCTCTTGCTATGAAACACCATCATGTTTATTTCCTTTGAAGCATTTATCCCAAACCTTGTATGGCTGTTTACTTGTTTGCTAATGTGGTTCTTCCCACAAGAATGCAAGCTTCATCAGATGGCAGAGGATCAACATTTTGTTGAATTAATAAATGTACTCTAATTTGCTTGATTGATCCCATATAAACAGATGTTTGAATTGTTTTCAATTTTGCGAAGCTGCAAATGATACTGCCAGGAATGATTCTGCCAATCGGTATAAATATTTTAAGTTTTACTAGACTTGACAAATTTTCCTCCTAAAAAGTTATATTAGCAGACATATGATTATACCCATTTTTCTCTACCCTAGCCAATGCTGGACAAACAAAGAAATCCCCATTCTTCTTTTATTTGCATTTGTGTAAAAGTTGTTCATGATGTGGTAAACTTCTTCCTAATATTGGGTCTTGATTTGTAAGAGCTTTCATCAATTTTTATGTAAAGGAAATTAGCCTCTTAGTTGTCAAATGTATTACAAATAAGTTTTAGCACTGTTTTTATGTTTTGATTTTTTTTTGACTTTTGACTTTATGAGAATGTCCTCTTTTTCCCATACAAGATATTCAAGTTTTCAAAATGGTCAAACTTATCAAATGTTTCCTTTACTGCTTGTGGTTTCCTTTCTCACTCCAAGATTATAAAAATAATTCATTGCTGTTTTCTTCTAGTAATCTTATGGTCTCTCTCTCTCTCTAATCTTTGAATTATTGTTAATGAACACTCGGCTATGCTGTGCTTAGTCACTCAGTTGTGTCCGACTCTTTGCGACCCCATGGACTGTAGCCCACCAGGCTCCTCTGTCCAAGGGATTCTCCAGGCAAGAATACTGGAGCGGGTTGCCATGCCCTCCTCCAGGGGATGTTCCCAAGCCAGGGATCAAATCCAGGCCTTCTGCTGCATTGCAGGCAGATTCTTTACCATCTGAGCCACCAGGGAAGCCCCCAAAATGTGGAACACTTCATGAATGAGAACGAGCCTTTTCTTCTAAATAATGAAGTAGATATCTGTATAAGCCATATTTCCCCCTGTTGATTTGAAATATCCATTTTAGAGGATAATAAATTTCCAAAAATCTTTGATATATTCAAATGTTCTCAGATGCTCAGAAGTGTCCGACTCTTTGCAACCCCATGGACTGTAGCCCACTAGGCCTTTCTGTCTGTGGGACTCTCCAGGCAAGAACACTGGAGTCAGCTGCCATTTCCTCTTCCAGGGGATCTTCCTGACCCAGGGATCACACCCGTGTCTCTTACATCTCCTGCATTTGCAGACGGGTTCTTTATCACTAGTGCCACCCTATTAGAAGGCGATATTCAAAATATTTAAAAACAGATACAACACAGATCCCCCATTTATTTAGAACAGGGCACCAACACATCGGCACCCGAGTGGGCAGAGTACAGAGTACGGTCTAGACCACACAGGTCACCCGAAGTTGGCTCTGGATCACTGACCCACCTTCGCCTGTCAAGCTCCACCTCTGAGGCCAGCACCTCTGGGGCTGTGGTCTCTAAAGGCCTCATTAAATGTCTGACCCCAAAACAAAAATAGGCACCCCTGGAATTTTGTTAGATTTCATAATAAATGCCTTGCTAATTAAGCTACTTTTACTCAAGGCTTCTATTACTTGTAGCTCAAAGCATCTCATTCGATACACAGGTTGTGTACAAAGGTAAGCGTGTGCACCCGCATCTATCAGCTTTTAACATCACTGTAATCCTGGATTTGTGGGGGGGGAGGAGGGGAAAGAAAATTTTCCTTAGTTGTTGATGCTCTGGAATCTTGGAATAGTGTTAAAATTAATCTGTTCCTTGAAGTGCTCACCCATGAAACTCTCCAGCCTGGCACTTTGACAGCTTCCTTCTTCAATGTATCCTCTTGTGTTTGTTCTTGCTGTTGCTCATTTGAATTTAACTGCTTTTTATGAATTCATTTTGAATCATTTATATTTCCTTAGGAAATTGTCCGTTTCGGTCAGATTTTAAAATTTATCACCATAGAGTAGTGAGAATGATTCTCTACGAATTACTGACTCACACTTTCATTACAGTCAGTCGGTGGAACCACCAGAGCTTCTTCCTTTTGGAATTTATGTGGGTTTTCATTGCGGTCTATTTGATTAAAAGATTTCAAATGTTTCAGGTAGTGTAACAAAGGGGCAAAGAGTAAGCTCTCTGAGCTGAAGCCCAGTTTGCCCACAAACCAGTGAACTTGGGATAGTTGTTTATGTTCTTGTATGTAATATGGGGATAATAGTAGTATTGTTGTGAGTTTTAAATGACTAATACATGTAAAACACTAAGAACACTGTCTGGCACATAATAAATATTCCATAGATGTTAGATTTTATTATTATCATCCTGTAGTGTTATCTCTTCTTGAGCACGTTTTCATAAACTTTTTGATTTTAATGCTACAGAGAAGTTTTATTTTAAAATGTGTTGTTTACTGGAGTGATTCTTCTCTTATTTTTTATCTGATTTGTACCTGATCTGTTCCTTACAATGTCTTCCTCTTTTCTCTTTGTAGTATTAATGAGAAGGGGGAGAAGACGGGAGGGGGGAAGACAGGCACGTTATTTTCCAGCTCATTATTTGCCCAAGAATCTTACTTATGGTTTATCCTTAATTTTCTCCCCTTTTTTCCGAAGTGGTGTTGTACGAGTACTTAGAATTTGAGTGGGAAGCTGGGTCACTGGCAGCTCTGAGGGGGAACCTCTGCCTGCGAGGAGGGTTGGGGAGTGAGCGGCAGTAGCAAGGAGCCCAGTGGACTGTGACTGTCTCCCCTTCACTGGCAGGTAGCGCATCCCATGAAATAGGAGCTCTCTTTTGGTTTGGGGTGTTCCCTCACTTTGGGACCAGCCAGTCATCCTGAAGGGTGTTCTCAGTGAGGAAACTGGATGAGATGGCAGGACGGCAGCCTTGGAGTTCTTTAGCCCCATCTACCTGGCCTTTCTTGGTCATGGAAATGGGCCCCAAGCAACACATTCCCTTTTCCCTCTGGGTCCTGCTCACTTCCCCCTTATTCTGTATCCACAGTAACGGATTCTGTAGCATGATGGAGCAGGAGTCCATGGGACCACCCTCACTTCAACAATTGCAACACCAGCTTCCAGTTTGGGGGTCCTCCAGACCACTTCTGGGTTCAATAATTCATTAGAAGGCCTCTTGGAACTCACTGAGAGCTGTTAGAATGATAGTTTATTACTGCAAAAGAATACAGATGAAGGTCAGCAAGGGGAAGAGGTGCACAAGGCGGCGTCCAGGAGAGTTCCTAGCACGGAGCTTCCAGCCGTCCCCTTCCAGGGGCGGTGGGGACAGGGCTGCCCTTCCAAGTCATGTGTGACAAACAGAGAGTGCTGCCAACCAGGGCAGTACACCCCAGCCTCAGGGTCCAGAGTTTTAGTAGGATGCTGTCCCATGGGCATCATTGACTCGTGTGACTGATCTCAGCCTCCAGTCCCTCTGGAGGTTAAGCCTGTACCATGTGACCCAAATCCCCCACCTTCAATCACATCGTTTTAGACTATCTGAAGTGACCCAAGGCCCCCAGACAAACAAAAACATTCCAATCAGGCATGACATTCCAACAGCTTTAGAGATTACCTCCCAGGAGCTGAGGGCAAAGACTGGACTTCTCTTTAAGGGGCAAGATTAAATTTTTTACTTACATAGCCCCTATGAACACTCTTAATTACATTTCTTAATCTGTACATGTTTTGAATTAGAGGGAAAAGGTGTCAAGACCTTGGTATTTTCCTTCCGTTGGGATCAGTTTTCTTTATATCTGGCTCTTAGGGCTCTTGACATCTCAAACAGTGCTGGCATGTCAGAGGCACTCGTTAACAGTGTGTTGGATGGATGAAGAATGAATGAAGGACTGTGTTTTAAATCTGTGCTGTGAGATTGTAGTCGTTACCTAGTATTTATCACAGTTGAAGTTTTTTTTCTTTGTTTTGACCTTTGTTCATTCCGAGTTTCAGAAAGCATGGTGATGCAAATATGTGTTTTGCCATCTCTCTGGAAAGGAGCCCTCTCATTTTACAGAGGAGGAAGCTAATATCCAGAAAGGCTGAGTCACATGTCCCCTGATGAGGGACAGATATGGGCATCAGCACACAGGTTTCACAACTTTTAAAAAATTCTCTTAGCCAAGTGCTTTTGTTCCTCTTTTCCTTACAAAACTGACAACATAACTCCTTCTTTCTAGGGAGTTTGTTACTTCACAGTGAAATTCCCTCATTTGGGGTAAACTTCAGTTGTTCAGGCTGCCCTGGGGCTACGGCATTAATAAGTCAGAAATTCATCAGTTCCAGGGCTGGAATAGAATGAAACCACTAAGGACCTGGACACCAATTTCACTTTGAACAACTGGGAATTCACTATATTTACTTTGAGGATTGATTATCCAGTTGAATCCTTCCAATGTTCTACATGCATGCTGTGGGCTCAATCACTAAGTCGTGTCCTACTCTTTGCGACCCCATGGACTACAGTCCACTAGGCCTCTCTGTCCATGTGATTTTCCAGGCAAGAATACTGGGGTAGGTTGCCATTTCCTCCTCCAGTGAATATGCCCACCCCAGGATCGAACCCGTGTTTCCTGTGTCTCCTGCCTTGGCAGACTGATTCTTTGCCACTGAGCCCCATGGGAAGCCCCACAGGAAGCCCCATGTGTTCTATACCATAGTTAAAAAAGAAAAGTTCCCTCTCAGGGATGCTTGGGGCCTGGGCCAGTAGCCAAACTACTGGGGAGTTGTACACGCTTCAAAAATACTTTTTAAAGATAATGTTTGATCTGACAGTTAAGACTAATGGAGAGATAGTAACACCAAGGCCAGAAGCTCAGAAGAAAAGGCACTAAAATGATTTTCTTACCTGGAGTTGCTTCCTTGGAACCATCAGTATTGTCCAAGCCTCCGGCCACATTTTTGATCCAAGTGTAATTGCAAGATGGTCATTTACTGAGTGCTGACTATGTGTCATGCATTCTTCACCATGAACTATGAGGTGCTGTTGTTAACATCATCCCCGATGGGGAAACTGAGGCACCGAGGTGTTAAATAACTCACCCATTCTCACCCAGTTTGCAAGTGGTTCTAGGATTCAAATACCAGCAGTTTAGCTTGAGTCTGACATATAGCCTCTCTCTTCCCTACCATGCCTGCACTCATGATCACCAGTTAACTTAAATAGAAGTGAGCTTTTAGGATATATTAGTTTTCTATTGGTGCATGACAAGTGACCACACATTCAGTAGCTTAACATCAGATTTATTATTTCTTAGCTTCCACTGAGCTGGGGTCTTGTTATGGTTTAACCAGGTCCTTTCCTCAAGGTGCCACCAGGTTCAAGTTGCCACCTGGGCTGTGATCTCAGCTGAAGCCTGGGATTCTCTTCCAAGCTCGCCAGTTGTTGGCAGGATCCAGTTCCTTGTGGCCGTTAGACTAAGACCCTACAGAGCCTAGAGACCAGCTGTCATTCTGTCCTGCGGGCCTCTCCAGAGCACGGCAGCTGCTTCTTCAAGACCGTCAGAAGAGCGTCTCTGCTGCTTTGAATCTCTCTGATACTTCAATACCCTCTTTTAAAGGGCTCATCTGATTAGGTCAGGCCCACCCAGAGTAGTCTCTCTTTTTTTTTTTTTAAAGATGTCTTTTATTGAAGTCTAGTTGATTTATAATGTTGTTAATTTCTACTGTACAGCAAAGTGACTCAACTATAGATATACATATATGTATACATATATGTATACTATAGATATACATAGACATATATGTATATCCATATCTATACATTCTGATAATCCCTTTTTGATTAACTTAAAGTCACCTGATTAGCAGACTTCATCACACTTAGCAAATGTCAATCCTAACAACCCATAAGCAAAGGGAAATGATGAGTCAGGGCATATAAACCAGGGGGCAGGAATCTGGAGGGCCAGCATAGAATTCTGCCTCCTACAAAGGATTATATTTAAGAGGAAAATGTCAGAAAAGGGTCAGAGTGGAGAGAGGGAGAGAGGCAGAGAAGGAATCCCTGCACATAGGTCTCTTTAAGATCAGCTGGTAGAGGCGGTTTTTTCCTCACCCTTGCCATTGCAAGGAGACTGCTAACCAGTTACCATCAGCGTGCCCAGATGTACCACATGCTTGCTTGTCTTAGAAAACCTTTGCCGTCCCCTGCCCCAGTTCCTTCTGTTCTGCCTCAGTTCCACCAGGAGCAGCTCCATCCTGAGTTGAATAGCCTCCCTCATTCACACCATCAGTGCTGCGTGCCCTGTGGGGGACATACTACCCATGTCATCTCAGAGGTCCCTTCGAGGTATGATGTCATTGAGAGCTGGCTAAAAGCAGTAAGATTTCCGCTGTGATAGCATCAAGAGGAAGCTAAGAAGAAAGGAGGAAGAAGCGCCGTGCTTATGTTCTTCCTGCACACTCTGAGGCATTCTCGGGTCCCCAACAGGCGCCTGGGCCTCTCAGAATGATATTCTTAGATGGTCAAATTCCTATCATAGAAGCCCTTAAATCAAACTGTTCTCTTACTAATTCTTTCGACTCCTCCCCACTACTTCTTGCACGCCCTTTCCAGTGTTTGCCAGAAAGCATTCCTGCAGGTCTGGAGGCAGGGAATAGTGTTCTGGGGCCGAGGCTGTAAGACAGCCCTCCCACGTCGTGGGACCAAATCTCTGCTAAGTGCTCTTAGGAGATAAATCTTTGCAGTCATGGATGTTTGCTCAGCGATCGTGGAGTCAGGGTCTGTGGAAGAGCTGTTTGTTTGTTCTTTAAGAGACAGAGGGTCCCCTCTGTCATTTGATAAGGCCAGAGAGGTAAAAATAAAACCCGGGAGAG
Organism: Ovis aries; assembly: GCF_016772045.2. NCBI lineage: Eukaryota > Metazoa > Chordata > Mammalia > Artiodactyla > Bovidae > Ovis > Ovis aries. The sequence goes on from NC_056076.1 coordinate 47,964,033, forward strand.
ATACCATAAGAGTGGTCAGAGCTCTTCTTTGTTCAAAAATATCCACTGCCATTGAAGCATCCTGATTGAGAGTGGAGAGTTTGCAAATGACTCAGACTCAGGTGTCATTGACTCCTGTGTCTACACCTCAGATCCAGTCCAACATCATCCCTGTGGAACCTCCAAAAAGAGTTGATTTCCATCCAGAGCTTCTATGACCCTATGCTCTAGAGAGGAATTTTAGCCACTGGAGAGCAGGGGAGCTTACCAATGCTTTTATTCATTCATTCTTTTATTCACTTAACCAATATTTATTTATATTGGAAAAAGAATTATTTATGTTTTGGGACTCTAATAATTGACTAGTTTCTACCTTTATCATGGTGAATAAAACAGAAAGCAAACACATAATTATATAATGTCATGAAATGTAATATATGGAGCTTCCTTGGTGACTCAGTGGTAAAGAATCTACCTGCAATGCAGAAGACATGGGTTTGATCCTTGGGTCAGGAAAGTAATGGTAACCCACTTCAGTATTTTTGCCTGGACATCCCATGGACAGAGGAGCCTGGAAGAATACAGCCCATAGGGTCACAAAGAGTCAGACATGACTTAGCAACTAAACAAAACAGAAAGCAAACAACCAATTACATAATGTCATGAAATATAGTGTTATAATGCAGGGAAGCCAAAAGTTTCCTTGTGAAAATATGACAAAAGCTATGATTCTTCAAAAAACGTCAGATTTCATGTTTCCCATAATTTCCAGAAGTTCATGGGCCCTCTGAGCCCCTCTGTGGGGCTGCTCCCCAGCAGTGGTTCCCAGGCCCACAGCTAGTCTTGTTTTAGGAGGGCTCAGATGAGGTCTGAGAGTCTTTTTCAAAGTTCCCCTGGTGACTCTGCTGCACAGGGTTCAGAGTCACTCTTTTAGAGGAACTGACTTTAATCTACATTATATCAAGGAAGAAATACATTAGTGACAAAAGGCCTGCAAGAAAGATAAGCAAAGATCCATGACACCTGGCTGAGGCCTGCACTGTGAGGGGGAGAGCTCCAGTGTTTGTGTTCCCGTGGTCTATCCTGAAAAGTCTCCAGCCTGGGAAGCTACAGGTCAGAGTGCCGACATCTTTATTTGCACAGCGCTTAGGCCAACTCTTAATCTGGCACCTACCCCTGTCTTTTTTTTTTTTCTTTTTTTTGGGACTTTAGTTCCCTGATCAGAGATCAAATCTTCTCTCTTTGCAGTGCAAGTCTTAATCACTGGACCACCAGGGAAAGCCCCTCCCACCAACTTTTTTTTTAAAACCCATATCCCTTTTGGATCCAAATGAAAATTTCATCGTTCACTGAAAATTCTAAAATAAAGTCCTAGTGGAGGATAAGCCTTAAGGAAGAATTGTATTTTCATAAACCAAGACATTGTTCAGCCCTGTATCCTAAAATGTCTATTATAAAAGCATCAAGATTAAGATGACATGTTTCTGCTCAATGTACTTTTCTAATACATACACATAGAGCATGTCCTTCCCCATCCCTTCTCATTCCTTTTTAGATCCTCCCACTAAATGTGATGCTTTACAGCTTACGACAAAGGTTAGGCATTTTTGTTTCCACTGTTGAGATTTCTAGGTAGGAGAATAGACAGATGGGAGAAGGAAGGGGGAAGTTGAAAGGCAAGGCATTTTGTGTAAAGACACACATGCTTGATTTCATTCCCTACTGAAATCCCATTAAATTGCTAGCAAAGAGATACTTTTTTAAGGTACAGACCTATGTGAATGGGGGAAATGGGCGAGTAGGAGGCAGCAGCAAAATTTGAAACCAGAAAAGCAGCTAGATAAGGGGTAATTTACTTAGAAAGTTGAATCCTAAGCCAACAGTACAGCATGTGTAAAACCAGCCTGGTTTGTAAGATAGAATTCCCCAGAGTTGCTGGCAGTACTGTGTACTTCTGGAAGAAGAAGTGGGGCTGAGGGCTGATAAAATTAGGAGAACTGCTGTTTATGAAGCAGTCACACCTCCAGATTCCTTCTCCAAGTCTGCACAGCCAGGCAGTAGCCTCTTCCCCGTTCTGGCAAAAGACAGAAGAGGGCACTGCCAAGGGTCTCTGGCCCCAGAGAGGCGGGTACAAGCGCTGCTGGTGTCCCCGGCCACCATCTTCCCTCTCAGCTCCCAGCAGCTGGGCAGCCAGACCTTCACCCTTTGGACAGGAGCTTGGTAGAGTCTCCTCTGGTAATGCAACCGGCCCCAAAGGAAAAATTTAAAGATACTAATAGGGCAGTTCTGCAAGGGAAAGGCTCAGACTCACCAAGGTGAAGGTTACTGTTGACAAGTTCACTGATAGCCCAGAGCTTCCCACAAGATTTTTTGTCCCCTGGCCCCAAATATGAACAACTCTCTGTAAAATGGGGATGACAATATCCCCACCTCATAAGGATGAGATGAGAGTGCTGTCATCTAGTTGCTTAGTCATGTCCAACTCTTTGGAATCCCATGGACTAGGCTTCCCTGTCCTGCACTATTTGCCAGAGTTTGCTCAGACTCAGGTCCACCGAGTTGATGATGCCATCCCACAATCATAGCCTCCATTGCCCCCTTCTCCTCCTGCCCTCAGTCTTTCCCAGCATCAGGGTCTTTTCCGATGAGTCGCTCTTTGCCTCAGGTGGCCAAAGTTTTGGAGATTCAGCTTCGGCATCAGTCCCTCCAATGAATATTCAGGGTTGATTTCCTTTAGGATTGACTAGTTTGATCTCCTTGCAGTCCAAGGGACTCTCAAGAGTCTTCTACAGCACCACAATTTGAAGGCATCAATTCTTCAATGCTCAGCTTTCTTTATGGTTCAGCTCGTACATGACTACATGAGATGAGATGGTACTTGTGAAATCCTTAAAGCAGTGTCTGGCACATAGTTGAGTATTATCATTATAGAGAGATATACAGACAGATAAACAAAGGATTATCAGAGCTCTAAAAAGATCATCTAATATGAACAATAGAGACATAACAAATTAAAAGTAAAGTTGCTTGGAGATTCTATCACTTAGAACAAGAACCAAAACCCACCCATCCCTAACCCATCATTTATTTAATATAGCTATAAAAACTACATTTATGTGGAAATATGTATGTAGAGATAATACAACAGATTATATCTATTTTATATATACACACAAAGAGTTCTTGGAAATTGGAAATAGAAGGAGTTAAAATTGAGGAAATTTTCCACAAAGAAAAGTGAAAGAGATGAAAATTTGTACAGAAAAGAGAAGACAATTAAATCAGTTCAGGAGTTCTGACAGTCGAGTACAGAAGTTCTAGAGAGAGAGGGAGAGAAAGGAGATAGGTGAGAAAAAAAATCAAAGAAATAATTCAATAAAATTTTCCAGACCTGAGATATTTTCTGAATTAGAAAGGTCATGCGTGCCCAAAGGAGCCAACATAAAGGAACGTGGTTGGAAATTTTTAAACACTGGATTAGAGCAACTCCACCATTTTCAAGAAGAAAAATCAGATATAAAGTAGTTAAGAGTCAGGTGGTGGGGGGTTTCCCAATAGCAACACTGGAAGAAAGAAGGGAATCAACTCAAACAGCCAATCAAACATTTCTCTGCATTCACTATCCTTCTGGTAATAAGGTTTCACAGTGTGTGTGTATACTAAAGCTTCATACTGTGTACTTTAAACTTGCACAGTGTTATAATACATCTCAATAAAGCTGGAGGGGAGACATGCAAACTAAAAGAAGAAATAAAATGAAATAACAGAAACATTAAGTAATCAGATAACAGGATAAAAGGTATTTTGTTGAAAATGTATTTTCCCAAATACATATTTGGAGAAACATGGGCTTATCTAGGAAATATTAGCCATGGATGTTAAAAAATAAAACATTAAATGTGAAAGAAAAGAACTCACATAGTCAAAGTCTGAAGAATTTCTTTCCTATGCACTGCTTTCTGAAAGCTGCTAGAGGATGTGCTCCACCAAAATGAGGGAGTAAACCTATAGGAAGGCAGAAGCTGCTGGAACTCTGAAGTCCAACTCAGGATGGAGAAGGGAGGCCTCAGATGATGGGGAAGGCAGATGCAAGAGGAGAGACGGGCACCAGGGGCAGAAAGCAGCCAGTCAAGGCCAAAGTAGGTTGGAAGGCTCTTGGAGAGGTGCTTTGTGATAATCATTAGAGAAACAGATGTATCTGATCCTCTTGAGAGAAGACATGGATGACCTGCTGCAGAATTTGGGGCTGAATTAAGAAACTCACAGTGGCCCAGATGAAAAAACCAATAACTCTTCTTGTGAAAACAAAAAGCAGAGAGATGTAACTAAAGGTAGTACCTGGTTCAGCTGTAGGTAGCCTTCATAGCCATGGTAAATATAAACACTGATCTGGTCCAATTACAGTGTTATTAGATTGGGAGTTTAGGGGCTGGGAGGAATGTACGTGTGCAGTAGGGGGCGGTGACCAGGAGAGAGAGCAGATTCTTTAAGCATTTATAATAGGAAGTCATTAGATAATGCCTAAAACTGAAAAAGAAAAGAGTATAATACAGGCACAGGCTTCCCAGTTGGTTCAGTGGGTGAAGAATCCACCTGCAATGCAGGAGCCACAGGTTCCGTCTTTGGGTCAGGAAGATTCCCTTGGAACAGGAAATGATAATCCATGCCAGTATTCTTGCCTGGGAAATCCCATGGACAGAGGAGCCTGGCAGGCTACAGTCCACGGGGTTGCAAAGAGTCGGACATGACTGAGCGATTGAGAACACACACAGGGATATTAGCTAAAGACATAAATGTAAATACCAAAACAATCTCAGTTGAGAAAATAAAACTGGTTGCTTCTGGGGAGGGAGAATTTAGGGCTGATAAGCAATGGGCTGCTTTTAGTTTTTAATAGCAGAGCTAAAAGTATTTGGTTTTATTAAAAAACGTTGTATGTGTACGGCTTCAAATAAGATGGGGAACTTAAAAAAAGTTTTACACATGTTAATTCAGTAAGAACTACATCTCTTCCTTTCACACCTATGTGGAGTGGAACAGCCTTGGAAACATTCAGATTAGCTTTGTTGTCGCTGTGTGGTTGTCATTTTTTTTTCCTTGCATATACTAAAGGCTAGACACCTTTGTGTGACCTTTCAAGCCTAAGCTTAGAAACCTGGCCTTCCCAAAGCGGACTTAGAACACGATCGGGAAGAAGTGGCAGTCAAGGACTGCAGCCCTGTGGAATAGGTGTGGCCCCCAAATCGTCACCCTTCTTTTAAATTTTTGAGAGTTTTCAATGCTCTGCTTCTTTCATTTTTTTTTTTAATTTATTATTTTTATTTGGCTTTGCCAGGTCTTAGTCAGAGCATGTGACATCTAGTTCCCCAACCAGGGATCGAACCTGTGCCCTTTGCATCGGGAGCTCAGAGTTTTCGCCACTGGACCACCAGGGAAGTCCCCAGTGCTCTGCTTCTTGTCTTATCTTTAGCTCCCGATTGATTTTGGCCCTGAAGAAAGGCATGCCCCTGGCACAAGCAAGGGTGTGGGTCCTGACTCTTTCCCTCTCCTTGGGCTCTCAGCATCTTCATGCAGAAGGCAATAGACAAGAGACTGTCCAGAGCCCTTGATGCATGTGGAAAGCTACTAACAAGTACAGCGCCTTTCCTGAATTCCGGCAGCACTGGCCTCCCCTGTCCCTGACAACTCAGCCTGCTGTTACATCTTTTCCCCAAAGAGTAGTTGTGAATGTGTGTGTGAGAAGAGGGTTGTGTTGGTCGTTTTGTTTTGTTTGGGTGGTTTGGGCTTATATCCTCCAAGTAGATGGCAGGTTCCCAGAGGGCAAAGGCTCACCCTGTACTTCGGGGTCCCTCGCACATAGTGCAGAGCTGAGCATCCAGTTTAGGATCAGTGAAAACTCCCTAAAGCGATAATGACATAGGGACTTCCCAAGGGATGGGACAAGAGTGGGTGCTGACCCTTGGTTTTGTTCACTGCCGTGTCCCCAGCACCTAGAACAGTGCCTGGCACATAGTAGGGGCTCAAAGAAATTCATAGGATTGATAAGTGAATGCACCTAAGAGAAAAGCTGGAGTGGAATTTATTGGTTGGAAATACTGATTTATCTGGAGGTCCCTGGGAAAAGCTCCCCACTAAGTAACTGGAGTGAAAAGCAGGATGAGGAATGTGGCCCCCACCTTCTCACCAAGATTCTCCAGGGCAGAGTGTGAATGGGCAGACTCATTGGAGGATGGTTGAGCTAAATATTTAAAGCCTTCAGTTCAGTTCAGTTCAGTCACTCAGTCGTGTCCGACTCTTTGCGACCCCATGAATCGCAGCACGCCAGGCCTCCCTGTCCATCACCAACTCCCAGAGTTCACTCAGACTCACGTCCATCGAGTCCGTGATGCCATCCAGCCATCTCATCCTCGGTTGTCCCCTTCTCCTCCTGCCCCCAATCTCCACCAGCATCAGAGTCTTTTCCACTGAGTCAACTCATCGCATGAGGTGGCCAAAGTACTGGAGCTTCAGCTTTAGCATCATTCCTTCCAAAGAAATCCCAGGGTTGATCTCCTTCAGAATGGACTGGTTGGATCTCCTTGCAGTCCAAGGGACTCTCAAGAGTCTTCTCCAACACCACAGTTCAAAAGCATCAATTCTTCGGCGCTCAGCCTTCTTCACAGTCCAACTCTCACATCCATACGTGACCACAGGAAAAACCATAGCCTTGACTAGACGGACCTTAGTTGGCGAAGTAACGTCTATGCTTTCGAATATGCTATCTAGGTTGGTCATAACTTTTCTTCCAAGGAGTAAGCGTCTTTGAATTTCATGGCTGCAATCACCATCTGCAGTGATTTTGGAGCCCAAAAAAATAAAGTTTGACACTGTTTCCACTGTTTCCCATCTATTTCCCATGAAGTGATGGGACCGGATGCCATGATCTTCGTTTTCTGAATGTTCGTTTTCTGAATGTTAAAGCCTTACAAATATGCTTTACCAACTATTCCTGTCTAAGAACACTTTTGCTCAAGAAATAGAGCAGAGATAGGTAGGCCCAAGGTGGATGAACAAGGGCTTTTATTGAAGCATTATTTGTAACAGAGAAAATGGGAAACAACTTAAATGCTTAACAATAAGTGAGTGATTAAAGAAAATGTTTATTTAGTATTGCTTAATGAAGAAAGGAAGACAAAATTATATGTGCCTTTCTTTTGTGATAAAACATATGTGTGCATATATGCATGTGAGTATATACATGAATATAAATAGAAAAAGATTGGACAGATGCATATGAAATGATTACACTATGAGAAATTAGTTTGGATTTTGTCATTTGTCTCTAAGCTTGCATTGTTTTCGTATTTAGGGGAAATACACTTCATTTCTTTAAATGACCATTTATATCTAAGATTTTATGAGTATGTGCTCACTTGCTTCAGTTGTATCCAACTCTTTGATACCCTGTGGACTGTAGCCCATCAGGCTCCTCTGTCCCTGGGATTTTCTGGGCAAGAATGCTAGAGTGGGTTGCCATGCCCTCCTCCAGGGGATATTCCTGACCCAGGAATTGAACCCATGTTTCCTGAGGCTCCTGCATTGCCGGTGGATTCTTTGCAGCTGAGCCAACTGGGAAGTCCATGTGTATACACAGTTATGCAAAATTTCATCAAGAATTTAAATAGGACAAAAATAAGCAAGGGTTGAACATTAGAGTAAGATTATAAATTTTGGTGTCTACATCATTTTACATATAACCCTTTGGTATGGATGTCTTAGGTAGCAAAGATGCTGAAGCACTTAAAGTTTGTCAGGCGAGCAGACAGTGGTGCTGGGGGCCCTCTCTCCCAGGAAAGGCTTGATGGACAGAAGAGATGTATAAAGTCTAAGGACTCAGGGTGAAGAAGCTCTTAATGGATTTAGTGGGAAGGGAGGGAAGGAACATAACATTTTAAGGAGATTGGATGTGACAGTAATGGGTACAGGAAGGTAAGGACATATGACAGGAAGATTCTGCAAATTCTGAGGGCCTTGGACCCCGATAGGAGTGCTAGCAGGGCGTTCGTACTACGTAGTATCCCAGTGTCTCTACTCTGTCCATTTCCTAGGGCTGATCCAGCAATAAAACCACCATTTGCTCAGAAATTAGAAAGTGTAGAATTAGGATTTTTTTTTCCCACTGATGCCAAAGTAAACCTGTTCATGAGATAATTTAGCCAATAGAGAAAGAGTCCAAAGAGGAAATAAGAATCACCTGTAATCCCCCTACATCTAGGTTTGCCAGATGTAGCAAAGAAAATGGACATGCAATATTTGAGACATACATGCACATAAAGTTATTCATTGTTTATCTGTAATTCAAGTTTAACAGGGTGCCCTGTATGTTATCTGGCAACCTTACCGTCAAAGGAGATCAGGATGGCTAGCTTCACCCACCACCCCAGCCCTCTCCCACCCCATTTCTGATGCCCCTTTAGCCTTGGAGCTCTTCCTTTACTTACCACACTGGATTCTATGCCTTAAAACAAAACCTACTCTGTAGCAGGGCCACTGAGAGACATGAAAGAAGCGAAAAACAGGTTTATAGAAAGACAAAGACTAGACTGGGATGTTTACAATAAGTGCTAAACAGTGAATTTGATGAGTGCTTTGAGGATGGTCTAGATTTTAAATATTTTAAGATGCTTTTGATACACATATATACAGTTAAGCAGAATTTCATTAAGGATTTAAATAGGCTAAAAATAACCAAGGACTGAACATTAGGGTAAGATTACCAAGAATGAAAACTCTGGGCTTTCCAATGCCACTGCTCCTCTCAGAAGATGTTCCACGTCACCACCAGCTTCCTCAGGGTAGCAGCAGCGTCTCCTGTCTAAAAGGGCTGGATTTGTCCTGGGCACTGTGCCTCTGCAGACCTCCAGGAAAGCAGGCTTGTGGGGCCCTGCAAAGCTCGGTGAACGTCCTTGCTTTCAGACACCATCCCACAGCACTGATTCCCCCCTGGTCAATTCCATTTTCCTGGGAGGAAGCCAGAGGCCTGACCCAGTACACCCTCACTGTGCAGAACAGCCTCCAACCTGGGCTCAGCCTGGCACCCAATTCAGCAAATTTCAACATTACCAGCCCCCACACTGCCAAAGCCAGAGAACACAAAAGGGAATGAGACCCACCCTGAGCCTGCCCTTGGTCCCCCATGCTCTGCAGCCGATCCCCCATCAGGGTTCCTGAGCCTGGAGTTCCTGCTCTTCCATCCTGTTAGGAGCACCTGATGCAAAGAACTGACTCATTGGAAAAGCCCCTGATGCTGGGAAAGATTGAGGGCAGGAGAAGGGGATGACAGAGGATGAGATGGTTGGATGGCATCACCGACTCAATGGATGTGAGTTTGAATAAACTCCGGGAGTTGGCAATGGACAGGGAGGCCTGGAGTACTGCAGTCCATGGGGTCGCAAAGAGTCGGACACGACTAACCAACTGAACTGAACTGAACCATCTTCCCATCCTCCCTCCTGGCTCCACACATGTCCTTTTCCTCAGGTTGAACATCTCTGAAGCCTAGGACCTTCCCTGGGGCTCTCACAATGCCCCTTCAGGGGTCAGGGCCCTCAAATCTCTCTTTCCAAAACTTATGTCAAGAAAAGTACTACTGAGGGCTCATGGGCTATTCCAGGGTAGATGGGGTGGGGGTGAGGGAGTAAAGAAGAGGAAACAAATCAGGGGTGTTTTCTCCCTTCTGTCTCCTCCTAGGTGAGGCAAGGGGTATTTATTTTCTTTTATCAAAGAGTTCTGGGGAATTCCAGTTTCTTGCCACATTCCTCCCTATAACCTCTCTCTATTTTTTGTATCACCAGATGGTGATTGCAGCCATGAAATTAAAAGACGCTTGCTCCTTGGAAAAAAAGTTATGACCAACCTAGACAGCATATTAAAAAGCAGAGACATTACTTTACCAACAAAGGTCTGTCTAGTCCAAGCTATGGTATTTCCAGTAGTCATGTATGGATGTGAGAGCTGGACCATAAAGAAGTCTGAGCACCAAAGAATTGATGCTTTTGAACTGTGGTGTTGGAGAAGACTCTTGAGAGTCCCTTGGACAGCAAGGAGATGCAACCAGTCCATCCTAAAGGAGATCAGTCCTGAATATTCATTGAAAGGACTGATGCTGAAGCTGAAACTCCAATACTTTGGCCACCTGATGTGAAAAACTGACTCATATGAAAAGACCCTGATGCTGGGAAAGATTGAAGGCAGGAGGAGAAGGGGATGACAGAGGATGAGATGGTTGGATGGCATTACTGACTCAGTGGACATGAGTTTGAGCAAGCTCCAGGAGTCAGTGATGGACAGGAAGGCCTTGTGTGCTGCAGTCCATGGGGTGGCAAAGAGTCAGACACGACTGAGGGACTGAACTGAACAGAGTTTTGTGTCTCCCATACTTATATTTGAACAATGTATTTTGGTTTTCCTTTCTTTTTCTTTCTTTCTTCTGTAATGAGTGGCTGTGCTTGAGGAAAATACATTACAGAATATCATTTCCTGTTTCCAACTTAAGAAAAGACAAGAAAACACTACTGGAAATCAAGGTAATCAATAGGGTGAGGAAAACACTAAACCCACCCAAGGTCTTCACTAAAGCCAGCTCTGTCAATTCCACACTCAAGATATTGACACATACAAATGCTTAGTAAACCTGGAGCCACTTTCCCACTGAATTAAGTGGGTTCTCACTAAAATAATTACCCGATTTCACAGGAACATGCGATTAACCCCAATCCCAAATTCAATTCTGTTAAGTATTCCAAAATGTAATCCTTTAATCCACCTTAATCTCCACCCCCACCCACTTCATTTGGCTGCTAAAATAGGAAAGTCCATCAGGGCTACAGCTCACGGGCCAGTCCTAATAGGCACTTCCTAGGGAGGTTAATTGGCAGAGAGGGAGGTTTCAAGCATCCCCAGTACTAAATTCATTTGCTCCTGATGCATTCAGAGTTTAGGACCACTGACAGAAACAGAACTAAAATAAGCAAAATAGCAAACATTTTGGTACACATAATAATTTCTCTATACAAATTATTTCTTTTGTTTATTTTTTCTTGCGTTTTAAACCCTTAAAATGATGTACCTACTCTTTGTTCTTTTTTTTTAAAGACTCAATTATACAAAAAAAATTATAAGTAAAAAGTAACCATAGTTTTTCAATTGAAAATTAAAACCAAAAACAGCCACTTTGTACAGTGTGCAGGTATCCTGAGACCTCCGGTTTTCCAACTGCAAGAGATTCCCACTGGTGACCAGACATAGGGATTGGAAATTAAGAAAGGGGGCTTTGAGCTTCATGGAGGACGCTGAGGGGCGTCTGTAACATTCCTTCATCCATTTGTTGCTGTTCCCAAACAGAAATAAACATCAGGGTTTTTGAAGCTGTCTGAAGGAGGAAAGGTGAGGAGAGCTGCAGCTGCTACTCAAGGTCAAAGCCAAGGAGTTCCCTGATAAATACAGACTGTGAAGAGTTCTGCTCACTCAAGCCCCCCAAACCTTCCCGGTCCACCGCCCCAGCTGTGAGACCCTCCCTAGGAGCATCTGGACAATACCTTTCTTGTCTTGCCTCCAAACCTTCACCTTCTGGTTGGAGATTGGGCACCGGTATCTCACTTTTTAGTCTTCAGCTTTGCTGCACCGAATAGCGAGGATAAATATTTTATATTCCTGCAGGCAGAGGGTTTATAGTAAGAATGCACGCAGGTGGCCCAGCCTTAAGCTGGCCCTTGAAGGAGAAGAGAAGGCAACAGGCATCAGAATGTAGAGGAATTTCAAGACCTGCTCTGAGAGGAATGGGATGACAGTGTTACTTGCTGTGAAATGCCGCACTGGCCCCTGCTGCTGCAGGATGGACCTAGACCCTTTACAACCCCATTCCTCACTGCCAGCCCAGACAAACCACCCCTGGATACTCAGGCAATATGTGAATTTCTTACAGCTTCTCTTCCAGGACCTGCGGCTTGTACCTCCATTTAGTTCTGGAGCTTTCCTTGAGAAGTCGGCCAGCTGGTGGCAGCTGGCTACATTCCCAGGCGCTAACCACAGGCTGGAGTCTGATGGCTGCTGTGTGGTCTAGATGGGGCCTCATCTCCAGTTCATGCAATCCCCAGCAGATAATGTCTGTCCTGGCATTTCCACCCAACTGGTGCTCCTTTTAACATTATCTGTTTGAACCTTCAAGACTTTTGGCTTTTTGGTCACTGACCACCCTATCCCATGCCAGGGCACATGGGCTAAACTCAACACCCACACCTGCTGAGATGAGACAGGCCTCGCATTCACCCCTGACCCCAGCCTCAGAAGCCAGAGAGCAATGTTCCCATTGAACAATGATGATGGTCTTCTGAAAACTCCAGCAATTTCTCTCCCCATCTCCCCTCCTGTCCTCCTTGGCCCATTCCCAGCAGAATCCAGACAGCACCTTACAGTGAATCTCCAAACTGATCTTCTATCAAATGTGCTGAAGCTGGGGACAGGCTTCATTCCCATGAGGGCCTCTTCTCCACCATGGTCCTGCCTGATAGGAACTGAGAGCCTCCTACTTCAGAGCTGTCACAGACCAGCTGAAGTTTTGGCCCTTTTAAGCACCCTGGTGATTGCAGCCATGAAATTAAAATATGCTTGCTCCTTGGAAGGTAAGCCATGAAAAACCTAGACAGCGTATTCAAAAGCAGGGGATATCACTTTGCTGACAAAGGTCCAGATTGTCAAAGCTATGGTTTTTCCAATAGTCATGTAAAGATGTGAGAGTTGGACCATAAAGAAGGCTGAGCGCCAAAGAATTGATGCTTTCAAATTGTGGTGTTGGAGAAGACTTTTGAGAGTCCCCTGGATTGCAAGGAGGTCAATTAGTCAATTCTATAGGAAACCAACCCTGAACATTCAGTGGTAGAACTGATGCTGAACTTTGGCTTGATGTGTTGGACTCACTGAAAAAAACCCTGATGCTGGGAAGGATTGAGGGCAAAAGGAGAAGGGGGCAGCAGAAGATGAGATGGTTAGATAGGATCACTGACTCAATGGACATGAATTTGAGCAAACTCCAGGAAATAGTGAGGGACAGGGAAGCCTGGCATGCTACCGTCCATGGGATTGCAAAGAGTCAGACATGACTAAGCAACTAAACAAGAACAACAACTTTCCCCAGCTTGCCTTTTTTCTTCCTCTAGGCTGTTTCTGACTCCTTTTTTTGCTTCCCCAATTCCTACATCTAATTGAAGGCTAGAGAGGTATCATTACAGTGACTCTAAAGATGCTCTCAGATCATCCACTTCCCTCCTCGTGGAAGGCAGCAGCCGTGGCTGTGACTGAGAGTGGTTTACTGCCCTGGAGCCCTGTCGGCTCTGCTATCAGGAGGATCCAGCACTGTAGCCTCAAGAGTGTGGTCCTCAAAGTTGAGTGTGCACACCGGGAGGGCTTGTCAAAACACAGATGCCCGGGTCCCTCCTGCAGAGCTTTTCAGTCAAGGGGTCTGGAGTGGAGCCCGTGAACCTGTATTTCTAACAAGTTTCCAAGTCATGCTGATGCTTCTGGTCCAGGGACAACACTCTGAGATCCAGTACTCTCACCAAAGAAACTGGAGGCTGAGGGGGTCTTCTTTAGGGACCACCAACCCTGTGAAGGAGAGGACTTCTCTACAGAAAGGCTAGAGTCCTTGGCATCTGCTGACTAAACCATGAGCAAAAACCTGGGCCCCCCTGTGTCCTATCTCTTCCCCCCAATTTCTCTATTTTGACCCCCTCTTTTTCTATCTCTCCTCACTATAGCTTTGTGTCTTCCTCTCTGGGCCTGTGTACATGCGTGCAAACACAATTGTGTCTCCTTCTCCAGGCCTGTGTGCATGTGTGTGCGTAAACACTTGTGTCTCCCTCCCTGGGCCTGTGTACATGTGCCTGCACACACTTGTGTCTCCCTCCCTGGTCCTGTGTGCATGCGCGCACACACACGCGCATGCTTCCCCAGTGATGAGTTGGCATTGGATCTGTAGAGTGAGCTGGCAGCCATCTGGAGTCGCTGGGCCGCCCTGACTGACATATGCTAAAATACAGGCGGTGGAAAGACTCTGGGCAAAGAGACCAATTTGTTAATTTAATTGAGTTGCAAACAACCAGGAAGCCAACAGGGTTTGTCTGAAACCTATTAGGTGTTCTCAGATCAGCACAAGCCAGCTCTGGAGGGCAGCCTGCTCTGTGGGGGCCCCAGGCTGTTTCCCACTGTACAGCACAGGGCAGGGAGTTGCGAAAGGGGCTTGTCTCGGGTGGGATGGCCTTAGCGAGCCCCCCTCCCTGGGCTGGTGTGCTATCCCCCCTTCCTGAGAGCCTGGCCCTCGGGGTGAATGAGTGCCACCTGCCTGGGAGCTCTGCTCTCCTGCTCTGGAGCAGCACAGAGCTGAGGACTGACTGACTTGGAATACAAAGCCGGGCTTCTTATGGTACATGTTTGCCCTGAACCAAAGGGTTTCCTGGCATGAAGGATTTTCACCGCTAAAACAAAACAGTCCCAGGCAACAGAATAGTTGGGTACCCTATCTTGACCTCAGTTCAGTTCAGTTCAGTCACTCAGTTGTGTCCGACTCTTTGTGACCCCATGAACTGCAGCACGCCAGGCCTCCCTGTCCATCACCAACTCCCGGAGTTCACTCAAACTCACATCCATCGAGTCAGTGATGCCATCCAACCATCTCATCCTCTGTCGTCCCCTTCTCCTGCCCCCAATCCCTCCCAGCATCAGAGTCTTTTCCAATGAGTCAACTCTTCGCATGAGGTGGCCAAAACACCCAGGGCTGGTCTCCTTTAGAATGGAATGGTTGGATCACCTTGCAGTCCGAGGGACTCTCAAGAGTCTTCTCCAACACCACGCTTGACCTCAGTCAGAGCTAATTTTGCCCAGCATGTGCTCTAGGCCTCCCCGTGGGATCAGGCCTGGCCTAGACTCCACTGGAGACTTCATCCTTCCTTGCTGAGCTCCTTCCCAGCCAGCCCTGCTTCCCTCACTTCTGGGAACGTTCCCTCAATCAGTCAACTATGGGCACCAAATCCTCGTCTCAGGCTCTGCTTCTAGGGAGCCCCGCCTAGACATCCATCTTCCACACTCACGGCCACTGTGAACAAACGACAAATGAGGAGGGTGTTCAGCACTGCTGATGGTTTTGGGGCTAAGGAAGGTTCATGACAGTCATAATAATAATAGGTATTATTGTTATTGTCAGGGGGTCTTGGCTTTACTGTGAGGTCGCCTAACTCTAAGTGTCAGAGTGCCCCCTAAGCGTCAAGACTGTTCTTTGCCACTTGTCAAAGAATTTGTGCCCTAGTCATGCAGAATGCAGAGAGCCTGAGGCTAGGAACAATTTCTTTTCTATACTTTTATGTTGGGCTTCCCTGGTGGCTCAGACAGTAAAGAATCTACCTGCAATGCGGAAGAACTGGGTTCAATCCCTGGATTGGGAAGATTCCCTGGAGGAGGAAATGTCAACCCATGGAAAGAGTGAGATACTTTTATGAAAAAAATGAGTGAGCTACTTTTATGTCAGGTACTTTCTGTGTGAGTTCCCAGGTGGTTCAGTGGTAAAGAATTCGCGGGCCAATGCAGGAGCTGCAGGAGACCCAGGTTCAATCCTTGGGTCAGGAAGATCCCCTGGAAGAGGAAATGGCAACCCACTCCAGTTTTCTTGCCTGGAGAATCCCATGGACAGAGTATCCTGGTGGGCTACAGTCCTTGGGGGTCACAAAGAGTCAGATATGACTGAGCGACTGAGTGCTTTCTGTGTAGTCAGCGTCACTCTGACTTTGTGAGGCAAAGAGAAATGAGTGAGATACAGGCTCTGCCCTCCTCCATAGCTGTGTTGATAAGATAGTTTCACAGGCAATGTCTTGGGAGGGCATACGGGGTAGCGCTGGGGCTTGCTGAGCGTGTGAGGGGGCAGGAATGCAGAAGAGGGATTGCACAGAGTTCGCGGGGGGTGAGTGCCAGCTGGCTTCCCAGGGGAAGGGCTGCAGTTGGATTCTGAATGGGCAAAGTCACGACAAGGGGAAGGAGACAGCAGAGGTGTCCTGGGAGGCCATGGTCTGAGGCAGGGAGCCCTGGGGTGTCTTTGGAAGTCTGGC
This sequence comes from Ovis aries, assembly GCF_016772045.2. Classification (NCBI taxonomy): domain Eukaryota; kingdom Metazoa; phylum Chordata; class Mammalia; order Artiodactyla; family Bovidae; genus Ovis; species Ovis aries. The sequence continues at coordinate 47,980,139 of NC_056076.1, forward strand.
AGGGAAGTTTTTCTGGTGGGAAGGCTTGCAAAAGGAGGGAGGAGTTGGGCTCTGGGGAGCTCCCTCAATGCTGAGGAGTTAGTGCCCTGTTCAGCGGGCAGATGGATGGTTCCCAGCAAACCAGGATTTCTGAGGAGAAGACAGATGGGGCCAAACCTCCTCTGATGACTGAGAACACCTCCTCTCCCTGAGGGGTATGAGATCCTGATCACAGCGGCCTACACGGGCCTGTCGCTTCCTTCCCCTCCTCTAGGGCAACCACAGACGAGATGTGAGAACCCCTGCAGAGAATCAGGAGCTGGAGTTGCTCTCCCCTCCCTCAGATAAGCCCCTCGTCTCCCCCTCCTCAGCCCACGTTAGCCCTTACCCCGGTCCCCCGCCTCCCCCACCCTTCCAAACAGGCAGACGACTCTTCCCGAAACATGGTTTCTTGCATGCCATTCTCCACCTGGAGGACATTAGTGTCTACCCACTGCCCACAGGGTAAGAGCTGCATGCCTCAGATTAGCTTTCAAATCCCTCTACAACGCCAAACGCTCCCTTCGCCCTTCCTGCCTCCAGTGAAGCTCCCTTCCCAAAAGCCCCAGAGCTGGTCAGGTGGGCATTTCCCCAGCTACGTCATGGGACCTTGCTTTGTGTCTTTGTTCAAACCTTGCTCCTTTTCTGGGCCTGTCGAATTCTACCTGTTCTCCTCAGAGCCTCCAAAATGTCTCCTCTTGTGATGGACAGCCACACTGGCATTGCGCTCTCTACATTTCTCAAGCCTTCATGTGGTAGGTTGTCCACAGAAGGATGCCAACCAGTGTTCCATTTCTGCATTCGTGTGCTGCCGCTCCCATCAGAAATGGTGGCCTGGGAGTTTGGGGGTTTTGAACATTAGCTGCCCTGGACTCCTTGTCTGGTGCCTTACCGTAAACGTCGTGCTTTCCTTCGCCCCAACCCAGCGTCAGTAGATTGCCTTTACTGCCTGTCGGTAAGTTGACTCAAGTTTGATTTGGTAATAATTTGGTAATTTCCACCTATATCTCACTGGCCAGAACTGAGTCATGTGCCCTTTGCTAGCTGTGAGTGATGCTGAGAAAGCCATTAAGAAACAAAAAGAAAAACCTGTTTGCCCTCCATTAGGAACCGAGCTGTGTTCGTGACTTTTTTTGACCAATAGAACTCAGTAGAAGAAATCCTGTGACAACCCAGGATTAATCCTTAAGAGACCTGGCACTTCTGCTTTCAGAGTCTTAAAGTCACATGAAGAAGTCTGACTACTCTGCTGGAGAGAGAGACCCAGCCAAGCCAGCTACCAAGTCAACTGGATGCTCTACCCCAGTCAAGCAGCCTCCGCTGACGTGTGTGGAGTAGGGACAAACCTTCTGGCTGAGCCCTGTCTGCTTTGCAGAGTCATGAGCGGATGGATGGCTACCCTTCTGGGGTGTTTGCAGTCAGCTCACTTTGGTCTGAGTTCTGGCTCTGCCGTTTAACTTCCTCTGCTTGCTTGGAGGAAGTGCTCTCTGGCAACAGGCTTTATGCTAAGTACCTACACATGTTATCTCATGGAGAGGGGACCGTGACTATCCCCATCCCATGAGGGTCAAGTGATTGCTCAAGTCCACACCTGATAGGTAGCAGATTTGGATCATCCCCCGGGCTTGGAGTCCAGAGTCCAGATTCTAACAAGAGCCTACCGGTTATATGAGCTGCATGGCCACGAGCAAGCATTTACCCCTAAGACTCCTTCTTTCAACTGTGAAATTCAGAAAAAAAATACAGAATGGATTGAAGATGGTGGTTTATGAAGATTAAATGAAGTGGCTCACACATAGGCTGGACACTAAGCAGTTGCCTATGAAATACTGGTTCCCTTTTTCCCTGGTGTGAAGTAGAAACAATCTCCCAGTCTCTTCCCCACAAAACACTGTTTGAAAATCCTGAAACCTCGAATCCTAACGTATAAATAACCCTGCCAGGCTAGTCCATAAAAACTTGCTTGGACAGTAATGCACCAGAAACCCTGTACACATTTATTGGAATAAAAATGTTAGTAGAAAATAATATTGATAACTAAAGTAAAAAGGGGAGTTTGATTTATCTCAGTAGTAGCATAGGTTTACAGGGAGTGGGTTGATGAGAAAGAACCCTGATGGCTTTTTTTCTGGCCTCATGGAACAGCATGCTGGGATCTTTCCCTATCAGGGATCAAACCCGTGCCTTCTGCAGTGGAAGAGTTGAATCTCAACCACTGGGTCACCAGGGAAGTCTGAATCATGCAAGCTTTGACTTCAAGCTTGAGGAAATCTCAGACACCGCCTGCTGCTGCTGCTGCTGCTGCTGCTGCTGCTGCTGAGTCGCTTCAGTCGTGTCTGACTCTGTGCGACCCCATAGACGGCAGCCCACCAGGCTCCCCCGTCCCTGGGATTATCCAGGCAAGAACACTGGAGTGGGTTGCCATTTCCTTCTCCAATGCATGAAAGTGAAAAGTGAAAGTGAAGTTGCTCAGTCGTACTTTGGGGCAAATGTTGCTGGCTATCTGAAGCTGGGAGCGGAACGGATCATAGATGTGGATTCCAGCCTTGAACTCCATCTCTTTCTGCACCTTACAGGGTGGCTTCAGGGTTTGCTGTTAGAAGCTTTTATGGCTTAAGGTGACGACGAATGGTTCCCTTATATCTGCTTCTGCAAGTTCCCCTTTCTCAGAGAGTTCTGTAAAGTGTCTGCTGCATAAAGATGACAGTATAAAGTTGCATGCTCTGTAGTATAACAGTATTGGCTGCTGGATTGCTTCTTTACTAAAATTTATTATGCTTTTGTGTTTGTTTGTTTGTGGCTTACTTCATAGAAAGCTGTCCCTTAGTTTTTCACATGTGTTTGGTTAGTTTTAAACCTGGTTCAGGTCAATAGAAGTCTTTCAGACTCAGTTGATCTATGTGTTGATAGACCAGAGTTGCTAATTTTTGTTGGTTTTATATTAGTATTTTCAGATGCATACATAACCTTTCAACGGCCTCCTGATTTTTGTGTCTACTTTAAAAGTCACCATGGCACACCGTATTTTCTGAATTTAGGGCATTTTTTTTCATGCTGAAAGCTCATTAACAGTAGAATGGAGAAATCAAATAGAGTTGATTCTTAGAATAGTATATAACACTGAAAAGGAACAAACCACAGCACTTGACAATGTCGTGAATCTCAGAAACGTAATACTGAGCGAAAGGAAGTCAGCACGGCAAGGATTTAGTAGTGATGCCTTCTGTTATGGGGAAGCCAGGAGAAACCTGAAGAAGAGATTAGTATGGGATGGACAAGGGAGCATCTAGGCCACTGACAGTGTCATTTTTTGACTTGAAGGTAATTATGTATGTGTTTGCCTTAGAATATGTTGTCAAGCCACACATTTATGCGCTTTTGACAATGTAAAGGGATCAAAATAATTGCTACATATACAAGTAGGAATCAGGTAGGAATTCAAGTAGGAATTCAGGCTTTACAAATTTGATCCATTTGCCAATTAAAAACTTCCTGATTTCTCATTTCATCATTTACCTCTGAGTGTGCCCGTTAAGCTTAACTGAAATCCATCCAACCACCAGATAAATCTGAGGATGAGGACTTTAAAATCTGCATACTGCAGAGGATTGTTAGGTATTTGTTATAGGCACTGAGCTAGGCGGGTGTATCAGGGTTCACCAGCAGAGCAGAATCAGCAGGATGTGTATATACACAGAAAGAGATTAATTATGAGGCTCTGGAAGCTGGATCACGTGATTATGGAGGTTGGCAAGTCCAAAATCTAAAGGGTGGACTGGCAGGCTGGAGACCCGGAAGAGTCAATGTTCCTGTTTGAGTCCAAATGCCATTTGTTGTAGAACTAGGAAGAGCAAGTGTCACAGATGATGCTTGAAGGCTGTCTGCTGGAGATTTCTCTCTGGTTTGGTGTCAGGGGAGGGGAATCCCTTTGTCATATTGCTTTCTGGTTTAGAAGGGTGGGGAAGGGAAGTCCTTCAACTGATTCGATGAGGCCCACCCACATTCCAAAGGGTAGTCTGCTTCACTCCAAGTCCTCACAGGAACACACAAATAATGTTTGACAAACATCTGGGCACCAAAACCCAGCCAAGTTGACACATAAAATTAACTATCACAGTGGGTGGCTCATGCTACCTGGTTTACTCCTCAGACAGCCTCATGAGTTGGTTATTTCAAATTCCATTTTTCACAGAGCATGTAAGCACCGTGTTTGAAGTTGCACAGCTGGTAAGCAGCAGAGGCAGGAGTTAAAGTCATTCTGACACCAAACACTAGTGGTGAGCAAGCTTCATCTATTTATTTAATTTTGCATGAGAACCAACCCAAGAAAGATTAAAATGTTTACGGGCTTTATATTTTCATCTTGAAGGAAGATAACTTCACTGAATCTCATGGAGAAAATGTACTTTACGATATAATCATCCAACTGGTCGACAGAAAATCGCCTCTGCTTCACAGTCACGAAAATGTCATATCTGGGCATACATGAGAGGGGGTAGCTTTCTGGTACGTTACCTGCAAGAGGAGTGAAGCGGGTTGAATGTTGTTTATTCCTATACTCCGGTATATACCAGGAAGGTGGCTGAGGACAAGCAGACTTCGTTTTAAATGGACGAGGATGCGATTGAGCATATATGCTGGGGGAAAGATCCTGTCGGAGGAGTCCACAGCTGATGGCTCTGGCTTTTTATCATGTCTAATCTCACTTTCCCTAGGGGTAGAGCATTATTAGTAAGCACTTAGCTTTACCAATCTTGACTTGAAGGCTCTTTACACGTGCAATGAACTAAGAAAGACAGCAAGAAGAAGTGGAAGAGGGGGAGGAGAGGAGGAGGAGAGAGTGAGGAAAGAGGCAGAGAGGAGAAGAGATGGGACAGATACTTTCTGAGAAAAACAGAAAAGAGGTTGGGGAGAGAGAAGCTGGTTAAGGAAGTCTGGTTTTTGAGAAAGGAACTGTGATGGGATTAACAGGCTAAAGAATGGTGAAAGTCAGGGGGACAGGATGAGAGAATCAAGACTGACAAGGGGAAGCATAGTTCCCTTGTGGAAAGAAGGGAGATGGTGCCTACAGAGGTAGGGTTGGGCAGTTTGGGGATCATAGGAGCATCAGCGAAGTGTGATCAGCGAGGGTGGTGGGGATCGTCTTGGAGATATTGCCAAGCCTCCTGGTGTGTATATGGTTCTTCTTCTTCTCTGCAAGTTGTATGCCAGAGAAGAAAGAGCCTGGGCTCAGAGTAGTTTCCAAAAAATAATTCAAATACTACACCGTATCAATATGAATGCCCATTTGTCTTTATGTGCTATGATATTACATGCTGTACGTAAAAAGAGAACAGTATGTATCCTTTCTCATAAGATTGCTAGAGAATTGATTATGAAAAACAGAAGTTTCATGCCCAGAGCTGGGCCCCTCCTCCTTCCCTCCCTTTCCCCTTTCTTTCTTCCTTTGCTCATCTTGAGTGTTTCTAGTTTGTTGCTTTTCATGGTGTTAGTCACTGTTTTGCGTCTGTACTTTTCCACTTGGGGGACTGAAGCACCTGAAGGCAGGGAATGGGCACAATGCGGGGAAGAACAGAAAGAGAGCGGCCTGGGAATCAGAGTGGGAGTGGTCCTGGCACTCGCAGTCACTGACTGTGACCTTGGCCAAGCCGTTGACCTCTCTGGGCTCCGTTTTCCTCTCACCTGTTGGCACACTCACCCTGTAGGGTTGTCCTGAGCATCGGGAAAAATAGATGTGCATTGCCTGTCAAAGTTGGCTCTAAACAACCGATTGTCCCCAGAGCTAATCCTAGAGTAAGTGCTCAATAAATAACTGTGGAACTGAATTCTATGAAGCCCAGTCTCCAGCTGGGCTGGATTTCCAGGGTTTGCCAAGGAAAATCCCCTTTGGGTTGTGCAAACAAAAAGCCGAAAATCTTAGCAAGAGATACCAGCCATAGAGCACACAGCCCAGGAATCCCATCCTCTGCCCCAAGGAGAGGCCCGGGGCCCTGAGCAATCAAGGGACGAGGGGCTGGTCCCTTGGGCACAGCAGTCCTCTACTCTGCACACGTCAGCGAACTTTCTCCACCTCTCTTCGTCTGACTTTGAAATGCTGAGATATGGAGGAAAATTAAAACCCTCCAGATCTTTGTCACATTCCTCAGAGATGAAAGGGAGTCTGGAGTAGATATTTTACACTGTAATTAGCACTTATCAGGAGCTGGAGACAGCTGCTCCCAGCCCAGTCCTCTAGTCCGGGGGGTTTGGGAGTCAGACTTCCCAGGGTGGCCTGGCTGGGAGAGTCCCACCTATCCAGGAGAAAAGTTCCAGGTCTTTGGAGGGACTCCTGGCTGGTTTGCTCTTGTCCTGTTCATGGCCTCTGAGTGGACAGGACTCTTTCCTACTGGACATGAAGATGTCTAACTAGGGACACACTTGGCTGCCTTCAATGACACCTCATTCAAAGTCCCACTCCTCTGACTAACTGGACCCTGACCCCAGTGCACTGTCCTGTGTGAAAAAGTCCTTGCATGCACTCTAAGTCACTTCAGTCATGTCCAACTCTTTGTGACCCTATGGACTGTAGCCCTCCAGGCTCCTCTGTCCATGGCATTCTCCAGGCAAGAATACTGGGGTGGGTTGCCATGCCCTCCTCCAGGGTATCTTCCTGACCCAGAGATCGAACCTCCACCTCTTATGTTTATCTTTAATTTGCTCTCAACCCTGCCTGATTCATGGCCTTTAACCTGGTCCTAGTCACCATCCTCTAGGCCCTGCGCCCTTGCAGAAACCTTCTAAATGTTTTGTTGCGTTTGCTCACAATCTATTCACCAGGCCAGAGAGCTCTCTTCAAAAAGCAGCACTGACAATCTCGACCTCACCTACCTCACCCTCACCCCTGAAGCCTTCGGTGGCTTTACACAAGCCCTCCAGGATCTCATGATAGCCAAGCAAACACCGCACTGGTTACCTAGTAGCGCCAGTCTTCCCAGGTAGATTGTAAGCCCCACAAAGGCCTGATCGTGGCTGACTTGGTTTCCATTCCAAGTCCAGGTCCTTGCACATCAATACACTTTTGGTTGAAAGAGTGAATGTATGGGTGAGGGAATGCCTGTGAGCAGCCTTGAGAGTTAATCAAGCAATGTTGTGTTTCGTGTCTATTCTGGGTGTAGTTTTCTGGTGTTGGATTCCCAACTGGAGGCTTTGTGTGCACATGGCTTACTCAGGAAGGGAACCCTGGGACACTGGTAGGGGAGCTGAGGGGAGTCAAGGGTGGTGGAATAACAGTGTTTTATCTTTGTCTGTCCCTCCCCCACACGCCAGCACCGAGTTCCTAAAACTCAGGGCACTTACTGAGTGATTGGAGTGACTTATGTTATTTATAAGGACCTCCTAGCAACCATACCTGAGCTTTGTCTATTGAGGGGAGTCTCGGAGAGCCCCTAGGTAGCTGTCAGGAGGGGGGCTGGTCACCAGAAGAACCAGCCACATGATTAGAATTTTCAGCCTCATCCCCTGCCTCCGCAGAAGAGAGAGAGGCCAGAGAGTGTGTTCAATCACAGATGGCCAATGATTTAATCAAAAGAAACTTGGATGAAACCCTTTGAACAGTGAGGTTCCTGTTTGATTAGTATATAGATGTCCTGAGATTTCCCCAGTGGTCCAGTGGTAAAGAGTCTGCCTGTCAATGCTGGGGACACGGGTTCAATCCCTGGCAGGGGAAGATTCCGCATGTTTCAGAACTACTAAGCCTGAGCATCACAACCAACTACTGAACCTGTGCTCTGGAGCCCAAGAGCCACAACTACTGAAACCTGCCCACTCTAGAGCCTCTGTTCCCCAGCAAGAGAAGCCACCGCAACGAGAAGCCTGTACACCGCACCTAGAGAGCAGCGCCCTGCTTGCCACAACTAGAGAAAGGCCTGAGTGCAGCAACGAAGATTCAGCGCAGCCAAAAATAAATAAATGAAGAATTGAAAAAAAAATTATACAGCTGTCTTGGGAGAGTGTTGTACCCTGACTCCACATGGGGTCAGAGGCTAAAGCTCTCTGGCATCTTCTAGACCTTGCCTCATGTGCCTTGCTATCCAGCTGTTCATTTAGACCATTTAAAATAAACTATAATCATACTCGGGCTTCCCAGGTGACATTAGAGGTAAAGAACCTGCCTACCAATGCAGGAGTTGTAAGAGAGGCAGGTTCAATTGCTGACGAAGATCCCCTGGAGGAGGGCGTGGCAACCCATTCCAGGATTCTTGCCTGGAGAATCCCCATGGAGAGAGGAGCCTGGCGGGCTACAGTCCATGGGGTTTCAATGAGTCAGACACAACTGAAGTGACTTAGCACGCACACATGCGTAATCATAATTACAGTTATTTGAGTTGTTCTAGTGAATTTCTGAACCTGGGTGCGGGGTGATGGTTATGAGAAGCCCTGAATTTGCAGTCTTCCAGGCAAAAGTGTGAGTGGCCTGGGGACCCGCTGCTTGCATCTGGCATTTGAAGTGTGGATAGTTCTGTGAGACTGAACCCTTAACTTGTGGAGTTTATGCTAATTACCGGTAGCAAGTGTCAGAGTTGAACTGAATTGTTGGACACCAGTTGGTGTCATAGAATTGGAAAATTATTGATTGTTGTTAAAATGAAGCACCAAGTAAGACAAAGCCCCACATTTCAGCCTGAATCAATGAAGGGGTGTCTCAGGGATGTGCCCACCAACGCTGGAAGTCCAGGGTCTTCATAGACACGGACCCTTCCCTCATTGGTTAGAAGCTCCCACCAGGACTTTTCACACAGTACCTACTCTGAGGGTGGGGAGAGCTAACTCTTAAAGTAAGGGCTCAAAGAGAAAGAGACAGGGGTGAGGGCTGTTAGAGCTGAAAGGATGCCAAGGAGAGGTGGTACCCACACAGTGAGGAGGGATGAAGGGCACCTGGGGGAGCACCAGCCTTGTCTGCCACAAGCTCCTCACTCTGGGGACATGCTGGCAGGGAGACAATCCTCCAGCCCACTGGGACTTTGGGTCCTCATCCTCCCAGCATGAATCGAGCAGCTCCCTTGTGCCTCCCCCAGGGGCTCTTAAAGACACAGGGCACAGTCTCTATCCTTCTGCCATTTGTTCCCTCACCTTGGCATGTGACCCTCTGATATTTCATTGGCAGAAAGGGAGCATCTTATGAATAGTTTGCTGTTCATAATAAAATTCTGAAGTGTGAAGATCATTTTCTTTTTAAAAATAGACTACCATACATTAACTCAAAATAATGGCTCTAGCCCTTATGTCTGTGCTGACATTTTTCCTAGATTCACGAAGACTGGCACCAGTGGCCTGAAACTCCCAAGTCCCTGCCTGTGACCACGTGACGTGGCTGTGAGCACCACGTGAGAACAGCTGCAGCTGTGGGGGACCGGATGCTTGTCTGTGAGCACTGGCCTCCCCTTGCATGAGGCCCAGGGGCCCAGGGATCTCTGAGAACTGTCAGGAGAAGGGTGATGCCATGGTCCCAGGCTGTGTGTGGGGTGGTGGTTATGGGGAGGCCGTCGGGGACGGTCATGTCCTGCTTCAGCTGAGCCAGCCATTTGCAGGCACGGGGCATGGTTCCAGCGGCTGACTGCTCTCCGTTTTCTGCTGGTGACAGATCATTAAAGCCAGGCTCTGCCCTGCTCCCTGCCACCTCGTTTGAATATTAATTGCAGCCAAAGCAAATTAAAAGAGCAAATCTGCTATTCCCGAAACCTGCCATGCATAACAGAGGCAAAGGCAAGTGATTTTATTTGCGTGAAGATATTTCACAGGGCTGCTCTCTTCTGCGAGTGTGGAGGGAAGGATGACTGCCTTCAGAGTAAGAGGCAATGGGTGATGATCAAATGGCCAGGAGGTGACTGCTGGGAGACTAACAGATCCCAAGACCATCCGGCTTTACGAAAGATTTACAGGGGAGGAAGAGGAAGAAAATGCCTTCATCCTGATTGGCCAGGGCCTGGGTTTGCTCTGTGGCTGCCCACCAACCAGAGCACTGGTCTCATGCATGTCCCAAAGTCCCATCCATCCCGTGACATGTCAGATCAAAGCCAGAACAATCTGTCTCCTGGTTGCAGCCCCTCAGCGGCTCCCCAAGGCAAATGACTGGTGTCAGAACGGACCCTTTGTCCTCACCGCCTCCTTGAAATATGCAGAAAGGATGTGTCTGGGGAGCAGGAGCTGCCAAGGTTTGCTTGGGAAGCCTTGAATGAGAATTTATGTCACTTCTTCAAGACAGTTCCGTACTGGGTTGATTAGCCAAGAGGAAAACAAGGCATTTACCTAGGGAAACAGCAAAGCAGGCTGAAATAAAAGGTGGAGAATTATTAAACTTTTGGTATTTAACATTTCCCTCAATGTGGAAAAATGTGAACATTGGTAGACTTCCTTTTGTATCATTTTAATCTAGATGTATGTGTGGGAGTGGGCTGCAGCAGACTGTGTTCTTAGGGCTCTAGAGCTCTTAGATACCCTCTTCCCCACAGAAAGCTGGTTGGCACAAGTAAGGTTGAGAGTTGTTTGTTTGGAAAAGCCGCATTTCCCTTGTAAGCTCAGTTGGTAAAGAATCTGCCTGCAACGCAGGAGACATGGTTAGATTTCCTGGGTCAGAAAAATCCCCTGGAGGGGAAAAGGTAACCCATTCCAGTATTCTTGCCTGGAAAATTCCATGGACGGATGGGCCTGGTGGGCTACAGTCCATGGAGTTGCAAAGAGTCCGCCACGACTGAGCAAGAGAGGAGAGAGAAAGCCCAGAATGTGGCTTACTCCACTGGGGGCATGAATGATCTTTCCTGGGGCCTAAGCATGTCCTGCCCACTGACCACTTGAATGCGTGTCCGAATCACCCGCAGGGCTTGTTACGACACAGATCGCCAGGCTCCATTCCAGAGCGTCCAGGAGAAAAGCCCCGACTGTAGCTTCTGCCAGTTGCTTTGGTGTAAACATTTCCCTCTCGGCCAGTTTCAAGTTATCAGCATGATAAGACGAGATGCCCATGATCAGCCCTCCCAGGACCCCAGGGAGAGTTGATTTACTGATGGGGAACAGGTCTATAGCTGAGGATTCTGCTGGAATGACTCAGAGATCCAGCCACCACCAGGCAGGCTTCATGAGGCTTCTCAGTAGAATGAGGAGCAGAAAGCATGAGGGAAGAGGGGCCAGAAAGAAATGAATGGGTGTTCCTAGAAGAAAGAATGTTTACACCTGGCCTGCCATTCTCTCACCTGCTCACCTGGGTCACAAAGCTTTGTTACGTGTGTGTGTTTTTAAGAAGTTATATGTGTATATATAAATGTCTTTCTCCTGTTTCATAAAGTTAAATTTTAAAAGGATGTAAAAAAGAAAATAAACATCATGGATTATCTCACCATGTCGAAATAAACACTATGACATTTGGGTGTATATTCTCGTTTTCTTTTGCTTTGTTTTGTTTTTAAATAACACACTCTCACGTGCATACAGATTTTATTTATACATAACATACACGTACCATTTCGTAACCCAATTTTTTTACATAGCATTTTCATGAGCATTTTCTCATGTCATCAAATGTTCTTCTATAAAATGATTTGTAATGGATGTACCATAATCTATTTTTGAACCCCTGTTCTTGGAAATTTGCTTCACATCTAACATTTTTTCCAGGACAAACGTGCTCTGATGAACAGCCTCATATATAAATATTGCCATCTATGATAATTTCTCAGAATTCAGCTTTCTAATAGGACACACGGGCTTGCTCTAACATGTGCACATTTTAAACCATGTGGCTTGTTGTGCCAGATTGTATTCCAGAGTGATCATACCTATTTACACTCCCGTCAGTGGCTTTTAATAGTGCCCATTTCATCATTCCTTCATCAACACCTGGTTTTATTTACAAGTTTTTCAAACTCTGAAATATTTGCTTTTATTTTTTCCGCCATAGTGAAAGAGTCATATCACGAGAGATGGACAAGCGGTCAATGTGGATACCATTCACTAAACTTTAAAGTGCCACTAAATCCTTCGATATTGGGCCCCCAAGGAGATGATAAAATGTCAGCTGCTGTAGCCAGCTAAGACATCTACCATCTTTGTGTCTGGATGGAAGCCGGACAAGTGTGAGGAGCTAGAGTCTCCTCAGGCTAGAATCATCTCTCTGGACAGAAGAGTGATATTTGGTGACCACGATTCCTGAAAGGAACAAGACTGGACAATGGCAGGAAGCAGGGGAAAAAGAGGACAAGCCATTAACAAGCGAATTAAGACCAGACAAGTGAGATGAATCAGAAGTGATCCAATAACCAGCCCTGGATTAAGTGCATCTGGCTCACGCGGGGATTTCACAGTCATTTGCTTCAAGCTGCTAATCCTCTCTGAGAGGTTCCCTTCGAGCCGTCTGGAAGGAATGCATAAACGGATTCAGCCAAACGTCTGCTCCTGCAGTGTTTTATGCACGGCCGTGCACACATGGTGTCCTGCCTTGGCGATTTGGGATTTAAAGTGCGGCTGGCTTACAGAATTATAGAATTTTATTTTCTTAATTTTTAAAATTTTACTGAAGTATAGTTGATTTGCAATGTCATGTTTCATTTCTTCTGTACAGTAAAGTGACTCAGTTATACATATGTATTCTTTTTCATATTCATTTCCTTAATGACTTATGACAGGATACTGAACACAGTCCCCCCTGCTATTCAGCAGGGCCTTGTGGTTTAGCCATCCTACATATAACAGTTTGTATCTACTAATCCCAAACTCCTAATCTTTCCCTCCTCTAGAATCGTAGAGTCAGAAAGGAGCTACACAATACTCAGCCCACTTGTCATTTACAGATGGGGAAACGGAGGCTCAGCTAGGTCATAGGATTTCTCTTGGATTCACACATCAAAATACTGGCAGAGCTGGGACTAAAACTCAGGTCACCACCAACTCTTAGTCCAATCCCATTCTGACTAGCTTGTAACCATTGTTTATTCCAGTATTTTCTAAACTCACTTAATGGAGCGTAACAGAAAGAATTAATATGGGTGACAAGACTAGAAATATAAAATAAATCATTTCATTCATTGTCTTCCCAGGGAGGTGTATTCCAAAGGCAAGTGTGTAAAGCAGTCAAGTAGCTCTTTCCTTCCTGGTGCGTGTCACCAGGATGAATGATAAAGCCCCATATCCTCAGCTGTAGGATGGGGTCAATCATGATACCCACCTCACAGGTTGTGGTGAGATAGCAGAGAGCTTGTCGCAAACTTGGATTTGTTTGGTATGTGTGTGCTCAGTTGCATCTGACTTTTTGCGACCCTATAAATGATAGCCTGTCAGCCTCCGCTGTCCATGGGATTTTTCCCGGCCAGAATACTGGAGTGGGTTTCCATGTTCTCTTCCAGGGAGTCTTCTCCACCCAGAGATCAAACTCATGTCCTACATCTCCTGCATTACAGGTAGATTCTTTCCCACTAAGCCACCAAGGCACATAGTGCTCAATCAGTTCAGTCGCTCAGTCGTCTCCGACTCTTTGTGACCCCGTGAATCAGCACACCACACCTCCCTGTCCATCACCAACTCCCGGAGTTCACTCAAACTCACATCCATCGAGTCAGTGATGCCATCCAGCCATCTCATCCTCGGTCGTCCCCTTCTCCTCCTGCCCCCAATCCCTCCCAGCATCAGAGTCTTTTCCAATGAGTCACCTCTTCGCATGAGGTGGCCAAAGTACTGGAGTTTCAGCTTTAACACCATTCCTTCCAAAGAAATCCCAGGGCTGATCTCATTTAGAATGGACTGGTTGGATCTCCTTGCAGTCCAAGGGACTCTCAAGAATCTTCTCCAACACCACAGTTCAAAAGCATCAATTCTTTGGCGCTCAGCCTTCTTCACAGTCCAACTCTCACATCCATATATGACCACTGGAAAAAACATGGCCTTGACTAGATGGACCTTTGCTGGAAAAGTAATGCTTTTGAATATACTATCTAGGTTGGTCATAACTTTCCTTCCAAGGAGTAAGTGTCTTTTAATTTCATTGCTGCAATCACCATCTGCAGTGATTTTGGAGCCCCCCAAAATTAAGTCTGACACTGTTTCCGCTGTTTCCCCATCTATTTCCCATGAAGTGATGGGACCAGATGCCATGATCTTCATTTTCTGAATGTTGAGCTCAAAGCCAACTTTTTCACTCTCCTCTTTCACTTTCATCAAGAGGCTTTTTAGCTCCTCTTCACTTTCTGCCATAAGGGTGGTGTCATCTGCATATCTGAGGTTATTGATATTTCTCCCAGCAATCTTGATTCCAGCTTGTGCTTCTTCTAGCCCAGCGTTTCTCATGATGTACTTTGCATAGAAGTTAAATAAGCAGGGTGACAATGTACAGCCTTGACGTACTCCTTTTCTTATTTGGAACCAGTCTGTTGTTCCATGCCCAGTTCTAACTGTTGCTTCCTGACCTGCATATAGGTTTCTCAAGAGGCAGGTCAAATGGTCTGGTATTCCCTTCTCTTTCAGAATTTTCCAGTTTATTGTGATCCACACAATAAATTATTTAAAATTATTTTTATTATTACTATCTGAGAGAGTGCCAGTTGCTTCTTGGTCTAAGTTGAAGTAGAGGTTGTCTTGCAAGGGATATTCTTTTTTTTTTTTTAATTTTTTAAATTGAAGTATAGCTGATTTACAATGTAGTGTTAATTTCTCCTATGCAGCAAAGTAATTTAGTACATACATATATATATATATACACACATTCATTTTAATATTCTTTTCCATTATGGCTTATCTCAGAATATAGTTCCCTGTGCTTTACAGTAGGACCTTGCTATTATCCATTTTACCTGTAGCAGTTTGCATCTGCTAACTGGGAAATCCCAGTCCACTCCCTCCTTACCCACTAGCCCCCTTGACAAACACAAGCCTGTTCTCTCTGTCTATGAGTCTGTTTCTGTTTCATAGATAGGTTCATTTGTGCCATATTTGAGATTCCACATATAAGTGGTATTATATGGTATTTTTCTTTCTATTTCTGACTTCACTGAGTATGATAATCTCTAGTTCCATCCAGGTTGCTGCAAATCACATTATTTCACTCTTTTTCATGGCTTAGTAGTATTTCATTGTATTTCACATAGTATTTCACATCTTTATCCATTCATTTGTCAATGCAAATTGAGGATGTCTCCATGTCTTAGCTATTGGGAGTAGTGTTGTAGGGGACAGTCTTTATTTGTGAATATCTAGAGTTGCAAAGGCACCAAGTGCCCTGGGAGAAAGAGTATAGTAAAGGCTTTTGTGGCTAAATCACCACTGCCCATTGTACTACTTCCTAAGGTGTTTGTTGGTGCAAAGTGAGGAGTGGCAAGATTGACAGGAGTTAAAGTTATCAAGCATGAGGAAAGGGGAGACTGCATATATACCCATCACCTGGGCCTAGAGACTGTAGGGAAGGCTGGCCCTGGAAACCCCTCCTGACCCAGCATCTCAGGCTTAGAGATTTTGCTGCAAACAGTGCTGAGTGTAGAGGAGCGTCAACAGTGACTGGCACTCCTGGAGCAGAACCCAGGATTTGGGGTCTTAGTGCCTGAGGGTGCTGATGACTGCTAGTAACACTATTAGCATGGCTACTGTTACAATGTTGGCCAAGCATTCACTGGGCAGGGCAGGACCAGCAACTCTCCCATTGGCAGTCATGGGAGCAGTGGGAATATTCACTGGAGTACTGCTGGCCCTTCTCTGTGCTGGTATTTGCAACCTGGATGGAGCCATGGGCAACTGTGACTGAAAGAAAGGTCTCTGGAAAGATGCACTGGATTTTCTGGGCAGAAATCACACATTTAATTATTTTTAAACATAAAAGCTTCCTTAGTTGGACTGAAAGCTTGTCATACAAATACTAATCTATATCCCTGAAACACCTTATAAACACATGCAGAGCAATCCCAACTGAAGTCCTCAACAGTTCTCAATTAAATAAGTTTTACACAATTGAAGGAGACTTTTTGATAATTTATTGAGGTGAAACTCACATAACATAGAATTAATCATCTTAGAATGAACAATTCAGCGGCACTTAGTACGTTCAAAATACTATGCAAACACCACCTCTCAGTTCAGTTCAGTTCAGTTCAGTCGCTCAGTCATGTCCGACTCTTTGCGACCCCATGAATCACAGCACGCCAGGCCTCCCTGTCCATCACCAACTCCCGGAGTTCACTCAGACTCACGTCCATCGAGTCAGGGATGCCATCCAGCCATCTCATCCTCAGTTGTCCCCTTCTTCTCCTGCCCCCAATCCCTCCCAGCATCAGACTCTTTTCCAATGAGTCAACTCTTCGCATGAGGTGGCCAAAGTACTGGAGTTTCAGCTTTAGCATCCTTCCTTCCAAAGAAATCCCAGGGTTGATCTCCTTCAGAATGGACTGGTTGGATCTCCTTGCAGTCCAAGGGACTCTCAAGAGTCTTCTCCAACACCACAGTTCAAAAGCATCAATTCTTCGGCGCTCAGCCTTCTTCACAGTCCAACTCTCACATCCATACATGACTACTGGAAAAACCATAGCTTCTAGCCTGTTCCAAAACATTTCCATTCAGAATAGAACCCCATACCCTTTAGGGGCTTCCCTGGTGGCTCAGTTGGTAAGGAATCCACCTGCAATGAGGGAGACCTGGGTTTGATCCCTGGGTTGGGAAGATCCCCTGGAGAAAGGAAGGGCTACCTACTCCAGTATTCTGGCCTGGAGAACTCCATGGACTGTAGAGTCCATGGGGTCGCAAAGAGTTGGACTAAGGGACTTTCACACCCATTAAGCAGTTTCTCCCACTCCTCATCCTCCGCAGCACCTTGTCAACCACCAATCTACTTCTATCTCTAGGGATTTTTCTCTTCTGGATATTTCATGTAAATGAAATCGAGAAGTTTGTTTATTCTTAGTAATGGGATCACAGACAGAAGGCCCGGGCAGCCAGCAACAACGGGTCACAGAACTAAACCTGATGCCTGTGCTCTTTCCATTCTCTGGTTTGAAGCGCAAAACTCTGCCCTTGTCAGAGTGGTTGGCGGGAAGCTCTGCAAGCTTTCTCTACAAGAATTTTGTTTAATTGAAGATGCCTAGCTTGAGTTCACAATAATAATAGTAATAACAAAAACATGTACTGGGTTCTCAGGTGTATTAGATTCTATAGTAAATGTTTACGTGCACTATCTCATGAATGTTCACAGAAATTTTACCAGGTTGGTATTTTTCACAGATGAGGATACTGAGTCTGAGGAGTGATTGGCAGAGTTAAAATGTGACAGATGGGACTGACTCTCAAATTCTGCCTTTTCAGAGTGTTTAGGGGCTTCCCTGGTGGTGCAGCAGATAAGAGTCTGCCTGCCAATGCAGGGGACACGGGTTTGATCCCTGGTCTGGGAGGATTCCATATGCCGCAGAGCAACTAAGCCCATGTACCACAACTACCCAGGTGCCCTTGCTCTGCAACAAGAGAAGCCACCGCAATGAGAAGCCTGCGCACCGCAACGAGTAGCCCCCACTCGCTGCCACCAGAGAAACTCACCCACTGCAGCAAAGACTCAGCACAGCCAAAAAAAAGTGTTCAGTAATCTCAACACGTACTAATACATTCTTCTTGTGTTCACTGATACTCCTCAGACTGACTGCTGGGATTTTTAGCACTACTGAATGCTAACTATTTTGACTTTTTTTTTTTCATATCAATTGCAAAGCCATTAATAACTGCTTGCTTTTTTAATATACTCATCACATGTTTCCTCACATCTTGTCCCTTCTTGCCAGAATGAAAGTCTCTCCTAGTACCTGATACAAAGTAAGAGCTTGATAAGCGTGGGAGACAAAATTGAGTAGTAACTTTGGTTCACATATTGGCCCCACATGATAAGCATTCTAGATTTTCCAGAAAGAAGTTCCATTCCTGCTGCTGCCTCTATTCAGGAGGCCTGAGTCCAGGGAGTCAGGGCTGTTGGGAGCGAGGCTGTAGGTTAGGGCTGTGCTGGTCCCTCAAGGTGGCCCCCTCCTCAGCACACAGCCTCTCTGCACAGAGTCAGCCCCCCTGCACGTGCCATTCTCTGTTTCACTTATGGCTGCTCTCATTTCTACTTTTCTTTCAAGGTGAATCCTTTCCCCTGGGGTCTTCCCCGCCCTTCCTACCTCACCACAGAGACTGGGGCTCTGCTCTGGAAGATCCCTTAGCCCTCACTGTGTGTCTGATGCAGCCTGTGCGGAAGAAGGCAGGGCAGGAAGGGGCTCAGACACTCAGAACGTGAGCCACAGGCCGTTCTGGCCTCGGGGTTCCCAGGAGGTGCCTCAGGGAGGCCCTTTAGGGACAGGAGGCAAGGACAGGCCGGGCGGGCAGGGCCCCCGAGGTCCCCCACCCTAGTTAACCAAAATACCCTGCTTTGGTTTGTATTATGTGGTTTCACTTGAAAACAGATATTAACTGGTCCAAAAAAAAAAGCAACTACTGTTTTCTATTAGTATTTCCATCTCCTACTTTTAAGATAGGATAACCCCAAATGATGCACCTCCCAAATTTTCCTTCCTTCCTCTCATATGATAAGAGTCTCAGTAAATGGTCCCCAGATTAGAGACCTTCTTCTCGCGCTCTCCTTGCGGCTGGCTCAGAGTGGCCATAGACAGAGCTCTCACCAACAGAATGTGAGCTGAGTGATACGGGCAGCTTTTGCCTCCCTTACCTAAGAAGGAAACAGCTTATCCTCCTCTTCTCCTCTTTCTGTATTTCCAAGTGCTGGACTACAACCGCACACTGACTCAGGTTTGACCACATCTACGAGAACAACTGCCCCAGGCAGGGGTCCCCCACCTTTCTGTGCCATGAACTCCTCTAGTAGTCTGGTGAAGCCTGTGGATTTTACCAGGATGATTTTTTTAAATGCATAAAATAAAATACATAAGATTACACAAGATGGGCAGACGAATGGATAAGAAAGCTGTGGTACATATACACAATGGAATATTACTCAGGTATTAAAAAGGATGCATTTGAATCAGTTCTAATGAGGTGGATGAAACTGGAGTCTATTATACAGAACAAAGTAAGCACCAATACAGAAAGAAAAACACCAATACAGTATATTAATGCATATATATGGAATTTAGAAAGATGGTAATGATGACCCCATATGCAAGACAGCAAAAGAGACACAGATGTAAAGAACAGACTTTTGGACTCTATGGGGGGAGGCAAGGCTGGGATGATTTGAGAGAATAGCGTTGAAACATGTATATTATCATATGTGAAATAGATCACCAGTCCAGGTTTGATGCATGAGACAGGGTGCTCAGGGCTGATGCACTGGGATGACCCTAAAGGGTGGGAGGGGGATTCAGGATGGGGAACACATGTACAACTTTGGCTGATTCATGTCAATGTATGGCAAAAACCATCACAATACTGTAAAGTAATTAGCCTCCAATTAAAATAAATAAATTTAAAAAAAGATTACACAAGAAACCAACTGTATTGGAAAGTGGGTGTCAAAATAACAACAACAACAAAAAAAACGACACACATACAAATTGGTGGTAGAGTAAAAGTGTGCTTCCTTATTGACATTAAGTAATAAAATCTAATGGCAAGACTGATAGCATCTGTCATTTTGAAACAGTGATGAACAGGAAGTGATGGTTTGAGGCATCTATAACATTGTAATATGAATATCTATGTGATTTATGAATATCTATCAACAACTAAGTCCCCGGTCTTATTATTACAGTGATTTATTATCATTCATAATAGAAGGAAATGCTATATTTCATTTCGAAGTCTGAAAATACAAACTTTTTTTTTCATCCTGGTTCTCAAATCTCTTGAGTTATTTCTATTGACTCCAAGTTATTGAGTCCATATCTATTGAATTTCAGCCTTGGAAGACAGCAGAGAAAAAGATGGACAGGACTTGAATCCCCAAATGTCCATGTGTAACAGAGCAGCCTGCTGGTCAAGGCCACTCACCTCTAGATGATCACAGGAGAGAGAGAAACGTACCATATTTAGGGGCTTCCCTTGTGGTCCAGTGGTTAAGAATCTGCCTTCCAATGCAGGGTGAGTGGGTTCGATCCTTGGTGAGGGAACTAAGATCCTACATGCCATGGGGCAACTAAGCCCACACACCGTCCCCCCTCCCCCTGGCAACTCCTGGGCCCATGCACCACAACTAGAGAGAAGCCTGTGCACTGCAGCCAAGATCCCACAACTAAGACCTCACACAGCCAAAAATAAATAAATTGAAAGAAAGAAAGAAAGAAAAGAAATGCATCATATTTAAGGCATTGTGAGAGTGGGTTTTGTTACAGCAACTTATACCCTAAGCTTATACCCTATTGTATCCAGGGAGAAAATGATTTGTATGGCTCCTGTTTTATACATTTATGTTGAGTTTTTTGTTAGTTGCTCTTCCCAACAGTTTCTTCCTCTCCTGCATGTAGAGAATACCTGGATCAGGTCATGTAAGGAGCAGGTATTCTGAACACATGCTGAATTAATACAAATCTGTATAACTGAGTCCAAAACACTAGAAATGTAGAGGTCAATGAGCCATGGGACTTTGAGCAGTAAAAGTACTCTGCTTTAAACTGTGACTCTGTTATCCACTGGCTGTGTCACTCTGAGTAGCTATTTACAGTCTCTGAGCCTCAACTGTGTCATTTGTTAGAACAGGGAAAACAATATCTTGACGTGTCCAAAGTCCAGTGGGCTAGACTGATGGTAACTCAAATTCCATGTCACTGCCCTTTCCAACAGTCACACATGGAATCCCAAAGGATTCCAAAGTACGGGGCTCCAACACTTCCTAATCAGCCTTTGAGACAGCTAGTTTGGGCAGGACTCTCTGCTTACTGATTTGTGGGGAAAAACTGGTGGTGGGGAGGCCTGAATATTCTCCAGCCTGTTTCCATTGCTCAGTGACAATAATACCCTTTTCTGAATTTCCTCTGGGCCAGGCACTGGCCACTGCCTCATTTATTGGCTCACAAATGAAGAAGACGCCCTTCGTGGTATTCACATTTTCCCAAGAATCCAAGGCTCCAAGAGGGCAAGCAACTCGCCCAAGGTCATTCTGTTGTGCAGTGTCTGATTCAGGATTTGAACTCAACATTAGTCATTTGTCACCCAGATGCATAAGTCATGTATGTGGAGGGAGACGGTGGTTCTGCAAGACCCTGGGCTGAGGAAGGCCCATAGAGAGGGAGCAGCAGGTGAAAGACACCCTGCGGGGCTAGTCTGGGGGTTCCAAGGTGGGGGTCCACCGAGCAGCTGTTTTGGACTCTTCAAGCCCCCTGTCTTGTCTCCCCAGGGCTGAGACCTCTCCGTCTCCCTGCTTCTGTTTCTGGCCTCCTGGGAGACAGCCTCATCTCCTCTGTCTTCCCCTTCTCCTCTCAGCCTCCCCTCTCCCTCTGGCCCCTGTTCAGCGCCCTGGCCTGTGTCTTGGGGCCTGTGGTCTGGGCAAGGGTACGCAGGTGGAAGTGGCATTCCAAAGGGGCTGAGAACAGGCCGCACCCGGAGAACAGGCAGCAATGGGAGGTTGGTCTGCGTCCCTTGGGGGCCTGGTTGGCAGGTCATAAAAGCTGGAAATGCCTACCGCGGTCACTGCACCAGGGCCTTGAGGGCTGGATCCTGCAGGGTCCCTCGGTGGCTGAAACATCCTGCCACCTCCCTTTGGAGGGGAAGAGCAGGCAGGCCCAGGCTGGGGAGACGCCACTTCTTGCCCTAATCTCTCCTTCCCTTCACTGTGGAGCCTGCCCTGGCCCGCTGGGAGGGAGAACAGCACCCCATCTTCTTGCGGGGTGCCTCTGCCTCCCCAAGGCTCTGCCTGCAGCCCCAAGGCGTGGCCCTATGCGGGCCCCGCCTCCCGGGGGCGTGTCCAAGCAGCTGTTCCCGAAGATACAGGCCAGTATGGAAGAGTTGGGTGGGGAAAGCCATAAATCAAGTAATTACCCTCCATATAAGAAGCTGCCTGCCCTGGAGGACTGGAAGAGTCTAGAACGGATGTCGCTCATTGGAAGGGCTGGCACTCCCTTCCCCGGTGGCTCAGTTTCCGATTGTAAAGTGACTGTGTTGGCCCAGAACCTAGGGTCTTCATCCGGGAAAGAAGGCAGCACCCTCCGAGATTAGGGTTGGATCGGGTGAGCACACCAGTTCCAGGCCAACGCCTGGATGCCGAGCCGGGTTCCCACCTAACAACCTCTGTGTGCTTGAAGGTCGCCAGGAAATGACACAGAGGCCCCTGGAATAGTGCCCAGAGGCCCATGGAGCCTAAACCCTGGGGCTCCGGGGCCCAGCCCCAGGGCAGCGAGTCCACCAGCCTGGTTCTCAGAAATGCGGGTGAGAACAGAGTGCCTGACCCAGTCCTGGGCAAGAGGAGGAATTCGACAGAGGCTACCCACTTCTCTCTTCCCATTAGAGCTTCCGGGCGGGACAGGAGGGAGGGCTCAGCAGGAGGTGGCTGGGTCCAGCCAGAAGGACCCAACACCTTGTGTTCGCATCACAAGGTGATCTTGCTTAAGCCCAGTCTTGGCTCTGGAAAGAATTTCTGCCCTGCAGCTGTAGTCAGCCCAACTGAGTCTGAAAGAGTAGAAACTGAAGTCATAGAGCAATTAAAGTGACGCGAAAGTTGCTCAGTCATGCCTGACGCTTTGGGACCCCGTGGACTGTAGCCCACCAGGCTCCTCTGTCCATGGGATTCTCTAGGCCAGAATACTGGAGTGGGTAGCCGTTCCCTTTGCCGGGGGATCTTCCCAACGCAGGGATTGAACCTAGGTCTGCCGCATTGCAGGTGGTTTCTTTTACTGTCTGAGCCAGCAGGCAGTTAAAGAGCTGTGCAAAATCACCAGCTTGCTGACCAACATTTCAAAAAATTCAAGAGAGCAGGTGATAATATTCCAAAGTTTTAGCATCTGTGTGAGTCTACCAAGACCAGCACAGGCTCCCAGGCCAGTCACAGTAAGACCCTTCGACCTCCCCCTATGTTATTTGGCTCAAAGATAGACCAGACTCACAGTAGGCAACTTATATGCATAGAGCACTTCAGGGTTTATAAAAGTGCTCACAAGTGTTTAACTTTCATGGCTTGTTTCAGCCCACATCACAGACCTCTGATAGTGGGGTGTCAGGAGTGATCTCTCTCATTCCACTGTGGCCAGGATTACCACCTTTTTAGGTGGATAAACAGATTCAGAGGTCACCCAGCTGTGAGCTTCAGACCTGGCCTTGCCACCCAGCTCTTTTGAGGCCAAGCTGAGGTCTCTTCCACTCACTTCATCTGCTCCGTTAAGCCATGATGGCAAAATATACAACACAGGTCTAAAACAATCTGTGGCCTGGGAGCCAAATCTAGGTCCCTGCTTGTTCTTGTAAATAAAGTTTTATTGGAACACCTCTGCACCTACGCATTACGTATTGTCTGTGGCTTCTTTCACTCCGATCCGACAGCTGAGTGATTGTGGAAGAGAATGTACCGGCCAGCAAAGCCTGAAATATTTACAACTTGGCCCTTTATTAAAAAAAGTTTGCCTTGGTCTAGCACGTATAAATCAAGATGGATTTCCCCAAGAAAGAAAGTCATCAGGGAAGTTACTTCTTAACCCAAGGCCTGGTGTCTGAGTCCACAGGAGGATGCAAAGCACCACAAGCATTGTATTTAATTAACAGATAATGATTCCGTGCCTGTCCTCCATCCAAAGCTCTCAAGCCGCCTTAGCAGCCTTTACTGAGACGTGGGTGTTAGCTGTGGAGGAAACAACCACCAGGGGAAGAGGGCTGTGTTTGAGGCTAGAAGCTGGGGAGTAGGGGAGGGGGCAGGTTTGAAGGGAAACTAACATAGGCTTGAGGTGAACAGACTCCTCCATTCCAGCTTGGGAAGGAAGCCCTGGACTGGATGGGATGGTATAAAACGCACACAGTGGGTACTCCATTAGCATACGCGGTGGAAACGCTGGCCACAGGCTACTCTGTGAGCAGTAACCTGGGCCGAGGGGCAGGGCTGGTGAAGACGGTACCCCCAACCCTCCCGGCTTGAAGGCTGTGAAATGAGTTAATATCCTTTCCAGTTGATTGCTGGGGCCCAGTTCACAGTGTGTGTGTGTGTGTGTGCGTGTGTGTGCGTGTGTGTGTGTGCGTGCGTGTGTGTGTGTGTGTGTGTCCCCTGGGATCTAGGAGGTTCTTTGGATCCTCTGCCTTGGATGGTGGAAGGGGATCTGCTGCGACCCCCACTGGGATGTGGGTTATGGAGCAAAGACGAATCAGCCCAGGTAGCTGACCAACAAGCTACCTGTGTCTCTGAAGGTGGAGGGTCTTAGACTCAGAAGGGTCGCAATCTGCTTCTCTGGTCCTTGAGGCGACCCCCATCCGCACCCCGGCCTCCAGGTCAGGCATTAGTGGATGTTTTGTTTTGCAGGCATCTGGGATTTGACGTGGTATTTCCTCCTCACGAGGAGGCGTTGGGCAAGGGTAGCCTCCTGTGAGGGCAGGAGATGGCAAGGACCCAGGGACAAGGAGCGGGCCGGGCGGTGAAGGGTCCGGGACTTGGGTGCAGGACCGGTTCCTTGCGTCTCCGCTAACTTCGGCAGACATCCCGGGCCTAGAGGGTGGGGCGTCCGGGCCACGACTCTCTGCTCAGCCCAAGCACGGGCCTGCCGGACCGCGCTACAGAAACCCTTCCCTCTCTCTTCCTCCAGCTCCGACCCGAGTCGGAGAGCGGCCAGCCCCTCGGCGATTGGACTGGAACTTGTGTGGGGATGGTCCTTCCCAGTGGGTGGGCAGTCACAGCGCCCCCTCCCCTTCCCGCTTGGCTCCCTCCGACTAATCTGCCACAAGCCGACTCTGCAGTCACCGTTCGTTTCATCTGGGACGTCTGTCCTCCAACAGGGTTCTCCCAGCCCGCCGAGCGGACCCGGCCACGGGGCCGGGGCCCCGGGGCCCCGCCCCGCCCCCACGCGAGCCGCGGGCTTTGTTCCCCGTGCGGCGCAGCGGCGCGCGGCGGCCACACGGGGGCGCGGCGGGGCTGGCGGCGGCCGGCCTCCTCCGCAGTCCTTCGCCTTCTCTCCTCCCTTCCCCCGCCCCTGACCTCCCGCCCCGCCCCCGATCACCGCCATCACCCCGCCCCTCGCCCCGCCCCGTCCCCGCCCATCCCACCCGGCCCTTGCCCTCGTCCCGCCCTCGATAGACCGCCCCGCCCCGCCCAGCCCTCGCCCCGCCCCCTCCCCGCCCACCCGGGCTTGGCACTGAGCCTCCCGGGACTTCCTCCGAGGAGTCCCGGCGGCGGGGCCGCCTAGGGGGTCCGTGTAGTTCTGAGCCTGCCCTCCTTTGACAGGGCAGCCTCCTCCCCACGACCCCGCCTCGAGCCCAGCCCTCTGTGTCCGGCTCCCCCGGTTCCTGCCTCCGCTCAGGGGTCGGGGACAGAGTGGGGCTGCGCCGACCCCGCGTCACCGACCCCCACTGCGGCGACACCCCCGCCCCCCAGCGCCGCCACCCGGTGTCTCTGATTAGAGTGGGTGCTTTTCCTCTCGGGGAGACTTCTCCCAAATGTACAGCTGCGGAAGAAATACCTCCCTTGCTCCCTCATTTTGGTTTACCTTGTAAATACAGACGTCTAGTACGCGCTCAGTACACGTCTGAGTGTGACATATGTTAGAGACTGGTGCATTCATGATCATACCTATTTTTTAAAATTAATAAGCTTTATTTTTTACAGTTTTTTTTTTCAACAGCTTCCTTGTTAACTCAGACGGTAAAGAATCTGCCTGCCATGAAGACCCAGGTTCGATCCCTGGGTCGGGAAGATTCCTTGGAGAAGAGCTTGGCAACCCACTCCAGTATTCTTGCCTGGAGAATCCCATGGACAGAGGAGCCTGGCGGGCTATAGTCCAGTTGCAAAGAGTAGGACACCACTGAGCGATTAACACTACTATTTTTTACTACAGTTTTAGTTTAGTAAAATTGAGCAGAAAGTGCAGAGGCTTCCCATATACCTCAAGGCCCCCACACCCGCTCAGCATCCCCACTCTTGTCACCCAATGGCAGAGTGGTTTACCAGTCAATGTAGATGAACCTATACCTACAGGTCATCATAATCCAAAGTCCATAGTTAACACCAGGCATCACTTTCGGATTGTACATTCTATAGGATTTGACAAGCGCATGGTGACATGTCTCCACTACCGCAGCATCATGAAGAGATGAACTGCCCTAAAAACCCACTGAGTTCTGCCTATTCCTTCCTCTTCCCCCCACCCTGCCCCCACCCCTGGGAGCCACTCATCTTTTTAGTAACTCTAGTTTCCCCCAATCATATCTACTTCACAAGAGGTAGGAACTCTTCCTGTTTTATCTTTGAGGAAACTGAGGCTCAGAGATGTTACCAGAGCCTACTGCCTTCCTGGCAGGAAGAGTCACTAAATTCCCAGGCTGTCTGTGTCCCTGGTCCCGGATACACTCCTGAACAGTAAAGCCAGTGATGTGTTGACAGTGGAGCCTGAGCAAGCCCACCACCAGCCAGAAAACAGCTGAGACTCACCCCAGCCAGGAAACAGCTTTCCTTCCAGGGCACCCACTACACACACCCTCAAGGTAGGTGGTAGGACTCCACGGTCCTACTTGGATGCTCCGTAGCAAGAGATGGAGAATTTGGGTGCAGACGGCACAGCTTTGCAGGGTGGCTGGCAGATCTACCTCTGGCATTGGTGGGCAAGCACAGAAATATAAATGGAGGCCCCGGGTCTGTGGTCCACTCCCTCCTTTCCCCACCTCCCTGTGAGGGATGTCCTTGTATGAATAACCAGCCTCCTGGAACAGCTCCATCCCCAGAAGGCTGGTGGGACCAGGCAGGAAGGGGAAACTACAGAGGCCCTGGAAGTGGGTTCTGGGCCCTTTATTAGGACCGCAGGTACCCAGAGCATGCTCCAGGTGGGCACATCCCCTTGACCATGTTGTAAGGTTACCATATTCATCAGATTAAAATATAGAATACTTAGCTGAGTCTGAATTCCAGAAAAACAATGACAATTTTTTAAGAAACCTGTGTGCAGGTCAGGAAGCAACAGTTAGAACTGGACACGGAACAACAGACTGGTTCCAAATAGGAAAAGGAGTACGTCAAGGCTGTATATTGTCACCCTGCTTATTGAACTTATATGCAGAGTACATCATGAGAAACGCTGGACTGGAAGAAACACAAGCTGGAATCAAGATTGCCGGGAGAAATCTCAATCACCTCAGATATGCAGATGACACCACCCTTATGGCAGAAAGTGAAGAGGAGCTAAAAGCCTCTTGATGAAAGTGAAAGAGGAGAGCAAAAGAGTTGGCCTAAAGCTCAACATTCAGAAAATGAAGATCATGGCATCCGGTCCCATCACTTCATGGGAAATAGATGGGGAAACAGTGGAAACAGTGTCAGACTTTATATTTTTGGGCTCCAGAATCACTGCAGATGGTGACTGCAGCCATGAAATTAAAAGACACTTACTCCTTGGAAGAAAAGTTATGACCAACCTAGATAGCATATTCAAAAGCAGACATTACTTTGCCAACTAAGGTCCGTCTAGTCAAGGCTATGGTTTTTCCTGTGGTCATGTGTGGATGTGAGAGTTGGACTTTGAAGAAGGCTGAGTGCCGAAGAATTGATGCTTTTGAACTGTGGTGTTGGAGAAGACTCTTGAGAGTCTGTTGGACTGCAAGGAGATCCAACCAGTCCATTCTGAAGAAGATCAACCCTGGGATTTCTTTGGAAGGAATGATGCTAAAGCTGAAACTCCAGTACTTTGGCCATCTCAAGAGAAGAGTTGACTCATTGGAAAAAACTCTGATGCTGGGAGGGATTAGGGGCAGGAGGAAAAGGGGACGACAAGAGGATGAGATGGCTGGATGGCATCATGGACTCGATGGACGTGAGTCTAAGTGAACTCCGGGAGATGGTGATGAACAGGGAGGCCTGGCGTGCTGCGATTCATGGGGTCGCAGAGTCGGACATGACTGAAACGACGGAACACACAAGCTCACACACACACATGCATGTTCCCAACACACACTTAAAAATTACTGTTTACCTAAAATTCAAATGTAATTGAGTGTACTGACCCATGAACATGACCCTGACCCTACCTGATGGACTCCTGACCCATGGAGAGAGATGCAGCAAGAGACAGGCCAAGTGAGACCCTCTGAAACGCGGGGCTCTGGGCAGGGGCTTGGTCATCTGAGCTAAGGCCGTATTGGCTGCAGGGTCCCAGGTACTGGGGATGCTGGGGACAAGGTCATTGCTGGGACTAGTTCTGCCCTGTAGGAAGCCAGTGTGGCTTGATAAAATTTACCATTAAGGCCTATGGAATGTATGTGTGTCAGATGGAGCTTGGGGAAGGGGTAGGTGATGAGAGGAGGTGGACTGGGGACAGAGAAATGAGCTCCCTGCCATGACCACCTCCCTGTCCCTCCAAGAAGGTGGGAGAAGGGCAGAGGGAGGAAAGTTCCAGGGAGAGTTAGGGAGGGCTCTGACAGATCCCTGACCTGAGGTCGAGTGGCCTGCTTTCCCAGCTGAAATGTCCCTTTCACTGCAGTTAGTACCCAGGGCCAGGTTGTGACGGAAATCGGGCAGCATTTGAGGGAAACTGGGCGGACAGCCCATGAGCAGGGTGGAGGGGAGTCTTCCTGCTGCCTTGGTGTTGGGGCCCATGACCTGGGCCTGGGCCCACCCTCTGTGTGGTCTCTCCGGGTGGCAAGAGGCTCAGTCGTCAGAGGAGAAGACGTTGGGTGTGGTAGAGAGGCCGAGGCAAATAAATGTTCCAGAACTATTTCTGACAATCTTTGTGAAGGGCTGACCACACCATTTGAGAAGCTGAGTTCAGGCCCCTAGTGGCTTGGAAAGGGGCTTCCTGGAAGAGAGAAGCCGTTATCCTCAGGGTGGCATCCTGGACAAGGCTTGAGCAGGCAGGAGTTCTCTTAGCCCCCTCCCCAGCTGGCCACCACCACATCCTCAATCTCTTCCTCTGCCTCAGCTTCCTCACCTGATGAGTGGAGGTAACTTCGTGGGTTTATTGGAAGCTTAAACGAAATCACACATAAAAGCGCTTGCAAGCAGAGAAGTGCTTTGCACGTCCAAGTTGGCATTTTTACTAATTCGGGGTGTATAGAGCCCTTCCTTGGGGCCAGGCCTTGTGTCAGTCTGAAAAGAAACTGGAAGGTTCTCAAGGAGCCTAGGTCTGGTGGGGAAGGCATGGGACCAGGTAAAATAAATGTGGACAGGGTACCCCAAGAGGATCTGAGGAGGGGGTGGTCCCTGTTCCTGGGAGGTCAGGAATGGCTTATGAAGGAGGTGGTGCTGGACTGAGTCCTCACTGTGAGGCGACGTTGCCAGATGGAGTGGGGGGAGAGAAGGGCATCACAGCCCAGCCGGCAGAAGCGGAAGCAGAGAGGCTGAGAGAGCCTGGGCAGGAGCTGCCAGAGGAGAGCAGAGTCCCTAGATCCCCCAGGCCGAAGGGGTGGAAGCCGGAAAAGTGACCTCACCAGTGTGCAGTCCAGAAAGATGCCTCAGGTGTCCACAAAGTCAAGATCTAGATATGCACGATGGGTAAGAGGCAGGGTGACTGCAGCCATGAAATTCAAAGACGCTTGCTCTTGGAAGAAAAGCTATGACCAACCTAAACAGCATATTAGCAAGCAGAGACATTACTTTGCTGACAAAGGCCCGTCTAGTCAAGGCTATGGTTTTTCCAATAGTCATGTATGGATGTGAGAGTTGGACTATAAAGAAAGCTGAGCACTGAAGAATGGCTGCTTTTGAACTGTGGCGTTGGAGAAGACTCTTGAGAGTCCCTTGGACTGCAAGGAGATCCAACCAGTCCATCCTAAAAGAAATCAGTCCTGAATATTCATTGGAAGGACTGATGCTGAAGCTGAAACTCCAATACTTTGGCCACTTGACGTGAAGAACTGACTCACTGGAAAAGACCCTGATGCTGGGAAAGATTGAAGGCAGGAGGAGAAGGGGACGACAGAGGATGAGATGGTTGGATGGCATCACCAACTCAGTGGTCATGAGTTTGAGTAAACTCTGGGTGTTGGCTATGGACAGGGAGGCCTGGCGTGCTGCAGTCCATGGGGTGGCAAAGAGTCGGACATGACTGAGCGAACTGAACTGAACTGAGGAGGAGGGGAGACAGGTGAACAAACAGAGAGCCTCGGAGGAGGCAACAGCAGTGTGCGGGCATGAGCAGGGGGAAGCCCCTGCAACGCTGGAGTTGGAATTGCCTTCGGACATCCCTCATGCCTGTGCCCTCCAGAGCCCCTTCCTGTCTGTCGGAGCTCATCTCTGATAGTTTACCCACAGAAGTCTTCCCTCCTCTGGGTACCACTGGCTTTGGGGTCTACTGAAGAGCTCTTGCTTGCTTATTTTCAATTGTTTTCAAATCTCACTTGGTTTTTTTGTGCCACCAAAATATTTTCGAGACCAGACCTTGCCTTCGATGTCATCATCCACTTCTTGTCTCGCCTCCTCTCTCTCTCCCCCTCCCCTTCTCCTCCTTCGGTCTGCCGTTGCTGTATTTATCACAATCTTATCTATCCATGCTGCCATTGCGTTCTTTCCAGTTCCCGTCAACTATGAAGAATGTTGTCTGTGAATGTCCATGCATTTTGGTGAACACGTGGATGCCTTGTGCTGAGTGCTCAGCTGGGAGTGGAAATGCTGGGTCACAAGGTTTGCACGCCTTTGATTTTAGTTGTTATTACCAGTTTTCTAAAGTGATTGGGCCAACTTACATTCCCATCCGCAATGTTTGAGTGCAGTTGCTCCTTACCCTCATCAACACATGAGGTCATCAGTTTAAAAATCTTTAGCTATTCTGGTATTTGTATAGTGGTATTTCAGTGTAGCTTTATTTTGTGTTACTCTGGTGGCTCAAGAGGTTGAGCACCTTTTTTCCCATATTTTGGGCTAATGTGATACTGTCTCTTGTGAGGGTACCTGTTTATTTTTCTGAGTTGTCTGTCTTTTTTATATTCTGAATATAAGCCCTCTGTCTCTTATATGTGTAACAAATAGCTTCTACTCTGTGGCGTCTCTTCACCCTTAATGTCTTTGGATAACAGGAGTTACTTATTTTAATATAGTACAATTAATTTATCTTACAGTTAGTGCATTTAGTGGAATGTTTAAAAAAAGTCCTTCTCTGTTTCGAGGCCATAATGGTATTCTCCTATATCTATCTTGTAGAAACTTTGTTTTGTCTTTACATGTAGAATTGAATTTTTTTAGGTAGAATCAACTTTTTTATTTCTTATGAATATCCAACTCACCCAACTTCATATATTAAAAAGACTATGCTTCACTCCTCTGCAGTGTACTTTTGTTATCAATCAGGTATCCATATATGGCTGTTTCTGAAATTTCCACTGTTTCATTGGTCTTATTCAGTCAGTAAGTCATGTCCAACTCTGTGCAACCTCATGGGCTTTAGCACACCAGGCTTCCCTGTCCTTCACTGTTTCCTGGAGTTTGCTCAAACTCATGTCCCTTGAGTCAGTGATGCCATCCAATCATCTCTTCCTCTGTCACCCTGTTGGTCTAGTAGTCAATTTTTACACAAATTATACTTTGCTAATTACTGAAGCTTTGGAAATCTTGATAGTTAGAAGAGTGAGTCTTCCTAAATTTACACACACTGTACTTATCACACTTTAATGCAATCCTACACTTACTGGACCAACTCAATGGACCTGAATCCGAGCAAACCCCCAGAGATAGTGAAGGATAAGAGAGCCTGGTGTGCTGCAGTCCAAGGGGTCAAAAAGAGTTAGACATGACTTAGCAACTGAACAATAACATTTTTACTGATATGGAAGAGAATAGACAAAATTTATAGACCAAGATGCAAATGTGCAAAAATCTTCACTTTAAAAATTTTCTGTAACTGACTTTAGTTTGCTTTAAAGATCTCCATTTCTACTGTAAGTCTATTGTGTTTTCTAATTAGTTATTTTTTATCTTATTTTCTCCCCTAGTAACTTTTTAGTTATGTAGTGTTTTATGATTTTTATTGATTTCCTTAGAGAGAAAAATATGCATCTCCAAATTCCAATTATTTTCCTCCTGTTTTTTCCAAAGTCATGTATGTTTTATTTCATATTTAGATTTACTTACAAATCTAATCTTTCTGGTCCTCCTGTTTTTTTCCTGCATTTCTATGATTCCATCTGGGATCATTTTCTTCTCCCGGAAAAGTTCCCCTTGATTCCCCATAGTGTGGTTCTACAAATGAAAAAATTTCTCTCATTTAGTGTCTGAAAATGAGTTTATCTCAGCTTCCATTTTGGAGGGTATCTTATTGAGTATAGATTTCAAGGTTGGTTGTTATGTTGAAGATACTAGTCTGTTGACTTCTGGTTACTTTGTTTCCATTAAGAAGTCAACTGTCTGTTTTATTGCTACTTCTTTAAAGGTATGTCTTTCTCCCCACCCTGGATGTTTTTAAGATTTATGTTTGTGTTTGGTTTTCAGCATGTATACTTACCCTTCATGGGTTACCCCAAGCTCTTTGAATCTGCAGCTTAACTTCTTTAATCGGTTTTGTGTAATTCTCAATAATTATCTCTTAAAATTTACTTCTGACCTATTCTCTTTCTCCTCACCTGCTGAGATGTTACTTAGATATCTGTTGGATTTGTTGCATATATGCCATTTGTCTTTTCAATATTTTCTATCCTTTTGATTCTGAACTCCAACTGGACATTTACTTCTGTCTTTCAGTTCACTAACCTTCTTTTCAACCAAGCATAATATGCCATGAAACCTTTCCATCACACACAGTCTTAATTTCATGTATTATAGTTTTAGTTACAGATTTAACAATTGAGTCTTTCTTCTAATTTTTGCCAAAATTATCTATCTTGTTATTTAATTCTGTGGGCATTTTGATATGCTTACTTTATAGTCTTTTTCTAGTTATTCCCAAATCTGGATATTTTGTGAGTTTATTTTTATTGTCTGTTCTCCGACGCCCCAACTCTTCAGATTTTGCCTTCTTGCAAGTCTTGTTCAACATCTTGCAAGACTTGTTTAAACATCTTATATGAAATAGCAGAAGTCAGTTTGAGATTCTGAACAATGTTTTCCTTCAAAGAGAATTCGCTTTTACTTCTTTTAGATGTCAGGCTAAGAGTAGTTCATCCTAATCCCTTTATGGATTCAGTATTACTTTAGTCATTGTGAATGCTGGTCTATTTTTCATTTATTCAACCTCTGAGGTGTAGCTTTTAGAGATTTCAACCAAAGTCTGACGTTTTTACCAAGACCCTTCCTCTTAAGTGGCTTCTAAACTCCCTCACATGGACACCACCAGATGATCAATGCTGAAATCAGATTGATTATGTTCTTTGCAGCCAAAGATGGAGACACTCTATATAGTCAGGGAAAATAAGATTGGGGCTGACTGTGGCTCAGATCATGAGCTCCTTACTGCAAAATTCAGGCTTAAATTGAAGAAAGTAGGGAAAACCACTAGGCCACTCAGGTATGACCTAAATCAAATCCTTCATGATTATACAGTAGTGGTGATGAATAGATTCAAGGGATTAGATAGGCAGAGTGCCTGAAGAACTATGGATGGAGGTTCGTAACATTGTACAGGAGGCAGTGACCAAAACCATTCCAAAGATAATGAAATGCCAGAAGGCAAAGTAGTTGTCTCAGGTGGCTTTGCAAATAGCTGAGGAAAGAAAAGGAAAGCTATATCCAACTGAATCAGAGTCCCAGAGAAAAGGAAGGAGTGATAAGAAGGTCTTCTTAAATGAACAATGCAAAGAAATAGAGAAAAACAACAGAATGGGAAAGACTAGAGATCTTTTCAGGAAAATTGGAGCTATCACGGGAGCATTCCATGCAAGGGGGCATGATAAAGGGCAGAAGCAGTAAGGACCTAACCGAAGCAGAAGAGATTAACAAGAGGTGGCAATAATATACAGAAGAACTATACAGGAAAGGTCTTAATGACTCAGATAACCACAGCCACAGGAAGATCTCCTGGAGAAGGGAATGGTTACCCACTCCAATATTCTTGCCTGGAGAAGTGAAAGAGGAGAGTGAAAAAGGATAAAACTCAACATTCACCTAAGCTGGACATCCTGGAGTGTGAAGTTGAGTGAGCCTTAGGAAGTATTACTGCACACAAAGCTAGTAGAAGTGATGCAATTCCAGGTGATCTACTTAAAATCCTAAAAGATGATGCTGTTAACATGTCAACAAATTTGGAAAACTCAGCAGTGGCCATAGGACTGGAAAAAGTCAGTTTTCATTCCAATCTCAAAGAAGGGCAATGCCAAAGAATGTTCCAGCTACCATGCTATTATGTTCATAAGATTATGCTCAAAATCCCTCAAGCTAAGCTTTAGCAGCAGAACATGATCTGAGAACTTCAAGATGTACAAGATGGGTGTTGAAGAGGCAGAGGAACCAGAGATCAAATTGCCAACATTCATTGGATCATGGAGAAAGCAAGGGAGTTCCAGAAAAACATCTGCTACTGCATTGACTATGCTAAAGCCTTTAACTATGTGGTTCACAACAAACTGAGGTAAATTCTTCAAGAGATGGGAATACTAGACAACCGTCCTTGTCTCTTGAGAAAGTGGGATATGGGTCAAGAAGCAACAGAACCAGACATGGAACAACTGACTGGTTCAAAATTCAAAAAGGAGTTCAACAAGAATGCCTATTGTCACGCTGCTTATTTAACTTACATGCAGAGTACATCATGAGAAATGCTGGGCTGGATGAGTCACAAGCTAGAATCGAGATTTCTGGGAGAAATATCAACAACCTCAGGCAGATGGTAGACCACTCTAATGGCAGGAAGTGAAGAGGAAGTAAAGCCTCTTGATGAGAGTGGGCTTTGCTGGGGGCTCACATGTTAAAGAATCTGTCTGCAATGCAAGTTATGGTCCTTGGGTCAGGAAGATCCTCTGGAAAAGGGAATGGCTACTCACTCCAGTATTCTTGCCTGGAGAATTCCATGAGCGTGAAAGAGGAGCGTGAAAAAGCTCGCTTAAAGCTCAACATTCAAAAATTAAGATCATGGCATCCGGTCCCATCACTTCATGGCAAATAGATGGGGGAAAAGTGCGAGCAGTGACAGATTTTATTTTCTTGGGCTCCAAAATCCCTCTGGACAGTGATTGCCACCACGAAATTAGAAGATGCTTGCTCCTTGGAAGAAAAGCTATGGCAAACCTAGACAGCATATTCAAAAGCAGAGACATCACTTTGCCAACGAAGGTCCATATAGTCAAAGCTATGGTTTTCCCAGTAGTCACATATGGAGGTGAGAGCTGAACCATAAAGAAGGCCGAGTGCTGAAGAACTGATGCTTTTGAACTGGTGCTGGAGAAGACTCTGGAGAGTCCCTCGGACTGCGAGGAGATCAGACCAGTCAATAAAGGAAATAAGCCCTGATTATTCATTGCAGGGGGCTGATGCTGAAGCTTCAACACTTCAGTCACTTGGTGCAAAGAGCCGACTCATTGGAAAAGACCACGATGCTAGGAAAGATCGAAGGCAAAAGAAAGTGGGTGGCAGAGGATGAGGTGGTTAGATAGCACCAGTGACTCAATGGACATGAATTTGAGCAAACTCTGGGAATTAATTAAGGACAGCAGAGCCTGGTTTGCTGTAGTTCATGGGGTTGGACCCAGCTACTGAAAAACAACAGCAACAATCCTCCCCAAATTCTTTCTGCCTCTGTTGCTTTCTGATACCTTCAAGGAATTTTACTTTTTACAAAATGTTTTTCCAGATCATCTAAGTGATCTCAGTGGAAATGTTGGTCCAAGATATCATAGCTGACCTTTAGTGCAAGTGAAATCTTTAGCTCCATTATATATGAGTGATCCCAAATAGATCAAAAGCTGGGGACATACAAAGGCAAAACTTCCATGCCTTTCTTTGTTTTACTGATTTATTTATTTTTGTCTGTGCTGGGTCTTCGCTCCTACGCTTGGGCTTTCTCTAGCTATGGGGAACCCAGGTTATTGTTCCTTGTGGTGGGTGAGCTTCTCATTGCAGTGGATTCTTTTATTGAAAACACAGACTCTAGGCACTTGGGCTCAGCAGTTGTGGCTTAAGGGCTTGGTTGCCCTATGACATATGGGATCTTCCTGGACCAGGGATGAAACCTGTGTCCCCTACATTGGCAGAGAGGTTCTTAACCACTGAACCACCAGGGAAATCCCCCATGAAATTCTATGTAAGGAAAGATCCCAGCTGAATTTATGCTGGAAAGTAAGTCATGAAGTTTTCTTTTCTGAGCTGTTGAAACGTACATATTATCTCAGCACGCTCACTGGTTGTTTCTGTGTCCCTTCACTCGGGGGTGACTGGGTTATATTGCTCTTCCTTATCTCTGTCCCTGGCCCTTGCCACCACACCCACTCTTTTTGCTTGATCCTTCTCTTCTGGACTAACCCCCAGGTGGTCTGGAGGGGCATGAGATTGCCCTGGCCGTGTGGTATCTTCACCTTCCAGTTGCTACGAGGACTGGTCTGAGAGTATCACAGAGATCCTCAGAAAACCATGGCTGGGGTTTGAATTTTTAAAAGTTCATAATACAGATTTTCCAATAAATAATGTGATAAAAAATACTAAAGGAAATTAGTTCTGAATATTCATTGGAAGGACTGATGCTGAAGTTGAAGCTCTGATACTTTGGCCACCTGATGCGAAGAACTGACTCATTGCCTGATGATGGGAAAGATTGAAGGCAGGAGGAGACGGGGACGACAGAGGATGAGATGGTTGGATGGCATCACTGACTCAATGGGCATGAATTTGAGCTAGCTCTGGGAGATGGTGAGGGACAGGGAAGACTGGCGTGCTATAGTCCATGGGGTTGCGGATAATCGGACACAACTGAGCAACTGAACTGAATTGAATGTAACAAAGATCTGTGTATTTTATACAGAATAAAGTGTGTGGTTTGTGAGTATACTTTTCATCGCTAAGAATTCTGTTTATGAACTGGAGGAAAGATGCATCCCACCTCTCTGCCCCCTGATTGTCCCGCTACATTTCTAGGAGCACTGTCTCACCCTGAGGGCTTCTGGAAAGTTGGTCTCCCTTCATAAATCAACATACAGCCTTGACTCTGGTCATGGAAACTGATCTGCAGACAAAACTTGGAAGTAGATACGTATGCCTGCTCAGGCCTCCTCAGGTGTCACTTCAAAGGCACTTTTCATCACACTCCATCCCACCCCGATTTCCCCTGTCCCATCTCTTGCACAGCAAGGAGTCTGGGGGTAAAGACAGAGGATGGTCTCCCCAAAGAAAACCAGCTGTCTGGTGTCCTGACATTCCTGGCCAGATTCTGTTCTGTACACAGATGTCAACTGGCACATCTCCAGACAGGCAACCTATTCAACATAGAGAATAAAATAAAAAATGGAGTGTGGCCAGAGAGAAAGCCCAAGAACTTGTTCTGTGTTTTCTATTAAGGCAATACTCATGAAGAAGAAAGCTTTTTGCAGAGATAAACCACATATGCTGCTCTAAGCCGTGGGGATGATAACACGGGCACGCGTGAGTTTGTGTATTTGTGCCTGCATGTCTCTATGCACTCATGCATGCCTGCAGAAAGAATAGTTAGCAAATTTTCTCGTGTGGCAAAGACAAGAGTGGAAGCAACGCTGCATGTGGTTTGATAACTTGACTTGAGGGGCATCCCCAGTGGGTTATTTTGGTCCCAGAGTGGAGTCATCCTCAGTAATATTTATTTCACACAACCTTGGATTATAGACAATGTCAAACCTGGAAAGAGATGAGGATGGCCTTGGATTGGGAAATAAGCCCTTTTCCAAATGCTTCTAGGAACAGAAACAAGGAACCTTGCAGTTCATCTCACCTACTCCCTCATTTTCCTAAAACACAGATTTAGAGGGTTGAGGTAACTTTTTCAAGGTTGCACAGAGAATCAGTTGGCCGAAGAAAGCTTGAAAATCAGTCTCCTAATTTCTAGTAACCCCATCAGGCCATCCTTGCATGCGTGGGTGCTCAGCAGGCTATCCTGAGCAGTGGTAAAATAGGACTGAAGATAATAAATGATTAAGGAAACTTTCCAAAATAAGTGACTTTGGAATATGAAACTCTACCTCCGTGGTTGGACCTGCTGTTGAAATCAGAAGCCGCAATGATGTTTCTTTCTCATGCGAATGGATGAGAGTAACAGAGTGTATGACTGTTGCTCTGAGACCAAGCACATGACTGCCCGGGACCTCTGACACTCAGTGACCCTATATTCAGTCACTCTTCCAGGGAGGGAGACGCCTCCATAAATGAACAGCAGAATGAGCTGGAGCTAAGAGGACCAGGAACATCCCTTTTGTTGGAGGCCCTGTGCTGTAGCCTGGCTACAAAGTGCTCCTGCCTAGGAATTTGCGTCTGGGAAGAGAGATGCCCAGATGAGCCAACATTCATGGAGTGGCAGCTTCTCCGGCTGCTGGCAGTGGTGCTGCTAACGGCCTGCCTCTGGTTCCTCCCCATTTTGGGGGATTGTCTCTCCAACTTCCTGTCAGTCCTCTGAGCTGCAATATCCTTTAAGTAAATCCCCTTTCTGCGTCATTGTTAGTCTCCCCTGGCTTGTCTGCAAGCGCTCTGAGTGATGAGCTGGAAAGAGGATGAATAGCCCGCACAAGCCCTTGCAGGTAGTTCTGTTGGCGCTCTGTTTCGTATGTCTCGCTATAAAGATTAGACAGGCACTTGTCTTTGATGTTCAAATAAAATAAAGTGTGGGAGGCTATAATTAAATTTCATCAGGGCCTTCAGGAAGGGGGCTTTAAAGGTCAGAACGTCTCAGTGTCCAGTGTGTCAACAAATAGAGCCTGCAGAAACGTGCAGAAACTTTCTGTTGTCTGCCCCATTCTTGGAGTTTCCCAATGCTGGGACTCAGGACTGCTCATACAGTTGAAAAGACCCAGCTTCCAACAGAGGAATGTTTAGTGCAACTCCAAGCAGCATGTGGGAGGGGTGTAAGCTGTCCTCCCCCACGGAATTTCCATCTGGATTCAGGCTGGTTTGTCGGGTGCCAGGTGGCATTAGGGGTAAAGAACTCTCCTGCCAATGCAGTCGAGACATGGGTTTGATTCCTGGGTTGGGAAGATCCCCTGGTTGCATGGCAACCCTCTCCAGTGTTCTTGCCTGGAAAATCCCACGGACAGAGGAGCCTGGTAGGCTACATACAGTCCATAGGGTTACACAGAATCAGACACAAGCGAAGTGACTTAGCATGGATGCATGCATGCATAGGTGTTGTAGGGAATCAGCCAGAGGAGCCTCGTCTCCATCAGGGGACAATGTCAGGTTGGAGATTCCAGCTGGGGAGAGAATAAAACCCCACTCCTAGGTTCACTTGCGTTGAGACCTTGCCCTTCTCCTGCGCCCCTCCTCTCTGCTGACCCCTGGAGGAGCCAGAAACAGTAGAGAGTGGGCATGAGAGTTCAGAATGCAGAGTGGAGACATCAGGGCCTAAATAGGGGTTCTCTCCACCCCAACACAGATGCTGAAACCCTAGTCACGTATGATGGCAATAGGAGGTGCGGCCTTTGGGAGGAGGTTAGGATTAAATGAGGTCAGGAGAGTGGAAGCCCCAGGAATGGGATTAGTGCCCTTAGAAGAGTCATCGTGAGCTTGCTTCCTCTCTGCTTGCTGTCATGTGAGGACGCAGCAGGAAGACAGCTGTCTGCAACCCAGAGGAGAGCCTCCACCAGAACCCAGCCTTCCCAGTGCCCTGATCTTGGACTCCCAGCCTCCGGAACTGTGGGAAACACACTCTTCTCTTGTTTATGAGCCCCTCGTCTGCGGTGTTTCATTACAGCTGCCTAAATAGGCTAAGGGAGCCCCTGTCCAGTCCCCACTGCAGAAGCCTGAGCCTGTTTCAGGCCTGAACTCTGTGGAGGAATGTAGAAGAGCTGCAGTGATGGGGGGACATGGAAGCTTTGATGTGGGGTTAAGTAAGGTGAAGTTGCTCAGTTGTGTCCGATTCTTTGCGACCCCGTGGACTGTAACCTACTAGGCTTCTCCATCCATGGGATTCTCCAGGCAAGAATACTGGAGTGGGTTGCCATTTCCTTCTCCAGGGGATCTTCCCGACCCAGGGATCGAACCCAGGTCTCCCGTATTGGAGGCAGATGCTTTAACCTCTGCACCACCAGGGAAGCCACCAGGGATGTGGGGTTGGGCTGGACTGTTTAGACAACTGAAAGTGAGACTTTTCCTATACCCGACTGTAACCAGAAAACATATGGAACCTTCTGGAAATGTGGGGTGATCAGCAGAGTAGGGGTGAAGGAAGTAGTGGAGAAATAAAGCCCTGCTTGCTGGCACCCCAGTGCACCCAGCTTCTAAAATGAAGTGCAGGCGACTTCACGTGAAGTCAAAACGCACAGGCAGTGTCAGGGGCTCTGCTCCCACCAGACTTCACACCCCATGTCCTTCCTTTATGGAGCATCAGGGACCACCACAGCTAGGCCCCAACCTCAGTCTTTCCCTAACACTCGCAGGGCTCAGGTGAGAGTACAGAGGGCCATGTGTCACGTGTCTAAAGATCGCAACACAGAAGTCAAGAGAAAAAATTGTCAAATAAGCTATGTTGCATCCTTCTTGACAAGCAAAACTTCATAAAGGCCTGGGAAGCCAGGTTCCAGTTAGTCTCAGATTTCTTGGGGTTCAGGGAGGGGGCAGGGATAGGCCTCTCATCCTACACTCCTCCGTCCTGCATGCTGAGAGCGCTGGCATGTGAACATTTAAGTCCATATGTTTTAGCTTTATCCAACCTCCCCAACAAACAGCCACCTCTGCTGTCCTCAGCTTAGAGGAGCAGCAACTTGCCCCCAGAAAGAAAGATCTGGGGAGAGGTCCATGCAGGAACTGGGAGCGGGCTTGAGGCTGTTTGGACAGGGAATTGAGGGGTCCCTGGTCCCCTGTGCATGAACCGTCTAGAATGGGCACATCCCCATCAGCTTCTTAGATTCCACGCCCCAGGGAGAGCCCTTTTAAAACACAGGGCCAGGGCAGCTGCCTGGCTTCAAGGCCAAAGGACAGGACTAATGACACCTCCCACCTTTCCAAACCTAACTCTTCAGCATCCGATTCTGAAATCACAACTCCTTCTTTCCTGGCACAGTGGCCTCTGCTCGCCTCTCTACCCCACACTGGTGTGTGTGTGTGTGTGTGTGTGTGTGTGTGTGTGTGATGAGAACACAGCTCTTTGGAGCTGGTGCCCAGGCATTTTATAGCATGACAACCTGGCTTACCTCCAGAGTCTGGACATTCAGATAAGAACCTCAGTTTAAGATTCCTGCCCCAAGTTCCTGCTTTGCTTTTGCTGGGATTGGGTTTGGATTGAGAAAAGTTAGTGACCTCCACCCCAACCACCTCTTAAGGACCAGGTGCTTGCTTCCTCCTCACCACAGAGGATCACCCTCCCCGCAGCTCATCACCTCACCCCATTTCTGGGATTTGTAAGCAATAAATCTTGTGACTTTACTTCCTTTGTCTGGGTGTTTTATTAATAAAACTGCACCTTCAATCAAACCGATCCCAGGGAGCTCCCTGCCATTCCCATGTGGGTGGCTTTCACCTCCGAATTCAGCAAGTCACAATCTGTATATTCTTATTTCAGTACACCAGCTCCAGGCGGCCCCCCAGTATAGGCTGCCAGATGCTGTCAGCCCTCCAGTGGTCCCTGCTTGTGCCCTGGGAGCTGAGGCAGGTTGGGCTGTAACCCGGCAGCCTCTGGAGAGGAGGCCCAGCCACATGTAATCACACTGGCCAAGTTGAGTGGATCTCCCTGGGTGTTTCAAACAGATTTACATGCCAGGCAAACCCTGAGAAATTACCAGCTCAATCATTCTGATTTAAAAAGAGGATGTCCTTGTCACTTCCTTCTCCCAGCCTTCCCCACAGGAACTGGCAATTGATTAACCATCATCATCAGATTATCCAAAAAAACAACTCAGATAATCACTGGGATAAGAAATGCGTGCAGCTCTGCTCCTCTCTCCTCCCCTCCCTCCTTCTCTCTTTCCTCCCTCCTTCCTTCCTTTCCCATTTGAAGAATAAACAAAAGGAAATATGTAAGGAAACAGAAATAAGCACAACTATTTAAAATGCTCAGGACTTCCATGGTGGTCGAGTGGTTAAGACTTCACCTTCCAGTGCAGAGGTTGCGGGTTTGAATCTTGGTCAGGGAGTTAAGACCTCACATATCTCATGGCCAAAAAACCAAAAGCATAAAACAGAAGCAGTATTGTAACAAATTCAATAGCAGCAGTAGTTTAGTCGCTAAGTAGTGTCTGACTCTTACGACCTCACAGACTGTAGTCTGCCAGGCTCTTCTGTCCATGTCATTTCCTAGGCAAGAATACCGGAGTGGGTTGCCATTCCCTTCTCTAGGGCATCTTCCCGATCCAGGGATCAAACCTGGGTCTCCTGCATTGCAGGTGGATTCTTTACCGACTGAGCTAAAATTCAATAAGGACTTTAAAAATGGTCCACATCCAAAAAGGTTTTTAAAAAATGCTATTGCTGGGTCACAGAAGAATGAAAAAAGGAAATGGGTGTGGACTGAGCATTTATTAAGTGGCAGCTGGGGTTGGTGTTCCCCATCGCCCCTCTGACCCTCTCAGAGCCCCGCAAGTAGATTGTTATCACCTCCTTTCTATGAACAAAAAAAAAGAGGCTGAAGGAGGATGCTCAGGAGCAAGTATCCCGCCCCCGGCACCGCCCCCCAAATGCAGGGGGCGGGGCCTAAATGCGGACTGGAAGGGAGCCTCTTAATCCTTCCAGACACCAGGAGCGCCCTCTGGAGGAGAAAGTGAGGTAGTATCCCTTAGGGTGTCCACACTGGCACATTTCGCATGTTATTTCTTGCTCAGCCACCCTCTCTCCCCGCAACTGCTACACCACCTATGTAGGACATCCCAGCCACCAGGAAATGAAAAGGCACTTTTGTATTTCAGAGTGAGGCTCCTACAGAAGTGATGTTGGAATGGCAAAACAGAAGGCCACTTTCATTAAAACACACTTTCAGCCTCTGCTTTGGGGATTAAATTAGGAAACCCATTCTAAGGAGGGAGGCTCACCACGGAGCAGATTTTTCAGTAACAAAGCAGAGAAGCATAGGTTAAAGTTCCATGCCCCCGGATGTAACAAGAAAGCAGAGATGGCTGTATCTGCTGTGAGAGGGAGAGGGGACGAAAGGTCCATGCTGACCAAGCTTCTTGCCTGGAAAGGCAACTCTGAGTGTCTCATAGGCTCAGGGAGGGGGAAACTGTGAATGACGATTACCAGCACTGGAGAGGGCTGAGGTGTCTGGAGGAACTGCCAGTATGAGCTCTGGCTAAGCCAACTTCGGTTCCCTCATCCTGGGCCTCATTCTTGCCTCATTCTGGGCCTCAGCTTCTAAGAGGAGAGTGCGGTGCAGTGGCCAGGAGTCAGCAGACTGGGCCTCCAGCCCCGACTCTGCTAGGGCTCACTCAGTAGCCTCATTCTTGCGGTTTTGCCTCTTGGAGCTTTAGGCCCCTCCTCTGCAAAATACTGCATGGACTCGTGAGGTTCTGAGGCCACCCAGTGTTACTGGAATTTGTCTTCTGTTGGGAGAATTCACATCATGAATCCTTCCTTCTCAGGTAGAAGCCAGAAGCTTACTTCCTGGTCAGCCTGCAGCTAGGCCGAGGCATGGGGCCTGAGCTCCTCCCATCAGACGCATCAGGACCAGAGCAACAGGAGGACGTGCAAAAGTGTAGAATACATTTATTTTCTAGGGAGAATGGTGGTAAAGGGTGGGCCACAGAGCGACTCCCAGTGTCCTCAGCCTGGTGTTAGTTGGAAGAGCTG
Organism: Ovis aries; assembly: GCF_016772045.2. Lineage (NCBI taxonomy): Eukaryota > Metazoa > Chordata > Mammalia > Artiodactyla > Bovidae > Ovis > Ovis aries. The sequence continues at coordinate 48,024,039 of NC_056076.1, forward strand.
TGGGGTGTGGGCCTGTCATCTTCACAGCACTGTGAGCAGCAGCAGCAGTGATCAAATCTCTGATGGAGCAATTGGCCACAGTATGGGTAAGGGTGGTTCTGGGTCCCTGGCTTGCAGGCCATGGACTTGTGCAAATTAGACAAGGGCACCACATCCAGACACTTTACTGCCATCTACTGGGAAATTGCTATGATGTAGAAATCTACTACACGGTATAACAATTACACAACCCTGTCTAGGGTGTGAACGGAGAAGCTCAAAAGACATATTATGCAGTATGCAACCTGTGCAACTGAGCTTGGCAGCCCCGCAAGCCTGACTCTTTGGCCTCTATGGAGATTCTCTTAAGGACTTAATTTTCTTTAATATAAGCCTTTTCTACTTAAGCTATCTGGGGTGAGGTCTGGTGTTTGACTAAACCACGATTGATACAAATAGGGATAATGACGTGTGCCCCATAGGCTAAGAGCTAGCTGACCGATGGAGATAAATGTCTCCCAGGGGCATAAAGACTAATGTTACTCAGAGGGTTTGCCCTTAATTTATTCATTTTTAGAGGAACACAGGAACGGGATCTGATTCACCCTATCTTCCTTCCTTATTCCAGAAACCGATTTGTTTATTCTTTTGCTCTAGTTGTCAGGGTCAGAGTTTGTGGTGAAATAGAGGATCCAAAAGGATGGAAATGAGAGTGTGCGTTACAAATACTCCAGCAGGAAGACTCGTGGGGAAAGCCTTTGCTGCTGGGTCTCATTGGTGCACTGCTGGGTCTCCTATTGTTACAAGGAAGAATGACATCAGCCTGTGTATCATTAGTCTGATAACTCTGTGTGTGTGTGTGTGTGTGTGTGTGTGTGTGTGTGTGTGAGTGTGTGAGTGTGTGTGTGTGTGTGTGTGCGCGCGCGCGCGCGCGCATGTGTCTGGTGCAGATAAAGTGATCAGTTCTGAGGTTTTCCAGAATTGTCCAGATTTGAGATGACTTAATTTTATTAGGCTATTTCTGGGCACATGTTTTTTGGTTGGGTGGGCCCTATGGCGCTGCCCGTCAAGGTCACAGCCATCCCTGCCCAGGGTGTGGTGAGGAGGGAGAATGAGCAGGACCTCCCCCAGGGAATTCTCTCCCCATGAATTGCTGGAAATGCGTGTTTGACTCCATCCTCAATGCTTCAAACCTGAAGGGAGGAAAGAAGCGGTTTGCTTGCCTCCCGCCCCCACTGCCTTCCCCTCTGGTGCCCAAAGCAGGGAGGGGAGGCGAGAGGGGCGGCTGTGAGGCTGGGGAAGGCTGGTATCTGCCCACCGGTCTGATTTCCAGACCCTCACTCGGGATCAGCCGGCCTGACCTCGCTTTGCTGGGGCCGGTCTTTCCACCTCGATTGGAAGCAGGGGCTGCAGAGGCCGGAAGAGGGAGCCTGTGAGTCGCGTTCGCCCCGTGGCTCCTCCGGTCAGGGTTTGGACAGAGGGGAGGGTCCCGGCGGGACTGGGAGGTGGGGCCTCGGATACACACATTTTTGGTTCTAGAACCTGTCGCAGGGCCCGGGTCGCGTTCCCCTTCTGCGGGACCTTTGCGGGCTGGGGGACAGACTCTTCCGATGAAGGGAGTTGACAGAGGGGGCCTCCCTGTCCCCCTCTCACTTTCCCTTCAGAAGCCCTCCCTCAGCCGGCTCTCAGACGGGAAAATGCAAGGGGAAACCCAGTTGTGCCCGTTTCTGGAAATTACACAAGCAGGAAGTGCCGGCGGTGAGGTCCCAGGAGAGGAGGAAGAGGGGTCTGTGCAGAGGTGTGTCGGGTGTGGCGGGGACCTCTGCGCCCCTCGGGAAGGGCAGGCCCTGGGCTCGGATGAAGGCCTGAGCTGGGAGACAGTCTTAACTTCCTGTTGCTTCATTACTGTTGTGTCACACCTCCGGGATTTTACAATCAATCAGGGCCTTTTCTACATTGAGTCCTGTTTCTCCCGCCCCAAGGTGCTGTAGGTCACTGGGCTGGGGGTGGGGGGTTGGCTAGCGGGCAGCAGGCAGCCATAAGCCCCCACACGGAGTTTTGTGAAGGTGTCCCAATTTATCTTCTTCGCTCGTCGCCCCCTGTCCCTGGTAAGGTCCTTCTTCCATGAGGATATATATTCTCCTTTTCATAAGTCAGATGGTGTGACTCAAGGGACAGGCCATCCAGAAAGCCCTCCTTCCACGTAGGAATCTTTGCTTCTTGGAAGGCGAGGTTAAACCCTTCCAGTGACCAAGAGCTCACTCCCTCACAAGGGATCTCATTCCCCTTTAGGACAATTCCATGTGCTGGGAGGTCATCTTCCTTTGCTTGGGCACCTCGCTGTCTCCTGGAATCTCTCCCCTATTGGTTTGATTTAGCCAAACTTTTGGTATGATCCTTTCTCTACCTAACAGAACTTTAGAAGGTCCAAGGCCTGTTCTAACATATCTTAAGCCTTCTTCTCCAGGTTAAGATGCACCTGCGTCTCTGAGCTATCCTCAGTGGCCTCAGCCTCCTTGCTGTCCCTGCCTCTCTACTGAAGCTCCCTTTGCTCTCTGCACCCCCACTCCCTGAGCACATCAGGGAGCCTGCCATGTCCTGTGTGGCTCCGGGAAACACCTAACTGGCCAGGACTAGAGGCCACTTCACTCACATGAGCTCAGGAGCCCCCAGAAGTCAGGGTCCAGTGGGCCCACTTCCCTATCCTTTCCCCCTGTTCACCTCTGGTGCTCAGTGGACACCGATCCCCAGAAAGGGGACCCAGTGATGCTGGAATACACAAGCTGAGCCAGACCGTGACAAGCAGCTGTCCTCCTTTTCCTTGCACGGGGCCAGGTTTATCCTCAGGTCCTCAGTCAGCCACGCGCTTGGGTCTCTCCGAGCTGCAAGGCAGCCAAGGGGCATTGACTTTACTAGAAGATCCTGGAGGAAAGGCAAGTCACGTTCAAGACAATATTTTAAAATTAAGACAAACACATACCTACTGTGTCGTGGTTTAGTCGCATTAGTCCTATTCAACTCTGTGACGCTATGGACTGTAGCCCACCAGGCTCCTCTGCCCATGGGGTTTTCCAGGCAAGAATACCGGAGTGGGCTGCCATTTCCTTCTCCAGAGGATCTTCCCGACCCAGGGATTGAACCTGGATCTCTTGCATTGTAGGTGGATTCTTTACCAACTGAGCCAGGAAGGAAGCCCCTTGTGTATCAGAATGCCAAAAGGTGAATTTCAGAGCCACAACAGGAGACTTCAGAGGAGCTTTGTACTATGGGGAAGGTTGCTTCAGGCTATTTTTTTAAAAAATTCAGTTCACAATATTCCAGTTGGCAGGCTCCCTTGGCTGAGGGGTGTTTAAGGTGGGTAGAAAACTTGCGGAAGCTCTAAGTTCCTGAGTTTCTTGGAGAAACTCAATCTCCTATTGAATGAGGCAAGTGAGGACCAAGGTAGGACAGCGATTAGCCTGAGGACACACAGCCTGTAGTCTGGATCTGAAACCCAGATCCGTGTTCCCCTTGTGCTGAGAAATGTTGCATTGCATTCATAAGAGTGCTTACCACGGCAAGAAAGGGGGGCTGAAGACAGAAAAGCAACTCTAGGTTAACCCTTGCTTATATAGAAAATGCAGCTCAAAGATCAATTTTACTCCAAGAATCGGTGCTCTGGGTTCTGAGTAAGGTTGACCCCATTTTATTCCCTTACCTTCTCCAGGGTCTAATGCTCCCTGATTGGGAGAGAGGATCAGGTTAATAAAGAAGAGAAGTCCAGTGCCAGTGCCAGGGAGTAAAAGGAGAAAGGCTGAGATGGAAGTAAGGCCAGCCACAGGTTACTCTGGATGCCAAGCTAGGTGACTGGTAGGACTGTCATGTTAAAATGGTCAGCACCCCTTTCACTCCCCCTTGCTCACACACCAAAGGCTGTATCTGCACATGTGAACACACACACACACACACATACCTCACACTCGGAGTCACGGATATCCACAAGCTTATAGATCCAGCAAAGCCTCACGAATCAAAACTGCAGGGAACCACTGACGACCTGAGCTCTGGCCTCCCCATCAGTTCAAAGATACATTTTACTCCAAGAGTCTGTGCTCTGGGTTCTGAGTAGAGTTGACTCAAAGCCCCCACCCTGACACCTGCAAGACAATGCAAAGGGGAATCAACGGAACCAGCGAGTTGAGTACCTGTGGCTTTCTTTTACTTAAAACGCTGTCCCTCACATTATTAAATAAGGGTCAAAGATTTGTAATTTTTTTTATAAAGGTGTCTTCAACATTTTTATAAGTTTGTGACACCCAACTGTCAAACTCTCAAGCCACAAATGTCTGCACATTGTCTTGTGGCTGTCGCCTCTCACAGAAGTGCAACTCTCAATATCATTTCATCAAGTCAGTTAATACTGTTTAATAAATAGGCCAGAAAATTAGCTGAGAGTTTTTCTTGGTGGGATGCAGCGTGCGACCAAAGTTATGGAAGATTGTCCCTTGAATCACTAAGGCAAACCTTGTTGAGCGTCATTTTACATAAAGCAATCACATAAAAAAGTTATAAATAGAAAAACTTCCAAAGTTCTCCCACAGACAGACAGGGAAATTGGAACATCCAAAAGAAAAAAAAAAAAGGAAACAAAACACAAACATTCCTACGACCCATTTGCTTCAAGTTCTTAATCATACAGTACTCGACATCTTTGGATATTTTACAATGTACAACTCCAAATTGCAGCCAAGAGAAAACAAAACGAACTAACCAGTCGTCTGAAAAATTGAGTTTATAAGAAGTCATTACCTTTACAAAATAAAAACAAAAGCCCCAACACCACTGGATTCTAATTTGTTCATCTTCCCTTGTTTTCTCTTAAAGTTTGGGTCAGCCCCACTCCCTTGACTGAGGAGGGGGGGATGTGGGCATGTTGGCTGGTGGGTCCCAGAAGCAAAGGGCAGAGATGGAGACGGGAAGCTGAGAGGCGCTGCCCAGCAGATGACATCCGAGGACCATAGGGTGTCAGCAATAGCTCCCTCTGCTCAAAGGGCTGGAGGTGGTATGTGGAGGCAGGGGTTTCTTGCAGCGAGTGGGGGAGCTGGGAGAGTGACAGAGTCTGTGGTCTTCTCCGGCCTTTTTGTTTTTTGTGTGTTTGCTGAGGAAGAAGCCAAGGCGATAGGAAGAGCCGAAGTCTCTGTGCCCACAGCTCCAGGGTTGGGGACACCAGCCCTTGCCCACCCGCCCAGATGAACTTGCCTCCCTTCTGGGCTACTGAGAAACAAAAGCAAACTCAGCAAGAAAAGGGAGGGCAGGGCAGGAAAGCGGAGCGATCAGGAAGGCCCCAGCTGTCTTCCTTCTCAGGACGGCTACCCACCAGGAAGCCCAGGAGAGGGCGTGGACAGCTCTCGCTCACAGAGCCCTCCATGCCCGTCCTGGAGCCAAGGCTCGGACTCCCCACACCGGACACCCGGCTTCCTCCCCGGGGGGCCAGGGAGAGGCTGTGGGTATTCAAACACAGAAGTTGCCAAAGCCCCGAGAAGCCCACAGCCAAAAAGCGAACATACACCTGGGTAACTGGGCGCTTTGTTTCTGGGAATCAGATGGAGGGAGGCAACGGCCAGGTGTTGAGAGGTGGCCCGTGTCCTTCTGTGTTGGCCCCAGGAGTCCTGAAAGACTCCTTCTGGCATTGCCGGGGGTATGTGGAGGTGGGGACCATGCCAGGTGGTCGTCTCCGGATGTGTCCCTAGGGGAGGTAGGATTTGGAGTTCCCCCAAGCTGCTTGGGGGCTATGGACAAGCTCCACCCAAACCTTCTTCCTCTGTCACCCTGTCTAGTGTGGCCACATTTCTCACCTGTGCTAATGTAAAGATGGTTGTGATAAAACTAAGTCCAGTAAAATAGTATCACCAGGGACATTAGGAGTGCAAAGCTCTTGCTCTCTTGCAGCCTCTCTTTGGAGGGATGGGCAGATATGAGCATGTGGGTGGGTGGGAGAGGGAAATGAAATCACCAGCCCTCTTTCACAGCAAGGAGAAACTGGGGTACAGAGGGTAAAGAGGTCCAAGGTCACAGGCCAGGGAGGGGAAAATGGGCCTGGATTCCAGGAGCCTCGCTCCTGACTCCAGGAGGCCTCCCAGCCAACAGGGCATCTCCCCTAAGGGTCCTAGGATTACTGGAGACCGGGAGAATGAAGCCACTGGAACCGAGTTAGCAGGGACTCCACCACAGAGCGGTGGGGCTCACAGGGCGTGTGTCTCAGGGCCCTTCCCTCTTCCCTGCTCCATCTGGTCTGCCTCTGGCCAAGCCACCTCCCTCCTTCTAGACCCTCACAGCTACAAGGTGCTTTGGGACACGTGGCCTGGGGCCTCGGCTGTGATATGGGCCTCTGTGAGTTTCTCTTTGAGGGCGGGGAGAGGCAGCCAGGGAGAGGCCAGGCCTCTTGGGAGGCGACACCCATCTCAGACACCAGCAAAGGGGAGGCAGCTGCCTCAGGAGGCCCGAAAAATACCACTGCTGCTGCTTTTTTTTTTTTTTTTTCCTCCCTTTTGAAATAAAAGGTTCAGACCCATCGCATGGGGCAGGTGGGCCTGGGAGGGGACGGGGAAGCAGGACCGGGGTGGACAAGGACCAGCCTAGTTGTTGGCTTCAGACATGGAGGCCACGTGGTTGAGGCTGGCGAGCCCCGGGAGGCCGGCCAGGCCCGCGGCCCAGGGGTCAGGCAGCGGGAAGTAGGGCCGCGCGGCGGCCACGTTCTCGGCCAGCGCGAAGGCCAGGAGGCCCCCTGCGTTCCGCTCGGCCTCCAGCTGGGCGCGCCCGAACAGCTTCATCTGCGTCTCCTCGAACTGCCGCTCCAGCTCCTGCAGGCTCAGCGCGCCCTTGGGCGCCGCCAGGAAGTGCTTGGCGGGGCTGGGGCCCGGGAGGCACACGGCGGCTCCGCCCAGGTGGCCGCCCACGTCGCCCAGCGCGGGGGGCATCACGAAGGCCGCCTTCTCTGGGGCCGGGCCGCCGGGCCCGAAGAGCAGGCTGGCGGCCCTCCAGGCCGCGGGCTTGCGGCCGCGCCGGGGCCGGGCCATGCGGCAGCTCTGGCGCTTGATGTGGCGGTGCAGGTGGTCAGAGCGCGTGAAGCTCTTGTAGCAGAATTCGCACTGGTAGGGCCTCACGCCCGTGTGGATGCGCATGTGGTTCTTGAGGTCGTAGTTATGCACGAACTTGGCGTTGCAGTGAATGCACAGATAGGGCCGCTCCCCCGTGTGCTTTCTCATGTGGATCTTCAGCTTGTCCTGCCTGCAACACAGAGCCTGAGTCAGTCTGTGCCTGCAACACAGAGCCTGCGTCAGTCCCTGCCTGCAACACAGAGCAGGGAGTCAGTCCCTGCCTGCAACACAGAGCCCGAGTCAGTCCCTGCCTGCAACACAGAGCAGGGAGTCAGTCCCTGCCTGCAACACAGAGCCGGGAGTCAGTCCCTGCCTGCAACACAGAGCCGGCGTCAGTCCCTGCCTGCAACACAGAGCAGGGAGTCAGTCCCTGCCTGCAACACAGAGCAGGGAGTCAGTCCCTGCCTGCAACACAGAGCCGGGAGTCAGTCCCTGCCTGCAACCCCAGGGGCCGCCCCTGGCTCTCTGCTGCTCTCCCTCCAGAAGGAGCCAAGGCTCCCTACTGCCGTGGTGTCAACCCCCAGGAATGGGACTCCAGCTAGAATTTACCTTCAACTACGACATGGAACAACAGACTGGTTCCAAATAGGAAAAGGAGTACATCAAGGCTGTATATAGTCACCCTGTTTATTTAACTTCTATGCATAGTACATCACGAGAAACGCTGGGCTGGAAGAAGCACAAGCTGGAATCAAGATCGCCAGGAGAAATATCAGTTACCTCAGATATGCAGATGACACCACCCTTATGGCAGAAAGTGAAGAGGAACTAAAAAGCCTCTTGATGAAGGTGAAAGAGGAGAGTGAAAAAGTTGTCTTAAAGCTCAACATTCAGAAAACGAAGATCATGGCATCTGGTCCCGCCACTTCATGGCAAATAGATGGGGAAACAGTGGAAACAGTGTCAGGCTTTATTTCTGGGGGCTCCAAAATCACTGCAGATGGTGATTGCAGCCACGAAATTAAAAGATGCTTACTCCTTGGAAAGAAAGTTATGACCAACCTAGATAGCATATTCAAAAGCAGAGACATTGCTTTTCCAACAAAGGTCCGTCTAGTCAAGTCTATGGTTTTTCCAGTGGTCACGTATGGATGTGAGAGTTGGACTGTGAAGAAAGCTGAGCACCGAAGAATTTGATGCTTTTGAACTGTGGTGTTGGAGAAGACTCTTGAGAGTCCCTTGGACTGCAAGGAGATCCAACCAGTCCATTCTAAAGGAGATCAGTCCTGGGTATTCTTTGGAGGGAATGATGCTAAAGCTGAAACTCCAGTACGTTGGCCACCTCATGTGAAGAGTTGACTCATTGGAAAAGACTCTGATGCTGAGAGGGATTAGGGGCAGGAGGAGAAGGGGATGACAGATGGCTGGATGGCATTACCGACTTGATGGACATGAGTTTGAGTGAACTCCAGGAGATGGTGATGGACAGGGAGGCCTGGCGTGCTACAATTCATGGGGTCTCAAAGAGTTGGAGACGACTGAGCGACTGAACTGAACTGAACTGTGTGTGTACGCGCCTGCGCGCGTGCTAAGTCACTTCAGTTGTGTCTGACTCTTTGTGACCCTATAGACTGTAGCCTGCCAGGTTCCTCTGTCCAAGGGATTCTCCAGGCAAGAATACTGGAGTGGGTTGCCATTTCCTACTCCAGGGACTCTTCCCCACCTAGGGATCAAACCCTTATCTCTTACATCTCCTGCATTGGCAGGTGGGTTCTTACCACTAGCACCACCTGGAAAGCCCGTCTTCAACTACTGCACCACTCCAAACAGGTGTGGTTCCTCCCCTGGATTAGAGAGTAGAGTGGGAGCTGGGTTCTGAAAGGCCTCTGTCACTCCAGAACACCTTTTAGGAATATGATCAGAGAGAATGAAGCACCCACTCCGTCAGGGCCTGTCTCACACAATGGAAAATAGACTTTCTGGGGCCATAGGCCCCCCGAAAGTCAGCAATCTTTCATTGTTCTTCAAGCGGGCAGCCACTTCTGATACTGGATTGCACTGCCAGCTCCGCTCTCTCTCCAGGCAACGGGGTCTTCCCTCTGGGTTCACCTGGTCCCATCCCAGCCCCTGGGCTGTTGGGACCTGTCTGTCCTCAGCACTAATCTGAGAGTTCCAGAGAGCAGGCACACATTGTTCAAGTCTCCTGCGCTGTGGTTTCTTAGCTCCAGCCCTGGGCTCTCCTCTTTGTCTGCAGACAATTCCAGGGTTTACAAAAGAGCCAGGTGCAACAAGAACGCAGCCTAAGCTAGGACAAAGCTTTGCAGGGTTTAAGTGGTATTATTCAGAGGTAAGCGATGATGTGGCAGAACGCCTCCCATAGGGTGTGTGGGAGCCCCTACTCCAGCTGCAGACCCACCGCTAATTGAGTGACCTTAGGTGAGTAACAACCTCTCTGCACAAGAGTTGAACCTCGCATGAGGCATCAGTTCCTGGTGTGCAGAGATGATGCACAGAAATTTGGGTTCGTGTTGAGCCGGATTCCACACACCTCCTGGTGGTCTTGAAAGGAGGACTGACATCTCAAGGCTGTTTTTATAAAGACTGAATGCCGCCTAAACCAGCTAAAGGAGCCTTTCAGGCTGGCCGAGTTGGAGTCTGTGGAGCCATGAGAACTCTCTGCTGTCTTCTGCACCTTCCTTGACCAGGCCCCTCAGGCCAGGAAGCTATGTCATCTCCCACCTCCTCCCTGCAGGTGTGGCTTGGGTGGAGCGTCTGCCTGTCATTTTTGGCTTGGGGTTGAGGTTGGAGCAGCTGTGGAGCCCAGGCACCCGCCCTAAAATGGCCAGATTTAAACCACACTCAGCAGCAGCCCAGGACGCCAGCGGGAGCAGGTCCTGGCTGCCTGGTATCCCCCTGGCCACTAGAGGTCTCGCTGGCTCTCGTTTTTTTCTGACTAGCTCCCCAGGGGCGGAGCAGGAGAGAAAAGGACTTTCACGAGCATGCTGGGGGGGAGCAGGGGAGAAGGATCAGGAGGATGGATCCGTCTCTAGAAGGCGGGCGGGCACCTGGGAGGTGAGGGTGGAGAGGGGGGCAGGCAGGGAGGAGGACGGGAGGGTTGGTATTCTCCACACACCAGAAGCCCCCACCCCCGGGTCCCTGCCCTGCCCACAACCCACCAGCTGCCCCTCAACTGCACAATGAGTATCCTGCTGTGACATCTCATGCGCCCTCCCCCACCAGCATCCTGCTCTTAGGGTCTCCGTAATCCACATTTCATCCAGGTGATTGGATTTTGGAGCAGGAAGGGGACTTAGCATCTAGGCTAGTGGGCCTCAAAGGTAATGAGCCATTATTAGGGTTTGATGAAACACGGAGGGCTGGGCTCCCCTCCCAGACAGCCTGAGTCAGGAGGTCTGTGGGGAGAGAGCAGAGAATTTGCATTTTGAACAAGCTTTCAGATGCCACTGCTGCTGCTGCTGCTGCTCTGAGAACCACCGGCCTAGGTTAATCCTTCACTTGGCTGGGGGGCAAACGGTGGCCCAGGGAGGTGAAGTCTCTAAGGTCACCAGGATAATGACCGAGCTGGGACTAGAAGAGCCCAGGCCTCTGTCCTCAGTCCTGCACTGTGGCCTGTGTGAACAAGTAAGGGCGGGGTGCAAAGTGCTGTCTGTACCCTTGGAGTGATGCTGTAGAGTGCTGGGGACTGTGACTTGGCACCCCACACACTCACGCAGGTTCTAATGAGATGCTGACGCTCGGTGCTCGGCCAGGCTCACTCACTGGCTGAGAGACTCCATCCTGGAGATTGAGGGCCTGGTGGAGAGTCACCAGTGGGGCTTTAAATACATCCTCTCATTCAGTCCTCACTGCAACCTTATAAGGTCGATTAAAAAAATTACTATTATATATATTTAATAGTATCGACCCCGAGGGTCACCCTCAAATAGTGGACAATGCAAGTAGTAAATCTTCAAATGTCAAGGGCCTCCTTTAAATATGCAGTGCTCTTCTGAGCTTTTCATTCCAGCATCTAAAATAAATCACACCTCAGTAGCGACTGGCCCACGTGTGTGAAAAGTGCTGAGAAGGTGACTATAACTTTGTCTCATTGAGTGCCTGCTTGAGGCAGGTGAATACACCATCTCAATGACCCTGGCAGGTCATTATTCACAAGCAAGGTGTCGTGCAGGACGGGGACACCTATTAGGGTGTGGGAACCCCTTCCGGCTGCAGATCTTCCACTGACTTGCTGGATGACCTTTAGGCAAGTTACTTAACCTCTCTGTGCAGAATTGAACCTCGGGCCAGACATGAGTTCCTATTGACCAGGAATCTGGGTTTGCATGAGCTTAATTCAACACACCTGGATCAATTTCCTCACTTGGATCCCAGAAGAGCTGGGGACTCAGAGAAGTCAAAGAGCTTTCCCAAAGGTACCAGGCAGTGAGGGGCAGAGGGGCCTGGAGGCCTAACTGGGCGGGGTTTGTTTGCAGGCTCTTTGGAGGATTTCCTAAGGAGTGTTCCCAGCCTGAGGCCTGTAGGGGCTGCCTCAAAAAGTGCAGCCCAGACAGTCACACCAGGGCATCGGCAGCCAGCCTTCTGTCTCCGGGGCCAGAAGGCTAGTCTGGGCCAAGCTGTGGGAGCAGCTCAGCCTGGGCAGGAGCCGCTGTCCCCAGGGGAGACTTTTCCTGCGAGCAGTGGGGAGGGGAGTGGACAGAGCTCTTAAGTTAGTCCTGGAAAAAAAATTGCGATCATTTAGTTTACCGGGAGCATGTCTGAATCAGGGGCCGAGTAACCTGCATCGCTAGCAGTATGCTTCCCAGGACCTTGAAAACACTGATCCAACCCGGCCCATTTCCAGGGAAGGAATGGCTTTCTAAGGTGGCCCAGCCTCCTTATGTCAGTAATGGCCTTTCCATATGGATATGATGCGCAAGTGTGTTGGCAGAGCTGGGCCCTGGCTCGGCACACTCCAAGAACCAGACCAGGTCCTTAGCTGCCCTGGGCCTCAGTTTCCCGACCTCTAAAATGGGAGGCTCAATGTGTCTGTTAGTTGCTTAGTAGTATCTGACTCTTTGTGACCTCCATGGATTGTAGCCCATCGGGCTCCTCTGTCCATGGGATTCTCCAGACAAGAACACTGGAGTGGGGTGCCATTCCCTTCTCCAGGGGATCATCCTGACCCAGGGATCAAACCTGGGTCTCCTGCATTGCAGGCAAATTCTTTACCACCTGAGCCACTAGGGAAGACCTTTAGCATTCTGAGAGCATTTGCATCTGGGTAATGGGCTAATACTCAATGTCTGGCTGGCTGGCTTCATATATCATGACTCTTCTACTCTTGATCTGCTGGCAGAGGCATCATGAGTGAAGCTGGAATGTTCCAGCCTGACTCTCAGCAGCTGAACTCTTAGTCACTTTCCTTCAGAGCTAGGAGTCCAGTGGTTCCCCTTAAAATCTTCCAAGCCCCCCAACCCTGTCAAATGACCTCTGTGCTAACTCACCCCTTAAAATAGCTTCAGAGTCTCCTTACAAGCTCACCCCTTCCAGTTACAAAGGAATAAGATCTGGGGGCCCTTGGTGACTATAGCGAACAACACTGTATTGTGTAATTGAAAATTACTAAGAGGATAGATTTTAGATGTTTTCAGCACAAAAAAAGATAACTAAGTCAGGTGGTGGGTGTGTTAACTAACATGACTGTGGGTAATCATTTCACAATATATATGCATATTAAATAATCACTGTTGTACACCTTAAATATATACAGTGTTATATGTCAAGTATATGTCAATAAAGCTGGAAAAGACTCACCCTCTCTCCTTTGCCAGTCCCCTGTCCCCCCTCACAGTATTGCACCCACATACCACACAGGCACGCTGCTCCCCTAGTGGGCCCTGCTCCAGCCAGCTTTGCGTCTTTGCATCTCTGCCAGCAGGAGCTGGACTGCCAGTGCCCCTGGCTCAGAGCCTGCAGTATTATGGGATGGATGCTGGTCAGCCCTGGCTCCTCCCCATTCTGGGCATATCTTTGGACACACCACGCTCCATCCTCAGTTTCCCTCCAGATGTCCAAGCATAGATATGCTTGTTCCTTCCCAGCCGTGAGCCCCTCATTCCCGCCCTCCTCTGCCCTGCACCCTCGTCCTTCAGCTCTGTCTTCACCCTTGCAAACTGCCCTGCCCGAAATGTCTACCACTCCTAATCCCCAGGATTCTTCAAGGTCAAACTTAAGTGCAGTCTTTCATAGTACCTTCCCCTGTCGACCCAGGTCTCATTCTTTGCCCTGACCTTCCAAAGCACCTGAACACTGCAGCCCAGGGCAGGTCACTCGAGGAGCAAGGAGGGAGCCACGGAAGACCACGTGTCTGCATCGCCTTCTCCTGCCCTCTAATGGCCACTTACGTATGAGCATTGCCTGCCCAGCAAGTCCTGGGGGCCCTGTCTCCCCGTCTGCACTCAGCGGCTCCCACTCAGCCACACAGGCGCTCCTGGCAGATGGGGACACTTGTGCAGAGGCTGTCCTTGCTGTCTTTGTTTTCCAGGCGTGTTATTCCCAGGGCAGGGCCACCATGTGTGCTGTTTCCTTAGCTGCTCCTCATGCCTGCAGAGCCACCGTCCTGTCCCTGGCTCCCGGGGACCTGTCTTGTTAGGCACCTAGACAGCAAGATGATGAGGAAGCAGCAGATTCATGGGCAAGGAGCACTGGCCCCCAGCAGATGCAAAAAAGGGACCCAGACTCAGGGACAGTCGTGCCAGAACTAATTGGGAGCTCCAGTGGAGGTGTAACTGTGCAGGTGATTATACCTTAACTCACTAAAGCCCAGGAAGTCTGAGTTTCCATCATTCTTGGGAGGAAGTGGAGGCAAAGAGAAGTGCTGTAATGGGGTCCAGGGCTTTCCTGATCCTGGGTGATAAATGGGGTCATAAACCTGGGTGTGAACTTAGGGAGCACTTGCTTCAACCCCTTTGTGTTACGTGGGGGAACTGAGCCCAGAGAGGGCAGGAGGCTTGGCCAAAGTCACACAGCTGTCAGAGGCAGATCCAGGCCCGGAAGCTGGAGTTCCTCATCACCGTGCCCTGTCCAGGGGGTTGTAGCCCTCGGGAGACCCTGGGTTCTGTGTTCCCTGCCCACCAGACCCTGCTCTCTTCTTCCTCATTCAGCACGTGGCCCAGATGGTACCAGAACCTGCTCGGATAAGAACCCACCAGAGGCTCTGGAGTTCCACACAGTGCTGACCACTGAATGTACAGTGGGTGGTCATGGCTATGGCCTGCCAGTGTGGAGCCGATCCTTAGAACTCCCCAGTCCAAATCTGACACGCTCCTCTCTTGCCCTGTGCCCTGGTCTGCCATCTCATCCCTTTACCCCACACCGGGGAGCCAGCCCAAGTCACATCCATGCAAGCCCCAATAGGCATTCCCCCTTCCAGCTCCGAGTGCTCCTCGTCGAGAAAGATGAGCCAGAACTTGTGGTCTCATTCCCCTGAGTGAAAGGAAAAGGTCATGGGTCCTGGAGGCTCCCAGGGAGGAGAACGCTTTCCCAGCACCACCCATCCAGACTTCTTGGTAACCTGATGGTCGGAGAAAAATTCTCTTCCTGCTGCCACTGCTAATGACATTATATTATCTTAATAAGGTCCCCAGAGCTGCCAGGGGTGGGAGAACTAAAAAGAAAATACAGGAAAAGAAAAAAAAAAAAGCAGCAACAGCCAGGCTCCTGGCCTTGCCTTGAGAGCCAACAGCTGTTGGGCTACAGAGCAATCAGCAGCTGGCTTGCACTGCGCTTTGGGGTTGGAGGGTAAAGTCGTAGGCTTTATGGGGTGTCTACAGGGGATTTAGTGGAGACTGGGGGAATCGCGGGGCATCAGAGACTGACTCCCTGGGGCACAGAGGTTGCCCATCCTTTTCCAGGGCCTCTGTGGGCCCTCTGTTGTCATGGAGACTGGTCTCTTCTCAAGTGCTGCAGTTTCTTGACTTCACAGTTGTGGCTCCAGGCACCTGGGAGAGCCAGGCTGCAGACAGGATGCCGGGGGCTGGGAGGGGACCTTGCCCAGTGATGCTCTCTAGGGGATCCCCGGACAGGCTGCCTGCACTCAAGGACCCATGTGGCAGGACAGGAGGACCCAAGAATCTTCCGAAGCCTTCACAGACTCGGGGCCAGGCCCAGTTGGCAGTGATGACTGGGGCTGGGGCAACAAGGAGCAGGAGGGCCCTGCAATGTGGGTGGGCAGGGAAAAGCCCCTCCAAGCACAGCAGCATCCTAGAGGACATGCAGAAGGACAAATACCTTCCCATCTTCCCTGGCCCACGTGCTCCCCACTCCTCAAGGCCCATCCTAGGGCACCTCTGGTGGCCCCTGGAGTCTCGACCTTTGGCCTGGGCTTCCAGACTTTCAGATGAGGAGGGTCAGGGGCATCTTGATCCAGACTGCCTCTGCCCTAAGTCCTGGAGTTCTTCTCTCTCCCAAGTGAGAGCCACAGGACCAGTTTCATCAGGATCTGTCTCTGCAGCCGGCACAGGCCCCAGCCAGCCTCAGGAAGAAAACGGTGACCTTGGACCAGGCTGGGGGAGTGGACACATAGACTCAGGCACAGACAGAGGGCTCGGAGCCAAGGTGACCGTAGGATGGTCAGAGCTAGGAGGGGCCAGCATGGGGCCAGAGATACACAGTCTGTTTGAAGCCACTGAGGCCTTTTCTGGGGCACCAGGGTTGTCTCAGAGCTGGGAAAACTAGTGGTGGGACAACCGTGGGCCTGGCTGAAATCAGGAACCCAGAGGTGAGGTTCCTGATGCCAAGGAATAGACAACATGCTGGTAGGAGGCCTCAGGCCCTTCTCGGACACCCACAGAATGAGAGCAGCAAGTGGGAACTTAGGGGCAGGAGGGGCTCTGTTGGAAGACCCCCCCCCCCCCCGCCACCCAAGGTCCCTCTGCCATGCTGTGCTGCTGAAGTCATGAGGAATGATGTTCCCATGGGGCGTGAACATGCTGGGAGTGGGCACTGGAAGCCGAAACTCAGAGCCTGAGCCAAAAGGCCACCTTGCAGGGAGACATAACTCCCAGGAGGGAGGGAAAGTGGGTCAGCATCAAGAAGAGAGGAAAGGAGACCTGGCCAGAGGGCAGAAGCTCAGCTGTAATTAGGCGAAGATTCAGCCCCAGAAAGGAAAACGGTGTCCAAGAGAAGGACAGGAGGGCAGCAGGTCCTGGGTCCCTCTGCCTCTCGGGCTCCAGTCCAGCGAATGGCTTTGCCTTGCAAGGGAAACTGGGAATTCTGAGTCAAAGAGGCAGCAGCTGCGGCTGTAAGTGGAGCTGAAGAGTCTCCAGCTGGGGAAGGAGGGTGGGGTTACAGCTGGTGGCTGTAAGGAGTCAGCTGCAAAGGAGGTCCCCACGGAAAGGCTGCGAGGGGACTCGGCTATAGTGAGAGTCACAGGCGATCCTGGACAGCCAGGGTTGACCCCGACCTGGACGGCCAGGGTTGAGGCTCTCTGATGTTTGAAAGGAATCCTACGGGGCAGCTCTGGGGAGGAGGCAGGAGGGAAGCAAGGAATCAGTGATTCTGAGGAATGTGATGGGGAGGGGTGTCAGGGAGTGTCCATCATATCCAGCCACAGCCCACAGTGAGAAATAAGAGTCCCCAACCTCCCTCCACTTCCAGTATCTCTGCTCTGAGGAGGTGCTGGGGGAGGGTCCCAGAACTTTTCTGGTCTTTCTCAGGAGGGCCAGTGCCCAGTGGGAAAAGAGTGAGGGGAGTTGTGGATAGAGGTGGGCATGGAGCTGCTTCAGCTGGAAGCAGGCCTGGGGACCCAGGTGGCTGAGCAGGATTAACCCGAATGGAGGCCAGGGCCCTGGGCTGGAGGGCTACTCAGAGGGGCGATGAGCCCGCCAGTGGGCACAGAGGCCACCCTCAGTGATCTGCAGGAATGTGTTGGGAGGAAGGGTCTGGAATGCGACCCTCCTATGTAACACAGCATGGAGGCTAGCTCGGCCAGGGGGCCCACGCAGAGGATGTTCTGGTGTCAAGAGGGTGAGAAGTCTGACTGTCTTGACTGACCAAGTTAAAAACTTTCCCTAGGGAAGGCAGGGACTCAGCCCCACATGGCCCTCACGGAAAGCAGACTGTGGGAAAGACCCAGAGGAAAGTGGGGGAGGGAAGGGAGACGGGGACTTGGGGGGTGGTGGGGGCAGGGACAGGATCCCGTGTGGTACCCTGCGATGCAGCACCTACCACTGAAGTCACAGCCCTGGGCCTCCCCTGTGGGGAGGGGTGTCCCCAGTGTCCACCATCTGCTCAGGGGACAAGCAAAGGAGGCGGAGCCTGGATGGCAGGACTCAGGGGATGGCTTTTCTGGATCTGGCCTGCGAAGACTGTCCACATCTTAAAGTCATTCCCAAGGGGCTGGGCTTGGAAGCACAGACTGCTAAAGGTCCTGGCTCCAGATGCATGAACTGCACTTGAATTTGGACTGGGCTCTGGCTTGTCTTCCTTCTGTTATCGCTGTGCTTTTGTGAAGCCTTTCAGGTATTCTGTAGATCTAAGGTGAATGCAGGGTGGGAGATGGGGTGACATCAGAGTGGCAGGGCCGTTAGTGAGGAGTACCTGAGAGGGGGTGAATCTTAGGGACTTTGGATCTAGCTGCTCTGCAGCAATGAGAGAAGTGAGCACTTGAGGTCAGCACTGCTGGCTGGAAGGGGACACACCCCAGGTATGGGGGTCCCTGCCCTTCTAACACCTGGAAATTCTCCAGTTACTGTCAGCCTGGAGCAGCTGGGAGAGTGTGCTGGAGTTTCCTTCACAGCAGCAGCTGCAAGGGGACCCAAGGCCACCTTGGAAACAATCAGAGTTGTCCTTTGAAGCAGTCACTGGAAGGGCCTGCAGAGCTGTTTCCACAACTGTCATCTATTCCCTGACCCTCGCTGGCAACCTCAAATAGAGTTTTCAAGCCACCAGAGAGAGCAAGTCTCGTGACTTAGCAGGACTCATCTTGTTTTTCCCTTCAAAACATTGCCACTGATTTGATAATCTACCTGATTCAAAACACAGTACTCTGTCCTCAAAACTGAAGCTTTGGGTCCACTGAGGAAAAGCAAAAGAATGAGCTCCCAGCGATTCCCAAAGCTAAACTGCCAAGGGTGACAGTAGCGCCCCTGGAGTAAGTGTGGGTTTCTCAAGGTGGCTCCTTTGGGGGGGACAGTGGCAGTGTGGGGACAAGACCTGGACTAGGAAGTCACCGTCCCAGGGCAGATCCCACCAGGCTCTGTCCACATCAGATAGACACACTGAAATGAGTAAGCCCTGACGCAGGGCGCTCACCAGGACCTTCCCACCGTGGACATGGCTGTGAGCGTCAGCCCCACATCAGTGACCACCATTGATCCCAACAGATCTTATCTCCCCCAAAGAAGCCCATCGAAACCTAGCCCTGGACAAATCGGACCCCAAAGGATCCCACCAGTCGGTTTTGATCACAAAAGTTGCTCTGCAGAGGAGGTATATAATACTTGAGTGCTGAATGGAACACAGTCCAGGGAAGATGAAGGGTTTATCATGTACTGATTTCAAATTTCCACTTTCATAACAGCATAAAGTTAACCCTCTTCCTAACACGGACAGTCAAGGGGGACACCATAAAAGGAGGCACATCCTGTAGGTCTGACCCCAAATAGGACTGAAAGGGCCTCCGGGGGTTTCACTGAGGTTCAAGTCCTAGCTCTGCCATCTCCCAACTGGGCTTAGGGGTGGCTGATTAGCTACTAGGAGACGGATCACCCATCTGTGGACAAAGGCCATGGCCCTCCCTGACTTTCAGGACGTGGCGGGAGGGGTAGTCTGAGGAATCCACTCAGGACAGGCCCTGGCATGCTGACAGTGCTCCAAATAAAAAAAGGCGGGGTGGGGGGGGGTTGCTGCTGCACGCCATTGGGGAGCTTCAAACTGGCTTCCCTGGGTCTGCAGTGGGAGCTTCCCTACTTCCGCCTTAACCAGACAGCTCTGTTCGGATCTATTTCATATCTTGGCCTTCCACCTAGTAGGGTAATATGAGAAAATATTTGAAAATCACTGCCCCTGGTAATGCCCAGCACCTATGACAATGAGCTTGCTGTGCGGCTAGGACCCCAGTGGACCTCCCCTGACCTGGGTCCTTTTCCATCCCGGTGGCCCCCTTTCCATCCGGTGGCCCCCCGACCCTTTCCATCACGCCCGGCTCTCCAAGCCCTGCCTCCAGCCCGCCCCGCTCCATCTCGTCCCGTCCTCTCCCTGCCCCCATCTCACCCCGCCCCCGGCCCTCCCAGCCCCGCCCCCGGCCCTCTCAGCCCCGCCCCTGGCCCTCCCAGCACCGTCCCCCCCACCCCATCCCCGCCCAGCCCCGCCCCGCCCCCGGCCAGCCCAGCCCCGCCCTTTCCCTGCCCCCATCTAGCCCCGCCCCACCCCATCCCCGCCCAGCCCCGCCCCGCCCCCGGCCAGCCCAGCCCCGCCTCTCCCCCACAGGCAGCCCAGCGCACCTGGTGAAGCGGACCTCGCAGATGTTGCACATGTATGGCTTCTCCCCGGTGTGGGTCCTCATGTGCCGCGGCAGCTTCCCCGCCCCCATGATGACTTTGTGGCAGATGGGGCACTGCTGAGAGGCCTTGGGCTTCAGCTTGCGCTCCTCCACCAGCGGCCAGGGTGGGAAGAGGCCCCCCAGGTGGGTGGCGCTCAGGAAGTTGAGATAGGCACCGTAGTCATTCTCCGCCTTGATGGGGCCCAGGGGACCCCCGGGAAGGTCCGGGAACATGTCCTTGAAGAAATCGTTGGGGAAAGGCGGCGGTGGGGGTGGGGGTAGTTCCTCCTTCTCCTCTTCCTTGATCTTGCGGTTCTTGATGACCAGGTCCAGGGGCCCACTGTCCATGGGCTGCTCAGGCAGCTGGGCAAAGGCACCGAAGTCCCCTGGCCAGAGGTGCGGAAAGAAGTCCGGGGAGAATGGAGATAAGGAGGGTCTCCTGTCGGGGAGGCTGGCTTTGGGGTACAGGTTCTCCCTCAGCAGAGATTCGATGGAGAAGTCCCGGATCACGCCCAGGTGGCCCGGGCTGCCGGCCTGGAAGGAGTCGGGGAAGTCCCTGGGTGTGTCCGAATAAGCCTTCTCTGAGAGGTGGTCCGACTTGGAAGGGCTTTGGTGGCAACTGATGTCCTGGGGGTCAGGCAAGTTTTCTTGATCAGCAAAATCCTCCGTGTCATCGTCGTCGTCCTCCTCTTCCTCCTCCTCCTCCTCCTCTTCGTCCTCATCATCGTCCTCCTCGTCGTCGTCGTCATCCTCCTTGTCCCCCCCGGGCTCCATGATCTCCAGGCACACGTTCACGATGCACTGGATCTCCAGCATCCTGGCGGCGTTGAGGATGTGCTTGACGTTGGAGGCGGTGATGGTGAGCGTGGAGGTGTAAGCGAACTCCAGGATGGCGGCCAGCGCCTCGGGCTGGACGAAGTCAATCTCGTAGACGTAGGGCTGGCTGGCTAAGGTGCCGGCCGTGAAGAGCTTCTTGAAGTACTTGCTGCAGGCGGCCAGGACCGAGCGGTGGGTGCGGTATTCCTGCTCCTGCACCACCAGGAGCACGTCGCACAGCAGCCCGTCATGCCGCTGCTCGTTCAGGCTGCAGAGGACCTCGCTGCTGTGGTTGGGGAAGGGAATGCCAATCAGCTCGTCAATGCCATTGGCCATGTTCTCAGCCGGAGCCCTGCGGGGACACACACAGGAAGAGATTGAGTTAGAGGACCTGGCCCCTGGAGGGGACACCAGCTCTGGGATCCTGGCCCAGGGAGGTCAGGCTGGTGGGCCTCCGCGGTGCTCTCCTATCCCACCCCTGCCTTTGCTTGGGGCTCCCCTCCCTCCTCCTCTGCTAGGGAGCTGCCCCCTCTTCCTCAGCTTTCCCCACTCTCATCTGTCACTCAGAGCCCCACTCCCAAGTGCCCCTTCTCAAGGTACTACTGGGCTCTTCCCAGGACCCCGAAGGCCCTGGAAGCTGGGCTCCTCATCAGGCAGCTGGCGCCTGCCTTTTAGCGAAGGCTATGGAGTCTCCCCTCAGGCATGATTTCATCAAATTCCACTTTGGGAATGTGCAAGTCCTGAACGCAAGGCTGGCCGGCCACGTGAGGCTCCGCTGCTCTGTGTGCTGCAGGAATGGGGGCCACTCCTGACTCCCACCGCGTCCGCCAGTCAGGGGCCAAAGCGAGAGTCCTCTCTCATGACTCAAGGCTCCTGCTGGGAGAATGCTTTGGTTTATTTCACAGATCCTCTGCCTCCTGTCACAGACTCCCATTTTACTGCTTTTGGCTACTAATGTGGCTGTACTAACAGCGGGACTGCTAACGGTAGCTGAGTTGTTCCCTGGTCCACCTCCAGCATATTGAAGTCTCAAGCTCCAGGATGTCAGAGTGTTACTGTGTATGGAGGTAGGGTCTTTAAAGAGGTAATTAAGGTTAAAACGGGGTCCTATGAGTGGGCTCTTATCCAGTGTGACCCCCAGAGGGGAGACCATGTGAGAACATGGGGTGGAGGGGGCGGTGGAGGGAGGTGGAGACAGCAAGCTGAAGAGAGAGGCCTCAAAGGAAATGGACCCTGCAACACCTTGATCTTGGACTAGATCCAGCCTCTAGAACTGTGCAAAAATCAGTCTTGCTCTTTAAGCCCTGCTCCGTGGTACTTCGTTGTCACAGCCCTAGCGTACCAATGGCACCCCACTCCAGTACTCTTGCCTGGAAAGTCCCATGGATGGAGGAGCCTGGTAGGCTGCAGTCCATGGGATCTCGAAGAGTCGGACACGACTGAGCGACTTCACTTTCACTTTTCACTTTCATGCATTGGAGAAGGAAATGGCAACCCACTCCAGTGTTCTTGCCTGGAGAATCCCAGGGACGGGGGAACCTGGTGGGTTGCCGTCTACGGGGTCGCACAGAGACGGACACAACAGAAGCGACTTAGCAGCAGCAGCAGCATACTGACACAGTTACTAGAAACCTTAAACCAATTTTGTGACCCCTATTTTGGAAGGGAATGGGGGGCCTTATGGCAGGTGTTTTGCCTTCTGACCTTAACTTCTGGCTTCATCTTAGTTGATGAGGTTTTCCTTCACTTGCCATTCTTGGTTTTTTTAAAAAACAGTGACCTCCTACATACGTATATCTTGAGCCATTTGATAAATATTTATATTCAGTGTTAAATTCAAGTTATATTCAGTGTTAAATTCAAGTGCATTGTTAGCTAATTTATCATGTCAGTATTCTGTTACTCTCAGGGAAACATTTCCCTGGAGGGAGAAGCCTCTTCTGAGATACTTCAGGATTATCTGTACATTAAACACAGTGTGGCCAGTGATAGCTGCTAGGAGGGAGGGGGGTCAGAAGGAGGGGTCCGGGCAGAAGACAGCAGGCACCCCCTCCCTTCAGGGAGCAGAACAGAGTCAATGTGGACAACAAGCCACCCTAATTTTTAATGCCAGGGCATGGGGAGGGCTCTGCTACTCTGGGCAAAGCTTGGTCATGGCCCATAGATAAATACTAGCCAAGGCCTGGCCCTTTCCTGGGTGCAGTTACAGTGGGGAGAAAAGAAAAAGGGAAACAAAGCCAGGAAGCCCCACGGCCCAGTGGCAAGAGCTCTGGGAATTCCCACACACTTATCTTCTGGATGTTTCTGCCCTGAGAAGGCAGATGCAGCAGAAAGGGACAAGGGAGAAGTGTCAGGCCCACAATGTGGGCCCCGAGTGACTTGGAGGCACCAGGGACCCAGTGGGGTGTCAGGGTGCTGGGTGCTCCGCCCCCTCTTCCCTGCTTCTCTATGGGTGATGGAGGGCCTTAGCCTTCCCTGAGCAATCCCACCTGGGCAGGTGTTCAAGCCGTTTCCTAGAGCAAAGGTCTCGCTGTTTTCCTCTTGTTTTTAAAAAGGACCAGAGGCCCTGCAGGCCACGTGTTCATTGCCTGAATAGTCATTGGGTGTCTTCCTGAACGCGGCACTGCCCTGGGGTGTGGGAATGCACAGAGAGCAGACCAAGCAGGGCCCTGCTCTAAAAGAGCTTACAGGGACATAACAACTATGAAAAAGGTGGAGCAAGATCCACCAAAGAGGAATAAGATAGCACTACACACCTATCAGAGTGGCTAAAGTAGCAAGAAGTGACACCACCAAATGCTGGCGAAATCATAAAAGACATTGCTGTGTCTGCCTGGATCTCTCTGGGATCACTTGCTCCAGGGGATGCCAGCTGCCATGTCATCAGGACAGTTCTATGGAAGGACCACATGGCAAGGGGCTGAGCTGTGTGAGTGACCACCAGGAGACTGGGTCATTGAGGCCCAGTCAAGCCTTCAGATGACAGCAGCCCCCTGACATCCTGACTGCAACCTCATGAAAGAGACTGACTCAGAACCACTTAGCAAAGCTGCTTCTGAATTCCTGACTCATAGAAACTGGGAGATAGTAAATGTTTATTCTTGTTTTCAGTTGCTCAACTTTAGAGTAATTTGTTATACACCAATAGATAACATAATAAATAATCCAGGGAGATAACAGATGATACAACAGGCTATCCAGAGGCACTATTCACTATTCATAGACATTATAGACCTGTGATATTTATCAGGATGCTTTCTGGAAATGGCAGTTAAATACTATCTTCTAACAAAATCAGTTTTCATTCCAATCCCAAAGAAGGGCAATGCCAAATAATGCTCAAACTACCGCACAATTGCACTCATCTCACACGCTAGTAAAGTAATGCTCAAAATTCTCCAAGCCAGGCTTCAGCAATACATGAACTGTGAACTCCCTGATGTTCAAGCTGGTTTTAGAAAAGGCAGAGGAACCAGAGATCAAATTGCCAACATCCGCTGGATCATGGAAAAAGCAACAGAGTTCCAGAAAAACATCTATTTCTGCTTTATTAACTATGCCAAAGCTTTTGACTGTGTGGATCACAATAAACTGTGGAAAATTCTGAAAGAGATGGGACTACCAGACCACCTGATCTGCCTCTTGAGAAACCTGTATGCAGGTCAGGAAGCAACAGTTAGAACTGGATATGGGACAACAGACTAGTTCCAAACAGGAAAAGGAGTACGTCAAGGCTGTATGTTGTCACCCTGCTTATTTAACTTATATGCAGAGTACATCATGAGAAACGCTGGGCTGGAGGAAATACAAGCTGGAATCAAGATTGTTGGGAGAAATATCAATCACCTCAGATACGCAGATGATACCACCCTTATGGCAGAAAGTGAAGAGGAACTAAAAAGCCTCTTGTTGAAAGTGAAAGAGGAGAGTGAAAAAGTTGTCTTAAAGCTCAACATTCAGAAAACTAAGATCATGGCATCTGCTCCCATCACTTCATGGAAAATAGATGGGGAAACAGGGGAAACAGTGGAAACAGTGTCAGAGTTTATTTTTCGGGGCTCCAAAATCACTGCAAATGGTGATTGCAGCCATGAAATTAAAAGATGCTTCCTCCTTGGAAGGAAAGTTATGACCAACCTAGACAGCATATTGGAAAGCAGTAACATTACTTTGCCGACTAAGGTCCGTCTAGTCAAGGCTATGGTTTTTCCAGTGGTCACGTATGGATGTGAGTTGGACTGTGAAGAAAGCTGAGCACCGAAGAATTGATGCTTTTGAACTGTGGTGTTGGAGAAGACTCTTGAGAGTCCCTTGGACTGCAAGGAGATCCAACCAGTCCATTCTAAAGGAGATCAGCCCTGGGTGTTCTTTGGAAGGAATGATGCTAAAGCTGAAACTCCAGTACTTTGGCCACCTCATGCGAAGAGTTGACTCATTGGAAAAGACCCTGATGCTGGGAGGGATTGGGGGCAGGAGGAAAGGGGGACGACAGAGGATGAGATGGCTGGATGGCATCACTGACTCGATGGACGTGAGTTTGAGTGAACTCCGGGAGCTGGTGATGGACAGGGAGGCCTGGTGTGCTGTGATTCATGGGGTTGCAAAGAGTCAGACACGACTGAGTGACTGAACTGAACTGAACTGAACAAAATCAGTATATTATGACACTGGTTTGATAGATGAAAGTAGATGTATTGAGAAAATGATACCTTTTTCTAATTCCCACAAAGATGCCCTAATGGTAGCAGGGTCCTGACCCTCAGAGGACCCTTTTCCTCTGAAAACACCATTTGTGAATGAAACACCCCTTCAACTGTTAAAAGCCCAAATCAGTAAGACCTCAAGAAATTAGTTCTTTCAAGCAAGTTTTCTTGCTTGCCAAGGGCTTATTCATTTAAAGACAAAAATGTTTTTGAAATGTTTTTCAGGAAAAATTCCCACAATTCCTTAGACTCATCCCCATGTTCTTAAATAGAGGAGTTGGGAACCCACTGGATGGGATGGGGGTAGTCAGGGTCTTGCTCGAGTGCTCCAAGGGATGGATCGCACCATCCTGACTTGACATGTCCTGCCTCCCATGCTTTTGGAGCCTGGTGTGCTAGGGCCTGAGGGTCAGGAACCACAGCTGTGTGACTTTGAGAGGCCCCATCACCTCTCTGAGCTTCTTTTTTCTCATCTTGTCATTGGATGAACAGGGGAAATCTGGTAACTGGAGCCATGACCGTGAGGAGGGGCTTCCCAGGTGGTGCTAGTGGTAAAGAACTTGCCTGCCAATGCTGGAGACATAAGAGGCATGAGTTTGATCCCTGGGTTGGGAAGATCCCCTGGAGAAGGGCATGACAACCCACTCCAGTAGCCTTGCCTGGAGAATTCCACAGACAGAGGAGCCTGAGAGGCTACAGTCCATGGGTCACAAAGAGCTGGACACGACTGCAGTGATTTAGCGCACCTGCACACACGGCCTTGAGGAGCTAGAAGCACAGAGTGAATCTGGCCACCAGGAGGGCGCGATAGGCCTGGGTGACTCTGGACTTGAAGGCTGGTCTGTCCAGCAGGGACTTCTCACCGTGGCATGGTTTGGACTCTTTGTCCCTTTCCTGGAGGAACAGAAGTAACCAGAGAGCTGGGAGGGGGGGCTGTTTTTCCTGGCAGGAGGTAGCAGGGGAATGGGGGCTGTGGCTTGCTGTTTTATTGACTTTTGGGGGAGAAGTACCCCCGCCCTGCACTCTAGAAGCTTCCCTGGTGACCCTGAGAGTCCCATGCCTGGAGGGTCTGCAGACAGCAGTGTTCCAGAAGGAATGCAACGTCCAGCCCCCCTTCCCACCAGGCCCGCCCTCCCATGGCCCAGTGAAGGTGCTCTGTCTCCAAGAATAACACGCTCAGGAAAGAAAATCACACACACACGAAAAGCAAAACCAAACCTCTTTAACAGTTAGGAGAGGCTTGTAGGAAGGGGCTAGAAAAAATATAGAGCCCAGAAGTAAAGGCAGAGGACAGAAAGGGGGAAAGAGGTGCTTGAAAATGGAGGAAGGGCACAGGTGTGGTCCCCATTCCAGAGGATGTGAAGCCCACCACAGCCTCCCCTGGGCCTGTGCCCTCAGTGGAAGGTTCTAGAAGCCAAGGTGTGTCCACATAGCTTGTCTGGCAAGGGCAGCATTTCTTAGCTCTGGCCTAAGTTTATTCAGTTACAGCATGAGAATATCACTTGCCTCAGGTACTCTACCTGCCCCCTTCTACTACAGGGAGCTTCATCACGCCCTCAACTCACCAGCAAAAGAAGGGGAGGGTCTGCTCCTATGAGAGGAATGGAGAAGAGATGGAGGTGGAGCCTTTGGAGAGAGAGGGCCTTGGACTTACAGAAATGCATTGAAAAACCTGCCTCTAGAAGTCCTCCAGAACTAATTTTTTGAGTGTGACTTGAATTTTTGTTTTTCATTTGTGTCCTATTCTAATAACCCCATCATTCAAGCAAGCAAGCCAACATTTCTAGTAACAATCAGTACCAGCTACCATTAATCAAGTGCCTGTAACATGTCTGCCATTGAACCTCTAATCCTCCTTCACCCAACACAGTCCTGAAAGGTACACATTTTTATCATCACCTCCAATTTAGCGGCAAAGAGTATGGAGAGGGTGAGTGACTTGCCCAATGGCAGACACAGTGTCTAAGCCAAGATTTGAACTTGGCTGCATTTGGCACCAAAGCTCATGTTCATTCCTCTTTGCCATGCTGTTCCTACACAGTCCATATGGGGGTGAGGGTTGGGACCCTACCTGTCAGAGGTTTAGAGATTTAATCAGAGATAGAGCTTAGGGGTGTGCAGCAGGGGCCTGAGACCCATGGAGGCCTGGGGGACTCAGGACTGAGGGCACATGAGAAATAAGGACAGGGATATAGCAGACCCCTGTGGGCTGAGGGATCCAAGCAGGTTTGCAGGAGGGGCCCTTTCTGAGCTGTGAAGGATAGAGAGGATTTCGTTGGGCAGAGAGGCAGAAAGGACCAGCCCCACAGCATTTGGATTTGGAAAACTTTGGATCTCTTGAGTCCCCTCTGAAAGTGTGTTGAACCTGGGTACCGAGCAGGCTCTCACAAGAACTTGCTCCCAACCAGCATGTGTCTGAACTTGGCTGATGGCCATCTGACCACAGGGGGTTTCTGATGGGAGGTGGAGAGTGAGGACCCTGCTTTCAGATGTCCTGGTCTACTTCCTGGCCTCGGGTACTTAGTATCACCCTCCTGAGCTCAATTTCTTTATCTGATCATGGGGATGATAATAATGTCCGCCCCACAGAGTGGCTGGACTGATCAAATGAGGTCAGTGCTGCTGGGACAGAGGAGGTGCTCAACCACTGCTGGCAATTATGAAGTCCAGGAGGGAACAGAGTCCTAACAGGGGTCTCGGCAGAGGGAGATGGGCTCATACCAGAACCTAATTTGCTTTCTGTATAGTTTTGCAGAGATCACACTGTTTAATCACCTCTCCCAAAGACACTCCCAGGGCTACCCTCCCATGTGGAGGACATCATAATCATCCATGGTCCTTCCATATGTCCTGTCTCATGGACTCCTAACCCAAAGAGGCAGGCAAGGCAGGTAGAAACTTCATGCCTATTTTACAGATAAAGAAAATGAGGCACAGAGAGGAGCTGATGCCCAAGGTCACACAGCACATTAGTATCAGAGCTAGAACTAGAGACAGATGCTTTGATGCCCAAGCTTGTGCCCCCAGCCATGTGTAGGGCTGCCTGGCTGGTAGGTGCCCCATGTTCTAGGGCTGGCTTTACTAGGAACATGAAATGCAGGGATGGGTCAATTTTGTATATACTCCTGGTGCTCTCAAGTTTGCTTATCTGGGAACTGGGGAAGTGATTGTATGGCTCTCATCTGCTCCGGGGCAGAGTTTGTCTCTTATATGTCTGTATCATTATCAAGCAGGAACATGGGAGATGCTGAATGAACGAGGTTGGTTCAAATACATGGTAGGGAGAGGTTTAAAGTCACAAAAGGTGGTAAGAAAAGAAAGAAAGTGAAGTCACTCAGTCGTGTCCAACTCTTTGCAACCCCATGGACTATAGCCTGCCAGGCTCCTCCGTCCATGGGATTATCCAGGCAAGAATAATGGAGTGGGTTGCCATTTCCTTCTCCAGGAGATCTTCCCAACCCAGAGATTGAACCCGGGGCTTCCCTGGTGGCTCAGACGGTAAAGCGTCTGCCTGCAATGCGGGAGACCCGGGTTCGATTCCTGGGTCGGGAAGATCCCCTGGAGAAGGAAATGGCAATCCACTCCAGCACTCTTGCCTGGAAAATCCCATGGTCGGAGGAGCCTGATATGCTACAGTCCACGGGGTCACAAAGAGTCCGACACGACTGAGCGACTTCACTTTCACTTTCATTCCTGCATTGTAGGCAGACGCTTTACTGTCTGAGCCACCAGGGAAGTCGCTACAAAAGGTGGTGGGCAGCCCCAGTCCTCTGCCTTAGGGACACCTGTTATTTGAACAGAACCCTATCATTCATAAAGTATTTCTATCTGTTCATTTCATTCTTATTACGATTCCCATCTGATGGGGATCAGAGGGGCTGAGTCACTTGCCCCAAGTCACACAGCTTGATTTCTACTCCAGTCCCATCTCTTTCCTGTCCTCCATGGTTGCCTCAGTGATGTGACTTTCAGGACAATTCTATTGTTGTGATGCACAAATCCAGCACCTCCTTGAATCATGCTCAGGTCAGCAAATCTGGGGCCCAGAGTGATGTTTCCATCTGCCAAATCCCCATGGCGAACTGGCCCCAGCTGGCAGGCTCTTTCTGCCCTGGGAGTATCCCCATCCCACACCTCCAGCCTCTAGCCCCTTCCCTGCCCGGGCCTGGCAGAATCAGTGTCTCCAGGAGGGCAAGGGTGGGGCTCTGCAGGGGCAGAGAAGGCATGTGGATTCTTTTCCAGATTTTGGAATGAGGCTAGGTAGCAGCTGGCTGCCTCCTCTGAGCAGGTTCTTAGCATCTCTGTGGTCCGTATAGGCACAGAAACCTGCCCGGGGCTGGTGGGCCAGGGCAGGGGAAGGGCAGGGAGGCCTGGCCCAAGAAGCTGGCAGGCCCCATGGAGCCCTGCTGGGCGCACCCTACCCTGCCCTTGGCAGTTCCCCTAAGCAGGGCAGCCACACCCCTCGGGCCTGGAATACCCCAGAGGCTGGGGCCAGACATGTGGGCTGGAAGGTTGGGCAGGGCCTCCTCAACTTCCAGCCTGCGGCCCGCCTCCCAGAGCACCTCCAGCAGAGGGCTGCCCCACCTGCTCTGCCACCCTGCCAAGACATGCCTGGAGCCCGCAGTCCCCAGCTCAGCCTTGGGCCCAGGGCTTGGAGCTGCCTGGTTTCTGTGAAATGAGCTCTGGGTCTCCCTCCTCTGCCAACGGTGACGGCCGTGCCAGATGCTCTCTGACAGCTGGAATGCAGGCCCTCTCTGCCACACATGGTCGTGTTCCCTCATTCTCTGCCTGCTTACCACCTCCCCCCAACCCCCGCAATGCCTGACCCCTCCACTCATACGACACCATGTGAAAGGGCAGAACCAGCCCGGCAGGCAGGCACTCCTGTGTTCCTGACCCCACACAGAGGGGTTCTCCCCACATCCCGATTCCTGGGGGGCCTGAGCTTTTGCTCCTGAGACCAGATATTCGAGTCCCTGCCTTACTGCTGTCCAAAGCCCCTGACATACCATGCTGCGTGTTTGCGGGGCATACCCACTTTCCTCTATACATTTTCTTAGGATCCCCTGGTACAGAAGGAATTATTTGGCCCATGTGCTGGTGAGAAACCTAAGCTTGTGCTGGTGAAATGACCCACCCAGGGTCACAGAATAAGGTCAGGAAGTGATAGAGACCACAGACCCCCTAACTTGTCACCCATGCCCTGCCCACTGTCTCCTGTGGCATCTCTCTTTTCACCCCCACCCTCACCATCAGTACCCCTCCACATCCCACACGGGTTTGGTTTTTATCAGAACAAAGCCTAGGAGCCCCGTGGGAGTTTGGAGGGAGGACACGAGCCACGTTTGTATAGGGATGAGACACACTCAGGACAGACTTGGGGGTACCCCAGAGGGCAGCTGGAGTGATGGGCGACAAACCGCGAGGGGCAGCTGTCCTCATGGGCTTTGGTCCCGAGGGTGGGGCTGGGGCACCCGAGTGTCCGAGCTGTTTAATCTCCCCCTAGAGGAACCTGCTCTTCACAGCATCCCGTGAAAGTGAAAGAAGGGAATGGTGATGCAGTCCAATATTCTTGCCTGGAGGATTCCACAGACAGAGGAGCCTGGCGGGCTACAGTCCATGGGGCCACAAATGGTCAGACATGGCTGAGTGACTAACACTCCCACTTTCAGAGGAACCTGTTCTTCACAGCATCTAGGTGAACTCCAAGTGGACGTGCTGGGGCCTCTGTCCCGTTCCCTCCCTCAAGGGGTGGCTTAGAGCCTGTTACTTTTCAAAGTGGGGCTTCCCTCATAGCTCAATTGGTAAAGAATCTGCCTGCAATGCAGGAGACTTGGGTTCGATCCCTGGGTCGGGAAGATCCCCTGGAGAAGGAAGTGGCAACCCACTCCAGTATTCTTGCCTGGAGAATCCCAGGGACAGAGGAGCCTAGTGGGCTACAGTCCATGGGGTTGCAGGAGTCAGACATGACTGGGTGACTTTCACTACTACTACTACTTTTCAAAGCACTTTCATCTTCATGGTGGCAGTGAAGCCTGTACGATACCCATTTTACAGACCAAGGAACAAAAGGGAAGTGAGGTCAAGTGACAAAGTCCAGCAATAACACTGCAGAGCTCACATACTCCCTGAGGCCATACTCTTGGGGGTACTCCTGCTGTGCCCCTTGGGCTGGATTGTCTAAGGGCAGCGTGGCCTGGAGCAAGGCTGTGGGGGCTGAGACCACCCGAAGCTGCCGTGGGGAGGGACCCCTGCGCTGCCTGGGTTGGCCATGGGAGTCTGGGCTGGACAAGTAAGTGGTATCCCTTCAAACGGTTGTTCTTTAATCATTTATTCATCTTTTATCTATTAGAGAGAGAGGCAGGCGAGGTGGAGGGGAAAGACTTGTTTTCTTTTAAGAAATACTGCACACCTCTTTACGTTCGGAATAAAGGATTTACTACTTGTGTTTACTACAGGCGATTTCCCGAGCCAGAAAACTCCTTGGGAGGCTTATTAAACCTTATTAAACCGCTGAAAATTTGGATAATAAAATAAATCACTTGTTTCCCATAAACAGCACTCGGCCCCGGGTTACTGAATTTCAGAATCCCAGCTGCCTCTGATGCCTTCTCCAGGCGTCCCTGCTGGAAGACTGGTGGGCTGTGCTCCCCACAGCCACGAGCTCCCAGGGGGTGGGGAGGCAGGGGCCACACAGGAGCCCCCTGGGAGCCCTATTTTCTTCGCATTTCTGCCCAAAGGGGCTATCTCCTGCAGAGGAGTGGGAATGGTTTAGATTGTGTGGGTTATTTAAGGAGTTGTGCTTGGAGCAGGTTAAGAGTCCCCACTTATTTGAGCCCTTCCTGGGGATATATTTTAGTGTTTCTTTTAAA
The DNA here is from genome assembly GCF_016772045.2 of Ovis aries. NCBI lineage: Eukaryota > Metazoa > Chordata > Mammalia > Artiodactyla > Bovidae > Ovis > Ovis aries. The sequence goes on from NC_056076.1 coordinate 48,056,026, forward strand.
AGGCACCGAAGTGGCTGCACAGTTGGCCTGCTGGAGCTCGCCCTGCCTTCAGGCTACCTTGACCCGCGCACTCAGGGCTCCCTGTACTTTGCCTATTGCTGCCGAACCAGGGAACTTGATGGTGGGAGAAAGGAAGCCGCTCCAGGAGAGAGGGCCAGAGCTCTGTTCTGGGAAAGGGCCTGAAGAGGAGGTGCTGAGACATGCCCAGGTGTGCAGTTGGCAGAGGGGGCGACAATGCTTTGGGAGAGGAGGTACAATTCCAGTCTGCACTGACAATTCATCTCTGCCCTGCAGCTGAGTTCTTGGTGACCTTGGATTGGCCACACGCCCTTTCTGAGCTTCTTTTATGTGAGACCAGGAGGCTGTGAAGGTCCCTTGCTGGTGCTATGGCATCCTCCAGCTGACCCACTTCAGTCTTTAGGTTCCAGGGTGGATCTCTGGATTCTGAGGGCATGAACAGTTCAGCTTCTGCAGTCTTGGGACTGCTGTACCACACTGTAAACTTCCTGATTCAGTCCCCCACACCCTCAACCTCACCCCAGGTGTCTCAGAGACGCTGCCAGGTTATACAGGGAAATAACTATGCACGCACACTGGGCTTTCAGAGGACAAGTGTTCTATCTGCAAGGTCAGGAGGGGATTAGTATTTGACCACACCAGGCAGGATGATGGACACGTGACCAGTTGATCAAAGATGTATAATAAGTTCCCTCTCCACGCCCTGAAAGAAGGGCGAGGAGGCCCGCGCTGGGTTTATCCTCCCAGCTCTCAGACAGTGGCCAGGGACAGGCATGGAGTCTGGAAGTTGGCCAGGGCAGTGGCCAGGGCAGGGTCTGGAAGTTGCTTCCCCAGTATGTGCCCTCATTCATTACAAACAATCCTAGAGGCCCTGTGTGGGGAGCGTGGGAGACAGACAGGCACCCAGCTTGCCAGAGCTGTGCCATATGGAGACAGAGGGTTGCTTCTGAGATTCCTCCAGCTACCTGAATGGCCCTAGCCACGGAGATTAAACTAGCCATGGAGACGTACCTCGAGTGCTGGGTGTTTCGCTTGGTGTGAGTCGTTGACCTAAATACAGTACGTAGATTCTTTCACTTGATAGTTGCTCAGTTGTGTCTGACTCTTTGTGACCCCATGACTCTTTGTGACTCTTTGTAGCCTTCCAGGCTACATGGGATTCTCCAAGCAAGAATACTGGAGTGGGTGGCCATTTCCTTCTCCAGGGGATCTTCCCCACTCAGGGATCAAACTTGGCTCTCCTGCATTGCAGGCAGGTTCTTTTTGTCTTTACCCTGCAAAACCCATTTTCAAACGGAGAAACTGAAACAGGGTTGGGATTCGAACCCAAGCCATTGGGTCCCAGATTTCCTAAGCAGAGTTTACCCATTTGGGGCTGGAGAAACAGAGACAAACGGGATGGATGGAATTCCTAAAGAACTCACAGAAAAGTGGGAGAGAAAGAAGCTGAGTTCAGAACTGGCCCAGAGGTGAGGACAGGGCCCCTCAGGGCGGGGCTGAGGGGCAGAGGCTCTGTTGGGGTCAGGGCGGGGACTCTACTGAGGAAGCGATGGCAGGGAGAGGAGACCTCAGACGCACCGCAGCCCTGTGTAAGAGGCCGGGGGAAGGAAGTCAGGGAAGTGTCTGGATGGGGGCAGAAATCTGCTTGGCGCTGTGTCTGAGGAGGGGTCAGCAAAAGGCAGTCCTGGCAGGGCAGGGCAGGGTGGCCGGAAACTGGCTAGGATTGGGTATCTTCTGACCCATTGCTCAGAGCCACACCTCTGCCCCTCTGCCTGCTCCAAACCCCGCCGGAGGAGGGGGACCGGGTGGGGAGAAGCTCCGGGGCGAGGGGGCCGAGGGCAGAGGAGGGCAAGATCACTCTCCCAGGCTTCGTCCAGGTGTAAGATGTCCTAGTTACGCCTCAGCTCTTATGAGACACCTCAACCTCTGTGCCCTGTTCACCTCAGTTTGGAGATAAGACCCGGATAAGCGGCCCAGCCGGATGGCCTCCCGATCCCACCCCTGCCTGTGTTTTCCAAAGGAAGTGAAACCTCAGATTTGCCTCAAAACTTGCACTTTTCTTCCAAGCCCAGACGCCATCCGCCACGAGAACCGCCTGGCATTTGGCTGGGAGGACAAACTGGAAGCTTGCAATTTTCGGGCGTAATTGCACAGTTCCATATAATATTATTATATAGAACTTTTATTGCACTGAGAAAGTCCAAGCATTTCCTTTTCTTATTTACACTTGAGCCCAGTCCCTCCTCGGCTGTAATTTTCCCGCTTGCCCACTGCACAACTGACGGCTGCTGGGTTCCAGGAGCCGTCTCCAAAGAAAGGGCAATTAGGATGTGAGTGGAAACTCTTCTGTCTCAAGTGGTTTACTCACAGAATGGGAATCAATTCACAAACACTGACCACTCGCCACATCTTGACTGGGGCTTCATGCTGTGCGGGGCTCTGAACAAGACCTTGCATCTAATTTTGAGGGGCTTCTGGCTTTCCTGACCAGTAAGAATAACCCAGAATTTTCCCTGGTGGCTCAGACAGTAAAAATCCACCTGCCGATGCAGGAGAGGCAGGAGACGCAGGTTCAATCCCTGGGTTGGGAAGATCCTCTGGAGAAGGGAATGGCACCCCCCTTCAGTATTCTTGCCTGGAGAATTCCATGGACCAAGGAACCTGGCAGGGTACAGTCCATGGGATTGCAAAGAGTCGGACACAACTGAGTGACTAACACACACACACACACGCACACACACACAAACAAGAATAACCCATAGCAAAATATTAAGGAGAAATACGGACCAAGAGGGAACCCGGTGTGGGCTGGGTCCTACAACTGGGGATGTGGGAGCCAATAGGTGGAGGTCTGGGCAGAATCTCAGCACCAGGCAGCTGTGATGGAGGGACTCCTTGAGCGTGTACAGCAAACACCTGCTTTTGAGCACAGTCCAGCCTCCCTTGTGTCGGTTTCTCCAGGGCACATTTCAGGGGATGAGAGCTGTCCTTCCCTCCACCACAGTGGCTCAGCCACAAGTGTGTCCCACAAGTCCACAAGCCCCAGCCGGCACCAAGGGCAGGACGCTTTCACACCCTCTGGGGAGGGTGTCTGACTGTCCGCACCTTACAAAGTTAACTATCCCATCCCCCATCTCCCACCACCTGACCACCACCGTTCATCATCCATTTGTGCTGAGAGTTTTGGTCCCCACGCTACTATAAATAACAGTGAAAATATTCTCAAGGGACAAGAATCACCCATCCCTCCCCCATCCCTCAGTCCCCACCCCCCCAAAAGCCAAAAAAAGCCCCAGAACAGGCTCAGCAATATCTCGGAAGTCTGGTCCCTCTTTGAAGTCTCAAGATCAAAAATGTTGAAGAAATACAAGGTTAAAGAGTTAGAAAAGAGTTGGTTGAAACATCATTATTTGCAGAGGATATTACTGGATACTTTCCTATACAAACAATGGACAAGCTCAAAAACATAGAGGATCCCATTTACTTGGCAAAGAAAATAGATATAACACCTAAGAATAAGCTCATAAGAAATGTGCAAGGTCCATACAAAGAGAGTTTTAAAACATGACTGAAGCACTCTTTAAACAGAAAGTATAGTTGCATTCAGATAGGGAGCTATAATACTGTAAACACGCCAGTTCCCCCCTAAATAGTTCAATCAATGCAATATGGTCCCAATAAAAATATCAAGCAGAATTTCTATTGAAATTAGATAAGCTAACTCTAAAGTTCACATGGAAAAATAGGCACTTAATAGCCAAGAGATTTCTAAAACAGATGACTAATGGGAGCAAGGGGACCAGCCTTACCAGATATGAAAACACATTATAAAGTCATAAAAATAGAATATTTGATACTGGATCATGAACAGAGAGACAGATCAAGAAGATGCCCATAAACAGACTCACACAAATTTATATACATGTGAACTTAGCAAATAGTAAAGGTGGGATTTCTATTTTATTTTAAGATGGATTTTTCAATAAATAGGATGGGGACAACTGGCCAATCATGTAGGAAACAAATGAAACAAAATTCAGACCCCTTCCCCACTCCTTATACCACAGTAAATGATGGGTACAGCAACAATTTTAGAATTTTTAAAAAGAATCCTGAAAAAAATCATAAAATTGTTTCATCATCTCAAAGGGAAGTGCTCTTCTAAGTAAGAAATGAATAAGCTGGGAAAAAATATTTGCAAAACATATGATGAGAACTAATCTCCTTTATAGCAAAAGCTTATATTAAATCAGGAAAGGACCTATACCTTGCTGGAAAATTGCAAAAACTGTTTTAGCTAATAAAAAAAAAAAACAAGGTGATCACAGAAAAAGAAATACTGCTGTTACTGCTGCTAAGTCGCTTCAGTTGTGTCCGACTCTGTGCGACCCTATAGACAGTAGCCCACCAGGCTCCCCCGTCCCTGGGATTCTCCAGGCAAGAACACTGGAGTGGGTTGCCATTTCCTTCTAGCTTTTAAATATGTGAAAAATGTTCAGCATCACTCAGGATTAAAGATATAAAGATTACAGAGAGATTTTAACTCTGATGATCAAGAAATTTCCCTTATAAATATTGGTTTCATTATCACATGTGACTAACGTAGGTACAAAGCTAATCCCTGAAGTGTTGTTCCTATAGCCAAAGACTGGAAGCATCAATGTTCATCAATGGAGCGCTAGCTGGATACACCATGGAGTACTATGCAACCATTAAAAAGAATGAGACATATCTGTATGTGGATGTATGGAGAACAGCTCTAAGATTCAACTGCAACATAGAGTGTGATTTGTTACCATGTTTGGAAAGAAAAAGATGACCCAAATACATATTTTTTGGTAGATGCATGGGTTATCTTTAGAAAGACACATTAAAAACTGGGTACTAGTTCTTTCTGAGATGGTATTGGAGAGCTTCCAGTGAGGGGTAGAAGGTAATTTATTTTCCTATATGTACTCTTGGGTGGTATTTGAATATTAAAGCCATTACTAAAAATGTTGAATGATTAAATGCTCTCCTTTCTTTCACAAAACTCCCAAACTCTCTGGGATTTTTTGTAATGTCTGATCACTACTGATTTGTTCTGGGGCCTTTCAACTAACTGATCTGTTTTTCTGTCTGTAAAATGGAGTTAATGACACTGGGCCATCTACCCCGCAGGTGGTTGTGAGGATCAGATAAGAACTGAATGAGAACAGGCTTTGGCTGCCATCGAGTCCTGTAGGATACAATTGTAGGATATTAGGAGTGGCCTACAGTCTGACTAGAATCTGCCTATGACACAGCACGGTTCCTGTGGCTAGAAAGGCAGGCTATACAGAGGGGTGGATTTTCTAACAGTAGAAGAGCCCGTAGTTTCAGCCTCAGGAGGTGTACTCTGGTTAGTCCAGCATTTGTCATATAGCAACAGAGAACATAGGGAGAAGGAGCCAGGAGGTTGTTTCGGCACCTTCTGAACTTCAAGAACCTTGGGAAGGTCTGGTTGCAAATGATGATCCTCATGATAATCAAAACCTGACTGCTTTCCAGTCAACACCTATTACACAGTTATTAACGCATTCATCATTCCCATTTTACAGGTGTGACTATTGAGCTCTAAAGGATTAAAGGGACTCATTCAAGGCACCCAGACAGGAAGAGGCTGAGCCTCCCGACCTGGATCTGGTCATTTCTGCACTGCAGAACTCTTGATGACTCCCTTTATTTAAGAGATCCCTCCATTCCAGTCTGCCCATCCTAGGCTTCCGTCGTCTGGTCTTGACTTTATTTCCCAGTGCTCTCTGACATGGAATCTCTCTTTAAAGCTGGCTTCTGTGTTGCCCTCCAAACACACCATGCTCATTCCAGCCTTGTGCCTGCTGCTTTAAGCTGCCACACCTCCAGGTCCATGTCTCTTTGCCAACAGTCTCTTCAAGACTATGGTTGAGTCTCACTTCTTGCCTAATACCCTTCGTCTGTCACCTAAGGCAAACCTAAAGCCCTCCTGATCCTGGTCCAGACCTGGGTTGAGACCGCGTCTCCCTCTCTCTTTCTCTCTTGCTCCCCTGCTCCCATTTCCATTTATTTCATTATATGTCAGGATGGCCCCCAAAGAATCTCACTTTCTGGTATTCAAACCTTGTGAATTCCCTCCCACCTTCTGTCAGGGTTGGTTGGTGTGGCCAGGGAAGTGATGATGTGAGATTTCCAAAACTAAGTGATGAGAGACATTGCCACTTTTGCCCTGCTTTCTCTGGGTACTCCTGCTGATGCTGGGAGATACAGAAGCAGCCTATGGAGGGGTCTAAGTGAGGAGGAACTGACCTCACCAACAACCAGCTCCAAGTTGTTGATGGCTGAGTGAGCCATCTTGGAGGCAGGTCTTTCAATCCCAATCAAAGTTAACGTGATCCCAGTCAGGCAGTGTCTTGACTATAACTTCCTGGGAAACCTGGGCCAGATCTCCCCAGCTAAGCTGCTTTTGAATTTCTGACCATAAAACCACGAGAATAAGTGTTTAGTGTCATTTTAAGCTGCTGAAGTTTGGGAGCATTTTTGTTACACAGCAACAGCTGACTAACATACATTCCTCTCACCACCCCCCACCCCTCAGGAGTTAGGACCTTATCCCTGGCCCTTGCCCATTTATTGTCTTTACTGCTTTTCACATATAATCTTATTTGGGCTTCCCAGGTGACTCAGTGGTAAAGAATCCGCCTGCCAATTCAGAAGACGCAGAAGACACGGGTCGATCCCTAGGTTAGCAAGATCACCTGGAAAAAGAAATGGCAACCCGCCCCAGTATCCTTGCCTGGGAAATCCCATGGACAGAGGAACCTGGGGGGCTACAGTCCATAAGGCTGCCAAGAGTTGGACACTATGGAGTGATTGAGAGCGCATACATACACACACAGTGTTGTTTAATCTTATATAATCTTGCTTCCTCAAGAAACAAGAAACATATGTGGTTTATAATTCCCCCATATCTCCCATTATGCCTAGTGAGGTCTGAGAACAAAGGGTGAGACCAACAATCATTTTCTGACTTCCTATTTGCGAAGAGAAGGTGAGTATGTAACTGAAAGGCCACAGGACATGAATACACAATTTTTCCTGCTTGACTAGTAGCCTTATAAGCATGCAAACAACTCAACTTGCACAGAATACCTGCAAACCCACCACCTGAGATCCACAGCTCACGCTCACACTGGAGCATCCACGTGGGAGCACTCGTGAACAGTCCCGAGTGTTCCATGGTGAGTCACAGTCATGATTCACCCCAGGGGTCTCCCAGAGGGACTGAGCGGGAGGGGGACCTGGAAAGGGCTGTTACTTCTTACTAATGCCACTGAATGCTGGCTCCACACCCTTTCCAAAAATATTCCTTTCAAAGCTGGAGTAACAGCCCCCACTTCTGATGCTCAATTCTAAATAGACGGTACGCCTCATTTAGAAGTTCGAGAATCATAAAGAGGAATACTGCCAAGGGAGTTGCTGCTACTGCTTTTAAGAAGCCCCACTCCCACCCCAGTCTCTCTGGAGCTGCTGCCCCAGACTCCAGAGACACATCTCCAAACCCGCCCAGGCTCTTTTCTCCCTGCAGGAGCCGGGTGGGAGGACAAGACCCTTCCTCCACTCCCTCCCTCTTCCCATCTCTTTCCCAGGCCAGTGGGCTGAGTTTTCAAGACTAACCCAAAAGAGCTGAAGGGAGGAGGGGAGCCCTTTTGTAAAATGGTGTCTAAACAGAGGCAGCCCCACCAATTTCTTGGCTGGGTGGGTGGAGGTGACCAAAGATACAATTATAACGGAGCCCATCCTCTCCCACAAGACCCGTTTTAACCAGTGTGTAATAAAGCCCCAGCTCATCCACCCTCTGATTTGGGTCAGATGAGATGCATTTTTAGCTTTTCTGGGGAGTTCATGCCAGCGGGGGAAGCACAAGGGGGAAGAAACAAACAAATAGGCTGTAGTCATTGGAAGAGAGAAGAGTCAGGAGCTGACTGAGCAGGAACCCGGGAGTCCATCCTCTGCCTGCTGCCACCGCCAGACACTCTGGTCCAGACCTGGGCTGGGACCATGTCTCAATCTCTCTCTCTCTCGATCCCCTGCTCCCAACATCACGTGCTCTCCCCGCACCATCTTCATCACCTGTGCTCTCCTCTCCATTCCTGCTGTCGCTTATTCAGAAGTGAATCGATTCTCGCCACCAGCTCCCAGTACAGGTGCCAGGATCCACCATGTGGGCCCTGCCTACCTTGCCTCCTGCCTGCCTCCAACAACCAGAGCCAGCACGCCCGGCTTCCACCACCTTGTCCCTGCTGCTGAAGCCTTGCTGCCTGTCAACTTCCTCAGTGCCCCCTGCCTCCCGACCTTTAGTGGGCTAACTCAGCTCATCCTTTCGGATCTGGCCCAGGCACCACCTCCTCCTGAGGTTAGGCACTTGCCCTCCCTCTCTTCCAGCTCTGACCACGTAGAGATGCAGCTGGAAAGTGGGTGTAACTGTGATCAACCTGGGGGAGAGGAGGGAGAAGCCACTTGGATGTGAGGTGCTGAGTGTGGGGTCAGGATAAGGGTAGAGAGACCACAGCGGGTGCTGTGGAATCCCCATAACCCATGGGGCAAGGGGGCTGCCAGGAATGGAGAGAAGCATGTCCCCAGTCCAATCCCAGGTGCCTGAAAGGTGCTGACCAAGCAGCCACGGCGTTAGGAGGGGCTGGAGTGGGACTGGACAAGGTAGGGACAGGAGTGTGACCCTGCTCTGGCCTCCACAGGTGGAGGGACTGTTCACCCAGGGAGGAGAGCAGGACCCCTTGGAAATGTCTATTGGCAATTTACAAAGCTTCGGTTATTAAAATTGTAAAAGGAACAACGTGTCTCCTGATGCAAAGCTCATCAGAAAGAAGGGTAGTGACGAAGCCTTCCTAAAATGGACAATGGACAAATGCTGACAAAAGCTGGATTACTTATATCCCCCAGGAAGTCCCATCCCTTCCTTTTTCTCTTCGCCCCGACATTCACCATGGTCTGTAACAGAGGCCGCCGCTCTATGCTCTCCAACCTTGGAGCCCGTGGCTTCCTCCCTTCCTTTGTCAGGGAGGTCCTCACCTTCTCCAACAGTCTGAGCCCCCAGTCTCCCTCCAACATTCATTAATTAAGCCCCTCAGGCTGTTGGAGATGAGGGCAGAGGGTCTTCAGACACATAAGAAGCCCCTACTCCATGAGTATGTTGAGCAAAACTATTTTGCACACATACACATTTGGCCAGTTTTCAAATGCGAGCAGATGGGATTATGACAGATTCAACCCCAAGACACATAAAAACATTACTGAATCATAGGAGCCAGGTGGAGCCAGGCAGAGGTCCACGAAATGCTTTGAGCTTCAGAAAGGGATCCTCATCTTTAAAAAGATGAGCTCCCCACCCCCCAGGGCTGGAATGTGAGTTCCTTGGCAGTAAAAATGGTTTGCTCCTCTCTACCCAGCACAGGATAGAGTATGGAGCTTCACACCAGCAGGCATCGGGCATGTTTGTCGAGTGACTCACTGAACACCCATGGGCCTTGTCATCTTGAAGTGGTCAGCATCGCCTTGACTTTCCTGAGGAAGAGATGACCCAGGAACATAAATAACAAAGCTCTCAGTAAGCAGCAAGTGCTGGGTAAGCCTGGCCCTTCTAGCAGCGTCACCCGGCCATACACTGTGCCCCTGTGCTCACATGCAGCCAAGGAGAGCAAAATGCTAAGCCAGAAAACTGCATGAATTAAATTCCCAAGGGGAAAATGAGAGAGTCTTATTTCTTCTGATTAAACAATTTATGGATCAGGATAAGGAGAATTTCCTCTAAAAATCTTCAGCACAATCCTGCTTCACAATTGCTATAACCTCAAAACATAACAAGCACAGCCAACTGTGAGACACCCCTTTTTGTTCCTGAGTATTCACAGTTTGAAAGGTGAGGAGAGTGTCCGATTAAGGCCTGTGAAGAGGTTTCATCCCTGGGAGACATTCCCTCCCCTCCTCACCCAGGAGGAGCTGGGTGAGCTGGGAGCATCCATCACAAAGGATTCCACTCTGGTCAATGATGTCTAAACCTCACATCTCACCTCACCCACAGAGCCCCTGAGCCCTGAGCAAGTTAGACACATGGAGCAGTTTTAATTTCATGCACCACTTCCACACCTACTATGTGCCAGGTCATGAGTGGGCTCTTGTATATGTATTACCTCACCGAATCCTTCCAATGACCCTGTGAGCGGGTTATATCTGCTCCCATTTTCCTATGAGGAGACTGAGCCAGGAGTGGTAAAGTCCCAAGTCTCGGGACGTGCAGTGAGTCAGCGGTCTGCTCCATTCTAAAGGCTCCATGTGAGAGCATCCAACAACCAACAGTTGGGATAATGGTGGAAGGAACTGGGAATTCTGTTTGCATACATCTTAAGATGGCTTCTAGGATGTTGGGGCTGGGTGGGATCTTCTATAGTTGAGGATGCTGAGGCCCAGAGAGGGGGAAAGACATCTTCCTAGGCAGACAATGCAGCTTGCTCTCCTAGCCACACCAGGGTGCTGGTTCTGGCACTGGGAACCACAGCGGGCACAGGGCATCCTTGTTTTGCCATCCCTGCTCAGCTCTCTGCTGTGGGCAGGAGTCTGTGACTCTGTCTGCCAGGACCCCAGAAAGGATTATAACATACCAACCTCACCTTGCAGGTTGCCCTCCTTGCTTCCCACCACCCAAAGCCCAAGGTGAGACCAATTAATCTTGGTTTTCTCAAGAGTTTCCTGGTTTAAGAATTTGAAAGCCCCATATTCTGGGAATCCCCTGGGTCTGAGCAGAGTGGGATGGTAGCTCACTTAGAGGATCTCCAGCTTCTGTATAAACCTCCCACCTCCACTGCCTTTTGTGATCATGTGATTCAGTTTCCCGAGACACAGTATGCAGGGCTTACAGTCCTGACCAACACCCTTGAGAGGCCCTGCCCCAGTCAACGCTGAGAAAGAATTCCTGTTGTCCCTGTGGATTGTTCAACCCTGGCAACCCTGAGAGGGGGCAGCCCTCTGCCTCTAGCTCTGAAGGAGCATGGAGGGGCAGAAGGGGAGGAGACAGATGTGATGAAGATGGGAAGAAGCAGGGGATTACAAGTTAATGAAATCAAGACAAGGAGAAAAGAGAGCCAAGGGAGAAGAGAGAAAGGGGGAGAGGCAGCAATATGGGTCACATAAATAAGCGAATGGCCACTCGCCATGGCCAGCTGAGGTCCAGGGTTCAGTGACGCCACTGAGCAGAGTCAGATTTAGAGTTACACAGGGCTGTGGGATTACTTGGTTTAACACCCTCATTTTGTAGATTTTGAGAAAACTATAGCCTATAGGACTGGAAGGTAAGGGTCTCCAGAGCATAATCATGTCAAACTATTTTTTTTTTCCATACAGCCCAGAACTTTCATGGTATTTTGTGAGTGACAGGTTCTTAAATGTTCATTAATAAGGATGGTGACAGTAGTGATATTTATCTCTGGTAATCCAGTCCTCTTCAGCAGGTCTTTCTGAGTCACTGTCAAGACAAGGCTGGGTAATTATCTTGGAAATTTGAACAATATGGCCATGAGGGATGAGAAGGCGGCCCCAATCTCCTGGGAAGCAGAAGAAGGACTGGCCCCACACGTGGGTAGCTGCTGTGATGGGGTGATTGGAGGGCACCTTACTAAGCTCTCAACACCCCAACGTACCTCTCTTCTCCCAGCCTGAAATGATGCTACCCAGCTTGCCACTCCCACCACTGGGAATTCCCACCAGGGCAGATTTTAAAGAGGAGCTCTTTTTTATCCTGCACCCAAGTTTTCAAGGATTTCTGGATTAGCTCAAGAGCAGTACATGTGAGCTCCTCAGGCCAACTGCCCACCCCCATGGAGGATCCAGGGCACCTTACCCTCGGGCCTTGAGTCCACCATCCACACCACTGGCCATGCAAGTTATCGGGAAGGGGAAGAACGGTGATAGAAACAGGGAGAGGAAGGGGGAATAAGGGTGGGGGTGGTCTCTCTAGGAGAAGGGAATGAATGGGAGCAAGGGGAAGCGACTAAGGGGCTAAGGGAAAGGGTAGGGGACAGTCTAATTTATAGAGAGGCAAAAGCCACAGTGGGTGGCTCATAATCCCGGCTTCCTGAGGGTATTACTAACTATCCTCCCTTTCTCCACCCCAAAGAGGACTCCCTGGTCAAAGATGTCAACTGTCAAGATCTGACATGCCTTTTTGGTTGGAGGAGGTCCCCACTGTGAAAGCCTTTGTGGGAGTCAGGACCCGATGGGAGGGCTGAGGAGCCGGTATTGGGTGGCATGTTGGAAAGCTCTGAAACAGAGGACAGAGCCCTCGGGACAGGAGTCTGGAGGCTGACCTCCTGGCCCAGCTCCAACTAGAGCCAGCCTCCTTGAGGTCACAGGGGTAGCAGGGGCCTTGCCTGGGTCCCTGGGCCCCCAGCCTATGGGCCGCCCCTACCATAGAACATAGCTTCCTGCCCAGGGCTCTGAGAAGTGGTGTTATTCAGACTCCAGCTTTCTGTAGTCACATGAGGAGGGCAGGTGGGGAGAGCCCATTTTTTCATCCATCCCTCACCCCTGGAGTTTGGAGAAGGAAATGGCAACCCACTCCGGTGTTCTTGCCTGCAGAATCCCATGGACAGAGGAGCCTGGTGGGCCATGGTCCATGGGGTCGCAGAGAGTCAGGCACGACTGAAGCGACTAACCACGCAACCCTGGAGCTAACTCAGCATCAGGACTTGTGGCTCTGTTTTCTGCCCCCTTCTTCTCCCTGAAACCAGCCCCGTATGGAAGCTTTCTGGGTAAGGCAGCCCTGCCTTTGAGGGTCTCCTGTCTCCAGCAGGCAGAGTCTGCTCTCCCTTCATCTGCTGGCCAGGCATCATCTCCTGGCCAGCGGAATCTTCAGTTTCCATGCTGTGCACCTCTTGAGCCCCCATGATTACTGCAGGATGTCCCTGGGGCCTGGCCCAGTGGCGCCCGTGGCCCTGCCAGCCCTGGCTTTCTGCCCTGTCCCTGGAGTCCTCCATCTGCCCACAGCCTGCTGCATCCAGACCCCAGCTGGATCACAGTCTCTGGCCAACATCACGTGCATATCTCAGAGGGCCTGCACACCCCACTGACGTGGGTGCTCTGAAGCCCTTAGGACCAGGGATGAGGGTGACATACAAGACGAACCACCACAACTGGGCTTTGATTGGAAGCAAATTCCGCTTCACAAGCCATATTTAATGCTGAACAAGAGGTGGGGTGCAGAGACCGTCTCTGTGGATGCATTAGTGTGTAAACCCGAACACAAATGAAGCAGCCACAAAATTATAGATAGTGGCGGGGCCTGGGCATAAATGCAAGAAGCCAGCAACCACTGGGGGGCCTCCCGACCCTCCCCCTACTGAGAGGTGGTGTCGGTATACACTGTCCCCTCCCGGTTCCCAAGATCTTGAAGAGGGAGTCTTCGGGCTGGGGCCTGGGGAGAGAGGCAGGGCTCATCTACATGGTGACAGGGATGTCTTTCTCTTCACTATCTTACTATGCTGCAACTGGGAGGGGAGGAAGGAGCAGCTGCAGGGCATTTGATGTCTTGGGATTAAGATCCAGCTCCCCTCTGGCAAAATGCATGACCCGGAAAGGGTGGTCGGCCCCGTTGACTCACAGCTTCCCCTGTCAGTGAGCGAGCTGAACTAACTTCACGGTCGCTTCAAGGTTTGACGATGGCTGAGTCTATGACAAATAAAACAGCAATGGAAGAACCAGGTATTGGGCCCCGGATAAGTTGCTCTGTTTCTCTGGGCCTTAGTTCCTGTCTTTGCAAAATGAGGTGGGTGATGGTTCAGCTGAGGTGTGTCAACTTGTCTAGGCCCCAGCTTCCAGATATTTGTTCACACACCAGTCTAGATAGATCAGTCTAGGCAGTATTTTTTAGATGAGATTAACATTTACATCAGTAGATTCTGAGTAAAGCAGATGACCCTCCATAATAAGTGTGGGCCTCATCCAGTCAGTTCAAGACCCTAAGAGAAAAGAGACTGGGATCCCCAGGGGAGGAGGAAGTTCTGCCTTCAGACTTACTTCAGGCCTGAACTGCAAATCAGCTTTAACCTGGGTCTCCAGCCTGCGGGCCTGACCTGCAGATTTTGAACTTGCCAACTCTCACAATGACATGAGCCAATTCCTTGAAATAAACCTCCCCTTCTTGCTCTCTGTACACACACACACACACACACACACACACACACACACACTGTTGGCTCTGCTTCTCTGGAGAACTCTGACTAATGTGCGATATTTGGATAAGTTGGTGGTCCTCAAACATGAGTCCTGTGGGTACCAACCCACGTTACATCACTGCAGGATCTCTTAAAACCACCAGCGTCCAGATCCCAACCTCAGACCAGTTGAACCTGACTCTCCAAGGATGGGGCCTGGGCACTGGTGTTTTAAACTCCCCAGGGCCTCTCCGTATGCACAAGGCTGAGAACCACCGAAGAGTCACTTGGAAGCTTGTTAAAAATGCAGCTCCGCCTAGGACCTACAAATCAGAGCCTCTGGGGTGGGGTCTTGGCACCTTCAGATGGAAGGAGCACAGGGGTCAGCTGCTCTCCAAAATTTGTAATCTCTGGGCACGAATTGCCTCTCAGGGCCCTCCTGGCTTCAGCAAGCGACAACCCTGAGGCCTGCGTTTCGGGGCCGGAGCTCACAGGCCCTCTCAGGCGGAGGCTGAGGCCATCGCAGCGGGAGAGGCCAGCAGGGCACTGCGTTTGAGACGAGAAGCAGCTCTGCTTCCTGCCCTCCCCGCCCCCCGCAAGGGCACGCAGCACCCACTAGGAGCTCACCCAGCTCCCGGGGTGGGGACACACACAGTGTCCCGCCCACCTTTGATCCCCCGCCCCGGGCAGGGCCAGGTGCAGACGGGTGCTCACACACACCATTGTTGCCTCACTGGCTGAACAGATGGACACATTGTCTCCTCTGGGCTGGGCTCACCTGTCCCCGCGTTTCTGTGGGCGGCACGCCTCTCCCCATTCCCGTCCTCCCTGCTCCAACCTGAAAGGGCCCTGCCCTTCCTCGTCCCGTCAGCTCCCCACCATTCTCAGGGCCCCGCTGACACCCTCTCCCCCGAAAGGTCCTCCTGACTTCTCTGCCCACCCACAGTGCCTCTGACGGGATGACACGCGTGCCCTCCAGCTATCTCACCCACGTGCCCTCTGTCATCCCCAGACTGTGGAAAGGGGCCACCCCCCGGGTCTACCCTGAATAGGGCAGGCGGCTGTGAGAAGGCACGCTGAAGAAATCCCCGCCTTGCGGCCACGAGAGCAGGTCAGCAGGTCGGGACGCTCTGGCCTCTCACACCGCACCCCGCCCCCAACTCCCATCTGGGAGCCTCTGTTATCGGGGCGAGGCTTTGAGCCGTGCGTGCCTGGCTCTGTCCCTTCCAATTCCAGGACTCTTGACCAGAAGGCCTCCCCACCGCCCTGTGAGTGGAGCCAGAAAGGTGTTCACTGTCCCCAGGAGAAGCACAAATGAGCGGTAGGATTCCAGCCCAGGTGGGAGATTCGGCAAAAAACTGTGATAAAAGGCTCACGGGGTTAGTGGCTGGGCAATCACTTCAGGGGAGTCCGGTCTGGCCCCTGGTGGAGAAGAAGAGGGAAGGGATGTGTCAGGCTCTGGGTGAGGCTCCTGGGATTGCTGCCCCATTTCACAGGGGAGGCAACGGAGGCTCTCAGAGGTGACTTCACTTACCCAGGGCACCTGGCAGAGCCAGGACCCAAACCCAGGTCTGTAAGACTTCAAGGAGATGCCAAGGAGGCAGACACGGACTCACTGCTTCACCCACTCAACACACACATGTTAAGCAGGCATGATGTGCCAGGCATTAGGAGGCGTATAGCACTGAACCAAGGTCCACACTGAGTTTGGATTCTAGTGAGTGAGGAATGGCATACTTTTGGGCCCTGACATCCTAGAAAACAAGATTTGGTGCTGCCTGCTAGATTCTAGAATTAGCTCCACTAGGAGCTGGTATGACAAGCCCCTGGCTACAGAATGGTACCTGGCTTCCCGCTGTCAAAGTCACAAAGACACTGTCATTGGACGGCACCATCTGAGAAAAGAATTGGTGCTACCTTGCCAGTCAAAGTATAGAGGTGGCAGGAGGCAGAGGAGGAGCAAGGCTGTCCACGGTCTTAGTGGATGATGGCCAAGAACCCAGCAACGCTGGGAAGAGCCTGCCCCGTCCCAATGTGGGACCACACCTCTTTCCACGCAGTGTTCTCCTGGAGAAAAGAAACCCCCTGTCCTGAAGCAGCACCAATAAGTCAGGTCAGAGACTCCCCTTCAAGTCCTACTTTGCATCCCTACACCCCGTCACTCCCTTAAAAGTCTGCACCAGACTTGAAGCCCAGAGCAGCTACAAAGGGGGACAGGCACCTGTGCGTGATGGAGGGAGGGATGCAAACACGCCATCATGACAGTTTCTGGATAAGAAGATAGATACCAGGGACTGCCCCCCCACTCATCTTTCCTGATGTTTCTGTGCTGATTCTTTCCTTAGCTTCCTTCTGAGCCTGCATTATCCCCTTTCCCAGCACGCCTCACAGCCCAGCCTCGTGCACCAAAAATTCTCTTTAGAGTATACGCCAAGATCTCTGGTTCAGAAAACGTGCACATGCCATTTTGATTGCAACTGCTTCTTCCCAGCAGCTCCTTAAGGGCAGGGATCACGTCATACTCCTTTAATGCCTGCAGCACAGTGTCTGGTACATCGCAATGTACAAGCATGATAAATGAATGAAAATTTCATGAGAACTATGGATTCTAAGATATCACAAATGCAATAAAACACACTTTACACAAAAGCACTATACATACTGTTTAGCTGGTTCAGAAAGCCACTGCAGCTAACCCAGGTCCTTGTTATGAACATAAATGATGACCTAAGAGTCTCCGAAAAATTCCTGATTATCTGTAATTCAGAGTAAAGATGCATGGATGACTCAACGCCACCAAAATAAAACAAAAAACCCCACAACAACCCAACTCAAAAATGAGCCGAAGACTTGACTAGACAGTTCTCCAAAGATATTCAAATGACCAATAAGCACATGAAAAGATGATCAGTTCCACTAATCATTAGGGAAATTCAAATCAAAATCATAATGAGATACTACCTCACACTCATTTGGCTGGCTACAAGAAACAGAAAGGTGCTGGTGAGAATGTAGAGAAATAGGAACGCTTGTGCATTGCTGATTGGAATGCAAAATGTTGCAGCTGCTATGGAAAACAGTAAGGTGATTCCTCAAAAAATTAAACATAGAATTGCCATATGATCAACAATCCCACTTCTGGGTATATCCCCAAAAGAATTGAAAACAAGGACTCTGAGAGAGCTTTTTACAACCATGTTCATAGTAGCATTATTCACAATAGCCAAGAGGTGGAAACCACCCCAAATGCATCAACAGGTGACTGGATAAGTATAGCCACACAAAAACCATAAAAAGGAATGACGCTTTGAAACATGCTTCATCATGAATGAACCTTGAAAATATTACGTTAAGTGAAATAAGTCAGTCACAGAAAGACAAACATTGTATGATTTTGTCCCTATGACATACTTGAAATTGACAAATCCACAGAGACAGACAGCAAAATGGTGGCTGCCAGGGCCTGAGGGGTGGAGAATAAGGAACTATTGTTTAATGGCTATGGAGTTGCAGTTTGGGATGATAAAAAGAGGTTCTGGAGGTGAATAGCAGTAACGGCTGCACACAATCTATGCACTTGATGCACCTGAATAATACCCTTAAATGGTGAATTTCATGTTATATAAATTTTATAACGAATGAATGAGGGAAGCATGGATGCCCCTTGGAGACGGCCTGAGGTGTGAGGGAGGCATCTGATCTCTGGAATCAGTCACTATCTCTAGTCCCAGCTGTGTGTGGGACACTTTGCCTCTGTGAATTTCAAGTTCCTCATATGGCAACCTGCTCCAGGATTCTTGCCTGGAGAATTCCAGGGACAGAAGAGCCTGGCAGGCTATAGTCTACGGGGTCACAAAGAGTTGGACACAACTGAGTGACTAACACTTTTCATCTGTAAAATGGGTAGGAATACCCTAAACAGGGGAAAGGTACTTACGTTACAAAAGGGATCCAAGAATTAAATGTGAGCTGATACATGCAGCTTACAGGACAAGGAAGGGAAAGTTGCCTCTCCTTCCTCCCCAGCCAGTCCCTGGACAATCACTCCTGTTGACCAGGTTTGCCTTAGGTGCCCAACTCCAGCTCACCTTTCCCCAGGGATGCCCAGCCTTCCCACGTCCCACTCCTGAAGGTGGGCCACCAGCTTCCCACACTCGATTCATGGAGGAAGAGGGTGAGCTGGCCAGGCCTTATTAGTGCCTCCTCAAGGCGCTTGCAACTAGCAAACAAGCAAAGACCGAAATGGGAAAGGTAGAATTTCACTCTCCGTGGGAAGTTTGTGGCAGAGGTATTTTTAGGATGGGAGAAGGAGGGAGGTATTTTTAGGATGGGGTACTCTTCCCATTACTCCTCAAATCCCACTTCACCAGTATCCACCTCCTCTTGGTGGGGAAGAGTGGATGGGGCGGGCGGGGGGGGGGGGCCTAACTACCTCGGTTGGGAGCTGAGGCAGAGCCCCTTCTGCAGAGTAGTCGGTCACCCTACGGTTCGCCCTGGGGCTGGGACCCTAGGTGTGTGACCCCGGCCAGGTCCTGCCAGCCTCCTCCCTTTGGCAAATGGAGCATGGGGTTCCCTTCCCCCTGCCGGCCACATCCTCACTCTCCCTTCAGGATGACCTGAAAGGGAAGTTTATAAGAGGAAAAGGAATGAAAAGGATCCATTTAACAGCGCACAGTGGGCGGGGGAGCTTCCTGACAGGAAACGCTGTGGAAACCGGGCCCGTCTGGCCATGAAACTGGTTTGGCTCAGAATCGGCCAGAGTGGACAGGAGACCTCGGGCAGCTGCACGTCACAATTAAACTGGACTCGTCCAAGTTCACGCTCTTTCTTGTCCCCTCTAAAGCGAACAGACACTATAATAATGTGCACACCACAGGGGGAGAAAGGTACCACTTTTTTAAATCCAGGGAAAAAAAAAACCCACCCTAAGGGGGGAAAAAAAAACCAACCCTAATTTAGGTCGAAGAGACATAAAGGACTACTGCTTCAGAGAAGGAAATCAGCAGCAGATGTAGGCAGCTGAGCAGAGCCAGGCTGAGCAGGGCCCCTGCCACCGGGCCACCAGCCTGAGTCACCAGGGTGGGGAGGGCGGGCGGGCAGGCGGGGCGATGGGCAAGGGGTGTTTATCTTTATTCTTGGGCTGGGGTGTGGGGTGCCAGAAACAATGGGAACAGAAGAGTCCCTGAGGCTGGGACAGGCGCGGAGTTGCAGGCAGGAACAGACAGGCTCCCAGCGGGCTGCTCTTCTGGGCCAGAGAATTCACACAGGCCCTGAACCTGAACAGGGAGAAGGCCTCTCCTCCCCGTTCCCCACCCAACGAGACCTTGCAATTCCCTGTTCGCAGGGCTAAGTCTGGCTGTGGCTGGCCAGCTGGTCTCCGCCCCTGCTTCCCCACCCAACTGTCTTTAAGAGCCCAGCCCGGCCATCCTGCTGCTGGCGTGGGTGGCTCAGCTCTGGCCCAGCCTCCTGCTCTGCTCAGCACCTTGTCCTTGGATCGTGTTCCATCTCCTCTCCTAGCAGTTCCCTTCTTTCCCTTCGCTTGAATTCATTTCCTGCAGTTGCCAAGGGAAATGTGAGCTCTGGGGATGAAGGCCTGGCCCCTGCATCTTAGGACCCCAGCTCAGCCTGCAGTGAGCAGCCAGGCATCACTGCCCCTGGAATGTGGGCTCTCAGGGACAGGGATGGTCCCTATCTTGGTGGCCCTCAAGGAGTGGGCCAGCTCAGCGACTGCCTGTCAAATGAAAGGATGAGTACCAGGGGGCGTCCAGAGAGCCGCCCAGGAGAGCATGGGGTTTAGAACATCCCCGCACCCTGAGTGGATAAGCACCCACCCTTGTATAAAGAGGATGGTTTGCAGGAGACCCTGAGGTCAAGTAAAGACAGAACTTGGTCTGCAACACGGCGACCCGATTCTCCCAGCCCCCCAAACCTCCCCGTGATACAATGAAGAGGGGCTGGAGAGCCTGCCCTTAAAGATGCTCCCCTGGTGCAATGCAGAAAACAGAATCAAAGCATCTCTTAGCAGGAGGGCCTCAGAACTCTGCAGCCCGGGAAGCAGAGTTGGGAAATGGTACCGTCAAGGACATCTGCTTGTCAAAGGAATTGGGACCCCGGTCTCCTGCTGTTTCAAGTCCTTCCCATTGGATGAGGTTTTTGTGGTGAGTCACATAGTTATTAACATACTGGCCCCCTGTTTTTTTTAATTCTCAAATTTTCCTTGACCCTTAGATCCCGCTAGTTAATTAAACTCACATCTTTGCCAGCATCAAAATAGGTCATCTCTCAGAGTGCAGAGGGAAGAGGGAGAAGAGAAAAGAGGTGTTTTGCAGTGTTCCAGCATTCAAGTCTCTGCACTTTATCTCAGGCATTGCTTCTCCCACCCACAGTGCTACAGGCATCATCGCTAAGAAACACATGTCCGAGCCTCATCAGTGTGAGTGCCGCCATGGTTTACATCAGTACCCAGCTCACACAACAGACTCTTGCTTTCTACCCAGTCATTCTACCTACCTCTTCCCACTCCAATGTCCACCTGGTTCTTTGAGTGAAAAGGGACATAAAAGGGACCCTCCACTTAGCTGCAGCTCCTTGCATTCTTGTCTGGCACTGTGGAGGGGCTGCTAGCTCGGTGCCTGGACAAGAAGACAGAAGCAAGGTCAAAGTGGCAATAGCTAGCCCAAGGGGAGCAGGCACGAGCTTGAACCTCCAGGGACCTATTTGGGGCCTGGGGTTCCAGGAAGCCCAGTAGCAACCTTCCTTCCTCTACTGCGGGCTTGGCCAGGGTCAGTGAGCATCGCGCAGTTCTGAGTTGATTTTTCTACACTCCCAGTTCCTCACTCCCAGGATGTGATCTAGGGGCTTCACCTGTAGCTTCTGAGAGAGTGAGAATCCCAGGCCTGCTTCCAGTTCTTCTGGAGGAAGGGTAGGTGGATAAATCCCTTGGGCTTTTTTTCCCCAGTGTCGGTTTTCTCCTCCCTGCATCTGAATGGGAGAGTGTTCGGGTTAAACGGAGGTGCCTAGAGCGGCCCCACCTGCTGGGCTGGCTAATCCCCCAGCACCTGCAGAAATCGGAAACACGGGACCCCAGCTGTCCTCGGCAGACTGAACACATAATCCATCTACGTGTACTTAAGACAGCGCCTGGCACTAGAGCTCGGTGCGAAGGGAGGAGCTGCTCTCTGTCCTCTCCTCCTTCCTCCCCAGGGCAGGTTCAGGCAAATCCAGCAGATGCCCACTGAGCCCCTTCGATGCCACTGGCAGTCCCTGGGCCTGCTGCTACAGGAATGGGAGGCAAATGCGTGGTCCTCCGGAGGGCCTAGGGGTCAGGACACCCCTGAGTGGGCTGCTTCTGTGTCACAGTACTTCGTGGAGGTCATCTGCTCCCATGACCTGACTTAATTTTCACAATTCTGTGATGTAAACAAGTCCTAATTTCCTTATGAGAAGACTGAGGTTCCAAGAATGAATGAAGGAATTGACAGTTTGGTAGCAGTTTCCTTGCACTCAGCCATAGAGATCGATGTGGTAGGGGCCTGGGGAAGAAAAGCAGACAGAGGCGATGCCCTCAGAAGAGGGCAGGTGCAGGCGGGCATTTCCCCCGGGGACGGGCCACCAGCAGCCTTTCTCTATCCGAGACACTAACCCCAGATGCTCCCTGCTTTCCAAGCACCGCCTGGCCACTGAGAGCATGGCTGAGGCTCAGGAGATACTGGTTGTCCAAGTGGCTGATTTCCCAAGTGGAACAGACAAAAGAACCCCAGGGTCAGGTGAGGGCTCTGGGCTTGGCAGGAGCCTAGTTCAAGCTGTTGATGGACTTGCGTCCTCACGGATCCACTAAGCCCTTGAGATGGCGACTCGCACAATGTGATGGCTCCACGGGGTACCCCCTGGACCTGCAGGTCAGAGCCAGGGGTCCCATAATGCACTGCTCCACTGAGGACTCACAGGAGCCCAGGGGCACGGAGTCTCTACAACCTCCTTGGCCCCACCCTCCAGCCCTGACCACACTCACTTTTTCCATTAGCCTAAATAAATCAAGGAGGAAAAACTGAAACTGTCGCTCAGTCGTGTCCAACTCTTTATGACCCCAAGAGCTGTAGCCTGCCAGGCTCCACTATCCATGGAATTTCCCAGGCAAGAATACCGGGGTGGGTTGCTGTTTACTTCTCCAGGGGATCTTCCTGACCTAGGGATGAACCGGGGTCACCTGCATTGCAGGCAGATTCTTTACCTTGATTCTAAATCAAGGAGGAAGCTTCAGCGAAATACTCACCTGGCTAAGTACCTCTCCTTAGCATCCTACGTGTGTGTGTGTGTGTGCGTGTGTGTCTGATTGCCTCTAACCAAGAGAGCACCCAAGGTCCTTCCTAGCAAAGGCAATGGAAACAGAATGGAAAGAAATTTATGTATATATTATTTAGGGGAAAAAGTGAAAAAAATTTCCTCCTCTTTTTTTTTTTTTCTAATTTATAAAGGCTCATTCCTAAAAAATATTAGAAAAATAAAGTCACTGTCTATCTGGCTATTTGGGGTCTGCCCTATTCACACCTTGTGATATCTATATTTCTTACACATACAGGTGTTTTAAAAATGGGAATATATACTATAAAGTGCCTTGTAATCTGCCTTTTTTTCACTTAACAATATTTATACACTTCCCCCCATACTGCCCCCATTGCCTTTACTAGAAAGGAGTTTAGCTGGTCTCTTAGTCACAGGTTGTCACATATACCTTGAGTGTTTAAAGCCAGGTTAGTACTTCATTAAAATCTTCCCCTTGATTTAATTTGACTAATTGAAAAAAATATTGGAAAGAAAAAAAAAAAGAGAGAGTCTGTGGATGCACACTGGCAGCTACTTTGAAAAATTTTGTTCCAGAACAAATGTTTGAAGAATTCTCCCTCTGTCCTCTGGGATTCAAGCACCCAGCCCCTCTGAGTGGGAGGAACTGCTTGACACATGAACACTCCTACGAAGAATTGGGGAGCGGGTGGGTGCAAATCCTTGGCCCTCCAGGACTCCTTGAGGTCTGTGTCCTGCCCACCGGGGACCCACTGCTAAAGGCTGTGTTCCCAAAACTCAGAATTAAAGGAGAAACTGATAATTATCCAGTCAGTTGAGATAAAGTAGATGGTCACACTTGAGGCCCACCTGGAGGTAAATGTTTTGGCCCTGAACTATTTAGTGTGGCTGAATTAACTGGGTAACCATCAGGGCTGCCCACCTGCAGAGTGTCATCCTCCCACAGCTGAGCAGGGCACACACAAATCCAAAGTTAAAAGTTGAAAACGTTCCCAAGTGCTCTGAAGCATCCCAGAGCCCTTCTGGACCTGTGCCCAAGAGCATTTTAGCACAGGAAATCTGTTCCCAATACCCCTCTCTTAGTGGGGGTGACAATTAGGAGAAGGAGGTGGGTGGCACTTCAAAGCATCCTACTTGTGACTCTGATATGGCCCCTCCCAATCCTCCCCAAGCCCCCTACCTCCACTGAGGGTCCCTGCGATAAACACCCCAAACTGGGGAATGAGGAAGGACGTGGGGGGCACACCCACAGACCCAGTGAACCTGAGCCTGGTATGGGGCCTGGCGTGGAGCAGCTGCTTGAGACAAGTCATTGAATGAATGAATGAACAAGCCGAGAAGTGGGGTGAGAAAGTACGGTAGGGCGTATGTACAGGATGCCAGAGAGTTCAGCTGCGTCAGCATCAAAGGCCTGTGTGAAGGTGGTGGGTGATAAGCACCTGCAGGTACAAGAACTGTGACAGCAAGGACCCCATTTACCGAGCACCCGTGAGCGCCCAGGCCCTGGATCACACTCTGCGTCCGCCATTCTCCCTGACGGAGTTGGGCCTTACCATTGCCACCTCCCAGCTGGGAGGACCAGCACTCAGGCCCTACCCGATGCCCTGCTACCTCTCCCGGGGTGTCCACAGAAGCTTGGCAGATTCACCACAAGATGCTTTCCATCCCTGACCGTCTCCAGCTCCCACGGCAGATCCAGCTTGAACTGAAGCTGATCCACCCAAGCTGATCCACCCAGAGTCAGAGTGTGCCAGGTCCCATCTGGGCACTCGGCAGCCAAGCATCTGTGGTTTGCAGGAGCAAGCTGCCCGCCAAACATGACTCTTCCTAAGGTGGATGGAGTTGAAGGCCACAAGCTGGACCCTCAAATGGTTCCCTCAGGCTTGGAGATGATGGGAGATTTGGGTGCAGCTGGATTTTGTCACTAAGACGGCCCTCGGGCTCATCTCCCAAGATTCCCATATCTCTTCTTTCATCTGTTCATTCATTCACTAACAAATAATTATTAAGCACCTACAAAGTACCAGGTTTTGCATTAAGAAAGGAGTTCTAAAAAGAGAGAGCATTCTACAGGGCCTGTGTCTCTAGCATCTCTGAGATGAGAATGAAGTCCCATGGGGGCCTATGCCACAGGTGCCTGCACAAAGGCAGGAAAGTGGGTCTTTCCACCTCTGCAGAGAGCCTAGTGGGACCCCTAGCAGGGTGCCCTCGGAGTAGGCAGGACCCCCTCCACCTTGCATCTGTCCCCTGGCCCACACTCCACAGGGGGCAGCAGGCCAGCCATGCAGGACAGGGCAGCAGGCCCCTGCACGGGGACAGTGAGTCAGCAGGTATACACAGGAGCAGTCATGCCACCCTCCAGGGCACGCAGAGGGCTGTGGTGAGCACAGACCCAGACCCGCCGAAAGCTCAGCTGCAAGAAACCCAGAGTGGCAGAAAGAACCGGAGAAATGCTATTGCTTATTACTTCCACGGTGACCCTACTGTATACCCAGGGAGTATGAAATAAGAGATAGGCTGTCCTTGCTATGGATATTAGGAATTATAGAGGAGTTTTTGTTTTTAATTGAGTTAAAAGTCATATAACGGAAAATTAACCATTTAAAGTAAACATTCAGCGGCATGTAGTTCATTCACAATATTATGCAACTACCACCTCCATCTATTTCAAAAACCCATCCTCACCCTAAAAGGAAACCTCATAACCATTTTGCAATTAAGCCCTGCCTCCCTGCCCCTGCCAGCTCCTGGCAACCACCAATCTGCTTGTGTCTCTATGGATTTACTCATTCTGAATATTTCATATAGCTAGACTCATATGTGACCTGTTGCGTCTGGGTTCTTTTACTTGGCATAATGTGTCCAGTTTGCCTGACTTGTAGTATGTACTAGCAATTCCTGCCTTTTGATAGCTGAATGATATTCTACTGTATGGATATAGTGCGATTTGTTTATTCATTTAATTTTTGATGGATTTTTGCTGTTTCAACTTTTTGGCTATTGTGAATAGGGCAATATGAAATGGGTGTTCATTCAACAAGCATTTATTTGAATCTGTTTTCAGTTCTTTTGGGTCTATTCTCAGGAGTGGAATTGCTAGGGGAATTAAATTTTTAGAGCTGGAATGAACTTAAAGGTCAGTTATTCCAATTTTATAGGTGGGGAAGCTGATACCTGAGTAGATTATCTGCCCTGTTGGGGGTCACACCGTGTCAGGATGTGAAGGGTGGCTGAAAGCCAACATGCCAAGGGCTCTCTAAGGTCATCACATATAAGTCAAGACTCATCGCCTGTTGTGGGTTCCATGTTGTGGGCGTTCCGTGGCATCCAGCACAGAGTCTCTTGCGTGTTGATAAGGCACCGGTATTTGCGAAGTGAACATTTCACAACGAATGGAAGAAAACATTTCCAACCAGCTTCTAAAAGCTTTACCTTTTACCCATTCTGAAAAGGAGCGTGCCCATTATCCCATCTTGGAGGTTCAAAGCATCTTGGGGAACAACTCTACAAGGGTCAGAATAAATGTGTCCTTGCAGGAGATGAGCGCCACCGTAGAGGGATCGGGGGGTGCCTGTCACCCCATTTCCTAACGTTTTCACTCCCTGACTACTTCAGCTTCTCCTCAACACCTCACGCAGTAGGGTGGATGATGCTGGCTGGGCCTTACTGAACCACAGTGGCCCAAGGAGATGGCAGGTGGCCCACCCTGGGCCAGACTCTCAGGGCCCACAGGCCCAGTAGAATGTGCTTGCACTGGGAGGAGGTGGTACGCTTGCGCCTGCCTGATTGTCTAGCGATACTACTGGGTTCTCATGGTACTAAGTGGTTCCATCTTGCGGGTCATGATGAGGCCCCGAGGACTTCTGCCTGGGGTCTGTGGTTCTGCTTCCAAGGAGATGGAGCAAAGGAACCTCTGCTGGCAAGAAAGTCTGGTCTGTGGGCAGCAGAGAGTGCCCAGCAGTTGTAGGGCTCAGGCAAGCTCTTCGCCCATCTTTCTTCCACCTCTAGGACCAATGAAGCTGTGGTCAGCCGCACCATGAAGCTATCCTGCTCCTCCCCAAACAGGGAGCTGTCGCCACACAGGTGCAAGGCCCACTGCCATTCCAGTGGGTTCTCTGGAAGCACATGGTGTGGAGGTGACATCTCAGTGTCTCCACTGGCTACAAGGTGAGAGCCCCAGATCAGATCAGCCCTCTGTGGAGCACAAGGGCTTCTGGGTCAGTGTGCTGGCAGCCTAGACGATTCAGGCACTCTGGGCCCCCTGCCCTGCATCCAGCACCCAGTAGCTCTAGTCCTAGGCACAGATGTGTGACTTTCAGGTGTCTGAGTGTCCCTTAAGTCATCAGCGCTGCCAGTAAATGAGCAGCTGGGGATTCGCCTCATCCTTCCACGGAGGACACCTCTTTACAGCCTTCGATAGACCCCAGTGACAGTCCACACACTTCAGGTACTGACGTGCATGAGGAAGTGAAGGGGGCCATCAACAGGGCTCAGATTAACACAGATGAAAGGAAGGAGCAAGGGCTTGAAAGTTATAATTCCCAGGTCTCTTTCCGCTCCTCATTCTATCCCTTCCTGGCCTTGGCAAGTGATTTATGCTTGCGGGCCTCAGCTTCTGCATCTGGAAGGGGAGGAACGGCCTCCGCACCATCCCTCGAAGCTCTGCAGTAATCTCCATACACGAGCATACCTGGACGTTCGTTGGAGGTGTGACAGCAGGCTGTGGCTGACGCAGCACCATGGGACATGGACAGAGCTGTTCTGATACGCAAGTGGATATGGGCTCTGCTGGTCCCTATCTTGGTTGCACACACAGCTACAGAGTCCATGAGGCCAGAGCAACTTCAGAGCCCACGTTCCCCCCACCATCCTCTTTGCCTCTGCCACTCCTGGGAGCCTGGGCACGCTCATGAGTTCCTTCCTGCCTCTTCCCCTATTTGGAATCTGTGCATTCTTTAAGGCACGCATCCTCTGTTTAGCCTTTCAACAAGCATTACTGCAGTCTTCTCCTGGGAGCCAGATCCCAAGCAGATATCCATCTGTCCCTGGAGGAGCCACAGCTGAGAGGACCAGGCAGCCTCATGTACAGATAAACAAGCTCTCTCAAGGGTAATATTTGAGGATTAAGATGTGTAACAGTAATAGTGGGGCAGCAGAAAAGAGGGGTTCAATGGACTTCCCTGGTGGTCCAGTGGTTAAGCATCCGCCTGCCAATGCAGGGACATGGGTTCGATTCCTGGTCTCAAAAGATCCTGCATGTTGCAGTACAACTAAGCCCGGGGAACCACAACCACCGGGCCTGCGCTCTTGAGCTCGTGTGCCACAGCTGCTCAGCCTGCGAGCCGCAACGACAGAAGCCCACCCTCTAGAGCCTGTGTTCCACCAGAGACGCCTTCGCAAAGAGAAGCCTGCACACTGCGAAGAAGAGGAGTCCCCATTCGTGGCAACTAGAGAAAGCCTGTGCACAGCAACAAAGAGCCAGCACAGCCAGAAACAAACAAACAAATAAGAAGGAGGGGTCAAGCCTGCTGGGTGGGGTTTGAAGGACTGAAACCACCTGCGAAGAAGTGGCCCTTGAATGATCAGCAGACATAAGAGATCTGGTTTGATCCCTGGGTTGGGATGATCCCCTGGAGGAGGGCATGGTAACCTACTCTAGTATTCTTGCCTGGAGAATCCCATGGACAGAGGAGCCTGGGGGGCTACAGTCCCTGGGATCGCAAAGAGTCGGACACGACTGAAGTGACTTAGCACGCATGCATGCAGACATGTGCGCAGAAGGTTCTCTGCCTGAACTGTCCTGCGTGGAAGCTACCAGCCACATGTGGCTACTGAGCCCTGGAAACTCAGTGAGTCCAATGAAAATTAACTGTGTGTGTAAAATATACACCAGATTTTGAAGACTTAGTACAAAAACAGAGTAAAATAGAGAATAAATAATAAATAATTTTTATATGAATTACATGTTGAATGATAATATTTTGAATACACTGAGTTAAATAAAATATGTCACCAAGATTAATGTCATCTATTTCTTCTTTTTTTAATGTGACCACTACTCTGTATACTAGAGAAGAAAACTGGTCCTTCACCCTTTGAGCATCACAAAGGTTTGGGCTCTGAGGCATTCTGAGTGAATTGAAATGAAAACAGTCTCCACAGGCATTTGTTTTCTATATAATTATTTGCCATCCCCTTGTACCACCTGCTTGGAGACGATTCCAACACACCGAGCCTTTAAACAGGTCAACAGAGTGAGATAGTTGGGGTAAGAGGTGGGGTCTGACCCACCATTATTCTTTGCAAGTGAGACTAAGGGTAAAAATCTTTCACAATGGCCTCTGAGTATGATCAAATTGTTAGGCTGGAATTTTCTCAACCCATCTACATTCCTAGCAATCACGTTCATTATCTATAGGGACCCAAGATGGAAGGAGCTGTCACTCAGGCCCTAAGCAGAGGAGCAGCAAGCTCAAAGAAATGCTAGAATCTGGCTAAGAAAGGAGGGGATGTGTGCAGTGTCTCAGCTCTTCACCTTCCTTCTGGGCTGTTTGCTTGTGGAGAGGTATTAATTAGGGGAGTTGAGTACCATGACCAGACATGCGGAAAAAAGAGAAAATATAGGCAAACAGCATACTGTGTGTCCCTTCCATGGGCTAGACATGGGTTTTACACAACCTCACTTTCCTCACCTGCTGGGTGGGTACAGACCCATTTTATAGATGAGAAAACTGAGGCTCAGAGGATTAAGTGGCTTGCCCAGGTACTAGTGCAGGTTGCTTCTGACTGCCCCTGACAAAAATGATTTGATACATGAAACTGTGGAGGATTAGGCCTGGCCTAGAAATCAGGCCATATGTTCTGGATTCAAATTTCAGGAGCTGATTTTGGACAAGTGGCTTTCTTTCCCTGAAACTCAGTTTTCTTGGGGGGAAAAAAAAAGGTAAGTATTTATGGACAAAACCACTGTTTCTTTAACTTTTTTCAACTATAACCGATTATAATATTTTGTTTTCCATGACCAGAATCAAAATCTGTGTGTATGTAAAACTGAAAGAAACGTTTGATCGAGCAATATTTAAATATGACACACATTAACATTTTCTAATCTGTTATATACATATATATTTAAGCTGATGTATTATGACCCACTAGACTGATCAAATGACCCATAATAAGCTGCCACTTATGATCTGAAAACAGTGCTCCAAATGATTGATTTCCAAGCTTCTCTCCAGAACTAATATCCTGAGGGTCTGTTGTTGCGGCCAAACAACAAAAAGTCTGTAAGTACCTCTTGGTCTGGGACCAGCTTTCCCCCACCCTTTGCATTCTACCTGCCCTGTCCCTCCTCAGAGAACCAGATCCAGAGAACATTATTTCTCCACTGGCGTCAGAGAGCAGAAGAGAGAAGCCTGTTATAAGAACACTGCCTCCCACCCATCAAGAGGGCCCCATCTCTGCAGGCTGTTTGCCAGGACATGGAAATCTCTCCACTAGAACAGAATGCTTCTCTGTAATAGAATTTGTTGTAATGGGGCTTTACCATCCAGTCTCGCAGCAAAATACGTTTCAGAGCCTTGGAAAAGATGAACTTGAAGAAGTCCCCCTGATTGTAAACCGTGCCAGTGAAAGGAAACCCCACTGTCCCTTTTGATGACAAGACTATAAAGAGCCTTATTTCAGCATCCCCTCTGAGGAGCTCATTTTCCCTCTTAGCTTGTCCCTGAAGAAATGAAGGCCTCATCCTGGGGTGAGGGAGCTGGTGTGCTCTAACCTCACACAGTGAATGGGGAGTCGTGGCACTCAGACGCAGCTAGGCTGACTGCTAGGATTGTCGCAGCAAAAACCTCTCCCCTCCCTCACTTCCTGCCAAGCGCCTGTGCAAGGTCTCTCAGTCCAGTCCAGTCGCTCAGTCGTGTCCAGCTTTTTGCGACCCCATGGACTGCAGCATGCCAGGCTTCCCTGCCCGTCACCAACTCCTGGAGTGTACTCAAACTCATGTCCATTGAGTTGGTGATGCCATCCAGCCATCTCATCCTTTGTTGTCCCCTTCTCCTCATGCCTTCAATCTTTCCCAACCTGATGGTCTTTTCCAGTGAGTCAGTTCTTCACATCAGGTGGCCAAAGTATTGGAATTTCGGCTTCAGCATCAAGTCCTTCCAAAGAATATTTCAGACTGATCTCCTTTAGGATGGACTGGTTGGATCTCCTTGCAGTCCAAGGGACTCTCAAGAGTCTTCTCCAACACCACAGTTCAGAAGCATCAGCTCTTTGGTGCTCAGCTTTCTTCATGGTCCAACTCTCACACCCATACATGACCACTGGAAAACCCACAGCTCTGACTACATGGACCTTTGTTGGCAAAGTAACGTCTCTGCTCTGCAAGGTCTCTACACCTGAGCATTCCAGAAACTTCTGTGAGTATGAGGTCTCCTCTGCGTCCAGGTTCCTTGCCTCTTACCCCGGGTGGATGCCCCAGTGTGCTCCAGTGTGGCACTGAGAAGGCAAATGGGGGGGCCTGGGCCCACAGCCCCAGAGCAGCTAAGGAGGGGCGTGAATGGTGCTGGGGGCAGGCCCAGCTTCTAGAAGGCGAAGGGAGGGGCTGGCAGCTGGGAGCAGAGCTCAGGGGCGAATAGTGCACGAAGTCCTGTCACAGCAGGCCACCCCCCCTCACGCTGGGTTTTTAACGACGCTCACAATGCCTTGAGTGGGCATGCGCCTGTGTTTCACGTCACCATTTCTTTTATTTCATTGGTCAAATTAGGAGCGGTTCTAGCTTCAGCTTTGGGGTAATGCCTACAAGTGGTGGCTCTTGGGGTCCTGGCCAGCCTTCCCTTACCGTTCCTGGGCCCTCTGGGCTGACTCCGCAGTGGGCCATGAACCATGGTCAGGTGAATTGCTCGGCGCCCCCAAACTCTATCCGCAGCCCCAGGCCTCAAGGCTCATACTTACACAGACTCCGATACAACGTGGTCAGGATGGGCTTCCAGGACCTGGAAAGCCTACAGTCCGCAGCATCCAGCAGCAAATGGGCAGAAGAGGGGGCTGCTGGTGCGGGGTATGGTATCTGGGAGTCAGGGAGGGCCTCTGTCACTGTCACTTCTCTGCCTTCCCTCTAAGTCTCCTTGGCCGGCTGATGCCCATAATTCCACAGCCAGGTTCCCTTGGGGCAAGACAAACCTGGGCTTTCTTGTCGTTGCTTAGTTGCCCGGTCGTGTCAGAGTCTTTTGCGACCCCATGGATTGAGATTTTCCAGGCAAGAGTACTGGAGTGGGTTGCCATTTCCTTTCCCCAGGGGGTTCTTACCTACCCAGGGATTGAATTGCAGGTGGATTCTTTACCGCTGAGTCTCTGGAGAAACCCATTAAAATGCCCATATCTGGGTGTCTATACAATCTTACAGCAATTTCCATCTTAGAATGAATGAGTTCACTCAAGTCAACTCAGCTGAACACCAGGACCTACGTGTGTCTGGGCCTTTCCTGGGCCTTATGGGGCAAGAAAAGGCAAGATGACATAGTGGAAGGGGCTGCAGTCTAGTTCACAGGCTCTGCTGACAGCAGTCTTTGAAGGAGAGCTGGGAGTGCGCTGGGGAAAGGAGACAGAGAGGCGGGGAGAGGAGGGACCCAGTTTCCCACCAGGTACATTTAACCTTGTGAGGTAAGCCCGAGGGGGTGCACTACCCACCCCCACCCCCAGTGAGATGTTCCCCACGAAAGAGGTTCGTCCTGGGGAATGTTAGACACAAATTGCACTGCCTGAACCAATGTGAACTGACAAGGATAGAAGATACAAAAACGCAGCCTTTGGATCAGGGTTAGGAGTCCTGCCCTGCAGTCTAATCGCTGTGACTCTAAGTGACTTAGCCTCTTTGTGCCTCAGTTTTCTCATCTGTCAAGTGAGGAGAATAATAATATTATTATTGTGAGGATTAACAGAGTTCATTAAGTGTTCAAAAGACATTACCTGTTAATAGCATCCAAAAGATCTCCTCGGGGGAAACTGAGTGTCGATCATCCACAGCTGGACTCAGGGCTCATTGTGAGAAACGGGGGCACAGAGAGACTCTGGGGCCCCTTAGGAGTGTCTGGCATCATAGAGACCTCTCCCTCCCCAGCCAGCTTTGCCTGGGGGCAGTGACTCTGGCCCTGGCAGGAGGCACCTGAAAGGCTCCGTCTCCTTCTCCAGACCCTTGCTGCTGCCCTGACCGTGCCTGGCCCATCTTGGCCAGGGGTTGTCAGAGGCCAGAGAACCCCTGGTTACTCCAGGGCAGGGCAGGCAGCAGGGTCCTCACTCTCACTGCAGTAGTCTACTCTGAACATTGCTGGCTGGAGAAAAACCAGGATAGTATCTATTTCTTGCTCAGTCATCTTCAATGAGTGAGCAGTACTTAGCGCTAAGTACTTAGTATTAGTACTTCACCTATGGCACAGAGGACAATTCCTCAACCTGGCATTCATGTTGCCGCCACCCTCTTCCTGGGATTTCCTTTTTCTCACTGCTATTCATCTGTAATAACCACAGTGAGCCCTCTCTGAGCTCTTAGTTTGTGCCCTGAATGCTCCAAGGGCTCCATATGTAATATCTCATTTAACCTTCACAACAAGTTTCTGGGGTAGATACTACTTTAGCCTCATTTTATAATAGAATACTGAAGCACAGACAGATTAAGAAGCATACTCAAGGTGACCCCGCTAATCGATGGCGGAGTTAGGACTGAATCCCAGAAGCCAGGCTGCAGAGTCTGTCTCCCATCTATAGTCCCCGAGGACCACCCTGGCCTCCTAGCAATCTAGGCCACTTTCTGTTCCCTCAACACACCGGGCGGGTCCCGCTGCTCACATCAGCTCTCCTGGGTGCTCTCCCACTCTTGTTGCCTCCAGAGTTGTGTCCTCAGCCACACAGGAGCCCCTGCGACAGGGTCCACATGGAACCAGCGGCGAGTCCCCTACTGCTCGGCAGGAATCATCTTTCTCTCTCTGCATCATTCACCTGCCTTATTGGATTCTGAGGGCCCATCTGTGGAACTCTTCATCCTGCCTGGGCAGCACCAGAACTATCTGCTAGGTGAGTGAATATATGATGAGCAACAGGTTTTAAACTTTACAAACACGTCCCATCTTATTTAATACTCAAGACCCTGTGTTGGAGTGGATATTGCTATCCCAGTTGTGCAAATGATAATAAGTACCATTTGTTAAGTTCTGTGAGTGTAGACAGTGAAAGTGCTGGTCATGTCCGACTCTTTGTGACCCCATGGACTATAGCCCCGAGAGGTTCCTCTGTCCATGGAATTCTCCAAGCAAGAATACTGGAGCGGGTAGCCATTCCCTTCTCCAGGGGCTCTTCGTGACTCAGGGATTGAATCCGTGTCTCCTGCATTGCAGGCAGATTATCTATCATGGGACCCATCAGGGGAGCCCTGTGCTAATGAGTTAATATATATTTCTTCAAAAACTCTTTCCAGCTATTCTGAGAAGCAACTATAATGTTCCCCATTTTCCAGATGAGAACTCTGAGGTCAGAAATGCTCAGTGACCTACCAGAATCATGCTTGGAGCCAACCCTAAGTCTCCCAGAACTGACTTAAACTCCTTTTCCGGCTATATTTGCATTTTAAATTGGCTATGTTCTTATTCTTGCTATACGCCCACTTCTCTGATTTGCACTCAGAACTGTGCGACCCCTCTGACAGCTGGGCTGAGGGGATTCACCCCCTCACCTCCATCCCTCGCTCTGGGAGCTGCTCAGTGGTTGGTACCTGGTGTTGCTAATTCAGGACCAGTGACTGATGGACCTCAAAGGACTCCAGATTAGTCTCCTTAATGAACTGCTTTTGCCCTTTTCTCCTATTTAACTTCATTCTTTTCTTTCTATTCTTTAAAACTACCATTTTCTTTTCAAAAAGTCTGAAAGCAGTAAATTTACATAAAAATGTAAATAAACATGTGTGATCAGTATCCACATTAATATCCTCCTCATCAAGGTTGTACTCTGATCATCCACCATAAATCAAATGAGACCTAGGTCACACATTGTTACAGTGCTAAACAGGGTTAAGGAAGAGAGAAGTGGTAGATACAAAGTTAACCCAACAGGAGCTCAGAGCAGGGACACATTGGTCTGAAGTTGAGCTGTCAGAGAAACTGGCCTTAAAGGATGGACAACATTTAGTGATGGATAAATTTTAGGCAGAGAAGGGGCTAGGCAGCTGGTCTATTAAAAACAACTTCCCCCAAAAATGGCTTCCCTGATGGCTCAGCAGGTAAAGAATCTGCCTGCTATGCAGGAGATGTAGGAGACACGGGTTTGATCCCTGGGTTGGGAAGATCCCCTAGAGAAGGGAATGGCTACCCACACCAGTATTCTTGCCTGAAAAATCCCATGGACAGAGGAGCCTGGTGGGCTACAGTCCACGGGGTCTCAAAGAGTCAGACACAACACAGTGAATAAGCAGGAGCGCGAGCTGCCCTCAAAAACAAAGCAACAAACAAATGAACACAGACGTGTTCAGTGTATCACCTGGTTTCATTTTGGTTGGCGGGATGGATGAATAGAAAAAAACGGCAGGTGTGGACTTGGTGATGGGCAGGTGGTCAAATTACGGAGCTTCTGCAACGCCAGCCTAAGGATTTGACCCTAACTTGACGGCAGTGGGAACCACTGCAGGTGTGCTGTGCTTAGTCGCTCAGTCGTTTCCGACTCCTCACGACCCCATGGACCATAGCCCTCCAGGCGCCTCTGTCCATGGGGATTCTCCAGGCAAGAACACTGGAGTGGGTTGCCGTTTCCTACTCCAGGGGATCTTCCCAACCTAGGGATTGAACCTGAGTCTCCAGCAGCATCTCCTGCATTGGCAGGCTTATTCTTTACCACTGAGCCACCTGGGAAGCCCCCAGATTTTCTCAGGTCATCAAAGGGGAAGGTGAGGCAGCAACATGCATGGGGCCACTCCTAGGCCCTGTCCCCGTGAGCCCGGGACGGGGATGAGGGGAGACATAGTGAACTCTCAGCATCTGGTACTCCACCAGCCACTGGGGTGGCAACCCGGGCAGCTTGGATTTTGGCGCTTGCCTACCTGGCTTAAATCCCGGGCTCCGAATCTTGATCAAACAGAGTTCTCGCCCAGGGTGTTACAAGCTGTTTGTGGTGACACCTACTATGTTCTAGGTGCAATTCCACGTGCTTCTGAACAATGTCAGTCCCCGGGTGAAGAATAGGGAACTGGCCTCAACTGATGAGCAAGGCAAGAAGAAGGAACCAAGTTCTCTCTGAGCCACCGCTCATCCTGAAGCCCTAGCTGGGTTGAACATGCTCAATGAAGGGCATCAAAAAAAAAAGAGAGAGGTGAGCAAAGGAAGAGGGGGCCATGACAGAGGCTGGGATAGGAATGCTTCATGTAACCAAGCCTGCCTTTCGAGATTCAGCCCTCTTTGGCCCCTCTGCAAAGCCTTAACTTCCAGAAAGGTTGGCCAAGCAGGCCTCGTGGTTGCAGAATGAGTGTTTCCTGCTCTCGACCTGAGCTTAGCCCAGGCCAGACAGATTCACACTCTCGCTTCTCTGTTACCTGAATCAGGCCCACCTTGCCCACCCTGTCTGGTCTTGCTGGGAGACTCCAGCCCACCGAGCTCCTTCTTCTCTGAGCTCCAGCAGCTACTGCCCCGGTGGGGGGGGGGGGCCCTTATCTCTCCACGTGGCTTCTCTCCGCAGCCAGGCTCTCCTTGAGAAATGCATTACAGCCCACACACGCAATTTACAATTGTCTGGTAGCCACATTAAAAAAGTAAAGAGAAATAGGTCAAGTTAATCTGGAAGGACTGATGCTAAAGCTGAAACTCCAATACTTTGGCCACCTCATGGGAAGAGTTGACTCATTGGAAAAGACTCTGATGGTGGAAGGGATTGGGGGCAGGAGCAGAAGGGGATGACGGAGGATGAGATGGCTGGATGGCACCACCGACTCGATGGACATGAGTCTGGGTGAACTCCGGGAGTTGGTGATGGACAGGGAGGCCTGGCGTGCTGCGATTCATGGGGTCGCAAAGAGTCGGACACAACTGAGCGGCTGAACTGAACTGAACTGAACTGAATCTCTAACAATGTATTTTAA
Source organism: Ovis aries (assembly GCF_016772045.2). NCBI lineage: Eukaryota > Metazoa > Chordata > Mammalia > Artiodactyla > Bovidae > Ovis > Ovis aries. Next base: position 48,092,674 of record NC_056076.1, read on the forward strand.
CCCAGGATATCCAACATATGATGGTTTCGAGATGTATTAACCACGAGGCATGTGAAGTTTGTTTTCTGTACTCAGTCTTCGAAATCTGGCATTTTACCTTTGTGGGCACCTCAGTTTGGAGCGGCCACATCTCAAGTGCTCCACAGCTCTGGGCAGTTCGTGGCTATTGCGTGGACGGCTCTGGACTTCATGCACTCGGAGGGCAGGAGTAATTTTCTAGAGCCCACAGACGGACTGGATGTGGGAGCTGGAGGCAATCTCAGGGCCACCTGGTCTAACGCCTTTGCTCTGCAGGTGCGGAAACAGCCTCAGTTCTTTGGGGAAGAACTCGCCCCGAATCACAGTGAGTAGAGGATCTAACCAGGCCAGAGGTCTGTCTTCCAAACAAGACCCTAATGATCCTCTGTGTCTCAGCCTGTGGGTCCCCTCTGGGCAGGAAGACTCTGTCCCCTTGTCCACTGTGAATCCTGGAGGGAGGCGAGTGGTGGTAACTTAGGGTCCACTCGTGGTCTCTGTTTAGCCACTGGGCAGAGTCCAGTGCTCAGTGTTCACACTCAGGCCGGAGCCTCCTTTCACCCCGCATCTTCTCTAGTCCTGGGTTGAGCTGTGACCCAGGAGAGAGACTAGGAGGAAGGAACCTTGGCACAGAAGCCGCGTGTGGATGCCAATCATACAATTTTTGGCAGCAGAAGCCACTCTGGGAATCCTGAACACACTGATACTGCAGTCATGAGGCAACCGTCCATCCGATCAGCCTGAGCGCTTGGTTCTCCATGCCGGCTGCACACCTCCAGCCGTGGAGCCGCGCCTGAGATTACAGGAGTGTCGCCTCTACTTCCTAGACTCCGCATGCCATTGGTAACCTACTGAACCACGCTCTCCATGCTCTGAACACTCGGCTAGCAGGCCTGCCCAGACACCCCGCGCCCCTCAGCTGAGCTGCAGGCCTTGCAAGGGGGCAGCTATGCTGTGCTCACACCTGCTTATGCCAGTTGTGTTTGTTATTGTTAGTTCACAACTTAATTAAATAGAACAGAAATTGATGAGATAGAAATTCAAAAAGAAAGCAACTGATATTGACATGCAAACTAAAGTGACAGACTCAAAGGTGAGTCATTAAAAATAAAATGCTGTTGAATGAGGTAAGTGTGGATGAGATAACAAAATATTGGAAAGCCAACCAGAAACCTAGAAGGATTTTGTACTCAAATACGCTTTACATGTGTCTTCAAGTTCTTTACTTCAATAAATCCATTTTAGAAACCTCCCAAGATGCCTTATTTATGGGTATGTGAAGGTTATGCAAGAACGATGGGGGACGCCAACCACTAGACCCACAGGCAAATAAAAGGCCTTGACCAACCTCAAGAAATTGGTGATGAAATGTCCACATGTACTGTAAATTAAAACACTTAAGGTATTCATATACCTCTGGTTTCCGATGCCTGCTTTAACTGGCTTTTGGAGTTGACTAACTATGGGCTCTAGGCAAAAGCTGACTGAGTCAAATTTTTGCCCTTTGGGCGAAGCCCATGAACCATAGCTGATCTCCACTGAACACTGTGGTTGGAGGTGTTTGAGGGCCTTGCATTTTAGTATGAGGATCTTGTATTGGACAGGGACCAGTCGGGACCAGGTAACTCAGTTCTGTGAGGGAAGTCATGATTAACAGCAGTAGGAAGCTGGTAGGGTACCTGGAGAGGAGAGGGTCTCGGTGCTGACTCAGGGCTTTCCTGGAGGTGCAGGTCCATGGTGGGGCGCTTAGGGGTGAGGGTGCAGGAGCCACAGAGAGGACACGGGCACAGTGGAGATGTCACCAGGTTTAGAGAGGGGTAGGAGAACGAAGGAGACACCTGGCTTCTTCCTCCCGCCTCCCCTCCCGCCCTGAGCCAAACGTAGCCAGAAGCCCACTGGCAAGGAAGTCCAGGCAATGCAGCTTTGGGGTCAGTCCCCAGGAGGCAGAACAGAGCAGGAAAGAAATGCATCTGAGGGATAGAGGCCCAGGACTGGCCCAGATGACCTGAAATCCAAAAAGGCCCCACTCAATGACTCAGAGTGGAATTTCAGACACTTTTAAGGCTGTTCATGAAAAAGTGTGTATTGGAGGCCGGAACAGGTAGAGACTGTCCTCCAGGTACCCTACAATTGTGCTGCATAAGTGACTGCCTGTGCTGAGGCTGGTCTTTAGGGCAGCTCTGAGGATAAAACAGGGATGGGGATTCCTTCAGACGCAGACACCAGACTTCACAGAAGAGGCGGGAAAAGGGTGCCCCAGGAAGGCCAAAGTCTTCAGGAGGCGGCAAGGCTGGGCTGCACCCCAGTCTTTCAATTTTTAAGATTTTCAAAGTTTGTTTTCCTTTTTAAAGGCTTTCAAAGTCTAATAGGCTTCTTGTTGATTCTAACCAAATCTAAAAGATGGCTAATTTAAATAGCACTGCACTCTGTGTTGGCTACTGTCCGACTGCTGTCCTGAAGTCAGATGCTCTGGACCTGAAGGGCAACGCGGTCAGGCTGCTTGAACAATGGTGCTGGGCCCCTCTCATTTCCCCCTCATGTGTTCAGTTTATGTGAGTCACTGCGGAGACGATAAAGATTAGGCGGCTAATGTTGAGGATGGTGGCGGGTCACAGCTGCAGCATCTGACTAGCATTTAAGGGACTTAGCTGCTGGCAGCCACCAGTTGTGTGTCTTGGGGCAGGTCACTTCATCCCTCTTGGGTCTCAGGGTCCTTGTCTGTAAAATAAGGGAGTTTGAACTGATGTTATGCATTTCAGGGTCATCCGTCTGACATCAGTTTCCATCCATCACGAGGGCTTTTAAATGGAAGTGAAGAAGGAAAGGGACTTTAGCAAGAAAGTAGAGTCTAGGCAGGCCTTGGAAGAAGCTGAAAAAAAAAAATCCCTGAGATGAGATTCCCCACCCCCATCGTATGCTTTTTGCCTTAAAACTAGAATGTTAAAGAATAAATCCTAGTTAATTGAGAGTTCTGGTTACTTGGGGTGCACTTAATCAAAGTTTTACTGCATTTTCAATTGCAGTGAGTTACACAGTGGTTTGCATATGCAGTTACTTCTTAAGTGACTTCTGTTCCCTGACCTCATATCTGTTTCATTAAAATTGAACACTTTGAAACGAAAAAGGGAGCATGGAGCAGAATGGTTCCACCTGGATACCGCTCTGGGGAAACAGCAGTCAAGGTGATAAAAAGCAGCATCCAACTATGCCCATACATTAGCCGCCCTGCCTGAGAGGCAGTAATTGTATTTTCAACCACACTTCACAGCGCTTTTCAACCTGGTGAGGCATTTCTAGGTTATTCTTCTCACTCTGGGGCAGGTAACTTTGGTACAAAAATCTCCCCCTCTACCCTCTTAGTACAGAGCATAATTGAACTTCAGCTGGCTAAGCAATGGAGCAGAGTATCTCAATACTCCCCAAATGCTTGCTTGGGTTTGGACAAAAATAAAGAGCCCTTGGATTCTCATGACCACTTTGAGGCAGCGGTGTTGCCATGTCCTCTAGAGGTGGAGCAGAGGTTTCTGAAAACAAAGCAATTTAGAGCGTATGTTCTCATTCTGACCAGAGGTCTGGTAGTCAAAGCAAGAGATGGCAGAGTAAGCCAGGAGGAGAGTTCTGGGGTAGGGTCAACCAGTGGGGATCCCTGACCCTACCCAGAGGTCATTGCCAATACATATCCTGTTTCACTTCAGCCAGTTTGAGTTGGGTTTTTTCTCATTTGCGTCTAAAAAGTTCTATTATACTCTGCCTCATCAATAAAATGGGATTAACAGCTATCCTTCTTATAGGACTGCTGCCAGGAATAACTGCACACCTCTCAGTTATTTAGAATGAGTGCCTCTAAAATGCTTTATTAATGACCAGGCAGGTCGTAGCAGTAAATGAAAACACCACTCTGATAAGTGGTTTGGGGAAGGGGCACTGAGCAGTCTCCAAATAAAAACAAATGTGAAGAATGCTGTCTCATATTTCATACAATTTATCCTAGCACGATGCCTGACCCAGGACAGATGCCTCAAAAACAATGGTCAGCCGTTCAAAGCTTTTGAAAGAACACCCCTCCCACGTCTGACCACTGGCCCCCTGGGCTTTCCCCATTCAGAGTGACACCAGTCCAAGGAGGTCCCATTTTCAGAGCATTTAAGTGGACTCCACTCTCACTCTGGCTTTAGCTTAAGCTTTGTGACTGCCCAGAACCCCCTCCTCCCCCAATACATACCTTTGAAAACCCCCAAGCCTACTTGTTCTGTGGGGGGTGGGGGGCAGAAGCGGGGGCACGGTGACAAATTCAACTGAGGGACTGGGAAAGTCTGGTGACCGTGTGATTCCTAAAAATGAACTGACAGAGTGCAGCCCCATCAACCTTCCCACTGGCTGGGGGTGGGCGGGAGTCAGGTGGTTATCTCTGCCATCCAATCTCAGGCGGCTGCAGCCTTTCCCGAGCCACCTGCACAGGTGCAATGGCTCTGCTAACGGCCTCTGTCTGCAAATATCATTCATCACCTAAAACAAGCCTAACACAAGGCTAAAGGTCTCCACTCCCATATAGACTTTTAAAAACATTTCTTTATTTTTAATTGAAGGATAATTGCTTTAAAGTATTGCATTAGTTTCTACCGAACATCGACATGAATCAGCCATAGGTTTACCCATGTCCCCTCCCACTTGAACATCCCTCCCACCTCCCTCCCCATCCTTCCCCTCTAGGTTGCTACCGAGCCCTGGGTAACAACCGGGTTCCCTGAGTCATACAGCAAATTCCCATTGGCTGTCTTTTACCTATGGTAATGTATGTTTCCATGTTACTCTCTCCATACCTCCCACCATTCCTCCTTCCCCCCAGCCAGCCGTGTCCATAAGTCTGTTCTCAATGTCTGTGTCTCCACTGCTGCTCTGCAAATAGGCTCATCAGTACCATGTTTCTAGATTCTGTATATATGCATTAGTATACGATACTTGGAGAAGGCAATGGCACCCCACTCCAGTACTCTTGCCTGGAAAATTCCATGGACGGAGGAGTCTGGTAGGCTGCAGTCCATGGGGTTGCTGAGGGTCGGACACGACTGAGCGACTTCACTTTCACTTTTCACTTTCATGCATTGAAGAAGGAAATGGCAACCCATTCCAGTGCTCTTGCCTGGAGAATCCCAGGGACGGGGGAGCCTGGTGGGCTGCCGTCAATGGGGTCGCACAGAGTCGGACACGACTGAAGCGACTTAGCAGCAGCAGCAGCATATGATACTTGCTTTTCTCTTTCTGACTTACTCCATTTTGTATAATAGACTCTAGCTTCATCTACCTCATTAGGACTGATTCAAAAGTGTTCCTTTCAATACCCGAGTAATATTCCACTGAATGTATGTACCACAGCTTCTTTATCCATTCATCTGTCAGTGGGCATCTAGGTTGCTTCCGTGTTCTAGCTATTGCAAATAGAGCTGCAATAAACATTGGGTTACATGTGTCTTTTTCAACTTTGATTTCCTCAGGGTATACACCTAGTAGTGGGATTGCTGGGTCATATGGTGGTTTTATTCCTAGTTTTTTAAGGACTCTACATTCTGTTCTCCACAGTGGCTGTATCAATTTGCATTCCTACCAACAATGGAAGAGGGTTCCCTCTCCAGCATTTACTGTTTGTAGATTTTTCATACTGACTTCCAACCCAATTCACTTTAAATTACTCGTGTCTCCTTTAAGCTGCCTACTGCAGCCCTTCTCCTGTTCCTCCTTCGAAGCCGGAACCCCCAGGCACTCCCAGGAGGGGGCACCCATATCCCCATTTCTTCAGCAACAGCAGACTTTTCAGCGGTGCTTTCCTTCTCCCACCAACAGCATCACGCACCCCCCAACCCCGCCCCCACATCCGGGACATTGGGTCTGGGGGAGTTGGACACATTCTCCCAGGTTTTTCTCATCAAGTGTTCCCTTTTCTACTTTTCCTCTGTCGTCAGCAGATTAGGATTGGAAATCATTTACATGGAAGTAGGTGATCCTACAATTCAGCCTACATGCTTTTGACAATTAACTAAATAAACTGCTTGAGGTCACTCGGAGTAACAATTCACAGCCTGCCTGTGACAGGCAGAAGTTAAACCCCTCTGTGCTGAGGACCTCCCTACGGGGTGAGGGGGAGGCCGGTTCTGGGGAGGGAAATTCAAGGCATCTTATTATTCACCGGCTCCCTTTCCAGCTCTGACCTTAAGAGTACTCTTAACCTTCCTCCTCCAGCTTGCTAATGGGGAAATAAATCTTGGGAGAGTATCTTAAATTCTTTTTTATCACAGACTGTATCACCGAGATAATAAGACCAGCCTTCAGAGTAACCATTAAGCCACAGAAGGTGTGGTCATCATTTATGATTTTTTTTAGCCTTAATTGCTAGACAGACACTTTAAGTGGGAAGTCTGTCTAATGAGCCCAGTCATTAAAACATCAAAAACTGTTATCTGGGGTTTCTATTTTAGTTAGACATTACATTATTTTAATAAGGGGGCCGCATTTCTTGTCACAGAGTTTGGTAATGGAGGCTGAAGCAACCCCCTGGGGACTGGGGGAGGGGGAGGCAGCCCTGCCTTTGGAAAAACAAGGTCGCAAATCAAGCAGGAGCCCTGGAAGCGGGACGCAGATGAGCAAGTCTGGGAACCTGACCAGGATGAGGGCCCCCGCGGTTGGGGCAGTGGGGGTGGGGGATAGGGCCGCCCTCCCTGGCCCGAGATGGGGACCGGCCAGGGCGCAGGGTGTTCTGGCCTCTGTGTGCACCATCTCAGAGCGCTCTGATCTGCTGCCACACCTTGGTGCAGCGCGTCCTGGAAGCTCCTTTGCTCTTGGCCTTCTTGCTGCTGCATGGGGTAAGAGGCCGCCTGCAGGCCCGCCCAGTCCCTGGCCTCTCTCCTCCTCTGAGCCCCCTCCCCACGCCTCGGGCTCCTACAGCAGCATTCTCAGAGCTGGCTGGCAGTACAGGATTGACACTGGGCATTCCCAGACTGAAGGCTCTAGACATGGACAGCCACTGCTGGCTACTGTTTATTGATCCGGACCAGCCCTGTCCTCCGTGAGCCGCAGCTGCAGGCCACGTGTGTAATTTACAATTTTCTAGTGGCCACATTTAAACAGCAAAAATAAACAAGGTCACTTTAAGGACGTATTTAGATACCAACATATCCAAAATACTATCATTTCAACATCTGGTCAATAATTTTTTAAGGATTAGGATCTATTTTACATTCCTCTTTTCACACTAAATCGTACCCTTCAAGCTCATCTCCACTTGGACTACATTTCAAGTGCTCCAGAGCCACCTGTGGTAGAGACAACTATATTGGACAGGACAGTTTAAGGTTTGGTTTTCCAAGTAGCTAACTGTTACCAGGCACTTACTCTGTGCCAGGCACTGTTTTAAAGAGTTTATACATAATGATTCATTTAACACTCATAACAACCCCGTTGAGTGGATGCTACTATTATGCCCATTTTACAGATGAGGAAATTAAGGCAGAGTGAGGTGAAGCAACTTGTTCCAAGTCAGAGCCTGTGAGCGGTACCATCCAAACGAGGCACGTTGTAGGTGGGCGCTCAGTATATATTTGAAGCCTGACTGTCTGGCCCCTTGCTCATTCTTAAAGGAACTGAGCCCTACATGACCCTGCAAATGTGGGACAAATTGCCCACCACACCAGGCCATCTGAGAGCAGCTGGTTCCCTCCCTCTGTGTGACTGACTCCCCTGGCCACGGAAGCGCCAGGTAACCACCAGCTGATTGTCTGGGGGTGCATGTCTAATACCAGGAGATCCTCCTAAAATACGAAACTTGCAAACAAGTAGCTTGTTTAAAAAAAAAAAAATCAAGAGGTGAGCTTAACAAGACAGCCTTTAAAAAACAACTTACAAAAAAAGAAAACTTCTGATACTGACAACTTCTGACGTTGAAGCACTGAAGAACAATCCTAAAATTCACCATCAAACCATAGGATAGCAAAAGATGACAAGAGGAAAATGTTTCCTTGGTTATTGTCACCCCATCGTCAAAAAGATATGTGTGAACGGTAAAGGAACAACACACTCCAGCCTAGTATTAATAGATACTCAATGAATAGTGGCTGGAAAGGTCAGCTAACCCAGTCTTCTTGGAAAAAGTAGATAGAGCTCGACAGAAAGAGTTATCATCCATGGTAACTATTCCGACACAACAGAGAATGGTTATCAAAACCAGGAAAATAGAATAGGATGACCTCAGCAAACAGAGGCTTGCATGCAAGGAGTGTGATGTCTCTCAGTGGACGATGAAGGCTGGCAGGGCCCAGAAATGGAAGCGTACCATATGTTGTCCAGCCTTTACATCCCACATGGTCAGCCTTCCTCACTAGACCAGTGCAAAACACAAAAAGGGACATGTGTAGAAGGGATGGTAGCTTTTCAAAAGGCAGGCATAATTCACAGCACTGTTGCATGGTTTTATATTACAAATCAATTCAACTGATTAAATTTATAAAGAAGAGTGGCAGGAAAAACAAGTATCAGACATTACCTCCTATATGTATATACAGGAGAAGAAAATGCTGGCATCCTAGTGGGTCACAGACCAGACCAAAACTTCCAAAGCTCAGAACAGCACATTCTGAACTTGCCTGGTGGTCCAGTAGTTAAGAATCTGCCTGCCAATGAAGGGGACATGGGTTCTATCCCTGGTCCAGGAAGATCCCACATGCTGCAGAGCCACTAAGGCTGTGCTCTAGAACCTGGGAGACACAAATACTGAGCCCAGGTGCTGCTCACTGAAGCCTGCACCCAGATCCTGTCCTCCGCAACAAGAGAAGCCCCCCCCACGAGAAGCCCGAGAACCACAGTGAAGACCCAGCACAACCAAAAATAAACAGTTAAAAACAAAAGCACCTTCCCAGAAATAGAAGTGAGAGGTCCAGGCTGGCCCCTCCAGGAAGGGAAAGATTCATAGAAAAACAACGGAGACACCCTCAACAACCAAGGCCTCTGGGAAAGAGGAAAAGATCAAGGTTTAGTGAGTTGAGAGAAGAGACAGCTGGCAGGCTGCAGGGGTTCTAACCCCGCAGCATACAGAGCCACGAGCCTGGGTTGAAGCCAGCCAAATGACTCCCTTGCTCTGTGGTCTTGAGCAATTTCTTTACCTTTCCGAGTCCTGGCTCCTTTACCCATAAAACAAGGATGATAATAGCCGCCTTGGCAAGCTGGGCACATTGATAAAAATATATGTAAAGTTACCATCTGACCAAGTGATTCCACTCCTACGTATATCCACAAGAAAAATAAAAACATTTGTCCACAGAAAATCTGTACACGAATGTTCATAAGAGCCCCAAAGTGGAAACAACCCAAATGGCCATCAGCTGGTGACCAAATAACAAAATGTGGTAGATCCACAAAGGGGAATATTATTTGGCAGCACAAAGGAGTGAATCACTGGGACGAGCTACAGTGGATGTGCCTTGAGAACATCGCGCTGAGTGAAAGAAGCCAGTCAGAACTGGACCACATGTGGTACGCTTCCATTTCTGTGAAATAAACAGAATCGGCAAATCAGTAGAGACAGAAAGTGTATTTGTGGTTACCAGGGGCTGTCGGGGAATTCAGAAAACATTGATCTTTTCCTCCTAACTAAGGGAGTGACTGCTGATAGGTATGAGGTTCTTTTTTAAGGTGATGCTGCTGCTGCTGCTGCTAAGTCGCTTCAGTTGTGTCCGACTCTGTGCGACCCCACAGATGGCAGCCCACCATGCTCCCCCGTCCATGGGATTCTCCAGGCAAGAATACTGGAGTGGGTTGCCATTCCCTTCTCCAATGCATGAAAGTGAAAAACGAAAGTGAAGTCGCTCAGTCATATCCGACTCTTAGCAACCCCATGGACTGCAGCCTACCAGACTCCTCCGTCCATAGGATTTTCCAGGCAAGAGTACTGGTGCGGGGTGCCATTGCCTTCTCCGTTTAAGGTGCTGAATATATACTAAAAATGACTGTGGTGATGGTTATACAATTCTGTGAATATACTAAAACTGAATTGTATACTTTTAATTGGCAAATCACATGGTATGTGAAATATATTTGTATAAAATCCAGTCAGTGCATGGCATATTAAAGGTCCCTGGTAATTGTTGTAACAGAAGATGCTTTCCCTTTCTTATTTATTTGCCAGAAGGATGCAAGAAGGGCAAGTAAGGTGGGGACCTAAGTGCCCGCACAGGCCACCTTCCACAGCAGGCAAGCTTCAGGTTTCCCTACGGGGGGCTCTTCCCAGGTGGAAGTGAAGGTGGTGATCCTGCAGGGTGTGGGCATGCCGTGCACTGCCAGGGCACACCGCAGGGCTCCTGGGCCCCAGGGCAGGCAAGCCCTGAAGTTCAGGGTGGTGGGGCGTGGAGCTTATATGAGCGGAGGCCACACCCAGCTGTCTTGGGATAATTCAGCCTTGATTTCTGTTAATACCACCTCCCATAGCGCCTGCCAGGCTGGCAACACATTAATGAAAGTCTCTGTGTTCCAACCAGGTGGCCTGCTCCCCTGCGGCGTTATAGTGTTGAAAGTGCTCCCAAAGGTCCATTTCTGGCCTTTCCTCAGAAGACAAGTCCTTCCTTCTGGCCCCCAATTCTGCCGACGTGGGCAGAGTCTGGAATGGGATTTAGTGTATGGGCAACTTTGGTTCCCAGGCCCACTGCAGACCTTCACAGAGTCAAGTGACTGCAGGCCTATGGGAAGACAGAGCTGAGGACCTTTCACCTTCGTCACCCCACACATGGCTCCTGACACAATCTGATGGCGTCTCCTCTACAAAGCCAGGGCCTGGCAAGGAGTCTGAGTGCCTCTCTGCAGCTGCTGTGTAGTCGCTCCGTCATGCTCAGTCATGCCCTACCCTTTGTGGCCTCATGGACTGTAGCCTGCCTGGCTCCTCTGTCTGGGATTTCCCAGGCAGGAATACTGCTCTCTACGGAGACACTATGGCATCTTGACACAATTTTAGGGCATGTGGGATTGAGCTAGATCTTGTAGGACACATGGGGTCCATGGCCCTGGCCCCCTTAATACCATGGTGCCCCCCAGGGGTACAACCCCAAACAAGCTTTCCGCACACACTTTCCAAATGCCCCCTGAAGTGGTATCGCTATAGAGCATGACGTGCGGCTGGGGAGGTATTGTACCTGGAAAGCCAAGGTTTCTTCCAGCACTGTGACTGGTAAGCTGGGAAGCTTTAACAGTCGGCTCTCCTGAATAAAGGAGGGATTGTGGTTCCCTAACCCTAACCCTTGGAAGAAAAGCTATGACAAACCTAGACAGCATATTAAAAAGCAGAGACATTACCAACAGAGGTGTGTCTAGTCAAAGCTATGGTTCTTCCGGTAGTCATGTATGGATGTGAGAGTTGGACTATAAAGAAAGCTGAGTGCCAAAGAATTGATGCTTTTGAACTGTGGTATTGGAGAAGACTCTTGAGAGTCCCTTGGACTGCAAGGAGATCCAGCCAGTCCATCCTAAAGGAGATCAGTCCTGAATATTCACTGGAAGGACTGATGCTAAAGCTGAAACTCTAACACTTTGGCCACCTGATGTGAAGAACCAACTCATTGGAAAAGACCCTGATGCTGGGAAAGACTGAAGGCGGGAGGAGAAGGGCGACAGAGGATGAGATGGTTGGATGGCATCACCAACATGATGGACATGAGTTTGAGTAGGCTCCAGGAGTTGGTGATGGACAGGGAGGCCTGGCGTGCTACAGTCCATGGGGTCACAAAGAGTTGGACACGACTGAGCGACTGAACTGAACTGAACTGCAGTGGGAGGTGGGGGGTGGGCGGTGGTGCTCGTGTGCAGATTGTGCTGATTTCCACGGCGTGCTTACCTGTACCACAGCTGATTTCGAAGACGGCTGTGTTGAACAACTGGTTACAAAATTCCTAAAACCTAACCACTGGCTCCTGCACTCACAGGCGGGTCCAGGCTGGCCCCCAGCACACCTGCCATTGCGAGGCTTCTTGTGCAGCTCTAATGCTAATTTAGAAAGTCCCCTGAATTACGAACGCAATCGGAAGATTCTTTGTAGGGTCATGTTTTAGAACCAAATAATAATACTAATCAAAACCCTGACAGCATCCTGTGACCTGAACCAGGCTTTGGGAAATTGAGAAATGGTTCACTGAATGGCAGGGCTCCTGCCTGTGTGCCAGGCGGGCACAGAGCCAGGCCCTAGGGGCAGGAAGCTGCTTGTTCCTCTCCCCATCCCAGCTTTGGTGGCAAACCCCATCCCACAGCCCCCATCGCATCAGGGGCTAAAGGACTCTGGCTGGGCTCCCCTCTCCTAGCCTTTGCTGACCTGCAACAGAATCCTCTCCTCTGCCCAGCATCTCACCTTTAGAAAGTACTTGACAAACTCCTCTGTGCCCAGGTGGTACAGACTCAATGTGTGCCTCCTCCCAGGGAACCTTGCATCTCTGAAAGTAGCAACAAAAGGAAGAGGGCAATACTTAAACTGAAGCATCCCAGGCATGGTGGGCAAGGCAGGCCTGCAGGTATAATAAGAAACGAGGGGCGGAAACCCTGTTATCCTGAGCAAGGGGTTATGGGAGCAGGATGACAAGAAAGTGGTCCAAGCAAGAAGCTGAAACTGCCTAGAAGGAGGCATAGATTGAGAACTAGTCCCCAGGCTGGTGGTGGGGAGCCCCAGGAAAGCCGGAGGGAGGGTTGCCAAGGGGGCCGAAGTTCCTGGGAGCTAAAGGCTTTGTTCACTATCCTGGTTGTGGGGATGTTTCCCCGGCAAAACCTATCAAACTGTAAGACATACACAGTTTATTGTGTGTCAGTTATACCTCAATAAAGCGGCCACAAAAACATCCCCCAGGCAAGCTGTGGAGATGGGTATTTGGCTCGACCCAGAGACCCACCAGCTTGGAACAAACCCTCATGGCCTTAAGAATGGGATCTGGGGACAGGGGTCGGGGGACAGGACCTCTCCGGTCACCCACCTCCAGACTGCACAGGTTGCAGGGTCCCAGGGAGGGGCAGGAAGGAGGAGGGGATGGTTATATAAGTGGGCTCGGCAAGCAGTCAGACTGCCCAGAATTGTCTGTTTGCAAGGATGAAGGTGATATAATTGGAATCGGAGCCTCAGCTGAACCAGGAAATGAGTGGAGATTTAAATACCAGGATGCAAAGTTTACCAAAGGGATAGGAGAGAGGGAGGGAGGAGAGGTGGAGAATGTGGGAAGGGAGCTTTGGAGAGAAGAGTGGAAAGGGTCAGGAGAGGGAGGAAGGGAGATTGGGAGGACGGCCAAGGAAGAGGGGAGCAAAGAAGGGGAGGCTGGAGGGGAGGAGAGGAGGGGAAGGGAGGAAAGAGGGGGAGGGTGGAGGGGAGGAGAGGAGGGCTGGGAAGAGGTGGGAGGGGGAGGGGAGGGGGAGGACTGGGAATCAGGGGAGAAAAGACGCTGACACAGCAAGGCCAGGAGGGGCTTGCAGAGTGGGCTCCCTGAAAAGATTCCGGGAGGTCGCCAACACCTTTCAGGCAGCCGGGAGGGAAAGAAGAGCCTGCAGATACTTCTGGAGAGGAGCGCAGCTTGGGTGGAGGCCAGAGGCAGGCCCAGAGGCTAGGCTGGGCTGGGCAGGACCCAGGGGGCTGGGCAGCGCCTGCGGTGACTGGTCTGTTTGGTGATCCCGAGAAGCAAGTCACAGGCTACCCCAACTTGGGAGCCCTCCTGCACCAAGTCACACCCTACCCCAACTTGGGAGCCCTCCTGTGCCACCTCCCCTATTCCTCCGGGGGCTTATTTGCAAATGAGGATGGACTCTAGGTTCACTTCTGGAGGTTAAGACAGAGCTCTGCTCAGAAAACTCTCCAGGTGCCCAGTGACGTGAAGAACAAATTACCTAGAGAGTAGCCATAGAACTGGCTGGTTGAGCTGATTTCTGTTCAGCCCCTGTCATACATTGCTCTCAAAGGCATTCAAATGTTCCTAGGGGGGGTTGATTTTATGCCCACACAGATGTTACTTCTTCTTCCTCTTCTCATAAAAACAAAACCTTTCCTTCAAATATTTGTCGTTCAGTCGCTAAGTCATGTCCAACTCTGTGCGATCCCATGCACGGCAGCACTTTGGGCTTCTCTATCCTTCGCTACCTCCTGGAGTTTGCACTCAGCCTCACACTGCAGGCTGTAGGGATGGCCCCATTTCCCAGAATGGGAGACTGAGCCACAGAGAGGTGAAGTGGCTTAACTATTGTTGTTCAGTCGCTAGGTCATGTCCAACTCTTTGCGACCCCATGGACTAGAGCACACCAGGCTTCCCTCTCCTTCACTATCTTCTGGAGTTTGCTTAAACTCATGTCCATTGAGTCAGTGATGCCATCCAACCATCTCATCCTCTCGTCCCCTTCTCCTCCTGCCTTCAATCTTTACCAGCATCGGGGTCTTTTCCAATGAGTCAGTTCTTTGTATCAGGTGGCCAAAGTATTGGAGTTTCAGCTTCAACATCAGTCCTTCCAATATATTCAGATTGATTTCCTTTAGGATGGACTGGTTGGATCTCCCTGTAGTCCAAAGGACTCTCAAGAGTCTTCTCCAATACCACAGTTCAAAAGCATCAATTCTTTGGCACTCAGCCTTCTTTATGGTCCCCCTCTCACATCCATACATGACTACTGGAGAAACTATAGCCTTGACTAGACGGACCTTTGTTGTCAAAGTGATGACTTGGCTTTTTAATACACTGTCTAGGTTTGTCATACCTTTTCTTCCAAGGAGTATGTGTCTTTGAATGTTGTGGCTGCAGTCAATGTCTACACTGATTTTGGAGCCCAAGAAAATAAAATCTGCCACTGTTTCCACTTTTTCTCCATCTATTTGCCATGAACTGATGAGACTGGATGCCATGATCTTTGTTCTATGAATGTTGAGTTTTAAGCGAGCCTTTCCACTCTCTTCTTTCACCCTCATCAAAAGGCTCTTTAGTTCTTCACTTTCTGCCATTAGAGTGATATCCTCTGCATAACCCACTCCAGTATTCCTGCCTAGAGAATCCCATGAACAGGGGAGCCTAGTGGGCCATGGTTCATAGGGTTGCAAAGAGTTGGACACTTCTGAAGGGACTTTGCCCTTCACATCTGCCTATCTGAGGCTGTTGATATTTCTCCCGACAATCTTGATTCCAATTTGTGAGTCTTCCAGCCCAGCATTTTGCATGATGTACTCCGCACAGAAGTTAAATAAGCAGGGTAACAATACATAGCCTTGACCAATTTGGAACCAGTCCATCTTTCCAAGTCTGCTCACTATAAATTCATCATAAGTAGTTGGTGGGAAAAACCATAGATTTTTAATTTCAGTCTGGTGATCTTTTCTATTATATAGTCTGCTCTATTGAATTAATTGAATATAATTACCACCACAATCATCATCCACGGGCACAGTAATATTGCCTCACAAGGATGAGAGCAATCAAGTTTTGTGTCTTGTACACATAGACCCTGGGCCTGACACAGCCCGATGCCACACTGACCAGACGGTGGACGCCTTGCAACTCTCTTGGCCACAGCTGCACTTGCTGCCCACAGCCTGGTTGCCCTGCCCCCTTTACCTGGTTTGAAGAGCAGAGCTCTAAAAGCCTCCCTGTTGCTGGCACCTCTTATCCAGCCTGCAGTGCATTTTAAGAGGCATGCTCTTTAGGGAGCTAATTACCTAATTAGTGCATCTAGAGGAAGGCTTAAGTTATGAGGCTGATAATAAGGCAAAACCCAAGAAACAATTGTGCCAGGCGGCTCCTTGCTGTCAGGCTCGTTGTCTGTGTCAAATTATTAATTACGATTCTTAATCACTCCTTTTCCCGTCAGAACCCCTGAGATTTAATTCACTTCATCCTTTGGCCCTCCTAGAATACTCGGTTCTGAATGCCGTTCTGCTCCTGGGTGAGGGGGGCAGGCAGGGGGGCGGGGTAGACCGTGACATCCAGCCAGGCAGCCTGAGAACACCTGTAGCCACCTGCCTGGCCGCCAAGCCAAGGCCAGGGTCTGCCTGCGGGTCCTGTCTGGGGGAGGGTGTGTTTGGACAGGAAGGCCCAAAGAGGGGGTTCCGGGGAGTGGGGCAGGTGACATTCGATGGGCAAGGGGAGCAGCGCAGTACGTCTGTTGTTAGCAATCTGATGGGGCTGTCGGACAGGAGAGAAATTAGGCCTATTCTATCACGCCATGGACAAAACTAGGATCAATGAGCACGATGTGTGAGATTCGACTGGAGTTTCACAGAATAACCTTCTGACTATCAGAGCTGTGAACTATCCAGGGGGAAACCAGCCTCTGCTGGCCAGACGTGATCTGGCAGCTCATGGACCCTCATCTTTGAGACCCAAGGATTCCTCCCGCTTCTATGCCCCGTTCCATCCTAAACTGACTGTACTGATAGGTGTCTGGGTCTGTCTGTCTCCCCTACTCCCACCCTGAGGCCAACACTGTGTCTGACTCAGGCCTGTGTCCCCCTTCCCCAGCCCCTCTCGCGGCCCCTGGTGCTCAATGAACATGAGCGAATTCGAGTTGAAACAGAAAACAGGCCCAGCTTCATCAAATCATAGAAGTCCTACACCAACATGAAATGGAATATTTGGATTGGAGGAAATGTCAGCGGTTCCTTAACTACTTTTCTCCAAGGAGTGGAATAAATTTATACAATGTTTGTGAAATTTACAGTTGTTTTAAGGGTTAAAAGCCAATATGAAACTTCTAAAGGATCCTTGGATGGCATTTTTTCCCCGTTCCTGAATATTTGGTAACCCAAGGTGAGCTACTATCCAAGACTGTTCTGATCCTGTCGTGATGGTCCAGGTGGGGAACGCAGGGGGAGCCCTGGGTGGGGGTCAGCAGAAAGACGGTGTAGGAGGTGCGCCCTGTTTAACCTCAGATGTGACAGAGGTGAGGTGGCCTTCTTGTGGATGGACCTTCCATGCTTATTTATTTTTAGACCAACCTTTCAAAACATAAAACAAAATATATATGGTGTCTTTTTTGTACACACACACACACACACACACACACACACACACACCCATATACACCAAAATATAACAGAAGAAAACTCAGGCATAGCCAGTCAAGAAAAAGAGAGAGTAATCACAAATACACAATTTTTCTTGGTAGGCAAGTTAGCAATTTAGGGCCCTAAGATTATTGGGTACATTCTCGTTGAGCCAGCAGTTCTACTTC
Source organism: Ovis aries (assembly GCF_016772045.2). NCBI lineage: Eukaryota > Metazoa > Chordata > Mammalia > Artiodactyla > Bovidae > Ovis > Ovis aries. The sequence goes on from NC_056076.1 coordinate 48,109,891, forward strand.
TCATTGTTTATCCTAATAGTTAAGTATGTGCAACAGTTTTATTACCTAACATGAATCTTGGTATTGTTATGCCATAGGAGAAATTGTAAATGTCCAACAGAAAAAGCTTAAATAAAACATGTGACTGTACATTGATGCAATGAAATGACTTGTAATTGTTAAAATAGCACAGATAAGTATTTTACCGACATGGTAACATGTTACGTGGTGACAGGTATAAACAGTGTTGGACAGAAAGATCCCATTTGTTTAATAAAATTTATATTCACAAAAAATATCTGGGGTGATATAAATTCATAGTAATAACAGGAACCGGGAGGATTACAACAGTGTAATTTTCTTTCTCTTATTTTCCTTCTCTCTTTCTCCCTTTCTTCCTTCATTCCTTCTTTTTTCTCTCTCCCTCCCTTCCTCCTCCACCCCTCCTTTCTTTCAACAATGGACATGTGTTACTTTTATAATTAAAGAGTTTAAGCTTATGCATGCTTTTCTCAGGAAAAGAATGTCATTATAGATAGTTGAGGAAAAAAAGTCTGCAAAATGTATGTGCAAAAACCTGACGTGTGTGTGTGTGTGTGTGTGTATGTGTTTGTATACACTGAAAGAAAAAGGAAAATAGACCATCAGAGGATTACGTCTTCTGTTTTTTACCTGTTTCTTAGCAGTGGAACTTAGAAGATTTTCCTCCTCTTTCCATTGTCTACATTACATGTAAACAAAATTTCATACAAAATGTAAAAAGTTTTGAATGGAATGATTGTGTGGTCTCACATGCTATGTGGGTTTAGCTTTAGAAGAGGTGACAGGAAGTGTCCGCGCGGATGATACCTGGCCTTTACATGTGGAGCACCTTTGAGTGTCCATCACGGGAAATCTGCACCTCCAAATCCAGGAGGCTGATAGGGTGGTATCTCTTGAGTAATCCTTGAAGGTATGCCTCCCGTACTCCTATGACTGGGCATTTTGGGGCAGACGGGACTGTGACATAAGGGGAAAGACCCTGGACCTACTAGCCAGTGGACCCACCGTGATACCAGCTAACTGCACTGATCCCCTCCAGGGCCTCAGTTTTCTCATTTGCAAAGTGGAGATCATCCTCTCTGACCTGCCGCTCTTCCCAGCGCTGTGAATGGACATGGAAAAGCAAAACTCCCAGATGCAAGGAAGAGCCATCACCGTTAGTTACTGGGAAAGCCAGGACAAGGCAAAAAAGGTAAGCTAGACAGAGGATCCAACCAGTCCATTCTGAAGGAGATCAGCCCTGGGATTTCTTTGGAAGGAATGATGCTAAAGCTGAAACTGCAGTACTTTGGCCACCTCATGCGAAGAGTTGACTCATTGGAAAAGACTCTGATGCTGGGAGGGATTGGAGGCAGGAGAAGAAGGGGACGACCGAGGATGAGATGGCTGGATGGCATCACGGACTCGATGGACGCGAGTCTGAGTGAACTCCGGGAGTTGGTGATGGACAGGGAGGCCTGGCGTGCTGCGATTCATGGGGTTGCAAAGAGTTGGACATAACTGAGCGACTGAATTGAACTGAACTGAGACAGAGGATGCTAAGTCGCTTCAGTCATGTCTGACTCTTTGTGACCTCATGGGCTATAGCTTGCCAGGCTCCTCTGTCCCTGGGATTCTCCAGGTAAGAATACTGGAGTGGGTTCCTGTGCCCTCCTCCAGGGAATCTTCATGACCCCGGAATCGAACCCTGGTCTCTTACATCTCCTGCACTGGCCAGTGTGCTCTTTACCACCTGCAGCCCTTGGACAGGAGATAATTCAGGTTCAGTTGGTTTCTGAACCAGCTTAGACTGGAGCACCTCCCTAGAACTCGCTCTGTCCCGCAGGGCTGGCAGGAGGCAAGGGGCAGGGAGCGCCTCAGCTCACCTTCATCAGAGGCTACCTCCTGACCTAGGGTATGTCTATCTTCACTTGGCGGCAAAGTCAAGGGGAAAGCCATGCAAATCCCGAGGTCTGATATTCTAGAAACGGAACATGTGCGAATGATGAACTCATCTTATCCTCAAACTCAGCCCTCAACGCAGATTCCATCTCAGGTTGCATTCTGGCCGCTGGTAGTGTGAACACAGCCGCACAGTGTCGGAACGACCTGCTCCGCCTGCTGCCTGTGAAGCTGCGCTCCTGCCCCGTCATCGGGGGCCACATCAGGAAGCAGGCAGCTCTCCAGCGCCGGAGGTGGCTGGGAAACACCATCAGGCTGAGTCTCCCTTCACCTCGGTCCCTGCTGTTGTTGCTTAGTCATTAAGTTGTGTCCGACTCTTTTGTGACCCCATAGACCGTAGCCACCCCGGCTCCTCTGTCCGTGGGGTTTCCCAGGCAAGAATCCTGGAGTGGGTTGCCATTTCCTTCTCCAGGGGATCTTTCCGACCCAGGGATCGAACCCATGTTTCCTGCCTTGGCCGGTGGATTCTCTACCACTGCACCCCCAGCAGAGCCCGGGTCTCCGTTCACTTGTCTGTAAGGTGAAAGGCCCATGAAAGGCCTTTTCTCCTTTAGAGATCCTGAGGTCCATCACCTAGCAATCTAGAGGCAATAGTTCTGCCCTTGACAGAAGTTGTCATAGTCCTGGGGATGATCTCATACAGTTGGGTCTGAAGGTAAATTCACAGGCAGCAAGAATATCGGGCAGGAAAGGAGCTCAAGAAAATACAACTCTATTGGGGAGGACATGGGGCAGCTAGGAACAGATGGATGACTGGATGGACGACTGTTCCCTCCAATGGAACACAGACTGGCATCATTTCATGACACGAACGCCCCCTCTGACCCAGCCATCTCACCCCTAGTTGTAGAACAGAGAGAAACTCGTGGACACGGGCTCTAGGAGACATGTGACAACATGTTCTCAGAAACATTGTTATTAACAGCAGAAAAACCCACAACCCTCTCCAGTGTCACTGACCTCAAACTGGATAACTAGGTTATGGCGCCTTCACGCCACAGAATACTATTTGGTGGTTAAAATGTACATGAACTACAGCTGGCTGCACCCACGTGGGTGAATCCTGGAAACATACTATCGAGAGAAAGAAGCAATCACAGAAGAGATACAGTTTGATTTCATTTATGTAAAGTTCAAATACTGACGAAACTACCAATAACTTTGTCCTAAACTGTGGACAAATATATATAACATAAAAGTTGCCAGGTCAACCATTTTGAAGTATACAATTCAGTGGCATTACGTACGTTCACGATGTTGGGCAACCATCACCACTATTTTTAATACCTTCTCTTCACCCCAAAAAGAAACTCTGTACCCACTAAGCAATAACTCCCCATCCCTTCCTCCACTCAGCCCTGGGGAACCCCTAACCTACTTTCTGAGCTTATGAATTTGCCTATACTAGATATTTCATATAAGTGGATTCATACAATATCTGTCCTTTTGTGACTGGTTCATTTCACTTAGTATAATGTCTTCAAGGTTCATCCATGTTAAGCATGTATTAGAACGTCATTTTTTCTATGGCTTGCACTCATCTCACATGCTAGCAAAGTAATGCTCAAAATTCTCCAAGCTAGGCTTCAACAGTAATGAAACCGAGAGCTTCCAAATGTTCAAGCTGTTTTTAAAAAAGGCAGAGGAACTAGAGATCAAATTGCCAAATCCGTTGGATCATAGAAAAAGCAAGAGAATTCCAAAAAAACATCTATTTCTGCTTCATTGACTATGCTAAAGCCTTTGACTGTGTGGATCACAACAAACTGTGGAAAATTCTTAAAGAGATGGGAATACCAGACTACCTTAGCTGCCTCCTGAGAAACCTTTATGCAGGTCAAGAAGCAACAGCTAGAACTGGACATGAAACAACAGACTGGTTCCAAGTTGGGAAAGGAGTACACCAAGGCTGCATATTGTCACCCTGCTTATTTAACTTATATGCAGAGTACATCATGAGAAATGCTGGGCTGGATGAAGCACAAGCTGGAATCAAGATTGCCAGGAGAAATGTCAATAACCTCAGATATGCAGATGACACTACTCTTAGGGCAGAAAGTGAAGAAGAACTAAAGAGCCTCTTGAAGAAGGTGAAGGAGGAGAGTGAAAAAGCTGGCTTAAAACTCAACATTCAAAAAAAACGAAGATCATGGTATCCGGACCCATGACTCCATGTCAAATAGATGGGGAAACAATGGAAGCAGTGACAGATTTTATTTTCTGGGGCTCCAAAATCACTGCAGATGGTGACTGAAGCCATGAAATTAAAAGATGCTTGCTCCTCGGAAGAAAAGCTGTGACAAACCTAGACAGTGTATTAAAAAGCAGAGAATGTCTTTGTAGTAATGTACTTTGCTGACAAAGGTCTGTATAGTCAAAGGATTGGTTTTTCCAGTAGCCATGTATGGATGTGAGAGGGGGACCATAAAGAAGGCTGAGCACCAAAGACTGATGCTTTAGAACTGTGGTGTTGGAGAAGACTCTTGACAGTCACTTGGACTGCAAGGAGATCAAGCCAATCAATTCTAAAGGAAATCAATCTGAATATTCATTGGAAGGCCTGATGCTGAAGCTGAAGCTCCAGTACTTTGGCCACCTGATGCAAAGAATTGACTCATTGGAAAAGACCCTGATGCTGGGAAAGATTGAAGGCAGGAGGAGAAGGGGATGACAGAGGATGAGATGGTTGGATGGCATCACCAACTCAATGGACATGAGTTGGAGCAAACTCCAGGGGATGGTGAAGAACAGGGAGGCCTGGCGTGCTGCAGTCCATGGGGTCACAAAAAGTCAGACACGACTAAGCAACTGGACAACAACAACAAGAACTTTATTCTTTTTATGGCTGATATATATATATGAAACGCATACATGTGTATATATATGTGTGTATATACACACACAGAAAAATATCAAATATATATTTGGCTTTTTTTACTGGTTCATCTGTTAATGGACACTTGTTAGTTTCTATCTTTTGGCTATCGGAAATAATGCTATCAACATTCGTACACAAGCATCTGTTTGAGTCCCTGTTTTGAAATCTTTTGGGTATCCACCAAGAAGCAGAATTGCTGGGTCATATGGTAATTTTATCTTCAATTTTTTGAGGAAATGTAAACATTTGTAGAGTCCTATATAACTGATGCTGAAGCTGAATATATAACTGATACTGAAGCATCACCAACTCAATAGACATGAGTCTGAGCAACTCCAGGAGATAGTGGAGGACAGAGGAGCCTGGCGTGCTGCAGTCCATGGGGGTCGCAGAGTCAGATATGACTTAGCGACTGAACAACAACGCATGTAAGTAGTAAAACCATCAGTAAAGCAAGGGAATGATGAGCCCACAGTTCAGGATAATAATTATTTCTGGAAGAAAGGAAAGGGATGTCATGGAGGAAGACTGAGGAGCTTTAGTACTTTGGGTCACATTTTATGTCTGAAACTGAATGACAGGTTCGCAGGAGTTTATTTTATTCTTCTTCACAACCTCCATACACACGGCAGATATTCTTCTGCATGTATCAAATGCTACATTAAATAAAAAGAAAATTGTAAAGAAAAGAGTCCACTGCCCTGCACCTCAATAGTACAGCGGCAGAGACCCTGGCGTCCAGCTCCTGGCGGGAGGGAGTCCCCACCATGCTCAAGGTGCCATCCATCTCAGAAGCCCGGGGTCAGCGTGACCCTTGCTACCTCTCCCATCAGACGGCCAGCTCCTTGAGGTCAGCAAAGGAGGCTAGTGTATCTTTGGATTTTGGCAAATGATGCCTGCTCTACACATTTGTTTACTGAATACATGAAAATATCAAGATTTCTCAGTAGCCTCTTCCAGGAAGCTAATAGCTGTGGCTTTCAGAAAGCCTCCCTTTTAGCCACACCCAAGGTTTCCAGACACAATCCTGAGGACACCTTCTCTCTCCAGCCCTGAGAAGACACAAAGAGAGGAGTTATCAGGCCCGAAGCCAGCTGTCTGCTGTTTCTCTCACTGCAACTTCTCTCAGGCAACTGTCTCTCTGGCAGCTCCCTGGAGCGGGCCAGGTGCTGAACCTCTCCTGATTCCTGCCACCTGCCAGAGGGTCCCCACCCTCGGAGGGCCCCTGCTCTGACCGCTCATCTCTGCCGCTGTTCTCTGCGTGTACTACCTTCATCCTAGCTGGTACTCAGAGCCCCTTACATGTCCACGGACCCCTTACTGCCCAGTGTGCAGAGGAGGGATGCCAAACAAGAATGGCTTCTGCGTTGCTGTGACGCAGTGAGAAGCTGACAGTGCTGGGGGGGTGGATGGCAGAGAGCCATCGGGCCTCTGTGCCTCCAGGCCTGCTTTTACCTTGCCGCCGGCCATCGCTGCTGCTGTCCACCCCAGGCAGGGCACTCACCCTAGGACCAATTCTTCTAGCACAACCGACCAGCCTTGGCCAAGGACCCTCATACAGATAGCCCTTCAGCCTCTCCTCCCAGCCTGCGTCGCTGTGCATTCCCACCCAGAGGTCCCAGGGCCTGCATTCTCAGAGGCTGCCTCACAGATATGGCCCACCAAGGACTCGGAACCCAGGCAGGGGCCAGGGCCAAATCTCCAGTATAAAAACATCCCCCCCGGAGCTCCACAGTCCCTGGATGAGGGCTGGGTCGGCAGGTCCCAAAGGGGCGTGGCCATCCTCCCAGAGATGCCTGCAGACGCAACTGGGTGGACACCCACCTGCCAGTGGTTTCCCACGGGCCACAGCCTTGGCCAGCACCAGCGGGTCGCCTTCTTCCAGTCTCGGCGTCTTAAAGTTCCTGCCCGTGGAGCATCACCTTACCGGTCCATCACCACCCTGCCTGGGACTCCGCTTCACATCCACAAAGCTAAGCAACATCTGAGTAATTCTACCAGAACTTTACTTTAATCATTATACTCCTGGCTCAAACAATTCGGTGTCATCACCTCCTTGATTTGGCTATTCGTTCACTTACAAGCAATGAGCCATTCCTAGGCACAGAGTGTGCTGGGAACAGGGACACAAAGACCAGGAAAACACCATCCGACTCCCTCGGCCTGTCCCTCAAAGCCCTCTGCCACAGAGGCCCTTCCTACATACCTGGGTGGGTCTTGCCTCTCTCTGCATCCAGCCAAACTGGAACACTCACTTCCCGAGGATCCCACCACTGTTTGTTTCCTTCTGTCATTGCTCGTCTGTTGCTGTTGAAATTCCTTCAAGGTCCCCTTCAAGTGACACTTCCTCCAGTAAGCCTTCTTGGTTAACCCTACCAGAAGTTCATATCTGAACAGAGAAAGCACAGGGCCTGCATCCACTTGGTCCGTCTAGTTCTTCCCCAGTCATGTAGGGAGAGGAGGTCGGAAATGCCCCAAAGGACAGTCCATTCTTCAAAGGCAGCAGCTCTGCTTTCTAATTCTTAGGCATCTCCCATAACACTTAGCACATACCCGGGCACAGGAGCAAAAGCTGTGACCTGGGAAAGGACTTCATTTTTATCTTTCTGAAAATTCCAGCAATGCAACTGGCCAGGAGAGGGGTTAGGGCTATGGACCCAGCCAACAGCTTTTCCTCACTCCAAGAATCCACCAGCCAGAGAAACTAGAAGTACATTTTTAATAAAAATAGGCTATACCAGAACATACTAGTATCTTCACAGACAAAGCAAGTTTCCACCTCTTTATAAATCGCAAGTCTTTCCTTATCATTATCTGAAATGCAGATGCTTCAGAATGGAGAGAGAGTCTTAGAGGCAGCACTGAGCAGAACCCATAGTCGAGGTCAGGAGATGAAAAGTAAGAGAGTGCCAAGCTAGCAGACAAGAGAGGACCGTCCAATCTCTCAGTTTCTGCCGAATTCAAAGTCATTCTGCCATGGTGGGTAAGCACATAGGTGTTAGGAGGAGAGTCATGGGTTCCAGTCCTAGCTCAACCACTTTCCCGCTGTGTGGCTGTAGGCAAGTTACTTGGCCTCTCTGGTCTCATATTTCATCTATAGAACAGTAATAATATATAGTTGCTCACTGGATGGTTTTGAAGGTTCAACAAGCACTTGTAAGCACTTATAACATTGCCTGGACCTCTGATCATTTGCTATGAGTCAACCCTTACTGTAAAACAAAATATCTCACTCATTTCACTCCATAAAATATTATCTATGGATGGAGCCTTTATGACGTCTAATGAGCTGTCCAAGTAGAAGAATCTTTACTAACACAGACCCAACTTCTCCCCAGAAAGGCACTACCAATTTATATTCCTTACAGAAGACATGGATGGAAATATCTATTTCACTGCACCTTTGCTTGCCAGCTCTGGCTATTCTAAAAAAAAAAAAAAAAAAACCATAAAACAAAGCTTTCTGAAATTGATGATTTAAAAAAAAAGGTGGCATCTCAAGAGTTTTATCTTGAATTTTTAAACTAGTTTTGAGGTTCAACCTTGCCTCACATGTGAACTGGCCATTTGCCATATACAGCCCTACATTTGGGAACTGTCAGTTCCTTTTTCCCTTTTTATGCTGCTGAGGGTTATGTTTTTCTCTTAAGGTTTATGGAAGCTCTTTTTATAGGGTTAATATGTTAACTTTTGCCATATGTTTTACAAATATATGCATATGTTTTTAAACTTTCAAACCCATCAAAAGACTGTCACCAAGAGGCCTGAAATACTTAGTCTGCCTAATCATTCCTCTTTTAGCATCTTATCCTAAAAACTGGAACCAGGATGTTCATTCTAATGCTATTTATAATAAGAAAATTTGGGAACTACCCAAATATACAGCCCTGAGGGTACATTAATGTGAATGAATAGCACGAAGCCATTAGAATGAGATTGTCTATGAATGATTAGGAAGTGATCACAGCTCAAATGCAAAATAATAAAAACAACATAATGTCCAGAATAACCCAATTTGGCTAAATTTAAAAAAAAACACACTTTAACCAAGGTTGAAACAAGATACACCAAAATATTGGTAACTTTCATTGGAGTCATTTCTGAGTGATGGAATCAATGCTGCCTTTATTTTCTTCATCCTTTTCTGACTTTCAAAATCTCCTATGATAAGTGTATTATTTTCTGTATTTTTAAAATGAAGATTTACTTTTATCATGTCAGTTTTTCAAAATCCAGTGCCCACCAGATGCCTCACTCTGAGGCTTGTTAAAACCTACATCACTGCATCCCACCCCCAGAGTGTCTGATTCAGGATGTCCAGGGTCGGGAGCTGAGAGCCTGCATTTCTCACAAGTTCCCAGGTGATGCTTGATATTGTCTGTTCAGGGAAAACACTTGGAGAACCACGGCTTTGTACTAAAGGGTATTTTTTTTCTCCCATTGCATAATTTTCATCTAGCTTGAGATGATAAAGAACACCGGCCCCTGATCTTAATCCCTGAAGACTGGTTGTTTCTACCAGGAGAGAAAGGAGCCAGAACACCACCACCACAAGCCCAGTGGGCAAGCCTTCTCATTCCCACTGCCAGCTCTGCATTCTTGGAAGCCCTACGTTCCACACATTCCTTCCTTGAAACTACCAGGCACCTCCCTTTCCTTCTTATTTTCCAACCAAGTGAACTTGGGGAATGAGGGCATTTCTCATTAGTATTAGCTCCCACAGTTTGAATGAACGTTCATGTGTGACTGGGGGTGGGGGTGGGAAAACCTCCCAGCCTGTCCATAAACTCCTGGTGAGCTCAGGACATATTGCATGGGTCCATCAAATGTGTGTTGGTCTGAATGGGTCCTTTCTGCCCTCCGAGGACTGTTCTAAGCTGGGAGGACAGAATGGAGAGCAGGATTAGCTGGGTCCTACCTACATGAAGCTTACATTCTAGTGGGAAGACATACACTATCACAAAAGCATGGATAATGACCTCATTGATGGGCCTGAGCATGCTGAAGGAAATGAAACAGAGGGACAGAATTGTAAGTGACAGGCAGGGCGGTGAGGGGCACTCCACTGGTTGGGGGCTAAGACAGGGCCCCCTGAATCTGCAGTGTGATGGTCCTAAGTGAGGTCAAAGGGGCAGGGCAGGATAGATCTCGCTGGGGACCTTAGGCTACTGTTTCTCAAATGCTATGCCCAGCGATTCTGACTCAGTGGATTTGGAAGGAGATCTTGCACTTCTATCAAGTTCCTGGTTGGTGGGGGAGGGTCCAAGCTGCTGGTCCAGGGACCACCCTCTGAGTAGCAAGGTCTTAGGTCATAGCTTCCCTGGCAGCTCAGCTGGTAAAGAATTCGCCTGCAATGCCAGAGACCCCAGTTTGATTCCTAGGTCAGGAAGATCCCCTGAAAAAGGGATAGGCTACCTACACCAGTACTCTTGGGCTTCCTGGTGGCTCAGATGGTAAAGAATCTGCCCGTAGTGTGGGAGATCTGGGTTCGATCCCTGGGTTGGGAAGATTCCCTGGAGCAGGGAACGACTACCCACTCCAGTATTCTGGCCTGCAGAATTCCATGGACAGAGGAGCCTGGCAGGATACAGTCCATGGGGTTGCAGACAGTCAGACATGACTGAGCAACTTTCCTTTCTAGGTCATAGTAAGGAGTTTGGAATTCAACCTAATTACAATGAGGGGCCACTGAGAGTTTGAAACTAGACAGTGACAGATTGTATTTATGTTTTCCAAAGATGATTTTGAGAGAGAGAATACTTGGGAGAGCTTGAGAGGCAAGAGTTCAGATGAGAGCTGAGGACACTGGAGCACTGGAGGTGTGGACAAGACACAGGTCCAGCACGCAGGCTGCACCCAGGGTTGGCAGGACAGGCTGTTGGCCTGGATGCTGGATGCTGGGGTAACAGGTGGGGGAAGCAAAGGAGATTTAACCTGTGCTGAGCCTCGCCCTCCCATCAACCCATCAGGGATTCACTTGAGGACTTCTGGCACTAGGCACACACAGTCCAAGCTTCCCAGGTGGCACAGTGGTAAAGAACCCGCTCAACAATGCAGGAGACACAAGAGACTCAGGTCCAATCCCTGGGATGGGAAGATTCCCTAGAGTAGGAAATGGCAACCCACTCCAGTATTCTTGCCTGGAAAATTTCATGGACAGAGGAGCCTGGAGGGCTACAGTCCATGGGGCTGCAAAGAGTCGGGCACTACTGAGCACACACGCATACACGCACACAATCTGTGTTCCAGGCCCTCCATGACTTGCTACTAGGAAGGAAGGTGCACGGTAAGTTTTCACATGCACGTTCTGGAGCACCAGCTTGGAAAGCAAGGAACGCAGTTGCAGTGGTGGATGGGCTTGGCGGGGCTCTGAGGCAGTAAATAGGCATTTCAGGCATCTCTGCCAGGACTCTCACCTGGCAGGGCCCCCCAGAACTGCCCCGGTCCTGAGACTCTTCCTGGGGGAGGGGGTGCAGACACCTCCCATTCCTGCTGCTGTATCTCCTGCAGAGTCAGGCCCAGGGGCACTGTCTTTCCCATTGGCCACTCCAGGTAAGAGAGAGCGACACAGTGAGACAGAGATCCAGCCAATCAGTAGGGGCCATGCTCAAGGAATGATGGTCAGGAGAGAAAGAGGAGGGGGACCAAGCAGATGTGGCAAAATCTTTACATAAGCAACTCTCGGGTACTCATATGTCTGCATCTTTACAGTCAGCCAATATCCCGCCACTGTCGCCAGAGCCTTCTCATTCTCAGCACACACCAGCTGCCCTGGCTGTGTATCCTGAACCTTCTAGAGTCTTCTACAACTGCTCCATCCCCCTTCTTTCCTTTTAAGGTTAGGTTGATGCTCATTTAGAAAAATAAATGTATTTACTGTATCGTAATATTAAAGGACCATTTGAAAAAGTGCACACACTAGACCCCTCTCCCCCCATGCTCATGCTTCAATACACCTGATTCCATTTCCTCACTCCCTCTGAGCTGCATTCTTAGTTGTGTGTGGAACTGATGGGTGGTGATTCATGTGGAAGCACTGGGTTGAATGAGAGAGCTTGGCCTACAGGTCTGGGGACAGGCAGGGGAGACAGCAAGACTGATGCTGTGAGCCTCCGCCTGGCCTAGGAGGCAGGGCTGAGTCTGTGAAATCAGGGCTTAGAGGAGAGGCGGTGGGGCTTTGGTGCTAAAGGGAAGCAGAGAGGAGCAGAGGGCTGTGCCAGCATGTGGTGGCCCTGGTGTCCCCAGGAAGGTGGCCTTCTCACTGCGCAGTAGCAGAGAGTTGCCCTTTGCCTGGGCTGGTGCACGCCGCGGCTCCTACCTACCACAGTCACCTACCACGGTGACTTTCAGCAGTGACGGAGTTTCTTGCACGTCCTGCTGCAGCAGGTGGCAGGGTCCTGCAGTCGGGCAAGCTGAGTTTGGAGCCATCAGATCTGGCTTGGAAGCTGGGATCTACATGACCATCTGATGCCAGCACAGCTCAGTGGAGGAACAGTCAGGCGGGCACTGCAATTTTTGTTCTGTTTCTTCTAACAAAGCTTCATAAACCCACTTCCATGTTCTATGCATTGTCTACCTTTGCGGTTTACAATATTTTCATGGTTTAC